>NC_135270.1:61684889-63103904 GCF_051311805.1 Agelaius phoeniceus | reverse complement strand
AGTGGCTCACAATGACAATGGTGGCGAGGTCCTCACAGGATGTCCAGAGGAGCTGCTCTGGGACACTTCCCACTGTCCCAGGCTGCTCCAAGCCTTGGAAACTTCCAGGGATCCAGGGGCAGCCACAGCTGCTCTGGGAATTCTGTTCCAGTCCCTCCCCACCCTCCCAGCCAGGAATTCCTTCCCAATATCCCATCTAAACCTCCTTTCTGCCACTTTGAAGCCATTCCCTGTGTTCTGTCCCTCCATCCCTTGTCCAAAGTCTTTCTCCACCTTTCCCACAGCTCCTTCAGGTCCTGGAAGGCCACAACAAGGTCACCTCAAAACTTCTCCAGGCTGAACATTCCCAAATAATTTCTCACACACTGAGCCAACTCTTAGCATCACTTCCAATCTTCCATATCCCCAAAGGAGAGCCAGCTTTGCCCAAAAGGAAAATTCCAAGCTCACAACCAACCGCAAACCAGAAACTACCACGGAGGAAAGTTCCCTGCAATCCAAGACCTGTTTGGCTGAGGAAAGGAGGGGGAAAGGGGAGGGAAAGGAGCACCAGAAGGAGATGGAGCTACAGGAAAATTGAGGACAATGTTCTCCATTTCTTCTCCCAGATGCAAGACCATTCCATCCAGCTGCCTTTAATTGGTTAATCCTGGACAAAAGCATGGAATGGTTTGGGTTGGAAGGGACCTTAAATCCCATCCAGTGCCACCCCTGCCATGGACAGGGACACCTCCCACTGTCCCAGGCTGCTCCAAGCAGCCTTCCATATCTCCAAAGGAGAGCCAGCTTTGCCCAAAAGGAAAATTCCAAGCTCACAACCAACCTCAAACCAGAAACTACCACAGAGAAAAATTCCCTGCAGTCCAAGATCTGTTTGGGCTGTTTGGCTGAGGAAAGGAGGGGGAAAGGAGCACCAGAAGGAGATGGAGCTACAGGAAAATTGAGGACAACATTCTCCATTTCTTCTCACAAATCCAAGACTGTTCCATCCAGCTGCCTTTAACTGGTTATACCTGCACAAAATCCCACAATGGTTTGGGTTGGAAGGGACCTTAAATCCCATCACATTCCACTCCTACCATGGACAGGGACACCTCCCACTGTCCCAGGCTGCTCCAGCCCCATCCAGCCTGGCCTTGGGCACTTCCAGGGACATCCATAACTTTTCCTTGTAACCCCTTCCAAGCACTTTCAGTGTCTTTAAAATGGTGATAAATCTGAAAGCCGCAGCTTTAATTCTGTTTTTCACACAGCAAATCAAACAATCGGTTGCCCAAAACCCAAGAGCTTCGTACTTTCCAAGGGGCTGGAATTCACACAACAGCTTTTAAAAAATATTTTGTTACTTTCTGGCAGACACAATCCATGTTTTCATCCCCTATTAATTGCTTATTTCCGCCTCCTAATTTAATTTTGCACCACTATCCAAGATTTTGATTTTTCCTTTTTTTTTTCCCACTGCTCGCGTTTTGTGTTCCTGCAGCTCTGGCACCGCCTTTGGCACAGCTTTGGGCTTTGTTTCTTTCTGCTGAGATCTTTGTGGCAGCGATTCCAACAGACCCCTCTCCGTGGGACACATTCCAAAATCTCATCTGAGTGCTTCCCAGTTTGGGTGGAAGGAGGGGGACTGGGGGGGAAGAAGGCCAAGAAGGTGGATGGAAATGCAGGGGACTTTCCTCTCGAGTGTGGATTCATCCCTTGATCCAGAGAATGGTCAAGGCTGGAGGCAGCTCTGGAGATCACCTGGACCAAGGTCCTGCTCCAAGCAGATTTTAAATAAAAGGAGTTCTGTGAGAGGTGAGGCACAGCTGGCACTTTGTTCAGAGAGCTTTGTTTGAGTCCTGGAACATTCACAAAATCCCAAAATCCCAGAATCCCAGAATGATGAGGTTGGAAGAGACCTCTGAGACCATCGAGTCCCTCCTGTGCCCTCACACCTCACCCAGACTATAGCACCCAGTGCCATGGCCAGGCTTTTTTAAACACACCCAGAGATGGTGATTCCACCTCCTCCCTGGGAAGAGCATTCCCGTGCTTTATTATTCTTTTGGTGAACAATTTCTTCCTGCTATCCAACCTGTCCCTTCCCTGCCATAGCTGGAGGCTGCGTCCTCTGGTTCTGCCAGAGACCGACCCCACCTGTCTGCAGCCTCCCTTCAGGAAGGTGTGGAGAGCAATGGGGGCACCCCTGAGCCTCCTCTGCTCCAGCCTGAGCACCCCCAGCTCCTTCAAACGTTCCTCAAGAGCCTTGGTGGGGTCTTGGAATTCCCTTCCCAGTCTTGGGATGAGGATGGAGATGTTGATTGGTTGATGTCTCTCCTGAAGGGTTTGGGTGCAGTCATGGAACCATCAAAGGATCAGGGACTGGTTTGGGTTGGTGGGACCTGAATCCCATCCCATCCCATCCCACTGTCCCAGGATTCTCCAAGCCCCAGTGTCCAGCCTGGCCTTGGGCACTGCCAGGGATCCAGGGGCAGCCCCAGCTGCTCTGGCAATTCCAGCCCAGCCCCTCCCAGGCAGGAATTCCCTCCCTGGTGCCCAGAGCAGCTCCCACCATGCTGAGCTCCCAGGGATGACCAGAATCCCACATCCTGCTCAGGTCAGCAGTGAAGGAGCCGTGCTTTGGGAATGAATTCTCCTGGGGGATCTGATGATGTTGATGGATTTACTGGGAAGCCAAACCAGTCTGCTCAAGGTGCTGAGAGCCAAGGAAGTTTCTGGGAACTGCATTCCAGGGCTAACCTGGTTTTATAGGATTGTGTTTTACACCGATGGTCCTGGAGGGGCACAGAATTCCAGGATGGATCAGGCTGGAAGGGACCACAGAGGGTCACTGGTGCCAGTCCCTGACCAGGGCACAGGATTGTGTCCATGTGGCTCTGGAATATCCCAGGGAGGAGACTCCAGCCCCTGTCTGGGCTCTGCTCAGGGCTGGGCACTGCCCAGGGCAGGAGTTCTGCCCCCTGTGCCTGGGAATTCCTGGGATCAATCCCTGCCCGTGGCTCTGGGGCCATTGCTGGGCCTGGAGCAGAGCCTGGGCCTGCTCTGACCTCTGCACACAGGGACAGACAGGGGGACACAGGGACAGACAGGGGGACACAGGGACAGACACAGGGACAGACAGGGGGACACAGGGACACACAGGGACAGACAGGGACAGACAGGGACACACGGGGACACCCAGGGCTGAGGCCCCCCTCAGCTGGGGCTCCTCTCCAGGCTGAGCAGCCCCAGCTCCCTCAGCCTTTCCTGGGCACGGAGATGCTCCAGCCCTTCCTCATCCTCCCATCCCTCCTCTGGACCAGATCCAGGAGCTCCAGGGCCCTCCTGTCCTGCTGATCCCAGAGCTGGACACAGGATGCCCAAGGATGAAACTCCACAAACTCTGGACCA
This sequence comes from Agelaius phoeniceus, assembly GCF_051311805.1. Taxonomy (NCBI): domain Eukaryota; kingdom Metazoa; phylum Chordata; class Aves; order Passeriformes; family Icteridae; genus Agelaius; species Agelaius phoeniceus. The sequence continues at coordinate 63,100,511 of NC_135270.1, read as the reverse complement.
CCTGGGCCTTGAGGTGTGAGGCCCATTGAGAGCTGAGATCCCAGAAACCTCCCCCAATCCTGTCATCCCAGCTAAAAACGATCTTCCCACCCCAAAATCCACATTGTGCCAACCTCCAGGCTCCCGACCATGAGCAGAACTTCCTGTGTGACACAACCCAACTCCTGCTTCCATCCAAGCTCTGGGAAGCCTCAGAGAAAACCAACAAACCAACATTTCCAGCTAATATTTTCCTTGACTTTCTCAGGAATGATTTTTTTTTTCCCCCAGCAGCAGAACAACACAATCATCTCTATTTTTATGGTGACCTTTTCGTGTCTGTCACCCAAACAGCTCTCACTGAGGTCACTTTTGTCACACAAGTGGCTCCTGCAGCAGAGTTCAGACTCAATTTTCACTTCTGCTGAACACCTGCCACGTGTGGCTGAGGGGTTTTGGCTGTTCTTTATTCTCTTCCCACCTTAAAGCCCTCTCAGGACCAGCAAAGCAGCCTCAAAGCCAGAAAATGACAACTTTGAGCTCATTTGGAACTTTTTGATGCCCTCAAAGATAAATCAGCTCTAAAAATGAGGCAGGGAGTGGCTCTTGGTCTAAGAAGTTCTGGAATGGTGGCGGAATGGGGGGAACTCATCACTGGGATCATCGCCCTGAGGTTCCTGGGGGTTTTCAGACAGGTGAAATATGAAAATTTATGGTTCTTGTTCAGCGTTCCCAGCTCAGGTCTGGGATTTGGGATGGTGGTGACATCCCACAGAAATTGCATTGGGAATAAAGCCTAGGTCTCAGGGTGCCAGAATTCCATGTTTTCCAGGGAATTGTTCACATCTGTGGGGTTTTCAGGGTCCGCAAGATGAAAGAGGAATTGATGGATCTGACTCCATGTTCTTAGAAGGCTGTATTATATTACATCATAGAGAAAGGATACAGACAGAAGGCTAAAAGATAAAAATGAAAGCTCGTGGCTGCTTCCAGAGTCCCGACACAGCCTGACTGTGATTGGTCATTAAGTAAAAACAATTCACATGAAACCAACCAAACAATCACCTGTGGATAAACAATCTCCAACCACATTCCAAAGCAGCAAAACACAGGAGAGGCAAATCAGATAATTATTGTTTTCCTTTTTCTCTGAGGCTTCTCAGCTCTCCAGGAGAAGAATCCTGGCAAAGGGATTTTTCCAGAAAATGTGACAGTGACACGCATCAGCATGGAAACAAACTGGGAAAAGAGGAGCACCAGGGCCTGGCTGAGGTGGAGAAAGGTTCCTGCTCTTCCATGAGCCTTCCACAGGACCAGCTGCTGGCTACAGGACTAAACCCACCCAGGAATCTCCAGAGGAAATGGGAATGCTCATCCCAGGCATCTCCTGCAATCCTACCAGCACATCTGAGCTCACCCCAAAATTTATTTGGTTAAAAAAAATTTTTATTTAACCAAATAATTAAATAATAATTAATTATTTTAAAATAATTAAAAAATTATTTTAAATTTCAATAAGGGAGCAGCAGAATGAGGAGCTGGATGATTGGAGGCACAGAATCCATGGAAGTTGCTCCCACTGCCTCCCATCAGGGCTTCTCTGGGAACCAATTCCCTCATTTTCACCCTCCTCAGGAGAGCAAGCCAAGCACAGCGGGGGAGGAGGGAGGCTTGCACGTGTTCTGTGCACAAGACAAAGTCAAACTGGGCAAAAAAAATTCTGTTTTCAGCTTTTACAGTGACCTCAGGACCTCCAGAGACATCCTAGGAGCTGCAAACAACATTCCACACTCCCTCATCCGTGCCCAGCTCCTCCAAAATCCTTTGGCAAAGGAGACACACAGGACCTATGAGCCCAGGTGGCCAAGAAGGCCAAAGGCACCTGGGATGGATCAGGAATTGTGTGGGAGCTGGGATTGTTCTGATTGTCCCCTGCACTGGGCACTGGTGAGGGGCCTCAAGGGCTGGGTCCAGTTGTGGACACCTCATGAGAAAAAGGACCTGGAGGGGCTGGAGAGTGTCCAGGGAAGGGAAAGGAGCTGGACAGGGGCTGCAGAATCCCTGAGGGAGCTGGGCAGGGGCTGGAGAATCCCTGAGGGAGCTGGGCAGGGGCTGGAGAATCCCTGAGGGAGCTGGGCAGGGGCTGCAGAATCCCTGAGGGAGCTGAGCAGGGGCTCAGCCTGGAGCAAAGGAGGCTCAGGGGGCCCTTGTGGCTCTGCACAGCTCCTGCCAGGAGGGCACAGCCGGGGGGGTCGGGCTCTGCTCCAGGGCACAGGGACAGGAGCAGAGGGAACGGCCTCAGGCTGGGCCAGGGCAGCTCAGGGTGGGCACAGCAGGAATTTCCCCATGGAAAGGGGGCTCAGGAACTGCCCAGGGAGGGTTGCAGTGCCCATCCCTGCAGGTGTCCCCTGGAGGTGGCACTGAGAGCTCTGGGCTGGGGACAGGGTGGGCATTGGGCACAGCTGGGACTCTGATCTTGGAGCTCTTTTCCAACATCAACAATTCCATAGAAACCTCTCCAAAATCCATAAAACCTTTGGCCCTCCTTAGTGCCATGCCCAGCCAAGCCCTGTCACAGTGAATCTCCTCCTCTCCTTCCTTTCCCAAGTTCCCAGCATTTCCAAAATCACACTTTCCCTTTTCTTTTCCTAACAACCCTCCCAGCATTTTCCCAAAGCAACAAATTAGAGCCCACAGCCTTTCCCACGGGAGACAGCTCTCTCCAGGCAGGAGGGGGAATGAGAAGGTTGGTGTTGACCTTTCCACTCATTTTCATCTCTGTGGGCACCGCAAAGATCCCAAAATTCCCTTAAACACCGCTCCAAGAAGGAAAACAAGATGGAAAAATGAGACCACCACCCCTGAGGCTTTATTAGAGCTCCTCCAAAAGCTCCAGGAGACTGAGGCTGGAATGACCCCACCTGCAAATAAATCAGGAGCCTTGGGAGGGCTTGGAATGGTGTCTGAGAGAAGCAGCAGCAGCCTGGAAAGTGCTGGAAGTACAGGAAAGGCACCGCAGGAAGCAATGGGGAAAATTATTTTAGGGAAAATATCCCACAGGGAAAAGGTGTCCTTGCCCATGGCGTGGTGGTTGGAATGAGATGGTTTTAAAATTCTTCCCAATCCAAGTAATTCTGGATTCTGTGAGTTAAACTCATCCCACCTCCTCCTGACTTTAATATCTGATTTTCAGGAGAACAAGACTAATTTAGGGACTAATTCCAGGCAGGGATGGAGGAGGTGGTGGAAAAGCCACAGAGGAGTCAATTCACCCCACAGCAGAAATTCAAGCTCATTCCAGAAGATGGATTTTGAACCTCATGGATGCTGAGCTCCAGGTAACTGGGAAGCACAGCTGGATCTCTGGGAGGTCAGGATTCTGTGAGAATGGGAGACTCCAGAAATTCAGCCTTGTTTTCCTAGGGAATTGTTTCCTTCCAAGAATAAGCCAGTTCCCATTAAAAAAAACAAACAAAACCCCAAACAAACAAAAAAAACCCCAAACTAACAAACAAAAAAAACAACAAAAAATCCCAAAAAAATACAAAAAAACCCCAGAAAACGTCCACAGCCTCTTTCCCTATTCTATTTCCTTCATTCTATTCCCTTCATTCCAGTGGAACATGAGAGTATTCTAGAGAAAGTTTGAAATATCAAAACCCGATCACACATTGATAAATAAATGGGAGTGCAAACAAAACCCAAACTGAGGGAACGTGACACAGGCAGGATTATTATTCACATCCAAATATCCAACTAACACCACAGCAGCTATTTCCTGGGAAAAGAAACCCCGACCAATAACTTGGATTTAAAATGTCTCACATGAAGAATGCCCCTGGATCCCTGGAAGTGTCCAAAGCCAGGCTGGATGGGGCATGGAGCCCCCTGGGATAGTGGAAGTGTTGGAATGGGATGAGCTTTAAGGCCCCTTCCAACCCAAACCATTCCATGATTCTGTGATTGATCCAAGACTTCCCCCCCCCCCCCACAACCAATTTACAAAGGAAAAATTCCAACAAAACTCTCAAGGAGAAAAAAGGGAAGACTGGAATGACTTTTTCACTAGTCTGTAATAATCATGGAACACTGGGAAGCCATGGGACTCCTGATGAACCAGGTTGCCCGGATTTGGGATGCAGGCTGGGATCCACCACATCAGGAGCTGCCACTCCACCTTGACCATCTCCATTTCTCAATCTCAGCAAACAGCTCCAATCCCAATGGATTGGATTCCCAATATCCCAGTGGGAATCCTGCCAGCAGATCCATGGTAAAAGGAACCTGGGCTCATCCCACACCAAACTTGGATAACAACAAATAAACTTCTCCTGGAGCGGGTCCTTTTCCTTGCCCCTGGGAGCACCAGCAAATTCCAACTTTGCATCTCTCCACAGCAAGACAATCCCCAAAATCCCCAACTTTTCAATGAAAAACAAAACAGGTGCTTTTCCTTCTACCCCCAGTCTGTTTGCAGTGCAAGGCTCCACCTTTGTCACTTTTCCAGGGACAAGGAAGTGACAGTGTCACCGCCAATCCCAGCCCAGGATGCCTGATCTTCCCGCAACTTCCCCTTCCCACAGGTTCCAACAGCCACATCCAGGTACAATTCCCTCATTTTCACATCAAACAGGAAGATAAAAGCACTTTTTTTGGGGAAAATGCCACTCTGAGATAGAGGTTTCCATCTCAGAAAATTCCAGCATGGAAAGGGATTCACACGGAATAACACCAACATTTTCCATCACTCCATTGCTCTTCCCAAAGCTGGATCTAATTTAAAGGGGGATAAAGCAAAAGCAGAAGTGTTTTCCCAGAGGAAACCCCAAATCCCAGGATTTTGCTGGTCTCTGGGCTGCTGTGCAAGGACTGTCCTCATATGAATCCAGAGCTTCCCAATCCCAACCAGAGGATGGGAAATCCGTCAGGATGGATTCCCACCGCCTCACAGGATCCATGGTGGCTGCTCCCCTCACCCCTAACTGGTGTCACTGGGCAGCTCTGGGAGCCCTCCCTGCCACCTCCCTGTAGAGCTGCATTTTTGGGAATCCATTGAATTCCATGATCCTTGTGGGCCCCTTCCAGCTCGGGATCTTCTGGGATTCTCCAGACAAGCACAGAACCTTCCACTCCCCTCAGCCACCCCCAAGCCCTTCCCTTGTGGGCGTCCTGTCGGCCTTTCCTGATTTAAACAGAAGCTGGAATGTGGAGATTCCCAATTTTAGCTGCTCTGCAAACCCCTGGAGTGCAAAGCCTCTGCGAGCCCAGCCTAATTTAGGCCAGGCTTTAATTGTCTCTATTATCACTGCAATGAGTGAATGATGGATAACGGCGACAGCATTTCGAGGACAGCAAATCCACAAACCATCCCACAGAAATGCTGGATAACCTCGGCCACACCCCTCAGGTTTTGGGATGGAATTCCCACTCAGCTGCCTTAGAATCCCTGGATATCTGGCTTGGAATGGACCTTCAGAGTCCACCTTGTCCAAGCCCTGCCAGGGGCAGGGACAACTCCACGGGATCAGCTTGGTCTTGCTGCTGACCCTAAAAAATCCAGTGAGTCCTTAACTTTAAGAATTCCCTCCTCCTCATTTTTCCTTATTTTGGGATAATTCTTTACCCAAACTTCCCTTCACCTCCTCTGCTTCCCCTCCAGAGCTGCATCCACCCCATCCACGAGATCCCAACTTTGGACACCCTGGGATGAGCTTTTCCCACCAATCCCTTTTCTTCCCATCCTCTGGAATGACTTTGGAAGCAACAACACAGCTCCTAAAAAAATCATGGATGCAGGTTTCTGCCAGCTCAGCTGACCTGAGCCAAAATCTGGATCTCTGGGAAGTCCTGCTGGATTTGGGAATACTCAGAACTGCTCAGCAAATTCAGACCTGGATGCTGAACACGGCGGCTCAGGTGAAGGACGTGAGCATTCCAAGGTCAGTCCAGGAATGGGAATTTCTGTCTTGGGTTCAGCAGAGCCAGACAGAAATCCTGGAGGCAGACAGAGGACCTGGACATCTGACAGCTCCTGTTTTCCAGAGGCTCAGACAAATTGCTGGATTTAAAACCTGACCTACTTCAGTGTCTGCTTTATATTGGATTTTTTTTTTTCCTTCAGGATTCCAAGCTTTTCTTCTGGGATTTTTTCCTCCCACCCTCAGAAAAGCATCTTTTATACCTAAAAATAAATGTGAAAACAAGAAACCAGCCATGCCACTCTAATTAGGGAGTTTTCCAGGTTAAGTTGAAGTTATCAATTTTTTTTTTTTCCATGAAAAAATAAAGAAGAAAAAAATCCAGAAAAAAGAACTACACAAGTTATTTCCATGGTCAATAACTTGTGTAGTTTCACATGTTGTTTCACACATGAAAATTAATAGATTAAATAAGGACAAATAAATGTTGTTTCACACATGAAAATTAATAAATTAAATAAGGACAAACCTTAAAAAACAAAATATTCCTGAGCATTTACAACAACCTGGCAATCACAGGCTACTTAAATGTGGGAATAACCATGGAAATAAATTTTGCTTCATCAGAGCACCAGGAAACCCAAGGACACAAGGTTGGGACTATTCCCTCAAGGATCATCCCATTAATCAGAGTGGGATGGGAAGGACTTTATCCCTCTCTATTGATGCCACTGGATAAGGAAGAAACAAGCCATTGGCAGCAGTGATTTTGCTCATAGGAATTCCAGCAAAATAGGAATTATCCACATTTTCTTATTGGAAATAAATATAAATAAATATCATTATCTTTAATTAAAATCTGGCCTCCAAACGTTTTACCAAACAAACAGGAAAATGGAAAAACTCCTGCAAATATTTCTCCCTTCCTGTGCTGAGGACAAAAGATCCCAGAGGATTCCCACAAAGATGATCCCACGTGCCCTGGGAATTATTTGAGTTCTGCTCAGTTTTCCAGCTTTGGCCCAAAGGCCAGTGCCAGAATTCCAGAAAAGTTTGGGTGGGAAGGGACATGAAATCCCCTCCGATTCCACCCCTTTTCCATGGGCAGGGACAGCTCCCACTGTCCCAGGGGAGGTGCCAATGACCAACCTGGCCCTGGACACCTCCAGGGATCCAGGGGCAGCCACCGCTGCTCTGGGAGTTCCAGCCCAGCCAATAATTACTCCCTCATACCCAACTTAAACTGAATTTTGGCCAGTTTGAAGGCATTTCCCCTCGTCCTATCTATCCATGCCCTTCCCAGAAATGCTTCCAAGAGTGTCAGGGCGTTGCTTCCATAGATTTTCCAGCAGGGGAAGGATTTGGGCTTGTCCGCAACAAACAGGAAGAGCCTTCCATGTGGTCTCCTGGAGGAAAATGGGGATAATTAAAGCTGAAAGGAGATCAATAGCATTGATATTTTGGGAAGTGGTTCCTGGAGAGAGATGATTGCACCACTCCATGAGCAAAGCTCATCCAAGGACTCGGACACCTTCCTCCAAACAAATCCAGCCCCTGCTGCAATCTGCACACCTGGATTGAACAGTTTTCCTAAAAATGCACCAGCCAGGCCGGAAAAATCATTCCCAGTGACCCAGGGAATGCAGGAGAAGGAATCTGTGATGTCCGGGAGAGGAAAATCTCCTTGCCAGACCAGGGATGGGCATCGTTATAAATGAGGAAATCCAGGGAAAGCACCAAATCCTGCAGGAGTGGGAGGAAGGAATGAAACCAGCAGGGCTTGGGGGATTTATTTTTGATTTTCTCCTTCTCATCAGCTGAAGGTGGAGGAGCCCCCTTGGTGCCTGGCTGGCTCCACACTCCCCATCCTGCTTTTCCAGCCTCTCCGAGCATCCCTCAGCTGATGAATTACGGCCGAGGAAAAGCCCCGCGAATGAAAAACGAGCAACAGGAGCGACGGGGAGAGGGGGAGAGGAGGAACAAATGGATTTGGAATGGTCTTCCCGAGCTGCTAATTAAAGCCTGGATGCTCCTGCAGGTGGGAGAGGATTGATTGCAGCTTTCAGACGTCTCAGTGCAGGGGGGTTCGTTAGGGAGCGCTCGCTAATTATTCTTTAGGTCCAGGCGCTTGAAGCCTTGGTGGAAACAGTAATTAAAGGTAAAGGAGAAAAGGAGCTGGAATGAGTAATTAGGGACACGTGGGATGGGCACAGAGTGGGGATTGGAGAAACTCGGGATGCAGGAAGGGTCCTCGTCCATGGCAGGGGGTGGGATAGGATTTAAGGTCCCTCCAATCCAAATAATTCCATGGTTCCATGGATTATAGGGAGTAAATCCTGCAAGGAGCAGCTGGGGTGTCCCTGACAGAGGGAGGATGTGGAGATGTTGGAGCAAATCCAGAGGAATCCATGGAGCTGCTCCCAGGGCTGGAGCCAGGCTGGGAGAAGGGAAAGCTCCAGGGAGAGCTCAGAGCCCCTGGCAGGGCCTGAAGGGGCTCCAGGAGAGCTGGAGAGGGACTGGGGACAAGGGATGGAGGGACAGGAGCCAGGGAATGGCTCCCAGTGCCAGAGGGCAGGGATGGGTGGGAGATTGGGAATTGGGAATTCCTGGCTGGGCTGGGATTGCCAGAGCAGCTGTGGCTGCCCCTGGATCCCTGGCAGTGCCCAAGGCCAGGCTGGATGAGCTTGGAGTAACCTGGAATTGTGCTGATTTTCCTGGAAAAGGGAATTTCACTGCTGGAATCATCATTCAGTGCAAAAGGGACAAAAGAAGGAGGAGTAGAGAGAAAAGAGGACGCAGCTCAGGCCTAGAATCAATGAGGAGGGAATAAAACTGGGAGCTTTGGGAGTTGGCAGAATTCCACGTGCTTTTCTCCCTGTGTCACCTGGTTTTCCCCTCTGTGTTCCAGGAAATTCCTGATCCGAGCTGATAGGAATAAATTATGGTGAGATTTTGTGAGGTTTCTTCAGGAGAACATTTCCAAAAGCTCTCCTAGCTCTGATCCCACTGCCTGGGCCAGGATTCATCCAATCCCAAATTAATCAATAATTGATAAATGCATTAAAAATGCAGCCCTGCAGCCTTGGTGATGAATCCCTGAAGGATTTGGGGTAAAAGGGACCTTAAATCCCATCCCATTCCACACTTCCCCCTATCCCAGGATGCTCCAACCCCCATCCACAATCCACAGCTCAACCTTGGACATTCCCAAGGGTGGAGCAACCACAGCTTCTCTGGGAATCTGGGCCTAAATCACTAAAAATTACAGAAAATTCATTTTTTTGAGCAAATTTAAGACATTTAAGCTCATTTTTGTCCCATCCTCCAGCACCGTGGCTCCAATTCCTAAAACAATTTCCAGGAAACTCCTTTTTTCCCACCACTCATCCTGGTCCACAGGGATTAATCCAGAGGTTTTAAGACAAAATTATTCCAGGAGAAGAAGCAATTTCCAGTGGAAACACAACATTCCAGGCTTTCCATCAAATTTCTGCTCATCTCCTCCAGTGCTTTTCCAATCAATCCCATTTTTTGGAGGGGATTGGGAAGGTAAGGGAGCTCTGTCTCAGTGCTTAATTAATATTTGTTTGTCTAAAGCTGGCCATGATTTCATACTAATTAATTTAGTTAATATTATTTAATATTTATTAATAAATATAATTTCAGTTCTATAGAACCTATAAATTATGTTGCTATTTTACTGATTAAATATTACTTTAATATTTATTATTTGTTTTGATTAAAATAATTTTACTGTGATATTGATTATTACATTTAATAATATCAACTATCTGGAAACTATAAAATATATTAATAATCTAAATAATATATAAAAATATTATTAATTTTCTATTGAATTAATATTACTTTCATATTTACTATTAAAGATAATACCTATTCTACACAATCTATAAACTATATATAGTTTGTTATTGATTAAGTTAGTATTATTTTAATATCTATAATTAAATATGTCAATTATATAGAACCCATACTTTCCATTAATAATTTCATATTGATTAAAATAATATTAATTTTATTTTATTATTAAATATAATATCAATTTTATAAAACCTATAAATTCTAATAAAAATTTTGTGTTGATTATAATATTCCTTTAATATTCATTAATAAATATAATATTAATTCTATAGAACCTACAAACTATATTAGCAGTCTCTTATTAAATAACATTAATTTAGTATTTATAAATAAATATAATATCAGTTCTATAGAACCTTTACATTCTAATAATAATTTGATATTAATTTTAATATTACTTAATATTCATTAATAAATATTAATTCACCAGGGCCTATAAACTCTATTAATACTTTCATATTGATTAAATAACATTTAGTATTTATAATTAAATATAATATCAGTCCTATAGAACCTATAGATCATATTATTGATTCAATTAATAACACTTTATTGTTAAACATAACATGAATCCTATAGAACCTATAAATGCTAATAAGAATTTGATAATAATTAATTAAAATCAGCACTGTTGGGTTATTAGAGGTCATTATTGACTCCCGACCTTGGCGGCTCCTGGAGCGCGTCACCGCCGGCGCCTTCGGATCAGAATCGTGTGAAAATAGAAACTGTGTCAGCCCCAGATTAACGTGAAAAGCTCCACGGGCTAAAAATAATGAACTCATCTCCATTTTCCCAACGCAGAAATCTGGGATGGTTTTTAATCCCTTTTCCGGATGGGGAGGAGGAAGTCGGAGCCCCAGTTTTGGATTGGGTTTGAGCCTTAGATTAGATTCCAATTTTTTTTTTTGTGTGTGTGTTTTTAGGAGTAGAACCACAGATTTCTCTTCAGCTCATACATCCCAGAGATCCAGATAAAATGGGCCTAAAACGGGCCTAAAACGGGCCTAAAACGGGCCTAAAACGGGCCTAAAACGGGCCTAAAACCTACAACATCCAGCCTAACGAGTTTGCACTTAAACCCAGGTCTAAGAGCAAATAATCCAAGCTCAATAAGGCTGAACTGGGCTGGAGGTGGTGCCAGGCACTGAGGAGAGGGGACAGAGGTGACAGATGAGCCTGGGGGTCACCCAGCCCACGCTGCCTGTGAAAAGCTGGAATTCCAACTGGGACATTCCCAAAGGAATTATCCCAGAAACATCCAGGGATTTATGGCCTCAGGTAATTCCAGTTCTCCTGGAGCGAATCCTGCCCCAAATCCCCAAGGGACAGCGAGCAGGGGACACACGTGGGGACCTCAGAGCCTCACCAGCACCTTGGATGGGAAAGTTCTACCAAAAATCTGCTTTTCCTGAGGAATTCCCAGCACTTCCAGAGGTCCCAAGCTCAGAGGGATGAGCTGGGGAACATCAGGAGAACTTCCCAGCAATTCAAAGTGTGGGGATGTTCCCATAGGAAGCAGTGGGAGGCCGATTTTCAGGCAGGCGGCACAGAAAACATCCCTGGAAGGACATTCCAGACAATCCTCTCAGCCCCAGCCTGGAGCAGGGATGGGAAAAACGAGTTATTGGATGAATTTGCCCAGTTTAACCCCAAATCCATGTTTCCCAAACATCCAGGCTGAGAAAGGGAGGGATCAAAATTCCCCAGTTCCCAGCAATTCCCTCATCCAGTGCTGCTCTTCACCCTCACACCTTCCCCAGCTCAGAGGTGCAGATTTCTAATCCCTAACTTGGGCTGAGCTTAATTAAACTCATTAGCAGCTCCCTAAATGAGAAATATTCCTGATGTAGGAATTTTTTATTCCAGAGTTGTAGCAGGACTGATAGGAATGGTGATAATGGGATCGGATTATTCCTTCTGGGAATTGTTCTTCATTTTCCCAGCCCTGCCCCAAAATGGGAGGAATTTCTCCATGGAAAGGGTGGAGTCCCCATCCCTGGAATGTCCAAGGGAAGTGTCCCTGCCATGGCAGAGGAATGGAATGAGATGATCCTCAAGGTTCCTTCCAACCCAACCCATCCTGGAATTCTGTGACCAATCCTGACATGGATTCCATAATTCCTTGTGTTTCTTTCCAGCCCTCCAAAAAAATAACAAAAAAAGGGAGGAGCCAGCCCCTAAAAAAAAAAAAAAACAAAAAAAAAAAACAAAAAACCACACAAAAAAAAACCTCAAAAAAAGCCTCCAAAAAAACCAGAAGGATCCAGGCCCAAAAAAAGATGGATCCAACCCTCCAAAAAAAGAAGACTGTTTCTTTTCCAAGTGTTTGTGTTCCTGGGTTTTCCCTCAAATTCTGCCCCAGTGATGCTGTCCCAGCTCCAGAGCTCATCCAGGAGACCTGGAGCTCCACTTTGAGGAAGGAAAGGCTTCCCAAACCCCACCCCAAACATCCCAAATTCCCTATTTTCCCCTAATATTTTGGTTCCATTATCCATAGCTGTTAATTCACTGCCACCAGCATCCTCAACAGGGATTTTCCAACCCTTTCCCACACGAATCCACCTCAATCCATGATTTATCCCCACCTTCCTCCCACCCTTGGGGACCCATATCCATGAAACTGATTTTTCTTCATTCCATGAGAAAAAAAAAAAAAAAAGGCCAAAAATTGGGAAAATTCCAGATTTTTCTCTGTTTGAAGAGCTGAGAAGGAAGAAAAAAAGCACAGGGAGCATTTTCTGCTCTCTCCAGCATTCAGGAGAATTTTCCATCACTGGGATGATCCCGACCCCAATTGCAGCTGGCACCGCTCTGGCTCCAAACTGGGGATTGGGAGGAGCCTTTCCATTCTCATGGATAACAAATCTGGGAACCACAGGAACTTCTTCAGACTCAAAATTCAGTGGATTATCCCCAAAACACTGACAGGATTCCCACCAGGAAGGAGGAGCAGAGATCAGCTGGAATGCAGATCCTCAGGCAGAAAATAATTATTCCAGAGGGGAAAGAAGAAAAACAAATTGGATAAAATGAGGTTTTGGTTGCAAATTTCTTGGATTTTCAATTGGATTTTCAGATCCTAAGCAGGAAGTTCTGAAGGAAAACTTCATGTCCGAGTGGCAAAGTCAAAATGTTCCCATTAGGAAATGGGAGAGTGGAAAAATCCATAAAAAAGGTTTCCTGTTTCAGGTTTGTGTTTTTTTTTTTCTTCCAAAGCAGCTCAGGATTTCAGGATGGATTCCTAAATAATTCAAAGGAATTGATTGGAATGTTCCACCTCCCCCCCTCTGTTTGGGCTTGAAGCTCCACAGGGAGCTCCAGCCCAGCTCAGATCCCATTCCATGAAACCTCAGCCCAAAGGGGGAGGAGGACGTGGTGTCCCTGCTGGAGAAGGGCAGGGACAAGGCCAGGAGAGCATCCCAAAAGAGCAGCTGAACAGGGAAAACGTGGGAATGAGGAGAACCAGGGCCTGGAAATCTTGGTGGGGGAAATAAGGGGTGGAAGCGAGGAGTGTCCATGAGTAAAAAAAAAAATAATTTTTTTCTAGTTAAAGCTTTTAGGAAAATGGGATCACTGATGATTCCAGGGATGGAGCCAGGCTGGGAGAGCTGGGAATGTTCCCCTGGAGAGGAGGAGAATCCAGGCAGAGCTCAGAGCCCCTGGCAGGGCCTGAAGGGGCTCCAGGAGAGCTGGAGAGGGACTGGGGACAAGGGATGGAGGGACAGGAGCCAGGGAATGGCTGCCAGTGCCAGAGGGCAGGGATGGGTGGGATATAATTCCCAAGATCAGGAAAAACCATTCCAAGGTGGAAATGAAAATGTAACATCAGCTCAGGGAAAAGCTGCAGTTATGGGATACGGATTTTCTTTTTATGGGATTTTTTTTTTCCATCAATCCCACAAAAAGTTAGTTCAGCAATTAAAACACTTTCCTGTGTTTTATCCAAACCTTTTTTTCCCCATATCATGATCTCCAGAATGCCTGAGGATCCAGGGAATTAAAAATAATCCAAATAATCACCATCAGCACTAATTGGGATTTCCCCTTCTTCCAAGCCCCAGGGACAATGACAACTCCAAGCTTATAAAAGTGGGAGCAGAGGAGTATAAAAACCACATTCCATGGATTTTATGGGATTTCGGGACCATTTGGCAGTGCTTGAATGGTCTGAATTCCCAGGAATATCAACAGTGGTCAGGTTTCCAGAAGAATCCTGAAATTATTTAAGTTGGGAAAAACCTTTAGGATCAGAGTCCAGCCACGTCCTTAAGTGCCATAGCCACATTTTTTTGGGAATATTTCCATGGATAACGACTCCACTACTGCCTGGGCAGCCCATTCCAAGCTTTTCCAAGCCTTTCTGGCATAAAACAATTCCTGGTCTCCAATCTGAGCCTCTCCCAGTGTCCCTCGAGGCCGATTCCTGGCGGAGCCGCTCTCCCGCTTTCCAGAGTTTCTTGGAAAATTTTCCTCCTTTCCTTTGATCAACTGGATCCAAAATAAAACCTTTTCCCTAAAAATAGCTGGGACTGGAAAACTCAGCTGATTTTGGAGGGAGCATTTGTGGAGCTGGAAATAAAAAGGCCCAGCAGCACAAATCCCTGATTCCAGCATCACACACAGGGACAACTTCCCCATTTTTCCTTCCTCAATCCCAGATTTTTTTTTTTTTTTTTTTTTTTTTTTTTTTTGGTGGGAAGTGCTCCCTTTGTTGTACAGCTGCAGAAGGTGCTGAAATAATTCCTGCCATTCCCATTTTCTGGAAAAAGGATGGTTTTCCCACCTTCTGCAGCCATTCCCAGCTTCCTTGTATCCCTGCCGGTCTGGACAAAATTCCAGAGGCAAAATCCAGCCTTGGGGACTTCTTCATGAGGTTTTGTTGGAATCAGCTGGAAATGGATCCTCAGGGACTGGACAGCCACTGGTTGTGTTTTTGGACCTTTCCCAAGTGCTTAATCCTTAATTTAAACATCAGGAAAGAGAATTCCAGGAAATCTCAAATTCCTCCACCAAAAGGTGACCCCCGCATCCCACCCTGGGATCTATTCCTGCTCTCTCCATCATTCCCAGCCCAAGGCTCAAATCCTTGGGAATCACAAATCCCACAGGAGCCCACTTGCAGTAGCTTTAACTCCACCCGAAAATTCCGGTGGGAATTTCATCCCTGTGACACTACAGCCTTAGGGAAGAAAGGGTTAAAAAATGGGATAAAAAGGAAATAATCCATAAACCATGAAATGGGAGAGATTTTAAACTTCATCCCATCCCATTCCAGGCCTTTTCCATGAGCAGGGATCTTCCACTGTCCCAGGTGCATCCGAGTGCTCTCCAGCCTGGCCTTGGGCACTGCCAGGGATCCAGGGGCAGCCCCAGCTGCTCTGGCAATCCCAGCCCAGCCAGGAATTCCCAATTCCCAATCTCCCACCCAGCCCTGCCCTCTGGCACCGGGAGCCATTCCCTGGCTCCTGTCCCTCCATCCCTTGTCCCCAGTCCCTCTCCAGCTCTCCTGGAGCCCCTCCAGGCCCTGCCAGGGGCTCTGAGCTCTCCCTGGAGCCTTCTCCTCTCCAGGGGAACATTCCCAGCTCTCCCAGCCTGGCTCCATGTGAGAAACCTCTTCAGATCCTGAAGTTTATTCCATTTCTCCATGATATCCAGGAGTTGGGGAACGCTGCACCACCTCAGGATCAAAGCTGACTTCATTGACATTCCCAGGATTATTTGCTCATTCACACCAGGTCACCTCCAAGGGCACAAATCCTTGGAATCAGGATTGATTATCACTCCACCAAATTAAATCCACAACAAAAATAAAAACTGGGATCATGAACTCCTTTTGCCACTGGAATAAATCAACCTGGGCTCCATTCCCAGCTGCTTTAGCCAAGAAAAATCAGGATTTCTGATGGAGCAGCCCCACAAACTCAGAGCACGCCCTCATATCCCAGAGCTAAAAACTCCAATCCCAGTCTGAATTCCCAGAATTCCTTAATCATCTCCCCATGACTTGGTTCCCTGGAATATTCCAACAATCCAAATTTGCACTTTTAAAACTCCCAGGTCTCTCATCCCTCTGCCAAAGAGGAACAATTTGGCTGCCAGGGAACTCAGAGGTCCATCAAAAAAAAAAAAAATTGGGAATGCAGCACCAAATGGGCCACTCTGGAATTTGGGCCAAATGACTCCAAGTGCCCCCCGTGCATTTTGGCGGGAACAGCACATGGATCATCCAGGCTGCAGGGAAATGCGGGAATACAGCCGGCACTTGAGGAGCAATTAAATTTTCAGTGGTTAATGAAGCATTTCTGCAACATCAGCGCCCCCGGCCCTGCTGGTGGCAATCAGGAGAGGGGAAAGTGGCTCTTAGTGGGGTCTCCAGGGGAAAATCCCATTAAAACTATGGATTAGAGCCGTTCCAGCCTGGATTTGGAGGGATGAGAAGAGGTTGGGCGGTCGCTTGGGGTTCAACCTCATTTTCTCAGCTCCCTTCTCCCGGAACGTCTCAGGGCTTGGATTGGGTTTTGTGTTTGGAAATTTGGGAATGAACAACAAGGGGAGTTTGTGAGGGGAAGGTTCTGGTTGCACCTCCTGGTTTTCCTGCTTGGATAAAGAAGTTTGAATGGATAAATCCATGTGAAACAGCTCCTAAGAAAGCTCTTGGGAGAGAGCGTGGCTGGGGCTGAGGGAGAAATCCCAAACTTGATGGGAAAAATGAAATCAAATATTCCCAGGAACAGAAATCCTGGAGAACTCATGGATTTAGGGAAACTGAATACTCACAGGAGACATTCCCTGCAGCCCAGGCCCACATTCCCAGCTCCACTGAAAGGGGAGGAATTGTTTTCTGTCCATTTCCCCCAGGCATGGAAATCCTTGGATGCAAAGGGGAACGAGACAGGCGTGGAAGAAGGGAATTCTCTCCCATTTTTAAGGGTTACCCTGATCCATAATCCCTGCAGAAGATAATTTGGAATACAACCACACACTTCTGATCCAACACAAATTCCCAATCTCCAGCAACCCCCACAATCCAAGGAAAAATTGCTGATCTCCCAGCACAGGCACAAGAGCACATTCCAAAGGAAAAATAAGGATTAATGCTGGATTCAGCATTCCAGTCAGGATCTGAGATCCTCCAAATATTTCCAAGCTCATCTCCAAAATAACTGGGATTGGTTCTGCTGCACGAGAGCCGAGCAGTGCCCATTTCTTAGGAAGAAAGATGGGAATGCCACATTCCAAGGAGACACAGATCCATCCACAAAAGTTGGGACTTGATTGGAAGTCCTTGGCTGAAAGGGGAATTGCACAGAAAAAGGGAATTTTTTCCCTACTTTTTAAGCATGATCCATAATCCCTGCTCTTCTCCCAGCACGGATACAGGAGAACATTCCAAGGAAAGATGAGGATTGATGACAGATTCAGCATTCCAGTCAGGATCTGAGAGCCACCAAACATTTCCAGGCTCATCCCCAGAATACCTGGGATTGGTTCTGCTCCACAAGACCCGAGCAGTGCCAAGGTCTCCTTTAGGAAAAAAAAAAAAAGGGAATGCAGCATTCCAAGGAGACACAGATCCATCCCTTCCTCCACAAAAGTTGGGATTTGATTGGAAGTCCTTGGCTGCAAAGGGGAATGGCACAGGCACAGGAAAAGGGAATTTTTTCCCTACTTTTTAAGCATGATCCTGATCCATAATCCCTGCTCTTCTCCCAGCACAGGCACAAGAGCACATTCCAAAGGAAAAATAAGGATTAATGCTGGATTCAGCATTCCAGTCAGGATCTGAGAGCCTCCAAACATTTCCAGGCTCATCCCCAGAATACCTGGGATTGGTTCTGCTGCACAAGAGCCAAGCAGTGCCCATTTTTAAGGGAAAAAAAAAAAGGGATGCAGCATTCCAAGGAGACACGGACCCATCCCTTCCTCCACAAAAGCTGGAATTTGATTGGATTTTCCTCTTGCCACAAATCAGCCAGAGCCATTGGATGCAAAACAAACCCATAAAACATCCCCTGAAAGGGAGGATGATTTTTCCTTAAGGAAAACAGGCTGTTTATAAATCCTCCACATGGAAGTTGTCATCCCAAAAAAAAAGCTCCCAACCCTTCCCCACAGCTCCATTTGTGTTCCCACTTATCTGGGAGGAACAGGGAAAGCTTGGAGCAGATCAATGCTGGGGCAAGGCTGGGATGTGGCCAAACCTTCACTCCCTGCATGGAAAAATCCAGGTTTTCCTCCAGGTTTCACTGGAAGGGGCTGGAAGTGCCAAAGCAGATCATTCCCTAAAATTGGGATGAGCTGGAAATTGGTTCAGGGATGAGGAAAAGGACTGGAGGTGCTGGAAGTGCCTCAGACTGAAATTCCCCATTCTCTGGGCTGATCCCACAGTGTGGGAAAAGGGAAAGGGGGAATTCTGCCCCCTCAACATGGAGCTGCTGGAGTGATCCAGAGGAATCCATGGAGCTGCTCCAGGGCTGGAGCCAGGCTGGGAGAGCTGGGAATGCTCCCCTGGAGAGGAGAAGGCTCCAGGCAGAGCTCAGAGCCCCTGGCAGGGCCTGAAGGGGCTCCAGGAGAGCTGGAGAGGGACTGGGGACAAGGGATGGAGGGACAGGAGCCAGGGAATGGCTGCCAGTGCCAGAGGGCAGGGATGGGTGGGAGATTGGGAATTAGGAATTCCTGGCTGGGCTGGAATTGCCAGAGCAGCTGTGGCTGCCCCTGGATCCCTGGCAGTGCCCAAGGCCAGGCTGGAGAGCACTTGGATGCACCTGGGACAGTGGGAGCTGTCCCTGCTTGGTCCCTGGATGACCTTTCCAAGTCTCTTCCCACTCCCAGCCATCCCATGATTTTATGGAGGGACATTCTGGGCACAGAGGAAGCTCCACCACGTTCCTCCAGCTGCAGGTGCTGAATTCCAGCAGCTCTGGGATTGCTCCTTCCACCCCACAGCCACACATCCCATCCAGCCTGAGTTTGTCATCCCAAAATCCCTGGGGCTGGAAAATCCCTACAGGATTCAGCCCCAGCTGTGCCCAATGCCCACCTTGAACTCTGAGTGCCACCTCCAGGAATTCCTGGGGCACCTCCAGGGATGGGCACTCCAAACCAGAGGACAGAGGACAGATATTCATGGAATCATGAAGGTTGGAAAAGACCTCAAAGTTCATCCAACCATTCCCCAGCCCTGCCAAGGCCACCACTGCTCCATGTCCCCAGATGCCACATCCACATGGATTTGAAATCCCTCCAGGCACGGGGACTCCACCCTGTACCTGTGCCAGGGCTGGGGAACCCTTTGAGGGAAGAAATTTTCCCCAATATCCAATCTAAACCTCACAGAATCCCTGAGGCTGGAAAAGAGCTCCAAGATCAGAGTCCCAGCTGTGCCCAATGCCCACCTTGTCCCCAGCCCAGAGCTCTGAGTGCCACCTCCAGGGGACACCTGCAGGGATGGGCACTGCAACCCTCCCTGGGCAGTTCCCACCTTTCTAGGAAGTTTCTCTGTAAATTCCCACAAATCTCCCCTCCCTCTCCCACGCGCCCAGTCCCGGATCCACAATAAAGGAATTAAACCATTGGAGTTCTGCAGGAGGAGGACTTCCAGCTCTTCCTGCTGCCACTGGATGGCCCAGAAATAATTTCATTTAATCTCTTTTTGACCCAGTTCTGGGCAAACACTGATTTATTTTTTTTTATTGTTGTTCACTCGCCAAAATGAGAGGGGGAAAAAAAATGATTTAAGCCAAGATGAAGCAAAGTGATTTTGGTTTTACTGTTGGGTTTTGGATTTTGATGAAATATCAACATTTGGGGTGTTTCTACTCAGCCCAAAATATTTATCTTGTTGTTCTTTGCTTTAATCACTTCATTAAATATGCAAAACCCCAAATGAAAATATTGAGATGACAACAACATTTTAATAGGGGAAATCTTGCAGTTCTCCAAGCTTTTTCCCCCTTTTCTCAGATGTGGTTTTATCCAAGAGCTGTTTCCACAGGAATGAATTATTCAGGATAAATTAAATAAAATAAAGTAAAACCAGAGCTGAACTCGGCCCTCATGATCCAAAGGAGGGGGAAAAAGGTTGGATAAACCTTTCCTGTTTATTTTGGTCTGATGCCCTTGGATATGGAATGATGTATTTTTAATGGATAAACTCCATTATATTATTTTTTACTATTTATAAAAAATAAATAAGGATTTTTGGTGGGTATAAAGGATTTTTTTTAAGCTGCTGGAATGACTCCAGAGGAGGCCACAGAGCTGGGAATGCTCCCCTGGAGAGGAGAAGGCTCCAGGGAGAGCTCAGAGCCCCTGGCAGGGCCTGAAGGGGCTCCAGGAGAGCTGGAGAGGGACTGGGGACAAGGGATGGAGGGACAGGAGCCAGGGAATGGCTGCCAGTGCCAGAGGGCAGGGATGGGTGGGAGATTGGGAACTGGGAATTCCTGGCTGGGCTGGAATTGCCAGAGCAGCTGTGGCTGCCCCTGGATCCCTGGCAGTGCCCAAGGCCAGGCTGGACACTGGGGCACCCTGGGACAGTGGGAGGTGTCCCTGCCCATCCAGGATGGGATTTAAGGTCCCTTCCATCTCCCAGAAAATCTTCCCCTCCTCAGGATTATCCAAATATCTTTGGTTATTCCATGTGCTGGGAGAGAAGGAGCTGCCCCACTCGAATTTATGGGAAGAAGTGGAAACCAGGGAAGGCAGGATGCTGGAAAATGGCATCAGAGCTCCTGCCAGGCTGGGATTTTTGGGAGAGGAAGAGCTTTGGAAGAGCTGCTGAGTGGGAGAGTAGAATTTCTGGCAGTGGTCATTTGATGTTTGTTGGGAAGGATGAAAGTTTGACAAGAAAGTCTCACAGATGTGTGTGTGTGCTTGGCAGAAAGATTTTTGAATGTAGAGTCTGAAGAAGGAATAGAGATGGAAGCAAGTTTTGATACAGAAGAAAAGAATTGCTGAGCCAGTGTCACTGGATAACCAAGGAGGCAAAGGGTCTGTGAGTTAGAAGGGGTTTTATGGCTCAGAGCAAAGGATAAACCCACCCCAAACAAGAAGATGTTTTTACCAAGCACAAAGAGAGCACAGGCAAACAAGGCAGCAAATGTGGCAAGGAGAAAAAAGGTCTCAGAATTTTCCAGTGCAAGAAAACTGAGAAACAACTCCCAGCTGAAACTGTAATGTGCTGACTTTGAGTGATTGGAGAACAGCACCATGAATATGGGAATTACAGCAGTTGTGATGGTCTGTAGGTAAAAGTTAAGGGATAGATTGGTTCTACTGGATGAAGATGCTCAGCAAAGAAAAGTCTCCGATGCATTGTACCCTAAACTAAGGGTGCCCAGGGCTGCCTGCAGCTGGAGCTGACAGCTGTGGGCACAGCTCTGTCACCCACGGCCCTGGGCTGCTGGGACACCTTGGATCCAATGAACTGCATTTGGGAGAGCCCCTGCAGTCCCACATCCCCCATTCAGGCTCCTGCACCATCCCTGGTAATTGTCACCTGGATTGATTCCTAGAGGAATTATTTTTCTTAGAAAATGATCACGGATTCCTTTTCCCATCACTTTTGCTGAGGCAGAGCTGCTTCCTGCAGGGATGAGGGGTCTGGGGGAGGCTTTGGTTGTGGATGGGACCCAAATTTAAATCCAGGCCAGCCCACAGAGCAAAATTCCTCAAAATTATCCCTAAAACCCTCAGAGGGGAGCGAAACCCCACCCTGAGAGCCAGGGGATGAGAGGAAATTCCAGATTGAGCCTAAAATGAAACCCCAAAACAAATCCCAAAGGGAATTATTTCCTGACATGACCCAGACCTATTTTAGCTTGCAGAAATCAGGGAAGAGATTCCCAAAAAATCCACACCACAACAGTTCTGCCGACTTTGTTTTAGGTTTTTGTTTTTCCTTTCATCCTTTTGGAGTCACTGGAATTCCTCCAGGATTAAGTGTGGGTGCCCCGGGATGTTTTCCTTATCCCTGCCCCAGTTTTGGGCACTTTTTGGCTCTCTCAAACCCCAAACTCTTCCAGTTGCACCCAAAACCCCACAGAGGTGCCCAGAGGAGGGAAAACTCAGGGAAAAAAATGGAATGGGATCTGCATTCCGTCAAATTCCAACATCATGGGGAAAAAAAAAAACACCCCAGATTTTTCCCTGGAAAAGAAATGTTGGATGGGACTGGAACAAGCTGGGATGTGGAAGTGTCCCCGGGCAGGGCAGGGATGAGCCTTGAGCTCCCTTCCAATCCAAATTCTGGGATTCTGAAAAAAAATCCATTTTTCCACAAGATAATTAGGGAATATCCTCAGCACCAAGCACCCAGGACCCAAAGCAGATTCCCAGACTCTGCCCCAGATTCCCACCTCTCCCTCTGCTCGAGTTTGGGAGAATTTATTTGGATTTCTTGGATGCACCGAGGAGAATTCCAAGGAAAATTTAGGCAGCACCATCCTTTGGTTCCCACTTCATTCCTCCATAGTCCTCATTTTCCCCTCCCCATTTAAAAACGCCCCAAGCTGACAAACCCTGCCATGTTTCCTTTAAATTCCAAATTTCCCTGCATTTCTCCTTGAAATAAAAGTGGGAATTATTTCTCAGCACCTCCGGGAAACGCCCCTGGAGTTGGGCAGCTCAGAGCTGAAGGAATTCCCACTACAAAGAGCTCCTGGGATCAGATCTCCTGAATTTTCCATGAAATCCCAATGATCCTTTAATGCTTCTTACAGTAATTAATAATCTCCCTCCTTTTGTTGGGATTTTTTTTCCCCCCTTAAACTCAATCCAAGCATGGCAGATTCCTCAGGACATGCTAATTATGGTGATTATTATTATTATTATTATTTCCATGGCCAGAAATCCTTGGAATCCATGCCAGGAGCTGAGATCCCACTGGGCCAGGTGATGCACAAACCCACCCTAAAGGCTTTGGAGGCCAAGGAAAGCTGGATCCAAGGGGGAAAAAAAGGAAAACAGCTTTGATTTTTCACTCCCTGCTAATGGTCTCCATTCCTTGGAATTCTCCATTTCTCCCATTCCCTTCCCAACAGAAATATTCCCATTTGACATCCTCCTGTTTAAATTCAGGAATCATCCTTCCCTTCCCACAGTTTGAGGGTTTTAATCCTCCAGGAATCCTGAGTTTCCCAGGCTGTCAACACCCAAGATCAGCCACCCCTGGAGCACCCAGAAAATCCAGGTCCATGCATCAAAATCCCTTGATTCCAGCTGATCCACGAAAATCCCAGGGTTGTGCAGTTTGTCGGGGATTTT
Organism: Agelaius phoeniceus; assembly: GCF_051311805.1. Taxonomy (NCBI): domain Eukaryota; kingdom Metazoa; phylum Chordata; class Aves; order Passeriformes; family Icteridae; genus Agelaius; species Agelaius phoeniceus. The sequence goes on along the minus strand of NC_135270.1, from coordinate 63,077,466 downwards.
AGGAACATTTGGATGTGGAATAACCTCACAAGGAGGAGTTGATTAAAGAAGGAATTTTCTGAAGAGGAAAAATGCAATTCCCATTTTCAGGGAGGGGCCGGAAACTCCAAATCCTCATGGAGAGAAATCCCTGAGGGGATTGTGATTCCACCCAGGATTCTGTTCCCACTTGGAATCACTGAGGTTGGAAAAGCCCTCCGAGACCAAGTCCAACCATTCCCACACTGCCAAAGCCACAGCCACAGGGATTATTTTAAAAATCCCTCCAGGAACGAGGATCCCAACCCTCCCTGGGCAGCTCCAAGGCCTGAGCCCCCTTTCCATGGGGAAATTCCTGCTGTGCCCACCCTGAGCTGCCCTGGCCCAGCCTGAGGCCGTTCCCTGGGAGCAGAGCCCAAATCCCAGCTGGATACAAACTCCCAGGAGCTGATCCCAAATGGACTCCAAATGGAAACACCATGATCTGAGCACTTCCAGGGATTGGATCCTTTGGGATTGTTGGGGGTGTTTTACAAAGTTTGGGAGCAGCAACCAAACTTCCTGCAGGAAAATCCACAACATCCAATTCCAGCCCCAGCACTCCCAGTGTCCAGCCTGGCCTTGGGCACTGCCAGGGATCCAGGGGCAGCCACAGCTGCTCTGGCAATCCAGCCCAGCCAGGAATTCCCAATTCCCAATCTCCCACCCATCCCTGCCCTCTGGCACTGGCAGCCATTCCCTGGCTCCTGTGCCTCCATCCCTTGTCCCCAGTCCCTCTCCATGGAATCATTTCCATTCCCAGCTCCACAATCTCCATCTCCCAGCTCCCCTTCCCATTCCAGCTGAAATGAATCCCAAAGTCCTCTCAAACTTTCCCCCATTCTGCAAATCCAAAACACCACCTCATTCCCACTTTTCTAAAGGATCCTGATAACATTTTCCATAATAATAAAAGATCAACGCGAGGTCCTGGAGCAGAGGAAATTCCCAACCATTCCCAATCCATCAGCACAGCTCAGGGATCACCAAATCACCCTCAAGCCTCTCAGGGTGAGTCCAGTGAGGACTTTCCAGGCTGGGAAAACACCCAAATTCCATTGGAATTCCTTTGGATCAGGACTTTGAGGACATCCAATAAGCCCAGAAAGGCTCATCCCATTCCAGTCCAGGAACACCTCCCACTGTCCCAGCTCCAATCCCATCCAGCCTGGCCTTGGGCACTGCCAGGGATCCAGGGGCAGCCCCAGCTGCTCTGGCAATTCCAGCCCAGCCAGGAATTCCCAATCTCCCACCCATCCCTGCCCTCTGGCACTGGGAAGCCATTCCCTGTGTCTTGGCACTCCAGGCCTTATCCAGACACAGATTCTCCCACATCCCTGATTTTTCCTGACCAAATCTCCAACTGCAGAGTCTGGATAAGGAAAGGGTCATTGGTTATCCAGGGTTCACCAGTTTATCCCATCCTGTCTCAGTTTTCCCATCCACAAATCCCCAGAGAGCTCATGCAGAGCACAGAACCTTTAATTCCTCCCCAAAAAAAATCAGCTGGAAAATCCCACCCAGGAGTGAAGAATTCCACAGCTTTCCCCACAAACACAAAAAAAGGAAGGATCCCACTTATTCCTTAAACCCCTCACTTAAGGCCTGCCCACATTCCCACAATTTTGGGACTGCCAGGAGTCGGATTTGATCCTCATGGGTTCTTTGCACCTCGGGATATTCCATGAATGGTTTGTGCCGACAGAAAATGGGGCTGAAATGATGAATTAAGAAGTTTTTTTTCCCAGATTTATGGGGTGGGATTGACCCTGGGTTGCTATTGCATCATTCCTACAATTTCCCACAAACTCTAAAAAACATTCAGGAGCTGCCTTCCCTCGGCACATCCAGGGAAGGGCTCTTGGGGGAGGAGGGAAAACCCAGAGGAGCAATCCCATTGGATTTCCCCAGGTGGGAGTTTGCTTCCAGGCTATTGACACTGCACTTCTAAAAAACCCAGAATTTTGAGGGATATTCCTTTTTTTTATTTTATTTTTGGAGCACGGAGTAGCTGTGGGCAAAAAATGTTCTTTTTCCTAGGCTTGGGATCCCAGCAGGAGAATTCCGGGGGTTTTGGTGCCTGAGGTAAAGCTAAGCTTTGCTACCAGGCAAAAAGGGTTTAATTAAACTAACGAGATCCAATTAGTGCTCGTGGAGCTTGGAGCAGCCTGGGATAGGGAGAAGCTTCCCAGGTTGTGGGAATGGGATGGGATTTACGGCCCTTTCCCACCCAAACCATTCCAGGGGGGATTTTTCCCTCGTATTTTATTTTTTAAAGGCTTTGCCGAGCACAGATTGCTGGGATCTGCTGCTGTGTGGAATTCTGCCCTTAGGAAAGAGCTGGCACCGCCTGGATGTTCCCAGGAATCCATGGATACCAACCCAGGGTCGATCCCGCCCCATAAATCTGGGAAAAGCTGCTTCACTCATCATTTCAGCCCCATTTTCTGCTGGCACAAACCATTCATGGAACCATGGAATATCCCAAGGTGCAAAGAACCCACAAGGATCAAACCTGACTCCTGGGAACCCCAAAAATTCCAGCTCCAGCAGCACCCACAGTCAAGCGCAATTAATTAACTAATGATCAATTAATTGGTGTCCCAATGTAACAAATTTATTTTGAATAGAACCCAGCTGGGATCAGGATCCTCTGGCCAAAGATCCCACAAGGATCAAATCCAACTCCTGGCCCTGCTCAGGAAAATCCCAAGAATCCCAACTCCATCAGCCAGGTGACATTAATTAGCTGATAATTAATTAATTGGTGTCCCAATACAAGGGCTGATGTAACCCAGGAACCCCTGGTCAAAAATCCCACAAGGATCAAATCCAACCCCTGGCCCTGCTCAGGAGAATCCCAAAATTCCAGCTCCATCAGCACCATCAGCCAGATTACATTAATTAGCTGATAATCAATTAATTGGTGTCCCAATACAACAAATTTAGGTTTGATAGAGCCCAGATGGGATCATGAACAGAACAAGGATCAAATCCAGCCTCTGGCCCTGCACAGGAAAATCCCAGGAATTCCAGTTCCATCACCACCCACAGCCAGGTGACATTAATTAACTGATAATTAATTGGTGCCCCAAAACCACAAATCTATTTTGGAGAGAGCCCAGCTGGGATCAGGATCCTCTGGCCAAAGATCCCACAAGGATCAAATCCAGCTCCCGGCCCTGCACTGGAAAATCCCAACAAATCCATCAGCCAGGTGACATTAATTACCTGATAATTAATTAATTGGTGTCCCAATACAAGGGCTGATGGAGCCCAGGACCTCTGGTAAAAAATCCCACAAGGATCAAATCCAACCCCTGGCCCTGCTCAGGAGAATCCCAAAAATTCCAGATTCATCAGCACCCACAGCACCTTGTAACATTAATTTACTAATAAACAATTAATTGGTGTCCCAAACCAACAAATTTAGGTTTGAGAGAGCCCAGCTGGGATCAGGAACCTCTGGTTAATGATCCCACAAGGATCAAATCCAACTCCTGGCCCTGCTCAGGAAAATCCCAAAAATTCCACTTCATCAGCACCCACAGCCAGGTGACATTAATTAACTGATAATCAATTAATTGGTGTAAAAATACAACAAATTTAATTTTAACAGAGCCCAGCTGGGATCAGGAACCAGGCCAAAGAGCAAACCCAGCCTTGCTGATCCCAAATAAATCATTCCAAAGACCTCCAGCTCCCTTCCTGCCCATGGCACCTGCACAGCCTGGTTTAAAAAAACCCCAGGAATTCCTGGAAAAATCCAGGATTTCTCCCGTTGGATTGGGGAGCAGCTCCTTCCTCACCCACCCAAGATGTGGCTCCATCCTTCCCTCTCCTCCCACCCAGCTTTTGTTCCAGCAGGAAAAGGGACGGATTCCAAAGGCTGACGTATCCCATGAATTCCTGATTTTTGAATAACTGGAAAACGTCTCTGTGTTGTGACAGCTTTGGAGCAAAACTCCTCAGATTTGAAAGTTCTCTTCTGTTTTATAGCACAGAACTCGTGCAGGAAAACAAAAACACCAAATGCCCAAAGCAGAAGAATTCCCAGCACATTCCCATTTTTCCAGGTGATTTTTTTTGATCACCTGGGAGAACTCTTGGAAATCACAATCGATCCCAAACCCCACAGCTTTCCCCCTTAGGTTCAATCTCAGGAATCCTAAATCAGTGACATCCCAGAGACCACAAATTCCTTAAAACCTCCTTTTTCTCCCACATTTCCTGGAATTCACTTGATCCACATGGGATACCCCGGAAAACACCGGATTTTTAGAAACTCACCTGGGGTAACTCTTGGAAATCATAATTTACCCCAAAGCCCACAGTGTTGAGGATTAGGTTCAACCTCAGGAATCCTAAATTAGCCATATCCCAGAGACCCCAAATCCCTTAAAAAAGCTGCTGCTGCAGGACCTTTATCCCCAAAAAAACCCCAAAAAATGGAGCACAACGAGGGAATTCCCCTCCCTATCCCTGTTTGAATTTACATGGAATTGAATTTCTTTCTCTAGGAAAACACTGGGTATTCCAAAGCTCACCTGGGATAACTCTTGGAAATCACAACTTGTTCCAAACCCCCCAGCTTTCCCCATTAGGGTCAACATCAGGAATCCTAAATCAGCCTCATCCCAGAGACCCCAAATTCCTTAGAACTTCTTTTTTCTCCCTGGAGTTCCATCAATCCACGTGGGATGACCCAGAGGCAGCAAAGGGAGCACAAACCTCCTCCAGCCCCACAAAAGCTGCTCCAGGACCTTTATCCCCAAAAACAAAACCCAAAAAATGGAGGACAACAAGGGAATTCCCTCCCTATCCCTGTTTGAATTTACTTGGAATTGATCTTCTTTCTCTAGGAAAACACTGGGTTTTTCAAAGCTCAACTGAGATAACTCTTGGAAAGCACAACTTATCCCAAACCCCCCCAGCTTTCCCCAGTAGGTTCAACATCAGGAATCCTAAATCAGCGACATCCCAGAGACCCCAAATCCCTCAAAACCTCATTTTTCACTAAATCCACACAGGATAACCTGGAATAGCACGTGGGAGAGCAGCTCCAGAGGCAGCCCTAGGAGCAGAACCCCTCTCCAGCCCCACAAAAGCTGCTCCAGGACCTTTACCACAAAAAAAACCCAAAAAATGGAGCACAACAAGGAAATCCCCTCCCTATCCATGTTTGAATTTATGTGAAATTGAATTTATTTTTCTAGGAAAACACTGGATTTTCCAAATCTCACCTGGGATAAATCTTGGAAATCACAACTTGTCCCAAAGGCCACATCTCTCCCCTCAGGTTCAACCTCAAAAATCCTAAATCAGCCTCATCCCAGAGACCCCAAATTCCTTAAAACTTCTTTTTTCTCCCTGGCATTTTATCAATCCACGTGGGATAACCCAGAGGCAGCCCTGGGAGCACAAACCTCCTCTAGCCCCACAAAAGCTGCTCCAGGACCTTCACTCAAATCCCACAGAAAAACCAGGAGCACAACAAAGAAATCCCCTCCCGAATTTATTTGGAATGTCACATCCAGGAAAAGCCTGGATTTCCCACCCACCTTTCCCTCTCCTCTCAAGCAAATAAATTATTTTAATAAAAACTTACATTGGGAAAAGCAGGATAACAGGAGCAGCCAGCTCATTCCAAGGTGATTTTTTTTTTGGGAATTAAACCAAGCTCCAGCTTTAAGTGATGGTCAGGATCAGCTCCAGGTGGGAGGAGTTTAAAAAAAAAAAGGGAATGGGAGCAGCTCTGGTTGGTTAATGAGGTGCTCCAGCTGCAGCAGATTGGGATAATTCCCATTTTTCTGCATCTCATCCTACAGCAGGGACAGCTCAGAAAAAAGGGAATTACTTTGTGCCTGAGGAGAACAAATTCCAGCTTAAAACTTATCCCAAAAACTCCTGTGGCAGCATTCCCGTGTGGATTTGAGCCTTGCACTGGAACACTTCCCTAATTTCTGGATTGCTCAATGTTCCATCAAAATAATACCAAAAATCAGGAAAATGGGAAGGGAATCCAATATCCAGGGAGCAGAGTTTCCATTTCCAGGGAAAACGGCCTCCAATCCCGGGGTGATCCCAACTCCCAAACCTCCCTTCCCCTGGGATATTCCCTTAATTCCTAACTCACGTCCCAGAGGTGCAAACTCTCCCAGATTTCAGCTCAGGGGGAAGCTGGGAGCTGCTGATGGAATATCTGGGATGGGACCCACGATGGAAGGGGATGGGCTGCAGTGGGAATATGGGATGGAACAACCCCTTTCCCATCCTTTTTCCCTTTTCCCTCCTTCCTCCTGCCCCTCACTCCCGTTTTCCCATTCCCAGCACAAAAAGCCACGGATGGCACAGCTGGGATGCCAAAATCCTTTTTTTTTTTTTTTTTTTTTTTTAATTCTATGGAAATCCAGGAATTTTTCAGGTATCCAGCTCCATCTTTATCAAGGATTGCGATAAAAAGTGCAAATAATTTTCTTGGAAAAGGGATTGATATTTATGGGATAAAAGGGTAGAAAGGCAGGAGAGGCTGGATAAAATGGTGTTGTTGGAAACATTCCATGATGTGGGAATTTCATCTGTGCCTCAGACTGGATCACCCTCCCCAAAGGTTGGATTGGAACCCAAACCACCCCAGTTCCCTGCAGGCACATTCCAGCTCCCATCACTTCCCAAAGGCTCCCAGGTGAAAATCCTTGGGAAAACCCTTCACAAGGATCTCCCTGATGCCAGAAATTCCAAGGAAAACCTCACATCCTCCCGGGGGTGGGGAGATCCCTGCAGGATCCCTCTGGAAGTGCCTGATTATCCCAGGATCACCCAGAGCATGCCCAGCCACCCCAACAATCCCACCCTGCCCACCCTTGGGAACATTTTCCAGAAATATTTTCCAAATATTTCCTGGAATATTTTCCAGATATTCCTGGAATTCTGGGAGCCTCTGGAATGTGACATTCCCTGTATTCAGAGCCCAGCACCCTCTGGGGGAAGAACCTTTCCCTGAGATTCAACAATAATTCCTGTGAGGAATTTCAAGTGGTTCTTCAATATTCCATGGAAGGAGGAATCTCATGGGCAGCCTGATCCCACACCTTGGGGAAAATTCCTCCTCCCAAAAGAGCCCAAAAATCCAAAATCTGTCTGGGAAGAGCCAAGCCAGTGCCCTCCATTCCCAGCTATTTTGGGAGACGAGATTATTTCTGGAAAAGGCAGGAAATAATTCCTCTGGATCCAGACAGGGCTCAGAACTGGAAAGAGGGGCTGTAAAAAGATCCGGGAGCTGATGGGGTGGGATTGGTCAGGAATCAAGGGAAGGGGGATGGAGCAGCAGCATCCCAAATACCCAGCACGGGATGGATCTCAAAATCCCCTTTCTCCAAAAAAAAAATTCCTTCACAGGTATAAAACCATGGGAAATCAACAATTTTGTCCCTGAGCCCTCCCAGGTTAGGGAGAGTGCTTCCCAAATCCCAGAGATTTTCCCACTGGAAGGAGGGGATTTAATGCAGGAGACCCCATTCCCTACAAAAACACTCCTAGATACAACCCAGATATGGACAATATAATCCCATGTAATCCATATATGGACTGACAGGGATCAATCATCACTTCACTGGCCAAAATCCCAAATAATTTTGAGGAATGTGGAAGACAAGCACGCAACATGTGACCGGGTTCCCAAAGTCCCTTTGCATAAAAAAAAAAATTCCTTCACAGGTATAAAAACATGGGAAATCAACAGTTTTGTCCCTGAGCCCATCAAGATTAGGGAGAGTGCTTCCCAAATCCCAAAGGGATTTTCCCACTGCAGAAAGGGGATTTAATGCAGGAGACCCCATTCCCTACAAAAACACTCCTAGATATAACCCAGATATGGACAATATAATCCCATGTAATCCATATATGGACTGACAGGGATCAATCGTCCCTTCACTGGCCAAAATCCCAAATAATTTTTGAGGAATGTGGAAGACAGAACTGAACTTTAGTCATTTCCATTTCCTTCCTCTCCCTCACGCTGCTCAGAATTTAACTGGATTTTGCTCTTCTGAGCCCCGAAAATTTAAATTTTCGGTGGTTTAAGATTTTCCTCGCCAGATTCCCTCCAAATTCCCCTCCCATGGAATCAAAGGCGGCGTTTTGACCCTGCAGCTCATGGGAGGCAGAGCTGGGATGCAGCTCCCGGCATTCCAGGAGGATCCTTGGAGCTCTCCACACATCCCAGGACCACCAAACCTCAGGGAAGTTTAGGCTCAGCTTAAATCCCACCGAGTTTAAATGAGATTGAAACCCCAACATTTGCACCCTGAACCTCAAATCACCACCTGGGCCACAACCAACACCTGAACCCACAGAGCTCCCGCTCCTGGAATTCCAGAATTCCCAGCTCCTTACCCTGACCACAACCCCATCCATGGGAGCAGATCCCAATCCCTTGGCCATCCAGGGATTCTTCCCCTCTCTGGGAGCTGAAGCTCATCCCAGAAATCCCCGTGAGGAGGAGGAGGAGGAGGAGGAGGAGAAGGAGAAGGAGAAGGAGAAGGAGAAGGAGAAGGAGAAGGAGAAGGAGAAGGAGAAGGAGAAGGAGAAGGAGAAGGAGAAGGAGAAGGAGAAGGAGAAGGAGAAGGAGAAGGAGGAGATCCCAGTCCAGGGTTTAGGGAAGAGTTAAAATTCCCAAGGATCCGCCGGGATCCCGGAGGAGCAGGCGGGAGGAGCGGCAGGAGCGCAGCTGCCCCTGCGGCAGCGCATAATCCCTGCCCTGTTCCCAGGGACGCTTCCCTGGCACAAAGTCGGGAATTGTGCGGGGTTAAGGCGCCCCGGACAAGGCCGGCATTCACCCAGCGAGGCCGGCAGCACCATGGAAATATCCCCCAGGGAATATCCCCCCTGGAAGTACAATCCATGGAATGTCCTCCAGCTGTGACCGCCGATCCAGAGGTTTCCCTGCCCGCTGATCCAGAGGTTTTTCCCTGCCTGCTGATCCAGAGGATTCCCTCCCTTCTGATCCAGAGGTTTCCTTCCCTCTGATCCAGAAGTTTCCCTGCCTGATCCAGAGGTTTCCCTCCCTGCTGATCCAGAGGTTTTTCCCTCCCTGCTGATCCAGAGGTTTTTCCCTGCCCTCTGATCCAGAGGTTTCCCAACAAGGAGCCGGCACATCTAATGAGCCAAACGCTCTCCCTCCCAGTGATTTTATTTTCCCATCCCTCCCCTGATCCCTCCAATCCACTCTCTGGATCCGTAAAAATGTTGGGAAAGACCAGGTCAGAGGCCACTCCCAGCTCCAAAGGCAGCGCTCCTTAAATCCCTCCAGGATCGGAGCTCCGGGGAGTTATCCCAGCATCACAAAGAGGCAGGAGTGGGAGATCTTTCCCTGATCATTCCCTGATTTTTCCCAGATTTTTTCCCAGATTTTTTCCCAGATCTTCCCTCATCTTTCCCTGATCGTTTCCTGATCATTCCCAGATTTTTCACTGATCTTTCCCAGATCATTCCCAGGTCTTTCCCAGAATTTTTCCCAAATCTTTCCCTGATCTTACCCAGATCTTTCCCTGATCATTCCCAGATCTTTCCCAGATCTTTCCCGACACCATCTGCCCCCTGCTCCAACCTCCTCCAAGGAGCTCCAGCAGCCCCCCTCCAGCTGGATCCATGAAAAAAAAGGGGCAGCTCCAGTCTTTGGGATGCCCAATTCCAATTTTCTTTGGAAAACCTGCAGCTGCAGTGAGGGTTGAGGCCGCTGGATGACATTTGGTGCTTGGATCAACCAGGACAATTTCCCTGGAATTTAACACCTTAAATGCCTTCAATTCCAGGCATTTTGAACCAGCAGTAGGAAAACACCTGGAAGCCTCGTTGTTCATAGTGGGAAAACTCCTGGAAATCTCATTTTTCCCAATGGGAAAACACCTGGAAGCCTCATTGTTCCCAGGGCTGTGGGCGCTACTCCCAAAATTTTGCACGCCCGGATTTGGTGCAGAGCCTCAGGAAGACTCCGATATTCCCCTTTCCATGAGTGATTCCAGAAGGAATTCCAAGGCATCCTGAGGTTTTCCATGGCTGCAGAGGGGATGCTGAGCCCTGTTCCCTGCAGGAGCTGGGGTGGCACAGAGGGGTCCCTGTCACCCTCACACCCCTCCTGTGTCACACCTGGTGTTCCCAGGAAACATCCTGAGGGTCTGCCCTGCTTAATTCCGGCTGAAATCGTGGGAAAATTCCTAAAACCTCATCAAAGGATTGGATAAACCCCAGCCCAGTGAGCCAGGATCTCAGAGGGGGCTGCACCCCCTGTGTGACCCCGATCCCACCCCGGGGATCCCACAGCTGCTCCCAGATTCCTGTCCCCACTTGGAATCAACTCCCCTGGACCAGCAGGAGTTGGCTTTACCCCAGAGCCAGCGCTGCCAGGATTGTCACCCCAGCAGGGCCTCACTCCAGCCACATTCCCAGGGTTTTTCCAGCCCCCAGCCCAGAGGTGCTGGTAGCGCTCAGGCTCTCCAGGCTCCTGTCCAGGAATTCTCTGGGCTCCTCCTCACTCCACAGGGCATAAATTGGGACCCCAAGTCCCTGGTGAGCCCCCCCCCAGCTGAGGAAGCTCAGGAACAAACCCAAAAATCCCTTCTCCACTCTCCCAAAATTCCCATTTTTTGCCGAGCAGCCTCTGAGCTGTTAAAAACTCCCCATGCCCACCTTGGCCTCTGCACTGAGACATTTTTTCCCCTCTGGAAATTGGGAGTTGGGTGAAAGGAGACCCATGTCCTGAATCCCTACATTTCCTGCTTTGTTAACAGTGCAAGTCATGCACCGCTGAAAGGGGAGGAAACGTGCACAGATCTCGAGTTGTTCTCGATCTTTGGCCAGGAAATCAGGGAGAGCTGAGGAACAGCACGAATTCCCAAGGATTCCAGCAGCTCTGCTCTCCCCCATCCCCTGAGGAAGCAGAACATGGGCTGGGCCTGCCCTGCTCCCAGTGCTCCCAGTTCAGTTCTCCCAGTTCCGTGCTGGTCTCCCTTTGGAGTCCCAGTTTTCCATCCCATCTGTAGCATTCCAACAGAGCAGAGGGAAGTTGCAGAGGTGCTGCCCAGCACGGCACGGTTAACCTGGAGTTTAAGGGAGCTCACAACCCACAAACTGAGGATTTATTTTGCATTTCAAGGCGGCCGGAGCTGCTCCCCGGGCGGGCACGGGCGGTGCCGTGCCAGGCTCTGCGCCGGCACCTTCCCGCACCTCCGGGAGCATCCAGGGCTGGGAAACAGCCTGGGAGAGCCGTGCCAAGGACAGGTGGGATGAGCCAGGGAGGAGCCTGAGGGATGGGTCTGAGCCACCTGCAGGGCTGGGAATATCAACAGGGAGCAGCAGGGATGGATTCCAGGCTGCTCCTTCCTTCCCCTCGCCACCTTCCTCACCGAGAGGCTCTGGAGCTGTGCCCGCTCCCAGAGGAGCACAGGAACCAGGAACAAGTGTTAACATGGCAAAGACACCTCCCCGGCAGCAGCACCACGCTCGCCAGCAGAGCTGCCAGGCTCTGGAAATCTTCAAAAAAAAAAAAAAAAAAGGCCAAAAAACTTGTTAAAATCCCACAAACCGATTTTTCCAAAGCAGCGAGATCCAAGCAGGCTCCCTCTCGCAGGCTGGGGCTCACTTTGGGTAATCTGCAGGCTCCAGCCTTCCCATCCTCCTTCCCCAAAATGGCCCTGCTGCTGCACCGGGGGCTGCAGGCACACCCCGGGCTTGCAATTTTTAATTTTTTTTTTTTTGTCCACATTCCCGAGCCGACCCCTTCAGCAGTCGATGAAGGCACCCAAAATTCCCGGGGCACCGCTCCGGAGCACAGAGCACGGCTGAGTTCACAGCGCTCCCCCCGCTCCCAGCCTAAATCAGGCAGGGAAAAGCAGCAGCAGCAGCGGCAGCAGCAGCAGCAGCAAAGTCTTTACTCCAAACCCCAGAGCCCGGAGCTGAGTCCGCATCTCCTCCCTCCAGCCCCCACCTCGCTCTTCCTGAACAAGCCCTCTCCTGTTCGCTGCTCTTCCCGAGCATCCAACAATATGTGCCTGTGTGCCGGGGGAGGCAGGGAGCCGCTGCCAGCTCCGCACCAGCCGAGCCTCCTCCGCCAGCCCAGCCCCTCTGACACCCGCGGTCACGTCCAGATTTTCCCAAATTAAGGAGAAAACAAAAAAAAGAAACCAAAAAAAAAAAAAGGGGGTGAGTCTCTAAGCGAGGCTCTAAGTGAGGCTCTAAGTGAGGCTCCGTTCCAGGTGGGAAGCGAATGTGGAAGTGTGGGAGCGGACGGGCTCGGAGGAGGCAATGTCACACCGAGCATTTGCTGGGAGATTCATGGATCTCCTTCCTCAGCCCCGGGTGCCGGAGCTGCCGGCGGCACCGCACGGCGCCGAGCCGCTTACATAACCCCCCCGCCCGGCCGGGCAGCACCGGGAACCGGGAGCACCGGGAGCGGGGAGCACCGGAACGGGGAGCGCCGGGAATGGGGGAGTATCGGGAATGGGGCAGCACCGGGAATGGGGCAGCACCGGGAGCAGGGAGCACCGGGAATGGGGCAGCACCGGGAGCAGGGAGAACCGGGAATGGGGGAGCACCGGGAATGGGGAGCACCGGGATTCGGGGAGTATCGGGAATGGGGCATCGCCAGAACCGGGGCAGCAACGGGAATGGGGGAGCACCGGGAATAGGGGAGCACCGGGAATGGGGCAGCATCGGGTACAGGGCATCACCGGGAACGGGGCAGCACCAGAACCGGGGCATCACCGGGAATGGGGCAGCACCGGGAACGGGGCAACGCTGGGAATGGGGCAGCACCGGCAATAGGGCATCACCGGGAACGGAGCATCGGCACAGCCGGGGCATCGGCACAACCGGGGCATCACTGGGGTTGGGACATCACCGGAACCGGGGCATCGCTGGCACCGAAGCATCACCACGGCCCGGGCATCACCGGGACCGGCCACACCGCGGCCAGGGCATCGACAGAACCGGAGCATCACCGGCACCGGGGCACCACCGCGGCCGCGGCAGCTCCGGCACCGGGGCACGGGGCAGCATCCCGGCCGCAGCCCCGGCGGAGCGCCCGGTTCCCCCCGCCTCTCGGCTCCGAGCAGCGCCGAACCGGGGCCACCTCGAGGGCGCGGGGGCGAGGGGGAAGCAACAAGAGCGCGGCCCCAGCGCGGAGGGGGAGCGGAGCGGGCGATGCCGCCGGTGATGTGCAAGTCACGGGCGGGGGGCAGCGGGGCCGGGGCAGCGGAGCCGCCCGCCCGCGGGGTCCGCGCGCCCCCGGCGGAGCCCCGGGAAGTTTGCGGCGCCTTCGCCCCCGCCCCTGGCTCCGCGGCCGCGGGCGGCAGCGCCGCCGGTAACAAGTGCGGCGGCCGCGGGCGCTCCGCGGGCGCGGAGGAGCCCCGCGGAGGCGGCGCCCAGCGGCGGCCAGCGCGGCCCGGGACCGGCTGCGGACCCCCCCCCCCGAATCGCCCCCCGCCCTCCGCCCCCCGGCCCGGTTATCGCCGTGAAATGTCAGCGTCTCATGGCAACGGCGCTGCCTCCGCTCTGCCTCCGCCGGCTCCCGCGGCGCGCAGCGGGGCCACGCCGCTCGCCCCCACCCCCCCATCCCCCCCCCGGCCCCCCCGCCCTTCCGCCCCGGCGACAGTCGCGACAAGGTCACGCGGCGCCCCGGACTCACCGTACACCCCTTGGCCGGAGCTGCCCTCCAGCAGAACCGTCAGCAGCCCCAGCAGCCCGATCGCTACATCCATCTTCACGTGAGCATCCACATATCCAGCCCGGCGGGGCGGGGGGGGGCAGCGCAGCGCCCGCCGGAGCCCCGCGCTCCGCTGCGGCCGAGCCGCGCACGCCCGCGCAGGCAGGGCGGCGGGGGCAGGCGGCGGGCACCGCGCCGGTCCTCCTCCTCCGCCTCCTCCTCCTCCTCCTCCTTCCTCCTCCGCCTCCGCCTCCTCCTCCTCCTCCTCCTCCCGCTGCGCAGCGGGCGGCGCGGGGCGAGCCCCGCTCAGAGCGAGCCCCCGGCAGCGGCAGCCCCCGCACCCGCTCCGGGCCGCGGCGCCCTCAGAGCTCCGGCCGCCGCCGCCGCCGCCTCCCGGGGCCGCCGAGCGCCGCGCGGGGCCGCCGCAGCCGCCTGCGCCCCGCGGCCATCAGAGGCCACCGCGGCGCCGCGGCCCCCGCATGGTGCGCGGGGCTGCCCGCGGAGGGAGCGGAGCGCGGAGCGCGGGGCGCGGCGGGGGCGGCGCGGGCGGGGGCGGGCGCGGGGCCGCGGGGAGGCTCCGGCTCCGGCTCCGGCTCCGGCTGCGGCTGCGGCGCTGCGGGAGCGGCTCCCCCTCCTCTCAGCGCGGCTGCGGGGCGGCGGCCGGGCCCATGGCGGGGGCGGCGCGGGGCTCCCGCGGCCGCGCTTCGTGCGGGTGCGCTGCCGTGCGGGCGCGGGGGAGCGGGCGCGAGTGGCGGCGGCGGGGCCGTCACGTTGTGCTATACGTGCGGGGCCGGCAGCCGCAGCCCGGCGACGTCAAAGCTGCGTGGCTGCTGCCGCTGCTGCTGCTGAGCGCCTTCCTCCGCCTCCTCCTCCTCCTCCTCCGCCGCCGCCGCCGCCGCCCCCCGTGGCCCCGCGGCTCCGCCGCCGCCGCCGGGCGCGCATGGCCGCGGGCGCTGCCCGGGCGGGATGCGCGGGGTGACCGCGCCGCTCCGGGATGCGCGGAGCGCTGGGACCCGCACGGAGCCGGTGCGTGGGGGCCTGGCCCGCTCCCTCCCGGGGTGCGCGGAGCGCTGTGAGCCGGGATGCGCGGAGCGGGGCGGCTCGCATGGAGCAGGGATGCGTGGAGCGGTCCCGCTCTGTCCGGGGCCCGCTCTGTCCCGGGATGCGCGGGCGGTCCCGCTCTGTCCCGCTCTTTCCCGCTCTGTCCCGGGATGCGCGGGCAGTCCCGCTCTGTCCCGATCTGTCCCGCTCTGTCCCGGGATGCGCGGGCAGTCCCGATCTGTCCCGGGATGCGCGGGCGGTCCCGCTCTGTCCCGTTCTTTCCCGCTCTGTCCCGGGATGCCCGGGCGGTCCCGCTATGTCCCGGGATGCGCGGGCGGTCCCGCTCTGTCCCTCTCTGTCCCGGGATGCGCGGGCAGTCCCGCTCTGTCCCGCTCTGTCCCGGGATGCGCGGGCGGTCCCGCTCTGTCCCGGGATGCGCGGTGCTGCGCGGTGCGGTGCGGACGGTGAGGGGCGCCCTGAGCCCGCGCTGCGCTCCCGGCCCGAGGGGTCCGTCCCGGGCTGCGCTTCGCAGCTCCGAGCCCGCTGTCCCTCGCTGTCCCCCGCTGTCCCCCGTCCCACCCCGCTCCTTCTCTGCCCGGTTCTGGGGCACCCCCGGGCTCAGCCCCGCTGCTTCCCCGGCCCCCGCGGGTAAAACCCCTGTAAAACCCCTGTGCTTGCTGCAGCTTGTGTCCCAGGTCACCACCCTGGGGTGACAGAGGGCACAGGGAGGTGACAAACCAGCTGCTCTCCGTGTCTGATCCAGCTGATGCCGCTGGGTTTTTATCGGGTTATTCCCCCTTTAGGAATCTCAAATACCTGAGACCCCCGACTGGTTTCCAGCCCCTTCCCAGCCTCCCTGAGGTCCCCACGTTTTGGGATCCCATGGGAATTGTGCTGGCCAAAGTCTCTTCTCTCCAATTCCTCAGAACAAACCAAGGATTTTTGTGGAAAAGGCTGCCCCTGTCCTCTGCCCTTTTTCCTTGATTTCTCCAAGGATTGCCCCAAACCCGTGGGCACCTTGGGAACCGGTGCAGCTCCCTCTGCCTGCACCAAAAGGATCCGTGCTCCAGGCCAGCACTGTGACCGTGCTGTGGAAGGGACAATTGCACTGTCAGGGTTCGTGTGACCCCACAGGACACTGCTAACAAGGCTGGGACTCTTCCAGAGCTCTCCTGACAGGGGCTGAGCCTTTCAGTCACTTCCATGAGATGATCCAGCACGTTGCTCTGCTGTGCTTCCACCCCCAAAGGGCTTGGGGCATCCAGTCCAATCCAATCCAATCCAATCCAATCCAATCCAATCCAATGCAATCCAATCCATCACTGGAATTCCAGCAGGGAGCTGAATTCCCTCCCAGCTGGGGCTGTTCCCTATTCCCAGCCTGGTGAGGACGTGGGAATGGGAGAAGGGATGGGTGCAGCCCTTCTCTGTGCCTTCCCCGTGCCCCCCGAGCCCAGGCTGGCACCCAGCAGTGCCCACAGGGTGCTGAGGGTGACACTGGGGTGGTTGTGCTCAAATCCCGTGTCCCCCTCAAGGGACTCTCCTGTGCCATTCCAGACACTCTCCCTGCCTCTGGCTGCCTCCCATCCCCTTCACTGCTTGGTCCCCTGTCTGAAGGGACTCTCAGGTGGCTTCTCCGAGTCCTCCTGATGCTCCTTTCTCTCTGGTTTTCAGTTCCAAGGAGAATTTGGGGACATCTCCAGAGGCTGCGCTCCCAGCACCACCTCCAGCTCACCACCTTCAACCTCCACCTGCATTTTGGCTTTTTTCTACCTTCAGCCCCTCCTTTTTCCCCTTTTCCCCTCTTTCTCTGTGCCCTCCAAGCAACATCTGGGCCACATCTGGGCTCTGCCCATCCCAACCCAGAGCTCTGGTCCCTTCCCAGGGATTTTCCCCCCATTTTCCTTTCTTCCTCCTCCACCCAACCACCCCACAGCACAAATGTGGCCACACTCCAGAACTTTTTGACCTCTGTGAGTGTTTTCCTCGCCTGTAAAGCTCCATCCAGGGCATGTTTGGGAGGAAAAGCTGGAATTCCTCGCGTGGAAATGGTGGGGAAAGTGCCACGTTCCCTTTTGGTGTTGAACATCAAGAACAAGTTCAAGGGCTGGGCTTTTCTCTCCCTGTTTGCAGCCTTCCCATGGCGAATTCCAAGATGCTCCCAGCACAGCCAGATGTTCTTGGATCCTGGAGGCTGTAATCGTTACCTGGCTGGAACAGCCCTTGGGAGGGATGCTGTTAGCAGGTTGTTAGCACACCACTGACAGCATTCCTTGGAAATTCCGCCTTTGGCACTGCAGAGGAGGAAACCTCACCAAAAAAAAAAAAAAAAAAAAGAAATCACTTGGAGTTGGGGAAAATAATTCCCAGTCTGAAATTAAGCAGGTGCACAAATCTCTGTGGGGTAAGTGCCCAAATTATTTCCACCTGAGGTGGTGCATTTTTTTTTTTAATTTTTGTTCTTAAAAGTTTAAATATTGCAGCTACTGCTGAGATTTGCTCGAGGATGTTCGGCTGTGATCCCAAATCCAGGAATCTCTCTGGGCAGGGAGGAGAAAGGAGGAATTAAAAGAACTCACTGAGTCAGAGCTGATTTTCCTGCGTATCCAAAATCACTTTCTGTGATGTTCAATACGGAGTTGTTCCCTGCTGGAATAATTTGACTGGGAATTGTGAAATTCAGCTGGTCCCAGGAGCAGGACTGGGGTTTGTGGTTGGGCTCCAGCACCTCCAGAACTTGTAGGAAAACATTTCCCAAAGAATGGGAAATTCAGAGCCTGCAAACCCCCCTGGCTGCACTTCACTGGGAATTCTCGCAAGGCTTATCCAGCACTTTTAACCCCAAAACAAATCCCTGGGTTTGTCCCTGCTCCCAAACCCATGAGATTTCTCCTCTCACTCAGCCAGGCCTGGCAAAGTGTGTCCAGAGGGCCACCACACCTGGGATGGGATCCAAGGGGAAAAGAGCTGGGAGAGGTGAGGATTCCCAAATTCTGGATCTGCACTGGGAATCCCTTGGGGGGAACCAGGAGATTTGGGATCCATCCATGCCTTGCAGAGATGCAGCCAGGGACTCCTTGGGTGACTTGGACGCAGGCAGAGCTCTCCAATCTCACAATAAAAGTTGATTTTCACAAAATCCTGGAATTTTTTGCCATCCCCCGTGCACGAGGAAGAATGGAGAGGCTCCAATGGGATTTCCTTTTATTCAGGGAAATAAACTCCCTTTGATTGCCTTATTCCAAAGAATTCCCAAGTTTCATTTCCATGCTGCAACAGGGGCAGCTTCAGCAGCACGAGTGGTGTGGGTTGATAATCTCATTTACCTTCACAAGAATTCCCCCTTTTTCCTGATTTTCCTGCTGATAATGCACCAGACACTCGTTATTTTTGGAATGTCAGCCATGCTGGAGTTATCCTTGTCCACTCCTTGTTTGTCCAACAGCCACTTTTTGGGATGGAACGCATTTTTCATGTGATTTCTTGATGATTTCCGGGATGGAAAATCCAAAACTGTGGCCCACCCAATGGATTGAGCAGCCTCGTTTGTCACTGGTTCATTAAATGTGACCCATTTCTGCAAGCACCAGGTTGTTCTTAGTTTATAAAAGGGAAAAATGAAAATATTTTTAGCAGGCACTGGGATTTGGTTTTAACTGCTTCATTTTAGCCATCCCTCACATTCCAAGGATTGTCCAGTGGGTGACCACAGCTGGAATAGTTTGATCCATCAGAATATCGGGGTTGGTCGTTGTCTTGGTTTGGAAAGCCAGGTGTCTGCTAAGGAAGGCAGGAGCCTCCCCTGAAATGGAAAATATAAAACCCCCCCCTCAAATTGTTATAATTTTGAAATTAAGGGTCTCTCGGGCAAAGATATGGGAGTAGGAATAACAGTTCTTTATTAGGGAAAAAAATTTAAAAATTAGAAGACAATATAAAAATATAAACGTAATACAAAGCAGCAGTGCCAGAACCAGACCATGCCCTGTCCCCCTGTGTGTCAGGGGGTGGCACAGCCCCATCCCATGGGGGCTCAGCCCTCCTGCAGTGCCAGCTGTGGCTCTGCTGGAGCAGGGATCCTGCACAAGGGGGGAGTTTTCCTCTGCAGCTCCAGGGCTGCTGCAGATGGGCCTGGGCTCCCTCTGGCCATGCAGGGCAGCAGAAGCTGCTCCTCTGGCAATGCCCTGGGCAAAGGCTGCTGGGCTGTCCCAAAGCTCAGATTGGATCCAGGTAGGAATGCTTGGCTCCTCCCCTGGGCAATGCAGCATCTCCCCATGGGATGCTGGGATTGGATCAGCCCTGCAGGGACACTCAGTGGCCATGGACAGCAGAGATCTCCTGCAGGGAGGATTGGCTGGGGGAGAGATAAAGAACAAACTGCCCCATGGACAGCAGAGAACTGCCCCAGCTCTGACAGGTGGGGATGGAGCTCACACTCCCAGCCACATCTTGCATTTCCAACCTAAGAAAGGGATAAAAACTCCTTGGATCCCAAGGATTTCACCCTCAGCCCTTTCCTGTGGGGTGCAGTGGCAGCCTTATCCCTGGCTGTGCTTTCCTCCCCTCGGCAATGAGGAGCCCCTGGAATTCCCAGATCCAGAGGATTGTGCAGAGGTGTGGAGGGACATCACCCCCACAGATTGCTGCGGGAGGGAACAAATTGCAGGGAAATAAAACCAACTTCAAACTTAATCACAGATAAATCAACCTGAATTAGTCTTACTCCAATAACAAAAATTCCAGGGTTTTAATGCTTCCCACATTCCAGCAGCCATTTCTTCCAGGAGCTCTTGGACAGCTTTTCCGTTTTACCCAGCACCAATCAGAAGCAAATTATTTTCTCTCTCCCTGTTGGGAGCAAGTCCACAAATAATTGAGATTTGACTGAAGGAGACCATTAAGCACCATTAAAATCCTGAGTAATTCCGTGGTGTGGGTGAGTTCTGTGGTGCTGTAGTCCCCCCTTTTTCCAACTTCCAACAAAAACGAAGGGAAAACTCAATAATTTCCCTTGGTCCCATAATTCTGACGGATTTGGAGTGCGTTTAGAGTGGGAACATTATGGATAATTAACAAATCATCCCAGAATGAGGTGGGGAACACTGGAAGAGGGAAATTGTGAATTCCCCATTCCTGGAGGTGTCCTGGAAGGGCTTGGAGCAACCTGGGATAGTGGGAGGTGTCCCAGAGGGTGGAATGGGTGAGTTTTAAGATCCCTCCCACCCCAAACCATTCCAAAATTCCACGACCTGAAATGTTTTATGGAATTTTTCCTTTTCTCGCACATTTTCCCCCTTCAAACCAGCAGAGGAACAAATCAGGAGCCCAAACACCAAATCCTCTCCTTCAGGCCAGCACAGGCTCCTCCCAGCTTTATTCCCAGCCCTTGGATTTCAGTCCATCCCAGAGAGGTTTTTCCCTTTTTGAAGCAGGTGCTGGGATTTCAAATCACCACCAAAGGCCCATTTTAAGTGGCCCCAGCTCCCCCAGAGGTTCCAGAAGCATCTGCTTTGTACTTTTCTCACTTTCCTGATGAGCTGGAGTTTGTCCTGGAAATTGGAACCCATTTTTAGGGCCAAGCCTTGTAGGGATGGAGTTTTGGGGTAAGTGACAGACCTGTTAGCCACACCTGTTTTCCTCAGTGGTGCAGTTCGAATCTCAGAATTACGAAAAATTACATCAAACCTCCTTTCAGCCCAGCTCTGCTCCCCAGGATTGCTTGGGATAAAGAGGAATCCTCCTGATGTCCAAACATTTACATGGCTCAAACAATTTGTGCTGCTGGTGGGATGTACACAGCTCTAAGGCCAAGCTTAATGTTAGGCTGTGCCTTAGGCTGGCTCTCCCTGTGGGGTTTCCCTTTTTTCCCAGATCAAAACATCCCAGGATAATGTCAGGGATGTCAATGATGTCAAGGTCTGTGGGATGTTTTGTGGCTGGATTTTTATTTTTTTTTTTTTGGGGTTGTTGTTGTGGATGCAGGAATTCAGGATTCAGGTTTTCCAGGAATGGCTGAGAAAGGGAACCCCATGCCCATCCTCTGGGAGTGCCCAGGAAAATCATGGAATAGCTGGGGTTGGAAGGGGCCTGGAATTCCATCCGTGAGAGGGGCAGAGGGGACCTTCTGGCTCTGACAAGTCCCTTGTCCTGCTGCTGGCTGTCCATGTAAAAATTCCCAGTTCCTCCTTTTTAGAAGTGGGGTCGGGCTCTGCTCCAGGGAACAGGGACAGGAGCAGAGGGAACGGCCTCAGGCTGGGCCAGGGCAGCTCAGGGTGGGCACAGCAGGAATTTCCATGAAATTTCCAGGAATGTCCAACCGCCCATGGAAATGTGGATCTTGCTGATTCCAGAGCTGCAAACCAGCAGCAGATCCAAGAGCTCCTGTGGGGCTGGGCGTGAGGGGACCACAAGGGACATCCATGGAATCATGGAATGGTTTGGCATGGAAGGGAACTTGAAGATCGTTTAATCAAGACCCTGCCATGGCAGGGACACCTCCCACTGTCCCAGGCTGCTCCAAGCCCCAGGGTCCAACCTGGCCTTGGGCACTGCCAGGGATCCTCTGGGAATTCCATCCCAGCCCTTCCCCACCCTCCCAGCCAGGAATTCCAGTATCCCAATATTCCATCTAACCCACTCTCTTTTACTTTAAATCATTCCCCCTTTTCCTCCTACTCCATGCCCATGGAAAATTCCCTCTCCATCGTTTTTTTAACTCCTGAAAGGCCTCAATATCCTCAGAGTCACCCCCCAGCACCTCCTGCCTGCCTGGAGATGGGATTGCGGAACCCCAGAATTCCAGTTTGGCTTGGATGGGACCCTGGAGCCCATCTCATCCCAAACCCTGCCGAGGAAGGATGGAATTGTTCAGGAATTGGCTCCTGGCCACGGTGCTGCTGTTCCTCAGCAGGGTGTGGGTGTTCCTGTTGCTGGTTCTGTGCATTCTCCCCCAGCTCTGGCTGCAGAACTCAGCCCTGTGGTGTCAAATAATCAAAATAATCTCGTGCCCTGCTGTGCCAACGTTCCCTGGCAAGGGAACAGCGAATCCCTGGGGAGAATAGGAAAGAAAGGGGTCACATTTAATGAACCAGTGACAAACGAGGCTGCTCAATCCGTTGGGTGGCCACAACGGTGGCAACGAAATTTTGGATTCTCCATCCTGGAAATCATCAAGAAATCACATGAAAGATGCGTTCCTTCCCAAAGATTGGCTGTTGGATGAGCAAGGAGTGGACAAGGATAACTCCAGCATGGCTGACATTCCAAAAATAACGAGTGTCTTGTGCATTATCAGCAGGAAAATCAGGAAAAAAGGGGAATTTTTGTGAAGGTAAATGAGATTATCAACCCACATCACTCGTGCTGCTGAAGCTGCCCCTGTTGCAGCATGGAAATGAAACTTGGGAATTCTTTGGAATAAGGCAATCAAAGGGAGTTCATTTCCCTGAATAATAGGAAATCCCATTGGAGCCTCTCCATTCTCTGTCACTCAGGGGGAAACAATTAAATTGTTCCAGGAGCTCCTCACTGCAGCCACTCCACACTGAGCACAGGGTGGATTTTATCAGCAGGAGATGTTTCCACAGGCTTGGAATTTCTCTGGAGTGGTCATGGGCCAGGGGACCCAGCACCACCCAGTCCTGCTGTGCTTCCCTACCCCGAATCCATGCAGGAGCCCGTTCCCCTTCCAGAAGAACCCACTGTGATTAAGGATGAAAAGGAATGTCTTTATTTTATCTTTATTTTAATCCAGTTTTGAGCAGGGCCGATGGGATCCTGGGAGTTTCGTCGTGGATTACGTGGGATGGAACCTCTTGGGAAGGCTCTAAGGGATCAGTCTCTCACACTTCCCAGTGTCACAGACATATTTCATGGAAAAATCCTTTCCTTAGGATTTTTTCTCCTGAGCAGCCAAGAGCCCTCAGGAACAAAATGTGAAGAATGGTTATCTGCTGCTGGGGAATGCAACAGGTGCATCTGGGATTGGGCTCATGTGGTTGTTTCTAATTAATGGCCAATCACAGTCAGCTGGCTTGGACTGTCTGAGAGTCAGGAGCTTTTGTTATCATTCCATTCTTTTTCCATTCCTTGCCAGCCTTCTGATGAAATCCTTCTCCTATTTTTTTATTATAGTTTTAATATATCATTTTAATATAATATACATAATAAAATAATAAATCAGCCTTCTGAAACATGGAGTCAAGATTCTCATCTCTTCCCTCGTCCGGGGACCCCTGTGAACACCATCACATTTGGTGACCCCGAGTGAAGAAAAATTCCACATCCCAGGAAGCTGGAGAGGAGCAAATTAAACTTTCCCTGGGTTATTGCACTGTGAGTGTCACTGATGATTGCTGGCTGTGGACAGGGAGCCTAGAGGGGTCTGGAGAAAATGTTTTTGAAACTCCAGCAGGGTGGACTCTGGATTAGGATTTGGAACATTTCCAACTGAGGTGGTGTAAGGTGTGAGGGTGGTGAGGCCCTGGAATTGTTTCCCAGAGAATTATGGAATCACTGAGGTTGGAAAAGCCCTCCCAGCATGAGGGTTGGAAAAGTTCATCCAACCTTGTCCCCAGCACTGCCAAGGCCACCACTGCCCCATGTCCCCAAGTGCCACATCCACAGGGATTTAAATGCCTCCAGGGTTGGGGACTCCGCCCTGTACCTGTGCCAGGGCTGGGCAACAAATTTAGGGAAGAAATTTTGCCAAATATCCAGTCTAAACCTCATGGAATCATTGAGGTTTGAAAAGTCCTCCAGGATCACCCAGTCCCAGCTGTGCCCAATGCCCACCTTGTCCCCAGCCCAGAGCTCTCAGTGCCACCTCCAGGGGACACCTGCAGGGATGGGCACTGCAACCCTCCCTGGGCAGTTCCTGAGCCCCCTTTCCATGGGGAAATTCCTGCTGTGCCCACCCTGAGCTGCCCTGGCCCAGCCTGAGGCCGTTCCCTCTGCTCCTGTCCCTGTGCCCTGGAGCAGAGCCCGACCCCCCCGGCTGTGCCCTCCTGGCAGGAGCTGTGCAGAGCCACAAGGGCCCCTGAGCCTCCTTTGCTCCAGGCTGAGCCCCTGCCCAGCTCCCTCAGGGATTCTGCAGCCCCTGCCCGGCTCCCTCAGGGATTCTGCAGCCCCTGCCCAGCTCCCTCAGGGATTCTGCAGCCCCTGCCCAGCTCCCTCAGGGATTCTGCAGCCCCTGCCCAGCTCCCTCAGGGATTCTGCAGCCCCTGCCCAGCTCCCTCAGCCTCTCCTGGGGTTCCATGCTGACATCACTGCCTGTGCCCTTCTGCTCACCCCTTGTCTGTCCCACAACAAAGGGACAAATGCCAAGCACAGCCCTCACCTTGACAACTAAGGGCAGTGACCCTCCCTGCACTCTGAACTCAATTATTTTTCCTGATCCAGACCCAAAATGGAGTGGAATGAAGACCTTAAATGGTCTAAAATGAAGAGGAATTTGGGATCAGGTGCATTTGGAGGCATAGTGGGGGTGAAACCAACGGGAGCATCCCCCGGCTCTGACACGGGGTTGTAATTGTGTAATAAGCACCGAGTTTGCTGCAAAATCTGCCTTTTAATTCCCCTCCAGTTTATGAGGCACTTCACACACCTGCCTAATAATTTGAACAATAATAGCTCGCAGCGACGAGATTTGCAGGTGAATTCCAGACATTAATTGCTCCTTTTTCAGCTCTTTTCAGCCAAGATGTTTTTCTATTCCTGTTCCAGATGAGTCAGGCTTTTCCTTCTCCTTTTTAATGCCTCTTTTTCATCTGTGCAAGCTGGGCTGGAAAGGGGAACCTGTTTCAGTTCAGCTTGGGTGAAAACGAGCTCAATTCGGAGCATCCTTTGCCTCCTTTTCCCATTTTTCCAATGGGATGAGCAGGGAGGAGCAGCCCATGATGGACATTCTCAGGGTCAGCATGAAGGGAATTTTGGGTTTTTGCAACCACCAATTTTCCCGGAGAAACTGGGGAAGGGATTGGTGGTGGATGTGATGGAATGTGAAGGGAATTTTGGATTTTTGCAACCATAAATTTTCCTGAAAAAACTGGGGAAGGAATTGGTGGTGGATGTGATGGAGTGTGAAGGGAATTTTGGATTTTTGCAACCAACAGTTTTTCTGGAGAAACTGGAGAGGGAATTGGTTGTGGATGTGATGAAGTGTGAAGGGAATTTTGGATTTTTGGCAACCATAAATTTTCCTGGACAAACTGGGGAAGGAATTGGTGGTGGATGCGACGGAGAGCCAGGGATATGGAATCTCATGGAGCTGCTCCTGCAAGGAAATACCCAATAAATTAAAATATCAACTATCCTAGCAATCCTTTTGACATTCCATCCAAATTCCCGCATTTTGAGGGCAATGCAGATTTGGCCACTTCATTAACAAGCTATCAATTATTTATCTAATTCCTGTATTATTCATAAAGCAGAAAAATAAAGAGGATTTCCCTCCTGAAATGCACAAGTGGGAGTAGAAAGAAGGAAAAAAATCCTCTCCCATACAACAATTATTTGAGGATAATTATGGAATTTTAAAGATCACATTTCACACAGGTCAATTCTTCATTCCACGAGAGATGGTTTGGATTACTTTCACTCAGAACTGGGAGTTTCCACCCAGTTTCTGGGATGAAAGGGTTAAATTTGGGATTTGAGCCAGACTTCAGAGGAAAAGGGCTCGGAATTTGCTGTCCTGGTTTAATTATTCAGCTTTGCTCTTGTTTCAGAAATGTTGGATTCTTTTCAGGTTTTGCAGCCACCAGTGAGGTCAAAGAGGCACCACCTTGAGGTGGTTTGTGGGGCAGGGGTGCTCCTTGTCCAAAAAAGGGGCAGGAATTTGGATAGAATCCAAGGAAAGTAAAGTCCGGAGCCACAGCTGGGCCAAGAATTCCTGCAGGAAACCCACAAAGGGCTGAGTATCCCAGAGATCATCAACCTTCCAAGAGGTTGGAATGTCACCTGGGGGGGTTCCATTGTCAAGGAGCACAGAAATTTGTGGATATGAGGAGTTTAACCCATCCCATTCCCATCGTGTGGGATTTACTCTAAACTCTGTCCCAGGCTGCTCCAAGCCCTGTTCCAGCCTGGCCTTGGGCACTTCCAGGGATCAGCCACGGATTCTCTGGGAAACCTGAGGCCTCCCCATCTTCCCAGCCAGGAATTCCTTCCTAAAATATTCCCACTAGGGGATAAAACACCCCACAGGTGTCTGGGGATGAGCAGAGAATTCCCTGCAGGGAATGTCTGGAAAGTCCAATTTTCACACTCAGAAAGGACAAAGGGAAAGCAAGAGTGGCCAACGGGTGATGTGGGTGTGCACATAAAAAGGGTTAAATAGGATGAAAATTAGGGATAATTGAGAAAACCCAAATGTTGGGTGAATTTCCCTTTGTTTTCCATAAGGAGAAGGAATCCAGGAGTGGGAACCCTCCGTCCTTCTGGAATGAAAGGAGAAGCAAGAAAATCTCCAAGTGCTGCATGAGGAGAGGATGCATTTTAAATTTAATTTTGCTGCATTTTTCACTCCTTTGGTGCTGAAAAAACCCCAAGAGAAAAAACAACACCCTCAAGGTCTTGGTGGGTTTGAAATATCCAAAACAAAAAATAAAAAATCCAAAAATAAAAACAAAACAAAAAAAAACCTAAAAAAACCACTGGGAAAGGCCTGGAAAGCTCCAAAATTGATTGGATAGCTCAATATTCTGCTCAGCCTCCAAATTCTTTCCTAAGGAAAGAGTAATTAAGGCTGTGGAAGCAAAGGATAATTTCCATCCTGGTTTTATCTCGGATAAATTACAGCACCTTTTTATCTTTCAGATAAGAGAACAGGTTCTTAGATAAGGGAAATGGAGCAGATCCAAGCTATCTCATTTAAGGAGAACATTTGAGTTTGCTCCCCACAGAGAATTGTTCCTACAGGTGGAGATGCTGGGATTGATCCCTGATTTGCAGCTGCCCTGGAATGTCCTGAGTGTTGAGCAGGAATTTCCTGGGATCTAGAAGGGAATGTTCTGCCTTGGAATGCTCCTATTTATTTTGGGAGTTAATCAGAGAAAGAACTCCAGAGCAGAAATTTGGGATATAACAGGTGCTTGTCCCAAGGAGTTGGGCTCCAGGGAATCCCAAATTTGTTTGGGTTGGAAGGGACTTTAAATCCCAAGGGCAGGGACACCTTCCACTACCCCAGGCTGCTCCAAACTTCATCCAGCCTTGGGCTTTTCCATCTCTCCTGGAACATGGAAAAGATGAACTAATCTTTGATGGATTTATTTAATATTCCCCAAACCCCACGTGAAGTAACTTCATCAGGATTTTGCCATCCCCAGTTTTTGACCAGATTTTAAATTCTTGGACTCAGAGCCTAATTTCTGTTGGAAGGGATTTATGGAATTCCTTGGACCCAAGCTCCCTGTCAAAGCAGTGCAAAGTTAAATGAGGCAACCCAGAGTTCAGGCCGGTTTATTTCTGGATATCTCCAAGGATAAAGATCCCTTCTTACAGTCAGGAGAAATTCACACATTTCTCCTTCTAGGAACTTTTCCCACTTCATCTGTTTGCACAATTTTCCCAAGGAGCCGGGACTTTATTCACACCCTCTAAACCATTTTAATCTTAAATAAAAACCCCAAAACCAGTGGGAATGGGAGATCAGAGCTGGCTCCAGCAGGGTGAGGCTTGGGAGATAAAAAGGCCAACAAAATTTATAATTGTTCAGCCCTGATAATTATTTCCTTTGGCAAGAGTCAGAACTCCGTGTCTTGGGAATTTCTGGAGCAAGTGGAAGTTTCACACCTGGAAAATGACTAAAACCTCCCACCCCCACAGGTGAGGGTGGTGTAAAATCCTGCAAAATCCTGAGTTTCCTTCAGGAATGGGCTGCTCCAGCCTGGATCCCCTGGAGGGCCACAAATCCTCCAGCAAACCTTGGTTCCTCTCTCCATGATCCTGCCAGGACCCTACTCCAGGCTGGGTTCCTCTCTCCATGAATCCTGCCAGGACCCTGCTCCAGGCTCGACTCCACTGTCCGTGGTCCTGTCAGGACCTTGCTGCTCTCTCCATGAATCCTGCCAGGACCCTGCTCCTCTCTCCAGGACCCTGCTCCAGGCTGGGCTCGTCTCTCCATGGTCCTGTCAGGACCCTGCTGCTCTCTCCATGAATCCTGCCAGGACCCTGCTCCAGGCTCGACTCCGCTGTCCGTGGTCCTGCAAGGACCCTGCTCCTCTCTCCATGAATCCTGCCAGGATCCTGCTCCAGCCTGGGCTCCTCCCTCCATGAATCCTGCCAGGACCCTGCTGCTCTCTCCATGGTTCTCCCAGGACCCTGCTCCAGGCTGGGCTCCGCTGTCCATGGTCCTGCCAGGACCCTGCTCCTCTCTCCATGAATCCTGCCACGACCGTGCTCCTCTGTCCATGGTCCTGCAAGGACCCTGCTCCAGGCTGGGATTCTCCATGGGATTCTGCCCCTTTTCCCTTCTTTCATTCCCAAAACCCCGCTGGTGTCGCTGCTGGGCTCAGCCTGGAACTGGAGCCGCTGGAATTGGCTCCATCAGGAATGGGAGAAGCTTCTGTCACCTCCCCACAGATCTCTGCAGCCCCACCACCACCAAAACCTCAAAGCATGGGAAAATAAAACCCCAATGCCACCAAAACCCCAAAAGACAGGAAAATAAAACCCTACTGCCACCAAAACCCCAAAACACAGGAAAATAAAACCCTACTGCCACCAAAACCCCAAAACATGGGAAAATAAAGCATTTTTGGGTCATGGTTCCTGAGAGCTCTGCTGCTCGTGGAAGTTTTTGGTGCATTCCTCACCCTGGGGCAGAGAATCCTAATTAATGATGGTTAATTACGTTGCTCATCAGTCCTCAGAGATGAAAACAAATAAATTTGTGCAGTTGTGGCCCTGAACTTGCTTCATTTCTGGCTCGCTCTTGGTGTGACACCAAACCTGTCTCTCTGCCTCGTGCCTCAGTTTCCCCTCGCAGCCAAAATCACACAAAGCTCATCAACCTTAATGAACCCATTAACGACAGCACTCAGGTGATGGTGGTGATGAAGGCCATGGAAGTCCCTAAATTAATTTAGGGGGCTGGTTTAGGAATGGTTTAGGAATGTGGTTTTGAAATGTGGTTGCCATTACTTCCCCGGGTGCCTGGAATTGTCTCTGGGAGCTGTTCCTCAGTGAATCCTGTCAGAATCACTTTTCCTGTCAGAATCCTGTCAGAATCACATCTTTCCCTGGATTATTCCCCCCCCCTGGAAGTTGTAGTGGTGTTCACAGGGGTCTCAGGATGAGGGGAGAGATGAGAATCTTGACTCCATGTTTCAGAAGGCTGATTTATTATTTTATGATATATATGATATTAAAAGAAAATGATATGTTAAAACTATACTAAAAGAATAGAAGAAAGGATTTCATCAGAAGGCTTGCAAGGAAAGGATGGAACGGAATGATAATAAAATCTTGTGACTGACCAGAGAGTCCAAGACAGCTGGACTGTGATTGGCCATTAATTAGAAACAACCACATGAGACCAATCCCAGATGCCCCTGTTGCATTCCACAGCAGCAGATAACCATTGTTTGCATTTCGCTTCTGAGGCCTCTCAGCTTCTCAGGAGAAAAACTCCTAGCAAAAGGATTTTTCATGAAATATGTCCGTGACAGGAAGTGAACACAGATTGGTGTTGCCACTCCAAAACCTCTTCTCTGCGTGGCCGTGGGTGAGGGAGCTCAGAGTCACCTTCCAGAAACGAGGTTCCTGTGAAATCCTAAATGATTTTCTGCTCTGCTGGTACCCTTTGGAATAAAGATGGAGTGGATGGGGAATGGGGCTGTGTCAAACAATTCCTGAAGGGGAAAGGCAGGGGAGTTCTCATGGGAGATTTCACACTCGTCACCCCAGACCTGGGATATTTTCTGAGTCCCCATTGCTGGGAGGAATGATGGATCTGACTCCATGTTCTTAGAAGGCCAATTTATTATTTTATGGTACTATATCATATAAAAGAATACTTAACTAAACTATACTAAAGAATAGAGAAAGGATACGGGCAGAAGGCTAAAAGATAATAATGAAAACTCGTGGCTGCTTCCAGAGTCCCAACACAGCCTGACTGTGATTGGTCATTAGGTCAAAACAATTCACATTAAACCAATGAAACAATCACCTGTGGATAAACAATCTCCAACCACATTCCAAAGCAGCAAAACACAGGAGAGGCAAATCAGATAATTATTGTTTTCCTTTTCTCTGCGGCTTCTCAGCTTCCCAGGAGCAAAGTTCTGGGCAAAGGGATTTTTCAGGAAATGTGACGGTGACACAGACCTGCTTTATAAAGTTATTATTTTATGGCTCTAAATCTCACAGCAGCACAAACCAACAGCCGTGGGTCAGTCGGATGGAGAAATCACTCAAAATGAATCCATGTGGGACGGCACAGGGGAATTCCTGTTATTTGTGGGATCAGCGCAGCTCTGGGCTCTGCCCCGTGGGCAGGAATGTCCATCACTGTTAATCCAGCTTTAGCTCAGCTTCCAGGCTCCCATAAAATCCAGGTGGAGTTTCAGCTGCTGGGATGGGGATGGACTGCATGGAAGTGTCTCCAGACTGTCTCAGTATCACTCCAGCCCATGGAGTCATGGAATGGTTTGGGTGGGAAGGAATCTTAAATCCCACCCGGTGCCACCCCTGCCATGGCAGGGACACCTCCCACTGTCCCAGGGTGCCCCAGTGCCCAGCCTGGCCTTGGGCACTGCCAGGGATCCAGGGGCAGCCACAGCTGCTCTGGCAATTCCAGCCCAGCCAGGAATTCCCAATTCCCAATCTCCCACCCATCCCTGCCCTCTGGCAGTTTAAAACATTCCCCCTTTTCCTGGTGCTGGCTGTCCATATAAAAATTCCCTCTTCCCCCTTTTTGATGTGGGGTCGGGCTGTGCTCCAGGGAACAGGGACAGGAGCAGAGGGAACGGCCTCAGGCTGGGCCAGGGCAGCTCAGGGTGGGCACAGCAGGAATTTCCCCATGGAAAGGGGGCTCAGGCCTTGGAGCCCCCATCCCACCCAAGCAGGCAGCAGAAGATCCCAAGGAATCCTTCCCTGTGCACACAGGGACAACAACAGCACCTTTATTTTTATACATCTGTTCCATCAGCACTTGGAATGACCATTGGGCAAAACTCTTCTGCAACTTCCCACCAAATTTAGTTCTTCTTTCATCCCCCTGCTTCTTTTTTTTTTTCACCATTTTTCCCGCACTTCCTGCTTATTAATGATCAGAGGAATGATTTTATTTGCTTGTGACTCCAGAAATTTTCAATTATCCGGCACGACTGGCTGCACGTGGAGAATAATGTAACATATGCTAAGTGTATGCATGACCTATTTAAAGGCATGGATAATTTTCCTGGTAAAACTCTTTTAATGGGACGTGGCTGCCACACTTCAGTGAGTGGAAAATTGGGATTTTAAGGAACGTTACAGTTGGTGCAGGGAGAGGAGCAAGGATAAAAACAGGAGCCAGGTGTTTATCTAATAATAAAGTTCATTGTTTGGAACCCAGAGGTTGTGGAAATAACCTGGAATGTTGGAGGTTAAGGGATCAGAAACCTGGCCAAGACCTTTAGGAATTTTGCCGATATGCAGGCATTTAGCCAGGAGCTGAAATATTCAAGAGAAATTGTTGTTCTGATCTTGGGTATTGCTGAAATCCAAGAAAAATCCTCAGGAGCTGAAATATTCAGGAAAATTGTTGCTCTGACTTTTTGTCCACTGCTGAAATCCAAGAAAATTCCTCAAGTTTTCTTCCTTCAAAGCTTAGATTCTTTAAAGGCATCACAGGCCTTTATTTTAAAATATTTGCTGTATTATTTAAAATTCCTCTGATTTAAAGCTGTTAAAAATGGGCTGTTTGGGGGGTCAGAGGTCAAAAATTAAAAACAATCACATGAGCTGAGCTGGTCCATGGGGTGGATTCTCTCCTTTCCCTCTCAGAGCCCTTTCCCAAAAATTCCCATCAGAAGATCCTGCTGAATTCAGAGCTCCCACCAGCAGATCCAAACTGGACTTCAAGTGGCATCGGAACCATGGAAAATCTGAGTGGAGAATCCCACCTCTGCTTAAAAATTCCACCTCGTTCCCAGGCTGAGTTTTTCCAGGTCTGGGTGCTAAATTTTATCCTGAGCGATTCCTGGAGGGAAGAGGCCTCTCCTTGGGAATGGTGTCAAGTGGAGGTTCTTGGGAATGGTGAGCAGGACACGCTCACACCTTCTCCAGACAGACCCGTCCAGCCTCACCTCCAGCAGCTCTCCAGCTTTTGTGCTCCCGGTGCCCGTGAATTTTCACTGTAGACACCAAAATTGGGTCGGATCAGTGGCAATGAAGTCCTTACACAGAATCCCAGAATTTATGAGGTTGGAAAATGCTCCAAGATCAGAGTCCCGAGTGCCACCCCCAGGAATTCCTTGGGCAGCTCCAGGGATGGGCACTCCAAACCAGAGGACAGATATTCATGGAATCATGGAATCATGAAGGCTGGAAAAGACCTCAAAGTTCCTCCAACCATTCCCCAGCCCTGCCAAGGCCACCACTGCCCTGTGTCCCCAGGTGCCACATCCACAGGGATTTGAAATCCCTCCAGGCATGGGGACTCCACCCTGTACCTGTGCCAGGGCTGGGGAACCCTTTGAGGGAAGAAATTTCCCCAATATCCAATCTGAACCTCACAGAATCCCTGAGGCTGGAAAAGAGCTCCAAGATCAGAGTCCCAGCTGTGCCCAATGCCCACCTTGTCCCCAGCCCAGAGCTCTCAGTGCCACCTCCAGGGGACACCTGCAGGGATGGGCACTGCAACCCTCCCTGGGCAGTTCCTGAGCCCCCTTTCCATGGGGAAATTCTTGATTAATTTTAATTAATTAATTTATGGCATTAATGCTGGCTCCGAGTGCAACACTGTGTCCCTGATCTCCTGTCCCCTCCACTCCAGGTCATCTGGAGGGTGCTCAATGGCATTTTTTGGAATTTTGCTTTGCAGGACTTGGTCTGTCCCACCTGCAGAAGGGTTACAATGCTGCTGGAGACTGGGCAAACTGGGACAAACTGGACAAACTGGGACAAACTGGGACAAACTGGTATTCCACGTTCCCCCTGCCAGGGACACCTCCAGCCTGAAAATTTGGAATATTCCCTTTTGGATGGGGGAGTGAAAGCTCTGAGATCATTCAAACACAGAGATAAATCCAAAGAAGCTCCACAAGAGTTTTGTGATTTGGGATTGGGAATCCTGCAGGGCCAAGGGCTGCAAACCCTGGGTGTTCCCAGCCCATCCTGCTGATGTTGGAATTCTTTGGACACAAAGTGACCAAATCTGGGTGGGCTGAGCCCCACAAGGAGGGGGTGGCACTGACCCAACAGGAGGGAGCTTCTGATCCCAATCCTTGGTGATAAACCCTGGGATTTTTATTTAGATACCAATTCCCTGCTGTGGCCATTCAATTCCAAGACACACAAGGACAAGGAAAAGGCAGAATGAAGGGATTTGCCCTCCAGCACAGACAGAGTCCAAGTTTCTCCCAATTCTTTCCCATCCAACCTCTCCAGACCTTTATCTTCCTGATAAGGCAGCAGCTGCAACTTGTTCAGGCACCACTTAACGCAGTCCCAAAGGGCAGGAGGAATTTTTTTGTAGGGATCACTACTCCCAGCTCATGGAAAAATAAAGGGCACCTGAGGATGAGGTTCAGGTAGGCTGGATATTTTTTTTCCATAATGCTGATTTTCTTCATAAAATAAAATTGATATTATTATTTCTTTTTTTCCCCTGTCTGGTGCACAGACCAGCTTCCTCTGGCTCAGCTGGACACCTATGAAGGAGAGAGAGATTTTGTGGAAAAAGCAACTTTGGGATTCACTTCCAGCCCAGGTTTGTCCCAGAGCCTGGACAGTTTGGCCAAATGGGCCCACACGAGGAGGAGTTTCTGAACTTTGGGGAAATGCCAGGTTCAAGGGGGGACGTGGGGCAGGGGCTGGGGAAGGCTGCACCTTCCTGGTACCCCAGCACTGGGGGAAGGAAGAGGGAATGTGCGGGAGTTTGAGATAAAATGAGGCTGCACCTCTGAAACCTCAAGAGGAAAACCCCAGGGGACTCTCTCCTTTATTGGAATGAAGTTCCAGGACTCCTCTGTCTCCTTGATGGACACTGGCTTTTCCCAGCGGGATTTTCCACACACTGGGATACTGGAAGGTTTTCCATGGCAGGAGGTGGAATGAGATGGGATTTAAGGTCTGTCCCAACCCAAATCACTGCAGGAGTGTCTGTGTGTCCTTCTTGCCAACAGGTGCGTGGCACACCTGGGTGCTCCAGCACAACTCAGGGCTCCTCATCCTGCAAGCATCCCAAAATCTGGTTCTTCCTGGCTATGGATGCTGGACAGTTTTTCCCATGGAAGGAGCAGTTTGGGTTCAATTTAAAGTCCAGTTTGTGAGTGGTGCCCTCCAGGACACTTTCCAGCCTGGCTGCAGGAAAAGCAGCAAATGCTCACTCAGCTTAAGTAGGGAAGATTTATATTTCTCTGACATTGGATAAATCTGCTCAATTTATTCCCAATTCTTTCCCTAAAGGACCAAGTTATCCTTAAAACAAACAACAGAATAGCTGGAGTGGGATATTTCATTCCTGCCAATAAAACAACTATAACAGCAGCAATTTCTTTGTGCGGGGTTTTATTTCCCTTTACTGGGTTAAAGTTTGTGCTCTGGGAACAGACTGCTCCAATTTCCCTCTCCATGTGGGAAGAACCACTCCACAGGCAGAGCATGAAGGACTTGGCTTTCCGATGGATGTGCTCCAGTTCAAACTCCAACAAGGACGAGGGAATTTTCAGCTTCTGAGCCTCTTCCCAGAGGGATTTCCACAGAGCCCTAAAGAGAAGCCTTTGCTGGCAGGCAACGAGGAGAATTCCATGGAATCTCACAATGGTTTGGGATGGAAAAGCTCATCCCATTCCACCCCTTTTCCATGGCAGGGACACCTCCCACTGTCCCAGGGTGCCCCAGTGTCCAGCCTGGCCTTGGGCACTGCCAGGGATCCAGGGGCAGCCACAGCTGCTCTGGCAATCCCAGCCCAGCCAGGAATTCCCAGTTCCCAATCTCCCACCCATCCCTGCCCTCTGGCACTGGCAGCCATTCCCTGGCTCCTGTCCCTCCATCCCTTGTCCCCAGTCCCTCTCCAGCTCTCCTGGAGCCCCTTCAGGCCCTGCCAGGGGCTCTGAGCTCTGCCTGGAGCCTTCTCCTCTCCAGGGGAGCATTCCCAGCTCTCCAGCCTGGCTCCAGAGCAGAGGGGCTCCAGCCATGGTTCTCCTCATCATCTGGGAGACACCTGGAAAAAATCATGGAATAAGACTAAAGCTCTGCCTGTATTCCCTGGATTTTGACCCTTTTCCATTCCATCTGTGCCAGATCTCCACTCCTTGGCATGGGCTGATCACTTGGTGCCAGTTAAAATTCCTGGATCAGCTCAGACATCTCTTCCCAGTCCTTCCAAATCCTCAACACCAATTTTTTTGGTGATAAGGGCTCCAATCAAATTTTATTTTAAATCTCTTTTTTTACTCTCCAGGAGACCTGGAAAGGATCTGGAGCCCCACACTAGAGATACAACAGTGCTGACGGTGCCAACTCCAATGCCTTTTCCAGGCGAAATGTTTTGGAATGCAATCTGTTTAATTCTCTGGGACCTTTGGGACACAACACCACGGTAGCTGAGCAACTCTTCATCTGGAAATCAGCTGAAATAGACTTTTTTCCCCAACATTTTGCGTTTACCCTCTGAGAGAATCAGTTTAATCAGGGAAAACAAGAATTTAAAAGGATTTTCAGGCTGTTCTCTCAGCACTGAGTCCCTTACAGAGCCCAGCAGTGCCTGGAATCAGTGATGTGTCCTAGGAAATCACCCTCTCCCTAAGTGTGGAATATCCTGAGTTGGAAGGGATTCACAAGGATCAAGTCCAGCTCCTGGCCCTGCACGGGACAACTCCAAGAACCCCAAAATGAGTTTTTTCCTCCTTTTTTTCTCTCCTTTTTTTTCTCTTTCCCCCGTCCTGCTGATAAGGGCAGTGATGGAGTGGCTTCATTAACCCAACCTCACTCCATTCAAATTCCCAGGATTGTGCCAAAGCTGTCAAGGTCTGGTTTCCCACAACCACATCTGCTCATGGAAGTGATGTTGGAATAATGGAATCTTAGGATCATCGAGGTTGGAAAAGACCTGGGAATGTCCAAGGCCAGGTTGGACAGGGCTTGGAGCAGCCTGGGACAGTGGGAGGTGTCCCTGCCCATGGCAGGGGTGGCTCTGGATGAGCTTTAAGGTCCCTTCCAAGCCAAACCATTCCATGGTTCTGTGATTCTCCTTCAGATGGTGAGGAGGACTTGGGGGCCTGTTCCCAAATTTTAGGAGGGGCCATCCTTTTATTTTGATCCCTGCTGATCATGATCCCGTGGAAATAAGTTGGCTACAAGTTGGAATTTTGGCCAGAGGAGGGGGGAAAACTCTCTGGAGATGCAGGAACAACAGGATTTTTGAGTTTTGAGGTGTTGGCCAAGAACAGAGTGAAGGGTGGAAAGCTGAGCTTGCTGCTCCTGCAGAGATGTAGGGAAAAAATTGTGGAGAGGAACCAAATCATGGACAAAAAACTCATGGAAAATAATTGTGGAGAGGAACCAGATCATGGACAGCAAAACCATGGGAGATAATTGTGGAGAGGAACAAAACCATGGACAACAAAACCATAGGAAATAATTGTGGAGAGGAACAAAACCATGGACACCAAAGCCATGGGAAATAATTGTGGAGAGGAACCAGATCATGGACAGCAAAACTATCGGAAATAATTGTAGACAGGACCCAAGTTATGGACACCAAAGCCACAGGAGGGGCAGTAAACTCTACGGGTGCTGAGAGCAAGACATTTGGGGATGTGTGAGAAAAAAATCAGGGAACTCTGGATAAGGAGACGACGGAATTCAAAGTGTGAAGATGAATTTTATTGCGGTCACAGTGTTCTGTGAGCAGCAAGATCCTGGTTGGAGCATTGGGACACTGAGGATCTTTTTTGGGATTGTGACCAGAGCCAGGAGCAGACAAACGAGAGCAACAGCGAAACTTTGTCAGGCTTGGCTCAAGTGGAAATTCAACCCAATCAGACTGACCAACAGACATTTTCCTTCTGTGTCTTTGCTCTCTATGATTGTTATGTTGGCTGTTAGTAAAGAAAGTTTCTTAATGTTGTGTGGACTTCTTTTGACATTGGATGGGAGGGTGGGCTAAATTTTGTCTTCACAAATGGAAAAGATTCTTTGCAGTAATTGTGGTGGAACCTGTTTGGATGGCGTGGCTACCACTTCTGTGAAATTGTACTGAGATGTTACATTTCTATATTAAATGTGATTTGGGGTTACATTTGTTATTTTATGTTTATTTTGTTTTGACTCAGGAAGAATAAATACTACATAAAATTTCATTTTCACTGTGCTAGGAATTTCTAATTCTTGAGGTTCAAAAGGAGCCTTAGGAAGAAATTTGGTCTGACCATTCTTAGCCTCTACCGGATTCAAAATTAATCGTGACAAAATGAATCATTTTGAAGGGATATTTTCTGGAATTGGCCGTTTGTCTGCTGGTAAACTGAGTAAACATTGTTGAGAATGGCCTTGACTGAGGTAAGGAAATGGATTCTAGACTTGACATATTGGTTAGAGTCTCTTAGACATTTTCTTTTGGTTGACTCACGGGCAAGGGCATTATTTTTCTTGGGAAGCTCATGAAGTCCAAGCACCCAATTAGCCGCAGCTCTGCAGAGGGGCTGACGAGCTTTCAATAAATGAGTGACCCTTGCAGAGCCAAAGCCAAACCGCTTCACTCCCAAGCCAAGGGCTCCAGCAAGGCAGGAATTCCCAAGTTTTGCATTAATTGGATTTTTAATGGGTTTCAAAGCCAGCTGGAAGGGTGAAACACTCAGTAATTGGAGCAGATTAAGGTGACACTTTGAAAAATGGATGGGACGGGAACGTGAATGAAGCAAACCTTGCTCCAGCCCTATTGCAGATAAACAATGGATAATGTGGATTTGATAATCCTCTGGAATAAATAAACACCAGGATCAGGCTCAACAGATCATTTTTCATGCTGGTAAATCACCTTTAAAACAACAGAAGCAACCAGAGATTGCCAGCACTGACCAGAGCTGGAGGAACAAATCCACCAAAATTCACTTTTACCACATTATTTCCAGGAAATCCAGGATGATTTGCCTTCTTTCCATGGGTTTGGCATGGGGAAAATGCAGCATTTCAGTTCCTTGGGAAATAAAAATCAAAGTAGAAATAAAAATAAAAATAGAAATAAAAATAAAAATAGTAAAAGTATAAACATAAATTTTAAAATATAGTGTAAATATAAATATAAATGATGTCGATATATAAATGTATAAAAATAAAAATATATAAATAATATCAATAATATGAATACAAGCATAAGGACAGTGGGGTCGTGTAGGACACCACAGACTCTTGTGAGGGTAAAATGAGTAAATCCTGTGAAAACTGTGGAAAATATTTACACAAATTCCAGGTTTAAATGTGGAAGTGCTCCGATTGTATCCCCACACGCCCTAATTGCTCTTTATGCATGCAATTGCATGATTTTAATGTGCTCTCATCATAATTACAGCAGTAAATTAAGGGACATAATTGCCCATGCAGATGTGCCATGCCTGGCTTTTTGTCCCTTTTCTACTCCAAGATTTTTGAAGCACCAGAAAATGACAGAAGGTCACGGAACCTCGGGATTCTGGGATGATTTGGGTTGGAAGAGATCAGCTCATTCCATGCCCTGCCTTGGGTTCTGCTCTCCCAGGCTCCTCCAAATTCATCCAAAAGGATAAAGGGAATGGTTTCTTACCTGGTTTTAGGAGCATTTCAAATATCAATGAGGAACTCTTAAATACTGGGAGAAGTGGCTCCAGCTCTTTCTTTGGGAGGTGCCCAAGGAATGCCTGGAGGTGGCACTCAGGGCTCTGGGCTGGGGACAAGGTGGGGACTGGTCACAGCTTGAACTTGGTGATCTTGGAGGGCTTTTCCAACTGAAGTAATTCCATGATTCTGTCTGGGATATCTGTAGGTGGTGGAAATTCCTCTGCTGAGGATGATTTTCCCAAATCCCACTTTTTTTCCTTCGCCTGCTTTCCTGGTTTTATTTATTTTTAACATCTTTCCTATTTTTATTTATTTTTAATCACCTTTCCTTCTGTTCTGTTCGACCTCTGCTCAGAACTCTTCCTCTCCGCCCTCCTGGCAGCTGGACCCCAGTCCTCATCCTGACCTTTCCAAGTCCCCTTCTCTAAAGGTTCCCTTAATTCCGTGGCCCATCCCAGAATAGCAATTTTCTGGATTAATCCCGGGTTACTGGGTGAGTCATTTTGTTTATTTGTATAAAACGCCTTCGCTTCATTCCGCCCTCCCAAATCCCGGGATGAAAAGGGAGGATGAGCAGATCATAATGCCGGATATTTTTATTCCTAGAAGGAGATTATAATGCACATTTCCTGGGGCTGAGGGAGATTGGGATGATGGGAAAGCTGCCATGGGAAGCTGTGGCCAGCTCTGCACCCATGGAATTAATTCCAGTGGGTTTTTGGTTATTTTTTTTTTCCTGGATGCTGTGACAGAACCTCTCCCTCTCTTCCCATTTCATGAGAAGCTTCTTCCCAGCTCCAGGAATTTGGGAGCGCCTATCGGAATATTCTGTGGATTTGTTCAGTTTTGAGAGGTGGAATCATAATAATAAATAAATTTTTAGGGGAACAAACCCCAAGGAAACGTGAAAGCAGGAATGGTGACTCCCTCATTTCTAGCTCAATGAGTCAAACACAGGGAATATCCATAATCCCTACTGGAAAAGCTGAGTTAAATTGTTGTCCTGGGAAAAGTGGGGGGAAAGGGCAACAAAATCGTCCCATTTTTGTCAGTTTGGAGGGATTTGTGGGACAAGTCAAACACAGGGAATATCCATTATCCCTCCTGGAAAAGCTCAGTTAAATTGTTGTCTTGGGAATAGGAGGGAAAAAAGGGCAACAAAATCGTCCCATTTTCCTCAGTCTGGAGGAATTTTTGGGACAAATCAAACACAGGGAATATTCATAATCCCTCCTAGAAAAGCTCAGTTAAATTGTTAGTTGTATCCTTGCAAAAGGAGGGAGGAAAGAGCAACCAAATCTTCCTGGTTTTTCCAGTTTGGAAGGATTTGTGGGACACATCTCCCATGCTCACCCACCCCTCCCAGCCAGGGAATCCTGGAACTTGGCTTTTCCTAACAAAAATGACAGAAGTGACTTCCTGCATCCTGGAGGCTCCTGCTGCACTAAAATAAAAATAAAATGCAAAAATATAAAATTCCCAAGGAAAGGAAATAAACGCATTCCATAAACCCCAACATGACCCCGTTGCTTTTCCTTACTCCAGCTGCTGTGTGAGCAAAGGCACTTCCAGAATTCCACGTTTGAAAGCCCCACTGTGCTTTGGGAATCTGTTGCCAGCCAGGGATTTTGCAGCCAAGCGACCAAAAATAAAGGGAATATTTGATCCAACTTTTCCAGCCCTGGTTTCACCTTAGGAGCAGCCAAGAATGTTGTGGCCCTTCAAAAAGGAAAAAAGGTTTAAATTTCCAGCTTCCTCACTTCTCACTCCATGAGGAGCTTCTCCCCAGCTCTGGATGTCC
This sequence comes from Agelaius phoeniceus, assembly GCF_051311805.1. Taxonomy (NCBI): domain Eukaryota; kingdom Metazoa; phylum Chordata; class Aves; order Passeriformes; family Icteridae; genus Agelaius; species Agelaius phoeniceus. The sequence goes on along the minus strand of NC_135270.1, from coordinate 63,036,940 downwards.
AGGAGTTTAAGAATTGCATTTTGGAATTTCATTTTATGGATTTGTTCAAGTCTGGGAGGTGGGACAACAATAATACTGCTTTTCCATGACAAAATTTTCCCAAATATCCAATCCAAACCTGCCCTGGCCCAGCCTGAGGCCGTTCCCTCTGCTCCTGTCCCTGTTCCCTGGGAGCAGAGCCCGACACCCCTGGCTGTGCCCTCCTGGCAGGGAATTCTGGAAATTTTCCATCATTTCCACCTGGTTGAACATTTTATTCCTCAGCTGGGCAGCAGGGAATTGTCCGAGCTGCTGGAATTCCTTATCCACAAAATTCAAACACCTTAACAAGTTGTGGGTGACCTTTGTGCGGTGGACAGGTGGAGACAGCCGGTTTTACCTGGATGATGGAATTCCCACTGGACAGGAACAAGGATGAACTGGTGAATCGTGGAATCATGGAAAGGGTTCAAGGGATGTTGAATCCCATCCAGTTCCACCCCCTTCCATGGGCAGGGGCACCTTCCACTATCCCAGGTTTTTCCAAGCCCCATTAAACCTGGCCTTGGACATTTCCAGGGAATTCCACTTGAAATCCCAGCTAGAGCAGAGTTTATTTCAAAGTAGCCAGATAAACAACTGGAAATTCCAGAGCCTGACCCCCTTCTGGGACAGGAGGATTCCTTGGGACAAGGCTGCCTGTCAGATTCCTTAAAAATCCACAATTATTGGATTTATCACCATATTTCCCTGTGGATCATATCCCATTTCTCTGGCTGGTTGCACAGAGCCTCAGCCCTCATCCCATGCTGGATTTTGGCCTCAGGAGCAGCAGAACTTTCCCATCCACAGCTGGAAACATCCCAGACTATTTGATGATAAGGTTTGCAAAGGGCTGAGCCGTATTTTCTTCCCTATTCCTGGCAGGAAAAATCAACCCCACCCATCCAACAGGTTCAAATAAACAACTAAAAAAGCTGCATCGTGGATATATTACACAGGAAATCTTATTTAAATCCATTTATTCACTACATTGGGAACCTTATTTAAATCCATTTATTCACTACATTTAAATAAAAGTCAGAGAAAAGAAAAAAAAATTTAAAAAAAAATTGGCATCACAAATATTGTGGGTTTTGTCATGTTTTCTGTACATCAAATATTTGTTTTACTGCAGAACTTCCCAGGAATCTTGCTGGGAGCTGCCAGGGAATTGCCAGCAATTATTTCCTTGGTATTTGCTTAAATAGCCCTGAGGTTTAATATTCTGAAATATCCTGGGAAGGCAAAACTCTGAACTCTGCTGCTGCCCAGAGATGAATTTTTATTCCAGAAAATTCGGAAGCAATTCCACATCTCTCACTCCTGCCAGAGTGCAGGAACAGGAGACATTTTCCAGCAGCCTCGTTGTCCATGACAGGGAAAATTTTTAGGGGGGACAGCCTGAAAGGCATGAAGAGATCTGGGAAAAAGCAAAAAACTATGGAAAAATTCCATAATTCCACCTGTGGAGTGCTCAATCCATCAATATCCTACAAGAGGTTCCTTCCCTCCCTTCCTTCTTCCTTCCTTTCCTTTCTTTCTCCCTTCCTCTTCTCCTTGTTGGTCCTTCTGCTCCATGGATCCAATAAATCCACGTCACCCTTTGGGGAGATCTGACCTTGCTTTGGGACCCCTGGAATTTTTCCTGCATTGTTTGCAGATGCTGGGGAATGTTACAGCCTTGAACTGGGCCTGCAGGAACACCCAGACACACCCCAAAAAAAAATTGGATTTGGGGAATTTCTCGGTTTGGCTTTTGTAGATGGAAAGGCTGGGGAGGAGAAGGCTCCAGGGAGAGCTCAGAGCCCCTGGCAGGGCCTGAAGGGGCTCCAGGAGAGCTGGAGAGGGACTGGGGACAAGGGATGGAGGGACAGGAGCCAGGGAATGGCTGCCAGTGCCAGAGGGCAGGGATGGGTGGGAGATTGGGAATTGGGAATTCCTGGCTGGGCTGGGATTGCCAGAGCAGCTGGGGCTGCCCCTGGATCCCTGGCAGTGCCCAAGGCCAGGCTGGACACTGGGGCTTGGAGCAGCCTGGGACAGTGGAAGATTGGGATGGGATGGGATGGGATGGGATGGGATGGGATCCATGGGATCCATGGGATCCAATGGGATTCAATGGGATTCAATGGGATGGGATGGGATTCAAGGTCCTTCCCACCCCGCTCCTTCCAGAATTCTGTGGCATTGTCCTCTCCCCTTTTCCCACACTGCTCCTTTTTAGCATGAATAAAAGCATTATCCCTTCCATAATACTTCTTATTACTATAAATAGATACAAAAATCTAATTTTAGATTATTTTGATCTGATGTTTTTTAAACTCGAACTTTGGGTATTTAAACAGATTTTTCAATCCATGGTGTCAATGTGCCCACTTGAATAACCTGAACACACTCCACTGGGCTATTAATTACATTTAAATAATAATAATTTAATTGTATTACATTGTGCATATTTAAACATGCCATTGAACAGAAGGAATTTCTGCCCCCACAACCACAGCCTGCCCATATTAATAATTTGGAGGATTAACATAAGAAAACCTCCACAGAAATCCAGCTTTGTTTGCTGACCTGAGGTTTCCACTTTCTGCAATAAATTTGGGCCAATCCAGACTGCAAATATTTATTGCTGTCCTCAGAGCCATTAGCAGAGCTTCAGTCAATGAAAGATGAAAACCCTGAGGCCAAGAAGTGGTTTAAGATCCAAAAAAAAATCATTTATTGCATGAGGAAAGCCCAAAATGACGTCTGGGAGGGCAAAATTCCGTGAGATGTTGTCACAGAGGGTGGTTCCACCCAGAATAACGCCTGTCCTGGGAGATGGAGCCTTTGGAATTCCAAACGGACCGCTGGCATTTGGTGCCATGGACCTCATCCCAAAGAAATTAGCTCTGAACATGAATTCTGTTCAACGCATTCCCAAAAAGCAGCAGCAGGTGGGATTGGTGCTGCTCACATGAGGTTGACTGGGAAACACAAGGCCCACGAGGCAAAATCTGCGTCCGCTTCCAACACTTCCAGGGATTTCATTTGGATGGAGGGCTGGAATCCAATCTCCATCTCCTGCTGGCATTGCTGTCACAGCACCCAGGTCAGATTTGTTCCCAAAGGCTCAGGGGGGCAGGTGGCAAATCCATGGTCTCTGCTCCTTGGAAATGCCTTGGAATTTCTTTTTCCTGCTTTGGCTGCTGCTGCTTTAGAAATAACTTCCCCTAAACCCACATCGGTGGGGTTGAAACCTTGGAACCCAGAATGGTTTGGGTTGAAAGGACCTTGAATCTCATCCCATTCCATGGGCAGGGACACCTCCCATCGTCCCAGGTGGCTCCAAGCCCCAATGTCCAACCTGGCCCCAGCGTGTCCCTGGATTCCAAGGGCAGCCCCAGCTGCTCTGGCAATTCCAGCCCAGCCCGGAATTCCCAATTCCCAATCTCCCACCCATCCCTGCCCTCTGGCACTGGGAGCCATTCCCTGGCTCCTGTCCCTCCATCCCTTGTCCCCAGTCCCTCTCCAGCTCTCCTGGAGCCCCTTCAGGTACCCTCAGCTCTCCCTGGAGCCTTCTCCTCTCCAGGTGAACATTCCCAGCTCTCTCAGCCTTTCCTCACAGCAGAGTTTATATTTTCTGTTCTCTTTAAAGGAAAAATTATACAGAAAAAGAAGTAAAAAAAACCCCAACAACCGTGAAAGGCTTTAAAAGTCCTATTTCTCTTTTCCTCCCTCAAAAATGAAGTTTTTATTGCTTTTCCTGGTCAGGCCTAAGGCAGGATTTGCTATTTGAAAAACAAACTGCCAGCAGCCTCCAGCAAAGACAAGCTGCAGCCTCTGCTTTCTTCCCTCTGCCTGTGATTTCCTTGCCTTTGTAAATATTTCTTCCAAGCAAGAAATCCAGCAGGATTTATTTGATCAACCGCACGTTTCTGCACAATCCTTTGGGGAACGTCAGGTAGGATTTGTAACCAGATCCAGATGGAAGTGGGGCTCAGGGAGGAGTGAGGTTGGAGGGGTTTATCCCATCTAACCTTGGGATGTTCCTTATTAAATCCTTAAGCCAGTGAAGCTCCTGAACTTTGGCAATATAAAGGACATTTCCTATTTGTCAGCGGGCAGCTCTGTGCCTTTCCCAAAAGGCAGGAAGTGGGGTTTGGCTCCAGAGTCCATGGAAATGTTCCCAGGGTCCCAGAGCTGAGGAGGCGAGTCAGGAAAATCTCTTGGAGAGCATCAAGTGCCAGCCAGGACCCCGTGGAGGATGCAGGGAGGAGGTGGGGAAAGGATGGGATTTTAAATGGGGGTTCTTAAATCCATCCCGGAACTCTGAGGAGGAACAGGGGGGGATTTTGGGGTCTCCCATGCAGGGTCAGGAGTTGGACTGATGATCCCTGTAAATCCAATTGCCTTGGTTTGGAGAGCCAGGTGCCTGCTAAGGAAGGCAGGAGCCTCCCCTGAAATGGAGAATGTGAACCCTCCCCACCCCTCCCAATTGCTATAAATTTTACATTAAAGGGCTCTCAGGCAAAAATATGGGAGCAAGAAATAACAGTTCTTTAATAGGGAAGAAAATCAAAGGATAAAATGAACAATGCAGTGACCAAACCAACAGTGCCAGAGTCAGAACCCAGCCTGACACCCTGTGGGTCAGGGTGCTGGCAGCAGCCCCATTGGAATTGTGGCTCAGCCCTCCTGCAGTGCCAGGGGTGGCTCTGCTGGAGCAGGGATCCTGGAGAAGGGTGGGGGCTTCCTCTGCAGATCCAGGGGAAGGAGAGGCAGCTGCTGCTCCTCTGGGCAATCCAGTGCAGAAGCTGTGCTGGTGTTCCAGAATCTCCAGATTATATCCAGGCAGGAATGCTTGGCTCCTCCCTCTGGGCTCACATCTCCCAATGGGATGCTGTAGTTCTTATCAGCCATGCAGGGACATTCCATGGCTGTTATCAGCAGGTGTGTCCCCAGTTGTGGAAGAGATAAGGAAAAACTGTCCAATGAACAGAAGGCAACTGCCATGCAGGTGGCAAATAGAAAACAATTTGCTTGGCAATTCAGGACACCAGCTCAGGTTATTCCATGATTCCATGATTCAGTGGAGAGTCAGTTTATGCCAATAAAAAAAGAGCTTTTTCTCCCATTCTTTGCAAATCCCTAAGAATTGCTGCTCAGAACAGCAAGTTCCATGAAAAGCCAGGGAAGCGGTGGCAGCTGCAGGCACAATCCTGCCAGGAATGCCGGTGATCCCGGCTCCACCTGGGACTGAAGGCTCATCCAAGCTCACTTCCACCCTCTGTGCTTCATTTCCCTGCTTTATCCATCCCCCTGGGGCTGGAGAGGGAGCTCAGGGAGCTCCCCTCTCCTCTTGCTGCCCTGGGCCAAAATATCTTTTCCTTAGTGCACAGATCCGACATTTGAGCATGGATCTGGGTCCAGGAGCAGCTCTGGATGGAGGGAAAAGGCACAGCCCACTTCCCAAAAGTCTGGGAAATGTTTGGAAATCGGTTAAAAAGAGCAAATAAACCATGGGTGAACTTCTGCCTTTTATCCTCCTTTCCTTAATTCCTAGGAGCCTGTGGAGGGCTAAAGGGATCCAAACCAGTGGGGACACAGGGCTGGAAGTGTGGATGGTTCCAGGCATTTGGAATTCGTGGTTTGCTAATCCCAGAATTCAGGGCAGGAAGTGTGGATGGTTCCAGACATTTGGAATTCATGGTTTGCTAATCCCAGAATTCAGGGCAGGAAGTGTGGATGGTTCCAGACATTTGGAATTTATGGTTTGCTAATCCCAGAATTCAGGGCAGGAAGCGTGGATGGTTCCAGACATTTGGAATTTATGGTTTGCTAATCCCAGAATTCAGGGCAGGAAGCGTGGATGGTTCCAGACATTTGGAATTTGTGGTTTGATAATCCCAGAATTCAGGGCAGGAAGTGTGGATGATTCCAGGCATTTGGAATTCATGGTTTGCTAATCCCAGAATTCAGGGCAGGAAGTGTGGATGGTTCCGGACATTTGGAATTTATGGTTTGCTAATCCCAGAATTCAGGGCAGGAAGCGTGGATGGTTCCAGACATTTGGAATTTATGGTTTGCTAATCCCAGAATTCAGGGCAGGAAGCGTGGATGGTTCCAGACATTTGGAATTCATGGTTTGCTAATCCCAGAATTCCAGGATGGATCAGGCTGGAAGGGGCCACAGAGGGTCACTGGTGCCAGTCCCTGCCCAGGGCACAGGATTGTGTCCATGTGGCTCTGGAATATCCCAGGGAGGAGACTCCAGCCCCTGTCTGGGCTCTGCTCAGGGCTGGGCACTGCCCAGGGCAGGAATTCTGCCTCCTGTGCCTGGGAATTCCTGGGATCAATCCTGCTTATTTCTCTTGTCCCACTTCTGGGCACCACCAAGAAGATCCTGGTTCAGTTCATGGCAATTTTTTTCCCATTTAGGAAAAAAAAAACCAGTGCCCCAAATTCTGCACTGAAGCAGACCTGGATCAATGCTCATGCCCGGCTGCTTAAATCCAGAATTAAACCTTCCTTCCAGAAGGGAGGTTCTATGTAAACCCTCAAAAAAAAATGCTCCTTTTAAATACCTCCAGACTCTTTGGGAAACCAAACCGAAGCAGGAACTTTTGAGCAGCAGGAATGTGCAGTGTGGGCACTAAATCACCCAGATTGCTGCAGGTTTGTGCTTCTGCTCAGCAGCTCAGCTCTGCTCCCTCCCCAGAATGTGCCAAGTGCTGCTCCTGCAGCAGCTGAGCCAGCACAATCCTCCTGATGGCCCCTCTGCCACCTTCGTTCTGCTCCAGCTGCTCCCAGAGCTTCATTTCTTCCGCCACTTGCTCCATTAAGGATTTTATCCCAATTATTGAGGCTCCCCATCCCCCTGGCCACGGAATCTCAGAGATTTCCCCTCATGGGGCGTTGGGGTGCATCTGCCTCAGCCTGGGAGAGCTCAGAGCCCAAAGGGGCTCCAGGAGAGTTGGAGAGGGACTGGGGACAAGGCATGGAGGGACAGGAGCCAGGGAATGGCTCCCAGTGCCAGAGGGCAGGGATGGGTGGGAGATTGGGAATTGGGAATTCCTGGCTGGGCTGGAATTGCCAGAGCAGCTGGGGCTGCTCCTGGATCCCTGGCAGTGCCCAAGGCCAGGCTGGACACTGGGACACCCTGGGACAGTGGGAGGTGTCCCTGCCATGGCAGGGGTGGCTCTGGGTGGGTTTAGGGTCCCTTCCAATCCAAAGCTCCTCCCAGAATTCCAAGATTCTCCAAAACCTGGTGTCTGTGGCCCTGCACAGCAAAGGGAGAGCAGGGAACTGCAGAGTTCATTTCACTCCCTAAATCAAAACCTAATCAGAACCTAATAAAAATGGACAAATCTCTAATTGTGTTTCACACCGGTTTTCTTTCACGGCCAGAGTCAATATTCCAACAATAAAGCTGATCCCAGAATAAACCTGGATTATCAAACCCATTTGGTTTGTTGGATAAATGAATCATCATGCCCTCAATAATCCCAGCAGCTCACGCAGATTTGTGCAGCACTGCAAACAAAAGGGGAAATTCCATAAATGCTCGTTAATTTTTCGTCCTTTCCTCCTCCTCCCAAGATTTCTCCAATCCTCCAATCAAAGCATATCCTTGAAACCAAGTCCTTCTCCTCTCCTGAGCCAAACATTTCCTCACTCAGAACAGCCCAAGGCTTGATGTAATCCTGTGTTTGGCTTTGGAAAACTCAGGGAAATCCAATACTCAGGGAGAGATGGGGGATCCCATCTGGCAGAGCTGAAACAGGCACTGCAATAATGGATAAACCCCAGCAAGGAGAGCTCCTGGTGGTCCTCACAAACTTCCCAAAAGTTTGGGCACAAAAAAAGCTCACAACATCTGAACATTTATAAAAATCTCGGGGGGAAAAAAAAGCTAAAAACAAAATGGAGAAATCCCCAGCAACTTTATAATCCCACTTTTGGGGATCTGTGGAACAACCTGCTTCTGACATGTGCCATAACCACATCTCCACCAACTTCAGAGCTGTTGAGGGGCTTTAATATTCAGATATTTAATGAGGTGCCCAATTAAACTGAAGTACAGCCATTTGTGCTGCCATTTCTCACAGGAACCCGAGGGATTTGAGTCTCTGACTCGTTAGGACTTGGATGTGTAAAGCCTTTGTGGGGCTGGAAAATAAAAAGGGAGAAAAAATAAATTCCTTTGCATTGTTCTGATGGAGAAGAGGGGATTAGGAAGGGTAGGATGGGAAGGCTGGGTACAAAATTCCTTGGGGAGCAAAGGAGGCAAGGCAGGGATGGTTCCACAGCTGAGGACATGGAAGAACGGGGAAAATCTTGGCTTCTGTAATTTGCATCTCCCTGGATGGAGCCAGATCCATTTCAAGTTTCAAAGGAAAGTTGTTCACCTGGAAAAGAGAAGGATCCAGGGAGAGCTCAGAGCCCCTGGCAGGGCCTGCAGGGGCTCCAGGAGAGCTGGAGAGGGACTGGGGACAAGGGATGGAGGGACAGGAGCCAGGGAATGGCTGCCAGTGCCAGAGGGCAGGGATGGGTGGGAGATTGGAAATTGGGAATTCCTGGCTGGGAGGGTGAAGAGACCCTGGAATGGAATTCCCAGAGAAGCTGTGGCTGCCCCTGGCAGTGCCCAAGGCCAGGTTGGATGAGGCTTGGAGCAGCCTGGGACAGTGGAAGGTATCCCTTGGTGGAAGTAGATGGCCTTTAAGGTCCCTTTCAACCCAAACCATTCCATGACTTTAATTCCATGAGAATCCTAGAAATTAATGACCAATCCCTATAAATTACTCATCTGCTTTAAAAAAAAAAAAATAAGAATCTGTAAATTTGAATTCACCTCCTCTCTCCATCTTTTCCTATTTTGAAAGAAAGAAAAAGCCAGAGATGCTTTTCCTGGAATAAACTCTTGGTCGTGAAATCATCCTCCCAGACAGTACCAGGATCTTGAGGAAGGAAATCTCAGGAGCAACATTTGGGAAGGAAATACAAACATTTCTCCCCTGTGACACCTGAATTAATGTCTGTGGTGCCCCATTCCCATTATCCCACCACCAGGGGCGGACAGGTGTGGGAAAATGGTAAAGGTAAGAAGATTTTTAGAAAGTTGTGGAAGTAGGTCTTAGAAAGATTAAAGAAATTTAGAGTTAGTTGTAGTTGTAAAGTTGGAAAGTAGAAAAGTTATACTAGTACAGTAAGGACATGAAATAATACTTTGAGTTTCAGGTTTGGTTAAGATAGATTTTAAGACTGTAGAAAAATATGTTTAGTAAGATAGTAGAAGGTTTAAAGTTTGATAATGGAGTATTGTGTATTGCTAATAGAAAGTATATAAGTAAGTATTGTTTGAAGTAGGTGCATGCATGTTTTTATTTAACAGATTGGTTAGAATAATTATTTCTAAGTTTTAGTAACATGTTATTGGTTAGAAAGTTTTCTAAATGTTTTGTAATAAAGAAATTTTTGGTTGTGGTTGGTAAAATGTAAGTTGTTATTTTTTAATTGTCTTAATGGTGTAATAAGACTGATGTTGCCATAAAGTTTAGGGAAAGCATTTTAGTAGTCTCATTTTTTTGGTGTAAACTTTTAACACATAAAATAAAAATTAAAAAAAAAATAAATAAAAAAATTTGGTCAATCTCATCTGTGGCATCACCTCTACTCCTCCCTTCTGTTGATCCCTCCAGGCCTTTTTGGAGGTGGTGACCAAAAGCCACCCAGGGAGAAGAGTCCATCCAAGGTGTGGGCAGGATGCTGAGCAGTAAATTAGAAATCACTCTGAAATGTCTTTCTGACTCATTTTGGTTTGAAATGGAAAAAGCCCCGATGTTTTCTGGAGGTTTTGGAAAATCAGCTGTGTGGGGGAAGCTGGAATTCCCTCTGGAGGTGACATTTCAGGGCTTAGGAACAGCAAAAGCTCAGACTAAACTGAATTTACCTCAGGCTGTGCTTGTGCCCACCTAGAAGCTGGCATGGGGTACTCTGGCTGCTCCCAAAATGTGTCAGATCTGCTGGAAAATGGCAAAATAAAGCTGAGTGTGAGCTGGGGTTGCTGTGCTGGGGTTGTGCCACCAGGAAAACACTGAAAAAGGTTATAAAAGATAATTTACCCTCTTTACCATGGAGTTTTGTTATCAATTAAAATCTGGGATTTATCTGTGAATAATGAAGCCTAGTGGGTGACCAGGGAATGAGTAGAAGAGTCAAAATGAAAGGGAATTTGATTTCTGCCTTCATTCATTGGGAATACAAAGATATTGAGGGGTTGGAGCATGTCCAGGGAAGGGAAAGGAGCTGGGCAGGGGCTGCAGAATCCCTGAGGGAGCTGGGCAGGGGCTGCAGAATCCCTGAGGGAGCTGGGCAGGGGCTGCAGAATCCCTGAGGGAGCTGGGCAGGGGCTGCAGAATCCCTGAGGGAGCCGGGCAGGGGCTGCAGAATCCCTGAGGGAGCCGGGCAGGGGCTGCAGAATCCCTGAGGGAGCTGGGCAGGGGCTGCAGAATCCCTGAGGGAGCTGGGCAGGGGCTGCAGAATCCCTGAGGGAGCTGGGCAGGGGCTGCAGAATCCCTGAGGGAGCCGGGCAGGGGCTGCAGAATCCCTGAGGGAGCTGGGCAGGGGCTCAGCCTGGAGCAAAGGAGGCTCAGGGGGCCCTTGTGGCTCTGCACAGCTCCTGCCAGGAGGGCACAGCCGGGGGGGTCGGGCTCTGCTCCAGGGCACAGGGACAGGAGCAGAGGGAACGGCCTCAGGCTGGGCCATGCAAGGTTTAGGTTGGATGTTTGGGAATTTTTTCACAGAAAATGCTGTCAAAACCTGGCACAGCTGCCTGGAAATGTTCAAAAAACACCTGGATGGGCACTTGAGGACATGGTTTATGTTGATGTTGCTGGTCGATGTTGGGTTGATCTTAGACAACTTTTCCATCCTTAAGAATTCCACCATTCCATGATCCGTTTTGGAAACGGGCCCATCCCATCTCCTGCAGGACCTGCCTGAACTGGGACATCCCTAAGGACCAACCATTCCCATTTCCAAGGTCTGGCACACATGAAATATTCAGAGCTTTCCCAGCAAGTCAACAAAAGGCTCTGAGGGAAGTTTCAGGTCTGAGGCCACGCTTGAATGGCTCATTCCCAGCCCTCTGGGGTTGTTTTCCTTCCACTCTAAGTAAGGATGGAATAATCAATTTATGATGAAGTTTGTGCTGTCCAATATTCCCAGTAATTCAATTTGCCAGGTGGAAGCATCCGAGTCATTAATCACCTGTTCTGTGCTTGATACTCTTTTAATATTTAACACCAGGAGAAGGCATTTGTTTGTTTAGCGATGTCAGGGACAAACCAGCTGTGATTTCAATTCAGCCCAGACAAGAGAGATGAAAACATCTTTTAAAACTGCTTTAAAAGGGAGTCTCTTTGTCTAAAGGAAGAGCCACGATGTAGAGGGAATAAATCAAGTCAGGCTGAAGCTTCAGGAATGAGAAGAGCAAAAAAGAAGCGCCCTTGTTCCTCTGCTGGTGCCCAGGACAGATTTTTTCTAAGCTGTGTTGCTCCAAAACTGGATTTAGATGCTTCTTCTGAGCAGAGAAAGGGCAAAAATTTATCTTATTTTGGCCCCTACGTGACAGGATGGGCATGGAGGGGTTGGAGCTCATCCAGGGAAGGGAACAGAGCTGGGAAGGGGCTGGAGAATTCCTGAAAGAGCTGGGAAAGGGCTCAGCCTGGAGCAAAGGAGGCCCAGGGGGGGCCCTGAGCTCTGCACAGCTCCTTAGGAAACCTCTGCAGAGGAGATTTTCTTGTCCTGGGAGAAGTGAAAAAGCTGTAATAAAACTCATGGAATATCATTAGCAGGATAGGTTGAACCACAGGGAGCACATCCAGAAAACAAAGGCAAAGACAACCCCTGGTAGAGTTAAATGAGGCAGGAAACACGGGCACTAAATGTTCTCCACTGCCAATTAAAATCCCCAGGAAGAACCACGAGAATTCCTTAATTCGTCATTAAACCTTCCTAAATATTCCCACTCCCTCCATTTTGCTCTTTATCTGGCAGATTCCTTGTTGTATTAGCAGCCATATGAATTATTATATGTTATTTGGGAGCCTTGATTTAACAACCTATCTGTGATTAGTCCTGAAAATTTGGGGGTTTTACCATTATTTATAATGGATTAAATGACTCGTCTTGGATCTTTCTGGAAAAATATTCCCTGGTGATGTTTCCCCAAAAAATCCAGAGCTGCAGCCATCCAAAGGCAATAAAAGTCAGGAGGAGCAAGGAAAATATTTCAAATAAAAAATATTTCAAGGTAAAACTCACTTTGAGAGGGTTCCCAGAGGGTTTCCTTTAATTTGGGACTTTTGGATTGATTCAGACACAGATAAATTAATTGGAATTGTCAAGCTCTGGTGTAAATCTCCCAGATTTATGTAAAAAAAATAAAAGAGATTTTCCCATTTTTCCTATTAGGGAAAAAGCTTCTCCTAATGAAATGACCCACCTGCTCCTCCAGGCTAATCCTCTCCGTGGATTTTGACCTGTAAATATGGGGAAATTCCATCAAAACCTGCTGTGGGAAATAGTCTTTGTGCCTTTTCCCACTCACGTTTCCCTTGCCTGGGAATGATGAAGTTGTGGATGAAACAAACCTGAGGAAAAAACTCTTTCAGTCCTATCAAAATGCAAGATGGGATTCCTGATGGGATTCCACTCCCAGGTGGTGGGAGCAGAGGGGGAGAATCATGGAATCATGGAATATCCTGAATGGGAAGGGACCCTAAAGGATCATCCAGTGCACAGACATCCCAACAATCCCACCCTGGACATCCCTGGGAGCTTTTTCCAAATGCTCCTGGAGCTCTGGAATAAGGAAAAGGTCCAAATCTTCCTTCTGATTTGGCACTTGGGCAATGGAAAAGCCCAAAAATGCAACCTGTGATATCCCTGGGAAGAGCTTCCTCCCCATCCAGGACATGGGACACCAATTCCTCTCCAATCCAAGGTGCCCATGGTAGGAAGGGACTTCCAGGGTAAAAATGGGAGATCCCAACCAAGGCACTCCTGAGGACCTGCTCATTTTAATCATTTAGGGCTGGGAGAGATTTATTGCACCTCAAGAGTCCCAAATCTCTTGGGATTGTGGATGAACCTCTTGGGTCTGGGTCCAGTTGTGGACACCTCATGAAAAGAAGGACATGGAGGGGTTGGAGCGTGCCCAGGGAAGGGAAAGGAGCTGGGCAGGGGCTGCAGAATCCCTGAGGGAGCTGGGCAGGGGCTGGAGAATCCCTGAGGGAGCCGGGCAGGGGCTGCAGAATCCCTGAGGGAGCTGGGCAGGGGCTGCAGAATCCCTGAGGGAGCTGGGCAGGGGCTGCAGAATCCCTGAGGGAGCTGGGCAGGGGCTGCAGAATCCCTGAGGGAGCTGGGCAGGGGCTGCAGAATCCCTGAGGGAGCTGGGCAGGGGCTGCAGAATCCCTGAGGGAGCTGGGCAGGGGCTGCAGAATCCCTGAGGGAGCTGGGCAGGGGCTCAGCCTGGAGCAAAGGAGGCTCAGGGGGCCCTTGTGGCTCTGCACAGCTCCTGCCAGGAGGGCACAGCCGGGGGGGTCGGGCTCTGCTCCAGGGCACAGGGACAGGAGCAGAGGGAACGGCCTCAGGCTGGGCCAGGGCAGCTCAGGGTGGGCACAGCAGGAATTTCCCCATGGAAAAGGGGCTCAGGAACTGCCCAGGGAGGGTTGCAGTGCCCATCCCTGCAGGTGTCCCAGGAATCCCTGTGGATTTGAAATGTGGCACTTGAGGACATGGGGCAGTGGTGGCCCTGGCAGTGCTGGGTTTACAGTTGGACTCTGTGATCTTAGAGGGTTTTTAAACAATTCCATGATTTTCAACACATTCACACACTTCTCTTCTTCCTCCTCAAGCAAAAGAGACAGAGGGGAGCAAAGAACTCTGAATTCCAAATCCGACAGAAGAGCAAAGAATCATCCAGACTCCAGTGATTTTTTTTTTTTTTATTTTCGTGTTCCTTTTGAATTGACTTTAAATGCAACCCACAAAGGGTCACAAAACTGAAGGAATTCCCATCTTGATCATTGTGGAAAGAATTCCCTCTTCATCCTTGCAAGCAGCACCTCCCTCTGTGCAGATTCCCAGGATTTTCAGCAGCTTCACAAGGCTGGGGGGGCTTCAAGGTGGTGGGAAAGGAATGGTGCCAGATGACAGCGATGCCTTTTCATTATCCTAAAAGCTCAGGAAACTAATTCCAAACCCAAAGAGGGTAAAACAGGATTAGAGGCATTCTCCTCTCCGGAATGCAGCGAGGAATAATCACATTTGTTATTCAAAAAAGGGATGGTGGATGGTGTTTAATTTATCAAACACTGGGGCTTGCCCTCCTCATCCCTCTCTGTCACTTCTGCAGGAGAGTGCCCAGGTGGGATTTGGGAGATCTCAGCCTGGAGAAAGGGATGGCAAAGCTGGAGGGGCAAAAGGGAAGGAATGTGAGACTCCAGAGTGATTGGAGCAGGAGTAAATTTGCTCCAGTGTGCAAAAATTTGGGATATTCTGTGTGTTCCTGATGTCTGGAGTTTAAGGAGTTTTTGGTCTGTTTTACACCTCAGTCCCATCTGCTCTGTCCCACTTTGGGGAGGATTCAAGGAGAGGGAATAACCAATCCCAGCCCTCCCTCCCTTTCCCAATCAGCTCCCAAATCAGCCATAAAGCAAGTGACAAATCCAATCCTTATCTGCCAAGCTCAGGATGTATCAGCCCTGGTTTTACTCACAATTTTGGAAAATACAATAAAATACGGAAGGCAGGTGCCTTTGCGTTGCATCAGGGCTTCACAGGAACATGATAAAAATTCATCTGCACCACAAATTAATGGTTTTTCCTCTTTTTCCTGTCTGCATTTTATAGTAAAGGACTCCTGCTGGGGCCTGAAACATCCACAGGGTGTTTGGATAAATAAATATCGGAGAGAACAGGTTGCAAGGTGTGGATTTTCATGGGAAAAAACAAGTAGAAGGTCATTGTTGGAATTTTTGGACTCTTTTTCTATATTAGAGTGAATTTGGCCAGTATTGGATTCTTTCCTATGGAAGCACAATCCCAGTAGGTCTTGTCACAGCCCTGTGGAAATCAATAATCACAGAAAACTTTGGAATCCTGAATGTTTTTCCTTGATAAACTCCTTATATCCCTCCATAAAACCGAGCTCTGCAGGGCATTGCTTTGGGGCAAAAACAGAATCAACACAACCGTGGGATGCCAGGCAGATCCTGACTGGGAATGTCTGGTTCATTTGAAGCCACTGAGAAAAAAAAATTTTAAAAATTCTTGGCATCTGAGATATAAAAAAATAAATTATTCTTGTTAAAAAATTATGGTCAAAACAATATTGGCTTTGAGTTTTGTTATTCACAGTTGGAGCCTTGGAGCTCTGAAGACTGAAACCCTTCATCAGAGTCAGCTCCTCACTCTTTACAGCAATTTTTTGGTGATAAATAATGAGCTCAGATGAAAATATTCCAAACCAAAGCATATGTGGAGTTATCCTCTCCCTTTTCCAGCTCCACCATGCTTATCTTGCTCTCCAAATGATCATTTCGGGGGCGATGAGGAGAATTTTGATGCCATATTTTGCTGCTGGAGTTCCTTGGCCAAGGCAGGGTCTTGGCTCTGGGTCTTCCCAGGTCCTGCAGGTTGGGTTTCCAAAGCTGACAGGTTCTCCTGGCACAATTCCCATCTCCTGGAGTGCTGGGAGCAAACTGACTCTGCAGCAGCCTTTTGGCACATCCTGGTGCTTTTTGTGGAAAACAGGAGGTGAGGAGACGGATTCTAATCACTGGACAAGCACTAATTGACATTGGCTGTGTCCTAACTGGGAGAAGCATCTGGTTATGGACATTCCAGGAAGAAAAAGCCTGGATTTTTCCACCTTTTTATAAATGGTAAAGATCCTTTTCCTTTTCAAGCTCCGCAAAAATGGAACTGGAGGAGAAGAGCTTTGTGAGATGTCAAATGATGACAACCCTAAGTGCTTACCTTGGAATTCCTTGCAATCCCTGCTTTATCCATGGAGCCCAAGAGCAGGTTTGGGATATAAATAGGGCTCAGTGGGAGCTTTCAAAAGCAGCTTGTTCAGTGGAGAGGAGCTGCCAAAACCAGAGCCTTTTCCAGGGATTTATGGGGTTTGACAAGTTCCAGGTGGGATGTAGGACAGGAGGTCACCCAGCAGCTGACGGAGACACCGGAAAATGAGGAATTTGTTTCCAGGTGGCTGCTCGACCTAATTCCCACGGAAAACATGGATTTGACTTGTTCTTGCCACAGGAAAGCCAAGCTGTTCCTGCTCTGGTGAGTTCTGCACACTTGAGAAGGTTTAACAAGGAATCATGAAATGGTTTGGATGGGAAAGACGTTAAATCCCATCCAGTTCCCTCTGCCATGGCAGGGACACCTCCCACTGTCCCAGAGTGCCCCAATGTCCAACCTGGCCCTGGGCACTGCCAGGGATCCAGAGGCAGCCATCCCAGCCAGGAATTCCCAATCTCCCATCCATCCCTGCCCTCTGGTAGTGGGAGCCATTCCCTGTGCCCTTCCATGCTCTTGGCCAAAGTCCCTCTCCATATTTTGCTGCCTAATAATAAAAATGACTTTAAAAAATATTTGCTTTTCCTGTGAAGGGCATGGTGCTGCCACTGGAATAATCTTCCTTGCAAGATTCCCACTTTCCTGCTGAACGTGAAATCTCAGATTAGAGGGGAACATTTAAGGGATTTTGTCACTCTTGTCAGCAGCAGAGGGTTCAGCTCCGGGCTCTCAGAGCTCCAGGGGTGTGAGATAAGGGGAAATGACATCAGGTTGTGCCAGGGGAGGCTCAGTTTGGACATCAGCAGGAATTTCTCCATGGAAAGGGTGGTCGGGATTTGGAACTGCCCAAGGAGGTTTGGAGTGCCCATCCCTGGAGGTCCAAGGAATTCCTGGATGTGGCACTGAGAGCTCTGGGCTGGGGACCAGGTGGGAATGGGGCACGGATTTGGCTCAGTCTGGGAGTTCTTTCCCAACCCCTGAGATCCTGGGATTCAGTGAAATGTGCACTTCCTTTCTTCCCCGGGTCTTTCAATATTCAAAACGAGATTTGACAAAAACGTGCCAAGAAATATTCCAAGGAGGTGCTTTCAAGGGGATAAAAACGCACATTGCAAAAGAACTGGTTACAGAATATAAAATACCGGATCATTAAAGGAAGAGCACATGGATGTCTCCTGTTTTCCTTGAGGTTCCCAATCCATCAGGCAATTCCTCTGGAGGGAAGCACATTCCAAACTTTCTGCGTCCGCCTGAATACAGATGGACTTGTCCACGTGCTTGGTCGCTTTGCTCAGCAGGTTTCTTAATTAGAGAAGTTGTTTAAAAAAAAGGTCCTGTGGTGATTGATTTTCCATCCTTTCTTTTGGAACCAGTGGATTTCAAACTGGTGAGAGGCAACGGCAGCTCAGCAGGTTGCAAAATATTAATTAAAGCCACACTCGTGCAAAGAGTCCCCTGAAGGGAAAGAAATCCAGGCAGGAAGAGCCACTTTTTGGTCTGAGGACAAATTCTTGTGTAAAACATCTAAAAACTACTGGGGTGATCAGGAAATGAATTCCAGGAAAAACGAATCCTGGATATATATGTATTTTTTTAATTATCTATTGGCTTTTTCTTATGAAAAAAAGCTAATAAGCTTTTTCTTACGGAAAGCTTTTTCTTAAGTTTTTTTTTTTCTCATGGAAGAAGGTAATGTTATCAGCATAAGTTCCTAAAGTTTGACTTGTTCTTGCCACAGGAAAGCCAAGCTGCTCCTGCTCTGGTGAGTTCTGCACCCTCGAGAAGGTTTCATCCAGGAAGGAAACCCAGGTGCATGGATTTCCTACCTGGAACAGCAGGGAATAAATGCTGGAAGTCCCTGATTTCCCACTGAGGGAAAGGCAGTGATGGAATCTCACCCCACATCCGTGGCGGCTCAGCCATGGAATTGTGGAGTCGTGGGATCATGGAATGGATTGGGTCGGAAGTGACCTCAAAACTGGCCTGATTCCCCCCCTGCCATGGGCAGGGAACCTTCCAGATGAAGGCCATGAAGGACATGGACGCTCCTCACCGGCGCGGAGTTGGGGGCAAAAATCTCCCCTGGCAACGCCGAACCCGCCGGCATCAAAACCTCCTTCCTGCCCCCAGCCATTTGCATATTCCCTGTTTCCTATTGGACAACCCAATTTCCATAAGCTTGAATCATTGTTTTGCTTTTGAGAAATTAAACCATCGCCTTCCCAATTTTCATTCCTGTAATTTATTTTTATGAGGCGGCGCTGGAAAGGGCAAAAATAATGAACATTTTGAAATATGTGGAAGGCAGAGCTGTGTGTTCCCAGAGAGCTGTGCAGGAGAGGCAGGAATAATCCTTTTTTTTTTTTTTTTTTTTTTTTTTGGGAAAGAAATATGAACATTCAAATTTGTTTTTAGTAGCACTACAGTGAAAACTGCCAGGGGAGGTTTGGGATGGATATCAGGGAAAGGTTCTTCCCCCAGAGGGTGCTGGGCACTGGAACAACTTCCCAGGGAATGAGCACATTCCCAAGGCTGCCAGAGCTCCAGGAATGTTTGGACAATGCTCCCAGGGATGCCCAGAGTGGGATTGTTGGGGATGTCTGAGCTGGACTCGATGATCCCTGTGTGTCTTTACCACTCAGGATATTCCATGACTCCATGATCCTAATGCCCATATTCCACCATTAGGTGTTGGCACATGATTTTTTTAATGCCTTTATTTTTTTCTCTTGTTCTCCAACATCAGACAGATCGAACAAAGAATTTATTTTACAGCGAGGGTGGGGAGAGGCTGGAATGGAATTCCCAGAGCAGCTGTGGCTGCCCCTGGATCCCTGGCAGTGCCCAAGGCCAGGTTGGACATTGGGGCACCCTGGGACAGAGGGAGGTGTCCCTGCCATGGCAGGGGTGGCGCTGGATGATCCTTAAAAGCCCTTCCAAGCCAAACCATCCCATGATTCTATTTTAGGATTAAAGCTCATATATTGTGGTTTTTCCCGTTCCTCTTGAGAAGATCTGGTTGGGTAAAGGAAACAATCCCATTTTTGGGAACCACACAAGAACAATGAGAAAAGCCCACTAAAAAGAAGGGATCTGGATTCCCTGGAAAAGCTGTCCCTTGATTAACAACATTTTAAAGCAGTGAAATGCAAAGATCAGGAAGGAAAGGGGACATTTTTAAATGGAAGTGATATTTTCCCCTATTTTCCTTCAGTGGCCATAGGAAACCAAATAATGCTGTGCAAGGAGGGGAGGCAGAAGAGGGGCACAACATGGAGTCCGTGGGGGAATGGGAATGCAGGGAACAATATTCCCTCTGTCTGGAGCATCACTGTGAGAGCGGGTCCAGTTTTGGCATCTGCGCCCTGAAAGGAGGTGGATAAATGGAAATGTCTGCACGGAGCTGCTGTCAGGGGCTTTTCACAGACACTAAAGGCATTCAGGGCCTGGAAAAAAAGCAAATTCCTCATTAGCTTGGCCACAATGTCCAAAGGATCCAGGAAAGGGCAAAACCATTCCTCTTCCTGAGCCGCTCTTTCATTCAGGAATCTGATGGCTATAAATAAACACCAGCGGAGCTGCTCTGGGAGAAAAAAAAGAATGTCATTATTTTTATTTGGGTTTTTTTTTATTATTATTCTTTTCCTCCTTTTTTTAAAGAAGGTTTTGGAATAGCTCACAAAGGGATGTAACCAAAACTCTCCCAGCACTCGAGCCTATCCCAGACTTCTCTGCAGAGATGTTTGGCTTTGGATGCAGAACAGAACAGTTCATAACGGCCACGGAAGAAGTTTCTCCCTCACGGTGCTGATCAGAGCCATCATCCCAAAAAATTTCTTCATGGAAAAGGTTGTCCAGCATTGGAAGTGATGTCCAGGGATCCCAGGGGGATTGCCCATCCCTGGAAGTGTCCAAAAACCACGTGGATGTGGTACCTGAGGACGTGGTTTAGTGGTGAACCTCGTGGTAGTGGTGGTTGATGGCTGGACTTGATCTTGGAGCTGTTTTCCAGCCTCAAGCATCCCATGACTGTATCAGTCTGATCCTGGTGGCTCTTCCCAGATCCAGCCCAGGAATCCCCTGGCACTGGTGGGTTGGGATGTGAAGCAACCAACATGAGGTGATTTTATGGCTCTTTGCTTATTCTAGGAAGATTTTATGGAGCAAATTTTTGGTTGGGGTATGAGAGGTGGAGCTTCATTCACAACAAATTTTCCTGGACAAACAGAGCAATTCCAGAGCCTCAACCCCAAGCACAAAGCAAAGCACTTGCAAAAGTTCCTTTCCAAACCCCCAGGTTGGAGATTCTCCACTTCTCCCATGCTGTCCCCTGCAGAGGCACCTGCCAGCAGTGCCATCCTCTTGGAATCGTCCTAATGGAGATTGAGGGATTGCTTTTGTCCCCAGGAGAGGCAGCTGTGACCTGCAGGGAGCAGTGACATGATTAGCAGGTGATTTCCCAAATTTCTTTGCTTTCCAATAATTCCTCTGCCCACCCATGCTATTGGATTGAGGAGCTAAAAGCAGTTCCCAAAGGCTTTTTATTTTATTTAATGAAGAAAAGAGCTGATTTCATAGTGAATGAGGTTTTTCATAGTGATCAGATTAAAATAAAAGATAATAGGATTTCAAGAAGCTTTCACTTCCATTTCCACCAGCATTTCCCAGCAGGAGATTTGCTTTTCCTGCTCATTCATGGAGATTATAAATAAAAACTGAGGAACTGTCAGGAAAGACAATGGGAGTTTGCCACAACAGAGAAATTTTTGGCTCATCTTGCATCACATTAGTGGCTCACAAATTAATTTGATTTGATTCTTGGTAAAATTCCAGGAGCTGCAAGGACTCCAGAGTATCCCATAAAAGCAATGCCTCCTGCCCTGGAATAACTCACCTGTATCGCAGCTGGAGCAAAAATCCTCCCAGGTGAGTCCTGAGGATCCAAGCTAAAAAGACATTCCAATTTTTT
Source organism: Agelaius phoeniceus (assembly GCF_051311805.1). NCBI lineage: Eukaryota > Metazoa > Chordata > Aves > Passeriformes > Icteridae > Agelaius > Agelaius phoeniceus. The sequence continues at coordinate 63,015,876 of NC_135270.1, read as the reverse complement.
AACATGGCAGGAATTAGATGACAAATCTGTTAATTCCTGATTTACATGGATTTTCTATCCGGGATTTTATTAGATCCTGGTTTTATTTCATCTCACTGGGGTGAGAAGCTGTGGCTGCCCCATCCCTGGAGTTGTCCAAGGCCAGGCTGGACAGGGCTTGGAGCAGCCTGGTGGGATGAGATGGGCTTTAAAGTCCTTCCATCCCAAACCATTCCATGATTCTATAATTCCATGTTTCAGGATATTCATTCAGCCCAGAGCCTCATGGATGTCATTCTTCTTTAATGCCCAGGGATTTTTCCCAAGGGAAGGAATGTGGGTGCAGTTTTGCTTTTCCAAAGCAGGGAACATTTCAGCTGGGCAGGATCTCTGGAAATCCCACAACACCATAGGGTGAAATTTCCTTGGAAAAAGAACCCCCTCAGCATGTTCTGAAGGCTCAGCTTTTGTAAAACCCCATTTGAGCCCAACTTAGACATGGGACTAAAATTAATTTTTTCCCTGGGGATGGAATATTTTCAATGCTGCGGAGTCCACTTCCCATTTTCCTGCATAACAAACTTCAAAAAACACGGGGAGCTAAATTTAAAAATCCTGAAGTTCTCATTCCATTTTCTAAATCTGATCCTGGCACCTTTGGAGCAACCTTGGAGTGTTTTAACTGCAGCAGTGATCACCCATTTATGTCCATCCATCCATTATCCATCCGTTCGTCCGTCCATCCATCCATCCATCCATCCGTCATCCATCCATCATCCATCCATCCATCCATCCATCCATCCATCCATCCATCCATCATCCATCCATCATCCATCCATCCATCCATCCATCATCCATCCATCATCCATCCATCATCCATCCATCCATCATCCATCCATCCATCCGTCATCCATCATCCATCATCCATCCATCCATCCATCCATCCATCCATCCATCCATCCATCATCCATCCATCATCCATCCATCCATCCATCCATCCATCCATCCATCATCCATCCATCCATCCATCCATCCATCCATCATCCATCCATCATCCATCCATCCATCATCCATCCATCCATCCATCCATCCATCCATCCATCATCCATCCATCCATCCATCCATCCATCATCCATCCATCCATCCATCCATCATCCATCCATCCATCCATCCATCCATCCATCCATCCATCATCCATCCATCCATCCATCCATCATCCATCATCCATCCATCCATCCATCCATCCATCCATCATCCATCCATCCATCCATTATCCATCCATCCATCCATCCATCCATCCATCCATCCATCATCCATCCATCATCCATCCATCCATCATCCATCCATCCATCCATCCATCCATTATCCATCCATCCATCATCCATCCATCCATCCATCCATCCATCCATCCATCATCCATCGATCCATCATCCATCATCCATCATCCATCCATCATCCATCCATCATCCATCCATCATCCATCCATCCATCCATCCATCCATCCATCCATCATCCATCCATCCATCATCCATCCATCCATCCATCCATCCACCCATCCATCCATCCATCCATCCATCCATCCATCCATCCACCCATCCATCATCCATCCATCATCCATCCATCATCCATCCATCATCCATCCATCATCCATCCCTCCATCCCTCCATCCATCCATCCATCCATCCATCCATCCATCCATCCATCATCCATCCATCATCCATCCATCCATCCATCCATCATCCATCCATCATCCATCCATCATCCATCCATCATCCATCCATCCATCCATCCATCCATCCATCCATCCATCCATCATCCATCATCCATCCATCATCCATCCATCCATCCATCCATCCATCCATCCATCCATCCATCCATCCATCCATTTATCCATTTCCTGAGGATCTCCCCACATTCCATGTGATTTTTTTCCTGTCAGATTGATCCATGCAATAACTCAGGAGTCACACAAGGGCAGATCCCTTCATAAATAGCCACAAATGATGAGTAGATCCTTCAGGAAAATTAATTAGGATGACATGAAAGAGAAATAATTTATCTTTGATAATTAATTGGGGGGGGCGGGGGGGGGGAGAGGGGAACAGTTTAATTTTGGGATGGTAAAATAGTTACAAACACCTTTGTGTAAAGTGTTACACCAGGACAGAGTTACCCAAAACAGGGAATTTTGTGGAGATTGGCAGAGATTTGTTGCTCCACTCTTCCCAGTTTGATATCCTTTGGATCTTTCCCTGGAAATGGCACAGGAAAGAATTCCAGGCCCTTTTCCCCACGAAGAATTCCCAGCACAGCCCTGCTCTGCAGCATGAAGATGTTCAAGGACCAAAGAGACACAAAAAACCCCCGAAACCAAAAACCAGCTTTAAAAAAATTATGAACTCCCAAAATGAGTCCATCTGCTGGCTCCTAAAAGGAAATTTATATCCTTAGGAAAAGCCACTCAGGTTTCAAAGGACATGAAGATCATTTATTACTCCTTGCCTTTGAGTAAAACGTGGTTTATGGTGTCTTCCTCTTCCCACCTTCAGCTCCTTGTGGGAACGGGGCGACAGCTGATATTTACAGGCATTAACGGGATCAGGGGAGGAATTGTTCTTGATCCCTCCCTTGGAAATTTGATGGGATTCACAGTAACTTAATTGGAAAAGAGAGAAATCAGATCAGAAGAGGCAGTTGACCTCTAAAACCATGGTGATAAAAGAACCTCTTTTATCAGATGTCATAAAAGAAGGAACAATGCTGAGGTTTAGGGGATGTTTTATGTTCCTGGCTCTGCCAGAGCTCCCGGGGACCCGGGTCAAGACACAAAGTTTGTGTTGCTCGGGTGATGATCCCCTCACTCCCCCACAATTCCCTCCTTTCTCACTCCTCGGGAGTCACTCGGCTCCCTCAGGGAGTTCAGGATGTCCCTGCCATCAGGTGTTTCCCACAGGGCCACCACCCTCATTCTGTGGAGGCAATGTCCAGGGGATCTGCAGAGCTGAAGGATGTGGAGGAGGAAAAGGGGTCCTGGGGCATCTCCTGGGATTTGGGGCCACCTTTTTAGGGATGAGTTTCCCACCCTGGAGAGTTTCTCCCTTTCTATGGCAAACAGTTCTCTGCACAGTCGGTTCTTCCAGCCCTTCCTGGGCATGGGTTGGAGATTCCAGGGGTCTGGGGTGGTCTCCATCCCCCTCCAGTCCATGGGCACTTCCCAGCCTCATTCCTGCCCCATGCTGGGCCCTGCTGCTCTCCAGGAGAGAACAGGGATGGCATTCCCAGAAAATTCCCAGCTCCACATGGCCCCTCCTCCAGCCACATCCTGTTTTTTCCCCAGGGAATATCGCCAACAATACTTGGATGGTTCCATCCAGTTGGGGCTGTTTGCAAATGTCCCTCATCCTCTGATTTATGAGAGGGAAAGTGTCTCATCCCCTCATCTCGGAGCAGAGATTTGCATGGAATACTCAGAATAATACAGGGAATAGTAGGACATAACTCAGAGAAGTTCTACAAAAGGACCAAAGAGAAATCTGTGAAGTTGAACACGTTTGGGAAGCAGGCCAGATGTAGCATTCACATTCTCTGAAAAAATTCCTTCCCCCAGGGTTTTTCTCCTGGGAAGCTGATAAGCCTCAGAGAAAAGGAAAACAATTCTTATCCCATTTGCTTCTCCTGTGTTGTGCTCATGTGGAATGTGTTTGGAGATTGTTTACCCACAGGTGATTGTTCCATTGGATTCTGCTGGGAGTTGGTTTCACTCTTTGGCCAATCAGGGCTAAGCTGTGTCGGGGCTCTGGAGAGAGTCAGGAGTTCTCATTATTATCTTTTTAGCATTCAGTATCTTTTTTGTATTCTTTAGTATAGTTTAGTTTAGTATTCTTTAATATAAAATTGTATCATAAAATAATAAATTATCCTTCTGAGAACATGGAGTCAGATTCATCATTCCTGCCTTCACTGGAGCATTCCCTGCAGATACAATAGCCAGAGGTGTCTCAAGGTGCACTGTGGCAACTCCAGGACATGGAATCCTGGAATTACACAGTCCTGGGTCTTGGAAAATGCTCTAAGACCACCAAGCCCAACCTACAACCCAGCAGTGCCAAGGCCACCACTACCCCATGTGCCCAAAGGCCGCACCTAAAGCAACACCGAATGCTGAGCAGGACCAGAGCCAAAACTGCCGGGAATAATGGAAGGGATGAGTCTGGAATGTTCTTCCACCCTAATTATGGAATTTCCTGACATTTGCTGGGCAGGATTCCAACGTTTGCTTGGGGGTTTCTTTCCATGCCAGCAGAGCTGTGCTGAGTCAGCTCCCACCCCTGGGAGAGGACCCACACTCACTCCATACCCAACCACAGCCCATTAATCAGCTGCCATTTAATTAATCAAAAAAGATCCCACAGATTAAATTCCCATTAGGGCCTTGTTGGAAGCAGTGACATTTCCAGCGCTGCTGGACAACCTTGCTGCCTTCACAGATGGCAGCGCTGCAAAATTGGCCAAATATTTTGCCCATGACTGGTTGGACAAACCAAAATCCGTCCGTTCTAATGAGCTGAGGTACAGCAGGAATGAAATTCCTCCCGGAACAGATTGTTCCTCACTCTAACATATGCTGACTCTCCAACTTATTCCCTCTTTTCCTGCACAAACATAGAAATGCAGCTGAATTCAGTCCTTTGATCTGGGCCATGAATCCACAGGTTCCCAAAGAAATCCACTGGTTATTATGTTATTCTAAGAAGTGGAATTTATTTTTTCCATTTCTGGATTTTTTTTTATTAAAACACCTTTGCGGGGGGAAGTTATTAAAGAGCCTTCTTGGGTCATTCATCAATAAGAGAACAGTAACCAAATAAATAAATAAACTAAATAAAAACCACCCTGTGTACTCCAGCACACAGAAATTCCTTGCAGTGACAAAGCTGGAGTGTAATTACTTCTCCACGTGCTGGAATGACTTTATTATGGGAATCTGCACTCATCTGACCTGGAAATTACAAATTTCATGGTGCTTTATTAGGATGTGACTGCTCAGTGACTGATGTGACAGGGACACACGGAGCAACCCCAGCCTCCCAACGCAGCTACACCTTGTGATCCCCCAAATGGAGCTGCTTCCACTGATTCCAGGAATCTAAAGGAATTTCAGGGTGTTGTGGTGGTGGCTATAAAATTCCAAAAAGCTTGGGTGTTGATGTTCAAAGTGTTGCCATGGGCCTTTATAATATAATTAATTAGAAATATTAATGGGGTAAGACCCCATAGCAGCAGCAGCTTTTGTAGTGGTGGCTAAACCCATGGAAAAGCCATTTGCTTTGGAATGAGCCAGAAGCAGAGCTGAAGGAAGGTGTTACATGGTCTAGAGCTCTCAGAAGTCCTGGGATGTCCCAGTTGCTCTCTCCAGATTCTCTGTGTGCTGAAGGAATATCATAAAACTGGAGGAAAGCCAAAGATGGGATGGGAGCAGGGACAATCCCAGTGTTCATCCCATGGGATAGCTCCAAGCTGTCACTGCCTCGTTCCTCTTGTTCCCCTCACTCCAAACATCCCCACTTGAGGAAATGGCCTCAAGTTGCAGCAGGAAAGGTCTGGATCTGATTTTAGGGAACATTTCTTCATGGAAAGGGTTGTTCAGCCCTGGCACAGGCTGCCAGGGCAGTGGTGGACTCACCATCCCTGGACGCGTTCCCAAAATGTGTGGATGTGGCACCTGGGGACATCCCGGTTTAGTGGTGACCATGGGGGTGCTGATGCTCAATGGTTGGACTTGGTGACCTTAAAAGCCTTTTCCAGCCTTAACAATTCCATGATTCTGTGATTCAATTCAAAGATGAATTTAGCTGGAATTGCCCTTTGGACATCATTGGGTGGTGGCTTCTGTGGTGGTGCTCCCTGGGAACAAGGAATTCTTGGCCCTACCCTGGGCTGTGCCTGCTCCTTTCCCTGGGGATGGGGCAGGAGGAAGAATTAGGGCAGCACACGGATGAAGAGATTTCAGTTAAACTGCCAGGAATTCCCAGATTTCCCAGAGAATTTGTGGACTCTCCATCCCTGGCAGTGTCCAAGGCCAGGTTGGATGGGACTTGGAGCACCCTGGGATAGTGGAAGGTGTCCGTGCCACGGCAGGGGGTGGAACAGGATGGGTTTTAAAATCCCTTCCCTCATGAACCATTCCATGAATCCCCGTTTCTGTTTCTCCCTGCAGCCCCATATGGAGCAGGACATCCACCGGAACAGCCCCCGGGGGTTTGCAATTAAAGCAGAACAAAGATTCTGCACGGAGCAGACACAAACCCTTTTATTATCCCAACTCTGCTCCAGGGAAATTCATCCCTTACTCAATTGAAATTTCCATTTCAGCTCCACCTGTAAAAGAGCGTTGGAATCCTCATTATTCAATTAGACAGAGACAGCAGCAATAAAATATTCCCTTTTTTTTGCAGCAGAAGCTGAATGATATTTCCTTGAATACCTGCAGCCATATTCCCTAATTGCTGCCTCATATATCCTAACTGTATTATTCCTGATTTCCAAGTGTAAATAAATGTACTGCTTGGGATGATCATATTTCACACCAATTTATTTGAATGACATTAATGAGTTCTCTCCACCACTGAGACCTTGCTTGGAGAGCTGGGCTCTGTTTTCCTGCCCATAATTTAATATTAAAAGGGTTCCCACCATCATGAATTAAATTTAAATAAATAAATAAGCAGCAGCTCTGGGGACGCCTGAAAGGATTTAATTTTTAGTTATTTGCATTCCTGTTAGGAGCCTGCAAAAACATTTTAAAAAATAACAATTTTATTTGAAAATAGAGACGTGGAAGTGATCTAGAAAAATCTGAAGTTTAAAAGACCCACTTTGCTGGGTCTCTTTAGCAAAAACTTTGCTGTTGGAATTATCCAGTTCAGTGTTGCAATCCTGGAAGGCGCAACAGTGGTATCGGAATGGTTTAAAAAATTGTTTTAAAAAGGACATAAAATCAAAGGAGGAAGAGATGGGCGCATGTTCTACCCAATATTTCTAAATATCAATGATATTTCATTTACCCAATGATAAAATACCTTGACATTTCTAAAATATGACACAAGTGGGGCCTGAATTGCAAAGTCACATTCACTGGATTCTGTGGACAGAAATTCCTATTCCATTCACCTCCCACTTTACCCCATTCCCTTGGAATTCCCTTGGTATCCCCCTCCACCATTCCATGACAATAAATCTCCATGGCTACATGAGCCAACTGCTCTTTGTCACCTTCTGCTGAATTTTTGGTGTCACCTCGATGGTGGCGCAAGGTCACAATGCCAAAAAACCACCAAAGTTTGGGCAAATAACGGCACCAAATTTGGGAGCTGTGCAGAAACTGAGTTAGGAAAGGGTTTCTCTGGATTAAGGAAGGGGTTTCTCTGGATTTAGGAAGGGGTTTCTCCGTGAACACTCATGATCCAGGAGGTGGCTGGGACATGAATGGGAGATGCAGGGTTTGGGGTTCAGTTCTTGGGCTGATTTTAGTGGAGCTTTGTGCCTTTGTCTCAGCAGTTTTTAGGTGCTTCAGTAGGGGTTTTTAGGTGCATCAGTAGGTCATCCAGTGCAAAAATATGGGGGTTTAGGTGTACAAATGGGTTTTTAGGTACGTAAATAGACATCCTTGGGGGCCAGGGCCTTGAAGACTTCAGTGGGAGAGAGTTTAGGACAGTGAAAATGAATTTTCCTCCAAAAGGACTTTTTTCTGCACTTTATCCATGGGTGAAACACTGGGTGGTCCTTAGCCTAAATCCCTGGTTGCCAAATTCCTGGATGCTGAGGTGATTCAGGATCACTCCTTTTTTCCCTGTCTCCAAGAGGTGTGATGATAAATAATTAAACTGGAAATAATGAAATAGTTAAATTGGAAAGTATACATATTTTCTAGTAATCAGTGCCCATAATTAACACTGGGAGGCAGATTGGCCCTGAGGGGTGACATTTCAAATCCAGCATTTTTCCCTGTTCACATTGCCTCTGGAAAAACCTCTGTAGGAATGCTGCTCCTTTGGGAAGCATCCTTGTGACCACGTGCTGGTGGCACCAATGGCTCGGTGACCTTCCCCCTGTGCTCTGCTCCACCCAGCCTGGCTTGGACACTTCCAGGGATCCAGGGGCAGCCACAGTTTCTCTGGGAATTCCATCCCAGCCCCCTCCCCACTCTCACAGCCAGGAATTCCTTCCCAATATCCAATTTAAATCTTCCCTCCTTCAGCTTAATCCGTTCCCCCTTTTCCCATCAAACCTTTGCACCCAAACTCGACAGATCCTGCCTGGATGTCGTGCCCAGCCTCTGCACAGCCACCAAAATTCATCAGGATAAATAAAAAAGCATCTCCCCAGACCAGTGCTTTCTTTTAAGGAATCTTTTGGAATTAAGATCCTTCATGGAATTAAGATCCCTCATGGAATTAAGACTCTTCATGGAATTAAGATCCTTCATGCATCCGCAGGGCCGCCCCTCCACCGTCGTTTCTCCCGACGTCTCCGCAGGGCGTCCCCATCAACATTCCAGTGCCATCACCTGCCCACTGAAGCAGACTTTATCCTCCACTTGATATTCCAGGAGTGCTTCTCCTTCCTTTGAGTGGCACAGTGCCATCCATCCATTCCGGAGCGAGCAGAACTCCGAGGAATCGCCGGAGCCAGCCACCTGTTCCACGCACGCAGGGGTGCCCAGCTGTCATCTCCCACATTGTTATCGTTCCATAAACCACCCTGACACCCTCATTATGCTCCCAAATTCCAGCCCACTCTGCTGCACTCTGGAGATGGATGATTGTCCTGGTTTGGGGCAAATCTGGGAGAAAACCTCCCAAAGGGGGCCCCTCCAGAAAGCAAACCCACACGGTCCCTGTGCCCAACCGGGTCAGGAAGGATTCCTTGGAGAGAAGTGGGAAGAACCTGTTTGTTTACCAGGCACAGCACCCCCAGCACACAGAATGAACAATACCAGGTGACACCACTCTGTCACCGCTCTGAAATGATGACAAATTCAGAAAGTCTCTCTGGGGTGCTCGCTCTGTTCTCAGTCCCTCCTGTGCTGGGGCAGCTGCTGCAGCCACAAGGGGCAAACTCTCGGTGTTTGCCAGGCCCCAGCCCGGAGCAGGCTCGAGTAGGCCCAAAAAAGGGAAAGGAGAAACAGCCCAGGGAAAATTTGGGCTGCTCAGCTAAACTAACTAATGGGCAGAAACAAGAGCAAGAGCAGAGCAGGAGCAAAGCAGAAGCAAGAGCAAAGGGAAAAGCCAAGCAAAAAGCAAGAGCAGCACCAGGCACTGCCCTGTCTGTGTGTCCCGCCAGCCGTGGGGAGCGGCTGAGAGCAAAACCAAACCAAAACACTGGCTCTGCAGAGCCAGTCTGGGAGGCACAGAACATGATATCCAGCATGGACAGAGCACAGGAATGGGATACAGCATCACAATGTCACCCTGGGACAATGATTCCAGAGGTTGTTGCATGAGCATAGAGAAGTTTGTGACAGGGGGTTGGGAGTGGCTGGGATATGGCATCAGCTGGAAAACGTCGGGACAATTGATTCATTGCTGGAGACAGTAACAGAAAAGGCGCTGCTGATTCACAGGTGAGAGGATCCATAAAGCTCCAAATCCAGATTTATTGCAGGAGGTGGATTTATTTTCCTCAGGAACTGGAATTGCAGCTCTCCTCCCTCTCTTTATGAGGCATTTAATTAATCAGCCACAATAAACACGTTCAAAACTCGCATTAAGGTCTGCATTAGTCTTGGTGCTTGCTCCATTATGGATGTTTGGGAAAGCAGACAGGCTCATTCCAGGGATGAAGCCTCTCCAGCAGAGCCAGAAGCATTTGGGAAAAGGGACAAAATCCCAAGGGGATTATCCTTAACATAAAGGGAAATGCTCTGCTCACTTGTGTGGTGGAAAGGGAGAGCTCTGGACGTGGATTTCTGGAATGGAGGCAAATGGAGAGGTGAGGCCACCAACAGCCCAGAGTGGGGCTGCTTTTCCTTAAAATAGAATCGTGGAATGGTTTGGGATGGAAGGGGCCTTAAAGCCCATCCAGAATGGCAGAGGGAAGGATGGATGGGAGATTGGGAATTGGGAATTCCTGGCTGGGAGGGTGGGGAGGCCCTGGGATGGAATTGCCAGAGCAGCTGTGGCTGCCCCTGGATCCCTGGAAGTGCCCAAGGCCAGGTTGGACACAGGGGCTGGGAGAATCCTGGGACAGTGGGAGGTGTCCCTGCCATGGCAGGGGTGGCACTGGGTGGGATTTAAGGTCCCTCCCAACCCAAACCATTCCAGGATTCCATGGAATGAGGTGCAGACAAGGGAGAGTTCACAAACCCTGTAAACCAGTCCTACTAGATTCCACATTTTCTGTTGAATTCCATAATTCCTAGATTGCTGCTCCCAATGTGGATTGGTGATCTGCAAACCAAATCATGGAAATCCTCAGGGGGGATGTGGATACTTGTTCATAAACCATAAAAACATTATCAGAAAAGAACATGTGAGGGCAAATTCTCCTTGTGCTTCCCAGACTCTTTCCCATCCCAGATTTTCTTTCCCGTTTCCCAGGTGCTGCTGTGTCTGTGTGAGAGGAAAAGGTGTTAAATGCAACCTGCCAGCCTGGTCTGACACAATTCCTGCCATGGGGCTCTGCCTGCTCTCATCCTCGGGGATGAAAGGCAGGGAAGGATGTGGAAAATCAGCCTTGGATGAGGAGGGAGGAGCTGCTCCCTGGAGCAGCTTTAGAAGATTCCGGAATCACTTCCATGGCTGGGCAAATCCTCCCACTCCTGGAGCTCTCGGGGCTGGAATTGCTGCTCTCATTTCAGGCTCAGCAAACCACGTTTAATCCACCCTCCAGCTCTGGGAGAGTTTAGGGCTCCCTGGGCAGGGAAAGGACATCCAAGGTAAGGGAAAGATGCTGATGGATGAATTTTAAAGGAATGTTCCCAGGTTTCAGGGGTAGGGAAAGAATCCTCGGTTTGTGCTGTCGGACAGGGCGTTATCAAGTGGAAAACTTGAGCTGCCAGGTAGAAAATACCAAAATTTGCATTGAATTAGTGGGATAAATCCTTATTTCAGTCAATCAGGAATATGATTTAAAGGTTTTCCATAAGACTATGAGTCCTGATTTATCCCAGTCAATCAAAAACAGGATTTGAAGGTTTTCCCATATCCTGCAGTCCATGCACAACACAAAGAATAATAAATCAAACACAACCATGTTACATTCAGCTACCTGATCCCTAAATTATCTGAAAAAAAAAAAACCCAGAATATTCCAGTGCATCCATTCATTTATTCCTATTCAAGCAAATTAAGGCAGGAAATTTAATGAAGGGAATTTAAGGAAGGTGAAAATTCCATGTCCTGGCACTCCTTTAAATGGCAGCACACCTTGACAAATAAGCTCATGCTGGGATTTAGCAGCTTTTGAGTGACAGAATCCAACCAGGTGCAAATGGATAAAGCTTCCGTGAGTCTGAGACACTCCTGAGTCCATTCCAGAGCAGGACTTGGGATATAATTTATCAAAAACTGTGACTACTCAATAATTTTCACTGTACTCAATACTCAATTCAATATTGAAAACCAAAAACCTCCTGTTTTCAAAAATTAAAGATTCACAAATTCTTGGACCCAGAATAAGGTCAGACAGGTCGATCTGGATGGGAAATTTTCCTTTTGGTTTTCCAGAGGTGGAGAAGAGGCTCAGCTGCCTCTGCACAGCAGCTTCCATGGAAAACCGGGAGGGAATCTCCTCTTTCATTCCCTGCATCATGCAGAGCATCCCAGTCCTTAGGGAAGCAGGAAGGAAGGGTAAAAATTGAAAATAAATTTAAAAACAACACCCAGTACTCCATAGGTTTTTCTTTGCCAGGAATAGAAGGAATAAAGGAGAAAAGGAAAGGCAGGATCTAAAACCCCATTGTGGCTGGGGAGAAGTAAAGGAGATTATCCAAGTGTTTGGGTTTGGTTAAACTTCCAGGAAGGACAATAATTGGAGACCTGGATAATAATTGGACCATATTCCAGGGAGGATAATAATTGGACATCTTTGGAGGTGGTGCTAAAGGAACTCTGCTAAGGATGGGAAGGAATTGGAAAATATTTCAGGGATTTTAGGGAAGGGATATTTCCCAATGGCACAAGGACACATGGAAATGGAACAGGAACTGTGTGTAAAACTCACAAGTGACCAAGGTGAAATTATTCCAGCAGCTGGGAAAGCTCCATTCCCTCTTCCCACAAAATTCCAAACAATTCCAGCCTTTTTACGCTCTGAACTCCCAGGGCTCCAGCAGCCTCTTGAATTCTTCACATGATTTCTACAAAATTACTCTGAATTTGACACTGGCCATTCTTGTTTCTGATTATTCTTCCTTGGAAAGATTAGGAAGACCCTGGCTTTATCCTGGTGCCATGGAAAAGCTCCAATCCCATCTTGCCCAATAATTGCTGGATATCATTTCCTGCCAGTTGCCCTCCTTGCTTTTGATCCCTTTGCTCATTTTCTCTCTCAGGAACAGAAATGTCCGGTTTAATTTCATTTCTATGCAGCTGATACCTGATTTGATTTCTTATTCCTTAAAATTCCGCCCTTTGGAGCTCTCCATGAACTTCCATGACCTTCTCCCATTAGGAAGATAATCATCTAAATTTTGAAAAATCCTGCTTTTTTGTGCTGTTGACCCTCACTTTGCACTCCTGATTAGCACTTGTTCAGAACAAGGAGCTTTGTCTCTGGCAGCAAAAGCTGCCTAAATTCCATCTGGGATGTGTTAATCCTTTGGGAGAAAGATTTCTCAAGGCAGCTGCTGTGGCCTTGGCAAGATTGCTCTGGGTATAAACTGCCTGAGGTGATTTCCCAGAAGTCTTCACAGAATCCTGGGATGGTTTGGGATGGAAGGGACCGAAATCTCATCCCATCCCAACCCAGCCATGGCAGGGACACCTCCCACTGTCCCAGGGTGCCCCAGTGTCCAACCTGGCCTTGGGCACTGCCAGGGATCCAGGGGCAGCCCCAGCTGCTCTGACAATTCCAGCCCAGCCAGGAATTCCCAATTCCCAATCTCCACCCATCCCTGCCCTCTGGCACTGGCAGCCATTCCCTGGCTCCTGTCCCTCCATCCCTTGTCCCCAGTCCCTCTCCAGCTCTCCTGGAGCCCCTTCAGGCCCTGCCAGGGGCTCTGAGCTCTCCCTGGAGCCTTCTCCTCTCCAGGGGAACATTCCCAGCTCTCCCAGCCTGGCTCCAGCCCTTGGAGGAGCTCCATGTGTTCCTCTGATCCTCCATTCCACCAGATCCACATCCTTCTGATCTTCTTGATATAATTCCACTGAGTTTATTTGGCAGCTGAGGGTGTCCAGACATCTGCTCATTCCAGGTATTGGATCATGGAGATTGGTTGGCTTGGGAGCTTGGTAGACTCATGCAGGATCACAGAAAAAGTCACATTCCATCCTTGAGAAAAAACCTGGGGGAAAAAAATCACCTGTCCGGTCAGCTTTGAAGGAAATCATCCCTGGGAATGCCCTTAGTGGGAAGAGAAAAGGAAATCAGAGAATCCTGGAAGTGCTTGGGTTGGTGGGACACTAAAGCTCATCCAGTTCCACTCCTTGCCATGGGCAAGGGACACTTCCCAATATCCCAGGTCGCTCCAAGTCTTTGTTCACCCAGAGCCATCTGGGAATTAACATTTGGTTTATCCCTCTAAAGAAATGGGGAGGCTCTTGGATTTTGCAGGCCCAAGATTTTGCAGGCCCAAGATCCAGCTCTTGGATTTTGTAGGTAAAATAAAATAAAACATAAACCAAAATAAACAATAAAATAAATAAAATAAAATAAAAATTTCTCACTTTGTCACACAAAAGGCAACATGAATTTATTTGAAGGATGCCTGTGCCACAAACACTAAAAAATTCTGTGTTTTCCAGTGATTTTGAAGGGTTTTGTGAAACATTTCTCCCGTTTGTTTAAAATTTCAGAGCAGTTTTCCTTCAGAACGCTTGAACCTCTCCCAGAGTGACAGCCTAATCTCTTGTGCATATTTTTAATAAACCCTGGACAAAGCCACAGTGGAATTTTCTTCTTGAAGCACTGAGAGGAGCGATTTAACATCAGATATCCAGGAAATCAAACCTTGGGAACGAGTGGAAAACACTGAGGGGTTGATTTCCACATCAAGGCTGAGCCTTGAGTGCTGATAAGGCTGAGTTTAATTTAGTAATGAGCAGGAGTTATCAATAACCAGCTGGTTTTACAGCAGCAATAACAACATCATTAAATGGGGAATCAAAAGGAAAGGGATGAAAAAACTCCATTAGTCCGCGGAAAAATGGAAATGGTGGAAAGCGCCGTTAACGGGATTAAAGGGAGGCAGAAAGGTTAATTGGGAGCAAAAAGTGGAGCGAAATTATTAGCAAAAAAAGCTGGAAATGTTCAAAACAGTGCTGGGGAAATTACAGGATAAATCTGGGAAGATTTATCCTTGGAAAGGTAAGGGAATTGCACACACGCCATTCCTCACCGCGGGGATTCGGGGAAAGAGATTTTAGGGAAAAAGATCTGATTGGGGAAAGAGATTTTAGAGAAAAAAATATGATTGTGGGGAGCAGAGGGTGGTTAAGGGCCCTTCCAGGCAGGAATGGGACTGGAAGTGCTTCATCTTCCTCCTGCAAATCCTTGGGAGTGTCCAAGGCCAGGCTGAATGGGGCTTGGAGCAACCTGGGACAGTGGGAGGTGTCCCTGACCATGGAACTGGATGGGGTTCAAGATTCTTCCCAATCCAACCATTCTGGGATTCTGTAATTTTATGGAATAGCTCCATTTTCCCCTCGTCTCCTTTTTCCTTTATTCCCTTCCCATTTTGTTAAAAGACAAAGGACTGAAGGAAAAGGATGGTTAAAAGAAATGAAGGATTTGAAGCTTTGAATCCATCTTTTTTTGGATGATAATTAAAAATAAATCTTTTCCTCACCTTCCCTAAATAGTGTTTTTTTCTAAAATTAAATTGTTCGCAGGAATACTGAAAAAAAATCAATTTTTATTATTATTTTCCAGCCTACAGAAAATGAATTTCATATAATACATAAAAAAACAGCACACAGTTGAAGCGAAATTTGTGATTCTCAACTGATAAGAAAAATTAAATATTGAATCAAATAAGCCAGAGGGTATGGAAGGGAAATCGGGTTAAGGGGGGTTTATTTTCCTTGGAAATTGCCCTCCTGTAGGAACTGAAAGTGGAAAAAATGCACAGATTACCCAAAAATAAACTTCCAACCTGGCCATAAAACCCTAAATGTGGTTATGATTTGAGTTTGTGAGCTGTAGCCTTCACATAGAGCACAAAATTGCAAACTTTTTGTTTTATAGTCCTTAACTAAAGAAAAAAAAAATAGAATTATTCATAAATATCCAGGACAGATTCACCCCAGCCATAAAAGGAAATAAAAAGGAAATGTTCCCTGTAACTCACACGTTCTAAGTGTTACTTCACAGGGATTTCTCCTGTTCAGATGCACTTTTTAAGTTTCAAAACTTCCAATTCCTTGAATGAGTCTCAAAATTCCCGTTTATAAAGTGTATTTCTACACAGGAATTTGTAATGGATGTCTCCAAGGAAAGGCAGAGCCGGGAATGAACGGCTCAGGATTAATCCACCCCACAAAGGAGATTTTACCTTTAGATCTGGGGATTACTTGGAGTGGAAAACATGAATTTTCATCTCTTCCGTGGTATTTTTGCCTATGACTAATTGCAGCCACTCCAGATATTCCCAATACTCATCCCAGCCTGTTAATTCCAGGTCTTGCCGCGTTTTAAGTTCCCTGGAGTCCCCAAAATGATGAATTCCACAGGGAAATCACTGCTTTGCATGAAAAAAACATTTTTATTTTATAATTTCTTTTAGAATCCTAGAATCCCAGAATTATTCCAGATGGAAAAGCCCCCAAGACCATCAAATCCAAACATTCCCCAGCGCTTCCAAGCCCACCACTATCCCATGGCCCCAAATGCCACATCCACACTCAAATGTCAATTAAAGTCTTTATTCCCAGTTTTTGTAGGTCAAATTTCCCAAGCCTTTTACTCCAGGCCATTTGCCACCTCCTAAATTTGAAATTCCCATGCCAGAGGTATTCCCTGTGCCCTTTAACCTTGAGTATGGAGAAGTGGAGACAAATTTGGGGATATATAAATCACATTTAAACAGAAAAGGTCCATTAAACTTCTCTTTTCCTTTCCCATCACCAAGCACTTGGAAAATTCCTTCTCATTTTTATCCCCTAACAACATGTTTAAAATGGCAGGAGATGCAACTTTCTCCAGGCCTTTCTTCTCCATTAGAAAAGTTTTTATTTGGAAAAGTTTTGCCTTGAGATATTTAAAACAAGACCATGAGAAACATTAATTCCTTTTTTTTTCCCCTCCCAGGGCTGTTCAGATTTGATTATTTTTTTGGGTTTATGAGGCCATGAGAAATGGGAATTTTAAGTCAAGAATCCTCTTGATGATCCCAAAGGGCTTTTCCAACTTTCTATCTGATGGCTGGATATAAGGAGGAATTTTTTCATGGTTGGATATCAGGAAGAATTTTTTTCAGGCCTTGGCAGGGGCTGCCCAAGGGGGTTTGGAGTGCCCATCCCTGGAGGTGTCCAAGGAATTCCTGGATGCGGCACCAGAGGTGGGAATCAGGCACAGGTTGGTCTCAATGATTCCAAAGGGCTTTTCCAACCCCAACGATTCCATGATTTCTTCAGCTAACATCTCAATAAACAGGAAAGGCCAAACGGTGCTAAAAGCAGGGAAAAGCATGGAATAAAACTGGAAAAAGCTGTTTTGGTGGAGAAAAGGGAAGAGCAGGAGTAACAGAGAGTTTTGGAGGTAGCAGCAGCTTTGGTGCATCAGCTGTGCAAGAGAGAGAGCTGATCCCTCCTTTTCCAGGGATACACAGCTGAAATAATTCCTACTTTGGATTTCTCCAAGGAAAATGCAAATTTGGGCTTAGTTATAAAACCCCTGCCTTGTTTCTTCCTCAAACATGTCCAAATCCATTTAAAACAAAGAGAGGCGATGTCGTTAATTAGATGCAAAGTGTGATGCAACAGGAAATTCTTCCATTATTTAGCCATTGGCTAATTACATTTAATTCGTCCTTTTCCTGGGAGCCAGTAATTAACCCAAGGAGCTTTGCCAAGCAAGGAGTGAGGACTTTGTGCTGGAGCAGAGCAAATTAGGCTTTGATGTGTTGGTGATGAGTGGCAGCTCCTTCAAGGTGAAGAATAAAAAGGCTTTAAAACCCTTTAAACATGAACAGAAGCCTTTGGCTTTCCATGGTAATTAACACCAGAGTTAAACAGGATTTAGGATTAAAATGAGGCCCCACAAGTTTTCCTGGAAGTTGATCTTCACTTCCCAGGTCAAGAGAAGAATTTCGTGATGAACCTGTTGGAGTTTGGATTGCTGTTCCTTCCCAGCTCAGGGTCTGACATGCCTGGGGAGTAAATCCTTTAAATCCATTAGTTTTTGGTCTTTTAGGGTCAATTATTCCCCACATTTGAGCAGCAGCTCCTGGTGCCCAGCAATTCCTTGTTTTGCACTCATGGGATCTGCACGACTACAATGAGCCTGGCGAATTTTCAGGAGGAATCTCAGATCCATTCCTCCTCTCCCACCTTTGCACAGCAAAGAATTGGAAAATCCCAAAATGGTTTAGATGGAAAGGGCCTTAAATCCCATCCCATCCCACCCCTGCCATGGCAGGGACACCTCCCACTGTCCCAGGCTGCTCCAAGCCCAGTGTCCAACCTGGCCTTGGGCACTGCCAGGGATCCAGGGGCAGCCACAGCTGCTCTGAACACCCTGTGCCAGTGTTTTACCACTTCCTTCATTTATTTCTTGTCCCACAAATAAACATTCCACAGCTCCATGAGTGTGGAGGACCAGGCAGCACAGGCAGCTGGGATAAATCTCCTTTAATCTCCAGGGTGTTGTAATTTCCTTTAGGCCTCGCAGTCTTTAATAATATCTGGGATGATAACAACGTCTGGGAATATTTTTAGCATTCCTTTGTTACTCAGACAGTGTCAGGACTGTGCTGCTTTTTCTTGTTCACAGCTTCTCATCCTGAGCTTTGTGCTGAAGGCAAAGTGTGGAATTAATATTGTGCTTATTCCTTGAAACTTCCACTGAGATCCTGCCAGGATCAGTTCCAGCAGTTGTTGTTCTTTCCGATGCATTTATCAGCTGAAAATCCGGTCCCACAAATATTTCTGTGTTCGCTGGGCTCTGCTTTGGGATTTGGAGACAGAATCCCAGGATTTCTGACACTGGAAAAGCCCTTCAAGGTCACTCAGTCCCAGCTGTGCCCAATGCCCACCTTGTCCCCAGCCCAGAGCTCTCAGTGCCACCTCCAGGGGACACCTGCAGGGATGGGCACTGCAACCCTCCCTGGGCAGTTCCTGAGCCCCCTTTCCATGGGGAAATTCCTGCTGTGCCCACCCTGAGCTGCCCTGGCCCAGCCTGAGGCCGTTCCCTCTGCTCCTGTCCCTGTGCCCTGGAGCAGAGCCCGACCCCCCCGGCTGTGCCCTCCTGGCAGGAGCTGTGCAGAGCCACAAGGGCCCCCTGAGCCTCCTTTGCTCCAGGCTGAGCCCCTGCCCAGCTCCCTCAGGGATTCTGCAGCCCCTGCCCAGCTCCCTCAGGGATTCTGCAGCCCCTGCCCAGCTCCCTCAGGGATTCTCCAGCCCCTGCCCAGCTCCCTCAGGGATTCTGCAGCCCCTGCCCAGCTCCCTCAGCCTCTTCTGGTGCTCCAGACCTTTCCCAGCTCCTTCAGGCCTCCTCATAGGACTTGCTCTATCAGGAGAGCTCCAGTCCTTGGCACAGATGTCCCTTGATGGAGTTTGTGACCCAAAGAAAACTCCGTGAGCAAAGCAGCTGCCAGGACAGCACCAAGTCCAGATGGGGTCCCTGATTAAAAATAAATCAGTTTCAGGAGCACCGATCGTCCAAATTTTAAGGGGCAGGTGAAAAAGGGAGAATGTAAAGTGAGCAAATCCATGGGAGAGACCCCAGAAACTCCAAAATCCTGCAGAAATCTCCAGGAGGTCCCTTTGGAATCACATCTGCCTTTGTCTGACCTGCTCCTCAACCCTATCCAACAAAACTTCTGTTATAAAAAGGCTTCAATATATGGACAGGTAGATGTGGCAGTCCCTGTGTTCCAAGGCTGAGCTGCATCTCTCCCAAGTTTTCTGCATGGATCCATTTGCATTTTCCCAGAGGACTTTGCAAAGGAGGGCTCCTACAAAAGTAAATCTCAGGCTGTTTCCCAAAACAGACCTTAAATCTGACAAGTGAAATGGACTGAGAGTCACAGATCCTAAATTCCAGGGATTTACAACACAGGCTGGCTCGGCTCCAAGAACATCCAGGAAAGATTAAGGAACAAAAGAATTTGAATTTGAGGACATAACAGCTCAGTCCTGCCTGGAAGCTGAGCTTTGACACATCATGAGGGGTTGGGCTTCCCCTTATTCTTTGCAGTTCTTAAGAGTCATGAAATCATGGAATATCCTGAGTGGGAAGGGATCATCCAGGGGTTTTCCTGCCCAGACACCCCAACAATCCCACCCTGGGCATCCCTGGGGGTGTTGTCCAAATGTTCCTGCAGCTCTGGAAGCCTCAGGGCTGTGCCCATTCCCTGGGGAGCCTGGGCAGTGCCAGCACCCTCTGAGGGAAGAACCCTTCCCTGAGATCCAAACCTTCCCTCACAGCCAGCAAAATTCCTGCATTATTTGAATCCCTCCACAAAATGGAATCCAAATGGAATTCTCTGTCCCACCCCTCTTTTTTTGACCATTCTCAGCCCAACATCTGCCTGTGCTGCTTCCCTGGATCCTGCAGTGCCACCTCAGGCCCGGGGCTCATTTTCCTGGGAGAGGGAAATGGCCTGGAATCAAATTCTCCATAGCTCCAGTGGAAGGAAACTTTCCTTTCCCTTGATATCCCCTGAAGCTGTAGCACCTGAGTTTTCCTGAGGGGAGGAGGAAACCCTTGATCCCAGTTAATGACTGGCAAAGATCAGTGGATGGAGCCACCTGTGAGCTCTTCCTGGTGATGGGAATTTTGGAGAGCTGCTCCCAAAGGATTTGATTTTGGCTATTTGCAAGGCAGATCCATGAGCTGTGAAAAGGAAATCCTTGCTGAGCCAAGAGAAAATGTCACTGCTCTGAAGTGGCCTCACATATTTTATAATCATGGAATTGTTGAGGTTGGAAAAGAGCTCCAAGATCAGAGTCCCAGCTGTGCCCAATGCCCACCTTGTCCCCAGCCCAGAGCTCTCAGTGCCACCTCCAGGGGACACCTGCAGGGATGGGCACTGCAACCCTCCCTGGGCAGTTCCTGAGCCCCCTTTCCATGGGGAAATTCCTGCTGTGCCCACCCTGAGCTGCCCTGGCCCAGCCTGAGGCCGTTTCCTTCCAGAAGGTCCCCCCTGAGCCTCCTTTTCCCCACGCTGAGTTCCCTCAGCTGCTCCTGGTGCTCCAGACCCTTCCCTGGACCTTCTCCAGCCCCTTCCATGTCCTTCTGGAAGGAGAGGAGCCCAGAACTGGACACAGGAGCTCAGACAAAACCTGCACCAGGTTTTCCATAATTTCTGCACCTCCAAATCCAGACTTTTGAAAGTAAAACTCTCCCACCATCAGTTCCACTTTTCCAACACCTCTTTCCACTCTGCTCTGAGATCAGTTTTCAGTGTTCATCATCAGAGCCTTCCAACATCCCAAATTATCCTTATTTTCCCACTAATGACCATTGAAGTAGCTCTTGGGAGATGAAATCTGAATGTCAATCCATTGTTTTGTGGCTTTCAGATGCAAAAGTTTCTCTGCAGTTTTAACAATTCCCCACACTCACTTTTGAATCAGTTTGTGGATTCTTTTTATTGTCTCCCAACAACAACTGAAATTTCAGGTTTCAAGTAAGGATTTCCTCACAGGTGAAGATAATTGAAAACATCTATCCAAGGTCTCCAGGATGAAATAATAACAAACTAAACAAAAAGTGAGAATTGAATTTATCTCAGGATGCTTGAGAATTTGGATTATCTCCCTGACATGTGACTTTTGTCCCATCTTGTGTTGTTTTTGCTTCGAACAAACACGTTGCCCCTTTAATTAACATTTTGTCTTGATCTTTCATTGACTGTACAGTAATTTAACTAAAAAATCCATTTATATGTTTCTTAAAGCTCTTGCCTCTGCTTTCAGTAATTAATGCATCCTCCCAAAAATGAATTATTTCCTAATTTGGGCCTTATTTTCACTTTCACACTTTCATTTTCACTGATGCATCCATCAGTGCATTTTTCAGGATGGAATAACCAGTACATTCCTATTTTTTTCAAATAAGCTTTATTTGCTTAAGTGTTTATTGTTTTATTTGAAAATAGAGCTAAAGTCACCCAACCCCACCCTAGGCACCAGTCTGACATCTGGGGGAGGAAAAATACCTCCAGAAAAATGGAAACCAGCTCTTTTCTACCTCAGAAATTCCTACAGGCTGAATCTCACCACATTTACACTGAATTTAGCCAGCTAAAAAAAAATTCCAGAGGGGTGATGGCATTCCCAGGGTAGCGCTGGGGCTCAGCTCTGCTGCTTACCTGCAATAAATGAGAAGGAACAACATCCACCTTCCAAATCCCAAAAATCAGCTTCCCCTGGAGCCACCTCATGGCTCTGCGGAGCTCCAGCCCCACCTCCTGTGGAGTTTGGCCAAGAGCTCACGAGGGGTGGCTCTAATGAGGGGCAGATTTTAATGAGGTTGTTAATTAACTCTTGGTGAATAATTTTTTCTTTCATTTTCTGACTCAATTTATTGCAAATATTGGACCCAGGGTCGGATTGATCTTGAAAGGTAAATTCGTCAGCCTCAAGTCTCTCTTGAGCAGCAAGAGAAAATGTTTAAAATGTTTAAAATGTTTTTCTACTTCCACATCTCCCTTGGGATGAGAAGAATTTTGGGATGGGATTTCTCATTTTCTTGATCCAATGGGAATCTCCATTATAAGGTAAGACAGATTTATACACATATAAAATAATATATTTAGATGTAGGTATCAGCTTTTGAGCAGATAAATCCCACATCTTTGTGCTTGAGAGTGAAAGCAAAAGACTTTAGGAAATTGTCCTTGAGGGGGCACATTTTAATCCAAGATCAGGTGAACTCCAAATGTGAAAACTTCTGAAAATTAACCATGAAGAAACTTAAAATTTCCCATAATTGACAATAATCTTGTGGCAGATCCACCTGTATTCACCACTAAAACAAACTAAAATCAGTCCTGGGTTCTTTCCAGGACCAGGTCATAAGAAAAAAAAAAGTTTATAGATGTCAAAAATGAATAAAATAGATGGTAAATCATCACTGAGGGCATCTTGAAGGAAAGAATGAGCACCTTCACTTCATGCAGCCTGGAAGTTTCTCAAAATTCCTGGGAAAGGCAGAGAGGAGAATTCCAGCATTTCTGTTCCAGCAAAGAGGGAGGAATGGGCTGAAAGGATAAAATATTCCAAATGTCGTGCATAATTGAGTTAATAAGCTCATCTATTCAAGTCCCAGAAGCCTCAAAATAGCATTTTCAAGTGTTTTGAATTTTTTCTTTATCAGTTTTTTACGTCGGCTCCTTCCTGGAGCCTGAAATACCTGTTCAAGTCAGGGTGTTCAAGGGGAAAGGGAGAGAATTTAAGGGGGAATTGTGGCTCCATCCTGCCAGGAATGGAACAAAAACTGGTGAAGGCCCACATGGGACAGAGGGACAAAGGGATTCACTGCATCCAAAGTGAAATTCTTCTATGAGTGATGTGGAGGTTTCCCAAATTTTATTTCACTTTTATCTACACCCCTAAAATCCCCCCTTGCTGTGCCTGCATGTAGCACTTCCATGTGCAGATATTCCTTAAGGATGCACTTCCCAGGCCTGTGGGTCTTAAATTCACACTCCTGTTAATATAAAGCCTAAATTGAGTGTATTTAACACTTTCTCCCAGTGCGGGATTGCCTCCAGGCCTCAGAGGCAAAGCTCTCTTGTTTTATATAAATGTTCCTGCTGAATGAATGGGAAAAATCTCTGCTCTGCACGGCCTTCAGCCTTGGAGCAGGCCTCACGTCTCTGTTTCATTCCTGAGGGTTAAATCCACAGAAAAAAAAGGGAATTCTGGTGAAAACTTGAGGTGTCTGTGTCATTCCAGAGTGGGTGGGACCTTCAGCTCAGCTCAGCTCCTCCATGCTGGCACCCACAGGTTCCATCAGCCCTGGGTTCCTCTCCAGCCGTGTCCAAGGAACAACGCTCAGCTCACACCCAGCTGGTGAAGGCCTCTGGATGCTCCTTCACATCAGGAAAATGGGAATTGTTCCAAGAAAGAAATTGAGGCTGATGATGGCAGAGAAGCTGTGGCTGCTTCATCCCTGGAAGTGTTGTCCAGCCAAGGCCAGGTTGGACACTGGGGCTTGGAGCCGCCAGTGGAAGGTGTCCCTGCCATGGCAGGGGTGGCACTGGTGGGATTTAATCCTTCCCACCCAGACCATTCCATGATTCCATGATATAGATAAATAAGTGTATATCCATGTATAGAGTTGATTAGAAACATAGAATTTTGTTTATATTTATGACACCTTCCACTATCCCAGGTTGCTCCAAGCCCCATCCAACCTGGCCTTGGACACTTTCAGGGATCCAGGGACATAAAAATGTTGGAAGAGACCTCTCAGATCCTGTATTTTTATTCGCATATATATTTAATATAGATGGCATAATAATATAGATGGCATGTGTATATATCCATGTGTGTATATAAATATATATATATATATATATACATACACACACATGGATATAAATCAATAGGGAGTTGAGTAATATCATGATATTATTAACAACCATTCCAGCAAATACTCAAAATGTGGGAATAAGAAATAGGAATATAATAAAGAAATTCCAAAGAAATCCTGCAGGTTTTCCAAGTAATGCCTTGTGCAAGCTGCCCTAGAGCAGAGGCTGGGCAGAGTTCCAGAATAAAGCAGGGATTGATTCAAAGCATCTCCTCCATGTATCCACCTTGGGCAGCACAAGAGCCCAGCCAGGCCTGCACCCAAGATCAACCAAAATGGCCCCAAAATGCACGGCCGGGCACGGGGTCTCTCCCTGGGATCAGTTCTGCTCCATTTGCACCTTGCAGTTCATTGTCCCATTCCAGCTTTAGCCCCTGCAGTCCCACCCTGCTTGTTTTTCTCTCTCCAGCCCACGGGGTTTGTGCTCTGGGGCTGAGGTTTGGATCATTTGTCCTTGGTGCCCAGCTGGAGCAGGAATTGTTTTGTCTCCCTGCTCTGTGCACAGAGCTCAGCATCCCCTGATGTGGAGCCCAGACCCTCACACTAAAGCAGCACAGAATGTGAAAATAGAAAAGCTGAACCTGAGGCATCACGAGCAGGATTCCCAACCTGGAGATCCCAGCCATGTCCCCCTTCCCACACTTGGAAATCTGAACTAAAAGCTGGAAAAAGCTCCCAGATTTCCTTATCGAGTTTCCCTGCTGTCGATGCAGCTCCGTGGATTTGCTGTGTCTGATGCTGCTGTTCCCTAAATGCATTCCAGGGAAAATCATCCCACGTGTTTATTCCTCCATAAATCACCCCTCGCAGCCTCCCAGCTGGTGGGAATTCTCATGGCTCTTCCAAGTGAACATCCAGAGCTTTCCATCAAGGGGAATCCATCACCTCTGTCCTCATGGATCCAGGTTTAGGGATAGCACATGGGAATGATGTCCTGGAATAATTCCATCCCCAAATCCACAGCTGATTCCTCCCAAGGTTCCTCTTTAATTCCATCTCCCACTCTCCTGCTTCTCTCCTCCTGGTTACAAGTCAGTGCTGATGGAATTAAGATTGTTCCAGTGCATAAAAGGCAAAAATTACTGAAATACAACATTTTAGTGATCCTACAACCACTCCATGGCATCATTCCCTAAATTACAAAGTCCTTGATTAATTCCTCAACAGGCTGCTCTTGGATTTATGTTTGGTTTTTTTTTTTTCTTACTACATTCGGGCCTTATATTAAATCCAAATAAAAAACCAATATCTTATCTCATTCCTGTCTATAATTCTTTGTGCTTGGAAAAAATGATCCAGGCTCCCACAGATATTTCTGGGCAGCACCATTTTTTATCCTGGTTTTTTTTATTTCTCTTTGCCTCCTCTTAATTTGATTTGCATTTTTCATGCCTTTTCCACTTTCCCCACAAGTCAGCAAAACGATTCCTCTGGAATATTTTGTATTCCCAGGCCACCGTCACGGCAGGAAAATAAAATTCTGATTAAAAAACCATGGAAGTTCCTTTTTCTTCCTGCCACAACCTCCTGGAAAATCGATAGGAATTAAATGCTGCACATAAAAATATTATTAGAGTTTTATGGGGTTTCTTTAGGGTTTAATTAATAAAGTCAAGCAGCTTCTTTGGGGTTTTTTTGGGGCATCTCCTAAAAATTAAAGAAAAAAAGTTTATTAAGTAATTATTAGAAGAGCAAAGAGTATCAGAAGGGACACTTAAGGAGCATAAGGAATTTTTGCCCAAGGAAAGGAATAAAATTAAGGTTAATTGAGATGGGAGTAAAAGCTCTGGAATAGTCACAGGCCTGGATAGGAGAGGGAAAAAATTCAGAGTAATAAATGATTTAATTCCCTGCAAAGGACTGCAAGAAAAATAAGAATGAGTTGGATCCCAACCTAGATCCACATGATCAGAAATTATCCTAGGAAAGGCTGCAAGAAGGATAAAGAAAAATTGAACAAGAGATTTTTTTGGGGGGGAAAGTGATGGGCTTTATTTGGGGAATCACAATTCCCTTGAAATGTTTTGCTTTAAAAAATATAAATTTTAATTTAATGTAATTTCATTTTAAAATGTCACTATTCCAGAAAATGCCTGAAAGATTCTAGAAGAGGCTGGGAGGGGGTTGGAAATCACAGGGAGGGAGAAGCCAAAGGATTTTCCAGGACAGGGAATGCTCATCCCAGAGCAGCCAGAGATAAATCAACCCCTTCCTTCCCTTTAGGGACCAGAAATAAAAAGCAAGGACAGAAAGAGCAGGAATTATCCCTTTTCCCATAAAACAGCTGCTCCATCAATTAAAATACTTTGGAAATGTGAAGGATTTGGATAATTTCCTTAGGATTTGCTGGATTTTCCTCTCGTTCTTCAGCCCTGCCCTGGGCTGGCTCCAGTGATTCCAGCAGAAGTATGGCTGATCCTCATGGAATTTAGGACCTGGATGCATCCCCATGGATTTTCTCCCAGGAGAAGGTTCCTTGGTCCACATGGTCCAAAATCTGGGATTGAAAAGCAAATTCCTTTCTGCTTGAGGAGCTGATCCTGACTCAGTGTCCAAAATCCCAGAAAACAAAAACCATCAGTCTGTGGTTCCTCCAGGAAAAGCCGACCTCATCCCAGGGGGTTTATTTATGTCCATCTTTGGACATTTTTTCAGGGGAGAAAAAAGAGGAAAGTGAGCTTGGAAACTCGGGGTTTGTTGCAGAGTTTTTAGAACTAAATAAAGAGAAATAACAGAGAGAAATTGCAGCTGATTCCCGCCCCCATCCCGGTTCAGCCAGTGGTGATTGATGACATCAGCGCCAACCATCCCTCTGGATGGGATATTGGGAAGGAATTCCTGGCTGGGAGGATGGGGAGGGGCTGGGCTGGAATTGCCAGAGCAGCTGTGGCTGCCCCTGGATCCCTGGCAGTGCCCAAGGCCAGGCTGGACATTGGGACACCCTGGGACAGTGGGAGGTGTTGGGCATGAATGGGATGGGATTTAAGGTCCCGTTCCAAACCCAAATCATTCTGGAATTCTCTGATCAGGGCACCTCTCACCCTGTGATCCTTTTATGCAGAGGGACGGTGGCCAGGGGTACGTTTGGACCTCACAACCGTGGGAGATTGTAAATAATTTCCAAACCTTTTGTTAATAATTGTTAATAATTGTTGATAATTTTTCATCTACTTTGAGCTGGAGTTTGAATTTACCTTTCCCCATCATTCACTGATGCAGCAGCTTGACAGACAGGCTCCTTCCATTCTCCAAGCTGGAATATTACAGGAAAGACTAATTTTGGCTTTTCCAAGAGCCCAATTTAGAGCAGAACAAGCACAATGGCAGCAGAGCTGTTCCAATCCCATCCCATCGCTCCATAGTGGGACATCTGGGAAGGACAAGGAGGATTTTTGGCCTTGGAATGTTTCACTTTTGATGCCCTGCTGCTCCAGGACCCAGAGAAACTCATGGAGATCTCAGTGTGGCATCGTTACCCGGGATTTGTAGGAGATTCCTGTAAACACAGCTCTGTTAGAATTCAGGAATTTGATGAATGGGAAAGCCATTCTTCATTAGAGACCTCTGAATGAAAAATATCTCCTCGTTATCTCCCTAACGAAGCTCAATCAATGAGCGGCTTTTCAATCCCAGCATTAATTGGGAATCCAATATTTCCCTGAGTGCTGCACAGGGCAAGCGCTTTGCAGCAGCACCTCTGGAATTTGGCCGTGAGATGGAAACAAGGGAGGTGGAAAAAAAAGGGATGGGTGGGAATTTGCCTGAGAGGAGCAGGGTTTTAAACCATGGTTGTACCTGTTTCATGGAATCTGGAATGGTTTGGGTTGGAAGGAATTAAATCCCATCCCATTCCACCCCTGCCGTGGCAGGGACACCTCCCACTGTCCCAGGCTGCTCCCGGCCCCAGTGTCCAAATGTGGAGGCGTTCACAGGGGTCCCAGGACCAGGGAAGAGATGAGAATCTTGACTCCACACTTCAAAAAGCTGATTTATTACTTTATGTTATATATTCTATTAAAACAAAAGGATGTATTAAAATTATACTAAAAGAATAGAAGAAAGGATTTCATCAGAAGGCTTGAAAGGAATAGGAAAGGAATGATGATAAAATCTTGTGACTGACCAGAGTCCGAGACAGCTGGACTGTGATTGGCCATTAATTAAAAACAACCACATGAGACCAACCACAGATGCCCCTGTTGCATTCCACAGCAGCAGATAATTACTGTTTGCATTTCACTTCTGAGGCCTCTCAGCTTCTCAGGAGAAAAAATCCTAAGGAAAGGATTTTTCAGAAAATGTGTCTGTGACACCCAACCTGGTCTCAGACACTCCCAGGGATCCAGGGGCAGCCACAGCTTCTCCAGGAGTTCTGTGCCAAGGCTTCCAGACCCTCCCAGCCAGGAATTCCCAATTCCCAATCTCCCAGCCATCCCTGCCCTCTGGCACTGGCAGCCATTCCCTGGCTCCTGTCCCTCCATCCCTTGTCCCCAGTCCCTCTCCAGCTCTCCTGGAGCCCCTTCAGGCCCTGCCAGGGGCTCTGAGCTCTCCCTGGAGCCTTCTCCTCTCCAGGGGAGCACCCCCAGCTCTCCCAGCCTGGCTCCAGAGGGGCTCCAGCCCTTGGAGCAGCTCCTTGGATTTCTCTGGGATCTTCTGGGCAGCTCCAGCTCCTCCTGCTGTTGGACCCCAGAGCTGATGGAGCTCTGCAGGTGGGACCTCACCTGAGCAGGGCAGAGCTGGGAGCGCTTCCCAAAGACCCCGCAGCTCCTCAGGGATCTGGGCTGCTCCAGGGGCAGCAAAACTCCCCCATGGGCTGCAGAATTCCCCTGGCTGCTGCTGCTGGGACCAGGAATTCTGGAACCAGCAGGTGCAGAGCCTCTGGGGAGGTTGTTCCCTCACCTGTATGAACTGAAGGCCAGCCCAGCATCCCAGGAAAATCCTGGATTTTCCTCAGCAAACCTGGGAGAATAGAACTGCAAAGGGTAACTTGGAGTTTTTATTCACTCCTGGGCAAACAGAACTTCCACAGCCAGGCTGGGAAGTTTCCTCTGGGCCCAGCAATATTTTTAATTCCTCGAGAACATTTTCATTTGCTCCTGATGAGGAACCTCTGAAGGCACAGCCAGGAAGGGTCAAGAGGCAATTAAGAAAGGAAAATCCTGCTTTTCACTGCTGGGAAAAGCAGTTAATTAATGAAACAAGTGGAAAAGAGAGAGAGGGAAGAGCTGAACCGCAATTTGGAAAATTTAAGGAGCTTTCTATCAATGAATTGATTACCAGCCTAATCATAATCAGGATTCTTGGATTAGCAGTTAATTTGGGGAATCAATTAATAGCAGTATTTTTTCCAGCCACAGTTTCCAGGGAATTCAGTGCAGCAGGTTTTTGGAGATAACAGATGCTGGATTAGGGGCTGTGCAATGATTCCCTGTCAATACAACAGCTCTGCTTCCAGGATTTTTATTTTTAGCAATTTTTTTTTCTGCATGTGACTGGGTGTTGGGTGAGTTATTTTAATTCCTTTCTTGTTGCCTGGGCACTTTCTCTGGTTTTTTTTTTATATTTAAGAACAAATTATCCTCCCAAGAACTTTTTAGGGCTCCCTGCTCTGTTGGAGGGTTCATGGAATAATCTCTTCTCTGGGGGTTGAGCACAAATTTTTTCCTGCCAAAATAACAACTCAGAACTTCCAGAAAACTTTGAGGGAATTTTCTCTCCTTGTGCTTTAAGGCTGGGATGCTATGGGAGGAGAACACTGGAAATATGGAATTCTACCCCTTTCCTGCTCACTGGGATGGATTTTGTGGGAACATAAAAATGGGATTGGATCCAGAGTGGTTCAGAATAACAAATTGCTGCCTATTAATCATGAAATGTGTAATTAAAATGAATCTTAATCCATATTTTGGCAATCGTTTCATGCCAGTGCGACAAACTGAGGAGTTTGTTTGTCACAACCAGACTGGAACTACCTCAGGCCAGGACAATTCTTGAGGCCATGGATCGATCCATAAATCCAGTACCTGAGGAGGTTCCTGGAGTGTTTAAGCCCAGTTTAAGGTTCCTGCAGTGTTTAAGCCCAGATTAAGGTTCCTGCAGTGTTTAAGCCCAGATTAAGCCCTTCCTGAAGTGTTTAAACCCAGATTTGGGGCTCCAGGTATGGAGAAGTTCCCAAAGTGCTTATCCCAGGACTGTGAGCTTGGATCACACCTAACCCTTTGTGTCTTCTGATTCCTGTTGTTAAAAACGCGGATTTAGGAGAAAACTTGGCATTAAAACCATGGGAAAATGGATGAGTTCAACAGTCCTCTGCTCCATGGGGTGCTCCATGAAACCAGAGCTGGATTTCACGGGAGAACGGCCAAATTCCCAACTTTTTGTGTGCCTGTGGTCACCACTGGTCAGTGGCCACCTAAAAAACCAGGAACAGCTCCCCCAGCCCATGGATTTTCCATCTCTGTTCCCAAATGATGATGGGAACAAACCTATCCCATCTCTCTCTTTGGGGTCAGAGCCTCAAGATCAGTTTTTCTGTACAAAATCATCAATAAATTTTTAAAATGTTACTAAAGGGAGTCCCAAGGAATTCCCATTCCTGGCTGTCCTGGGGAATATCCCACTGGATATCCACATGAGCCACCTGAGGGATCAGACTTTTGGAGGACCATCCTGACTTTAAAACCTGGAATGTTCAAAATTAAAACCATTTTCTTTCCATAATTTCCATGGAGCCGAGTCTCTGGCGTTCCGTTTTAACAGGAATTGAGATTTGGGATGTCACAGAGAGGCGCCAAATAATTTTTTTTCCTGATTAAAGTGATAAAAACCCTTTTCCTTTGCTTCCATTATCCATCACTTATTAGAGAATCTGGTCTTTAATTGTGATGTTCCTTGGTGGAATTCCAAATTGTGGCAAAATGAACTAAATGCAAAGCATTTTAAAATATTTCTAACCCCAAAATGGCATCATTTAGTCAAAAACCAGGAGGGCGTCAGACAGTGATGGATCCAAGTGAAATCCCACATGGAATCTTCTGCTTAATGAATTCCCTAAAAAACCATTCCTTGAAATGTGATGAGAAAAAAGCAGGAACAAGATGTTTCAGGAAGTTCCAGACTAAACCAAGACTAAAAATGGCTTTTCCTGCAAATTCTGTCTCACAACTCTCATTTTACATTTTCCTGCTTCCAGTGGCTTTTTCCATCCATGGAGCAGCAGGAATTTTACTCCTCAAGCTGTTCCACCTCAGATTCCCTTTTTGCTTTCTGGTGCTAAACCCATCCCTACTTGATCATCCACTTTATAGAATCCCATCACAAAATATTTGGGAAAGCTGGTGGTTTATCCATAAAATATTTGGAGCGAGTGTCTCTGTGTCATTTCACATCTGCCAATTCCCATTCCCAACTTTTTCACCTCGGGAGTGCCCTAAAAATTCTAATTAAATGCTCATTAAAATTGATTTTATGGCCCGATTTTTTTTAAACAATGAAAGTTTATGAATTATGAATAAATGTTGCTCTCCCCACAGCAGAATGTGGGACCTGTAATAAAAAGCAGCACATGGAATAAAAGGAACAGCAGGAAAACTGTGGAGGAAATAAAGGAATGGAAATAAAGGAATGGAAGGTGCTGGATGAGCAGGAGTTCCACCTTTTATGAATCTGCTTGAAAAATTGAGGTTTATTATTTCGTATGGGGAATTTATAGGAGATAAATCCTAAATGTGACACATTGGAGTCTGGAAATTGTTGTGAGGAAGCGCATGAGAAATGAAGAGGGGGGAATTATTTGGAATTAAGCTCATGGGAATATTCCCACGTGGAATTCCCAGAGCAGCTGTGGCTGCCCCTGGATCCCTGGAAGTGCCAGGGCCAGGTTGGACATTGGGAGCTGTCCCTTTGTCCCAACATTCCGCGCTAAATTCCCAATGAATTCTTCCCTGTTCCTCCCAGAGGTGTCTTTATTTGGGATAGAAATAAAAAACCGTGCGACAATTAATGTTTATTTTCCATTGGAGTGCCTGGAATTGGTTTTAAATCCCACTTTAATTGTTGGTTAAGTGAGGTCCCCAGGAGAGTTTTGCAACAGCAAATTATGAATTGACGGCTCAAAAATAACATTATCCACTTCTTGTTTCCGTCCAGCTCCCTCCCTCCCTCCCAACATTATTTCTGCATTTTGCCCCAAGCTGAATTAATTCCCAACTCAAATATTCCTCAAAATTCTGTCAGCAGCTGTTTAAATCCACAGATTTCAGAGCTCTGTGTTTGTTTCTCCACTCTGAAAAAGTTGTTATTAAATACAGGATGAAATATTTATGCAGCACGACTTTAAAGCAAAGAATATTTGATCACAAGAGGTTTCTTTAATTGAAATAATCTCAGTGTGGAGCTGGAGTTTAATTTAAAGCCTGCCTTGTTAAAACTGAAACTAAGAACGTACAATGACATCTGTAGTGCTTTTCAAATTCAAGTAATTATATTATTATGAATTTTTTATTACACACGAAATCAAATAAACCATTTCCATATTGCCGTCTGTAGGATTTAATTGTGGCTTTTTGTGAGGTGATCAATAAATAAAATAAATATATGCAAATGTGGGCTGTACACAGCTTTAAAGTCAAGATTTTGGGAGCCACCTAAAATAGATAAAATCAGGGAAAAAGCACAGTGGGAAATCCTTTCTGTTGGGGAAGCTCTGCTGCACAATCATCATTAAAAGTAATTTTTAAATAATTTAAAATAATTTTAAAATAATAAAAGAAAGAGAATAATAATAAAAATAACAAATTATAATAAAATAATAATGTAGATAATAATAAAATAAGAAATTATTAAACCATAAAAATAAAATGAAAATATAAAAATAATTTAAAATTATATAATTTATAAAAATAATAACAATATAATTTTAAAATAATTTAAAATCATTTTTAAATCATTTAAAGAATCTGTAACCTCTCAGCAGAGGCATCTTCCTAAGACAGATGCTTAAGATGGGATTCCCTTCTCAGAAATGGGGTGTTGATATCCTCAGCTAATTATTGAGAATTCCTTCAAAATTTCCAGGGAAAACCAGGAATTTTTGGAGGAAGAGTTTCTTCATCTAAATTTCCCCTGGGGCACCTCCTTCATTCCTGTGAGCTGAGATGAGCCAAGGTGAGCAGAGATTCCTTCTCCTTCCTGGGAACTTCTGCTGAAACCCAGGTTTTACCAGGCTTGTCCCAGCTCCTGAGTGATAAATCCCACCAGGATGCCACGGGAAGTTTGGGAATGAATCCCTGGGGATGCAGGGATGAGACAAAAGAAGGCGAAGTTTGCAGGAATTAAATAAACATGAGGATGAGCACTTCCATCAGGATGAGCTGGGTGATGCCAGTGGATGAGCAGAGTGGCAACGTTTTTCCAACCCCCCAAATCCCTGGGATGGGAACTCCTGGTGTGGATTCCAGCTCGGAGCACAAGGAATGCCCAGTGACAGGACTTGGAAGCAGCAATCAGGATTTTACCGGCTCCTTGTCAAAGGAAAAGGATTTGGAATGGGAGTCCCAAGGGCTGAGAATTCCTGTGGGATTTAAAAGGGTTTCCAGCTTTTCTGCTCCCTCTGGAAATGTGGTGGAGGCTTTGGAGTCAGAAATGGGAATAATTCAATTATTTTGGTCAGAGGGAGAGTGTTTGGTTTTTAGCTCAGGCAGATATTCCAAAAGTCTCTGCAATCCTAAATCACATTTCCAAGCTCAAGATTTAAGGGAAATCTCTAAAATAATCAGGAAAGAAGAACCTGGTGTCTCCTGACTGTGAGGATTTGTCCTGTATCACAAAATGGGAAGGAAGAGTTGTGAGAGAACAATGGGGAGTGGTTTTAAACAAAATAGGGAGGATTTAGATGGGATATTCAGAAGAAATGTTTGGCTGAGAGGGTGGGGAGGGGCTGGAATGGTTTTCCCAGAGAAGCTGTGGCTGCCCCTGGATCCCTGGAAGTGTCCAAGGCCAGGCTGGCTGAGGCTTGGAGCAGCCTGGGACGGTGGAAGGTGTCCAGGGCTTGGAATAAAATGGTTTTGAAGCTCCCTTCCAACCCAAACCATTCCTGGATTCTCTGATTCCCTGATCCAAATCCTCCCCTGTCATTCCAGAAAGGATCAGAGATCCCCCCTTCCTGCCAAATCCCCCCACCCCATGCTCTGACCTCCACCATCTCTTCCACCACTCCCTGACCCTCCACACTAAAAACATTTTCCCAATCCCAGCCCAAATCTTCCTTTTTGTGACAAAAATCCTGATTATCCTGGTTAGAACCTTCTCGGGAAAAGAGAAATGATTATTCCTGTCTTTTTTCCAGTGGTTTTCTGTTAATCCATTGGAAAATTCCCTGTGAACTCGGCAACCCCCATCCATCCAGCCTGATGGTCCTCGAGGTGTTTTCCAAACTTAATGATTCCATGATTCTCCTCTATGATCCTTTTCCCTTCTTGGCAAGGATGAATTCCTTAATGAATTCCTTAACCCCTCTTCCAGGGGTTCCTCATGGCTTCATTAATTTGAGGAATTGGAGCTGGGAGCTGAAACCTTCCCTGGATCCCTGGAAATCAAGTTTGGTCCTCCACATTTTCTTGGTGTTAAATAATTCCAGTAATTCCGAGATAAATCAGCTTCTGGAGAGCACCACACCACCTTTGGAATAAAAACAGCAGGAATAAAGAGATGGGAGCAGTTCAGAGCTCTCATTAACAAAACCAAGCTGTTTTTTTAATGATCCAGAATTTCAAACCTCGCAGGAGCCCATGCCATGGGGTTTGCTCTGCTCCTGATCCCCCCTTCCCAAAGCTTGGTTCAATGCCCAAATTTCTGAAGCATCTGTGAACCAAATCCCACTGAAAAAAAAAAAAAAAAAAAAAAAAAAAAAAAACCCACAAAAACAACAGATCCAAGGATGGTTTAAGCAGAAAATGGGGAAGCAGGAGTTCAGCTGACTCTGACAGAGATATCCCAACATTTTATCCGCTTGATCCCAAGCATAAGGGACTCTGGGAATGAGATGGTGTAGCATTCACACCCCTGAAAAAATTCCTTCCCCCAGGATTTTTCTCCTGGGAAGCTGAGAGGCCTCAGAGAAAAGGAAAACAATTCTTATCTCATTTGCTTCTCCTGTGTTGTGCTCATGTGGAATGTGTTTGGAGATTGTTTACCCACAGGTGATTGTTCCATTGGATTCTGCTGGGAGTTGGTTTCACTCTTTGGCCAATCAGGGCCCAGCTGTGTCAGGACTCTGGAAAGAGTCAGGAGTTTTCATTATTATCTTTTTAGCCTTCTGTAAGTGCCCTTTCTGTATTCTTTAGTACAGTTTAGTATTTTTTTAAACAATACAGTATTATAAAGTAATAAATTAGCCTTCCAATGAGAACATGGAGTCAGGTTCATCATTCCTGCCCTCGCAGGGGCATTCCCTGCAAATACAATGGGATGGGAGTGGTCGCCACTGTGCCCTCTCAGGGGATTGCTCTGCACATCAATAAATTGACTTTTATCAGAGGGAGGCAACTGCTCCCAGGAAGGAAAATTTGGCAATTCCCAGCTCTGTTTGCTCCCAGGTAAATCTCTCCACACCTCTGAGAGCATTTCGTGCATCTCAACACTCAATTTTCCAACTGGGAATGAAAGGAAGGGATGTCTAAATTACTTCTTACTAAATAAGGACATTGGCCAGACAAAAATAATCCAACATCAAAACATCCCTCTATATTAAAAAAACCCTTAAAAAGCAAACAGAGGGAGAATTTCTTTCTTTTGATCTTTTTTTTTTCAAATAACATGAGGAGCAGGAAAATTTTCTTAGAAATTATTTTTATTCACATCCTTGAGAGCATTTTTAAGGCAATATCCAGGATTAAAGTGTCTTGTTCAGCTGCCAGCATTAACAATCAATTTATACTCAGAGAAGCAGAGGAAAATGTTTGGTGTTGTTTACAAGCATTAATGAAAAATAAATTATTTGGAGTCTTATTCCAAAGTGGGATGTGCTGCCTTCCAAAGATTCAGGGAATCAGTGTGTGAGGTAGGAACTGTGAATATTTTGGAGTTTCCAAAGGTATTTTGGTCACTAATTGGAATGAAAATGTAAAAATTGCACTTCCCAAAAATCTCATTTAACAGGGTGGTTTTTTTTCCCTTGGAAGCTTTTCCAATATTCTTCAGGAAATATGAATTTTGATATTGATTGGAATGAAACTTATCCATAAAAACAGCTCCTATCTAAAGGTTTTCCTGGGAGCTCAGCTGGGAGCTGCTGCTCCTGTTGTTCCAGTCACTGACTCCTGTCCCAACAAGCAGCTGCAACACAGAATCCTGGAGTTATTTAGGCTGGAAAATCCCCCAAAACTGAGTCCAGCAATTCCCAGCCCTTCCGGGGCCACCACTGCCCAGTCCCCAAGGGCAACATCCATGTGGATTTTAAATCCCTCCAGGATGGGGACTCCACCAGTGCCCCAGGCAGCTGTGCCAGGGTTGGAAAACCCTTTCCATGATAAAAAATTCCAAATCTCTGTGGTCCATTTCCTCAGGAACCTCCCACCTGAGGGACAAAATGGAGGCGGACTCCAGCTCATTGCTCCATGATTTTGTTTTCAGGGAATTAATCAGACTTGGGTTTGTTACAGCTCTGAGGCAAAATCCTCCTGTTTTCTCATGTCCCATTCAGCCCTGGCAATAAATTCCTTGGAAAACTGGGAAATGAGGTGGGAACAGGACCTCAGATCCACAACTTCCTCAAGTGCTCCAGGTGAGGCAGAGACCCTGGGAGATCAGATTCCTCTGGGAAACACATCCCAGACTTCTTTAGTTCTGTTGGAAAACATTAAAAAGTGGAATTTGAGGCTTTGGTTGAACATGGAATCATGGAATGGTTTGGGTTGGAAGGGACCTTAAGAATCATCCAGTTCCACTCCCTGATCTTGCCAGGGACACCTCCCACTACCCCAAGTTGCTCCAAGCTCCATCCATAAACAGGAATTCCCAAACACAGCCCCTCAAAGATTCCCACTCATCATTTCATACTCAAATCAGCTTTTACAAACCTCTCTCTTCAGCTGGGAAATAAAAGAATTCCGAGCTCCTTTTCCAGGCTTAAAAAACACGGATCAGAGATGGGAGATATGTGCACGGCACATTAGGGTGGATTTGGCATCCTTATCTCCCTGCTTTTGAAATATTTAAGCTTTGTTTGCTCCTCCATTTGCTGTAGGATATTGGATCATCCATTCCACATTTGCCTTTCCACGGCAAAATTCCTGAAGCACGGGGAGCTTTAATCTCCTGGGAAAATAACATTATATCGATAACTAAGCTGCTTTTCATGAGTTACATTAAATCAAGGCTTTTGCTGATAACATTAATGATTGTGCAGAGCCTGGATTAGGTGGGAATTAAAGCAAATCCCGCTTTTCCTATTGTCAAATGGGAAAATTGACTTGCCTTCCTCAAGGGCTCCTTAAAACCAAAGGAAAATGAGACCAGAATTCGGAAGCTCCACCTCTAGGAAGAAATGCAACTCCTTTGCCTTCCAGCAGGAGCAGGAGGGGAGGCAAGGAAGGATTCTCACCTCCCCATTGGCCAGAACAAGGAGAGGGACAGCATTCCAAGGGTTTCGGTGGATCCTTTGGGAGTGGGGCTGATACATTTTGTCCTGGGAACTCGCAGTGTTCATTTTCATTCATTTTCACCTGGCTGGGGCTGCTTCTGCGGCTGGAACCCACAAAAGGTTGAGTTCCTCTCAACCCTCTCCTGCAGATCGCGGTGTCTCACATGGATGCAGGTCCATGGAGAGGTCTGGGAAGAGCAGAAGGATTCAAGGAACACTTTGAGGACCATAAAATGTCCCTTGAAGTCCTCAGTGGCGAAACATCAATAATCTGCTCCTACTGAATTTCAGAGGTGTGGTGGTGTTCACAGGGGAGCCAGGACGAGGGAAGACGTGAGAATCTTGACTCCATGCTTCAGAAGGCTGATTTGTTATTTTATGGTATATATTGCATTAAAAGAAAATTATATATTAAAACTACACTAAAAGAATAGAAGGAAGGATTTCATGAGAAGGCTTGAAAGGAAAGGAAAAGAATGGAATGATGATAAAATCTTGTGACTGACCAGAGAGTCTGAGCCAGCCGGACTGTGATTGGCCATTAATTAAAAAAAAACACATGATAGCAATCAAAGCTGTACCTGTTTCATTCCACAGCAGCAGATAATTATTGTCTTTCTTTTCCTCTGAGGCTTCTCAGCTTCTCAGGAGAAAAAATCCTAAAGAAAGGATTTTTCATAAACTATGTCTGTGACACAGAAGTGCTGCGGTTTTCTCTCAGTGGTGTAACTGGGAAGCTGTTTCAGAGTCCCCCTGCTCCTGGTGTCCCAGACTTCTTTGGAATTGGAGTTTATTCCCATTTAGGCCATCAGGAAGCCGTGTGGCACTGCAGTTTTCCAACCACTGTCACCCTGAGCCCCTTGGAAGGAGAACAGGATTGCTCCTCACCCGCCACCTCTGCTGGGACATCTCTGCACGGGCTGATCGTCCCATGTCTGATCCCATCTGGACTTGGAGACTGTCTGTGCTCCTCAAATCCCTTCTCCATGGAAAAAACTTCTGTTTTTTAGGAGCCAACCACTTCAAGGAGATTCTTTACCAGGCGGTTCTTTGAATCAACCTTGGAATGCTCTTCTGATCTTGCTCACTTCGTTCCTCTCCCAGAATCTTCCATCCTGGCTCCTTTCAGGCCTCAGACAGATCCTTTTCCAACCCAACCTGTCCCACGATTCCATGATTTTTTTGTTAATGTGAAAAAAACCCCATGGAGAGCACAGTCCTGGCTTCACTCCATGGAGAAATGCTCCATCCACAGAAAGCCAAATCTCTGGAGCTTATCCAATATAAAAGGAGCAAAACCAAATCAAACCAAAACAAAAAGAATTTTATTTTAAAAGGTGGAAGACCTCAGCCTGCTTGGCTGAGCTATCAAAAAACACCCAGAGCAGCTGTTTTCCAACATCAGTCCTTTTTTTTAATAATTCACTATTCAAGAAACATCTCCTGGATGGTTTCTCTCTTCTCCTGCAGCTCCACCTCAATACTGGTGATGGAAAAAGGCAAAAATAACCAGTGCTGAGTTCTCTGTGAATCAGCAGAGCAGCTGGGACAGACAAAATCACAGTTAACTCTTTTTTTAGGAATTCTGGGACTTCTCCTGGTGATGTCTCAGGCTAATCCCCGGAGTGGGATAAGTATTTAATAATTTTCATGGGCTGGAGCTTGAGTCTAAAGTTGTCTCACTCTTTTCCTAATATCCAGCCTAAAGCTCCCTCAGATTCCCTCAGGTCCTGCTTTGCCTTTTTTTCCTGGCTCCCAACTTTTGGAAATTCAGCTTTAAGACTTTTAACTTCCCATCCTAAACATCCACTTGAACTTCTGCAAGAAAGTGAATCAGAAAGGAGATTTTCCCTCATTGTGGAAAACATCCTGCTCAGAAATTCAAATGAAGGAACATTTATTCATCCCGGTACTCAGGCATGGAAATCTCTGCACTTGGAGTACAAACACAAAGATCCCTTTTATTTTAATCTCTCTCCTGCAAATTAACAGACTCCTATCGTTTTCCAAATTCAAAACTCCAAGGATTAAACCCAACTGGCAAACACAGCTTGGGAATCATTTTGTGGCCCAAATATGACGATTACAAAATGGAGATGAAAGAGGCAATTCCAAAAGAAATTTCTGTTCCTTCCCAGGACTAAAGAAGATAAGCCTTAACTACATGTGCATGCAAAAATGTAATTTGATTTATTTTCCCAACAGGAAAAACTCCTGGATATTGCTCTAGGTCTCGGAGCAATGTGACTGGAGGATAAATAAAACCCCGGGGGTTCACTTGCTGATGAGGGCTGTAATTATTGATTAATCCTGATTTTGGGAGGCCTGGGAACAAGACTGTCTCTAAATAAACCACGGACAGAACGCCTCTCTCCCAGCATGGAATTCCAACGTTCCCTCTCCAGAACTGCCGGAGGTTTTCAGCCTTGCCCGGGGATAAATGTCATCCATGGCAGGGGGGAGATGGAATAAACACCTCCAAGATTTTGGGAGAGAAATTTAATGAGGATTAAGCCAGGCAGTTAAAATAAAAATGGAGAAAAAATTAAAAAAATTTTAAGTAGATTTTCCAACCTGAGGAGAGAGAGAGACAGAGGCGCACGTGGTTTTTAGAGGAAAATGGGTTTCTTGTTTAAATTATTATTATTATTATTATTATTATTATTATGCATTTTCAAATTATTAAAATTTATTATTTATTATCTTGTTTATTAATAGCAACTGGAGGCAAGTGCCCAGCTGTGTTCAGCACATTCCAGACATCCAGAGAAGGCTTATCCCATCCCAAAAACTCCACAATTACAACAAGAGACTTTGACACCTTCATATCCTTTTCATTCATTGCAGCCACTTGATCCCAGGGAAAACTCTGCCCTGTGGTGGATCAATTTCAGATTGGGAATCTTGGCCTTTTGCTTTTGGAATCAGGCAATGTATCCATGTGGGAATATTGTATTCCCACAGGAACTATGCTACAATGAGCGGAAAGGGGTTGAAAAGTCTTTTCTTGATCTCTGCTCATGGAGAGACGGCGCCCCCTACGAGGAATTCCTCTGGATACAGGAGTTACTGGGAACTGTGTTTTATGATCATTAATTTGAAAACCTGAGGGGCAAAACTGCAGGGAAATCCTGACGCTGCTCAGCTGGGAGGAGAGTAGGTTGGATACAAGGATTCCAGGGAAAGGTTCCTCCCCCAGAGGGTGCTGGCACTGCCCAGGCTCCCCCGGGGAATGGGCACGGCCCCAAGGCTGCCAGAGCTGCAGGAGCTGCCAGGGATGCCCAGGGTGGGATTTTCAGGGTGTCTGTGCTGTGAAGGAGTTGGGCTCAATAACCCTTGGATGATCCTTTCCCACTCAGGATATTCCATGGTTCCGTGACTGGTTGAGCTTTGGGCTCATCATGGTCAGAGGTTTTTGGAAAACCTTTGGTGCCCGTTTCCTTTGGCATCTCATCCCTCAAGATGTCGCGGACATCTTTTCAATAAAAATCCTTTCTTTAGGGTTTTTCCTCCTGAGAAGCTGAGAGACAGAATGTAAACAATGCTGATCTGCTGCTGTGGGATGCAACAGGTGCACCTGGGATTGGCCCCTCTTGGATGTTTATAATTAATGGCCAATCAAGGACCGAGCTATCTCGGACAGAGTCCAACAGAGCTGCCTTTGTTATCATTCTTTTCTTTTTCCTATTCTTAGCTTAGCTTAGCAAGCTTCTGAGAAAACCTGTCCTTCTTTTTCTTTTTAGTATAGTTATAATGTAATATATATATATATATATATATATAAAATAAAATAATTAATCAAGCCTTCTGAACATGGAGTCAACATTCTTGTCTCTTCCCTCATCCAAGAACCCCTGTGCACACGGTCACATCAAGATCTCTGGAAATTTGTCAGGATTTCAAATCTTTGACCTGTGGTGGCACAGGGCTGAAAAAAACCCAAAATTCCGCGTAGAGAATATCCACACGCTGAGTTGTGCGTCGCAACAAGAATCACCGGAATTATCTGATGGGTGTGATCGGGTTATTTCTGAAACAGAAAATATAGCAAATATCCAGATTTCTGTGGAGAATTGAAAACACCTGGAAAATTCATGTTGTTCTTTGTTTTCAGTGAGTTGGTTGGACATAAGTGTGTGAGGCGGGGGTATCAAATGATGATCAGCGGGATTGTCAGCTCGGATATCATCCTTTGGGATATCAAAACACGACCAATGGGATCATCAGTTGGGATACTATAATTTAGGGTACCATCATTTGGGATATCATAATTTGGGATACCATGATTTGCGATGTCATCATTTGGGATACCATCATTTGGGATCTCATCATTTGGGATATCATCATTTGGGATCTCATCATTTGGGATCTCATCATTTGGGATGCCATCATTTGGGATACCATCATTTGGGATATCATCATTTGGGATCTCATCATTTGGGATGCCATCATTTGGGATGCCATCATTTGGGATGCCATCATTTGGGATGCCATCATTTGGGATATCATCATTTGGGATATCATCATTTGGGATATCATCATTTGGGATGCCATCATTTGGGATACCATCATTTGGGATATCATCATTTGGGATCTCATCATTTGGGATGCCATCATTTGGGATACCATCATTTGGGATATCATCATTTGGGATATCATCATTTGGGATGCCATCATTTGGGATCTCATCATCTGGGATACCATCATTTGGGATATCATCATTTGGGATATCATCATTTGGGATGCCATTATTTGGGATATCAAGAACTCATCTTGTGAGGAATCTGCTGCTCTGACCTTGCACTCTTTGCTCACCTCCCTCTGCCCTCAATCCTGTCCCATCCCAGCCCTCAGCCAGGTCCCTCCCAACCCAAACCATTCCTTAATTCTCTGATTTTTCAAAATCCCCAATAAATGACAAACTAATCTTACACGGTATCAAAATAATTAAATATTTTCCTTTCCAACTTCATTTTAGCAGTGGCTACT
Source organism: Agelaius phoeniceus (assembly GCF_051311805.1). Classification (NCBI taxonomy): domain Eukaryota; kingdom Metazoa; phylum Chordata; class Aves; order Passeriformes; family Icteridae; genus Agelaius; species Agelaius phoeniceus. Next base: position 62,973,347 of record NC_135270.1, on the reverse strand, counting down.
ATTAAAAATAGAGATTTTTAGAGATAAAAATTAAAGATAAAAATTAGATATAAAAAAAAAAAACGGTTCTGATAAATTTATAATTCCTGTGCTTACCTTGCTGGAAATCTGAGGTGGCCTCATTGGTGTATCCTTAAGATTCCATAAAGCATTTGGTGCCCCCTGACCTCCAGATCCATGTCCAGGATGATTCCGAGCTGTCCCAGGAGTACCTGAGGGAATTCAGGCCTTTCCAGCTGTCTGGATGTTGTTATTTAGCTGATACCTCTGATACCACATCTTAACGCTGTTAATATTTGAAACAATAGCCCGAAATTCTCACTAATGAAGATTGCAGATGCCGTTAATTAGGAGTAAATAACAAAGAAAACAGGCTGCTAATGAGCAGCGATTGTGCTGAGTGTTGGAAAAGTGAAAACAAACAAGGAATGCTTTAATGCAGCCTAATAAATTCCCAGGAATCCAGGAACAAAAGATGGATGCTGTCCCAATAAATTCTCAGGCGTGAAGGAACAAAGGACAGATGTTGTCTCCTCATGTTGGATATTTGTTGGATTTTTCTTTGTTGCAACACGTCTAAAACCAATAAAACAGATTTGGAAATATGTCCCAAGTTTTAAGCAGTGATTTAATTGATCCTGGACCAATTCCACCAGAGTTTAGTTGGATTTTCCATCACAGCAAATTTCTAAAATGAATATTACTGAATATTTCACTGGATTCAAAAGGGCAATAAAACAAGGAAGACCCAATGGCTGCATTATTAACTAACTCTAAAAATTAGCATATTTTCTTATTTTTTCATATTTTTTTTGTTTTGATGGTTTTGTGAGGGTTTGGGGGTTGTTTTTGTTTCTTTTTTGTTTGTTTGTTTTGTTGTTGTTTGGGGGTTTATTTGGGGATTTTTTGTTTATTTGCTTGCTGTTGTTCTGGAGGGTTTTGTTTGTTGGGTTTTTGAGGGAGTTTTGTGTGGGGTTTTTTTGGGGGGGGATTTTTTTTTTTTTTTTGCTATATTTTTTGGGGGGTGGTTTTTTCCACTTTGATTTTTCCTTTGTAGTCAGGTGCCAAACCCCCAGGACTATCAGGAAGACAAGAATCTCTCCAGAGTGGGAAGTTCTCACTCAGAGGGAGCCCTTTAGTGCCCCGACAGGTTTGGAGACAATAATCTGAAATGTTACTCCATGAACCTCCTGATGAACTCCAGGCAGAATTAATCCAGGGTACTCCATTAATACAAAACTCCCCTGGGAAGGAAAAGTGTGGAAGCCAGAAAACCAATCATGGAATCCTGGGGTGGGCTGGGCTGGAAGGGACCTTAAAAATGGGATTATTCCATGGGCAGGGACACCTCCCACTGTCCCAGGATGCTCCAAACCTCAATGTCCAGCCTGGCCTTGGGCACTGCCAGGGATCCAGGGGCAGCCACAGCTGCTCTGGGAATTCCATTCCAGGGCCTTCCCACCCTCCCAGCCAGGAATTCCTTCCCAATATCTCACCTAAATCCACCCTTTTTCTTCAGCAGAAGGTCATTCCCCCTTGTCCTGTCATTCCATGCCCTTGACCAAAGTCCTTCTCCAAACTCAGCACTGTTCTTCTCCCACCTGCAAAAAAACAGGAACTGATGGGATGCAAACATTTCACATTCCAGCCTGGAACAGCTGTGGCTGCCCCTGGATCCCTGGCAGTGCCCAAGGCCAGGTTGGACACTGGGGCACCCTGGGACAGTGGGAGGTGTCCCTGCCATGGCAGGGGTGGCACTGGGTGGGATTTACGGTCACTTCCAACCCAAACCATCCATGATTCCATGAACCCTTTGCACACAAAAATATGTGGAAAGCAAGAATATCTCCTCAGAGTGTGAAAAACACCAATCACTTGTTTTTAGAATTTTAAAAGTTTAATAGTAACAAAATGGTTATAAAAATAGTAATACAATTAGAGCAATGAAATTTTTGACAGTTTGGATTAGGACAATAGAAGACAATAAAAACAAAGAGTTATGGACACCCCAGGTACCTCTTTCTGGGCAAAATAAGCCCGAAAAAGGCCCCACGTTAACAGAGGATTAACCCTTAAAAACAACAGCCTGTTGCATATTCATACAGCTCATCCATGATGCATAAATTCCATTCCAACACAGGATTCTGTCTGGGCAGAGTCAGCTTCTTCCTCTGAACCCTGATGGTGTCTCCAGGGCTGAGCAGGCAGGAAGAAGTTCGTTTGTGCTGATAATGGAGCAATGAATTCTCTTTCTCTGAAAGATTCAGGTGTCCTGTGGCTGCTGTCTCACTGCCAGTCCTTTCTTTAAAAAAGTATCCTACATAGCACAGTTTCTATTTTAATATTTTGTTATAACCTAAAACTACATTTAACCCAATACTTAAGAGAATTAACACAGCATAACTTTCTAACATAACACATACAATATTCATTTGAATATTTGCAAAAAGCCAATCATAAAATACGCATTTTTCATGAGAGCAAAAGTCTGGAAAAAAAAAATCCTCTTGACTCGTGACAAAATGAATCCAAGCAGAGCTTTAGAATTCCCTGTCATTTCTATCAACATCCCAGTTTTCCAGCACCTCAGACTGCTCACATTGGTCCCTTCTGGAATACGGATCCCTCTGACCTTTTGTTTTCCATGTCAGAATTAGTTATTCCAGGAGAATTCCATGTTTTCAGCATCTCAGTTCCGACTGCTCCTGAAGTGTTGCCTTGCTGCGCTGTTTTAGGGGTGAGGGCTTTGCAAGTGACTGGGATCACTGCTGGGCAAGACACTGAGAGGGAAATTGGGGAAATCAGTGCTGGAAAAAGGGGATAAATATTTTACAATAATTACCAAATGCTCTTGTGGTGCTCCAGACACAGAGACCACGAAAAACTTGGAAAAAACAGAAAGGAGCTGAAAGAACAGCTCAAAGGAACAGAGTGATTTTAACTCTCACTTTTCCCTCAGAACTGAATATTTTCCTTGGAATGTGTTTTCCATGATCAGGCTGCCACAACCATGGCTAAACCATGACCTTCAAAGTAAAGAATTTGCAGGGAACCCCCCGCAAGGGGAGAGAATGATGAGGAGGACTCCACCTTATCAGAAGGCTAATTAATTGCTTTATTATACTATATTATTCTATACTAGATTACATTACATCTAAACTGAATCTGCCCAGCACTCAGCTCTGCACTCACTGCCCAGAATCTCGTGCCTGTCACCCTCAGTCCTGACACACACACACACACCTGGCCCTGACAGGAACCAAACCCCATCACTGTGGGTGAGCAATGCCCACATTGCATTCTGCTGTGGCACAAACACAGGCACAGCAAGTGAGAGAAGAATTGTTTTTCCTTTCTCTGAGGTTCAGAGAATGTGAAACCCAGAAATATTCTTGGGCAGAATCGTGCCTTGCTTTTCTCTGTGGAGAGAAATGTGGCGACATCGAAGAGTCACCCAAGGAAACAATTCCCCGCAATTCCCACCTCTGAGCTCAGCCTGGAATGCTGAATAACGACTGCGGCAGGAGCAGAGCATTCCTAGGATTGAGCTGCTCCATTCCAGAGTCTCCCAGCCCCAAGGAAAGGATGGAGCCCATCCCACCATCTGCCAGGCTCCTGCTCTGCCTGGTGCCTTCTTCCCAAGCAGATTCCTGGGTCCGTCTGTCCCCACGGCAGCCCCAGATGCCACTGGCTGACATTTCCTCTCCAGGCACATTCCAAGGACAATGGGAGCCGGGCTTTGTCCTTCTCCAAAGGCATCCAACACTCCAGATTGACTCATCAGCATGTGGCTGGGCTACCCAAAGGGTAAATTCCTGGGATCTGTGTGAAATCCTGGGGTTTGAGGAAATGTCAGGCTTTCATCTGTGTTTTGGAAGGAGATGCGACTTTTCCAGGCTGTAAATCCCTGCTTTGCATAGTTCTGACTGAGAAGCTCAGGAAAGGTGTAAAATCCATCTTTTTCTTGAGGATGGGTGCATTCCTCCTCCTTGGAAGTACCCAAAGCCAGGCTGGATGGGCCCTGAGCAGCTTGGGATAGTGAGAGGGAATTCCTGAATTTGGGAGTGTGACTCCATTTGTCATTCTTGGAAGTAACGGATTATTTGTGGGATTTCTGGTATCATTCATTTTGTGGTAGGAGAGTTCTACCCCTCCATCCCCTGACAGCTGGGGATGAGAAAAGATCCCTCCCTGACAAGTTTGAATCATCATGGAATCATGGAATGGTTTGGATTGGAAGGGACTTGAATCACATCCCATCCCATCCCATCCCATCCCATCCCATCCCATCCCATCCCATCCCATCCCATTCCATCCCATCCCATCCCATTCTATCCCATCCCACCATTGCTGTGGGCAGGGACACCTCCCACTGTCCCAGGGTGCCCCAGTGTCCAGCCTGGCCTTGGGCACTGCCAGGGATCCAGGGGCAGCCACAGCTGCTCTGGCAATCCCAGCCCAGCCAGGAATTCCCAATTCCCAATCTCCCACCCATCCCTGCCCTCTGGCACTGGGAGCCATTCCCTGGCTCCTGTCCCTCCATCCCTGTCCCCAGTCCCTCTCCAGCTCTCCTGGAGCCCCTTCAGGCCCTGCCAGGGGCTCTGAGCTCTGCCTGGAGCCTTCTCCTCTCCAGGGGAGCATTCCCAGCTCTCCCAGCCTGGCTCCAGAGCACAGCTGCTCCATTCCTTGAATTGTCTTGACAACAACTCCAAGTCCTCATCTATGTTCATATCCATTCCCATTTCCATTTCCATTTCCATTTCCATTTCCATCCATCTCCACACCTGCCCATGGATCCCCTAGCCAGCAGGAATGTTGAAAAGCTCCCACTCAGCTTCATCTGCCAGAATTCCCCACACGGCTCCTGGGGCTCCTGGGCTCCTGTTCCTGCAGCTGGGAGAACATTGCAGCATTTTTGTGCCTATCAGGACCACATTCCTCTTTAAATTCCCAGATAAATCCAGCGCTGGCTGGGAGAGCGTTTGCTGTGCAGGCTGATGAGTGATGAGTTATCCATGGATGTTTTTATCCTTCTGGAGTGATGTTAGGCAGATTGGCTGCATTTTGATTTGATAATTGGCTGTGAAGGACTCTTAAATCCATGAAAATGCTTTTCAGTCTTTTAAAAGGTGCTTTCGAGCCCCTTTCTGTTTGATTTTTTGACAGCTGCTGGATTTGTTGCTGTAAGAGATCAGATAAAAAGTTCTGGGAAGTTTGATCCTGTTTTTAATCTGGGAATGTTGCCCAGGAAAAGTGGTCCATTTATATTTGTCCAGTAGAATTGATTGACTGGAATGAAAATCAGATTAGAGATTGTTCTAGAGTGGTTTGGGATGGAAGGGATCTAAAATCCAATCCCATTTCACCCCATTCCATGGCAGGGACACCTTCCACTGTCCCAGGCTGCTCCAAGCCCCAGTGTCCAACCTGGCGTTGGACAATTCCAGGGATCCAGGGGCAGCCACAGCAAATCTGGGAACAATTCCCAATTCCCAATATCCCATCCATCCCCTCTGGCAGTGGGAAGCCATTCCCCCTTATCCTGTAACTCCTGCCCCAATCCAAAATCCCTCTCCAGCTCTCTCACGGGTAAATGTGAAACACTTTTATCCTGGCTGGATTTGGAGTAGGAGATCATTCCAAACTCCCAAAAAACTGCTGGATCTAGGAAAAGAACCTGAAAACATTCCAATGAAACTGAAAGATTCAGGAATGAGGGAAACCTGGAGGTTATAACTTGAGCTCAGTTGATGCTGTACCAGGAACTGGTGGCTTTGGCTTTGGAGGGTGTCATGGATAACATGGATTGAAAAGATTCCTAAAAAACCCAGACTATCCCAGGAGCAGCTGTTGTGAAACTACTTCAGTAATTAAATTGATATTTAAAATATTCCTCCCTAATCCCTGGGGACCAAACCAATCCAGGGTGCCCATGGTCTCCACAAGGGGACCTGGAATTGGATTAATCCACTGTTATTTCAGAGCTTTGAACCCCAAAACTCCTGCTGGGATCCCATAAATATTGATCCACTTCTCTTTCCCATTCCAGCCTCAACTTTTCCTGAATTTCAAGCTGGGGACACCAAACCATCAATAACCCACCACATATTTGGGAGCATTCCTGGTTTCCAAGGAGTTTTAATTTCTTTTTTTCCTCCTGACACAGATCCAGATCAAAATTTGGCTTTTCTCACTCCAGCTTTATTTGTTTTCCAGCGATTCTGGATGTGTTTTATCCACTCTCCTCTTGTGATTGTGGAATAAGAAAGAAGATTAATGGGGAAAAAAAAAATGAAAGAGGAAAATGAGATGGCTGCTGTTTCCCATTTGGTATCTGATTTATATTAATAATTGAATACATGCAAGATGACTTTTATTGAGGAAACAATAAATGTTTAATAAGGGAATGAGCAGTCCATCATCAAAGGGAGCTCTGCTTAGGAGGCTTTTGGAGGGGGAAGAGCTGTTTGGGATTTCAATCATCCCGGGGACACTTTATTCCCCTTGCTGCCTCATTAACATCCCACATTATCCCGCCTTGGGATGAGGTCACTCCCAAGGAAAAAGGAGATTTTAGGAGAGGCAAGATGCAATTTCCTCAAATGTCTGAGCTTTGAAGGATGCTATTCCATAATAAACTTTTGTCCATGGAGCTCCAATCCCAAGTCCAGCTCTTGCCAGTGCATCCCATGGAAGATCTGAGTTCTTGGTTCAAGGTGTTTAATAATGGAAAAGGGAAGGGAAATGTCAATACCTGGCTGAGGCCAAGGCAGGGAGAGGATCTGGATCCTCAGGAATTATTGTCAGGGAACAAGATGTTGAGCTGGAGACAAACAAAGATTGGGAAAGAAATTAAAAGGATATTAGGAATGGAAAGGGATCAGGAACACACAGATAAGCAAATAGATGGGTGGTAATTTGTTGGGAAAGATGAAAGTTTGACAGGAAAGTCTCACAGATGTGTGTGTGCTTAGCAGAAAGATTTTTGAATGTAGAGTCTGGTGAAGGAATAGAGATGGAAGCAAGTTTTGATATAGAAGAAAAGAATTGCTGAGCCAGCCTCACTGGATAACCAAGGAGGCAAAGGGTCTGTCAGTTAGAAGGGGTTTTTATGGCTTAGAGCAAAGGATAAACCCACCCCAAACAAGAAGATGTTTTCACCAAGCACAAAGAGAGCACAGGCAAACAAGGCAGCAAATGTGGCAAGGAGAAAAAAGGTCTCAGAATTTTCCAGTGCAAGAAAACTGAGAAACAACTCCCAGCTGAAACTGTAATGTGCTGACTTTGAGTGATTGGAGAACAGCACCATGAATATGGGAATTACAGCAGTTATGATGGGCTGTAGGTAAAAGTTAAGGGATAGATTGGTTCTACTGGATGAAGATGCTCAGCAAAGAAAAGTCTCCAATGCATTGTACCCTAAACTAAGGGTGCCCAAGGCTGCCTGCAGCTGGAGCTGACAGCTGTGGGCACAGCTCTGTCACCCACGGCCCTGGGCTGCTGGGACACCTTGGATCCAATGAACTGCATTTGGGAGAGCCCCTGCAGTCCCACATCCCTCAGTCAGGCTCTTACAGTAATTCCCTTGCTAATGCCTTGGAATGGGATAGAAGGATTTGGCCTGAACTTTTATCCAGCTCCATGAAGAAAATCCCCACTTCCCTTGGAAGCTCTTCCTTGGGACATTCAGCACAACAAGGAAGAACATCCCAGCATCATTCCCAAGTGAAAGCTTGGACCCTAAAATTCTGGAAATGGTTCATCCTTCAGCTTGCCAAGGTTTCCTGAGGGCAGCGATCCAAGAATCACCTCCACAGGCAATGAGGGAAACATTTCCCTGCCCATGGCATGATCCTTGAAGTCCCCTCCAATATTTTGGAAGGGCAGGATGCATAAATATCAGGAATGACGTAACAGGAATTGTGAGGGATCATCGTTTTACTGGCACATATCTGGCTTTGCCTGGAAGAAAATTCATTCCTACAGCTTGCTGGAGCACCAGGACTGGGAAAACCATATCCAGCAGGAGCTGCCTCCCACCACTGCCATGGAAAGGAAAGGCCATGGGAAGGACCAAAAGCTGCTTGGAAGCCACATCCACATGGATTTTAAATCTCTCCAGGGATGGGGACTCTACCACAGCCCTGGGCAGCTGTGCCAGGCCTGGACAAACCTTTCCATGAGGAAATTTTCCCCAATATCCCATCTAAACCTCCCCTGCTGCAACTCGAGGCCTTTTTCCCACTGCGGAGAAAAGTCCTCAATTTCTGTTGACACCCAGAATATTCTGAACTTCCCAAAAATCCCAAGGGTGCCTGGTGTGAGGATTTGTGGACTCGAACCAAGCAAATATTTGCCAATTCTTTGATATTTGCATTTTGCAGCAGTTGCTAAGAACAAGCAGTAGAGACATTATGGAAAAGTCCATCCTGATGGAAATCAGGGAATTCCAGACTGCTTTGGGTTTCAAGGGGCCTTAAAACCCCTGCCATGGGCAGGGACCCTTTCCACTCTGCCAGGTTTTATTTCCATATCCCTGCCAGATTTTTTTTTTGTTTTGTTTTAAAAGGTGCTGATTATTTTGTAACCCCACGAGACAGACTAACTCCCAAAATTGCTGGAAATGCTGGGGCACCATCCCAAAACTTTCATCAAGTGCCACAAGCAGCGAGTGTGGCCCGACGGCATCAGCTCCTTGAATACATTTCAGGGGCATCCAATCCCCTCGGAATGTTTGCTCCCGGTGAATGAAACCCAATTTCTCCGGGTGAGCTCTCGATGTTCCGCCGCCGATTTGCATCACAGAAGGGGCAGCTCGGCTTCGTGCAATCCCGAATTCCAGCGATCCCCGCCTTGTCGGGATTACAATTGCGTTTGTAGCTACTCCTCCATGCGAGCAGTCGATTCTTGCCCAATTAGTTGCATTTTGCACCATTGGCATTAGAGTTCACCGGGGCTGAACTTCATCCCCGCCCTTCCCTGTTCGTTGGAGCTTCATTCCCATTCCTCCCACAACGTCTTCGTTTGCTTTGTGCTTTTAATTAAAAAGGCAAGCTTTGGCTCTGTGCATGCTCTGGAAATGCAAACAGTTCTTAATTAAAGCACGAGAAAGTGCCAAAATTAAGCATAATTAGTTGGGCAGGGCAGCAGCGAACAATGGGCTGCGTTCTGTGTATGCAAACCCCCCCAGAAACTGCAAAAACAGGAGCAAAAAGCATAAAATAACCGTAATAAATCAGCACTGCTCAGTTATTAAACTTTTATTTCCCTCATCACCATTATTCCCATGGGAATCACATCCATTCCTATTAAAACCTGGGGTTTCATATTGAGTGTTTTTATTAATAATCATGGAATTGTGGATTTATCTCTGCTTATTCCCTGATCTCTGATATCCAGCCTGGATGTTGATTGTACCAGAGCTCTGTATCACCTTCCATTCCAGAAATATCTGTAATTCCTGCAGGAAAAGATGGATCCAGGCTGCCATTCCAGAAATACCTGTAATTCCTGATGGAAAAGATGGATCCAGGCTGCTATTCCAGAAATATCTGTAATTCCTGCAAGAAAATATGGATCCAGGTTGCAAACTGAGATCTGGGGCTTTCCAAACCCTTTTATAGATGGATCCAAACCTTGGATTTATCCAGGTAATTAAAATTCCTTTCTACCTGTCCTGGTTTTGGCTAAGCTGGAGTTAATTTTCCTCCTTGGAGCTGATCCAGTTGGGAACTGACTGGGAATTGGTCACATCCCACAATGCCATGAGAAATATCTCCCATCTTTGGGTGGAAATCCGTTCTTCCTGAAAGAAAAAGGGGTGTGCAAAATTCCTGCTGGGATCAGCACCCATTTTTTCCCCACCCTGTGCAATTTCCATCCTTCCCCAATCCCCGATTAAGGGATTTCTTCCTTTCCTAAACCCCCCTGCCTAAAAATAAACAGAATTTGGAAGCAGGAATTTGCTGCTGGATCCGTTGTTCCAGAAGCAGCAGCAACGTGTTTGGAATTCCATTATTTATTTGCTCCTGTTTTAACTGGATGGTTCCTCATTTGGAAGTTAAAAAGCTTGTCCAGTTCACGTTCTGATGACAAATATTTCTAATAATGAACTGATCTAAGCCTCTAAATTTTGCTCTCAAGCTTTTTATGGGTTTGACTGACGAAAAGGATAAAGCCTAAAGGCCAAATTAATTTTAAAATCTGTATTTGAACCCCCAATATTTTCTGTTTGTGACTGTTGCTAAATTAAAGGCTCCTTGCGCAGGCCAGGATGCACTTTAATTAATAATTCCCTAATTTATAGGTGCAAAATGTGGATGTACAGAGCAGGATCAGGTATTGATCCTCCGAGCAGGGAGCGAGGTCGGGGAGGCCAGGCCAGCACAAGTTAATTACTTAATTGAAAAAGACACAAAAAGTCACGCCCTGACCATGATTTAAGCAAACAATTTCCAAACTTTTACAGTGCAGAAAGGAGCACTTATTTATTTTTACCCCCAGTTCTGGGGTTTGAATTCAGAGAAGAGAATTGGGATTGTTCAGCTGGAGATGCTCGGGGGCGACCTCGTTGTGACATTCCAGTGCCTGAAGGGGCTCCAGGAAAGATCCCAGGAGAGAGAGGAATTCCAAGGGATGGAGGGACAGGACACAGGGAAGGGCTTCAAAATGAGAGGAGAAGGGTAAGGTGGGATATTGGGAAAGAATTCCTGGTTGGGAAGGTGGGGAGGATCTGGGATGGAATTCCCAGAGCAGCTGCGGCTGCCCCGGGATCCCTGGAAGTGCCCAAGGCCAGGTTGGACACCTGGGATAGTGGAAGGTGCCCCTGCCCACGGCAGGGCTGGAATGGGACAAATTTTGAACTCCCTCCCAACACAAATCCATCTGGAATTCTCTAACTCTAAGCCGAGCTCGTTTTTATCCGATTATTTTTAAAGCAAATCTAAAAGAATTCCAAGTTTTCCTGCAGGAATATTGCCATAATCACCTGAGTGTCTGGAAAGTGGAGGAAAAATTCCCAAGGACAAATGCAACCTCTATGTCTGGCACAAAAAAAAAATCACATTTAAAATGAGTTTTATAAATTCTTCTTTAGCTACGACTCTTACAAGAATTTCAGCATTAGGGGAGGTCAGTTTGCCATTTATCCAGACCCTGGAATTATCATTATCCCAGTAAAATCCAAGGGAAAACACCAACCTAAATATATTTTACTGCTCAGCCTAAGACAGCCTAAAATATAAAAGCCCTCAGCAGCAGCTCTGCCTTCCCTGCTCCCAAAAGAGCCTCTAAAAATGCAATAAAGGATTTCAGGATTCAAATCCCTGCAGCACTCACATTCCAGCCATATCCCTCCACAGGGACATTCCCAGCTTTCCTGGGTGTCTTTCCCTGGATGAATCCCCGGCATTTTGTCAGAGGATTCCAAAATTCCCAAGATTTCCTCACTGCCAGAACTCCTGGAAAAGAAATGGTGGGACCACAGAATCCTTAAAGTTGGAAAGGACCTCCAAGATCATCAAATCCAACCTTGGGCTGAAGGACTTGGACCCAACAACCTCAAGGGCTGATCTGGATCCCGGTCATGCATGAGGTTGATTTAGAAGAATGTCTGGAGAAAGTTCCATAAAATTTTCATTTTGTGAACTTAATATCTCACACGAAGTGTGGCGTGTGGAATATTTAGCAGGGAAGTCAATATTGCCGTGGGCTGGGAATAAATGAAGGAACATCTCTGGGTTGGATCAATCACACCTGCTCGATTCGGGGGCTGCTGGAAGGGGCTTCTGGATGAAAATCTGCCAGAGGGAAGGAAGATGTTAAAATATAAAGCTGAGTTTAGCGCTTCCCGGAGAAGCTGTGGGTGCCCCTGGATCCCTGGAAGTGTCCAAGGCCAGGTTGGACACTGGGGCTTGGAGCAGCCTGGGACAGTGGGAGGTGTCCGTGCCCATGGCAGGGGTGGAATGGGATCACCCTTGAGGTACTTCCCATCCCCAAACCCTATTCCATGATTTCTCTGTTGCTCAGTCCCTGTTTTGAAAGGTTTGGGGAATGTGAATCCATACGATGCTGGACCATGATGTCCCTCCATCCTCATTTGGACTTGCTGCAAATAATTTCATTATAAAGCAACAAAATCCACAATAATTTCATTCAGCTGTTGGTCAGGAGATCCAAATGCGTCCCTGGCCACTATCCCTCTGGATGAAGGGACCAAAGGGTGGGAGACTGTCCTAATCATGGAATTCTGGAATGGTTTGGGTGGAAGGGACCTTCAATCCCATCCAGTGCCACCCCTGCCATGGCAGGGACACCTCCCACTGTCCCAGGATGCTCCAAGCCCCAATGTCCAACCTGGCCCTGGACATTTCCAGGGATCCAGGGGCAGCCACAGCTGCTCTGGGAATTCCATTCCAGGGCCTCCCCACCCTCCCAGGCAGAAATTCCTTCCCAATATCCCACCTAAATCCACCCTCTTCCATCTTAAACCATTTATCCCTCACCTCCTCCTTTTGGGAACAATGAGCTGGAACTGAGACCTCCTGAACAGAAGGGAAAGGACTCAGGATTTGTGTCCTGGGCCCTGCTCCTATTCCATGGTTTGGAAGAAGAACCCACAGAGCAACACCCACCACCAAATTCCCATGAAAACCCAGCCCTGGGTCACAGCCTCATGCTGTTGTCCAGAATTTTAAAACTTTAACTTCCAAAAAACAGATAAAAAGGGGGAAAAATACGTCCTGCATATATCCTCTCTATATGTAGCCCAGTGAATAATTCTGTGGATTATTTTGTGTGGAGTAAATGGCTGGTGCAGGACACAAATTAAATGAAAGGCCTCTTCCATCTCCCAAATGAACCATCAGTGCTTTGGATGTGTCTCCACTCTGAGTGAAAATTCCTGTTGGAAGTGAGTGTTTAGGTAAAAGCCTTGCAAGAGAAAATTCCTTCTGGGAATGAGCTGCTGCTTCTCTGCAAGAAGTTCCTTGGAGCAAAGTGGTTTTTAGGGCAACGTCTCTGTGCACAAAGCTCTGCCATCCATGATTCCTGCTGGGCTTCCTGGGGATTTTGAGGGGGGATTTTCAGAGTGATCCAAGGGAGAGCACTGTGGGGACATCAATACTGCATTTCCAGGCTGCTGGAAGTGGGACAATAGGGAAAAAAAAAAACAGGATAAATATTAATAGAGGGATCCCCTGTGATGCTGTACCGACAGTTGTGCCGCTGGAAAAATTCCCCTGCACCGGAATGTTGCAGGGGATACTGGAAGAAAATCCCAGGTGATTGGTTAAATTCAAACTCTCAGTGCCATGGAATGGTCACACCAACACTCTCCTGAGATCCCACCTGGAATGGCATTTACAGCTGTGGTGTCCCAAACAAAAAAAAGGACTTGGAATTGCTGGAGCAAGTCCAGAGGAGGCCATGGAGTTGATAAAGGGACTGGAGCACTTTCCCTATGGAGAAAGGCTGGGAGAGCTGGGAATGTTCCCCTGGAGAGGAGAAGGTGGTGTGGAGACCTCTCAGCACATTCCAGCATCCAAAGGGGCTCCAGGGAATGGGAGAGCGACTGTTCCACCAGGAACTGCAGGGACAGCACAAGGGGAATGGTTCAAACTGATAGAGGGGAAATTTAGATTGGATATTGGGAATTGGGAATTCCTGGCTGGGCTGGAATTGCCAGAGCAGCTGTGGCTGCCCCTGGATCCCTGGCAGTGCCCAAGGCCAGGCTGGACACTGGGGCACCCTGGGACAGTGGGAGGTGTCCCTGCCATGGCAGGGCTGGGATGAGGTGAGCTTGAAGGTCCCTTCCCTCCCAGATCATTCTGGGATTCAAACTGACCCCTCATTTTGGTCCCGAAAGCCAAACTCTCATTTATTTGTCACCCTCCCAAGCCAAGGCCTCGCCAGGATTGCTGCTCATCAATACACGCATTAATTTCCACCAATCCCACAAAAAGGAGTAGAACTTTAGGAAATTGTAAAACAAAAGCAGCTTCAGCCTGTTCCTCTCCTTCCTTTTCCATGCTCATATTCCCTCTTCCCTTCCAGATCTTCTGCCTTTCTGGACATCTGCTGAAGGAAGGGAAAAAAAAAAAAAACAAACACCCTGTCAGGTTATTAATTCACAAGCATCCTTCTCCTAAAAAAACAGGAGCAAACTCGAGTTGAAACAAATCCAGGCTGCTTTGGCACTGCTCCCGAGCTCTCACTCCACTCGGAGCTGGTGATGGGATGCCACTTGGTTGGAATGAAAAATCAGTGCCAAGAGGGCTCTCACCAGCTCACCCCCAGACTCTCCACAGCCCATTCCCAGGGATTTGTGCCGCCTCTGGATCTCCTCTCCTGTTCTCCTGCTGGAAAATCTCCTGGGTCTGGCTCCTTCTTCCATTATTCAAAGCAGTCCTGAGCCCTGTGGATCAGGGATAAGCAGCAAGAGCTCACATTGCTGCAAAGCAGGAAAAAAAAATGGATTTATTTGGATGATGAGTGGCAATAATTATGATTTATTCATTTCAGCCTGGAGAAGAAGAGGCTCAGGAGAACTTAAAGCCCCTTCCAGCGCCTAAAAGGGTACAAGGAAGTTGAAGAGGGATTTTGGAAAATAATGTGGAGTGCCAGGACAAGGGGAAATGGTTTTAAATTGATGGAGGGTCAGGGTTAGATGGGATAACAGAGGAATTTCAGGCTGGGAGGGTGAGGAGGCCCTGGAATTGAATTCCCAGAGCAGCTGTGGCTGCTCCTGGATCACTGGAAGTGTCCAAGGCCAGGCTGGATGGAGCTTGGAGCAGCTGGGATAGTGGAAGGTGTCCCTGCCCATGGCAGGGGTGGAATGAGATGATTTTTAAGCTTCCTTCCAACCCAAACCATTCTGGAATTCTGAGGTTTTATAATTCCACAATCTTTTCCTGGTGCAAGAACAGTATGAAAAGGATGTAAACCCCAAGGAAAAAATTCCTTCTGATCCCAAACCCAGACATCAGCAATTTTCAAAGTCATTTCCATAAAAAACCCACAAGTCAGGAAGTGTACCAAGGAAAAATAGTGGCAGAGGAATTCCTGATATTCCTGAGGAACAAGGAGCTGTGATCCATTCATGGGTCACATCCATGGGGAGGATACCCCTTGCTCCCTCCTCTCTCTGAAATCATGGATAACTTCCAGAGGATCATCCTGGGCACCTGTGGAAGTGCAGAAAGGCCCATCCTTAAAATACAGCAAATGCACAAAATCCTGTTTGGATTCAGAGCATAAGGCCATTCCCACCTTTTCCCTCTCCTTTAAATGAGTTACAAGCATGGACTGGGTGCCAAATTTGCCTCTTCATTATCCCAGAATAAAAATATGCAAGCCCAGAGCCAGAAGGAATAAATTCATCCCTCAGATTCATCAATTATTTCTCCAGTCCCCATCTCCGAGCAGTCACTGTCAGGGGTTGAGTGACAGAGCTGCCATCATCCATAAAACCCAGCTGGAATCCAAAATATCCAATGCATCCCCTCTTCCATTGGAAATGCAGAGATTGGGATTCACACCTTATCCCTGGCAGGATTCCTGGCTGCCTGTGAATCCTGAAATCCTGGATTTGTCACCTCTCAGCTAGTGACACTCACACGGAGCGTTTTGGTCCCGAGCCTGGACCTTCCCTTTTCTGGAGCCACTATTTTGGGAAGGTAAATATTTAGCATTCATTCCGTGCAGGAGAGGCTCTATTTATATCCCTGGACGGGGAGGAGGTCACTGCTCCTGCGGAACTGCCAGGCACGCTCTGGGCTGAGCAGGAGCTCTGCAGGAATCTTCTTAAAGCACCTGAGGTCCCTTTGCAGTTGGGTTCCTGAGGGGAAAAATATCTGGGTTTTGATTCCGGAGGGGTGCTTTTTCAAGTGGAATTTAGGTTTTAAATGAGGTTGGCTCTGGAGCCAACACAGCTTCTAAAACCCTTGTGGATGTGAGGAGAATTGTGGGATGGCTGGGGCTGGAAAGGCCTTTAATCCCATCCACTTCCATCCATGAGGATGGAGGGACATCATGGTCCAGCATCATATGGATTCACATTCCCCAAACCTTTCAAAACAGGGACTGAGCAACAGAGAAATCATGGAATAGGGTTTGGGGATGGGAAGTACCTCAAGGGTGATCCCATTCCACCCCTGCCATGGGCACGGACACCTCCCACTGTCCCAGGCTGCTCCAAGCCCTGTCCAGCCTGGCCTTGGGCACTGCCAGGGGTCCAGGGGCAGCCACAGCTTCTCAGCTCTGTTGGATGTTCTTTGTGATATCCACAAAAAATGAAAATCCAAATATTTCCACTGAGGCCCTCAGGCCACATTCCCAACTGGAGTGACCTGGCCCAGGTCTCTGGATGTCAACAAGGAGCACCTCCAGACCATCAATCCTGATCCCTTCTTCCATCATGGACATTCTCAGACCTCTGGATGCCTCTTCCCCAGAGAATGGCATAAAAACCGTCCAAGGATGGGACTCTGTGGCATCTCGTGACAAGAAATACAAGACTGGAGCATGTCCAAGGAAGGGAATGGAGCTGGGAAGGGTCTGGAGCACCAGGAGAGGCTGAGGGAGCTGGGAAAGGGGCTCAGCCTGGAGAAAAGGAGGCTGAGGGGGGAGACCCTAATTAATTAAAATTAATTAATTAATCTGGTTGATGCATTCCTTTTAATGGAATTTTGGCTCCCTTTAAAGGAAGCCACAGAAAGTGGGGGGGAAAAGAGAATTTCAGGAATTTGTTTGTGAGGTTCACCCGGAAGCAAGGAAAATGGGGGTTTGTTTTCAATTACCTTCTTTTTTTTTTTTTTTTTTTTTTTTTTTCAGCTACTTTCAAGCCAGGAAAGGCAATTCTGAAAGCACTTTTGAATTTGACAATAAAATCCCTAAAGAAAAATTGTAAAAAAACCCAACTAAAATGTCCATGCTTATGAAAGTCTCGTAATTTTCTGTTTTATGCTTTGGTTTTCCAAATGTTCTTTCCAAACTAAATGCTTTCATCAATAAAGTTTCATTTTTCATTGAAGAGCTAGAAGATTTTGGTCCAAGTGGGATTTTCAGTCTGTTTCAATGAGTTATTTGTAACTTTAAAAAAATTCTCTGAGGTGAAAATTAATTTTAGATGTGACTAAAATTTTGAGAGTCTGCTCCAGAATAAAATAAAGGAAAAATCATCAGAGGGTTTTTCAATAATGACCACTATATAGGATAAATTAATATAGGAGAAAATAAAGGTTTTATTTACAATTTTTTGTGTATTTCTAAGGAACAGAGACTTCCTGAAAAATATGGAAATATTCCTGAAAAATATTCCCAAATATTTCAACATTTCCTCTCGTCCTTCTTCCATGGGAGCAGAGCACAGGGAATGTGGAGAGGGAGAGGGAGAAGTTCCTCCTGAGCCTCCTTTTTCCCTCCTTCCTTCCTTCCTTCCTTCCTTCCTTCCTTCCTTCCTTCCTTCCTTCCTTCCTTCCTTCCTTCCTTCCTTCCTTCCTTCCTTCCTTCCTTCCTTCCTTCCTTCCTTCCTTCCTTCCTTCCTTCCTTCCTTCCTTCCTTCCTTCCTTCCTTCCTTCCTCCCTCCCTTCCTCCCTTCCTTCCTTCCGCCACTTCCTTCCACCACTTCCTTCCGCCACTTCCTTCCGCCACTTCCTTCCTTCCGCCACTTCCTTCCTTCCTTCCGCCACTTCCTTCCGCCACTTCCTTCCTTCCGCCACTTCCTTCCTTCCTTCCGCCACTTCCTTCCGCCACTTCCTTCCGCCACTTCCTTCCGCCACTTCCTTCCGCCACTTCCTTCCGCCACTTCCTTCCGCCACTTCCTTCCGCCACTTCCTTCCTTCTGCCACTTCCTTCCGCCACTTCCTTCCGCCACTTCCTTCCTTCCGCCACTTCCTTCCGCCACTTCCTTCCGCCACTTCCTTCTCCCACTTCCTTCTCCCACTTCCTTCCTTCCACCACCTCCTTCCTTCTGTCACTTCCTTCCATCCTTCTGTCCTTCCGTCCTTCCTGTAAATCCCGTGGCAGAATCAGAGCAGTATTTGTGTTCATGAAGCACCAAAAGTTCCTGGTTCTTCACGAAATATGAAAAAACCAATTTATTCCACCTGGCTCCTCCTCTGGAGAAGTCGGCATTACGTCCCAGATTATGACAAGGATTTATTCCCAAACCCTTTGTTTATTCCCACCCCGCAGGGCACAGCTGTGACCTCTCCCAGTTCCATGCTCAGCGTGTGAGGTGGGAACATAGAACACTTCCAGCTCTAAAACCAAACTGGCTTTTTCTTTTTGTTCTTTGGTGGGTTTTTTTTTTTGGACAAATTCTTTCCCAGAATGTTTCGATTTCGGGATTTGCATTCAGACCGCGTTCCCGCTGCCTCCTGCAAGCCCTTCCCTGCCATCTGTGCTTCTCCCTCCGTGCTCCGTGTGGGCTGCTCCATCTTGTCATTTAGCAACTGTTGTTATGCCTTTGGTGCCAGCTTTTGTTACCTTGGCGGGGCGGGAGTTGGGAATAAATTATGGAAGCTCGAGCTTTGCAAATTCTTCTCCAGGAATACCTGCTCCGGAGTGCTCCGGGACAAACGGCTCTGGGAATGAGCAGGAATGAGTTTGTGCACAATCTGGCCAAGCTCAGGTTTTAAAAGGATTTGTGCTGCCAGGAACGGGGTCCATCAGAAGATTTGGGGTTGTTCAGCAGGGGAAGAGAAAGGCTGGAAATTATTCCTGGGGAAAATGAGTTTTTCCTTGTCTTTGCACCAGGGCAAGGAGCAGCCAAAGGTGATTCCATGTGGACATGGATGCACCAGCCAGAGTTAATGAACCCAACCCAGCTCAGACTGTGACAGCTCCAATATTCAGGGAGGTTTTACAGCCCTGTCCACCCTGCAGATTCCCAGCCTGTTATCCCAGAATTATTGAGGCTGGAAAAGAGCTCCCAGCCCATCGAGTCCAAGCTTGTGCCTGATCCCCACCTTGTCCCCAGCCCAGAGCACTGAGTGCCACATCCAGGAATTCCTCTGGCACCTCCAGAGATTGCCACTCCAAACCTCCCTGGGCAGCCCATTTCAATGATTCAAATTCCTTGTGATTGTAAAGGAGGATTTTTTCCCTTTTGCACCGTGATCCAAGGTGGGAGATGCAGCTTTGCACAATTATCCTCTCACCCTAGAGCCACCATTTCTCACCCATGGAGTTCTGGAATATTTGCATCCAGCTTGCTCTTCTGCACCACACAACCCAGGTGTTTTTCCAGCTGTCCAGCAATCCTCAGCTGCCAAATGCCTGGGAAAATGACAAGGGAGGACATAATGACACTTCATGTAGTCGCTGCAGATCCAAACCTAAATCCATCTGCCGGCTGCATCCCTGGAACTGCTGGCTCCCCACTTCCCATCCAGTGCCCACAGCAATTCATCTTTCTGGGATCCTCATCAGCTCCAGCCTTCCCCATCTGGCAGCCACGTGTGACCCATTGTCCCAACACAATGTCAAGTCCACTGAGCACAATGGACCTTGTGGCTGGTGGATCCTGCCAGGAATGTGGAGCATCCACTGGGCAGGAACGCACAGAATGGATCCCACGGCTCAGTGGGGCCGTCAGAAGTGAAAGGTCTCCTTTAGGGTTTGTTCTTTATGCTCCCAACCTGCTCTCATCCATGGGGTATCCATGTTCCAGAGTGAATGCTCATCCCAGACTTCCCTCTCTACCCCCCTGATGATCCAAATCCTTCACTGCTGGAGGGCCTGGAGCATCTCCATGGCTAGGAGAGGCTGAGGGAGCTGGGGCTGCTCAGCCTGGAGAGCCCTCAACCCTTGGTGTCCCTGTCTGTCCCTGACTGTCCCTGTGTCCCCCTGTCTGTCCCTGTCTGTCCCAGTCTGTCCTTGTGTCCCCCTGTCTGTCCCTGTGTGTCCCTGTGTCCCCCTGTCTGTCCCTGTGTGCAGAGGTCAGAGCAGGCCCAGGCTCTGCTCCAGGCCCAGCAATGGCGCCAGAGCCACGGGCAGGGATTGATCCCAGGAATTCCCAGGCACAGGGGGCAGAACTCCTGCCCTGGGCAGTGCCCAGCCCTGAGCAGGGCCCAGACAGGGGCTGGAGTCTCCTCCCTGGGATATTCCAGAGCCACATGGACACAATCCTGTGCCCTGGGCAGGGACTGGCACCAGTGACCCTCTGTGGCCCCTTCCAGCCTGATCCATCCTGGAATTCTGTGCTAGTCCATAAATTTTCCATATTATTTTATGACCCCCCCCTTTTCCACACCTTGTTTATCCCTGCACTCCAGCCTTCCTAGCTCCTGGCTCAGCACCACTGCTGCAGTGAGGTTCCCCTCACAGGTGACAATTCCTCCTGGTGACATTTCCTTCTGTGCAGCTTCCCTGGCCTTTGGCCCCTGGCCAGCCCAGTGACAAAGCTCAGCTCTCCACCCGAGGGCCAGCACATGGTTTTCAATCCCTTTAGATAGGATTGAATCCTATCCCAAGCCTCCAGGATTCCCTCACAGGCACGGCCATCTCCGGGCAGGACCTCACCTCGGTCGCTGCTGTGCTGTGGAAGCTTTTCTAACAAGTCCCCTTTGCAGGGATGATGGCATCGTTATTGTCACCTGACAAGATGCTGGAGTGCCATCCTTCTTAACCTTCCTCTGTCCAGCACTGGCCTCTCCAAAGTGTCCCAATTTTCCTTCAGATAACATCCAAATTCGCTTTCAGACTCCTCCATTTGCTCTTTCCAATCCCCAACTTTCTTAACCTTCCTATTTCCAGGCTTCTTCAGAACACCCCAAGTTTCCTTCAGACCCACCCAAACCCACCTTCAGACCCTTCCATCAGCTGTTCCCAATCCCCAACCTTCTAAACCTTTCAGATTCCAGGACTGGCCTCTCCAAACTTCAGCAGCTTTCCTTCAGACAACATCCCAAACCACCTTTCATTGGACCTCCCCAATCCCCAGCCTTCCTATTTCCAGGACTGGCTTCTCCAAAGCTTCCCAACTTTCCTTCAGAACACATCCAAGCCCACCTTCAGACCTTTCCACTGGCCCTTCCCACACCAATTTGTTTAACCTTCCTATTTCCAGGACTGGCCTCTCCAAAATTCCCCAGCTTTCCTTCCAACTACATCCCAAACCACCTTCCATTGGCCCTTCCCATTCCCCAGCTTGTTTAACCTTCCTATTTCCAGGTCTGGTCTCTCCAAAGCTTCCCAACTTTCCTTCAGGCCACATCCAAACCCACCTTCTGACCTTTCCACTGGCCCTTCCCATTCCCCAGCTTGTTTAACCTTCCTGTTTCCAGGACTGGCCTCTCCAAACATTCCCAATTTCCTTCAGACCACATCCAAACCCACCTTCAGCCCCTTCCATCAGCTCTTCCCAATCCCTGCCTCTCAGCCAAACAAAACCAATCCCATGCATAGCTAAACCAGGATCAAAACAAGAATTTCTGGATCAGTTTTCTATCCACTGTGATAAAAATCCCGTGCGAGCCACAGATCCAGCAGAACATTCCCTACCGCGGTGGTTGCATTCTCCCCATTTAAATCCCTCTTCTCCTCCCTGCACGGTCTCAAAAATTCCCTTTTCCCTTTCTAGTCAGGTCTGTGATCCCTGTTTCTCTTTCCCGCGGCACATGTTAATTGAGAGAGCAGCAATTATGTGATAGAGCAGCTGATAGCTGATAAGAGAAGAAAGGTTATCTCTGTTTGCACGGGCGGGGAAATTAGCAGAGGTGCAAAATCCGCTCCTTATCTTGCTCTGCCATAATGGGGAGAGAATTGAAGGATCCACACACAGCAGCTAATCCCTAAATACACAACCCGCAATCGGCCCCGATCTTATCTCTGCCGGGGTTTGGGAGACGGAGTCGGGTGTATCTTGCTGGAACAAGACTTTGCTAAAATGCTGAAAGT
Source organism: Agelaius phoeniceus (assembly GCF_051311805.1). Lineage (NCBI taxonomy): Eukaryota > Metazoa > Chordata > Aves > Passeriformes > Icteridae > Agelaius > Agelaius phoeniceus. The sequence goes on along the minus strand of NC_135270.1, from coordinate 62,951,447 downwards.
CCTTGAGATGCTGAACTCGGATGTGGAAGCTGGAAGGGAGAATTTGAGGGGGGCGGAGTGACTCCAGGAGAACTGGAGAGGGACTTGGGATAAGGGATGGAAGGACAGGACACAGAGAATGGTTTTGAGATGGAGGAGGGGAGATTTAAATGGGATATTGGGAAGGAATTCCTGCCTAGGAAGGTGGGGAGGGGCTGGGATGGAATTCCCAAAGAAGCTGTGGCTGCCCCTGTAATGCCTTGTGCAGGCTGCCCTAGAGCAGAGGCTGGATGGAGTTCCAGAATAAAGCAGGGATTGATTCAAAGCATCTCCTCCATGCATCCACCTTGGGCAGCACAAGAGCCCAGCCAGGCCTGCACCCAAGATCAACCAAAATGGCCCCAAAATGCACGGCCGGGCACAGGGTCTCTCCCTGGGATCAGTTCTGCTCCATTTGCACCTTGCAGTTCATTGTCCCATTCCAGCTTTAGCCCCTGCAGTCCCACCCTGCTTGTTTTTCTCTCTCCAGCCCACGGGGTTTGTGCTCTTGGGCTGAGGTTTGGATCATTTGTCCTTGGTGCCCAGCTGGAGCAGGAATTGTTTTGTCTCCCTGCTCTGTGCACAGAGCTCAGCATCCCCTGATATGGAGCCCAGACCCACACACTAAAGCAGCACAGAATGTGAAAATAGAAAAGCTGAACTTGAGGCATCACCTGGATCCCTGGAAGTGCCCAAAACCAGGTTGGACAGTGGAGCTTGGAGCAGCCTGGGGCAGTGGAAGGTGTCCCTAGCCATGGAAATGGGTGAAACAAGGATCTTTGAGGTCCTTCCATTCCAAACCAGTCTGGAATTCCAGGATTTGCTGTCACAGATGGAGTGAGTTCCTGGGGCAGAAAGGAATTGGGGCTTTCACAAATGGCAAAGGATTTGCACTGGGAAATCCTGATGCCTCAGGTTTTAGCTTCTCTGTGATGGGCTAAAGCTGGAATGGGACAATGAACTGCAAGGTGCAAATGGAGCAGAACTGATCCCAGGGAGAGACCCCGTGCCTGGCCGTGCATTTTGGGGCCATTTTGGTTCATCTTGGGTGCAGGCCTGGCTGGGCTCTTGTGCTGCCCAAGGTGGATGCATGGAGGAGATGCTTTGAATCAATCCCTGCTTTATTCTGGAACTCCATCCAGCCTCTGCTCTAGGGCAGCCTGCACAAGGCATCAATCCCAGTAAAAACCAGCTCTGTACTGGTCAATGCCAGGTGTTCTCCTGCCTTGAACAATTCAGATTAAAGATTTGCATCATTATTGTTGTGTTGTAGCAAACCCCAGACAATGGAACTGTTCTGTAGTTTGAGATAACCTCACTGAGTTTTTTCTTGAGTGGTTTGAAGTGTCACCGAATTTTCCTCCCCAGTCTGGTTATGTTTTATATCCCATGTGGTTCTGTTTCCAATTCCAAAGTCCCTTTTTCATTCCCACCACCCCTCACATGTTTAAACATCCTCTCCATAAAGCAGCACCCCAGAACCTGCTCTGGCGTGAAATTCTCTGAATATTCCCCGTCTTTCAGTTTTGTGCCCAAAACCAAACTTTTCCCTCTGTCCTACAAAGGACAGGGTCTCAACCTAACCCCAAATAAATAATCAGGAATTAAGATCTATAGCAAAGCAGAGCAATCCTGCCAGGCCCTCTGTATTTTGTAAGGGCTTCTCAAATTATGTTGACCTTTTGTTTTTCCCATTTTTCTTCCAATTTGTCCAGAAAGGTCACAGCAGGATGGAGGATGAAACCAAGGGATTTGGGCTGATTTGAGCTGTTGATTAAATGAAAATTTAGCACTGGTTTGTCATGGAATTGCAGAATGGTTTGGGTTAAAAGGGGCCATAAAGATCATCTCATCCCACCCCTGCCCTGGGCAGGGACACTTTTCACTTTCTCCTGCTGCAGCCTGGTTTTTCCAAGGAGATTCTGCTGACACCAGGATTTGATTTTGTCTAATCTGCTTTTTATTTGCACTTTTCCCTCAGTGTTTTTGGGATGAAATGCTGGCTTGGCTGATGGAATGCTGTTTCTTTGTTTTCCACAAAACCCAGTTTCACCTGTTTGAGCCAAGGACTGGAGTCACTCTGCTCCTTACACCAAACAATTCCCTTTTCCAGCTGAAAAAAAATTCCCTTTTCCCCCTTTTTACTGTGTAAAAACCTTCCAGACATCCATTCCTTGCACAGGTAAATCCACATGGCATCCATTATTATGGATCATTGGGAAAATATCTTAATTTTTTACATCTGATTGACTAAACTCACATCAGTAAGATTTAAATATTATTTGCCAAATTTTGGAAGTAAAAAACATTTTCAAGTACTTTTTTTTTTTTTTTTGAGATCTGAGCATCTGTTATCAACCCTGCAATGCAAATTTTCACATTATTTAAATCTTCCACCCTCAGAGAATTAATAAATTAATAATATTATTTGATCCCTGTGCCCCTTGACATGAGGAGCAGGAAGGACTTGTCACGACTCTGGCACCTTCCAAGTGACAAAACATCTTTTTCTGCCTGAAAAGGTGGGAGAAACACCTGAAACTGTTAAATATTTGATGTTCTCTTGCTGCAGTGCAGTGCAGAGCAGAGCTCTCCAACATTCCAATCTGGAGAGTGGGGAAGGAAAGGGAATATTAAGGAATAATCAGTCAAAAAGTGGGGTCTTAATTCAAAAACTCCACACCCATAACAAATGAAATAAACCCCTAAATGATTAATGAGGGAATAAAAAGAAATCCTCCATTTCCTGGGTCACAGGTGTGGGGTTGGCAGCACCCATCCCATCCTATCCCATGGATACCATCCATGGATCCCATCCCATCCCATCCCATCCTATGGACCCCATCCCATCCCATTCCATCCCATTCCATTGCCATCTCATTCCATTCCCATTCCATTCCCATCCCATCCCATCCCATCCCATGGATCCCATCCCATGGACCCAATCCCATCCCATTCTCATTCCCATCTGATCCCATGGATTCCATCCCATCCCATCCCATCCCATCCCATCCCACCGCTGCCTGCACTGCACTTGAAGCTTTCTTGAGATCCAGCAAAAGGACCTGAAGTTCCAGGGAATGGCTCCCAGTGCCAGAGGGCAGGGATGGGTGGGAGATTGGGAATTGGGAATTCCTGGCTGGGCTGGAATTGCCAGAGCAGCTGTGGCTGCCCCTGGATCCCTGGCAGTGCCCAAGGCCAGGCTGGACACTGGGACACCCTGGGACAGTGGGAGGTGTCCCTGCCATGGCAGGGCTGGGATGGGATGGGATTTAGGATCCCTCCCAACCCAAACCATCCTGGAATTCTGGAATTCTGTGACTCCCAAGCCGATGGAGCCAGTCAAGCAAACACCAGAGAATGGGGGTTTGTGCAGTGCCTCCACTCCCTGGAAATCCGGGTTTCACCAGGATTTGGTGCGAATAAACCCCTGGATGGACAAAGAGAGAAACCAGCAGCTCCTGGTGGGTTTCAATCCTCGGCAAACTGGGAGCCACCCAGAAATTTGGATCATCAGGTTGTAAATTCACCTCTCCCTCACTTCTGGTGTCCCTTCTGGTGTCACAGGTGATGCTCAAATTGGTTCCAAACCTGTCACCCTTGGCTGGTGGCCCAGGAACCCCCCTGGGTCACGCCGGGGGTTCCCAAAACCTCCTTCCATATTCCAAAACCTCCTTCCATACCCTCCTTCCATATTTAACAATTAAAGAGTTAATTCTGTCTTCCACTAGAATCCATCTCCATGATTAATAACAGCAAGGCTTGAGGGAAAATTGCAGCTGGATTTTGACATTTTTTTGAAATAAATCTTTGCGTAAGAAGCAAAAATAAAATTTAAAAAGAAGGTTTGAGGCAGACAAGTCCTTCATCTCTGAAGCAGAACCATCGTTTTTCCAAGCTGAATCCAGGCTGAGAGCAAATGTTGAGAATTGGGCTGGAAAAGTTGGGTAGAGCCACAAGCTCATGGGTGTGGAATTCTGAATGAACAAAGAGGTTGGAAGCACCAAAGGAGACAAATCCAGGTGTTCCAGGTGTGGCATCTGGTGGGATTAAATCAGCTCTGTGAATTAAATCAGCTCTGTCTTCATCCTGGGCCTCACCTGAAAGGATTTCAGGGGAACTCTGTGCTTAAATCAACGCAGCAGCATGAGTTTAGTTAGGTCAGGGCTGGGCTTGTTTAAAAACCAGAGATTTAGGCCTGGTTTTGTTGACAGAAACAGAGATTTTAGGGCATAAAGCAAATTAATAAAAAAATGAAAGGACTTAAGCACAAGTTCAGTTCCCAGCCCAGACTTTGACGTGCCCTGGGTGGCTCATGGGACACAATCAGGGCTGAGCCCCTCATTGGAAATGAGTCACAAAGGCAGAGGGGTGGGAGGGAAAACTTACGCAGGAAAAATGGGAATGCTCTGTTTCCTTCCCTCTCCCTATTACGCAGCATAATTTAAAGGACTCTGGGATAATTATGGATCCAGCTTCTGATAACATTAAAAACCAAAAGCAAAGCTGCTTCTCACCTCCACAACCTTAATTTCGGGTGAATATCTGGTGCTGCTACTTTGCCTTTTCCAATTCTCTTCCTCAATCAACATTTTTGCTTTCAGGTCACAAAATAAATCTGATCCTTGGGCCTCGTGGGGCTCAGAAGCGAGACCTCATCTGAAATTTAATGATGGAAATCCCTTTTCTGCTGGGTTTATTTCTCTTCCTGAACTGGCTGGGGATGGATCTGGGGCTGGCTGTGATGTCAGGGTCGGTTTTTGGATGAACTTTGGAGGGGATATCTGAGGAGCACGAGGGTTGTCCCGAGTGTCCCTCTCATCCTCCCCGCTCCGATGTCAGCAGAGTTGTTATAGGGCCACAGCCATGGCCCTGACCCCGAAACCTCCGCAGAGAAAAATTCCCAAACATTTAACGAGCTCAAAACACACAAAAGAGGCAGGTCAGCGTTTCAGGCAGAGCTTGAAGGAGAAACTTCTAGCAGGGAATTTAATCCAGGCTTTGTTGGATATTTGTAGTTCCCACATTTTCCCCTCTCATTAAGAACCCCTGCTCTCGCTCGGGGATCAGCTGCTCCAAACCCAGCCCACAGGGACAAATCCCACCAAGCAACTTTTGTGCCTCAAACCCCCAAATATCAGGAATGTTTTAATTAATTTAGTGGCAATGTTCCTTGGGGAAAGCAGGATCCCCAGGAATAGAGAGAAAATTTCGTCTGATCGCCAGCTGCTGCTGCTGCTGCAGCAAAGAGGATCCCAAAATCAGCATCCAGCTCCCATCCCGACCCTTCCAGGTGTATCCCTTACAGCTGAGTGCACCAAACCATTCCCACAAAACCCTGACCTCTGGAAGTGAGGGAATGTGGGGCTTTATGCAGAAAATTCCATTGCAGAGCCAACACACTCCCTGGAAAACGGGAAAATTCCTGTAATTGATAGTGCTCTTAATCGATCCCAATCAAAGGTTCCTGGAGGTGTCAGTCATTGGTTTGGGTGGAAGGAATCGTTGGTTTGAGGTTCTCCTCCCTGGTGCTGGCAGTGGGAACAGCCGGCAGCATCCCCAGCTGCTCTTCCCAGTCATTCCCAGCTTGGAGCGAGGCGAGGCAGGCACAGGGAGGAGCTGTCATTGGAATATTGTCCTCCGGGAAAGCCTTCCTGCCCCTCAGGCTCTGCTGCGATGGGAAGAGCCAGCCTGACCCCTTTGAAGGTGCTCCCATCCTCCTTTCCATAAATAAATGGAACATTTTCCCTAATCCCTCACAGAATCCCACAATCCCAGACTGGTTTGGGTGGGAAAGAACCTCCAAACCCACCTCGTTCCACCCCTGCCAGGGCAGGGACACCTCCCACTGTCCGAGGGTGCTCAGTTTTTCCTTCAAGGAGGATTTCCACAGGTACCACAGTGGGCACAGCTGGACTTCCCACTGGACACATCCATGAATCCCTGGGAGTCAAGAGTGCAGAGATGTTGGCTTGGGACACGAAACCTCATCCTCTTTCCAGCCCCTCTTTGGTGGCCCTGGCACAGGGAACCCCATTTGGTGACAATTGTTACAATTTGAGAAACCCCTCCCTGGATCCTGGGATAACAGCAGGGATGGGAAACACTCCTTGGCTTCCCAGTGCCAGAGGACAGGGATGGATGGATGGGAGATTGGGAATTGGGAATTCCTGGCTGGGAGGGTGGAATTGCCAGAGCAGCTGTGGCTGCCCCCGGATCCCTGGCAGTGCCCAAGGCCAGGTTGGACACTTGGAGCAGCCTGGGACAGGGGAAGGTGTCCTTGCCCATGGAATGGGTGGCACTGGATGATCCTTAAGGTCCTCCCAACCCAAACCATCCCGGAATTGTGATCCATGATCCTCCTGCTGCAGCTCAGATCCAGTAGATGGCGACAGGATATAAAACATTTCTTTCATTCTTCCATGAATTGCCGGCTTTTTATGTCCCATCCATTTGAACATTCCCCCTTTTCAATCACTTTATTTCCATGTTTCCACGTCATGGCTGCAGTGACTTCATTCATCTTCCCAATTTTCCCATTTAATTCTCATGCCATGAGCTCCATTCCAGGATGAGAGGCACAGCCAATCTCCTCCCACTGCTGCACGTCTGGAGGAGCTGCTCCAGGTTCTCCTTGGCCATCCAATGCCAAGGGACAAGGAATTCCATCAATATCCTCAGCTGGGGAACTTTGATCCATCTGATTTCACTTCTAAACCTGGGAAGGTTGCTTCTTGGATCTGGAAGCAATTTTCCTGGTCTCCTGCAGGGTTGGTTCATCCATAAGGATGTTCAGCCACCACCTTGGAATGCTCCCTGCCCATGGCAGAGGTTTGGAATGGGTTGGTTTGAAGGTCCCTTCCGACCCAAATCATTCTGGGATTCCATGACTTTTATAGCTGAGAAAAGGAGGAATTCTCTTCAAATTTGATCTTTTTTTTTACCTTGAGCACAAAAATACTATGGAATTATGAGCAATCCAAGCCTTCAGTTTGGAGAATGAAGTGGATGTAGGATGGGAAAATGAGGGAAATCCTGTAAATCTGGGTTCTGTAGATCCCACGGAGTGATCTGCCCTGGAGTGAACTATTAACAAGAGCAGGGACAGGACAAGGGGGAATGGCAGCAGGTTTGGATGGGACATTGGGAATTCCTGGCTGGGCTGGAATTGCCAGAGCAGCTGTGACTGCCCCTGGATCCCTGGCAGTGCCCAAGGCCAGGCTGGACAGTGGGAGGTGTCCCTGCCATGGAATGGGATGGGGTGGAATGGGATGGGATTTAAAGTCCCTTCCAACCCAAACCACTCCAGATTTCCTTGAATTCCAATATATTAAAGTAGTCCCACACCTGCAATCCCAAATTCCTCCTTCCAGGATATCAATCCAAGGACAATCCACAGCATTCCAGTCTAATTACTTCTAATTCTCATCCCAGCGAGCTGAAGTCTCTTTATCCATCATAAACCTGGAATTGGATTCCCACATTTTGTGCCATTGTCTCCGTTTTGTTAGGGATGAACCATCTCAAACAGGCGCTGAGGTGATTCCTAAATTCCTGGTTGTCATGGAGACAGGAACGGGCTGACCGACTCCGGCTTCCGTGAGGGTGGAGTGGGCTACAACCCCTTCTCCCCATCCTCCAAAGACTTCTGGAACCTGGAATTCTGACATGGAAACACCTCGGGCAGTTAAACCAGAAGTGCCTGAGATACTTGGAAAAGGCATGGAATGATCAACAGCTCTTCCTTTCAGAATGGAAAAATCTCTCCTGGGCTTTCTCCATGACCAGTTTGGTTATTTCAGAGATGACCCCACACTGGTTTATCCCCTAAATCACAAAAATCAAACTGAAGAAGCAGCGATGACCTTTGCGAGATCCTTGTGTTCCTTCCAACAAAAATCCAGAAGGGATATCCATGTTAAATCCTAAATGCTGATTTATAGGAAAGGTCATTTCACATATTCCAGAGGATGTGATGGAAGCAGCCAAATCCCCCAGCACAGAAGGGTCTGTCAGGCCATCAGCCAATTAATTGTCGGATTTCATATGCCAATAAATTCATTTTTTCCCATTATTTATACGGCCAGCCTACAGAAGGATTTACTGACTCCTTATGGGAAGTTTTATGGAAAACTGATTCTCCATCTGGAAGTGGAGAAGTCCCTCAAGTTTCCCCTAAGTATTAAAAAGGAAAAAAAGGAAATACATTTACTTAAAATTTTGCTATTTTATTTTGGAATCCAGGACTTTAGACGTCCCAGACTTTCTGATATGGACAGGACAGATTCCCATTCCTTGAGGGATTTAAATCCATGTGGATGTGGCACTTGGGGACATGGGGCAGCGGTGACCCTGGCAGTGCTGGAAATGCTTGGACTCCATAATCCCAGAGGGCTTTTCCAACCTAAAACATTCCACAATTCCACAATTTCAGCAGCCTCATGACTCAGGATTTTGGGAAAATGGCAAAAAATGAGCACCTGGAATTGATTTCTCCATTAAAATGCAGCTCCTTGGGAGCAAAACCTTCCCTACCTTGGAAGTTGTGCCAAGCCCTGCTCCGCGTGGGGAAGAGTTTTTATTCCCAAATCTTCATTTTCCTGCCAAGATCCCGCTCTTTTCTCCCTCCAGACATTATTTTTGGGAATGACTCATCCCAGGAAAGGCTGAACCTTCCTGGCTGATGTTGAGAGCCTCAGCTGGAGTGCAAGAATTCCAGGAATGCTGGAAATAACACACAGGGAATCCAGCCAAAGGAAAGAGTGGGAAGTGTCCCTGCCTATGGAATGGTTTGGGTTGGAATGGATCTTCAGGATCATCTAATTCCAACCCAAACCATTCCATGATTCCATGAAAAACCTGGAAAGAGAGAATGACCCAGTTCTCCAGGAGCTTTCCAGATCCCGAATTTCCCGGCGGAACTGTGGGTCTGGCAGGTTCATGTTGAGGTTTAAAGGATATTTTTGGGATGCATCCAGCTTTTCTCCTTTAAATGGGAATTTCCTGGTGGGTTTGGAATGAAGCCTCTCAGCTCGGGATGAATCCCTCAGCTCCATCCCTGTGCTGCTGATCCTTTGGAAAGATCCAGAGAAGAGATGAATTCCCTGCATTTTTCAGAGGAAAATCTTTTCCTTGAGAAACACAATCTCTCATTTCCAAAAGTTTGGGATGTTTGGAAAAGAGAAGTTTCCCTTTACCAGCTGAGTTCCCGCGCCGCTTCCCCGTGGAGCAGCAGATGGATGTGCAGGAGGAACAAAAGGAACAAAAAAAAAGTGGAACAAAAGCAGATGGAGAAATGTTTGGAATGATTCATTGGGAATCAAGGAGTGGCAATTCATTTGTGCCTGGAATTTGCAATTTCTAGCCTGGAAGCCAAATTGTTCCCCTATTATGGAGATTTGGGCTGGATCCAGGCAGGAATTCAACTTCTTCAGGATCTGAGCACCTGCTCGGGAGATTTCCTGGAGCAGGGCGGGAATAATCCGTGTGCTGGAAGTTAAAGATGGAATTTGCTGGAAGGGCAGCTGCCTGGGATGGGATTTGGAGGGTTGGGATCTCATCTGAGCATTTAGATGGAAAAGCAGGAGAGTCTAAATCCTAAATTCTCCTTTTTAGCAGCAGAATTTGGCTCATAAATGGGATGGCGAGAGATGAAATTCTTCGCTCTTTTCCCTAAAATTATATGGGGGGGCAGGAGAACATAAGAAGAAGAAGAAGAAGAAGAAGAAGAAGAAGAAGAAGAAGAAGAAGAAGAAGAAGAAGTAGTGTTATTATTATTATTATTACTATTATTATTATTATTATTATTATTATTATTATTATTATTATTATTATTATTATTATTATTACAAAACCCAACCAACCAAAAAACCCCAAAACCCGAATGAACCAAAAAATCCCCAAAATCCAAATGAACACAAACCCCCAAACCTGGTATGAGGTGCAACAATATTTCCTGCCTCAAAGGAAAAAAAGCAAAACCCAAATGAACCAAAATACCCCAAAACTCAAATGAACCAAAAAAATTCCCAAAATCCAAATGAACCAAAATATCTCAAACCTACATGACCAAAAACCCCAAACCTGGTGTGAGATACAATAATGATTCAAAAAAAGCAAAAAAAAAACCCAAAAAAAAAAAAAAAAAAAAAAAAAAAAAAAAGAAAACAAAACCCAAATGAACCAAAATATCCCAATCCCAAATGAACAAAAAAACCCCAAACCTGGTACGAGCTGGAAAAATGTTCCTACCCCAAAACCCCTCCATTTATCCCACAAATCCACCCAGCCATGGAATATCAACCCTTGTGCAGCAGTGCTGAGAGAAATCCCAACAGAATTCCTGCTGGGAAAAGCAGTTTGGAATTGAAAGGAAAATGAGAGAGAGTTGGAACCAATATTTGAGTTTCAAAATTGGTTTCGTGGAGGAACCACAGTGGATTTCTGGGGTGGGATTCAGGAGCTCAGCCTGGATCTCTTGGCTGGGTTGAAAATTGGGGATGCAGGGGATTTAGGAATTTCAGGGACCTGGAATTCTGGCCTAGCTTTCTCTCCTCACCCCAGATTCCTAAAATCTGGGATTTTCCTCCAAATAAAGCTCTGCTTCCACATTTCCTTCAGGCATTCACTCTTCATTCCTCTCCTTTTCCAAGGATTAGGTGAGACCCCAGTGATTGTTTTGTGAATGTGCTGAGAATTCCTGAAATCAGCTGAATTTGAAGGAATTAATTAGGAATTAATTTGCATAAAAAAGTGCTAAATGCAGTTGAAACCAGCCTGGAAAATTCAGGAAGAAAACAGCAAATTAAGGATCATAGATGGAAATCTCTGGATTCAGGATCAAACCCAAATTAAAGTGGGATTCAGGATCTCTTGGCTCTCTTGGCTGGACTGAGAATAAGGGATGCAGAGGATTAAGGAATTTAAGGGACCTGGAATTCTGGTTCTCTTCACTCCAGATTCCTAAAATCTGGGATTTTCCCCCAAATTAGCTCTGCTCCCACGTTTCCTTCATGCAGTCACTGTTTATTCCTCTCCTTTTCCCAGGATTAGGTGAAACCCCAACAATTGTTTTCTAAATGTGCTGGAAATTCCCGAAATCAGCTGAATTTGAAGGAATTAATTAGGAATTAATTTGCATTAAAAGTGCTAAATGCAGTTGGAACCAGACAGACAAATTCAGGAAGAAAACAGCAAATTAAGGATCATAGATGGAAATTTCTGGATTCAGGATCAAATCCAAACTGGGGTGGGATTCAGGAGCTCAGCCTGGATCTCTTGGCTGTGCTGGGCTGGGTATAAGGGATGCAGAGGATTTAGGAATTTAAGGGACCTGGAATTCTGGTTCTCCTCACCCCAAAATCCTAAAATCTGGGATTTCCCCCCAAATTAGCTCTGCTTCCATATTTCCTGTAGGCAGTCACTGTTTATTCCTCTCCTCTTCCCAGGATTAGGTGAGACCCCAGTGATTGTTTTGTGAATGTGCCGGGAATTCCCAAAATCAGCTGAATTTGCATCGAATTAGATTTGCATAAAAAGTGCTAAATGCAGTTAAATCCCTGGAATCTCCGCTCCAAGGTGTCCTAACCCAGAATCAAGGATAACTCCAAAGGAATTCTCTTGGTTCCTCTAAGGGAACTCTCAGAGATCTCATCACTCTTCTCTCTGAAAACAGAGATTAAAAATCAACTCTGCTGTCACTGAGGTGACAAAAAAATTGGATTTGGGAACTGCTCCGCCACTGTTGCAGGATGCATCCAAGGAAATCTAGAGGCAATTAACAATTCTGCCTCCAGAGTGAGGTTTGGCACGTGAGGAGCAAATCCAGCCCGGCTGAGGAGCAAGAGGAAAGAAAATTCAAAGTTTGTGGAGGAAGAAAATGCGTTGGAATCAAAATTGTGGAATTTGGGTTGGAAGGGAACCTTCAAAACCCTCCTGCCATGGGCAGGGACACATTCCTGGCTAAAAAATGGATAATTCACCTGTGGATGGGGTGATTCCTTCTTCAGGGATCCCTGATCCTCCTCATTTTCAAGGGAAAACAAAGGAAGGGATTTAACTTTTCCCCAGGAAAATTTTGGGAGATAAAACCCAACCTGAGGGTTCATAAATCAGCTTTAATTTCCCGAGCCTGTCAATGGTTGGTGGGAATTCGTAGTAACTCACCAATGAACATTTTTATTTATCGGTATAAAAATATATTTATGTAAAAATAATTATTCCAAACATAGTTATCCTAGAGAGAGGAAAGCTTGGAATTTCAAACATGGTTGTGGGGATTATGAAGAAGAAGAAGAAGAAGAAAACCAAAAACAAAAACAACAAGAACAACAAGAAGAAGAACAAAAAAAAAAAAAGCAAGAACAAGAAGAAATAATAGCAAAGGTAAGCAATAATCAAAATGGTCCTAAATACAAATATTCCTACACTTTTAAATCCTTCAGACCCTGATGGTTGTCTATGAAGTTGGGAATTCCTGAATGATACCAGCAGCAAAAGGAAAATGGGATTTGGGAGCTGCCCAGAGACATCCTCAAAAATTCCAATTTCCTCATTTTAGTGGGAATTCTAGGAGGAAAATACCTTCTTTATTCCCTCCAGGCTTCCTGGTCACGTCCTTCTAGAAACAAATTTTTGAATTCCCTTTGCTCCCTTCCATTTCCTCAGCATGTGGGTCTCTGTAATTCCAGAATCCCTTTGCAATTCCAGAATCCCAGAGTGGTTTGGGATGGAAGGGACCTTAAATCCATCCCATTCCCACCCCTGCCATGGCAGGGACACCTCCCACTGTCCCAGGCTGCTCCAAGCCCCAGTGTCCAACCTGGCCTTGGGCACTGCCAGGGATCCAGGGGCAGCCACAGCTGCTCTGGGAATTCCATTCCAGGGCTTCACCACCCTCACAGGCAGGAATTTATTCCCAGTATCCAACCAAAATCTCTCCTTTTTCAATTTAAAGCATTCCCTTCATCCTGGAGCTTCCTGTCTTTTCCCTGAAGAGAGATTCCAGAACAAACTCAGTCCCAAAGTGAGAGCTCATCCCAAAGTTCCATCCCATTCCTTTCATCCTTGTGAAACACAACTGCCTGGATCCCCCAGAAAACCCAGGAACTGCGGCAAAAATCCTTCCCCACCAACCCCAGCATTATAAACCCTGAGCTCCAAAACTTTCCAGCTCTGGCCCTTGAGATCCCTCAGACTCTTCCCAAATTCACTTTTGTGCAGCCAGAACCATCCTGCTCATCATTCCACTCCTCCTCCACGAGCAAGGAGCTTCCCAGCTCCCAAGAGATGGAGACAACAGCTGGGGAATTAACACAACCTTTTAATCACCCCTTGATCCCTGGCTGATGATGCAAAACCCCCCTTACACCAGGAGCAGCCGAGAAATCCAAAATCACTTTGACTGCAGGGTTTGGGGTTGGTTTTTATTTCACCCTGAGAAAGCAATTACGGAGGGGACAAAGAGCTTTTGGTAATTTCCTTGTTTTGGAATTCAAACCTGATGTCGGAGGAAAGGTGAACAGGATTAAGGCACTCTCTGAAAGGCTCTCAAGTAATTAATCTGCTCTTTGGGGGATTTGGAACCTCCTGAACTGGATCAAGGCCATGTTTCCCTTCCTTTTCTTGTTGCTGTCAGCAGCTGCAAAGAGTTTTTGTGATCCCCAAACCCTGAGTAAACGCTGGAGTGTGTGCAGGGGACAAATCCCTCAGCCAGGCCTGGTTGCTGGGAGGAGTTTTCCAGCCTCCCGCTCTGCATTCCCAGCAATTCAGTGGATTCACACCTCATTCCTGAAGTGTTTTACACCTAAAATCCATTATTTTCCACGTGTCTGGATCCCAGAAAACCATTGCCAGGTCAGAGTTTGTGTGGGAATGATGCACCTTGGTCCATCCAGGAATTAAAACATCACAGCCAGAGCTGTGGATCAGAAAATTCCCCTTCCAACCTCAATTTTGGTGTCTATTTTTCAATCCAGCTGCACTGTTTGGGACAGGGCTGTTCTAATAACAGGCAGAACTCAGATCCACAGGATATTCTGGTTCCACAGGGATCATCCAACTCTTACAGCTCCCTGCTTCCATGGAAATCACAGAATCCTGGATTGGTGTGGGCCAGAAGGGATTTAAATCCCACCTCATGCTTGCCCAGATCCAGATCGAACGGGGTTTTTGCTGCTCTGGAGGTGAACCAATATAGTAGAGGAAAGGTATTTGAATTTCTGTGTATAGGCTTTGCCCCAGAGGTCCCGGTTGCCCTTGATGGGCTGCAGCTGCCATGTCCTTAATTGGGCTGCAGCTGTGACCAATGAAGATAACTGGGATAAAAGGGGGTGGGTTAGGCAGTCAGGGAGAGCCTTGGAGGAGCCCTGACCTGAGAGAGAACAGTGTGCAGTGCAGCAGAAGGAGTCAGTGAAGATCTGCAGCCATGAGAATACACCCAAGAGGTATGGACTCTAGAAATCTAATAACAACAATATGAGACTCTAGAAATAATAGAACAGCAACAAACCAAAGCCCCCCTGAGGTTCCAGTGTTGGTGCCCAGCCCGGGGGGCAGAGGGGGCAGCTCTGTCACCCACAGCAGAGGTGGCTTTGAGGAAACCTCCAGCCTGGAGCCTCCCTCCTGGTGCCAGCAATGACAAACAGGATGGGCTGAAAATTTAGGATTGCGAAAGCTCCCAGATCCTGCTCTTCCCTCATCAACGCCTCGAGCAATCCTTGCATCTCACCCAGCCAAATCCCATTTCCAAATGGGAAACATCACCTTTAAATACCTCTCTTCCCTCTCTCCAGTGGTTCCCACAATCCAGTGAGAATCACCCCCATCCCAGGATCCCTTTGGCACTGGGAACTCTGTGTGGGACAGACCCGGGTCTGGCTAAAGCTGTGTGATTTAAATCCTGGGATTGTCTGGGGGGATGAATCAGGATCATCCTACCCTGGGAATGTGGGATGGGCTTGGAAAAGGGATCTGGGACTGGGGGATGGGCTTGGAAAAGGGATCTGGAATGCAGGATGTGTTTGGAAAAGGGATCATGGATCCAAACACATCCTCCTGGGATGTGTTTGGAAAAGAGTTTTGGGAATGTAGGATATGCTTGGAAAAGACATCATGGAATGTGCTTGGAAAAGGGAACATGGGAATGTGCGATGTGTTTGGAAAAGGGATCCCTCCTGCAAGCTGAGAGCTCCAAGAGTTTAACCCTGGAGTGCCTTTTCCCATTGCCATCCCTGCTTTAGCTCCAGGGTCCAACTGATGGTTCCAAAACTTCCGTGAGGCTCAGAAAACACCAGAAGAGAATGGGGAGGGGACACTGAAGGTAAATTCAGGATCACCAGAACCACTTGGAATATGGAAAAACACACAAAAGGAAAGCCATTTTTGATCTTCTTTCCCCCCTGTAAACCTGGCTTTGATCAGCAAAGCCATCGTGACTCTTCACAAATGAGATTTGTATTAACGAGTTCATCAAAACCCCGGCCCTCCACTAGATTTAAACCCCATCCATACCCAGGCAGCTTTTAATTAGACATTTAATCAATGCCTTTAATGGAAGGGGATTGTGATTACCCACCATTAACAGACACCAGACCAGATTTTTCCCTGCTGCAATGAGAGGCTCCGAATGGATTTTAATTTTTGGGATTGAACATTTCTTCATTAAAAAAAAAAAAATTAAAAATGGGTCAGCTGAGATCAGAAGTGGCAGCTCTGCAGAGGTTGTGGGCCTGGCACGAGGAGAGGCTGTGAGTGAGGGAGGGCACTCCGTGGCCATTGATGTCACCAGGAGAGGTGGCACCTGCAGAGATGGGGATGAAAGAGCCGAGGAACAGCCAGGGGAGGGGGCAGAGATGACAGAGAGAGGCAGAGCAGAAGGGACAGAAATAATGGGGTTGAACTCAGCAGGGAGAGCAGTGAAGGCTGAGGCGAGCTGGATTGATGGCAGGAAAAGAGGAGCCAGGCAAGGAGCTGGGGCTGTGGGAAAGAAAGGAAGAGCTCAAAAACCTCGTGAGAGGCACGTGGAACTCTGCACAAAGGTCTTTATGGGCAGCAATGGGATAAATTGGAGCTGTTTCCATGACCCAAAGGATCCCAGGATGGATGGGGTGGGAAGGGACATTAAAGGTCATCCCATTCCATGGGCAGGGACACATCCCACTATCCCAGAGTGCTCCAAGCCCTGGCCTTGGACACTTCCGGGGCAGCCACAGCTTTGCAGGAAAAATAACAACTCTCCAAAGACATCTTTTTAGAGCTGGAGAATGAAGGCATTCCTTTATTCTGGCCAGCATGTGTGATGGAAACCATTTCATCCACACATTGCCCGGGTTGTGCAGAGAAAATCATCCCATCCCTCATGGTCTTCACGAGATTTTTCACATTTCTACATGAGAAACCCAGAGAAATCCTTTGGTTCAATGTTCACTGGTCCCAAATTACCCAATTCTCAATATTTGGTTTCAATATTTACCCAATTCTCAATTTTGGTTTTTATCTCTCTTTTCCCTGGTTTCCAGATTTTCTCCAGCCATGGCAGGGGTGGTTTGGAGTTGATGTTCATTAATGTAGGACGTTAGTGGTCATCATCTCCTCTGGATTTCTGGCTGCTCCAGATCTGTGCAGGTGTTAAACTCCCCAAGCCTCACCCTTGAAACAGGAAAAACTTCCCATTCCCTCCCCCCTGGGCAAAGAAAAACAAACCCCTGAGTAAAGTTATTTCAAATATTTTAGATGTTGTGTCATGTCCAGCAAAAGCATCCCAGAATGGGACTCAGGTACAGCCTCACATTGCCTGGCACCGGCTTTGGGCACACCAGAAAATCCCAGAAACGTGGACAGGGAAAAACACGTTTTCAATGTGGTGTTTAAAGCGTGGGAGAGTGTGGGGGGCCAGAAATGGGAGCGCTGGGAGCACCCACACGGAAGGAATGGGCACTCACTGGGAGAGGGAGCTGCTTTATGGTGGCTGAAAGAGAGCAGAATAAAGCTTTAAGACTGCTCTAAAATATTTAATTACTGCAGATCCTCGTTGGAGGCAGTGAAGAGTTACATTTTCAACTCCATCTGCCCACATTCCCATTAATAAAATAGTTCAGGAGTCATGTGAGGGAGAAAACACCAGTGCAGAGCCAAAACCAAACCCAAGGAACGGCTCAGCAGTGACCCAACAATTAATATCTTTCCTCCCACTTTCCCTTAAATAAGCTCCAGCTAAAAATCCACGTGGATCTGGCTCAGCTTTGCTGTGGTGAGCAAAGAAAAAGGGATGTGCTGGAAACAGCTGGAAAAATGCCACCTTCAGGTGCCCAATAAATGGCAAACAGGTATTTTTCCCTAAAAGCTTTGGACCCAGGAAATTCTCTTTGTCTTCTGGAGTTGGAGGCCATTTGCTGTCATGGAAATTAAAAATAATTTTTTTTAAAAAATAGTCTGGGAGGGTTTTATTGTTCATAAATTCTCTGTCAGCAGTGCAAGGAAGACAAAACACCAACAGGGGACATCTGAGAGGCTGAAGGGCCCTGTGAAGAGATCCTGAGGGAGAAAATGGATTTGTTTTTCCTCCTGGGATCAGAGGGTCAATTTTGGGCATCCCAGAACAGCCTCCAGTGGAGGACATCAAACCTGGCAGAATTCTGGGGGTCCCCAGCTCGAGGGACCAGTGGAGCAGAAATGGTTAAGAAATGGTCCCTGCAAGGGCTGGGCAGGCCCTGGACAAGGGCCACCAGCCAGCCCAGGGAGACAAGGAGATGGTCACCATCCTGGCTGGGACCAGCACTGCTGTGACCAGTGGGACCAGGGATTGTTCCCTGTGCTGGGAACTGCTGAGAAACCTCAAATCCTGTGCTCAGATCTGGGCCCCTCATGACAAGATGGACCTGGAGGGGTTGGAGTGTCCAGGGAAGGGAATGGAGCTGGGAAGGGGCTGGAGCACCAGGAGAGGCTGAGGGACCTCAAATCCTGGCTGGATATGAGCCAGGGGTGCCCAGGTGGGCACAAAGAGGCCAAAGACTCCTGGGATGGATCAGGAATTGTCTGGGAGCAGCACCAGGGCAGGGATTGTCCCCATGCTGGGCTCTGTGAAGGACCCCAAATCCTGAGGGCAGCTCTGGGCCCCTCATGACAAGATGGACCTGGAGGGGCTGGAGAGTGTCCAGGGCAGGGAATGGAGCTGGGCAGGGGCTGGAGAATCCCTGAGGGAGCTGGGCAGGGGCTGCAGAATCCCTGAGGGAGCTGGGCAGGGGCTGCAGAATCCCTGAGGGAGCTGGGCAGGGGCTGCAGAATCCCTGAGGGAGCTGGGCAGGGGCTCAGCCTGGAGCAAAGGAGGCTCAGGGGCCCTTGTGGCTCTGCACAGCTCCTGCCAGGAGGGCACAGCCGGGGGGGTCGGGCTCTGCTCCAGGGCACAGGGACAGGAGCAGAGGGAACGGCCTCAGGCTGGGCCAGGGCAGCTCAGGGTGGGCACAGCAGGAATTTCCCCATGGAAAGGGGGCTCAGGAACTGCCCAGGGAGGGTTGCAGTGCCCATCCCTGCAGGTGTCCCCTGGAGGTGGCACTGAGAGCTCTGGGCTGGGGACAAGGTGGGCATTGGGCACAGCTGGGACTCTGATCTTGGAGCTCATTCCCAACCTCAATGTGATGCCTCAGGTTTGATCTTTTCTATTTTTCAGACTCTGTGCTGTTTTAGTGTGCAGTTCTGAGCTTCATATTATGGGATGCTGAGCTCTGTGCACAGAGCAGGGAGACAAAACAATTCCTGCTCCAGCTGGGCACCAAGGACAAATGATCCAAACCTCAGCCCCAGAGCACAAACCCCGTGGGCTGGAGAGAGAAAAACAAGCAGGGTGGGACTGCAGGGGCTAAAGCTGGAATGGGACAATGAACTGCAAGATGCAAATGGAGCAGAACTGATCCCAGGGACAGACCCCGTGCCCGGCCGTGCATTTTGGGGCCATTTTGGTTCATCTTGGGTGCAGGCCTGGCTGGGCTCTGGTGCTGCCCAAGGTGGATGCATGGAGGAGATGCTTTGAATCAATCCCTGCTTTATTCTGGAACTCCATCCAGCCTCTGCTCTAGGGCAGCCTGCACAAGGCATCAGATGATCCTGGGATTCTGTGACTCCCTGACAGGATCATGCACAAGCACAGAGTGATCCCATTCCCTGGTACTGCAGCCATGCACCAGTGACCCCAGAATGGGTGAACTGGTCTGGAACTGGAAGTTTTTATTCACTGGGGGTGATGGAAGCAGCATCTGTGAAGTGTGGAACATCCCACATCTCATGTGTGCTCCACTGACCAAGCCAGGATGATGCAGGGGCTGCGCTCCAGCCACACTGAGTGGGATATTTGCAGGAATAAAATACACTCAATACAATACAATAAAATGTGGCTCATTCAGTCACCTGGAATTCCCAGAAAAAACAGAGAGGCACAAGAGCTGACTGGAGAATCCTTTTTATTCCACATTAGAGACTTCTGGCAAACTTCTGCAGGGAATCTTGGACATCTGGGTGTGCCTGCATTGGTTTTGACATTCACTCCACCATTATTTTGGCAGCTGAGGCAGGGGGGAGATGCTGAACCAGAAATAGAGTTGAATGCTGAACTCTGAAATAGAGTTCAGCACCAGACTTTTCCTACTGCAAAAAAAAAAAAGAAAGGGAGAAATATTTTGGAGCAGACTGGGTGCTCTGTTTGCTCCCAGCTCAGTCCCTGCAGTTATCCCAGAAATGGGGTGTGGAGTGCCAGAGAGGGAAAAAAAAACCCAATTCCAAAAAATATAAGACACCAAAGCACTTCAAATTCCATATGAAAAGGTAAATGTTAAAATATATATATGTTACTAGAATAAATAGAAAGAGATCTGTTCATTTTCAGGTGCCCTGGGGGGTTCAGTTAGAAGCCCAGATGGTCACTGGGGTGATAAACCCAGTTTAACAGAGCCCAGTCAGCTGGGCTGAGCCCTGCTGCACCAGCAAAGGATCTGTCAGCATGCAAAGGACTTTTCCTACTCAAAAATAAACCAAAACCAAAGGAATATTTTGGAGCAATCTGGGTGCTCTGTTTCCTCGCTGCTCCATGCAGTTATCCCCCAAAAGGGATGTGAAGAGGGGGAAAAAAACAAAACAAACAAAAAAAAAAAAAAAAAAAAAAAAAAAAAAAACAGCAAAAAATAAGAAATCAAACCACTTCCAATTCCATATGAAAAGCTAAATCTTCCCAAAAAAAGTCCGTCTGGAATAAATAGAGAGAGATCTGTTCATTTTTGGGTGCCCTGGAGGGGTCACTGGAAGGATAAACTTAGTTTAACAGAGCCTGGTCAGCTGGGCTGAGCCCTGCTGCACCAGCAAAGGATCTGTCAGCATACAAAAGACTTTTCCTACTTAAAAAAAAAAAAAAAATTTAAAAAAAAAAAATTAATTTTTTTTTTTAAAAAGAAATATTTTGGAGCAATCTGGGTGCTCTGTTTGCTCCCAGCTCAATCCAGAAGAGCAGCTCCATGCGTTTATCCCACAAAAGGGATGTGAAGAGGGAAAAAAAGTCCCAAAAAATAAGACATCAAACCACTTCCAATTTCATATGAAAAGGTAAATCTTCCAAAAAAAAAAAGCCCATTTGGAATAAATAGAGAGATCTGTTCATTTTCAGGTGCCCTGGGGGGGTCACTGAGAAGCCCAGATGGTCGCCGGGATGATAAACCCAGTTTAACAGAGCCCGATCAGCTGGGCTGAGCCCTGCTGCACATCCCTTCTCCAGATCCAGCTGTCATCCCTGTTCCTGGCATTGGTGAGGAATCATCAGGTGCCCTTTGAGGATGATTTTCCACCTGTCTTGTCCATCTCCTGCCGAACAAACCGAGCCTAAGCCAGGCCTGGAACACAATGAAAAGCTAAACTGACACGGTGCGAGATGCCCTGACTTGGCTTTGTGCTCATCCGACCTTTGGAATGTTAATCCAAGGCTGTTTGGAGGGGAAGGTCAGCCTGGGGATTAAAGAAAAACATGAAAAGCTTGGCAGGCTAAAATGCTGCTCTGCCTGTAAAGCTTCAGGAGGTGGAAATTGGATACAAATCTCCAAATGCTGCTGACAGTGTGACAGAGGAGCGGGGAAAATGTGGTTTTACCTCCGTGCTTTTGATGGATCCTGAGCTCCAAGCGCTGCAGGTCTGAGATTTTCATAATTTAATATTTGTCTGTCTCAGATCAGAATTGAAAACTGCACCAAGGTTTAGACAGAAATAGCCCAGGGCACTAAAAATCAGGAACGAGGGGTGTCCTGAAGATCCCACCTGGAATTCTGCATCCAGCTCAGGGTCACCAGCACAGGGAGGACGTGGAGCTGCTGGAGAGAGCCCAGAGGGGGCACCAGGATGAACAGAGGGATGGAGCAGTGAGGTGTTTGTGAGGGTCCCCAGGACCAGGTGAGAGATGAGAATCTGACTCCATGTTCTCAGAAGGCTGATATATTATATTATATTATATTATATTATATTATATTATATTATATTATATTATATTATATTATATTATATTATATTATATTATATTATATTATATCATATCATATCATATCATATCATATCATATCATATCATATCATGCTATACTAAAGACAGAAGGCTTAACAAGAATGAATAATAAAAACTCGTGACTGACCCCTCAGAGTCTGACACAGCTGGCTGTGATTGGTCATTAAGTAAAACCAACTCACATGGAACCAATCAAACAATCACCTGTTGGATAAACAGTGTCCAAACCACATTCCAAAGCAGCCAAACACGGGAGAAGCCACCAGATAATTCTTGTTTTCCTTTTTCTCTGAGGCTTCTCAACTTCCCAGGAGAAGAAATCCTGGCCAAGGGATTTTTCAGAAAATACCACGGTGACAGAGCAGCTCTACTGGGAGGGCTGGGAATGCTCCCCTGGAGAGGACAAGGCTCCAGGGAGAGCTCAGAGCTCCTGGCAGGGCCTGAAGGGGCTCCAGGAGAGCTGGAGAGGGACTGGGGACAAGGCATGGAGGGACAGGACACAGAGAAGGCCTTGTGCAGGCTGCCCTGGAGCAGAGGCTGGATGGAGTTCCAGAATAAAGCAGGGATTGATTCAAAGCATCTCCTCCATGCATCCACCTTGGGCAGCACAAGAGCCCAGCCAGGCCTGCACCCAAGATCAACCAAAATGGCCCCAAAATGCACGGCCGGGCACGGGGTCTGTCCCTGGGATCAGTTCTGCTCCATTTGCACCTTGCAGTTCATTGTCCCATTCCAGCTTTAGCCCCTGCAGTCCCACCCTGCTTGTTTTTCTCTCTCCAGCCCACGGGGTTTGTGCTCTTGGCCTGAGGTTTGGATCATTTGTCCTTGGTGCCCAGCTGGAGCAGGAATTGTTTTGTCTCCCTGCTCTGTGCACAGAGCTCAGAACTGCACACGATCAGAACCATCCCCTGACATGGAGCCCAGACCCTCACACTAAAGCAGCACAGAACCTGAAAAATAGAAAAGCTCAAACCTGAGACATCAAGGGAATGGCTCCCAGTGCCAGAGGGCAGGGATGGGTGGGAGATTGGGAATTGGGAATTCCTGGCTGGGCTGGAATTGCCAGAGCAGCTGTGGCTGCCCCTGGATCCCTGGCAGTGCCCAAGGCCAGGCTGGACATTGGGGCACCCTGGGACAGTGGGAGGTGTCCCTGCCATGGCAGGGGTGGAATGGGTGGGATTTAGGATCCCTTCCAATGCAAAACATTCCATGATTCCATGAATCCTGCCACCAGTCAGGAAATCAGCCGTGGATCAAGAATGACAAGAAAATTTCCCCCTTAATCAAAGAGTTCAATTTTATGGAAAAATAACCAGATTTCTCCAAGAATTGCAGTCCAAGGAGATTTAACTCCACGAGAAGTGGAATTATGGGAGTGAGGAATGTGTGGCTGGAAAAGCACTGATAGAACAATTATGGAAGGGAAATGGATTCCCAGTTAACAGCAAAATCCCAGCTCTCATTTGCTCAACATGAATTATATCCATATATTTATTTATGGACATTTACCAGGCCTGGATATGGATTTATTTATGACTCATAAATAATAGAATCCAAACTACACAGGTGGGATTTCAGGAAAAACAATAATTTTTCACCTAATTCCTCAATCCTGGCACATTTTTGAGTTCTCCAGCTCGATACATCCAACTTTTCCCTGGTAAACAGAGTTTTCCATGGCAGAAAATATTTCATTTTCATAATTTCTCTTCCAAGAAAGCTTCTCTTTTCCCTGCCAGCGAGTGAAGCTCTGTTTTGATGCTCCTCTTTGCATTTTCATCAAAAATTGAAAGGTGCTTTCATCACTGGGGTGAGGTTTTTCTCCCAGGTTTTTTGCTGGGAATTTGTATAAAAAGGGTTTGGAGCTGGCTTAGGAAAACAAACTGCCAGGTCCTTTTAGCAGAAATAAAAGTGTCTGAGCAATGTGGAGCTGCTGCTTCCATTCTTCAGTTTGGCTTGAAAAGGAAATGTAAAAGCTCTTTGTACACTGGGAAAAATCCGAGGTGTTTCATGTTTTTGGGAATATCAAATTGTTTGGATCAAAGGAGGAATAAATTCCCATTTGGAGACCGGGATTGTTATGTCAGAACAGAATCCTGGGGGAGTTGTGGGTTCTGGGGTTCTGGGGGGTTTTTCTTGCTGCCATTCTGCTCCAAGGAAAGTCAGATTTGATCCAAGCAAAGGAATACTCGGCGGGATGTGATCCATGGGAACACTGGGGAATTTGGGGAAATTCATTCCCAGAAATCAAATAATCATCGGTGTTAGGAATTTAGGGAAGAGTGTAAAGAAACTCAGAGCGTCTGTTTGGAAAAAACCCAAACCCTCTGGATCTGGGGAACAGCTGATTCCTAAAATATTCCAGTTCAAAGCAGGGGGGAAATGGGGAAAAGGAAAAAGAGAAAGGGATAGAGAGAAAAGGGGAAAAAGGGAAAAAGAGAAAGGAAAATGGAAAGGGAAAAAGGGAAGAAGGAAAGGGAAAGGAAAAGGAAAAGGAAAATTGAAAAAGGAAAAGGAAAAGAAAGGAAAGGGAAGGGGAAGAAGAAGGGGAAAAGGTCAAGCACATTTGAAGGTTTCCATGGATTTCACTGGGAGGGATTCCTGGGATGGATTGAAATTTCCAGGCAATTTTCAGAGAAGTCTGAGATTTTAGATTCACTGTGAGGAGAAACATCTGAGTTCTGTTCTGCTCCAGCCTCAAGCAAATTTGTTTGACAAAATTTGGATGAGGGCAACAAAAAGTCCTGGAAGAGCTGGAGCTCCCTCAGCATTTGCTTCCCTTTTATCCACTCCCATTTTTCCACAGCCTTTTCCTCAGGTTTTTCCAGCTCCTGGCTCCACAGGAATATGCCTTGCCATGAATCCTTTGAAAGTCCAGGTTGGAGCAGCAGGAATTCTCTTCTCTCCTGCTGTGACTGCAACTCAGACACTGGAGCAGAGCATGAGCCCATCTGGACCCTGTTGAAAAGCAGGAATAGCCGGAAATTTATGGGAAAACCAAGAAAAGGGCAAAACTTTAGCAAATTTTAATAGTTTGGTGAATTAAAGTGGGTTGGGGCTAGGAGATGAGCAAAGCCAAAAAAGCTCCGTGCTCCTGGGCGCTGCTGTCACTGAGTCCAATGACAAAAAATTCCCAGATTCCAAGGGAAGTTTCCCCCTGCTCCGTCTCGAGGAGGATGCAAATGTTCAGTAAAGGAATTAAACCAGTTCTGGGCCTTGCAGGAAGCTCAGAGACAATTGCAGCAATATTAAAACCCTTCCAAATTGTCTCAAGCTGTCCCACAAACGATCTCCTGCTGCCCCAGCTCACCGAGGTCTCCAAAGTGGAACAATTGAAGGCCCTGAGATGCTGCACACACTCCTTAAAAGCTGCTTTGGATGAGCTCAGGACTCGGAGGAAATATTATTTATCATCCTCTGGGGATGGACCCAGGAATTGCTGATGTCATCAAATCCTTTCCCTTTCACTCCCGACTGGGGGTTCTCAATGCACAGCTCTGGTCAAATGGAATTTAATCCACGGCCACGATTTTGAGTTTATTTGATTCATTTCTTGCCAGACTGCGTTTGCTGACTCCAGCTCCTTTTTTTTTTCTTTCTTATTTTTTTTCCCTGCAGATGAATCATATTAAGAGGGAACTATGGAAGCAGAATTTGGAGAGAGTGATCTTCAAGTAATTGATGTAGGAAAGGCAACTCTGAATATGGGAGTCAAGAGCCTGCTCAATTTAACAATTCTGTGCTAAATCTGGCTTAAATCCAAACCATTCCTAGGCCAGGGAACTTTGGAAGGTCCCAGAATGGGAATTTTGATAACAATGTCAGGGTGGAAAGGGCCCTCTGGTGATTAAGTCCCCCCAAACTTTAAAATCACAAACTCCTGGCCTATAAATTTATTGAGTCTTCCCAAAGATTAAATTAATCTGACTTAAATCCAAACCATTCCTAGACTGAGGAAGTTTGGGAGGTCCCAGAATGGGAATTTTGGCAGCAACCTGAGCGTGGAAAGGTCCCTCAGGTTATTCAATTACAAAATCCTGGATCATAAATTTATTGAGTTTTCCCAAAGGATAAATTCCAGCATGGAACATTTGCTTGGCAGAGCATCCAGGAGGGTGCTGAATTCCAGCAGTGCTGGGTCAATCCCTGAATTTCCCTGCGCAGATTTATCCCTGAGGTTTATCTGGGAGCTGAGATTTCCCACAAGGATCAGCAGACAGGAATTGTTGAGAGCTCCTTTTGTGCCACGCCCGGATTGGATTTATTTCCCTCATTTGCAACATTTCAGGAGAAATCTCCTTTTCCACTCAAACCAGCAGCTCCCTGGATTTCTCTGGTAAATCCAACAGCTGGGGGAGGAGTCATCCTGAAAATTCCCTGTTTGAGCAGCTCAGTTTAGTAAAAAAATTTGGTGGAGAACGTTGTGGTGCTGGTTGATGGATTGACGATCTTGGATGTCCTTTCCAAATTTAACAATTCCATGATGCCATGAATTTATAAAGGCATTTAACCACATTTCTTCAATTTCTCCTCACCTTCCCAAAAGCTCCTTTCACACTCCAGAAATCCCTCACTGAGTGAATCCCATTTGCAAAAGCCTGAACTTCCTGAGGATCGGGAATTGAAAGCAGCTCATGGAAGACATTTATGTTAAACATGGATTCCAGAGGAACTGGAGGTCCTGACTGAGGAATTGTTCAGCTGAAGGCCCTTGAAGACTGGAATTCCCAATCCAGCTCTCACAGCCCCTCTTTTCCTTGCTTTTTAAAGAGCTGGGAGCCAGGATCTTGTGTTCCAGCGCAATCTGCCCCTTCTGAGCTCTTTTAACAAACCCCACTTGTGTTTCCTTAAACATTTCCCATTTTTCCCCCTCTTCCAGCACTGTCCATCCTCCCTCATCATCATTTCATTTTCCATCCCATCCTGCTCTGTCAGCCAAGGGAACTCTTTTCAGTCCAGACCACGCGGATGTTTTTGTTTGTATGGAATTGTTTGTTGTGGGCTCCCTTTTCCATTCTCCTCGTTTTCCGTGGTTTATTTACAGATGCTGACAGGCACAGTCAGATCCCACACAGATTTCTTCCTTTCTGCAGGAATTCTGACACAAAATAAGGAAATTGTCGCATTGAACTGCGTGAGGGTGCTGGGGCACGGACCAGGCTCCCCAGGGAATGGGCACATTCCCGAGGCTTCCAGAGCTCCAGGAGCACTTGGACAACACTCTCAGGCAGGGATGGATGGGATACTGGGAGGAAATTCCTGGCTGAGAGGGTGGGGGAGCCCTGGAATAGAATTCCCAGAGAAGTTGTGGCAGCCCTGGAAGTGTCCAAGGAGCACCCTGGAACAGTGGGAGATGTCCCTGCCCATGGGATGATCTTTAAGGTCCCTTCCAACCCAAATTATTTCATATTTCCATGAATGCTTTATTTCCCATCCATGTGCAGGTTTATAATTCCAACTGCACATGGACCAAAGCTTTCATTTGGAAAGAATGAAATTCGATTTCTGTCCTGTACAGAAATCCACGCTTGTCTCTCTGCTTGGTTTGAGCACAGCAGCAAAACCCAGGAGGAAACAGGGATTTACGATGCTTAATTAAAAATTACCTCATTAAAGGCAGATATGGAGACCAGGCTGGTCTGGGAAGGGAGCAGGGGGTGAGTCAGGCAGCAGCTCCATGGAAGTGAGAACTTCCAGGTTTTCCTCTTGGAAACACTGCGGAACTCAGGCCTTTGAGGTGGCTGAACCTCCTCTGGGTCACTTCTCACTGATTTTTGGGAAGCAGTTTTGATTTTTGGCTGATTTTTTCCAGGTGTGTGGCCAGGCTGTGCTGTCGGAGCCAGAGGAAGGCTGGAAAATCCTTAATGGAGAGGAAGGAGAAGCCAGCATGGAGCCAGAGCTTGTTTGAACAGGAACAGCAGAAATCATCCCAGGGGGAATCTGGAGACTTCACTCCATGTGGTTTGGGATCTTTGCTTCAGGAACACCAGGGGAAAAAATCAACTCCTCTGCTGTGATTCACACCAAACAGGGAATATTTGGATTTTTGCCCACAAAGACAAGGAAGGGGCTGCCTGTGAACCAAAGCTGAGCTGGAGATGAAGCTCCAAAGTCTCCAGGAACAAAAATCCGCCTTGATGAATGTCCTCAGCCTTGCCCAGCTCATTTAGCACAGCTCCTGCTCTCATAGGGGAGGCACCGAGAGCCACTGACATTGAGAGATCAGGACAGCAGAGCCCCGGAATCAGCAGAATTCCAAGGATAAGCTGGAAGGTGAATGATCCAAATTGCTCTGATGTGCTGAGTTAGGTGGCTGAGAGCAGCATAATGAAGGAGCAGCTCCACGAAAGGTCCTGCAGGGAGCACAAAAACCATCAGGAAGTTGCTCAGCTGGAGGCAGAGCTCAGAATAGCACCCAAAAATGCTCTGGGAATGGCTCCTTCCCGAGGATTCCTGGTGCTGAAGGGCTGGGATTCACACACATTTGAATGGACATAGGATTTGTTCCGGGAATGAAGGGGGTCACTGGAAAATAAGGGATATCTTAATCAGAAGAAATGCATTTGGTGACAAGTCATACTGGGCTGTCTGGAATCCACCTGGAATCCACCCAGGACAAATCCACAGCCCTGCAAAGCATGTGAAGTACAGAAAGGAAAAGAATCTTTGGGAAATCCAGTTAGACCAGGAAAAATTCCTCTTTATTTAATACTTCTGGTGCTGAAGGAGTGGGATAGGCCACGAATGGACAAAGAATTTGTTCCTGGAATGAAGGAAAATAAGGAATTTCTTAATCAGAAGAAATGCATTTGGTGACACGTCTTAGTGGACCCCTTGGAATCCACCTGAAATCCACCTGAAATCCACCTGAAATCCACCTGGAATGCACCTGAAATCCACTTCAAATGACCCAGGACAAATCCCCAGCCCTGCAAAGCACATGAAGTACAAAAAGGAAAAGAATCTTTGGAAGATCCAGTTAGACCAGGAAAAATTCCTCTTTATTTTATACTCCCGGCGCTGAAGGAGTGGGATAGGCCACGAATGGACCAAGAATTCATTCCTGGAATGAAGGGGGTCACTGGAAAATAAGGAATGTCTTAATCAGAAGAAATGCATTTGGTGACAAGTCTTATTGGAGCACTTGGAATCCACCTAGAATCCACCTGGAATCCACCTGGAATCCACCTGAAATCCACCCAGGACAAATCCACAGCCCTGCAAAGCACGAAAAGGAAAAGAATCTTTGGTAAATCTAGTTAGGCCAGGAAAAATTCCTCTTTATTCCAGGTTTCCTGGAAGTAACGCAGCAGGGAAATCAAAAATGCAAAGCAGACTGTTCTGGTTTCTACTGGATGGGATTTGGGTGGCTTAAAAAAAGGAATATTTCACCCCTACACCGGGATGATTCCCTCCCTTTTAACCCACCAGGCTGACAAAAGGAAGAGCAGCCCAGAGCAAAGGATTTTTCTTTGCTGCTCTCTCTCTTCACAAAAGATCCTTTGATGGAGTGCAATCTGTCTTTGCACTAATTATCTGCTCAAGCGAAATGACATCTCAGAGCTGGTGGCACAGGAGTGTCCTAATGGGGACAGAGGTTCACTCCCACAAAGGAAATTAAAAAAAAGGAGGAAAAAGAAAGCCTGGAGGCATCAGGAATTCACAATTCACACAGCATTTCTTTGAATATGATCTGAGTGAAAGTGTCCCTGCCCTGGCAGGGCATGGAACAGGATGGTTTTTAAGGGCCCTTCTGAAACATTCTGGGATTTTAGGATCCCTTAAACTCATGTGGGAATCTGAGCCAGAAATCCCATGATTTTATGGGATATTTTGATCAGCTAAGAGGAAAAATAAAGCAAGTGTTGATTGGGGGGTCAGGACATCACAAAGGGGTGTCCAACAGGGGACAGCATCCAAGGGAAAGGGAGGATTTGGCAGGAATGACAAATGAAAGGCAAATAAAGGCTTTGCACTCATGCGTTGGAGTTCTTGAGGCACAAACTGGGGAGGAACCAAAAGCTGAGACAGCATAAAAATTGCCATTTTCCATTTCCCCCCTAAAAGTGTCAGCTGGGCTGTTGTGACACCAATTCGTCACCTGCAGGATCAGGTGGAAATCACCATTGGAAATATTTCCTAGTCTGGATTAACCATGGGAAAGGCTGTGCAGATTAAGCAGGGCTGGGCTCCCACACAGCCCCTCAGACAGGAATCTCTGTGTGTGGGTTGGATCAATCCTACCCTGCTTTTCCTTTATTTTGAGCACCGTAGAAATGGAACAATTTGGCTGGAGCGAGGCCAAGAGAATTGTGAAGTTAATGAATTTCTGAGCAGGTTTTTTTAGAGAGGCTTTGTGCTTCGAAAAAGCCACTGAGCACAAAATTAACTGGGCAGGGTTACATGGCAGCCAAGGCAGAGGCAGCAGGAGTCACGGCGAGGTTGTGTGGGGAAAAGCTCTTTGCTTTTATCTCCCTGCGTGTCATAAACACAGATGATGCTTTATCCTGGGAATTAAAGGAGTGATTCCAAGCCAATTTAGGATGAAAAAGGAAAAAAAAAAAAACAAAAAAAAATGGGGATGCAGGACTAGAGCTGGTGGGAAATGGGAATTATTGCTCCAGCACAGCCCCGGGGTCGCTGTGGGCCAGGGTTTGTTGGCTCCTCATGGAGGAGTGTGAGTGGAGCAAAGGGCACTTGTGGTGGTCAAAATCATGGAATTGTTAAGGCTGGAAAAGTTCTGCAAGATCATCAACCCAGCTGTGAATCCAGCCCCATCTTGCCCACCACTAAACCATGTCCCCAAGTGCCACATCCGTGTGGGTTTTGGGATGGCAGCTCCACCCCTGCCCTGGGCAGCCTCTTCCAGTGCCTCACAAAATTTTCTGTGGAGAAAGTTTCCATAATATCCATTCTAAACCTCCCCTGGCACAACCTGAGGTTGATTCCTCTCATTCCTTCTTTTCTCCTGGGAGAACCAGGTAAAAACCACCTGTGTTCCCTGTCCATGTGGGAATAGCAGCTGCTTCACTCCAGGGTTTCCTCTGGATCAGCCCTGCCACCTCTGCCTGTATTTCCCACTGGCTCTGGAGCAAGATTTGGAGATTCCCTCCATTTTGTTGCTGATGAGATGGTTCATTCACTGCCTTTGTGGTTTTGGAACAAAACTGCTGGAGGATGGGGAATTTCTGGGAACATAAACCACTCCTATGGGAATATCCCAATTAACAAAGGTTGGGCAGAGCAGCTGTGGCTGCTCCTGGATCCCTGGAAGTGTCCAAGGCCAGGCTGGACGGGGCTTGGAACACCCTGGGATAGTGGGAGGTGTCCCTGCCCATGGAATGGGATAAAATGAGATGGATTTTAATGTCCCTTCCAACCCAAAGCATTCCAGAATTCCATGGAAGTGTTCTGTACCTCTGGGCCTTTCCCAGAGCATGGCCTAGAGGTTGGTAGAGAGAAATAATTCCTTTCCATCTTCCTCTGGAATATTTTCCAGCAATTCTAAGGCTCTGCTGGATTGTTTTATGGGATAGCGACCATCATGCTGTGAGCAAACACCCTCTGGAGCAGCCCCTGGCCACGGGACAGAACATCCCATGGGATGGGGGAAGCTGCTCTCTCCCACCAAAAATGTTCTTCCTTCCCAGCAGGTTCCACCTTCCCGAAATCCCCTGAAAATTGCCCTAAAATGAAGTAAAATTTAGGCCAAAGTGTTGCCCAGCCTCAGTTTGCTTAAAATAAAATAAAAAAAAAAAAAGAGAGAGAATTTGTAGCGTTGAATACTGTACTTTTCCACAAAATTTGCATTAGCATGGAATGTGCCCTCAGGCTACTTCCCAAGGATTCTGAGCATCATCTTCCCACATTTATTAGCAGTGTTTGAACTCCGGGGCAAATTTTCATTTTTCTTTGTCAATACCAATGTTTCCATTGCTGCCCAGGCTGGAATGAGCTCAGGGTTCTCATCCCACTTTTCAATTAACTTTTCTTCCTCTCATCAAAGTTGTTGTTGGATTAATTCCTTCTCTCTGCTTTTCTTCCAGGAAAAATAAAATAAGGAAAACAGCCATGTTACCTGAGAGGAAATAGTAGAATTCCTTGGGAAAAAAAAAAAAGGTTGGGAAAGGGAGAGTTAAATCCAGGCAGTTTAATTGCAACCCTGCAGAAGGTTTGAGCATTTTAATGGAAGCTGGATGATTTTATGGCTTTAGAAATGCTCTAAATCTGAATTTTGGGGGTTGTTTAAGAGGGTGGGTGATCCAAAGGAAACAATTGTGGATTAAGAGCTTCCTTCATTCTCATGGAGTCCAGGAATTTCAGAGGAAGGTCCAAGTCTCCTGCTGCTCCCAGGGTTCCATAAGGATACAAGAATCACGTTGTTAATTATGAAAAGAAAATTATTTAGCTGTGGGTGGTGTTGTCCAGTCTCCCATTCTGTCCAAACTCCTTGGAATTCCATTCCAGAGTCAGGGATGTCTTCAGTGACCCCCGTGTAATTGTGCCATGGGATCCTACGACCTTAAAACAAATTTGTGTCCACCCTGCTACGAACAAAATGTGAATTTTTATGTTCTGGAGAGACACAAGAGTAGCAATAAATTGATCTTCTTCCATTTTTTCCCGTTGTGGGGTGGCTGAAGATTGGTGTTTCTCATTTAGGGAAATGTTTTCCTAATGGGGCTCTGCCTCTGGGAAAGGAATTATTTGATGGACACCAACAGTTTGTGTCAAGTTTTTCAGGGAGTAAAAAAATAAATGCGTAGATGAAATAAGCAGCCAGTTAATTTCTCCTTCACAGTTGTTTCATGTAAATGAAGAACTGGGATTCTTTGTGAGCCATCAAAGCTGGGAAATAAATGCACAATTAGCTGCAGGAAAGTGCTGAAAGCCATTAGCCCTCATTTTAGAATAATAATGCACTTCAAGCCTATTTGTTGAAATATAAATACAATTATGGGGAAAGAAATTAATGCACAGTGGGAAGTTTCTTGAAGACGGCATCGCATTTTCTGCGGCACGAGACGAAGTGAGTGAAACCGAGGGGTTTTGGTGAGGTGAACAATGGGGATGTGGCAGGAAAGGAGATAAAACGGAAATAAAAAACATCGGAGCATCCCCAGCTCTGGGGATCAAAGGAGATAAAGACTTGACAGAGGAGTCTGAGGGATGAAAGGCTTCTCCTGGACTCCAGGAATGTTCCCAGCGGGAAGGAGGGATGCCCTTTGGGACACAGCAGGAAGTGGAGATGTGGAGAGGATCAGGCCACTGGAAGTTTGGCCAAGGAGATCCGACAGATCTCTGCTGCTCTCAGGCTGCAGATAATTCAATCTGATCACCAGGCCACGGGCAGAGGTTTCTCTTTGCTCAAAATCATCATTTTTGGGGCTTTTCTCCGCCATCCTCCCTGATCCCATCAGGAAACTTCCCTGGAGATGCTGGCACGGAGATGGAGACTGGAAAAGCTCCCCCAGGAAATGGAGCTGCAGGTGGTGAATTAGGGGTGACCATGCTGGGAATGCTGGGATCCACCTGGAGGGGTGGCCTTGGAGGAGAGGACCAGGGATGGAAACAGGGGGCAAGGCATGGCAAACTCAGCCTGGAACCACGGGATCATGGGATTAGAGGAACACGAGATCGGAGAATGCAGAAACACGGAATTACAGAACCACAGGATCACAAAAACAGAGAATCACAGAAGCATGGGATCATGGGAACAGAGACTCACAGGACCATGGGAACAGAGAATCACAGGATCATGGGATCATGGGAACAGAGACACATGGGATCATGGGAGCAGGGAATCACAGGGTCATGGGAACAGAGAATCACAGAAGCATGGGATCATGGGAACAGAGACTCATGGGATCATGGGAGCAGAGAATCACAGGATCATGGGATCATGGGAACAGGGAAACACAGAATCAAAGAATCACAGGATCATAGGATCACGGAACCACTGAGAACCACTGAGACATGGAATGGTTTGGATGGGAAGGAACCTCAAAGCCCATCCCCATCCACCTCCTGCCATGGGCAGCACACTTTCCATATTCCAGCTTGCTCCAAGCCCCGGTGTTCAACCTGCTCTGGGATACCTCCTGTGAGGGTGGGGAGGCCCTGGCACAGGGCCCAGAGAAGCTGTGGATGCCCCTGGATCCCTGGAAGTGTCCAAGGCTGGGTTGGACCAAACCTGGAGCAGCCTGGGACAGTGGGAGGTGTCCCTGCCATGGAAAAGGGGGGGAATGGGATGGGGTTTAATGTCCCTTCCCACTCAAACCATTCTGGGCTTCTGTGAATTGTCAAATCATAGAAAAAGCGGGAAAAGCCTGGAATCTGTTGGCACAACTAATTGAGCTTCTTCTGTTTGGGGGCTCATAACCTTCAGACAGAACCAGAGTGTTCCTCATTTCTGAGCATGCAATTAATGGTGTTGGAATCAGCTGGGAATCTCCTGTACTTCCATTTATCCATGTGCTGCTGCACTCATGAGCTGGCACAGCTCTGGCTGACACCTTGCCAGCTTCCTCAGGTATCCCAAGGGAAAGGGAGGGAGGGAGGGAGGGAGGGAGGGAGGGAGGGAGGGAGGGAGGAAGGAAGGAAGGAAGGAAGGAAGGAAGGAAGGAAGGAAGGAAGGAAGGAAGGAAGGAAGGAAGGAAGGAAGGAAGGAAGGAAGGAAGGAAGGAAGGAAGGAAGGAAGGAAGGAAGGAAGGAAGGAAGGAAGGAAGGAAGGAAGGAAGGAAGGAAGGAAGGAAGGAAGGAAGGAAGGAAGGAAGGAAGGAAGGAAGGAAGGAAGGAAGGAAGGAAGGAAGGAAGGAAGGAAGGAAGGAAGGAAGGAAGGAAGGAAGGAAGGAAGGAAGGAAGGAAGGAAGGATAGATAAAGCAGGAAAATCACTGTGTTTCTTTCCTCCCTTCCTAATGCCAGCAGAAAATCCCACAACATTTCCCCACATCAGCTTTTCCAAATGCTCTGTCATTCAGGATTGACTTTCAAGAGGAGATCACAGAGCGGGGCTGGTCCAGTGATATTGTAGTAATTTAAATCTGAATTGCCAACATGGAATAGAGACAGCAGAAACTGCTGGTGACAATGACATAAACGGGACATTTCTCCGCAATTTTTATAATGAGATCCCCCAGTCACTTAAAATAGGGATGGAAAACAATTTGGGAGAGGGTAATATGTCAATCTGTCCTTGGACACAGGTTGGATTGCATCAGGAATCTGTAAAACAGGGATTTATCCCACCTAAGTGCAGCTGTGTGGAGGTGATGGACTGAAGAGTGGCTGTGCCTCAGCACGTGCTGGACTCCCTCAGCAGCACAGGGGGATGGACACTTCCAGCAATCCAAGAATCCCACGCTCCCATCTGAAGATGTCAGGATCCAAACAGCTCGAGCTGGATAAGAGGAATCCCATTCCCAGGGTGGAACTTCAGTGCCTGCCCCACTAACATGATCCTATCCGGAATCAAGATTTGCAATCCAGTGCCATCAGAAAACCTCTTTTCCTGAGGTTTTAGATATTGTGGATACAAATAAAATCATAGAAACATGGAATGGTTTGGGTTGGGAGGATCTTAAAGCCCATCCAGTGCCACCCCTGCCACGGCAGGGACACCTCCCACTGTCCCAGCTCGCTCCAAGCCTCATCCAGCCTGGCCTTGGGCACTGCCAGGGGTCCAGTGAGAGCCACTGCTGCTCTGGGCATAAAATAAAAATTTAGAAGGCACCTTGAACATCTTCTTGCTCCTGAACCAAGGCCATTTTTGGCCACCAAAGCCGCTGCTCCTCTGCTGACTTCCTCAGCAGACAACCTTTGCCTGGGTTATTTCAATCCCCAGGCTGTGAGGATTCAAGGAAAATGGGAAACTGCTCCCACGTGGCTTCCTTGGGACACATTTGCAGCTGCTGGAAAAGCTGCTGGGAGCAGGGAGCAGGTCCTGCCTGGGGCAAAGCTTCTCCTGGAGAAGCAGCTGCAGAGAGAACTCGACAAGGTGAAGCTCATCTCTATTCCAGTGACATTTCCAGGACAGCAAAGTGACTTTTCCACCCCAAGGCAAAGTGGCTTCCGACACAAGGGTTTGCTTCATCAGCCTGCCAAGCTGGGAGCCAAATTTATCCGGAATCCTTTTAATTCCACTTTGTTCCTCACCCTGAAGTCCTCACGTTCATGGAGAGGGTTTGGATGCCCCCGGGCAGTTTGTTAACGCTCTGTTAATGCCAATTACATCAGACCTTAAGCGGGGAGGATAGGGGGAGTTGCTCCTGCGTGGAAAGGGGAATGTGGGAGAGCACATTCCCACCTCACCCATGAAAAGCAGCGAGCTCCTGGTTGCTGAAGGGCAATAAATAATGAACGCAGGTAGAGCAGGCTGGGGTTTAATTGCCCAGCCTGACACCAGCGGGTGACGGGAGGGGCTCACGTGCACCCTGTGGGAAATGGGGTGGGATGATGGGATGACACCACGGCTTCATCTCTTCCCACCAACCCCTGGAATGAGTGATGCTAATGAAGATGTGAGGGGAGTGCTGCAGCTCCCAGGAAATCCTCTGGAAATGGAGAAAGCTCCCATAAAGAGCCAAGTCCAGCCAAGTGAGGAAGGAGTTTCCTGTGGCTGATTTCATCAGGCTCTGATCAAAACCATCCAGAGGCACAACCCTGGCAGGGACCAGAGCAGCCCCAGGGTTTGGGTCCATCAGGCTGTAGGGATTTCTTCCCTAAAATACCAGACTGTCCTCAGAACCTGGGAGCTGCTGCAGTCCAAGGAGAGGAAAATGTGACATTATTCCAGAGGTAGGTGGTGAATGCCCTGGGACTGAGACCCTACGACAGCTGAAGGGTGGCACAGGGGCTGCCCTCACCTCACACTTGGCCCTTAAACCCTCCTGGAATTAAAAAAAAAATAATTATTTAGGGTTTTTCCTGGAAAACACGGGAAACATAAATCAGACACAACTTCAAAAGGATCACAGTCCCAGTGTCTGCCTCCATTTATGTTCCCGAAACCGGCAGAGCGATGGGATTGGTGCTAACGAGCTAATTGGGAAAATTTCCCTTGGCTGTGCCATCAAAAGCTTGATGTGCTCTGATCAGCTGCTCCTTGAGAGCAGATTGGGAAAAACTGGAACCCGCTGGAGACTTCCTGGCTTTGGGTTCAGCTGTGGGAGCCCACAAGAGTCAGGGATTTGGGATCAATTCCTGCCTCAAGGGCTGATGTTTCTGATGTTTCAGATGTTTCTTCCTGTGCATTGCTGCCTTGTTCGAATTCTTTTTTTTTTTTTTTTTTTATTATTCCCTCCTGGATGAATCATCTTTTCCATATGGCTTGTGAGGAGAAACAATTTCTACCCAAATTTATCTGGTTCTTCTCAAACCTTTAATTGCTATGGTTACCTGCCAGGGAGCCCCAGCGGATGCAACCAGCAGAAAATTGGGAAATGTTTCCTGTTTCTCCTGGGTCATAAAAGTATCTCTGCTGATTCCTTCTTCACAAGGCTCGTTTTTCCATCAGTTCTTATTTCTGTTCATCCTGATAGACTCCTGGCTCTCCACTTGGCAAATTGGAAGGAATTCCTGGTTGGGAGGGTGGGGAGGGGCTGGGATGGAATTCCCAGAGAAGCTGTGGCTGCCCCTGGATCCCTGGAAATGTCCAAGGCCAGGTTGGACACTGGGGCTTGGAGCAGCCTGGGACAGTGGGAGGTGTCCCTGCCTTTCAATGAGATGAGTTTTGAGGTCCTTCCATCCCAAACCATTCCATGATTCCATGGTCCTACACCAATTCCAAATGCTCCAGAGGCAGCCTGGATGATAAATCAGATTTTCCAAGCTCCAAAACCAGAATTTACTCAAATCACATCAACCATCTAAAGCCTTTTATCCAGGGAGCAGCACAGGCAGCAAGAGGTTACGGAGAGCTCCTGATCCAGCAGTGCAGCTTGAATTAAAAAAAAAAAACCAAAATTAATTCACTGCTCCCTTTAAATATATATAATTCAATCTTGGAAAGGACAGAAACCAGAGAGCTAATTTGGGAATTTACAGCCTGCACATCAAAGCCACACACTGCCACAGGTGTGGAAATGCTCATTATTCAGCTGGGTGATAAGCAGGTACCAGTTATGTCCCCAAAAACTTTATCTCCATGCACCCAAAATTCAGAAATTATGGGGTTTCAAGATAACTATGTCTTGCTCTAATATTGGTGATGGAAAAGCCATAAACTGAGTGTAATAGAAGGGAATTTCTTACCATAATTAAGCATCAGAACTTGTCTGTTTTAATTACATTTGAATGTTGGGAATGTCTTGCTGGTGAGCAATAAATCCTTTTGCTAAATAATAGTTCACCTAAGGATGCGGACTGAGCATTTGCACTCAGATTTTTCCTTATAAAAGGAAATATTCTGATTAAGAACATATTTGCTGTGACTCAGTTTCTTATTTGTCATTATGAAGGGGAAAAAAAAAGTCAGCATTTTCTGGCTGTGAGTGATGACAGCACTGCTCAATGGAGAATGGATCTGATAATCCCAAGCTTTCCTGAGGCTGAGCCGGGATTAACTTTAAGCAAACCAGATTTCCTGGTCAGATAAGGGGTAAATCTACAATGGATCAGGAAGCAGAGCTTATTAACAACTCCATGGAAAGTCAGTGCTGTGCTTCCAGAGCCAGGGAGGTCATGGCCACCTGAACCCCTCTGGCACTGAGTGACAAAATTATTTACAGCTTTTGTGGCACCAGGGCTGGGCCTGGCCCTCCTGAGGTCCCTGTGCCCGATTCTGCTCCTGTTTCAAGCAATTCAGATGTTCAATGTCCCCATGAAAGGGTGACAGCAGCTGGACATGAGCCAGGGTGCCCAGGTGGGCAAGAGGCTCCTGGGCTGGATGGGGAATTTTGTGGGAGCAGGAGCAGGGCAGGGATTGTCCTGATTGTCCCCTGTGCTGGGCACTGTGAGGGAACCTCAGATCCTGGGGGCAGCTCTGGGCCCCTCCTGACATTGAGGGGCTGGAGAGTGTCCAGGGATGGGACTCAGGGGATTCCCGCCTGTCCCAATCCCTTCCATGAAGGAATTCTTCCTAATCTCCAATTTCAACTTCTCCCGGCCCAGCCTGAGGCCGTTCCCTCTGCTCCTGTCCCTGTGCCCTGGAGCAGAGCCCGACCCCCCCGGCTGTGCCCTCCTGGCAGGAGCTGTGCAGAGCCACAAGGGCCCCTGAGCCTCCTTTGCTCCAGGCTCAGCCCCTGCCCAGCTCCCTCAGGGATTCTGCAGCCCCTGCCCAGCTCCCTCAGGGATTCTGCAGCCCCTGCCCGGCTCCCTCAGGGATTCTGCAGCCCCTGCCCAGCTCCCTCAGGGATTCTCCAGCCCCTTCCCAGCTCCCTCAGGGATTCTCCTGCCCCTGCCCAGCTCCATTCCCTGCCCTGGGCACTCTCCAGCCCCTCCAGGTCCATCTTGTCATGAGGGGCCCAGAGCTGCCCTCAGGATTTGGGGTCCTTCACAGAGCCCAGCATGGGGACAATCCCTGCCCTGGTGCTGCTCCCAGACAATTCCTGATCCATCCCAGGAGCCTTTGGCCTCTTTGTGCCCACCTGGGCACCCCTGGCTCGCGTCCAGCCAGGGTTTGAGGTCCCTCAGCCTCTCCTGGTGCTCCAGCCCCTTCCCAGCTCCATTCCCTTCCCTGGACACTCCAGCCCCTCCATGTCCTTCTTTTCATGCAGAGCCCAGATCTGGGCACATGATTTTAGTTCCCTCAGCCCCTCCTGGTTCCCCAGCCCCTTCCCAACTCCATTTTCCAACTTAATCCCATGGTTTTTGAACACCTCCAGAGATGGTGACTCCAATACTTCACCACTTCCAGAGAAGAATTTTTTCCTGATATCCCAACTCCCCCTCTCTTGGTGCAACTTGAGGCCTTTTCCCCTTTTCCCACCTTCTAACAAGAGGTGCCAGAACCTGGATTTTCCCTGCTGTGCCCAACCTTTTCCTGGCTGTCTATTTATCCTAAAAAAGAGCCGCAGAAAGAAGTGGGAAAAAAGAAAAAACTCCAAAGCAGCGACAGCTCAAAGCTTCAATGGATAAATCAAAGGTGTTTCAGCTCCATTTAGTGCTCACACAATGCTGGGAATTCAATATTTGCCTGGTGGAACACAAGGTCATTCTCGAGGCCTTTCTGTGACATTTGATTCCTCTTTTTCCGCGGAGTGAGGCTGGAATTTGCCCCGGGAATGCTGGCGATCGTTGGAGCCGCGTGAAACGTTCCTCATTTCATGCTCATTGTCAGAAAAGACATTTTTACCTGGGTGTGTGTTTGTTCAGCACGGAGCTGGAAGCAAACAGAGAAAAGAGGGAAAATGGGATCTCAGGGAAGAAACAGGAACAGCTCTTGGCAGAGAAACGTTCCCTGACCCCAGACTTTGAGCTTGAAAATGCTGGGAGAGGCAAAAAAGAAATTAATCATTTGCAAAGATGACGAATTTACATCCCCAACCACAAAATTCCTGACATTGTGGAGAAAACAGCCTCAGACAGAGCTCTCTGCTACCAAGAAAATAAAAATATTGGCCTCTCCTTTCCCTTTTTGCCTTCATGGGTCGGTTTGTTTTACAAAACAAATTGTGTAAAATTATGTTTTAAATTGGAGATGGAAAGGAATTGGATTTCATGGGAATGTGGGAAAATTGTGGATGTGAGTTATCCACAATTTTTTATTTTTAAGCTCAAAGGGAAGGGAATTATGGTGTTCTTTGTAAATTTTATCAGAAACAAAGGGATCTAACAAATGTTTTGCAAAGTTCTTCAGGTTTTCCCCTTTAAAAAGGGATTGAGGTGTGGGATTTTTGGTGATAAAGGATATAAATAAAAATTTGGAGTCAGCTGGATTCCTGGAATTGTGGCTGCCAGAACCTGAGCTCCCTTTTCCATTCAGAAGCCAAATATGCAAATTAATTCCATGTTTCATTCCAATCATTCAAATGATTGATTCTGGGAATACTCAGAAGATAAGGATGAAAAGGCCTCTCTGTTTGACAGGAGCTGTGTCTTTGGAATTCTGCTCCACCAGAACAGAAATGCAAAATAGAGGAGATTGTCTGAAAAAGCTGCATTTCCGTCCAAAATGGTCTCATTGGGGGGTGCTGATGTGTGGAATCACATCCATTACCTAAAACCCAAGAGCTGAACATAAAAATTGTATTATTTTATGGATTTCAAATGAAAAACTGGCAGATTTTATCTCATAAATTGTCTCATTTCCTTTCATAAATACAGAATATTCAGCAGAATGTTAAGAAAATTCTAATTTTTTCCTTTCTTTTTTTTTTTTTTACTGTGACACAATTTAGGTGTTTTTTTACTGGCTATTAGGCTTAAAAAAGGAATGTCTAATATTCTTTCTTTTTCAGATATAATCACATACTTTCACAAAAATAAAGCAGAATAAGCCACCTGCCACCCACAGAAATTACTTAAATTGTGTTTTTTCAGTGGCTTTTTCCTTGCTGTTAACAATTCTCATCCATGGAAAATATTTGATCCCTCTAGCAAGACCTGATCTCCCTAAAATCCTTCAAAACCTTAAAAATCTGAGGAATTCAAGGCACCCTAATCAGGCAGGAGGAGATTCAAGGATTTTCCTTTGCTGTGGAATGGGAATGAGGATGGAGATGTTGGAGAACATTTTTTTCCTACGGCTTCTCCAAACCATGGCAATAAAACCCAGAGCTAAGAAGTCTCTCGTATTAAAACTCATCAATTTTTAAAAGATTTAATATCTGGATTATTAATATCTGATGTTTTTTAATGGCCTGATTTTGTGAGCACAAGAAAACTTCCCCTGCTGGCCAAAAATTCCATGTTAAAATTCCAGATGCAGAGGGGGTTTATCCTTAAACCTGAGACTAAAAGTGTTGGCTTGACTTCCTCATTTCCATATTTTTTAGACATGAGAGAGCAGGAAAAGAAGAGATATTATTATATATAATAATTTATGGAAAACATAGACTGTATTGAGCTGATCCAAGTTTTTCCCAGGTGGAGAATCGAAGGAGCTCAGGGATGTGTGTCCCAAAAAGCAAGATGGAGACATCCAAGGATTGTTGGGAATACTCAGTTGGAAAAACAGGATGTGGCTGGAGAAGGGGCCATGTGGAGGTGGGAATTTTCTGGGAATTCCATCCCTGGTCTGGCTCTGGGGCAGGAATGAGGCCAGGAAGTGCCCATGGACTGGAGGGGGATTGAGACCATCCCAGAGCCTGGAGCCTCCAACCCAACTCTGGAAGAGTTGGAAGAACAAAGAGAGCACAAGAATCATTTTTCCTCCCAGGATGGGGAAAACTCATCCCTAAAAAGGTGCCCCCAGATCCCAGGAGGAGCCCCAGGACCCTGCACATCCCCTCAGCTGGGTCAGCACTGGAGCCAGCACAGGAGATCTCCCTTTATCCCATTCTCCCTCTCTCCCTTTATCCCATTCTCCCTCTCTCCCTTTATCCCATTCTCCCTTTATCCCATTCTCCCTCTCTCTCTTCCCTCCCACCCCACCCTTTATCCAAACCCCATTTCCATGGGCTCATCCCAGGGGATCAGGGACAATCCAACACCGATTCTCACACCAAATTTAAAATTTTCCAGTAAACTCTGGAATCTTTTGCAGATCCTCTGACTTTTATCATTCCTTTTCCACCACCAGCACCGGCATTCCCGCACATTCCCTTCCCTTTTGGAATGGGACACCACAGTGGGGTTTCTCCTAAGATTTCCTGGGTGCACCCTGATATTTTCTGGAGGGATAACCCTGAAAACCAACCGAGGCAAATTCCTGCTGAATCCTCTCCCTGTGAATTTATTTTAAGACGGGAAAGTTCTGCCGGAGCGTTACAATAGGAGGGAAATTACAAACGAGTCTTTAATAAGGAGTTTCTTTCCAGGCTTAATTATATTCCTGCAAGAATTTGGGGCACTAATTGGTGCTGCTGTGCTCCTGCTCCTAAAAAAAGCTCAGGATAAGCTGCCAGGAGAGGGAAGCCACCCTTGGAGCGTGGCAGGTGGGTGGGCGGTGGGATGGGATGGGAAGGGAAGAGCAGGGGGGAATTTCAGGAGAGGAGGAGGAGCTGTGGAGGTGGAGGAGGAGAAAACAGTCGTGAGAGGGGCTCTGGGAAGTGGGAGGCAGAAATTGGGGATGGCACTGGAAAGAATTTTTTAGGGTTTACATCTCAATAAATATTTGGGAGTTTTATTCCAGAAGCTGCGGCACTCCCAGAATTTTTTAATTTAAAAAAATTGTATTTATTCATTTTTATTGATATGGTCAGGCAGGAAGAGGTCAGTGGGCAGCCTTGCATGAGAATTCAGGAATAAAAGGGAAAGGGATCCCCAGCCAGGAGGATTTTCCAAGATTTACCTGTGGTGAGAATGGATTATGGAAAAAGGAAAATAAAGCTTTTCCACAGCATTTGTGGGATGAAACATCCAGGGGAAGAACCTTAAAACCAGGGACGAATTTAAATTTCTTATTGAATATGGAATATGCACCGGAATGTTCTTGGAAAACTCAGTAATTCCAGCCATCCCTTGCTAAGTGTACTCAACACATTGAAAATGTTTTCTCAGGGAGAGGGGAAATGCTCTCCGAGGATTCCAGGATCCAATGGAAGAGCATTCCCAGGCCCTGGCATGGGATGGGTCATACCTCAACCACCTTGATCCCCTAAATCACCTTATGCCCAGAGACAGGGGGGCTGTAGCTTTAATCCTTGGTCCATCCCCTTCTTTCCCATCCCAGGAAATGACACCAATTCCATCTTCCAATCCCAAATGAATCAAGAAATATCCACAATTTCATTGGGAAAACAGCTGGATCCACAGCAGGGCCGGCAAAGCAGTTGTGAGCACAGTCGGATTTGGGTTCCTCACTTGGGGGATTCCTTCTCCCCCAAAATTTGGGAATGGACAATTAAATTCTCTTCCCTCATTCCTCATCCCATGGCTGCATCGCAGGAGCTGGGGATGGACCTGGAAAAAAATCCAGTGGGAGATGGATTCCTACACCAGCACAAATCAGGTGT
Organism: Agelaius phoeniceus; assembly: GCF_051311805.1. Classification (NCBI taxonomy): domain Eukaryota; kingdom Metazoa; phylum Chordata; class Aves; order Passeriformes; family Icteridae; genus Agelaius; species Agelaius phoeniceus. The sequence continues at coordinate 62,907,848 of NC_135270.1, read as the reverse complement.
AAATCCAGAGCAGATTTGGGTACTCGGGGGGGGCAACTTTTCACTGGAATAAATTTGATTTCAAAGCCTGCTCCAACCTTCATTCCACAATCAGAGAAAACAGAATTTCTCAACTCAAAATGAAACCCAGCACGTGAAAAATCAGAGATGTTCAACCTTTCTTTGTGCCATACAGGGGATTTTTATCACCATTCTCTGTGTTATAAGGAGTTTTTTATCGTCTCTGATGCAGTGAGAGCCTGATGCTGTTTTCACAAGCTCAGCACAGGAAAAGCAGAATTAATCTCATGTTCCTCTCCTTTTCTGAGGAAGTCTGAGGTCATTTTGGTCTCCACAACTCTGGCAAAGCAGAACTGCAAAGAGAAGCCAATTCTGATCACACTTTCGCGAGGTAATAGAAAAGGAAGAAAAATGGGAAGGAGAGAAAACAGAAAGAAAATCATAAACGTTGCTTTTTCTGGTGATTCCCAGCAACTAGAGGGGTTTTCCACTCTTTAATTAGCACTTTATTAATTAAATAAAGCCCAATAAACCCCACACTGATCATCAACATGAAACTTTATTGATTGATATTATTACATCAATTATGACATCATTGTGGCCCAAATTAAACCCTCCAAAATGTCAAATTCTGACTTTGGCTTTGGGATCATGCGGGAAGATCAGCCCCTACACAAAGATGCTCCCAAATCTCCCATGGATTCTTGGGAGAATCCAAACCCTCTTGGATGAGTTTTCCCAGTTCAGCTGTCCTGTGAATTTTCTGACCTTAAAAAGGGATTTTGATGCAAATTCCGACCTACTCTGCATGAGAAGGAGCCCAGGGTTGGGCAAATGCTGGAGGCTGCACCAGGATGATTTTGTCTCCGTGGCCTGGCCAGCAGATTTTGGAACCCAGGACATTCCTCTGGCTGCCCTGGAGGACTGGAGACCCTGACGGGGGGCTCAGAGACCCTGGCACAGAGCCCAAGACCCCTGTGCCTTTGATTCAGCCCTTGGAAAAAACTATTACCAACCTTTATATGAAGAATTACAAGTCAAGAGAGTTTAAGTGGAACAATGGGAGAAAAATAGGTTTTTAGGGTTTTTTGGAGTGGGGGCTCGGGGTCCCAAGATGGAGGAATTTGGGCGTGTTCAGTCTTTCTCCTTCTCGGCCTCCATCTTCTGGGTGATGTTGGCACTTTTGGATTGGTTTAGAGTGGAAGCTCACTGTCTAACATGGGTGATGGGTATTGGGAAGTAATGGTAAATAATGCACACGTAGTTTTTAGTATAAAAAGGTAACACCACCCTGAGGTGGGCAGTGTGGCTCTGTCTGACCTGCCAGACAAACCTTAGTGGGTTGGAGAGACAATGATAGAGATAAGAAATAATAAACAACCTTGAGAACGAAAACAAAGGAATCCTGACTCCTTCTTCGATGGCCGGGCTGGGAAAAGAGGCTCGTGCACATCTCAGAGTCACGGTGACCAGCAGGAGTCCCGAGGAGCAGAGGAGAAAATCTCGCGGGTTTTGTGTTGCCGAAATGGCTCCTGAGGTATTAGAAATATCATTTTTCCCAGCTCCACGACCGAAGAAGTTGAGATTGCTCGGCTCTGGTTCTCAAGGTTGTTTATTTTCTCTTATCTGTTCCATTCTCTCTCTGGCCTGCTGAGGTCTGTCCAGCAGGTCGTGTTGTGGCACACTGCCCGCCTCAGAGGCGGTGTTATCTTTTTATACCACCACCACACCTTGGGGTGGTGTTATCTTTTTATACTAAAACCTACCTGTACTTTATTTACAGTAATGTTCCAATCCCTATCACCCATGTCAGACAGTCTGTCTCTACTCTAAACCAATCCAGCAGTGCCACCATCACAGCAGAAGATGGAGGACAAGAAGAAGAAGAAGAAGAAGAAGGACAGGACATGCCCAGATTCCTCCATCTTGCCCGCTGAATCCCCATTCTAAATCCCCAAAATTCTCCATTTTCACCCTGTGATAAATTCACTGCCATTCTACTCAAACCCTTGTGGCTTGTAACTCCTCACACAAAGTTGGGAATTGTTTCCATGGGCTACAATCAAAGGCCCCGGTGTCTGTGACTCCGTGCCAAGGTCTCTGAGCCCCTGCCAGGGTCTGGAGTCCCCCAGGGCAGCCAGAGCAATGTCCTGGGCTCTGACAATAATCCTTGGGAACAGCATTCCCAACCTAAAACCCTCTGGCAGTTTTGGAGTTGGTATCAACAGGTCTTGGACTGGCTCTCTGCAGCCTCCAGCATTTCTGCAGCGCTGGCGGAAAGGAAAATGGAAAAGGGCCAAGATTTCCTCTGAGTTAGGAAGGACTTTAAAAAGCTGATTTTAGTGGTGCAATAACTGGGGGAGACAGACTTTTTAGCTGTGTTGGTACAATGGGAATGGTTTTAAATAAAAGAGGGTTGATTTAGGTTAAGTAAGGTTAGGTTAGGTTGGATTGGATTGGATCGGATTGAATTGGATTGGATTGGATTGGATTGGATTGGATTGGAGTGCATTGGAGTGGATTAGATTAGTTTTGATAAAAAGTTTGATACAACGAGGGTGGTAAAACATTGGCACAATTTGGAACTGCAGAATCACTGGAGTCACAGAATCATGGAAAGTCCATCCCATTCCATCCCTTCCATGGGCAGGAACACTCCCCACCATCCCAGGGTGCTCCAAGCCTCGTCCAGCCTGGCCTTGGACATTTCCAGGGATCCAGGGGCAGCCACAGCTGCTCTGGGAATTCTATTCCAGGGCCTCCTCACCCTCCCAGACAAGAATTCCTTCTCAATATCCCACCTAAATCTCCCTCTCAATATCCAGCTTAAATCTCCCTTTTTCCAGCTAAAAGCCATTCCCTGGCTCCTGTCCCTCCATCCCTTGTCCCCAGTCCCTCTCCAGCTCTCCTGGAGCCCCTTCAGGCCCTGCCAGGGGCTCTGAGCTCTCCCTGGAGCCTTCTCCTCTCCAGGGGAACATTCCCAGCTCTCCCAGCCTGGCTCCAGAGCAGCTCCAGCCCTTGGAGCAGCTCCGTGGTCTCCACATCTTTCCCAGAGCTGGACAGGGTTTCTCCAGGTCAGGTTTTAAACCTCAATGTGAGCAAAGTAAAGCAGAACAAACATGAAATAAACTCCTGGGGGATCCAGGTGAGGTCGCTCTGGGCAAACAGAGGGAAGTGGTGTGAGGGATATCCTGGGAAATTCCCGGGACACATCTGAGCACAGCAAATTCTTGAGAGGACACCACAGATCCCAAAACTGGGAGAGCTCTCTGGACTCAGGAATGTGGGCAGGAATTCTCATCCCATACGGTCCAATCCTCGCCCTCCAACCCAGAGCACCCACAGCTCCCTCATGGAGGAACAGAGCTGAGGGCAGCAGGGACAACATTAAAAAAAACAACAGAAAAAACCCCCGAATTTCCCTGATAAACACAAATCAACTCATTCCTGCCATATCATTCCTCAGGAATGTGTTTTGCTTTTTCCAGCAATTTCCAAGGCAGAGGCTCCTGCTGACCTTTATTTGTGCCCCCACTCCGTGTAACGAGCCCACTCTGAGCCCGACCACGCTCAGAGAAAATGAAGTGAGGCCCCTGCCAGGGTGTTTATATTTAGATATCCCCAGGCACAGAGCAGGTTGCTGGTTTTCCGTGGAAATTCTCTTCCTGGACAAATGGATCTGCATCAGTTGCACGGGGAATGATTAAACCCCAGCCCTGTAAGGGAGAACATGAGCAGGGTTTAACAAAGCTCACACCAAAACCCGGCTTGTAGCAATGACTGCAGCTCACCCAAGGGAAATTTTCTTTAGGCTGCTTGTTTTCTCAGAAAGGGGAAGTTTTAAGGAAAAAAAAAACAGGAATTTGGGCAGTGTTCCCTGTGAGTTCTTCATTTGTGGTGGAAATTAGGTCTTCAGGCAGCCCAGGGAGGAAAAACCTTATGGAAAATCTGCCCCAGAGCATTGAAGGGATTCCAGGGATGAGCTTTCAGCTTGAGAGGAAAAGCTTTAAGCCTGGAATTCCAGGATGGTTTGGGCTGGGAAGGAGTTTAAAGCCCATCTCATTCCAACGCCTGCCATGGAAAAGGACAATTCCCACTATCCCAGTGCAGCCAGGCTGGGAGAGCTGGGAATGCTCCCCTGGAGAGGAGAAGGCTCCAGGCAGAGCTCAGAGCCCCTGGCAGGGCCTGAAGGGGCTCCAGGAGAGCTGGAGAGGGACTGGGGACAAGGGATGGAGGGACAGGAGCCAGGGAATGGCTTTAAGATGGAAAAGAGGAGATTCAGGTTGGATATTGGGCAGGAATTCCTGTCTGGGAGGGTGAGGAGGCCCTGGAATAGAATTCCCAGAGAAGCTGTGGCTGCCCCTGGGACAAGGGATGGAGGGACAGGACACAGGGAATGGCTTTAAGCTGGAAAAGGGTACCTGTAGGTTGGACATTGGGAATTCCAGCCAAAATTCCCTGGTTAACTGAAGTGATCGTGGCAGGGTTTGCTGCTTTTATCCAGTGACATATTTTTAACCAATTGCTGCTTCTCCCAGGTTTCTCTACCCAGCAATCCCACCCTGTGCCTGAAATCCTTGTCCAAACAAGCTCTGGATGAGTTGAATGTCTTGAAGGTCCACGTCCACTTCCCTCTGGAGCAGCCTGAAGAATTTGGGCACCTGGGAAACACTGGGGTGAGCACAGGTAGGATCCAGGTCTCCCATTTCATTTCCTGCTGGAACTTTGGAATATTGGGATCTAAAAATGAGCCAGGAGAGAGCAGAGGACGTTGAGTTTCAATTTATTCAGTCCATCCAGGCCTTGAGACAGGAGAAGTGGGAAGCGACTCATTCCCAGCTTCCAGGGAATATCTCAGCTTCCGTCAGCTGGACATGGGGATGGAGCTGCTCAGTTCAGCCACCTCCAGGCTCTCCAGGATTGCTGTGCCTGTTCCAAGGCTGGACAGCAGCAATTTGGGGTTGGAATGGCTTTGGAGGGAGCAAGGCAGAGCTCAGCACTGAATCTATGTTTTTTCAGGCATGCTGGATCCAAGGAAGCAGCCTGGGATGAAGCCAAGGGCATCTTGTTCTCCTGAGGCTTCTCTGTGCAGTTTGCTCTGCTCTCAGATCAAAAGTTCCTCTTTACTTTTTTTTGGCAACATTGGAAAGGGAGAAATCCTGAAATTTTCATGTCTTCAGGACCTTAATAGCAAACAGCAAAAACACAGGGCTGGGAAAACATCTCCCTGCTCCTCAAACAACATCCCTGCAGGGCTGGGATGGCAGGATTCACCTCCATCCCACGGGCTGCTCCTTCCATGGAACAGCATTCCCAAGGCTTTCAAATCCTCATTTTCTCCCTCCTCATCCAAGATGACACTAATGGAGCAACTCTGAGGGCAGGGAAATCAGTGCTCCCTGTGCTCCCCAAGCCTGCAGCTGTGGGAAAGATGGATTCCACTAATGGAGTTTCCTTGTTTTTGATTCCAGCTTGGATAAATCCACAGGCAGGATTTCTAATCCATCACTGGCCCCTGGCGCCACTGGAAAACGCCGAGTTCTGCTCCCCAGCTCCCATCTCCATTAACTCACCTCCAGCTTTGCTCCTTCCCGGCTGCTGCTGGGCTTTCCATCACCACTTTGCCAGCTCCTGGTGCTTCCTTGGCCTCTCCAGATGGAGCAACACTCCAGGGACAGATGGAAACCTGTTGGAACCCTGGGAATTGCTGAGAATTTCAGACTTTCTGTGCTGCCAGGCTCTGACCCCCAAGAGAACACTGCACTGACCTGAGGCCCTGGAGAAGTTCCCAAAATGGAATGACAGAACTGGGATTGTGGGTGTGGGGTTTGGATAGAAGTGTGTGATATCACAGGGGGGAAAACTCAGAGTGTGGGGGTTTAGAATATAGTAATAGATATAAAGCAAGATTGAGGTTTTAGGGTGAGGCTGCTCCTTCTTCTCCACCTTCTTCTCCATGGGTTTGGGTGGTTTTGTGTAATTGGATAAAAAGTCCCCATTGTGGGCATGGGTGGTTGGTTATTGGGTTAAAAGTGAAAATAATTGAGGTGTCATTTCTTAATTGGACAGTTTATCCTTAAAAGGCCCCATAAAGAGAGAGAGAGAGAGAGAGAGCCATTTTGTAACTTGTTAGTAGAACGCTATCTCTCTCTCTACAAGGCCTTTTAAGGATAAAATGTCCAATTAAGAAACGACACCTCAATTATTTTCACTTTTAACCCAATAACTCTGGTCCCCAGCTTGCATCTCCATTAACTCACCTCCAGCTTTGCTCCTTCTCTGGGCTTTCCATCACCACTTTGCCAGCTCCTGGTGCTTCCTGGGCCTCTCCAGATGGAGCAACACTCCAGGGACAGATGGAAACCTGTTGGAGCTCTGGATGCTGAGAGTTTTGGGCTTTCTGTGCTGCCAGGCTCTGACCCCCAAGAGAACACTGCACTGACCTGAGGCCCTGGAGAAGCTCCCAAAATGGAATGACAGAACTGGGATTGTGGGTGTGGGGTTTGGATAGAAGTGTGTGATGTCACAGGGGTGAAAACTTAGAGTTTGGGGTTTTAGAATATAGTAATAGATATAAAACAAGATTGAGGTTTTAGGCAGAGGCTGCTCCTTCTTCTTCACCTTCTTCTCCATGGGTTTGGGTGGTTTTGAGTAATTGGATTAAAAACTCCCCACTGCAGGCAGGGGTGGTTGGTTACTGAGTTAAAAGTGAAAATAATTGAGGTGTCATTTCTTAATTGGACAGTTTATCCTTAAAAGGCCTTGTAGAGAGAGAGAGGGAGAGAGAGAGCCATTTTGTAACTTGTTAGCAGAACGCTGTAGAACTAAGGACTTGTAAGGCTGTAACATAGATAAAAAATAATGAACATTTGAGCCCAAACACGAAACATCATCTCGAGTCTCCAATCCCGACCCTGACAGAGGCAGAAAAGAAGCCAAGAACCAGCAGGAAAGGCCTCTGGAGTCAGGAATGTGGGATATGGCCATGGATGAGAGCTGGCCTTGGGTGCCCTCAGTCCTGATTTTCACCACTCTCAGCCCTCCCCAGGGTTGATTCCAGAGATCCAGATCTGATCTGCCCTGTCCTTATCCAGCTGCAGGTACCTACCCAAATCATATTCCCAGGAAAACCACGGATGAACATGGAATAAATCATTCCCTCAAGTCCAACAGGAACATGGAAAATTTGGCGCTGCTCCTTCCTCCCAATGGGTTGTGTTTTCTATGGAATTTTTGAGCACAAGTATCTCCCAAGCCTGGTAAAAAACAATTATTAATGATGAATCTGTCTGGATATCAGGTTGGATCGGGCTTGGAGAAATCTGGGATAATGGAAGGTGTCCCCATGGGAATGAGACGGGATTTAAGGTCCTTCCCAACCCAAACCTGTCTGGAATTCCATCCAACATCACGGCAGGGACAAGAACACGTAACAGCTCAATAAATCCAACTCTATCCCAATCCATCCTCACCCTCATCCAAATGATCCCACAGCTCAAAACTGGAAGAAAGGAAAAGTTGTGGGGCCATTTTTCCAGCTCAATTCAAAGTAATTAAGGTCGTTAATGCATAATTAATATGCAGTTTAATTGAAGTGGTTTTTTTTTTCCCAAATCCATGCTCCAAATATGTGGAAAAGCTGATCCTGAACTGATACCAGTGAAGGAAAAGTGTCACCAACCATTTTTTCTGCTTCCAGACAACCCCAGCGATTCCGAACAGACTCAATCCCAATGTATTTGAGTGGCAACAAAAATGGGATTCCACTCCCCCACTTTTTGGAGTTTTTTATTCATTACAATTTATTCAGGAAAAATTAAACACAGAATTAATGTCAAACCATGCAGGAAGTTGACGTTCCTTCACCAACAGCCACATGGCCAAAGGAAAATGCTGTCCCAGGAAAACAAAGAAAGGAAAAGTTGTGGGGCCATTTTCCCAGCTCAATTCAGAGTAATTAAGGTTCATTGATGAATAATTAATATGCAGCTTAAATTTCCAAATACAAATTCTAATTCCAAATCCAAAACCTGATCCTGAAGTGGTATAAGTGAAGGAAAAGTGTCACCAACCATTTTTTCCTGCTTCCAGCCCAATCCCAGTGATTCCAAACAGACTCAATCCCGACGTATTTGAGGAGTGGCAACAAAAAAGGGATTCCACTCCCCTCCCTTATAGGAATTTTTAATTTTTTATACAGTTTCTTCCAGAAAAATTAAACACATAATTAATGTCAAACCAGCTCAGCTGATTTACATTTTCCGTGGATTTCACAGACACTCTGAGAACCCCCACTTCCTGAGACAGCACCTTTTTATTTCTGCATGAGCAGAACTGTCATAAATCCTGATTTCTTTCCTCCAGGCAAATGAAATGTGACCCAGGCAGTCAAATGCCAGCTCCTCTTGTCTATTTTCAGTGTTTCAGGTGTGCACCCATCACATTTTAACACTTCACAGCATTTTTCATTCTGATGGAATTTATTGTTTAAAGGGGAGATGGGCCTGAGAAACTCTGAGGAGTCTCTGTACTGATGGAGACAAAATAATGGCAATTAACTGGTTGCATTCCTAGAGGAAATATTCCACTGAAATTAAAAAATGGCTGGTCAGAGGGAAGTTCATCCAGCTGCATCTCTAACTCCATGGGAGGGGTGTAACAAAATGAGTTTTCCCACCCAAACCATTCTGGACTGTCTGATCTAAAGGATGAGGACACTAAAATAAATAAAATGGGTCTAAATATCAGGAGAATCGATATTTCTCCATCAGGAGGAGCAGAAATTAAATCATCATCTTCAGATTTCATTTGGTTTTTAGAGAAACTCCTTGAGCTGCAATGCCAGGGAGCTGAGCTGGTGAATATTTGCTAAACCAGGAGATGAATGACCTGCCCTGGGAGCAGAACAGGAATAAGGAATATTTTCCCTTTGATGGACCCAGACATTTTTGTTCCCTTCCCACATCTCTGTGATTTAAGCTCCTGAATGAACTCGTTGATCTCAGGCTCCACCAAGGGGCCCTGGGGGCTCCAGGTGGATCAGAGCTTTTATTTATCACAAATGCAACCCAGGAATCAATTCCTGCCAGGAAAAACCTCACCTTGCAAACATGAGAACTGTGTTAAAAGGAGCTAAAGAGCCCCAGGAGAGCTGGGTTTTCCTGCTGAATTCCCTGGATTTTGAAGCCCTTCAAAATTAATTTATTGCCCGGAGCAATCATTCAGGAAATAGAAAGGAAAAAGAAAAAAAATACAGAGGAAAAAACCCAAATCATTTTTTTCTTTGTTGGGATTTTCAGTTATCCAACAGTTTGCTGGGACAGTTCATGCCTGGAATTTCCAGGAATTCCCTCTGACCGTGGTGCTGGGTCAGTCTTGGTGTGCAGAGTAAATCCAGAGACTCATCTGGGAGAAATCCCAGAGAAATCTGGGGTAAATCCATGCCCAGAATTCCCAGCAGGATGAACAGAGCAGGGAATTTCTGTCTTGGACACCTCCTGTGACCTCTTGTTTCTTCCCAGGGTTTCTGAGTTGCAATAATGAAGTGCCTGCAGCTTAATCCAATCGATTTCCATGATGGATTTCAATATCAGATCTTGGAGTGAACATCAGCTCTCCCTGTGGGTAATGCAGTGCCTGAACTCCAGGGTTCTCTGCCCTCTCCCAGGAGACTGAACCTGGGGAAATTATCCCTGCTTTAGGCCCAAAATTAAGGCAGGATTGTGGGATAAGTCACCCAGGTGATAAAGGCCGGATTTTCCCTAATTCCTGAGGGAATGCTCATGGATAATGAAAAGCCTCCTGGATCCTCATTTTGTCAACGTTGGAAAGTTGCAGGAACTCTTGCAGGAAAAAGGTTATAAATCAAATTTCAGCATTAAATGACCTTAAATCCCACCCAGTGCCACCCCCTGCCATGGCAGGGACACCTCCCACTGTCCCAGGGTGCTCCAGCCCCAGTGTCCAGCCTGGCCTTGGACATTCCAGGGATCCAGGGGCAGCCACAGCTGCTCTGGCAATTCCAGCCCAGCCAGGAATTCCCAATTCCCAATATCCCATCTAAATCCTCCTCTTCCAGCTTAAAACCATCACCCCATGCCCTGTCCTATTTTGGGTTTTGGTTTCAACACTTTGGGCCATATCCCTCAGCTGGGATTCTCCATTGGAAGGCTCCAATGGAATTCTCCAAATATTCCACTGGGAAGGCTCAGGCTGCTGTGACTCCCATTTACAAGCAGAATTCCTGAGCTAATTTACAGATTTTTTTTTTAGTAAATCCCAATTGGAATTCTTCAGTGAGCACAAACTGGCAGAGCTCTCATGGCTGAAATGCTGCCACTGTAATAAAATGAAAATCTCCTTTTTCAATCTCTCTCCAATGAGATTAAACACATTCCCCTTTTATCAAACCAGTGATAAATTGTTGCTTTTGCATCCCAAAATACAGAAAAATATTCTCATTTCTCCTTCAGGAAGAAAGGTGGCTTTTAATGTCCCCTTCTCCCCATTCCTGCTTGGAAAAAAAACCAAAAAACTGGATTTAACAGATAATTTGTGTTGTCCTCACATCCACACAAAATATTCCCTTTAAATGAATCAGCCCAAGAGCTGCTGGCCAGAAATTCAGAATTAGGAATAATTTTAGCCAAGACATTTGAAGCTTGGAAAAGTCCACTCCAGCTGAACTGAAAATGGTCCTGGAAAGGTTTTGTTGGAGCAACATGGTGCAAGTTTGAGTCAACACAAAGCCCTGGAAGTCAGGCTTTCACTTTTCCAGAAGGAAAGAGAATTTTCAGTTCTTCAGCCAACAAAAAAAATGCTCCAATTCCAGAAATAATTATTCCAGGGCAATAAGGAAATCAATTATTGCAGAGCAGCCACTGGGCGAGTCCATTGTGAGTCAGCACCAACAAAGAAATCCCATTTAAATCCTAAAGAATCCTATTTAAATCCCAAAGAAATCCCACTCCAGTCGTCCATGTTAAATAGGTAAATCCATGGAAAACCAAGGATTTTCTGAAAGGTTCCCATTTTGGGGTTTTTATCAGGATTTTTGAGGTCTCTTCAGGGTCTCTTCAACCTCAGAAACCTGAGAGACCCAGAAGCTCCCGAGTTTCACGAGCTGAAATAATTTACTGAGTGATGTTGACATTCCAGCACAATTAAAAATTAATCTTAATAAGTCAAAAGTTGCCCAAAATACGTTTATTTGGGTAATTCTCTGAAGGAGAAAAGTCATTATCCCTCCAGTTGCTGAAAACAGGGACATCTCCTTGCAGTGACATTGGAATGGAAGGGAAAGACAGACCCAAAATCGATCCATTAATTAAAAAAATTAATTGCACACATCTGTCTCCTTCACAGGGCTGTGGGATCCGGCTGCCCAAACCCCTGGAATCACTCACACCATTCCAGGCATCCAGGAATTTGGGACTTTAACAGCTCCCACCAGAGGTTACCTGAACCTACACTTTGACCTCAACGAGAGCTCATGGGCTGAGAATGAAAAATGGCTCTTCCAAATGGGATTGGTCCCAATTTAATGGAATTATTTGGAATTCACGCTTTTAATTAACCTCTCCCGGTCTGCAGGATGACAATTCTGCGTGTTCCAGTGACAGATCCTCAATTGCTTTCTTATCTTCTCCCCTTGGCTCCTCTGTCTCCTCACTCTGAAGGTTCAAGGAGTCACTGCCAAACAATCCATCCTGCCTTCCTCCATGGGGGAATGCAAGGAAAAAAACTTGGAAAAGGATCTGGGGGAAAAACTCCAAAGCCTTTGTGTGGTTTGTAAGTGAAATTAATTCCAACCAGGCCAGAACAAAGGGATTTAGAAGCGTTCTTGGATCTTTAGATTCTGATCATCAGACAGTGAGGAAATCATGGATTATTTATCCTTGTCATCCAGGGATTGGGCCATGGAGATGCTCCAAGAGCTCTGGAGCCAGGCTGGGAGAGCTGGGAATGCTCCCCTGGAGAGGAGAAGGCTCCAGGGAGAGCTCAGAGCCCCTGGCAGGGCCTGAAGGGGCTCCAGGAGAGCTGGAGAGGGACTGGGGACAAGGGATGGAGGGACAGGAGCCAGGGAATGGCTCCCAGTGCCAGAGGGCAGGGATGGGTGGGAGATTGGGAATTGGGAATTCCTGGCTGGGCTGGAATTGCCAGAGCAGCTGTGGCTGCCCCTGGATCCCTGGCAGTGCCCAAGGCCAGGCTGGACACTGGGGCACCCTGGGACAGTGGGAGGTGTCCCTGCCATGGCAGGGGTGGGATGGGATGGGATTTAAGGTTCCCAAAGTATTCCAGGGTTCTCTGATCTTTATCCTAAAAACCACCAGTGGGATACCAGTCAGGAGGTCTTCTTAAAATAACCAGGTTTAAATAATCCCCCACTGATTTACCCATTTCCAGTAATTTATATTTATATTTATATTTATATTTATATTTATATTTATATTTATATTTATATTTGTTTATTTATACTATTTATGTTTATGTTTATATTTATGGGTTTCCCAGGACCCAGCCCCTGTTCCCATTGTTTAATTCTCTCTCCCTATCAGGTCTGGATCTTAATTTGTCCAGCCTTCCAGCCTCTGGATTTGTTCCAGATGGGGCTGGAAGGCTCCTGAGCCCCTTATCCTGATTTTTCTTCCCTGTGTTCTTTCTTCCTTGTCCTGTTCAAGTCATCTTTTAATCCCTTCCTAAATTGTTCTGCTGTTGCTGCCAGGACCTCTTTTCCCACATTCCCAAATCTTGTTTGATTCCAGAATGCTCCTTGTTTAATCCATTGATTTTTCTGGAGCTGCAAACAAAGGAAAAAATTGATTATTCCAGTTATAATTCCAACAGCACCAATGCAAGAGGAACAATTCCCTGCTCTTCCATCCTTCCCTGTATTTGTACCCAAGGATTTCATCCTCCCTTTCCCAGGGAGGTGTGATCCCTCTGATTATCCATCACCCACGTTACAGCTCCTGCTTCCTGAAACGAGGTTTCCCAAAGAATTTTTTGGAGTCCAAAATCTTACAAATTATAAGAAAATCACTTATTTTCCTCTCTCTTAACAAAACACCTTTACCTGTGGATTGCCCTTTTATTTTGGTTAAATAATCACCTTTGTCTGTAATTCCATGGTTTTTGGAATTGCCCTTTTGTTTTAGTTAAATAATCACCTTTGTCTGTAGTTCCATGGTTTTCCATGTTTTCTGATGGACAATCCCAGAAGAAGCTGGGATAGAAAAACCAAAATTCAGCTAATTTTCCTCATATTCCCACCAACCACATCCACATTATTTTGTTTGCTGCCACTCCCCGTGAATGGATTTAGCTTGAAATGATGAGTTCAGAGAACAAAATAAATATCTGTAAATATTCTTTTCTAACGAGGCATTCATTTTCTGGAGTTTGGGAATTGGCAAAATCCAGGAATAAAGGTCCTCTGTCTCCAAAATTGCTGAGGGAAAACAAAGCTGGAGAAGCAGCTTTTGGAATCAGGGATGCTTGGAATATTTACATGACTTTTGTGCTCTTAATATGGGGCTGCAAAATGAAATTAAAACTCCCATTCAGGGAACAAAAATTAGTCTGGAGAAAAATTCCAGCCTTGGCACAGGGAAAATGAAAATGGGACAAGGAAAGCACTCTGCTCTCCAGAATTCTGAGTTTTGAATCTGCTGCCAAGCCGCTCCTCTCCTTTCTGCCAATGGATTTTTCAAGGCTTCTCCATGGAAATCCAGTGCTCTGCCTCTGGAATTCCTCATCTAGAGAGGGGTCAAGCTTCTTCCTCCCTGAGTTTTTCCCCAAACTCGGCTCCTCTGCTTCCCTTCCTCTGCCAAGGGTCTGGTGATTTCCTTGATGGGAATTTTTGGTAGCACAGGATGGGCAGAAATTCCGTTTGTTCCGCAGGTAGGAATCTTTTCCATCTCTTTTTGGTCTTTTTCATGGGAGAATTACTCAGGGCTTGGACAGAGTGACAGCAATGCTTTCTTAAAGGTATCCCTGTCAGCCGGGCTGAAGGAATTCCCACCTGGATTCTCCTGCTCCATCACATTTAGCAAAATTTTGTCCCAAACTTCAGAAAATCCGGGATTTTTTTGGCAGAACAAACAATCAGAGAATTTTGCACTCCTTTGTTCCCATCTATTTTTGCCTCCTCTCCTGGGCACACACTCCACGTGTTCCTGCACTTCCCAGCTCTGGAATTTGCTCCAAAACCCCTCTCTCAGCATTCCCACGGCGCTTCCTTGCAATGTTCCCTTTCCATGGAGTGTTTTAAGCTGTCAGGGATTTCACAGGAGCTCAAAACAAGGAGGGAACATTTCCCCCACCCTGGGATTTCCCTGCTTTCCAGAAGAATTGCTTTCCCCCCCCCTTTTTTTTTTTGTGGCAGAATTCTGCATTTTTTGGAGAACCAGCATCCATTTAGTCTATTTATGAACAGATCTTTAATCCATCACTAAATCCTGACTGGATTTCTTCCCAAATCCCTGCTCTGGCTCCAGAGGTGAGGCGCAGGTTCCAGGTGAGCAGTGGTGACCCCGAGCTCAGCCTGGATTTTGTGTCAGCCTGACCTGAGCCACCCCAGCTGCCAATCGCCACTAACGGGGTCAGCTCCCCCTGGAGCCGCTCAAAGATCTCCACACAATTCCTTTCTTTCCAAAATTCTGTCCTGGAGATAAGGGCAGTCCACGTGGCCTGGCTGTGGGAACCCAGAATTCCCCAACCCTGGGCTGATCCCACAGGATGTGTGGGAAGCAGGAAAAGGGGAATTTTGCCCTTCTGCCCCACTCAGGTGAGACCCCACCTGCAGAGCTGCTCCAGCTCTGGCGTTCCAACAGCAGGAGGATGTGGAGCTGCTGGAGTGACCCAGAGGAATCCATGGAGATGTTCCAAGAGCTGGAGTCCCTCTGGAGCCAGGCTGGGAGAGCTGGGAATGCTCCCCTGGAGAGGAGAAGGCTCCAGGCAGAGCTCAGAGCCCCTGGCAGGGCCTGAAGGGGCTCCAGGAGAGCTGGAGAGGGACTGGGGACAAGGCATGGAGGGACAGGAGCCAGGGAATGGCTGCCAGTGCCAGAGGGCAGGGATGGGTGGGAGATTGGGAATTGGGAATTCCTGGCTGGGCTGGGATTGCCAGAGCAGCTGTGGCTGCCCCTGGATCCCTGGCAGTGCCCAAGGCCAGGCTGGACACTGGGGCAGCCTGGGACAGTGGGAGGTGTCCCTGCCATGGCAGGGGTGGGATGGGATGGGATTTAAGGTTCTTCCAGCCCAAATCATTCTGGAATTCTCTGATCCAATATTTCCTGAGCATCTCCTTTCCCCCCTCTAATCCAAGACATAAAAGCACCTCCTGCATCCTTTTTTTTCCCCCACTTTTTCCTCTTCCCTGAAACCTCTCCAGACGCGACTCCTCCTTCTCCCTTCCCTCCTCACAGATGTGGAGTTCACTGCCTGAGCTCGATGTGATTTATGGGCAGAGATAAAAAAGAGATTTA
The DNA here is from genome assembly GCF_051311805.1 of Agelaius phoeniceus. Classification (NCBI taxonomy): domain Eukaryota; kingdom Metazoa; phylum Chordata; class Aves; order Passeriformes; family Icteridae; genus Agelaius; species Agelaius phoeniceus. The sequence goes on along the minus strand of NC_135270.1, from coordinate 62,892,363 downwards.
ATCACGTCCATGAACTTCTCCAGCAACACACCCCGACATCCTCTATTAAGTGCTCCTCTCCAGACATTTTTCACGGATGGTGTCCAATCCCAGATTCCCAGGCATTTAATTACTCTCCCTTTGTTAGAAGATCCCACTAAATCTCCTGATTTATGCCACGCTCCATAAATAAGACCTTTCCTGGTTGCTTTATGATGGCACAAATTTGTTGGAGGCATCTGCATAAATTTTTATGGGATTTAATCGTTTGCTCCACATCCTTGTTCCCAGTTTTCCTCATGAATCAGAGCTGGGAATCACAGAACCCCACACAATTAATTACTCACAGTAGCAGCCTCTGTGTTCATTGTTTAATTTCCTTTTCAGCCCTAACATTATAAATGTTCACCCACGAGTTATTGGGATTATTTGGAAAATAGGATTACAGCACCAAGCGAGATTTATTCGGGAAATTCCTCGTGGATGAAGGGAGGGAGAAGGTCGGGAAGTTCATTAAAGCAGATTAATGGAGAACAAGTGGGATCTAATCAGACTGGGAGCCTGAAGGCCCCTCCTGCTGGGGCAGGGACATTGTTCCCATGGATTATTTGTGTCCCTGCTCCAGGAACGTTGGGAATGACAGCAGATCCATCCTTTTTAACCACTCCAGCCGCTGATAAATGAGTTCCTGCCCACAATTGGCAAACTGTCAGGGAGCTGAGGCACTGCTCCAATTAGTGCTCCCCACGGAGGGCAGGCAGGGACTGGCCCTGCCTGCAAAGCACCGAGAATTCCGGGGCTGCTTCGTTATCCGCCCTCTCCACTGCACGTGTGCTCCAGGGAGCAGCCTGGATAATAATCCTGTAACTGCAGCACTTAACCTGCTCGGGGTTTGCAAAGCCAAGGCCTCAGAAAGGAGCAATTCCAGGGAAGTGCCGCTCAGGGACAGGCTGGGCAGCAGATGCTGAGCAGGATGGGCAGGACTGGGGCGTGGGCATTGAATTTCTCCTTTTTGGCCTCCGTCAGCCATTCCAGGGAGGCAAATACCAACCTAGGGGTCATTAAGGTTGGGAAGGATTTTAGGATCGTGGAGTTCAACCTTTCCCCTGCCAGGACTTACAGGGCCACCATATCCCAAAGTGCCACCTCCACAGTGTCACTATGGGACACGAAATAAAACGACGCAGACACTGGAACCTCCAAGGGGAGTTTAATTTTTGGCTCCAACATTTATAGACTTTCAAAAGTGACAGTGGACTGGAGGATGAAAGTGCCGCCTCTCCAATGACACTGGACAAACCAGCAGCCCATCAAATTTCTCCTCCTTCAGAGAGGAATGTAGAATAATAATTATTTACATAAAATTGCATGGGAAAGTTCATTACAAGAATGTAAACATCAGAAGGCTCAGAAGAGCTTAAAAGAACAAGGTGACACCACAGGGCTTTGAAATCCCTCTGGGAATGGGGACTCCACCTGGGCAGCTATGCCAGGCCTGGAAAACCCTTTCCATGAAGGAACTTTCCCTAATTCCAGCTTAAACATCTCCTGGTGCAACCTGAGGCTGTTTCCTCTTCTTTTGCTGCAGATCAAGGAGTGATGAGTTCCAAAGGAGGTTGGATTTCCAGGATTGCATCAATCTCACTCCATTGTCCCCAGCGTGTGGCACACAGCACAGACTGAAGTTTTTAGCACAGCTTTATTTCCATAAATCCTTCTTCCTAGAACTCCACACTGTCCCTGCATCTCCCGATCCTTGGAATTCTTGTAAATGGATTTAAGTGAATGATTTGAGTAGATAATTTATGGATTGAAAATGAAATCATGGAATGGTTTGGGTTGGAAGGAGCCTTAAAACCCACCCCATGAACAGGGACACCTCGCACTATCCCGGGGTGCTCTAAATCCCATCCAGCTTGGACTTGGGCACTTCCAGGGATGGGGAATTTGTGGGGCACCTTTGTCTGTCTTTTGTATGAAGTCCTGGAGCAATGACAAGGGAAACAGGGAATCCCAATGGGAAAATATAAAATATTCCCATTGTGATGAAGCACACTGAGAGAACTCCCACCTCCCTTCCGGCCCTCTTCCCTATCCCACCTTCCCAAATCATTTTATGAAACAACCTCAGGTAAAATCCTGCAAAAAACTTGAAGTGGTAAAACCTTGCTCCCTGTCCTCAGCTAGGATTTGTTCTGAGAGGAGGAAAAAATTGGAATATTTTTAAGAGACTGGATTTGTGCAGGTTATCAGATGTTCCTTTAATCCCTACAGCGCTTTTTTCCCCCTATAAACAAAGCCTTTGTTTTCCCTTATCCAGGTGGAGATTGCAGGGATCTGACCATCCTGTTCTGCCTGAGGATCCTGATTTTTTTCCAGGAGATCCTTCCCATTCTCACTTTTTGACATTCTTGGGATCCAGGCTTTGAGAGGCCTCTTTAATATGGGAGCACAGAGAAGCGGGAAAACGGGAGCAGGACTTGGTGTGCCAGGCAGCACAGAGAGATCCAGGGAACAAAGAGATCCCCAGCCCCAAAGGAATTAAAATCTAAGCCATGAGTGCACAACAGAGGCAAAGAAAGCTGAAAAAAAAAAAAAAAAGGAAATTTGAGATACTTTTGGTCAACATCATAAGCCAAGGTCTCCTTTAATCATTTCCTTTGTGCCCCTGCAGTTTTTGAGGACATGATTCCAAGGCAAGGTCTAAGGAGGGGATTATTTTACCCAGCCCCCAGCTCTGCTCAGGGGCTCCTCAGCTCCTCACATCCCCTGCTTGTGGCTTTTCTATGCCAATATCCAAATTATTCTTGTTTTTTCCTCCTCGTATTCTGCTCAGGGGCTTCCTCAGCTCCTCACATGCCCTGGTTTTGTCTTTTCAGTACCAATATCCAAAATATTCCTGCTTTTCCTTCCTTGTATTCTGCTCAGGGGTTGCTCAGCTCCTCAGCTCCCTGATTGTGTCTTTTCTATGCCAGTATCCAAACTACCACAGTATCCAAACTACTCCCGTTTTTCCTCCCCACAATCTGATCAGGGGTTCCTCCGTTCCTCAGGGGCTCCTCAACCCCTCACATCTCTGGCTGTGTCTCTTCAGTGCCAATATCCAAAATATTCCTGCTTTTCCTTCCTCATATTCTGCTCAGAGGCTCCTCAACTCTTCCTCAACTTCCCCTGCTTGTGTCTTTTCCATGCCAATGTCCAAATTATTCCTGCTTTTCCTCCCCACACTCTGCCTCTAAATCCCCAGCCCTACATTCCACCGTTTGCCCTCTCCAAATTCCCTGTCTGATGGGATTTGGGGGTTGGGTGGAAGTTCCATGCTGGATATTCCAGTGGATAGTGGGGAACCCTCAGAATTCCTGGTCATTCCTGGTCTTGATGGTCATCCACCATCAAGAACGAGACATTTTTGCCACTGCAGAGGTGATGAGAGAATCATGGAATATTCTGGATTCTGGAAATTCCACAAGGATCATCCAGTCCCAATTCTGGCCCTGCCCAAGACACCCCAACAGTTCCCCTCTATCCCTGAGAGCGTTGTCCAAACATTCCTGGAGCTCTGGGATCATCCAATGGCAGAGTCTGGTGGGTGATGGGATGCTGAGGATAATTTCTCACTCTTAATTAGGTTAATTAGGCCAAATTCCCAGCCAGTTCAATCAGGGATAATTCATATTGTTGAACCAAAAGGCTCTGGGAATGCTTGGAAGCCTCCCCTGGGACCAGAGCACACATGGAAAATCCATCCATTCTCAGGTTATTTGGATATTGGGTGTTGAGAAATGAAAGGGAAATGAATATTCATGAATATATCCAGGAGGGAAAGGAAACAAAACAAAACCCAACCCAAAACAGGAGGGAATTGAGTTTTTTAATGCAAAGAAAAATGCTGAGACAAGAATTATTGGTGTTTGAACGGGGCTAGAAATTGGAAAATCCTGGAGCTGACTTCCTGAGGGAATATCAGTGAGTGGGAAGGAGAAGTAGCTGGAAGATGGAGTTTGATAAGCTTTGTGAATGAAATTATAAACTATTTTATGGCCAAATTAAGATAGGGTTAGGGAGGTGTCTCTAGGTTTAGGTCCAGCTTTAGGTCTAGGTTTCAGTCTAGGTTTAGGAGGATCCCCTGGGGGTGAGGTGGGATTTAATGCAAATCCCCTTTCCACTGAGTTCTCCCTTCCAGGCACTTAATAAATTACAAATAACAGCAATAATTCCTGAGATTCCAATTTCATTTTCCAATGAGATCCTGGCTTTTCCCACTACAGCCTGGCTTTGCTGGAGCCAGGAGATGAACCCATTAACCCCCCAGCACGATGCTTTGAACACCTGGTTTTTGTGTTTCCAGCTTATTCCAGATCCCAGCCGACAAATTTGTCTCCTACTTTAATCTGGGATCCACATGGACCAGAGATTCCTAAAATCTTCTCTCAGATTCTCAGGGTTTAAATCAATTCCCTCCCACTCCTGGAATATTCCTGACTTGCTCCAGCTGAGCAATCTGCCCACAGTCCAGCCCATTCATAAAAAAGTGAGCAGGTAATAATTAATTTTAATGAATGCTGTTGATGCACAGGCTAATTGTTTGAATTCATCAAACCCGGTGTTTAGAGTTTAATGCAGAAATTATGTACAAGGCATTGTTAATAAAATCATTACAAATTAATTTAGCCCTGAACCAGCAAAGCACTTACACAGGGATTTTCTGCTTGGAATGCTGAAGTGCTTCCCTGAATCCTGATTTTAAAGTTATGATTCCTTAGTCAGACTCAAAGAAGAAAACTCCTCAGGCTTGTGGCCTAAGGGGCCCTGCAGTGATCTTTGTTCATCATGGAATCATGGAATAGAATCAGTGTGGTTGGAAAAGAGCTCCAAGGTCATCAAATCCAGGTTTTTATTGACCCCACCTTGTCCCCAGCCCAGAGCTCTCAGTGCCACCTCCAGGAATTCCTGGGACACCTGCAGGGATGGGCACTGCAACCCTCCCTGGGCAGTGCCAAGGCCTGAGCCCCCTTTCCATGGGGAAATTCCTGCTGTGCCCACTCTGAGCTCCCTCAGGAATTCTCCAGCCCCTTCCCAGCGCCCTCAGGAATTTTCCAGCCCCTTCCCAGCTCCCTCAGCCTCTCCTCCTACGGGTGACCCTCCAAAACCTTCCCCACTCCCTTAGCAGCTCCCTTCTCCCTTTATTCCCTGCTCCAGGAATGGGAAGGAGGGATAGAAAGGAATCGTTTCCAGCCAGGAGAACTTAACTGTTTCATTTTCACCCCACTCCTGGTGGGTTCCCTCATCTGTGATTTATAGGAGACCCCTGGCTGAGAACCTCCCTGAGGATCCAGCCATGAGCAGCCCAGTCCTGAACTCCTCACTGCCTCTTTTCTCCTGACATCCCTCACATTCCCACATTTTTGCTGATCCACCCCAATTTCCCGTGATCAGATCCCTCTGATGCCCTCAGGGCTCCTGCCTGGGCTCATCTTTATCTCCCTGGGCTCCTCTTTATTCCCTCCCCACTCCCTCTGACTCAGGGAATCTCAAGATATGGATCAGAGATCTGGTTTTATGCAGAGTAATGCCGATTTCTGGGAAGTTTATTCCTAATTATTCCTTCTCTTCCCATGTTTTATCAGTTTGTCTTGAGGACAAATGGAGGACATTTTTTTTTCTAGTCTATATTTAAAACTCTATATTTAAGTCTATATTTAAAGTCTATATTTAAAGTCTATAAAAAGTCTATATTTAAATCTTAATTCTTGCTCTCAGGCATTGTTGTTTTTTTTTTTTCAAAATCTGATTTAAATGATCACACTTACCAGGGCTGGGGTAGCACAGGGTTCATCCTTTCCCTTGGGACAGGGAAAAAATCCCAAATCCTATCAGGAGCAATTCCTTCTTTGCTGCTTCACCAGCTGCAGATCTGGAAATTCAGGTTCATTCAACCAGCAATCAAATTCCAAATTAATAAAAACATGGAAGTGTATTTTCCCCTTCCATTTGAGGAAAAACCAAATGCTAAACTGGGATTTAATAGTTTAATTTTCTCAAAATAAATTTTAGGCAATGTGTGTTAATTGTTGTTTCAGCCTTTTCCAATGAAAACTTGGAATCAGGGAAAAAAACCACAATTTCTTCCAACTCAAATATCCCTTCAAACCACAATTCCAACAAAGATTTTCAGTTTTTATTTGGTGCACAAATAAAATAAAATGTGCTTCATAAAATAAAGTATCAAATTCCATGCTTCATTCCAAACCAGCAGCTGAGCAACATCCCAAAATTCCTGACTCACGTGATCCTTAAAAGTTTCTTTTTCCTGGTGAGAATGGGATGAAGTTAAAGGATTTATTTGGCAATTCCAGATGTTGAAATAAACATGAACCCTGAACTTAGAGTCTGCTCAAGCACGGTCACAACAACGAGGTCATCTTTGGTTTTGTTTAAAACTGGGAATCCCCAGGTGAGGTGCCCAATGGATTATTTGGGAGCATCACTAACCAGATTATTTTTTTAAATTAAGTAAATTTTCCTGACCAAAATTGCAACATGTAGGGCCTTTAAAATGAAATCACCGAGGAGCCCTGAGTGTTAAAATCAGCTCAGGATTCAGTTCCAAGAACATGACTCACTTTGCCAGGGAACTCTATTATTAAACTGAGGGGGTTTGGCTTTAGAAAGAACAATATATAAAAAAAAAAAAAAATAGGAGTTATTTAAATCCTTTGTTTTCCTCCATAAAATCTCCAAGTTTTTCCATCCATCCTCTTTTCCCGGTGGCTGCAACCCTTAACCCCAAGAGGGGGTAAGATAATGGTGGTGTAAGAATAATTTGCAGTAAATATTTGGAAAAGCTGTTTATAAATTAAATATCAGAGCAAGCAAAAATTCCTCAGCCACATCCAAGGCCTTTCATTTCTCCAGGAGAAATGTTCCACGCCTTCTGCGGGACTGAATTAATCAACTAATAAATGAATGGGAGAAAGAAGATCATTAAGTATTCTTTTTCCTCCTGATTAATGCCAGCATAATTCAGGGCAGATGGGGAAAGATTAATGGGGATCCACAAACTGCCTCAATCTTTTCCCAGTTTTTGTATCCCCAGATCATTGAGAATAAATATCCAGGGAGAAAACCCCAGGTGGGGTGAAGGAGCCCCTTTCCCTGGGCTCGGGGGAGCTCTGCTGGTTTCCCAAACCCAATTTTCCCACAAAACAATATTTATGGAGCAGCTGAGGAATCCGACACCAGTGGAGAGAAATGCCATGGAATGCCAAGCTTTGTGTGGGTGTCCCATTCCTGGAGGAATTCAAGGGATTTGGAGCAACCTGGGATAGTGGGAGGTGTCCCTGCCCTGGCAGGGGTGGAACGAGATGGGTTTGGAGGTCCTCTAAAACCCAAACAACTCTGGGATTCTGGGATTCCGTGAGGGATTAGGGAAAATGTTGCATTTATTTATAAAAAGGAGGATGGGAGCACCTTCAAAGGGGTCAGGGCTGGCTCTTCCCATCCCAGGACGTGAAACAACGCGAGCGCACACGCTGCTGTTCCCAAGGTGGAAAAAGGGGAGTTTATTTTCTGACTCCAACATCCATAGATTTCCAAAAGTGACAGTGGATTGGAGGGTGACAGAGCCACCTCTCCAACGACACTGGACAAACCAACAGCCCATCAAATTTCTCCTTCTCCATAAAAGAACGCAAACAACGAGTTATTTACAAAAATCATGCGAAAAAGTTTGTTACAAGAAATGTAAACATCAGAGGGCTTAGAAAATCCTAAAAAGTCAGAATTCGACACCTGAGGGGCAGGAAGGCTTTCCCGGAGGACAATATTCCAATGACAGCTCCTCCCTGTGCCTGCCTCGCCTCGCTCCAAGCTGGGAATGACTGGGAAGAGCAGCTGGGGATGCTGCCGGCTGTTCCCACTGCCAGCACCAGGGAGGAGAACCTCAAACCAACGATTCCTTCCACCCAAACCAATGACTGACACCTCCAGGAACCTTTGATCGGGATTGGGATGGGATTTAAGGTCCCTTCCCACCCAAACCATTCCATGAGGTCCCACAGGGCACTGGGCACGCCTCCAAGCCAGGGAATGTGAAGGGCAGAGGTTTGGAAGCTCTCCTGGAGCAGGAATTGAGGACAGGAGTTGTAGGGGTTCTGAAGGCTGATCTTGGTTAATTATCCCACCTGCCTTGGAATTCTGATCCAAAATCCATGGGAAACGTGGGAGGAAGGTGTGTCTGGGACATCATGCCTGGCACTCGCCAAGGGATCAAAAATTCAAGTTTTTGGTGAACTGGAAGTAGAAGAAATCTTTTGGAAGGTGATGGTTCCACCAGACTTTGGGAATGTTGGATCATTACCTGTCAGTGCCCTACAAAGACAGAATTTCCCTGGAAAGAGGCACCCAGATTTCAGGGCATTCCCTGGATTTTCTCACACAGCTTGAAAAACTCCAAAGAGCTCAAGGAAATTATTTCCCTTATAAAATCCTCACCGTTTCAGTTCCACGCAAAATATGGGGGAAATACCATTTATTTTTCGTGTTGTTCCTGCTTTCCAATTTAAGTGCTAGAATTAAAACAAAAATGTTAAAAAATTACTTTAAAAATTCTTTTTGGATTTTAATTTTTTAATATTTTTTAACCTGAAAAAACCACCAGTTTTTACTTGACTGTCAATTCAGAGACTTCCCTTGTTTCTCATGTCCAAGGTTTTTCCCAGGAAAAAGCCTTTCCTGTAATTTGTTTTTGGAATCAAAGTTGAGTTTCCCCTTCTATCTCTTGGTTTAAGCAGCAGCAACTTCCAGAACAGCAAATTCCAAGAATCTCGTGGAGCGATCGAGTTAGATCCAGCAATATTTTAATCCCTTTCCCAATTATGTGACAGCTCCTGAATTTCTCTGGGGTTTGATACTTTCCATTCCTGTCTTTGGAGGAATCTGAAACTGCCTGAGAAAGGGAGAGCTGCGTTTAATTGGGGGGAAAAAAAAAATTTTTAAAAAACGGGGGAATGCTTGCTGCGGATTCAGTTCTAATAAAGTGCAACAGAAAAAGGGGTGGAATTTTTAACTTTATTCAAATCCTCTGCTCTAAAAATCCTCAGAGTGAATAAATTACCAGCGCTGCAACAGAGTGAATTCTCGTGACCTTGAAACAGCAAAACTCTGAGAAAAGATGGAAGAGGAATTCGGGAATTGCTTCAGGAGCAGGTTTGGATAGAGAACAAAACATTGGCTGGGCAAAAGTCAGCTGGGATGGAAAAAATGTGGAAGAGTCTGGAAGAGCAGCTCCCAACCAGAAGCACAGCCTGGGGCTGCTGGTGGCATTCCTGCCTCGTTCCATGAAATCAGCAGGAAAATGGAATGGTAAGGGCAGAGTGGAGACGCCATAGACCTGGAAACCTGGAATCTGCCTCCTTCCCAATCCCAGATTTTCCTGTTTCTGAGGTTGGTGCTAACAGGAGGTGCCACAAGCTGCCCTAAGATGCTTTGTGTCGTGGTTTAATTAATAATGCCCAATTAATTGGGAAGTGTGTGACAAAGGGACTCTGTACCACTGATGCCTTGTGCAGGCTGCCCTAGAGCAGAGGCTGGATGGAGTTCCAGAATAAAGCAGGGATTGATTCAAAGCATCTCCTCCATGCATCCACCTTGGGCAGCACCAGAGCCCAGCCAGGCCTGCACCCAAGATGAACCAAAATGGCCCCAAAATGCACGGCCGGGCACGGGGTCTCTCCCTGGGATCAGTTCTGCTCCATTTGCACCTTGCAGTTCATTGTCCCATCCCAGCTTTAGCCCCTGCAGTCCCACCCTGCTTGTTTTTCTCTCTCCAGCCCACGGGGTTTGTGCTCTTGGGCTGAGGTTTGGATCATTTGTCCTTGGTGCCCAGCTGGAGCAGGAATTGTTTTGTCTCCCTGCTCTGTGCACAGAGCTCACCATCCCCTGATATGGAGCCCAGACCCACACACTGAAGCAGCACAGAATGTGAAAATAGAAAAGCTGAACCTGAGGCATCACCCTCACCCATTAGCTGTTTGTACAGGCATCAGCACACCTCCCCTGTCACCCCCACAATCTGATTTGACATCCAGATCAGACCTCCAAACACAAAGGAGCCAACTCGCAGAGCAAACCTTGGCCATTTAAAAACATCTCCCGTTGCTGTGGTCCATCAAAATTCCCTCGGGGAAGGAGAGTGTGAAAGAACAGCCACTTGTGCAGCAATTTTAATCAGGCAAAACTGAGATAAGGGACTGATTACAGAGTTATTGAGCTGATAAAATCCTGACTGGAGCTTTGTAATCAATCAGCAGCCAGCGCTCATCCGTGGAATAACCAGACAGTGCCTCTGCCTTTCCCTGGATATTTATGAAGTGCTCATGGAGAAGTTGTTTACCTTTATTAGCTGGATTTTCCATAATTAGCTCAGCTCCTGGGAGGATTTTCAGCGCCTGGACTGACACCTGGGACACTGGACACCTGTTTTAATCAATGTTCACTTTCTTCTTAATGCCTCAGAGAAGGATAGATGCTGTGGGAGGAGAAATTAAAGGATATGTTGGAACTGTTAGTAATGTTCTATTGGGATAAGGAGAACAGATCCAGCTGTGCAGACATTCAAATCCAGGGTATCCCAAATCTCAGGAACTTATATGGAATTACGTCCATGGGGAAATGATTTCTGCATCACTGATTGTCCCACAGCTTTTCTCTGGTTGTAGGATCCATGGATGTATCTGAGAGGCTTTGGGGAAAATTTGGAATTTCAAAATCTCTTTATCTCTCACCCTCCACACCAGATTTTGGCAGTGATGAGCACCCCACACCTCCATAGGTGGATTTGCCCACTCTGGCCAAAGCCAAGCAGGAATTTCTCTTTCCAGCAGGGTTTTTCCAGGACTTCAATGGATTTTTCTGCCCCAACACCAAAACCTTTAACAGTGTAAGGATTAAAAAGTTGTCTCACTAAAAACTGGCTTGATATCTCAATGATTCCTCCTAAAATGGGAGCCTTTGCTCCGTTTTTGGAGCAAACAACCCAATTTTTACAACCCCAAATTTTTATAAAAGAGAAAAGCACTTCAGAGGAAAAAAAAATCCCTCACGCAAAGGCTGGTCCTGTTTCTCTGTTAATTAAAATAATTCAGCTGATGAGGCTCATTAGGCCTTCAAGAGTTTCCCAAATGCTGTGGTCACCACAAAAGGCTGCATTAAGAAGGTGCTGATTTAGAGAGAAGCTCTGCATCTTATTTACCAGGGAGAAAATGGATGATGAGATAAAATCAGCAGCTGAAATCAAGGAACAAAAAGAGATAAAGATGCACAGGCAGGTCCAGCTCCAGCTGGAGCTGTTCCTGATGGGATCTTCAATTTCAGGACCACATTCCATTGTTAGTCTCAGCTCCTCTGCCTCATCTCTTGCACACAGAGCACAGGCTGCTCCCTTAATAAGAGAAAAATCAATAATTTGCTTTTTAGCATTGTTCAGTGCCTCACCTCACTCCTTGGTTATCGTGGGGTCTTCAAACTCTGCTCCCAAATCAGCTGGAGCACATTCCCATCCCATTTTCCAGGGGAGGCTGGGGAGGTTCCACAGACTGAGAGCAGCTCAGGAACTGAAAATTTCCTCTCAGTGTGGAGTTTTGAAACACCAATTACAGCATTTGAAGCCTAATTGGGATAATTAATCTGCTCTGGATCTGATTCCATACGGAGCTGGGGATGCTCCAGACTTGTGCAAGGCTGCCAGGGGATCACAGGGCAAATCCCAGCTCCTTCTCATGGATATCCAAGATGGATAAGGGAAAAATGACGGGGAAATGATTTGGTTTTCCGTCTGTGGCAGGTGGTTATTGCTGTAGCTGCAGCACTTTGATCTCCTTTATTCTTCCAGCTTTTCCCACCTTTCCAGTTGGAAAAGCCCTCCCAGAGCACTGAGTCCAAGCTGTTCCCAAATCCCCACCTTGTCACCAGCCCAGAGCCGTGAGTGCCACTTCCAGGAGTTCCTTAGGCACTTCCAGAGGAGCTTTTCTCCAGTGGATGGGCAGGAGGGATTGTCCCAGCTGGTCCTGGTGCCATCACATTTCCATTCCCATTAAATGTCACAAAGTCTTCAAGCCTTAAAGTTTTCAAGCTTTATTCCCCCTCTTTGCTATTCCCAGATTTTGATTTTTCCAAGGAAGAAAATGAGGTTCTGCTGGCAGTGCTCCACTCCATGTAACTCTCCTTAGAAGCAGGAAAAATTAATAATTTGGGAAGCTCTGAGAGCGTTCCAACCACGGAATGTGCACAGCCCAACAGGGAACGCGCAGCACTCGGCACCAAAGGTGAAATTATGGCATTAAGTTTTTATGGCATCAAGTTTTCCTCCCTGGCATGGGTTTTTATGGATAATATTTACCCACAATTCCGTTATATGGACCACTCGAAAATGGAATTGATCATAAAAGAGGAAGATAAAACTCATTAATGCCAAGAATCGCGGGGATTGTTTCACGTGGTTGGTTCGAGTTGTGCTCAGCCTAAGGAAATAACCCAGCAATGGAATGAAGTCCTCCTTTCCTCCTGGGAGATCATCCCATGATTCCATCCCAAAATTTCTTCTCTCTGCATCCCTGCTCGTTATCCCGTCAGAATTCCCTTTGGTGTTCCATGATAGAACTTTAGTCTTAGTTTTTTAACAATTCTTTTGTATTTGTATTGAAGAAATGCCAGACAAACCTAAGGAATTTTTTTTTGCCTGCTAAATAGGACCTTCCACAACTTTCTTGGGAGAATCCCATTTGTTTAAACTCCCAGCTTGCATTTGCCACCAAAAAATGTGGCTGCTTGTCCCTGCTAAACCTTCCCAAAATCTGAGCAACCTTCCCAAAATCTCATCTTATTCCCTCTTCCTGGATTCCAGGTGCCCATCCTGGGCATTGGGGAGTTTTCCAGCTCTGTTTCAATTATGGAAATTTGGAAATTTTTTGCGCTTCTGGAATTTCTGAAGCTGCTTCACCAGAGGGGTTGTTTGGTTATTTTTATAACTGAGGAGCTGGGAGACAGAGCTGCTGGAAAAACCAGTTCCCATTAAATAGTTTAGGAGCGATTCCAGAACAGTCAGAGTCCACTTAAGCAGTTGATGAGCTCCAATGTGAAATGTTCCTAAATGAATTGCTGTGAAGTCACAAAAATCTGGATCCAAATCCTCAGTGCTGGGAAAGCACAGGCAAATCCATCTGAATGGAAGCCTCAGGCAAAAACAGGGAGATGGGCCTGGAGCGCTGCTCCTGGTAGGATTTATTTGGGACACAGCACAGAAAGGGCTCCAACGATTGTAAACGGCCTTGGAGAGGGGAGCTGTGGCTTGGAAAAGAGAAAAGCTGCTTATCCTGGAGTGGGAATAACTCAGGGACTGGGGGAAGGGAGCACACTCAGGGCAGAGCCTGATGTGTGAATGAAAGCCCTGGAAATGTTGCGGTTCCCTCACAACATGACTCACTGACAGCTCCAGCCTTTTTTCCTTTTTTCTCTCCCTCTCCCCCTATCAATTTTTTTTCCCATTTTGTTTTGTCTGCTCCCAGCAAAGCTGTTTTCTTCCTCAAATCCTGCTGAGAGCAACACTCGTGTCACGTTGCTGGGGACACACACGAGTTGTCATCATCTGTCACCGGCGTCTTTTCATCTCTGCGAGCCCTCGCTGCCCCTTCTGCTGCTCTCCCTCTGCCTTTTGATCTTTCCACTTTGCTGTTCCCTCTGAAATGCTCAGACATCCAAGTGAACAATATCCAGCCTGGGAAAAAAAAAAAACACAAACCAAAAACACAAAACCAAAAAAAAGACGAAGTGCCTTGATTTTTATCACTGGGATTCGTGGAGATGAAAGAGGAAAATCCAGGCCAGAAATGGTTAAAGAAAATAAAGTCAAGGACTCAAGGGAAGGGAAATGACTAATGAAAGAAAAGAGGGGTCTGTCCCTCTTTTGGATTTACAATGGGTCTGTCCCATTGTAAATGGGACAGTGGGATTTGAGCCCAGTGGGATTTGAGCCCCAGAATTCCAGAGCTGGAGCTGAGCAGAGGGAGATCCCTGAATAATTTTTCTGGCTGCCCCACGGAACGGAAACCAATGGATTTCACCTTCTTTTGATCCAAATAATTCCTGCTTAGGCCAGGTGGAGCTGCATCGCAAAGACGTGGAGTCCCAGAGGGGCTGGGAGAAGGGACACAAGGAGCACATCAAGAGCTCTCTGATGTCCCTTTGTTTTTATATCGTGACAGTAACGACAGCACAGCAGGGAGGAAAACCCCTCTGAAATCATGGAGATAATTCCTCTTAATCCATCTCTGCCTTCCTCCCCTTTCTCTGAGTCAGCAAAGGAATAAAATCACATAAAATTCACAAAAATCCACTGCCTAAAACCTTATTTTAACGGCAGAGTCCCAGCTTTGTGCTCTTCAAGCACAACATCTCCATCACTGCGAGGAGCAACACAAAACAAACGCTCAAAATTCACCTTTAGCTCTGCTCCTCTGTCCCGGGTGGGGCGAGGTTGTTGCTACTCCAGGGAGCTGCTCTTTACAACCACCTGGAAGGAGGCTGGAGCCAGGAGGGATCGGGCTCTGCTCCCAGGGAACAGGGACAGGACAAGGGAAATGGCCTCAAGTGGCACCAGAGCAGCTCAGGCTGAATATTTGGGAAAAGCTCTGCAAGGAAAGGAGGAGTGGTGGAGTCACCATCCCTGGGAGTGCCCAAAAAACTTCGTTGAAGGTTGGATTTGATGATCTTGGAGGTCTTTTAACCTCAGTGGTTCTGTGGTTCCTACCTGGGACATCACAGGACCTCCCAGCCCTGTGGAAGAAGAAAATTCCAGGGAAAGAGGGTGAATTTACATCATTGTGCGCAGGATTCTTGCCCAATGTGGTTTTGTCTTTTAAATCCTTGGGAATCAAGGATCACTGATGTTCTCACCAAGATTTTTATTATTCATGGCTACAGACAAAAAATCTGTGCTGAGCTCCCTGTTCCCTCGGGAGTGAGATATCCTTGATGAGCTCACCCTGGGAAAGGAGTCAACACAAATTTGGAAATAAAAGGGGAAAACCCAAATGGCAAATTCCCATCAAGGGCAGATTGGAGCATCCCCCAGACCGACCTCACTGCCCATCCCAACCCCAAGAGCTGCCCAGAGTCCCTGGTGCCATAAATCCTGCTGGAAGAGCCTCTTTTCCATGCTCCACAGGAAATAAATGGGCTTTGCATAAATCTCGGTGCATGACTTCATAAAACCCCCTCATTTCCATGTTTTCTCATCTATTTTTTCCTCTTCTTCAATGCAAGAATCTAATTAGAAGTTTCATTTTTTTAAGAGGAGATGAGGGAACCTTAAAACCAGCAGCCAAGATCGTGCAGTTTCCCAAATTCCCACAGAAGTTAGAATGAAGCAGAATTTCATTCCCGAATTATAATTGCCAGAGACATTTGCATTTTCAATGGTTCTTGATTGATTTTATTTTTTCCCATGGAAAACATGGAATTATAATGGACACAAACTTTTCCTGCAGAATTTTTAGAGTGAAGAAAATGGCTTTGTTTTCAATCATCTTCCATGTTGTTGGGATCTTCTGGATTTTTATTCCAAACAACAGGGATTGGTCACAGGTTGGACTTGGTGATCCTGGAATCTTTTCCAACCTCTGGGATCTGGGATTTTAGACAGTCAAGCCTTGCAGAGAAATAATTTTGATAACTCACAGAGCACAGCAAAATAATCATCCTAAAGCCCTCGTGGAAAACCAAGGCAAAAGGAGAAGGGAAAAATCTTCTTCCTGTTCATCTGGGTGGGAAGAGGCACCAGGTCCCAAATCTTCCGTCAAAAGCAGTATTTCTGCTGAATCCCTGGGAGCCTGGGAATTCCTGAATTCCAGCGTTTCCCTGGTGGGATTGCAGATTCTTGAACTGTGACTCCACGTTGATCTGAATTTGAACAAAACCAGCCCTGAAAATCCTCCAGAATTCACTGATCCACTTGGTCTGCTCCAAGCACCTCCCACCTCCACGCACAGCTCCCAAGGATTTCCAGGAATAGGGACAACATTCAGCATTTTATGGGATCCTTGAGGACACAGGAACTAGCAGGGGGCTGTTGAGTAAATGAAGCAATTCTAATTGGGTTAATTAGGAGCCAAAGCTGCTCTTTGGGGGATTCTCACCTTCCTGTTAACGGCACCAATTGAATTTCGGGAACACACAGGGAGAAAATTGCCTGGCTGGATGGAGAGAGGATCATGCATCTCATGGACTTGTTCAGGGGCTGGTTAATGGGATCTGTGGAAAAAGGGACACAAATCCCCAAAAACCACAAAGGACTTTGAGCTGCTGTGGAAGGAAGGAAGGAAGGAAGGAAGGAAGGAAGGAAGGAAGGAAGGAAGGAAGGAAGGAAGGAAGGAAGGAAGGAAGGAAGGAAGGAAGGAAGGAAGGAAGGAAGGAAGGAAGGAAGGAAGGAAGGAAGGAAGGAAGGAAGGAAGGAAGGAAGGAAGGAAGGAAGGAAGGAAGGAAGGAAGGAAGGAAGGAAGGAAGGAAGGAAGGAAGGAAGGAAGGAAGGAAGGAAGGAAGGAAGGAAGGAAGGAAGGAAGGAAGGAAGGAAGGAAGGAAGGAAGGAAGGAAGGAAGGAAGGAAGGAAGGAAGGAAGGAAGGAAGGAAGGAAGGAACATGCTCTGCTCTGGGAGCTGCTGAGGGAAGTGAATTCCCCTTTATTCTCTGGTCTAATCCCCATTTTCCTCATCCTCTCCTCATGAGGGAAGTGAATTCCCCTTTACTCTCCGGTGTAATTCCCATTTTCCTCATCCTCTTCCCAATTCCCTTTTCTCCTGCTTCTCCTCTATCCCCACACATCTTTAATTGTTGTTTGCCCTTTTCTGGATCATTCTGCCCAAATTCCCAGCACGTTAATCTTGAGCCTTCTCGCACCAGAGAATTCCCAAGGGACCATCCTCCCCATCTGACATTCCAGTGGCCTCTGGAAGTGTCCAAGGCCAGGTTGGATGGGGCTTGGAGAACCCTGGGATAGTGGAAGGTGTCCTTGCCCATGGAATAAGAAGGTCCCTTCCACCCCAAATCCTTCTGGGATCCTAACAGGGATTAAAAACACAGATTAGGGAGCAGGTGACAATAAAATCAGGAGAATTCCATCTTGTCTTGTTTTCAGCCCACAGGAATTTTATTGCTGTGCATTTGTGATGGAATTGCAGTCCCAGCCCTGGGAATGCAGGAAAGGAATGAACAAAACAAAAAAAATCCCTGTGGTGGCTGCGCTTTGCTGCCTCTTTTTAAAGGCCAAAGAATTTACTTTGTTGGCTTAACACAGGGTTAACAGAAATTCCTGGGATCCATGCGCCTTTTCCATATAAATCCCTCTGCAGCTAAAGCCACAAATCCAAATATTGTGCTGTGCTGAAAGAACGCTCCAGCATTACCTCAGGAACCCAAAGGAATTCACAAACAGAGCCAAAGCTCAGCAAATTTCCACTTCTTGCTTAATGGTGACCTTGAGATGCTCCACTCCAGCACATCGAGGGATTCACCTCCCCTCCTGCAATTCCAATGGGTCTGGAATGCTGAACGTTGTGTTTCCAGGTTATTTTGGGGTCATTTCCCCACAGAATAATGGATGAAACTCGTGCAAATGTTGTCTGTAAACCAACTGTGGGGGTTGCTGGTTTGCTCCTGTTTATGTTCATCACAAATGAATAGTAAACCCAAAATCCCAAGGTGCAAGTGGAACAATCCATGGGGGATTGGAATTCCAGACTCTCAGTGGTCTTTGTGTTCTAGGCAAGATCTTTCATTGACCAGATCATATTGAGTTGGTGCAGGAATATAAATGAATAAATATAAGTATATAAAAATATATAAAAATATAAATATACCTATAAATATACCTATAAATATAATTATAAATATACCTGTAGATATAACTACAAATAAATATAAATATAAATATAAATATAAATATAAATATAAATACAAATATAAATATTTTATAAATATAAATATAAACATGTGTAAGTGTAAATATAACACTAAAACTAAAACTAAAACTAAAACTAAAACTAAAACTAAAACTAAAACTAAAACTAAAACTAAAACTAAATATAAATATAAATATAAATATAAATATAAATATAAATATAAATATAAATATAAATATAAATATAAATATAAATGCCAGGGGAGCTACAGAACCTCAGCACAGTTTGGGTCAAAAATACCCTTTTAAAGATCACCTCAAGGCATTGAGGAATAATTGGATTGGAGCACCTTCCCCCATGGAGACAGGCTGGGAAAGCTGGGAATGCTCAGCGTGGAGAGGAGAAGGTTGTGCGGAGACCTTCCAGGAAATTCCAGGATCTGAGGGGGATACAGCGGTGACAGGACAAGGGGATGGCTTCAGACTGGAAGAGGGGAGATTGAGGTGGGATATTGGGAAGGAATTCCTGGCTGAGAGGGTGGCAAGGCTCTGGTACAGAATTCCCAGAGAAGCTGTGGAGCCCCTGGATCCCTGGAAATGTCCAAAGCCAGGCTGGACATTGGAGCACCCTGGGACAGTGGGAGGTGCCCCTGCTGTTCCATGGGTCAGGGTATCTCCAGCACAAATAAATTCCCTTCAGAAGCCTCTTCCTCGTGTTATTCCATGAAAATCCCAGCAGTTCCCCTGTCCCAGCCAAATCCTCTGCGCTGCATCCCAGCACCAGCCTTGGCTTTTTTCCTCCCTGGAAGCCTTCATTTGCAGCCTGGCATGTCAGGGATCACTGGGATTTATAACAACATCATTCAAGAGGTATTTAGTGGATTAGAGTTCCACTTGGAGCCTTTTCAGTCATTCCAGAGTAAATACTGGATCATCCTCGCAAGGAGCTTCCAAATTAGTGTATCTGCCAAACTTTCTGCCTGAATACAAATCCGTTGCTGCTGCTGGGATGTGCAGAGCTGTCACCCCAATTCCATGAGGGGAATGCAGCCCCAAATATTCAGGATTCCTACAGCAGCTTCCAGATCCTAGAGGACACCTTTAAATAAATAATTAGGTTGTTTTTCAGCTGGACCTGGGAATTTTTAATGCTTGTTTTTGAGCCTGATTTTACCGTTTTTAGGAAGATTTTTTTTTTATTTGATTGTTTTAAGAAGGAATTCTTGGCTGGGAGGGTGGGGAGGCCCTGGAATAGAATTCCCAGAGCAACTGTGGCTGTCCCTGGATCCTTGGAAGTGTCCAAGGCCAGGTTGGACACTGGGGTTTGGAGCACTCTGGGACAGTGGAAGGTGGGAATGGATGGGATTTAAGGTCCCTTCCATCCCAAACCATTCCATAATATTCCACAAAGCCCCATAATGGGATTTAAGGTTTTTTCCAAACCTAACCTTGTAGGATTTTTCTCCTGTAGCTGAAGGGGTTTTTTTTCTCCTTTCCATTTCAGACTTCTTCCCTGGGGATCTCTTCCACTTCCAAACTGTTTGTTCTGATGGTGAAATCCAGGATATGCCTTCCCATTGTCTCCCCAGCAGCCATTTGCACTGCCTCAGAAAAGAAAATTATTTATTTTCTCCAGTTATTCCAAGACACACTTGGATCTTGGAAAATGCCATCTGCCCACAGAAATGTGGGGAAAACTTTGAGAATGCCCCTAGGTTGACACAGGCAGGGGGTGGGAGCAGAATTCCCAGTTATAAATCAGTCCCAGCCCCAATCTCAGCCTGGCAGAGCTGGGATTCATCATTAATTCATTTGCTGTTGAAATCAAAGGAAAAGTATCCGAAGGAACAAAGGGAATGGAAGGAAATGCAGCTCTGGAGTTGTCATGTACTCATCAAATGTGATCCTTTATTCATCACTGAGTTGAATAAAACAAGAAGGAATTCTGTCATCCAGCTCTGGAGAACACGGAAACACCGAGTACGACAAGAGGGATCCCTGATGGGTCTGTGGGAGCAGAGGGAAATGTGGATACCAGGCACTTCCAAATGGGATGAAAGGACTATCCTGGGAATGCCACAGGTGTGAGGGGCAGCCACAGCTGCTCTGGCAATTCCAGCCCAGCCAGGAATTCCCAGTTCCCAATCTCCCACCCATCCCTGCCCTCTGGCACTGGCAGCCATTCCCTGGCTCCTGTCCCTCCATCCCTTGTCCCCAGTCCCTCTCCAGCTCTCCTGGAGCCCCTTCAGGCCCTGCCAGGGACTCTGAGCTCTCCCTGGAGCCTTCTCCTCTCCAGGTGAGCACCCTCAGCATTCCCAGTCTGGATCCAGCCCTGGGAGCAGCTCCATGGATTCCTCTGGAATCTCCCTCTCACTCACCAGCACCCTCAAGTCCTTCCCAGGGCTCCTCCCCATCCATTCTCTTCCCATCCTGTATTTGGGGCAAGACCCCAAATGGGGTCAGAGCTGAGTTATTGAGGCACAAACTTGGGAAAAGATCAAGGAACAGGGAGCTGTGGATTGTCCTGGATGCAGAATTCCTTCACCTTGAGAGAGGGCACAGGAGCTGTGACTGAAAGGAATGGGCAGATCCAGCACTGCGGGATCAGGAGCCTTTGATCTGTTCTGCAGCTCCTGGGTGTCAATGCCCATAAATCCATGGGAATAAAAGCCCTGAGAGCCAGAGGATTTTTGGGTTTGGAGGGGGTTAGAGCCATAAATTCTGGGATTTAGACCAGAAGGAAGGCAGGATTTGAGAGATGACAAGAGAATCACGCCCTGGGAGGGAACAACCTTTAATGAGTGTCTGTAAGGAAAGGCCAGCACAGCAAACCCCATAAATCTTCCCTTTTTTATGCATTTTAACATCTCCAGCCCCAGATCCATAAATATGGATTTCACTGGGGCTGTTAAATAGAATAGGATTTCTCCTTTGACACTTGATTTTATGGCAAGGACACAACAACAGAAAGATCTGCCTGAAACTTCGGAGCCTTCCAGCTTTTCCCATAAAAACTTTAAACCTCCACGTTCCAAGGTGTTTTCCAACACATTCCAGGAGAGGAAGCAGCTTTTGGCAGGACAATCTCCCAGCTTTGACTGTCACATCTCCCACCCTCAAAATCAGAGCAGGAATGGTTTTTTCCAGCAGGGTTGTGGCTGCCAAGGCTGGGAGACGTGGAGGCGACTGCGATGCTGCTCCTGAGCTTTTCCTTGGCTCCCTTGGCACATTTCCTTGGCACCCTTGGCACTTTTCCTCTTGTTTCTGTGGCCCTGTGCCTTTCCAGCCTGGAAAGCGTCCCGTGGTTTCACAGCAGGCTTGCCCTGCACGAGGCACTGTGACTTTCTGAGGGGCTTTGCAGTCCTCCCTCTGCCTGTTCTCATCACCCCATCATCTCTGGGGTTTACGGAGGGAGGAGGAATATCTTCATTCCCTGATTTCCCAGGATTTTTGAAGCTCCTCAGTGTTCATTTATCCCACTTTGCCCCTCAATTAGCAAAGTCCTTTCATCCCAAAAAACGCTCTGTGTGCAGGGAAGGGAATAAATGGGACAAGAGTCCTTGGTGCCATCTGCCAGTGTCACCCTGTGTCCCTTCCAACCTGGAGTCTCCAGACGGACGCCCGGAGAGCCAGGGGCACAGCACATGGATCACAGTCAAACAAGGATCCCAGAGCTTGTTTCTGCCAGTGAATTCCCAAAAACTTGAGTGAAAAGGCGAGAAAATGAAATTTTTGTCCCCTTTCCTTAAATCCTTGATCCTTTAAAAGAAAGAGCACTTTCCAAACCAGCGACACGGATGATTTTAGAGGTCGTTTCCAACCTTAATAATTCCATGATTTTGATATCCTGCCTGGTTTTTACTTTGTTTAGGGCATCACTGGCTTTTATTTGGATCTTAAATCCCCTCCAATCCCATCTCATTCCACGGGCAGAAACACCTTTCCCTATCCCAGGTTGCTCCCAGCCCCATCCAACCTGGCCGTGGACACTTCCAGGGATTGCGGAGCGCTGGAATTCACACCAAGGCTCTGAGCAGGACGGAGTGGAATTAACCTATAAAATCACCTCTTTCCCATCCCTCTCCTGCTTTCCCAGGATTCCTGGATGTCTCTTAGCTCCGTGCACAGGTTTAACGAGCTCATATTTTAATCAATGAAATAATCCAGCTGTAATTAAGCAGGAAACATCCGGCTCGTCGAGTGACCTTTGTGTTTGATGGGACAAATATAATTCCGCTGTCACTTCAGTCTGCTTTAACAAACAACCAGAAAATGCTCTTTAATAGGCTGCCACTTTTAGGCTGGCTTAAAAGAATGTTTAATCTTAGCTAATTAACGCTGTCTAATCGACCAGAACTAATGAACTTTCAACTCCACCGGTGGGTCACTGCCACCGGGCTGGGTGACACGTGAACAATGCAAGTTTCAGATTCATCAACGCAAAAATTCCGGGGAATAAAAGGAAAATAGGACCTTTGTTACATTTGTATCTATTTTAATTTTCCTCCTGTAATTATAGAGTGGGAAGAGGAGCAGGAATGACCTACTTACATCAAGGAGAAAGTTGTCAGTGCTGGATCCCTGAGAATGCAGGGAGACAAAGCCCTAAAATTAATGACTAATAGCATGTTATTATCAATAATGAGTATTTATTAAATCATCTGAGCAAGGTTTCCTCACCCACTCACGAAATCCTGCTTTTTGTGGCTGGCACAGCTGGATTATAGGGAAGGAAAGGAAGGGAATTGCCAGTGGGAACGGGGGAAGAGGATCACGCTTTCCCAACACCTCCCTCCCACCTCTCCATGCTCCTCCTCTGCCACTTTTCCCTATTCCACAGCAATATAGACAGGGAAATCCCTGGAATGGGCAGCGAGAAAAAGGATCACATCCCCCAAGGGTTGCAGAAACTTTGAATGTGCTGTGGGAACATCCCAAGACAGCCTTAGAAAAGCACAAACTGAAACATTTACAGAATCAGGGAATGATTTGGACTGGAAGGGATCCAAAGCTCCCCTCATTCCAACCCATGGACAGGGACAATTCCCATCAATTCCCATTATCCCAGGTTCCTCATGTCCCAAAACATTGATGAAATATCTTTCAGATCAAAAAGCCTCATTTTCTAAAAGAAAATATTATGGGAAATTTAGGTATATCCAGATAAATTCCAGTCAAGAATCCTGAAAAAAAAAGTTACTCCATAAAGTTTCTCCCCACTGCTCTAAAGTCTTAATAAGTGTGACCAAAAAAAAAAAAAAAAAAGTTCCAGAAGACTGGAAAAGTCAGAATTTTTCACTTTAGTAAACAAAAAAAAAGAGCTGCTGTGATGATCCAAGTAACTCCCAGGCTGCCTAATCTGCCCTCAGTCCCAGGCAAAATAACGAGGAAGCTGATATGGAAACCAATAAGGATTAAAAGATAAGGATATCATTAATTCCAGTCAACAGCATTCCATGAAAAGTAAGCCGTGTCAGACAAATCTGATTTCATTCTTTTCTGAGCTTGCAAATGTGGTGAATGAGAGGCTTTGGGTGGAAGTGATGGAATTTTTGTTACAGGCATTAAAAATGTCGTGGCTGCTCATCGAGGGTTGATGTTGAGCTGCGTTAATTGCAGTGGACAGCAGGGAACAGGAGAAAGGGATTATTTCTAAAATATGGGAGCAGCTTTGGCTCCCTGTGCCCAGGAAAAATGGGAAGGGTCCAAAGGAATGATTCCGGGGTGGAAAGGGAGAGAAAAAAGAAAAACAAAAAAAAAGAATGTTGGAATTATGGAGGTTGGAAGAGAGCTCCAGGATCATCAAGTCCAAGCTGTGCCCAATCCTCACCTTGGCACTGAGTGCTGCATTCAGGAATTCCTTGGACTAGGAATTGTGTTCCTGCCTCCAGCACTGGGAAGGCTCCACGGAGATCCCGAGCACAATCCTGGCACTTCTATTTCCAGCTGGGAAACCATAAAAAGGGAACAAAAGGCCTGGAAAAAACTTTCCAGCGGTCAGAAATCAAATTCCCTGCAGTCAGACTGAGAGGCAGCGGGGTCCTGAATTGTTAAATATTCCTCGAATCCATCTGAGGATGGAGGAGCTGGAATGAAAGGCTGGGAACAGGGATGAGAGGGGAACAGTGGGAATTCACCCAGCAGGAGCAAGGATTCATCCCAGGAGCTGGGAGGAGGGAAGGCGTTTCCATCCCAGCTGGGAACGGAGCCTCAACAAGGGAAAATTTCAGGAATCCCAATGGCCTGTGGCAGAGCTGGGCCAGAGATAAGAAACCATCCCCCCAGCCTTCCCCCACACGGGTTTGCCAATATTATAATTTAGGATTTGCACCATCATGGCTCCTAGGAACACAATCCAAAAATAACATTCCTGCATCCCAAGGGATTAAGTAACATCAATGCAAAGGATGCTCCCTGTTCCTTGATGGAGCTGGAGATCTCTGCACCAAATGATGTTTGAGAGATTTTTCCTGCCTTGGATGATTTAGGGATTTTCCTCTGTCCCTGGAACAACACCAGGGAAGGAAGCAGGAGATGGAATTCTGCAGTGTCTTCCATGCAGGTCAAGACTGGATCATCATTGTGGATTCCTCTCCCTTCCAAACTCACAAATGTGTGGAAAACAAGGATCCTCTTAACTGAGCTGGGTGACTGGAAAAAAGATTTTTAAAATCCCAGGAATTTCAGGCCAGATTTAGAGCTTGGCACTTCCTCCCTGTCACAAATTTGTGAACTTTCAGGTGCATTTTGGTTCTAGAAACCAACATTTATTTAAAAAAAATTACTCAACCTTCACTGGATTATGAATGCAAATTCCACATAAAACTGTTCCTACTAAATGGATGAGAAATTAGAATATTTGGGATATTTTTGGGGGTTGCTTTTATGGTTCTTGTATGATTTTTCCAAGCACTAAAAATACAGCTGTTCTGCCACAGCTGGTTTGTTCCAGGTAAGTAATCCCGAAGGAATTGTCCACATGGCTTTGTGTGGTTTTGGGAATAAGCTGGCATTGTGTTGTTTGAATATTCTGGATTTTTTTTGTGGAGATTTGCAGGTCCTCTGATGCCACAGCCTCCATCCTGCCACTTGTTCTTTGCAGAAATCCCTGCAAGGAGGGACATTGGGATCTCCATCCGCTTCCATCTGCTGGATGTGATGTGGAGAAGGAATTTTCACAAGGATATGGAGGGAGAGGACAAGGGGAATCACCCTAAACTGAAGGAGGGGAGATGTAGCTCAGATATTAGGGAGAAATTCTGGCACAGGTTTTCCAGACAAGCTGTCCCTGGATCCCTGGACGTGTCCAAGGCCAGGTTGGATGGAGCTTGGAGCCACCTGGAATTGTGGGAGGCATCCCTGCCATGGCAGGGGTGGAATGGGATGGGATTCAAGATCTCTTCCAACCCAAACCATTCCATGATTCCTTGGTATTCCAGCCACTGCCACCAGTGCAAGGAGTGGGAGCGTTTCCTACATCACTTTTTGGCACGTGAATAAATCACAGATCATCACGGACCCTGTACGGAAAATGGGGACGAACAAGGAATATCTGAATGTTGGGTTTGAAGCTTTTCCCCACTACGTTTCATTTCCTAACTTTCAATTCCTGAATTCTCTGTCCCTCTGAAGCAACAGAAGCTTCCTACAGGTGGAAAGGATCTAAAACGGAGATAAGTTACTCGGAGGATGGAGCAAAAGTTCCTTCCAGTAAATCTGTAAACTCCAGGATATTGGGACTGACTCGTGGAATTGCTTTCAGCAGCCTCTGCTCACGCAGCAGCTTAAAACCCATCAATACTTTAAACCCAGCCTCAAGTCTCTATTCATGGCCTAATAAAGCTGTCAGAGTAAAATGTTTCCGAAAGAATTTTCCATTGGAAGTTGTCTCCTGCCAGAGCTTTAAAAGTACAGTTGCTTTATCCCGAGGAGCAGTGAGTGCAAATTGATTTTGAGGGAAAAATATGCCAAGACTGTAATTCTCTTCCTTCAAATAAATGGATTTCTTTTAATAGGCAGCAGCTTTATTAATTAGGACACTGCAGACAGGAGAGGAGTTGATTTGAGGAGGTTTTGAGCTCAACTCAATGAATTAAATTTGATGCCAATGCAAATGGTTTCAGCAAAAAAGCTTTGAAACCCAGCCCGAGTCTTCCTCGTTCTTTTGTGGTTTGGAAAATAAGAAACCTGGGAAGCAGCAAGCCTTGAAATAGGGCTTGAAAGCCTCGGAATATATTTTATTCCTGTTGAAAAATTACAAGTAAAGCCCAGATGAAAATCCAGACAACGTGGAAATAGAGAGGACCTTCTTTTCCTGAATTTCAAAGGGTTGTGGTTTTTTGCAGCAGGTGTGTTCTGAAGGTTTATTTCTGAAAAGAAATAAACCATTCCCATGAATTCCATTGAAATTACCTGGAAAGGTAATTCCAGAGCACAGCCCTCATCAAACCCCAAATGAGTATTTATTTGGGTGCAGCATCCCAGAATCCCAGGAGTTCTGCCCCTGTGTGTTGGGATGTCCCAGACACCCACAGCTGGATGGAACCATCCAAGGATTGTTGGGAATACTCAGTGGGAAAAACAGGATGTGGCTGGAGGAGGGGCCATGTGGAGCTGGGAATTTTCTGGGAATGCCATCCCTGTTCTCTCCTGGAGAGCAGCAGGGCCCAGCACGGGGCAGGAATGAGGCTGGGAAGTGCCCATGGACTGGAGGGGGATGGAGACCACCCCAGACCCCTGGAATCTCCAACCCATGCCCAGGAAGAGCTGGAAGAACAGACTGTGCAGAGAACTGATTTCCATAGAAAGGGAGAAACTCTCCAGGGTGGGAAACTCATCCCTAAAAAGGTGGCCCCAAATCCCAGGAGATGCCCCAGGACCCCTTTTCCTCCTCCACATCCTTCAGCTCCCCGGATCCCCTGGACATTGCCTCCACAGAATGAGGGTGGTGGCCCTGTGGGAAACACCTGATGGCAGGGACATCCTGAACTCCCTGAGGGAGCCGAGTGACTCCCGAGGAGTGAGAAAGGAGGGAATTGTGGGGGAGTGAGGGGATCATCACCCGAGCAACACAAACTTTGTGTCTTGACCTGGGTCCCCGGGAGCTCTGGCGTCTGGAGGTGGGAATTTTCTGGGAATTCCATCCCTGGTCTGGCTCTGGGGCAGGAATGAGGCCAGGAAGTGCCCATGGACTAGAGGGGGATTGAGACCATCCCAGAGCCTGGAGCCTCCAACCCATCCCAGGATGGTCTGGAAGAACAAAGAGAGCACAAGAATCATTTTTCCTCCAAGACATGGAAAACTCATCCCTAAAAAGGTGCCCCCAGATCCCAGGAGGAGCCCCAGGACCCTGCACATCCCCTCAGCTGGGTCAGCACTGGAGCCAGCACTGGAGATCTCCCTTTATCCCATTCTCCCTCTCTCCCTTTATCCCATTCTCCCTCTCTCCCTTTATCCCATTCTCCCTCTCTCCCTTTATCCCATTCTCTCTCTCTCCCTTTATCCCATTCTCCCTCTCTCCCATTCTCCCTCTCTCCCTTTATCCCATTCTCCCTCTCTCCCTTTATCCCATTCTCCCTCTCTCTCTTCCCTCCCACCCCACCCTTTATCCAAACCCCATTTCCATGGGCTCATCCCAGGGGATCAGGGACAATCCAACACCAATTAATTCCAACACCAAATTTATCATTTACCAACAAACTCTGGAATCTTTTGTGGATCCCCCAACTTTTGTCGTTCCTTTTCAACCCAAGCATTTACAAATCCTGGATGCTCCCTTCCCCTCAAGGATGGGAAGCCACATTTTCTAATTACCATGATTTTCATCATTAAAAAATGCTTGGAGTAAAAGCAAGCTCAGCCTAGAAGAGAAAAACTGGGTTTGCTCTGCTCAGAGGAAGAAACAGCCAGGAAAAGGAATTTGTGCCACACTGAGTACAACTAAAATAAGAAAATAAGGAAATTATAAAGTTCAGTCACTGGTCCTCAGTCACACCTTTGAAAATTCCATGGATTTCTACGTTTATTACCAGAAAAAAAGAAGATTTTTAATTTAGAATTAATTTTATTAAAAATTTTAATTAATTTAATTGAATTAATTTAATTTAATTTAGAATTAAAATTTCATTTCAATTCTGCTTCAAACATCCAAGTTTTATTTAAGGAGAAAACTGGAAAATATGGAAGCAAAGAACCCAAGTATTCTTTAAAAACCACTCTGGAGTTTGTTATCCAAATTAAGGGATCTGGGGGCTGAGTCACAACTTTCAATTCCAGTGATTGCTAAATTTGTGGAGAAAAAAAATCCTCTTTTTCTGCCTAATTCCAACTGCCAATCTTCTCTAATTGGACATGGAATCAACCTTTGCACAAGGCTGGAAACACTCGGCCCCATCCCCCAGCAACGCTGAACTCTCCAAGCCCTGGAACTGAGAATCCCAAATATTGATTCTCATCCCAACTTTTATTGATTAAAATCCCCTCATTCCTCGAGCTGTGGGCACGGAGAGGAAAATACCACGAGATGGGATCAGCTGCAGTTCTGATACCAAAATTCCCTTAAATTGGATTTTTACAGCTGGATTTCGTGTTATCACAAAAATTAAAAACAAAAAAAAATTAAATGCACAGAAAAAAAAAATTAAAATGCGGAGAAAATTCTTAATTGGGTCTTTTTTTTTTTTTTTCCCAAAACCAGACTTTGGCAGCTCTCTTTCCTTCTGAGCACCACCTGATCCGATGACACATCCGTCAATCATCCAGAGGATTTGGATGCTGCTTATCGTGGGAAGGGCACAGCTCCTTGGCCTCAGGAATTCTGTTACGGCCACCACAAAAAAAAAAAAAGTAAAATTTTCCCTCGGTGTGTCCCAAAATTGACTTTTCCCTGATTTCTCGCAGAAAATAGAATTAAAACAATGAACAAATAATGATTTCGATGATTCCCAGGAAATTTTCTGGGAGCTTCTCCACAAGAATTCTCCAATCTGACAAATCCCATGTGTTTTCCCAAAGTCCCCGTTCCAGGCAGGATCCATTCCAAATAAAACCAACATTAAACAGGAAGGATGTCAGCAAAGCTCTGCTTTCTCCTGGAGGCTGCTCCCTGATCCTCCTGACAGGGAATTATCCAGGAAAATGAAAAGATTCCGACAGGGATATTGTTGAAAACTGATTGTATCTGAATCCGGAGCCAGCTCCAAAAGGCTCCTCTTGTTCTGGGAAAAAAAAGCGAGTTGTTGATGGCTCTGGATTCAATCCATCTGGAAAATCCACTCCTTCTAGGAATCTTTCAATAATATTACAAAAATGTCCCTGGATGTAAAGGGACAGACAGGAAAAAGGGAGAAAAACTTGGAATGCTCCCCTGGAGAGGAGAAGGCTCCAGGGAGAGCTCAGAGACCCTGGCAGGGCCTGAAGGGGCTCCAGGAGAGCTGGAGAGGGACTGGGGACAAGGGATGGAGGGACAGGAGCCAGGGAATGGCTCCCAGTGCCAGAGGGCAGGGATGGGTGGGAGATTGGGAATTGGGAATTCCTGGCTGGGCTGGAATTGCCAGAGCAGCTGGGGCTGCCCCTGGATCCCTGGCAGTGCCCAAGGCCAGGCTGGACAGGGATTGGAGCAACCATGGACAATGGAATTTGCCCCTGCCCACGGCAGGGGCTGGAATGGGAAGGGATTTAAGGTCCCTTCCCTCCCAAACCATTCCAGGATTCTGTAATCCCTTGGTGAGATATCAACAGTGAATCAGAAAAACAAAAAAAAAAAAACAAAAACAAAAACAAAAACAAAAACAAAAACAATAACATCCAGTAAATTTCCCATGAGCTTCATCTGGAAGTTACTGCTCCCTGAATTATCAGCTCCTCATTGGGAGACCCTCCACAGAATACCCTGGAGATGGAAAGGACCCACAAGGACCATTCAAGGTGGGATAGCTCAGGTTGGATAAGTATCCAAAATCTGAGATTCTCTGGGAGGGCAATGAGGGAAACAGGAATTTCCTGGATGAGCTCCTTCCTCCGGGGCTCTGCTCTCCATCTGCTGCTCCGATGGATCCCAGAGATAACGGAATGCTCGCTCCCCTTGGAAAAGCGCTGGTGCATTGAGGGCATCCATGGAGTTCTGGTGCATCCAGGAATGTTTTAGGACACAAACCCTTCCAGTTGCAGTGCCCAGCAGGCTCCAGGTCACAGAATTTATTTTTAAATCTATTTTTTTGGATGTACCTGAAATCCAGCTCCAAATATGAATCCATATTTGCTGCATCCTCAATCCTCAAGGACCAGGAGCTCCTGAGCTTCCTCAAACCCATTTTCTCCACAAAAACCCTAAAAATAATATTCAGAGCCTTTCATATTTTATTCTGAGTTGTCGTGTTCCATTTCTTTCAGGTCAAATCTTTGGAATTTTTTTCCTGACATCCATATTTTGATCTGGAAAACCCTGGCCAAGCACTCAAGACATGACCAAGACATCATTGATGTCCAGATGGAAATTTTTGGCCACTGCTCCTGGCATTTTCTTTCCTGATACAATTTGATGGACTAGACCATGGAAAAGGACGGAATTTCTTTTTTTTTTGTAAGGCAAGTTATTCAGCAATTACAATTCCATCAGGGAATATCAGACAGAACACATACAATTACAGGAGAAATTCCTGTCAGAAATCCTGCCAAATTATGCTGAACAGATTTTCTGCTGCTAAAAGAATTAATTAGGAACTAATGCTTTATTTTTAATATTTGTTAAGGGTATTCATTAATATAACTAAAATTAATAGCATAAAATGTGCAGATTCTGCCTAAAAAGCAAGGATTGGAGAAATCTCAAGGGAAAAAAGGGGAAAAGGGGGTGAATCTTTAAATACAATTCCAAATGTTTCTCCTACAAGGACCTTGCAATGACTCTGATTCATTTGGCCCAAATTTTACCTCTGGAATGCCAGACGGGATTGGTCACCTTGGCTTGTATGGGATACAGGAACAGATGATGGGGAGGGATATTTCCTCTAAGAAAAACCTGTTCCAGTGTTCCCGTGGCTCTTCCTCCTTATTTTGCGGAGTCTAGGAGGCAAAAAATTGGGAAAGAGAGTTTGGAATGGCCTGTTCCTTCTGGAGCGCCGGGGTTTGCAGCCTGTGGGGTTTGGAAAGGACGTTGTGAGGATCTTTTCCAGCCCACCTGAAAGTACTGGAGACAAAATTCCTGAGTGTCCTGAGTGTCCTTTTCCAATTCCTGCCACGAGTGGTGTCTGAATCCGTTATGGAGATACAAATGGGAAATAGCCAGGAAAAAGCATCCCATGGATCCAGCTGTACATGAGAATATAAACGAAGGAATTTAGGTCTTTATTGACCCGGTTTCTTCATAATTCCTGTCCTTCCTAGACCTTGTCTTCCCTTGATGTGGGAATTATGGAGAGATTTCGCTTGGAAGGACCTGGAAGGGGCTGGAAAGACCTGGAAAAAGTGGCCAATTTTGTCCTCTTCATTTTCCCTCCTCTGCTCTTCCTCCTGCTTCACTCTCAATGCTCCAAATGTGCTCCAGGCAGCAGGAGATGACCTTGGGAAATATTAATTTCTTCTTAATTGAATTAAAAATGAGTTATCTTTGCACATCCCACTCTTTCATGGTGGCACTTAATGGCATAGTCCAAATTTTCTGTGCCATTTTCATCCCTTTTTCCTGTAAACCATTTGCAACTCAGAGTCACCATTTCCTCTCAAAAGCCAAAAAAAAAAAATGGGAATTAAAGAAAAAATAATAAAAAGGAAGGACGTTCACGTAGGGGAAGACACATCTTGTAAATTAATTAAAAATCTTCCCCTCTGCAGCTCGTTCAACATCTCCCTGTTGTCCTTCGTCACCACAGATTTTCCCACTAGGAGAAAATTCTTTGGAAGCGGTGGATAAAGGACTACCTGCAAATCAGCTTTATTGATCCACATGTCCTGAAAACTTAAAATAATTGGAAAAAAACCCAAACCTGGAGTTCAAATGGAGGTGAAAATCTTTCTTTGCTTCCTGACCTCCACTGAAAAAAAATCCTCTCCTGAAAGGTAAAGCTTGGGATTCAGCATTTTTCCAGGAAATTTGCCATGATTAAATATCCGTATGACCCCGTCCTGAGCGGGGATGTAAATTGGTAGAACACCAGGATATAATTTTAGTAAAAGAATTAATTTCCTTATTTGTCGTGTAATTCAGAGAATCACAGAATAATTAAGGTTGAAAAAGACCTTAAAGACCAAGTCCAACCTAGTCCTACCACCAATTCCAAATTTCCTTGGAATTAAAATCTGTGTCTAGGTGCCAACACTTAAATATTAAAAGCTACTTGTTTCATCAAAGTGAGCTAAAAAATTCAAATTTCTATTCAAATGAATTTTTATAATATTTAATTTCTTCATCTCTTTGTCTTTGCACTGTGCAGGAATAATTTGTCTCCTTGTTGGCACCACGATAGGATGAAGAGAAATGGCTCTAAAATTAATTCCATGGAGAAATATTCCTCCTTTTTAAAAGAGTTGCTGGATAGTAACAAATGATCAGGAATTGTGGGGTTTTGAGGATATCAGGGATAAAATCTATTGATGAAGTTAATCCAAAGATTAATAAATTAATAAGCAAGAAGCTGATTTCAAACTATGATTACACTTCCCTGCATGCTTTGCTCCTCAAGCTGCACAATTAAATTAAAATTAAATTCACATTTTCCTATGAACTGAATAATCCTGGGAAATATCCCGAGGAGCAAATTCCTGACACGACTTCAACACCAAAACACAACACCACAAATCCTGGATCTGCACCAGAGATTCCTACAGCCCAGGGATAATTCCCATCCACTGGGAATCCACCTCCATTATCCCAAGCATAATTTGCAGGCAGGAGCAGGGAAATTCCAAGACTGGAACAGAGCCCAGTTCCTTGGAGAAGTTTTAGGAGAGAGGAACTCCCTGGGAAAGGGAGGAGGTGGAATAATCCGCTCCTGACAATGAGTTTCCAGCTAATCCCAAAAGGTGGAGATTGGTTTCAATGCCATGAAAGGGGATTCCCCTTCACCCTTTAATTAGGAGAATTGGGATTATTTTAATTAGCCAGCACTGCGTAATGCTGATCCTGGCTTTAGTTGTGTTTTGGTTCCACAGGCTGAGGATGAACTGCAGAAAAGAGATTTTTTTTTCCCCCTCAGCATTTTTTGCCTTCCATTCCCATGGAATTTCCTTGTGCTCTTCCCACCAGAGCTTTGGTTTCCTCAACCTTTCCCATTTTCCTGCTCCTCTCACCCCTTTCTACTCGGGCAGGATCCTTTTAAGAACACCCCCAGGGCTCCCAGTGAAGCTGCAGCTTTGATTTCAAATATTTGGAGAGTTTGGTCCTCAAGGTTCTCCCCCAGCTGTTTCCTACCCTAACTCACTTCCTTTTATTTTTTAACCATCTCCAGTAAGTTTTGTCCTGATACTGAACCAGGAAAACCCTAAAATCCCACCGATTTTTCCAATTTTGCTGAATTTCAAGCCTCACTTCCCACAGCTTGTCCCAGAGTGCTTCAATCCCTTTGCTGTCCCATCAATCTTTGATCAATGTGTCCTGAAAAAGAAGCAAAACCCACTTTGCTCCCTGAGTTTTTCCCTTTCCAATGATTATTATTATTTATTAGCAGTTTCCTTGGTGTTTTTGGGGAGAATTTTCAGGAAATTCATTCAAACCCAAATCCTTTTGGATGGAACATTGCAGCTCCCTCTGGAATCCTTCAGCCTTGTTCCTCTCATCCCTTTTTCCTGTCCTTGGCTGGGATATTCCTGGGGAGAAGTGGAAGCAGCTGGAGCCAGAATCCCATTGTGCCCTCACTCTGCTCCCATTCCCTTTCCTCTCTGGGAAAGCTCCTCGGGGCTGTGTGGCCTCTGCAGCTGAAATCACCTTTGTTTTTGGGAAAAGGACAGTTCTTCTCCCACTGCTGCAGCAGGAATAGAGCTGGAAAAGCAGGAATTGGAAGGAGTGGAGAGTCACATTTATTTCCCTCCGTTTTTCCAGTGATTTATCATGGAATCATGGGATGGCTGAGGCTGGAAAAGACCTCCAAGACTGAGTCCTACCATTAACTGAGCCACTAATCCATGTCCTCAAGTGCCACATCCACCTTTCCAGGGATGGGGACTCCATCTGGCCCTGGCAGCCTTTTCCAGTGCTGGACAACCCTTTCCATGAAGGAATTTTTCCTAATATCCAGTCTAAACCTTCCCTGGCACAGCCTGAGGCCGTTTCCTCTTGCCCTGAATAGAAAGAGGAAAATCCCCTCCTCCAAAATCTTCTTTAGTTCACAGAGTTCCCGAGGAGAATTCCATCAAGGATTGCTGCAAATTCCAAAGCAAGAAGAGCCTTTGAACCCAAAAGAGCTGGAGACAGGAAAGAATTAATTTAGATATTCCAGCTTAATCCAAGCTTGGAAAGGGATTGGAGCAACCTGGGATAGTGGGAGGTGTCCCTGCCATGGGATGGGGTGGAATGGGAAGATCTTCAAGGTCCTTTCCAACCCAAACCTTTCCATGATGATTCTATTCCATGGTTATGTGTTCAGACCACGTTTCCAACCTTTCTTAGCAGATCACTGGGAATTTTGGAGGAACGACATCTTCTTTCTCCCCACGACACTGTCTTGAGACTAATTATTTCCTCCTATTAACATCAAGAAACCTTTTATTTTAATTAACAAAGACCCATCACTCAGATCAGCCCCTTCTACACAAGAATAATTCTCCAATTTTTTTTTTTTTAAGGAATTCTATCCCTCTGATTTAAAACTGCCGTTTCCTAATGCAAGACTCTCAAATATTCATTCCTTAATCACGGATTCAGCTCTCTTCAAACCTTCAAACCCGATATCATCATCTTCCCTTTTTTTTTTTTTTTTTTTCCTTTTTGCAGGCATCATGGGAAAGAATTCCACTGCTCCATGATAAAAACTTCAGAAGGTTTGAAATATGAGCAGATGATAATTGCAGCTTAATATGCTAATGGGGACTGGGAAGAATAGGAGTAAATTGCCCAAATATTCCTAAATTCTCCATGGCAGGGTAATATGGGAGTATGGACATTACTTATTAATTGGAAACATTTCCCAGAATTTATTTGACATAGCCATTAAATGGAAACATTGCTGGAGGATGAGCACAATGGGGTTTATTTGCTCAAATTCTTCCTTCAAAATGATTTCAAGCACCCAAAAACGCACCTGAAAGTGGTGTCAGCTAAAAGTGCATCATTTATTGGGTGTCTTGAATCTTCCAAGGTGGGAGAGATGGAAATTAACCTCAAAACATGCCTAAAGAACTGCTGACATTCCCTGAACGCCCTCAGAGAAGAGGGAGACGTCTTTCCCAAGGATTTCACCTCTCCCTAAAATATTCTATTCATCCATCACCTGATCCCTCTCTATCATCCCTCCCACCATCCCGAGCTCCTCAGTTTATGAAGTGCTGCTGCTTCAATTTAAGGGGTAATTTTCAAACCAGTTTCCCTAAACCCGTGCGAGACTCCCCAGGGATAATCCCCTATTAGCTCATCCCAAATGCTTTATTTAGCTCCTGCTGGCTGGGAAGAGCTTTAAGTCCAATGAAAGTGGCCACTTTAGGCTGGGGTAAATCTTCCCACTGAAAGGCAAGGGGGGGTTTGGCCAAACTGATGGGATTTTTCGTGGGAATGAGCAAATCTCAGCTTGGGAGCTGCTGCTGCTGCTGCTGCTGCTGGCTCGGCGTGTCCTTAAAACTCATCCACTCATTAACTGGGCACCAGGAGCCTGGAGCAGGACACTTTCCCTGGAATGTGGTCCAGGAGCTGGGACAATGCCCTGCTTGAAAATTCCATTGCGGGAGGGGGATGAGAGGGGCATCACGAGCTGGGTTTGGTGTGGAATTGGGGGGAAACCAGTCTGGCTCAGCAAGCCCAAAGTTTAAAACCCCTGATTAGCGCAGGTTTTCCTGTCATATTCCTTCTCGGAATGTGGGGGGATTCCTCCCTTGGGAAGGGGACACTCTCCAAGGGTTCTCCTCAAGGTTAAGAGGAAGAGCCCTGCCCAGGAGTGTTGGTGTTGGGT
This sequence comes from Agelaius phoeniceus, assembly GCF_051311805.1. NCBI lineage: Eukaryota > Metazoa > Chordata > Aves > Passeriformes > Icteridae > Agelaius > Agelaius phoeniceus. The sequence continues at coordinate 62,856,345 of NC_135270.1, read as the reverse complement.
GAGTTTTATCAATCTCGACTTAATAATTGTTTCTTTTTGCTGCCTTCAATAAAATTGCTTGAATAGAATTGTTTTATTTTATTGCGCTGCATTAGACTGCACACTCAATAATTCTAATTAAGATCTTTTGTCTAATCACTTGTAGTGATAAATAATTCATGTTTTCATAAACGGATATGATTTTCCATCGTTAAAACCCGTGGGATGAAGTGGCAAAATTTAAACCATTGCCTGGGATTGGATCCAGCCAACCACAGGTGACCCCGAGGAGTTTAGGAAGCAAAAGGATCCTCTCTGCACCTCCTGACTCGATGGGAGCTTCCCTGAAAACCTTTGGAGCTCCCACTCCACCCCTGGCAGGACCACAGGGAGATTTCCTTCAGGCAACCCCACAGTCTTGCCCAGCTCTAAATCCACCACCCCTTATTCCCAGTGGAGCACTGTCCCCAAACCCACAGAATCACAAAATCCAGCACAGAATTATTAAGGTTGGAAAAGCCCTCGGAGGTCAAGCCCGACCATTCCCAGCACTGCCAAGGCCACCACTGCTCCCTGTCCCCAAGTGCCACATCCCCACGGCCTTGAAATCCCTCTGGGGATGGGGACACTTCCAGGGATGAGGATATTCCCCAGATTTACACCTGTGCTCTGAGACGACCCTGCTGGAGCAGGGAATGGGGCCAGGTGCCCCCTGAGATCCTTTCCAGCCTGACCCATCCTGGGATTCAGTTTTGGGTAATAATCCCAGGAATCCACAAAAAGGCAGAAAATCCCGTTCTTCCCTCAGCTCCCTCACTTTCAGATTCCCTCTGAAGCAAATCCTCCTCAGCTCTGGATCAGGAGCTGGAAAAACTTCACACCCTTCACACCCTTTATACTGCACCAGCAGAACCCTAAATAAATTCCCAATATTGTGAAAGAATGGGATTGAAACAAAGGGATGTGGAACAGACAATTCCATCACCAAATCAAAACCTGTTGGAATTTTATGAAAACAAATCCTGTGATTTTTCCTTTGAGCAACATCCTGTAGGAGCTTGGTTTGAAAAATCTGCCTTGGGTGGCTTTTTTCCAAGCCATCATTCCCTTTAAGCACAGGAATTGCAGGGAATCACTGGCTGGATGTGGGATCGATCAACTCGGTGCTGATCCAGCACAAAAATCTGGGAAAGAAGCTCAAAACGGGATCTTGGGAATGCAGCCTGAAGGGAAAGGTCCTCCCTGGGCAGAGGGAAGGAAAGAGCTGGAGGAACAGAGGAACTGAGGCTCTTCTCTCTTTTCCCAGCTTTATATTCCCTAGATTTCCTAAATTCTGCTCCTTCCAAGTGCATCACCATCGAGGCATTTCCTAAAGTTCTGTTCCTCATGGAATGGGGGGACAATTGGATCTCCAATGTGACAAGTTGATCATTCCCAATATTTTTTTTCCACCAAAAAAAAAAAAAAAAAGAGACAGAAAAATCCAATACTCCAAAGCTGTTTCTGACATCCTCCTACCAGGACAACACTGGGATTCATGTATGGAATTATAGAAATATTCCCTTGTGCGATAATTTAATTTAAAATATTACAAGTGGCTTTGGGGGTTTCCTGCTCCCCCAAAACCAAAGAAATTTAAGTCAAAGGTGCATTTCTTAATTTTTTAATTCATGTTTATATAAACAGATCTGATTTTCTGTCATTAAAACCTGTGGGATGAAGCGGAGCCGTAATTCCATTTTGCTCCTCATTGATGAACAAATTTAGGATTTTTATTCCTATTCAAGGGATTATTTCAGAGTATTTTAGGGAATCTCCAGGAATTAGTAATACATTTGTGAGAGCCCAGATTTCCAGGATGAACTGTGGATGTCCCATCCCTGGATAATTCAAGTCTATGCTGGAGAGAGCTCAGAGGACCATGGAAAGTGGAAGTTGTCCCTGCCGTTCTCCAGTAAAGAATTCCTGTAGGAAACAACCCATGACTGAAATTCCAGGGTTTCCCAGTGATTCCCAAAGTATGGAACAAAATTAATCCAAATGAGATCAATTTCTCCTCTTGTCCTTACCAAAATGGACCAGAAGGAGAGGATGGAGGAATCCTGTGAACTGTGAGTGGTAAAGGAGAGAAAAAAACAAGATATAAAGGGGAAAATTCCTTCTGTAGTCACGGGAAGGTTTGGATTTGGGATTTTTTTTTATCCTGTTTTTAAATTAAAGCTGCATTTTCTCCCCTCTGCAAGTGAGAATTATTTCCAGGTAATCACACCCAGGTTTGTTCTGATGCAGAGGAACCACAACAAACACAATCTGCATTCCTCCCACTGCCCAAGGATGCTGGATAATTCCCTAAATTATGGCTCTGGAAATTTATATGGTTTTCCTGTTCCTTTCAGGGAGCTTTGCTTTACAATCCATGCACAAAACAAGAATGGCATTCCCAAAATTACAGCCACTCAGCAGGGAGGGATAGAAGCTGTGAGAAAGGATGAAATCCAGGACTGGCTCAGGAAAGAAATGGAATTTGGAGCCAGGCTGGGAGAGCTGGGAATGTTCACCTGGAGAAGGGAAAGCTCCAGGGAGAGCTGAGGGCACCTGAAGGGGCTCCAGGAGAGCTGGAGAGGGGCTGGGGACAAGGCATGGAGGGACAGGAGCCAGGGAATGGCTCCCAGTGCCAGAGGGCAGGGATGGGTGGGAGATTGGGAATTGGGAATTCCTGGCTGGGCTGGAATTGCCAGAGCAGCTGTGGCTGCCCCTGGATCCCTGGCAGTGCCCAAGGCCAGGCTGGACACTGGGGCACCCTGGGGCAGTGGGAGGTGTCCCTGCCATTGAAGGGATGGGATGGATGGGATTAAGGGTCCCTTCCAACCCAAATTATCCTGGAATTCTGTAACGGGAACAGGACCCTCAGAAGAGTCATTAACTCATATTTTAACCCAACCTCACATTTTCCAGCACCTTCTCACCCTCAGCCAAGAGGAGCCTCCCTGAGGCCACTCCTTTGTGAAAACGATGAGCTTCGTGTCTCCAAAACAATTCCTCTTTCATCGTCCAAGGAAAGCCAGAACGAGCTGATCAAGCCACTTCTTTTCAAAGGAATTTTTTTTTCCCCTTTGCTTTTGTGGTGGTGCCACCCTGAAAATCTCCAAGTTCCGCTCAACAAGAGGCAAGGAAAGCAAAAGCAGCTGAATTTGCTTACTGAGACACTCAGAGCTGCGGAGTCAGCAAGTTCTTGGCAGCAAAGATCACTTGACCTCCATGCATTTGAAGACAGGTGAAAAAAAAAAAAATTGAATATTTTGAGCTGTTCTAAATGCATGTAGGGGAAAAAAAAAAGCTCCTCATGTTAAATCTTCTCACAGGAGAAAAAAATTAAAAGGTGGAAAGGAACAAAAAGTGGAGAATGTTTTATGTTACAAGCTGTGGATTGCCCTGGGACAATGATGGAACTACAGAAAACAAGAGGGGAGCAGGAAATGAAAAGGAGTTTAATCCATGGGCAGTGTTTGTAGGAAGGTGGGAGCCAGGATTTTCTGGGAACAGGGACAGCAGGAGAGGGAACGGCCTCAGGCTGGGCAAGGAGAGCTCAGGGTGGATATTGAGAAAATTTCCTCATGGAAAAGGGTGCCCAGAAAGTCCACAAGTTTTAAATCCTGGAATTTTAAAAATTAAAATTAAAAACTTTAAAAATTTTGTGGGTGTGGCACTGAGGCTCATAGGTCAGAGGCGGCCTTGGCAGTGCTGGGAATAGTTGGACTCAAAGATCTCCGGAGTCTTTTCCTACTTTACCACCTCTCTGGCACATAAAGACAGAACTCTTGTTTTAGACAAAATGCCCTGACCATGAACACTTGGACGCTCCCAGGGATCCAGGGGCAGCCACAGGAAATCTGGGAATTCCATCCCAGCCCTTCCCCACCCTCCCAGCCAGGAATTCCTTCCCAATATCCAATTTAAACATCTCCCCTTTCAATTTCCGACCGTTCCTCTCCTAGCACTTTCTTTCCATGTAAGAAATTCTTCTCCCTTCTTTTACAAGCTCATTTTAAGGAGCAGAAAGCTGCAAATGAGTGTTTGGATTTGCTGTGGGAAATTCCTGCAGCTGCCTGGGAATATTTGCAGGGCAGGGATGAGACTGGGGCTGATCTCAGACACGTGGAGTCATCCCACCAGGAATGTTTGTACACTGGGTCTCCAGACCTGGGCTCGGAATTAGCCACATTTTGGGGAATTTCCACCACTCTGAGGTGGCCTGGCTGGGAACAGGGAATATTATTTTTGGGAGGAATGCCATGGAAACCAGGCAGTGTTGCTGGAAAAATCCCTCCCAGCTCTACCTGGTGTCTCACAGATTTGTATTTTGGGGCTTGTGCAGAGGCTGAAGCTCCAAACAAATCATTTCCCTCACCCCTCCTTTCCACATTTTCTGCCTACAATTATTTCTCTTTAACTTCTTGTTCTCGTGGGACTCTATTTGCAGAAAGGCTGGAATTTGTACCAGGCTCTGCAGCAGCTTTTTGATCTCCCCTGCCTTTTTTCATTGTTTCATCTTCAGACAGGCTGGGTGGGCTTCAGGGCTCCGTAATTCTGGGAGCTTCCTGCATTTCATTTTCCAGAATCCTCTTTCATTTTCCAGACTCCTCTGCATTTCGTTTTCCAGAATCCTTCATGGCATGGCTATAACATGAAGAAAGGTGGATCAGGCATTATATTCCTGTTTAAATATCTGCTGTTCTCTTAGGAAGACCCATATTGTTTTCCAATCCACCCGTTCCTATGGATTTCCTATCTATTGGAAAACTGGCAGCATCCAGGGACCTTTTATGGATTCCTGCTGTCACTGGTGGCTCCTTAATGCTAATTGTGACTCTTCATGTTTGCTTAGTGAAGGCTTTTTCTTCCAGTGGGGTGTGGAAAAGATGGGAAAATGGGAATATTTCAGTTGGAAAGGACCTACAATGATCATTTAGTCCAACTCCTTGAGCACATCAGGGCTGACAAAGGGTTAAAATACATTTTTAAGGCCACTTTCCAACAGATTTGAGGCACCAGCCTCTCTGGGGAGCCCATTCCAGGGTTGTTTCACTCCGTCCATAGGGGAATATTTCCCCATTCCAGGTGTCAAAGTGGAAGCCACCTTCTCCTCCAGCAGGTTTTTATTTTTGAAGACGATTATCTGGGACTCTGACCAAAACAATTCCATTGTGTCCCAACAAAAGGAATGGTTGGTTGTCCAGCATAGACCAGGCTGTATCCCAGATCCTGCCAGCCCACGGGAAGGAGGAAAAAAAGAGGATTTGGGAAGTTCCAGAGGCATAAATGCACCTTCAACCTGTGCTGCGGTGGCACCTGAGTGATAGAGCATTCCTGTGTCACTGATCCAGTAAATCAGGGCAGTTCATCCATAGCCTTTGGGATTTGGGGAGCTGGAGGTGACACTCAGGGGTTTCCTCACTGGCTGTGGTGGGCACTCAGCATTTCCTCCGTGTCCTTCCAAGCTCAGGACATTCCCTCTCTCCAGCCTTGTTCCAGACTCTCCTGCTGGCTCATTCCTGGGGATTGATGCATTTTCCAACAGCCCGTGACAGCTGAACCCTGTGGAGCCTGATTGGTTGGGAAAGGTGAGGAGTTCCAGGGAAATGCACTTGGAAAAGTCAGACCTGTGGCCAGGGGTTTAACCTTTGGAGTGCTGAGGTGCCTCAGGTTTAGATTTTCTGTTTTTCAGGTTCTGTGCTGCTTTAGTGTGAGGCTCTGGGCTCCATATCAGGGGATGCTGAGCTCTGTGCACAGAGCAGGGAGACAAAACAATTCCTGCTCCAGCTGGGCACCAAGGACAAATGATCCAAACCTCAGCCCCAGAGCACAAACCCCGTGGGCTGGAGAGAGAAAAACAAGCAGGGTGGGACTGCAGGGGCTAAAGCTGGAATGGGACAATGAACTGCAAGGTGCAAATGGAGCAGAACTGATCCCAGGGAGAGACCCCGTGCCTGGCCGTGCATTTTGGGGCCATTTTGGTTCATCTTGGGAGCAGGCCTGGCTGGGCTCTTGTGCTGCCCAAGGTGGATGCATGGGGGAGATGCTTTGAATCAATCCCTGCTTTATTCTGGAACTCCATCCAGCCTCTGCTCCAGGGCAGCCTGCACAAGGCATCACTGGGAGCAGGAAAATGGGATTTTAGGCACTGAGCACCCCCACAAAGCTCTCAAGGAGAGGGATCTTGTATGCCAGGGTTGGAGCTGGGGGCAGAGGGCAGGATCCAAGTGGTTCCAAGGTCTTTGCAATTCCAGATGTACTGGGAATGCTGCAGATTTTCCCAGGGCATTTCACACCTTGGATTTGCAGGTGGAAATGTTCAGACTTGGTTTTCAACCCTTTTTGAAGGATTTCCTCCCTCAGCATCTGCTGTGTCATAGCTTTGAGGAGATTATAATTTGCTTTTTCATATTATCTCCCCCCTCCATCCTGGTTTGACCATTCCCAGTTAGAAAGACATCCAGTAGGAGCAGGACAAGGAAATGGCAGCAGGGGAACTTCCAGGCTGGAAAAGTCGGGGGGGTTGGAACAAATGCTTCACTGAACTGAAACAGTGCACAGAAAACACATCAAGTGTTTTTCCATGAGGTTTCCATGGGGCAACTGCTGAAGGAGGCAGAAATTCCCCTGGTTTTCCACACCAGCAGCTTCATTGTGTGATTGGAAAATCCTGCCAGGATCACTGATCCCCACCTTGTCCCCAGCCCAGAGCTCTCAGTGCCACCTCCAGGGGACACCTGCAGGGATGGGCACTGCAACCCTCCCTGGGCAGTTCCTGAGCCCCCTTTCCATGGGGAAATTCCTGCTGTGCCCACCCTGAGCTGCCCTGGCCCAGCCTGAGGCCGTTCCCTCTGCTCCTGTCCCTGTGCCCTGGAGCAGAGCCCGACCCCCCCGGCTGTGCCCTCCTGGCAGGAGCTGTGCAGAGCCACAAGGGCCCCCTGAGCCTCCTTTGCTCCAGGCTGAGCCCCTGCCCAGCTCCCTCAGGGATTCTGCAGCCCCTGCCCAGCTCCCTCAGGGATTCTGCAGCCCCTGCCCAGCTCCCTCAGGGATTCTGCAGCCCCTGCCCAGCTCCCTCAGGGATTCTGCAGCCCCTGCCCAGCTCCCTCAGGGATTCTGCAGCCCCTGCCCAGCTGTGTTCCCTTCCCTGGACACACTCCAGCCCCTCATTCCTGCTGCTTTTGAAGGATCTGAACAGAAACAATGAAGCTGAACCACAAAAACAACACACGGAAAACCCAGAGTCAGCACAGGCAGAGCTGAGGATCCAGCCCTGGGAAAAAACAAGAGTCCCACTTCCAAATCCATGGGAAACCCAAGATTTAGGAGGAGGGAAATACAGACAGCAAAGGGGAGAACTCCAGGGAGCACCTGAGGGCTCAGCCAGGGGACACAGCAAACCTGGGAATGCCATGAGGATGGAGCTGGGACCACCAAACCAGGATGGAGCTGGGACCACCAAACCAGGGCCAGGGGGGAAGCCCAGCCATAAAATCCAGTGGTTTATCCTGCCTGCCCCAGGCCAGGGCCCAGCAGATGCCTGCAGAATTCCAGGAGCAGCCAAGGTTCCCTGTGCCAGAACCAGCACCAACATCTTCCAGTGTCTCCCCATCTTCTCTGAGGGTGTTTGGGGAGGGTTTTGGGGGAGATTTTGGGGCCATCACAATGCAGAATGTCAGGGTGAGAGAGATTTGGGGGGATTTGGGGATGTTTTGAGGGGATTTTGGGGGATTTTGGGGCCATCAGAATTGACAACATCAGGGTGAGGGAGATTTGGGGGGGTATGGGGGGTTTAGGGGCAGTCAGGGGGGATTTGGGGGTGTTTGGGGAGGGTTTTGGGGGATTTTGGAGGTTTTTCCTGGAGCTTCCTGGGAAGATGTGCAGGGATGGCATCAGGTGCCAACAATTTGGTGCCAACACAGCGTGAAGATGTCAGGAGCTGGACTCCACCATCCTTGGGAGTCCCTTCCTGCTCAAGACATTCCAGGAAACATCCATTTTCCAACAGGTTGGATCTCAGCAACATCTGCCCCACACAGATGGGCATTAATCACATTGTTGGCACTCCCAGAATGATTCCAAGCTCCTGCTCCAGGCTGGAAGACAAGAATTCATTTTATTATTAATTAATTAAGTGTCCCAGCCGTGATCCATCAGCTCCCTGCAGGAGCTGTCCAGGTGCATCAGCTCAGCCCAGAACTGTGCGGACTAAAGGTATTTAATCCATGTTTTCCCATTGTGGAGTAGGGAAAGATGAATTCCCAATGAATTCCCAATGTTTTCCACAGTTTGGGGCACAACTGGGAGCTGGAAGTGTCAGATTTTGTTAAGTTGCTAAAATTCCATCCTGTTTCAGCTCCTACCAGGTAATGGAAAAGGTTGCAAGTAAATAAAAGTGATCTCTGCTGAAAATAAACAACTTGGATGATTCCCAAAGGACCCAAATTCTGCAGAAAAAGATAAACCCTTCTTCTAGGACCCCAAAACAGTCAAGCATTCCCTTAAAAAGAACTGAGGGCCTGGAAAAATGGGAACGATCAGGAAAGCCCAGGCTCAGGGAGTCAAAGAGCACCACAGAAACAGAATTAGTCTGCTTAATTCTGAGCATCGCTTGTGCTGTGTGGAGGTGAAATGCGTTTGACATAAATATCTGCAAAAATCCCAGCTCCAGGTGCCGGGGTTATTGTATTCCTGCAGAATTTGGGGAAGATAAGCTCGAATTCCCTCCCTGTGCTGTGCAAGTGCTTGCCTGGTCCCTGGGGTGTGAGAGCTGAGTCAGGAGTTTTCCTCCTGAGCTCAGGATTAAAAGCTTTAACTTCAGGAGTCAACAAAAAGGCCAAGGAAGAAGCTGTGAGCCAATTTCAATCCCAGCAGGAGGAAAAACCAGGAATCCACGAGTCCTTCCTTGTGCCAGGTCCTGAGTCAGGTTGGAGATGCAATAATTGCATTTTTGTTCTCCTGCCGGTCCCAAATGGAATTCTCCCAATAAATTACAGGGTCCAGAACTATTGTTTGTGTCCCATGGCCTTTCCAAAGGGTGCCCATGGATACCAGCACAGGAAAATCTTCAGGAGTCATCCCAATCCCATCATTCTGTCCGTGAATTTGAAAATATCAAGGAATTCACAGGCTGGGTATTCAAATATCTTTTCACACAAATACCTCAGCAGTTCCAAAGTGACTTCAGCATCTCCCTGACAAGATCCCATGCTGAGTTTTTATCCCAAGGAATTCAGCTGCCAAGATCATTCTGGTTGTGACACGGAGACAAAACAAGGGAGCACAAAAGCCAGGCCTGGATCTGTGTCTGCCCCTGGTTTGCAGATCAAAAAGAACAACTCAGCCTTTGAAAAGCGAGCACGGATTTGGCCTTTTCAAATCCATCACCTTGGCAACACAAGGCACAGGGAACTGGGAATTATAATGGACAAAACTCAGGATCAGAACTGGCCAGAGTTTGTGGGACCACCCAGTACCAAAGGCAAGGAATGTGGTCATTCCTTGTGCAGGCTGCCCTGGAGCAGAGGCTGGATGGAGTTCCAGAATAAAGCAGGGATTGATTCAAAGCATCTCCTCCATGCATCCACCTTGGGCAGCACCAGAGCCCAGCCAGGCCTGCACCCAAGATGAACCAAAATGGCCCCAAAATGCACGGCCGGGCACGGGGTCTCTCCCTGGGATCAGTTCTGCTCCATTTGCACCTTGCAGTTCATTGTCCCATTCCAGCTTTAGCCCCTGCAGTCCCACCCTGCTTGTTTTTCTCTCTCCAGCCCACGGGGTTTGTGCTCCTGGGCTGAGGTTTGGATCATTTGTCCTTGGTGCCCAGCTGGAGCAGGAATTGTTTTGTCTCCCTGCTCTGTGCACAGAGCTCAGCATCCCCTGATATGGAGCCCAGACCCTCACACTAAAGCAGCACAGAATGTGAAAAACAGAAAATCTAAACCTGAGGCATCAATTCCCTGCCAGGGCAGCCCTCAGGACACACTCACCTGCACAGAGACACCCTCAGGTGCAGGCTCCTCCATCACAGGAGCCAAATTCCAGGAATGAGATTCCTGGAAGCTGAGCCGTGCCCGGATTCCCAATTCCTTCCACCAAGGGAGGTGTTTCCACACAAATTCTCAGGACTGTGCTTCTGTTTTCCAGGTTCTCAGAGCTCAGAATCCAACAATTCCACGGTGGTTTGGGCTGGAGAAGGCTTGGAGCACCCCGGGATAGTGGGAGGTGTCCTTGCCCATGGCAGGGGGGGGTGGGATGGGATTTAAGATCCCAAATATTCTGGGATTCCAAAACACAAAGGGAATTAGAATGTGTTGGGGCAGCAAAACACAGCTTTACCTCAGGAATGGGATTTTGGGATTTATTAGGACAACTTAATAAGTTTCCTGGTGTTTATTAAATTGGTTTTTCCATGGTGGGGGGAGGTGAACTCCAGTCTTATCCCTGCTTTTTATCCCTGGAATGCGGATGATAATTTAGTTAGGAATTAAATAAATCACTCTTTCTGTCATTATTTTGTATTGGGCTCCAGGCCCATTCCTGGTATTTTAATCGAGGAACAGCCACCCCATCTCTTCTAACAAAGCCACCCTCAAAATCAGAAATATCTTGGATTTTCCCCTACTTTTTTCTTTCCTCCATTCAAAGGCTGAAGCTTTCCAGAGAGCATTTCGCTTCCCTTTTAAGGGAATATTTATTAAACCTTGTGTCAGCCCACTCCAAAAATCACAGGCTGAGATAAGAGGAAATAACAGCATCCCTTTCCCAGGCTTGTGCTCCATCCATCCTGCAAAGGGATGAGGAAAATACACAGATGGATCTGCTCCCTGCGAGTCGAGTATCGACCCCACGGAAGAAAAATGAAACTTTCTCCCAAGATTTATTTGGGATGAACTCACAGATCTCAGAGAAAGGAGTGTATAAAAGGTGCTGCTCATCCCTGGAGGTTCCGTGTGATTATGTGAAGCGTCCGGAGCTTCACACGGCTGTGAATTTATTAAATCTGATTTTCCATGAAGGATTATTTGTCAGCCCTTCCAGGAGGCAGCAGCAGCATCCTGTACCCTGGCTCGTGGAAAAAGAGAGGCTGAGGGACTTCAAGGTTGGAGTTTTAGGCATCAGGATGATGATGAAGCGGGATCTCTGCTGACTCATCTGCATTCCCAGCGCAATTCCCTCTTGGAAAGGGGAGCCCTGTAATCCATCCTGCCTGAGGATGTGTCAGAGCCATGGAAGAGCCAGGGAAGCATCTCCAGGAATTCTTATTGAACCACCAGGGCTCTTGGAGCTGGAGTCAGATTCCTGATATTCCAAGGGTGACTTTTCCCAGGACCATGGTGAAATTAGGGCCCTTGCAGGGAGGACAAACCTCTGCTGCTACAGCTCCCAGTCCAGGCAGGAATTCCTGCTGGGGTTTGGTGGGAATTGCTCCTTTTCACGAGCCGTCCCTACGAACGGGTTTTGTGATGGTTCGTGGATTCGATCTCAGGGTGCAAAAAACCGACACGGCACGGGGTTTGCAGTGATAATCAAAACAAATGCACCTTTATTGAATAACCACAGCAAAATGCGTCGGGGAGGAATTGGGGGGAAAAGGGGGAAAATAAGGAAAAGAGGGAGGAAGAGAAAGGAAGGTATAGAGCTACCAAACGTAGAACAGCAAAGTCCTTCAATGTCCAGCTGATGGAGTTCACCAGGTCACGTATGGGGAGATGTCAGAGGTTGCAGAGCATCTGAGCTCTTATAATGCTCTTTTTTGATGGGGGAAGGGGTAAATCTTGAAACTGAATCCAAAGTAGCCTATTGTATTTTCTGGGGGGAAGATGGCATTTGGAAAAGGGTACACACAGTCCATGTTCTCTGCAGTGGGTGAGAGCCATTGTCTTCTTGGTCCACTGCTCGCACCTGCAACATCCATCTTGCTTTGGTCAGCTTGCCTCCCCCACACACCTCCCTGGGTTGGGGGTCTCAGTCCCAGGCCTTGGAAAGAGCAGGGAGGGCCTTTTCCCATAGGGATTCCATGTCTCGGTTTTTGATGGAGAGGCTTCGTACATCTCAATCCGTCTGTCACGGTGGTTGTAAAACAGCTGAGGGATCTCCTGTGGGGGACCACCCAAAACTCAGGAGAATTCCAGCCAGGCCGAGAGGTGGGAAAACTCCCAGGGCTGTTGTTGCAAAAAGGCAAGGGGCCCCTTCCTCCTTCCACCGGGTTCAGTGTAGCATACAGCAAACACACCTGTGAACAACAGCTGAGCAATGCCAGCAGCTGCGCCCAGGTCTTGGGGCCCTTGGCGTGTAACTTTCTCCAACAGGACCAGAAACTTCAGACAAGGGGTTTTTTTCTTCAGTGGTCCCCAGTGACGATCGTGAGGCAGATGAGAGAAACTTCGGACAGAGTCTCACACTCCTCCATCTTCCTCCACCCTTCATGGCTAAAGAGGCCGGCAAGGAGAAGGAGCTGGGTCAGCTGGGCTGACCTGGATGAGCTTGATTCTGCCCCTCTCCTCTGCTGGCATGAGATCCCACCTGGAGCACAATGGACAGGTGCGGTGTCCCCAACAAAAGAAGGACATGGAATTGTTGGAGCAAATCCAGAGGAGTCCACAAGGCTGCTGGAGGGACTGTAGCACCTTCCCTATGGAGAAAGGCTGGGAGAGCTGGAAATGCTCAGCCTGGAGAGGAGAAGGTTGTGTGGAGACCCCCCAGCACTATCCAGGACCTGAAGTGGCTACAGGGAGCCAGAGAGGGACAAGTCCTCAGGAACCGGAGTGACAGGACATGGGGGAAATTTAGATGGGATATTGTGTGGTATTTTCTGAGTTCCCCAGATGGAGGAGGAATTGAGAATCTGACTCCATGTTCTTAGAAGGCTAATTTATTGTTTATATTATGTTATGTTATGATATATTATATTATGATACATTATGATATATTATGTTATATCATGTTTTGCTATACCAAACCATGCTAAAGAGTAAAGAAAGGGTACAGACAGAAGGCTGAAAAGATAATAATGAAAAACTCATTACTCTCTCCAGAGTCCTGACACAGCTGGCTCTGATTGGTCATTGAGTTAAAGCAATTCACATGAAACCAATCAAACAATGACCCATTGGTAAACAGTGTCCAAACCACATTGCAAAGCAGCAAAACACATGAGAAGCAAATCAGATAATTATTGTTTTCATTTTTCTCTGAGGCTTCTCAGCTTCCCAGGAGAGAAATCCTGGCAAAGGGATTTTTCCAGAAAATATGACGGTGACAATATTGGGAAAGAATTCCTGGCTGAGGGTGGGGAGGTCCTGGAATAGAATTCCCAGAGCAGCTGTGGCTGCCCCTGGATCCCTGGAAGTGTCCAAGACCAGGCTGGACATTGGGGCTTGGAGCACCCTGGGACAGTAGAAGTTGCCCCTGTGGGTGGCTCTGATTTCTCCTGTAAACTGGGATTAATCCATTCTTTTGTGCCAATCCCAATTCCAGTGACAAATTCCTCAACTTTTTCCTGTGCCTCCATCATCCCCACCTCACGCTGCAGACACCCAGCAGGCAAAGCAGGCTTTTGTCTCCTGGCCAAGAATTTCAGAGCTGGAAAAACACAGAAAAACTGAAATAGGGAGCAACATTTCCATTTTTGATGGAAAAGCATCCAAGCAGGAAGACAGGAGAACTCTCCATCCCTCCCAGGCAGGTGAGAGACTGATTTTCCAAAATACAGCTCCATTTTAATCAGAATTTATTGAGCTCCATGCAGGCAGAGCTGCTAAGAGTCGGTGTAAATACAGGATGTCAGGTTAGATGTCCACATGAAACATTATCCTGCTTCTCATTCCAGTCTGCAAATATTTGTATTATTTAAGATGCTGACTTCATCAAAATTCTCTATTTTTGCCTTATTCAGACACAGATCATGGCATTTTAAGAGATAAATACTCCACTCCTGGGAGTGGGTTTGGTTTCAGTAAAAGCACAGCTCATGGTCCTGGAAATTTTTCTTCCAGAGGAAAATTTAAGCAGTTCAGGGAGGGGATTGGAACTGGAATATCTCTAAGGTCTCATCCAACCCAAACCATTCCATGATTCTCTGATTCATATTCCTTGACTTGATTGTTTCCAAAAGCACCTGGAATTTAACAAAAATACAATAAAAAGCCAATTCTTTTTAAATTTTAAAGGCATTTCTGAAATCTGACATGAATACATTCAAACTATAAATCAGATACTCACTGTTACCAATGGGGGTAATCAATCAATCAATAAATTTATATCTATTGATTAATTTTGTTGCAGATTTGCTCTAACATACCTCCAAATGCTGAAATCCCTTCAGATTTCCAAGGTTTATGGATGCCAGCCTGGGAAATCCCAGGAAAAAGAGGTTCTCTGTTAAAAATTAACTGTCTTGAATGATGGGACAGAAGGAAATGGCCCCAAGTGATGCCAGGGCAGGGTTGGAGTGGATATTAGGAAAAATTTCTCCATGGAAAGAGATGGAATAGCAGTGATGGAATCCTGATCCCTGGAAGTGTCCAAAAAATGTCTGGGTGTGGCACTTGAGGATTTGGTTTAGTGCTGATGCTGGTTGATGATCCTAAAGGTTTTTCCCAACCTTAATAATTCCATGTTTTTTTAAAGTCCTTAAGAGGAGTGAATTCATTTCCCATTTTCCCATCTCTTCCCATTTCCAGCATCTCCAGTGGTAGCCGGGATGATTGGACACCCCAGGATCCCATTCAACCCCATCACTGCACAGATTTGCAATGACCATCCCAAAAATACCTGGGAATGGCAGGAATTAATGGGAGAAAACACTTTTCTTGCCCAAAACCAGCTCCCAGTTACAACCAAAAGCAGGAAAGGTTTTCCTGTTACCGTAGGGTCTGTAGGAAAAACCCTTTTCCCTCAGGTTTTCAGGACAGCAGCTTTTAAAAATGCTGAATTAATTCCCTCCCAGGTGAAATCATGGAATCCTTAAGGCTGGAAAAGATTCCAAGATCATCAATCCAGCCTTTGAATAAGGATCACTAATCCATATCAGAAAGTTCCACATCCACAGGTTTTTTGAGCACTTACAGGTGTATCAGACAAGAGATCCCAAAACTCCTTTCAAATCCATAAATGGATTTTAAAATGAGATTTTAAAGGGGGAGTTGGACTGAATGATCTTTAGAAGTCCCTTCCAAACCATTCTGGGTCATGTGACATCAGAAATGTCTGGATTAACAAATTCCTTTTGTGGGGAAGAAGGCAACACTTCCCTAATTTTCCAGAGGGGATTTGTTTAGTAATCCTTCATCCTTGTAAGGGATGGGGAAAAAAAGGGGTTTTCTGTAATTCCCCCCCTCCCCCAAAAAAAAAGGTTTTTCTGAAATTCCCCAAAAAGAGGTGTAAATTAATGATGATCCAAGGAACCAGCCCAGGGAGAGCAGCACCTTCAGAGAATCCCTGGGAACATGGAGTCGGCAGCTCCAGGGAAAGGCTGGGATGTTTTTGTTCCCACACTTCCTCGTGCTCAGTGTGGGATAATCGAAGAGATTTTTATTTCCACTGTTTGCTTATCTCTAATTGCCAGCTGCTGGGCTTGGGGTTTTATTTCAGCAGCAAACCCTCTGAAACACCTATCCAGGAGCTGCCTTGTCAGGAAATTTCAGGAGCTCTGCTGGAATCTCAGAGATTTTAACAGGAAAAGACTTTTCCACACTCCCCTCAGGGGGTAACACAGGTTAGATCTCCACAACGATTTTTGTTGGATTTAACACAACCAATGGCACTCGGGGACATGGAGAGAGGTGGCCTTGGCAGCGCTGGGATGATGGGATCTCATCCCTGGCTCTGCTCCTGGGGCTCAGCAATGGCACCAGAGGAATGGGCAGGGATTGATCCCAGGAATTCCCCCTGGACAGGAGCAGATCCCAGAGAGGGGTGGAGTCTCCTCCCTGAGGATATTCCAGAGGTGTCTGGACACAGTCCTGTGCTGGAGCAAGGACCAGATGCCCTACGTGTTCCTTTCCAGCCTGACCATCCTGGAATTCTGGGATTATTTCCATCTCTGGTGAACCCAATGTTTCATCAATCTTCCCATTGCCTCCTCTGCCTGTGGAGCCCCCTCTGGTACCTCTGGAATCTCCATTATTCCCATCCTCCACACTCACCACTCAAGCTCTTTATATCCCACTTTTATTGCACACTTTAATTTCCAACCAGAGTTTAGGCAGAGCTCTGAGCCCAAGGTGGGGCTGAGGCTGCATTCCCAGAGATGAAAATATCCCTTTTCCAGGACCCCATTCCCTGTATTTAGGAGGGTTCTGGTGGTTAAAACCTTCCCCCTGAGCTGTGGTAGCTGGAGCTTCTCCAGATTTGAAACTTCCAGAGGAATAAGAATCATTTTCCCCTTGGAAAAGCAGACAAGAGCTGCAGGCAGACATCGATCAGGGCAGAAAAAGGGAATTTATTGTTGATTAAAACACCTAAAACAAAGGTTTATTGCTAAACCTCCCCAGGTGAGCAGCTCTCACCTGCACAGGTTCCTGTGCACCTCAAATTCACCCAGGAGCGTCCTGAGCCACATGAATTATTCAAAAAACATTGGGGAAAAGGAAGTTGGACAGAGGCAGAGTGCAAAGGGCAATTATGTTTGATAAACATGATTAATTAGCACAGGAAACTCGTTAAGTGCTGCCAGCGAGGCCGTGCCCGGGCACAGCCACACTGCAGTGATTGATGCTGGGTGGCCCAGCTTGGTGGGAGCACAGTTGATCCGAATTCTCCTGTCAGGACATGGACCAGAACAACTGCCCTCATTCAGGATGAGTGGATATTTCCCATGGAATGCCCTGTGCTGCTTCCCAAAATTCCCTCATCCATCTTCCTGCAACGGCAGCTGCTCCCAGCCTGCCCCAGTGCCACCAGTGCAGCAACTCTGCATCCTCAGGGGCTGCTGGGGGTGCCCAGTGCCTGTGTCCATGCAGCTCATTCCTGGTTTTCCCTGCCCTTTGTTTTGGTTTGGAAAGCCAGGTGTCGGCTAAGGAGGGCAGGAGCCTCCCTTGAAATGGAAAATGTAAACCCCTTCGTTCTGAATTATTGTAATTTTGAAATTAAGGGGTTCTCAGGCAAAGATGTGGGAGTAGGAATAACAGTTCTCTATTACAAAACTCAAAAAATAAAAAACAAAATATAAAATAAAAATGAAAAATAAAAAAAAAACCAAAAAATAAAATAAAAATGAAAAAATAAACATATAAATATGTTTCTATAAATATAAATGTACAAATGCAGTAATACAAAACAAACCCCTGCCAGGGTCAGAGCATGCCCTGTCCCCTGTGTGTCAGGGGGTGGCACAGCCCCATCCCATGGGGGCTCAGCCCTCCTGCAGTGCCAGCTGTGGCTCTGCTGGAGCAGGGATCCTGCACAAGGGGGGAGTTTTCCTCTGCAGCTCCAGGGCTGCTGCAGATGGGCCTGGGCTCCCTCTGGCCATGCAGGGCAGCAGAAGCTGCTCCTCTGGCAATGCCCTGGGCAAAGGCTGCTGTGCTGTCCCAAAGCTCAGATTGGATCCAGGTAGGAATGCTTGGCTCCTCCCCTGGGCAATGCAGCATCTCCCCATGGGATGATGGGATTGGATCAGCCCTGCAGGGACACTCAGTGGCCATGGACAGCAGAGATCTCCTGCAGGGAGGATTGGCTGTGGGAGAGATAAAGAACAAACTGCCCCATGGACAGCAGAGAACTGCCCCAGCTCTGACAGATGGACAGATGGACAGATGGAATACACATCCACATTTGCAATTTAAGACACCCTTGGAAAATCCCAAGGGTGCAGGGATTTCCAATCCAGGCAGGAAACGGAGCAAGGAATGACCAAACCCCTCCTCCCTTCCACTAATTTTAAAAATCAGCACCAACAAAGGACGGAGTTTGGGAGCCACAAAAGCTCCAGCACAAGCAGAGGGAATGGTTGGGCAGGAAATCCCTCCTGGAAGTCAGGGAACAGAGGTGGCTCTGGATAATCTCATATTGATCCTTCGAGATATCCCTGATGTTCAATTCCCGGAATAATGTTGATTTATTATTTATTTCCTCAGGAACAAATCAACATGGAATCAGGAGGAGAAGAGTTAATTATTCTCATGGCAAACTCAAGAATCATAATTTGGCTCATTATGGAATATCCTAACCAGTAGGAACATCTTCCCACTTATCCAGCAGCACCCAAAAAACGATGGCTCCAGTCTCCCAGTGGCTCAGCAGCTCTGGCTTGCTCTGGTCCTCCTTGGTGGGAAAGGTTTTTGTTTTCCAAGAATCCAACGGAATCCTGCTTTCCTGAGGTGCTCATGAGTCTTAATTTGAATCTATTTAATTTTTTAAAAATAAAAATTAAAAATTAATTACAGCTCCCAGAAACTAGGCTGGGAAAGGTTCAGGGAATCACAGAATCCTGGAATGGTTTGGGTTGGAAGAACCTTAAATCCCATCCCATTCCATGCCAGGGACACCTCCCACTATCTCCAAGCCCCAGTGTCCAGCCTGGCCTGGGGCACTGCCAGGGATCCAGGGGCAGCCACAGCTGCTCTGGCAATTCCAGCCCAGCCAGGAATTCCCAATTCCCAATCTCCCACCCATCCCTGCCCTCTGGCACTGGCAGCCATTCCCTGGCTCCTGTCCCTCCATCCCTTGTCCCCAGTCCCTCTCCAGCTCTCCTGGAGCCCCTTCAGGCCCTGCCAGGGGCTCTGAGCTCTCCCTGGAGCCTTCTCCTCTCCAGGGGAGCATTCCCAGCTCTCCCAGCCTGGCTCCAGCCCCGGGAGCAGCTCCATGGATTCCCCTGGATTCACTCCTGCACCTGCCCTGATTTTATTCCTGTCATTGGTTGAGCAGCTGAAGTTGTTGCCTCACACAAACCCATAAAGAGCCTCCAAACCCTTTCCCGTGACCCCGCATCAGCTCAATCCATGGAATCCTCCCTGCTGGGATCAGCCCTTGGTGCTCTTGCAACCCAGGGCAGGGAATTCTGCCGTGCCCTTTCCCTCAGGAGTTCAGCAATCCGTGGTTATTCCCTGCAGCACTTCCCTGAAGTCTCCACATCCCAGCTGGAGTTAAATCCAAGCCCTCTTCCCATGTTTTCCATGCTCTGCCATCCCTGGATGCACAGAGGGATGCAGGGCTTGTGTGAGCAAACAAAACATCAAACCCAGAACTGGATTTCAGAATTCAGGAGGCTCCCAACACCCAACCATGACAACAATTCCTCTTCCCCACTCCAATTTCTCCACTTTTGGTCCATTTATTACAATTGAATAAACACAGTTGGATGCACTGGCAACAGGATAAAATCAAACTGTTTGTTTTCCTGTTATTTTCTGAAGTTTCTTGTCCTGTTATCCATTTCCAGAGGAATTAAGAGCTGAACATGGGCGGTTGTGAGGGGGGAAAAAAAATCCTCAGGGGCTCGAGTTATTTCCAGCTTTTGTTTTTAATTAATGAGGCTCTGGAGTGGGTTCCAAGGCAGCAGTTTCTGGAATGATTCAGCTTTTCACTCCCAGGGAGGTGGTGCTTGGCAGCCTCTTAGCAAAGTGCAGCATTTTGGGGATATTTTCCACATCTTCAGGAGCAAATCAAAGATTTTGCTGCTCTAAAGCAGAGCCAGCCAGGAAGAGCAGCAAGGTCAGGCAGTTTTCAAGCCACAGAGGGGAGGCCCCTATTGGAAGTGTTTAATTACTAATTAATTAATAAATTACACTCCAAGCCAGATCTGAGCTGGGGCTGCATGAGGATTTAGGCTGATTTTAGGCTCCTGTATCCTCATGCAATGTAGAAACCATTTCCTCAGTGGGAAAATAATCCTGGAGTCATCCCGGCTCAGGGGAATCATGGAATGGTTTGGGATGGAAGGGATTTTAAAGATCAAATTTTTCCATGGGCAGGGACCCCTTGCACTATCCCAGGCTGCTCCAAGCCCTGTCCAGCCTGGCCTTGGGCACTTCCAGGGATCCAGGGGCAGCCAGAACTTCTTCCAGGGCCTCCCCACCCTCCCAGCCAGGAATTCCTTCCCAATATCCAACCTAAATTCCAGCTTTTTCAGTTTGATCCCATTCCCTGTGTCCTCCTGATGAGCAATCCCTCTCCAGCTCCCTGGAAGCTGCTGGGAGGTCTCCACACAACCTCCTCCCCTCCAGGCTGAACATTCCTGTGAGGAATTTGTGAGGAATTTGAGACGGGACCTCTGAGTTGTTTTTGATTATGGGATTTATTTTTCTTATCTTCTACACAGGCAGGAAGGGTGAGTTGGGCTCACATCTTCACTGCGTGGCTCAGAAGGTCACAAGACCCTCAGTTACAAGACTTTTTAAGGATTTATTGACCAATAAAACACCACCAACAAGGATATTTATGTTTTTAACCCAATCCTTAAATATTTCACCCTATGGACCCCTGCTACAGTGTGAGCTTCCTTAGCCACTCATGTTATGGCACACAAACCCACAGTGCTGCATTCTAAACTCCTTGTTCGCCTCTGGAACTGCTTTTATTTTTATATCTTAAACTCTAAAACTCTAAACTTTCCTCTTAGCTTAACCTGTCTCTGCTTTAAACTACAAATCTACATTTTCACTTCCAGCACCTGAGTTTGGGAGCCTTTTCCAAGGTCTCAGATCCTGGGTTTAATCCTAAACTTTGTCTCACAGGCCCAAGGTTCTGAGAGTTCCCTGCATTTCAGATTCCCACACATTCCCAGCTCTCCCAGCCCAGTTCCACAGGGGAGGTGTTCCAGCCCCTTTACCAACTCCATGACCTCCTCTGGACTTGCTCCATGTCCTTCTTTAGTTGGGGACACCACACCTGTCCACAACATTCCAGCTGGGATCCCACAAGAGCAGAGCAGAGGGGGAGAATCCCTTCCCTCCACCTGCTGCTCACATTCCTTTTTCCCAAACCCCAAACTGGAAAAAGAACCAGTTTGGAAAAAGAACTTCCAGCCCACGTTGTGTTTTTGGACAGCTCCTTTCCCTGTGTCTGAGCCCGAGCCAGCTGCCAAAATCCATGGAATCAGCCCAGCTCCCTGTCGGCATCACCTAAATCACTTGTAACCAGAACTGAAAAAAAGCAAGGAAATGCTTATTCCATTTGGGAAAATCCATTTTCAACATGCAGGTCATGCCAGGCTCCAGAGC
This sequence comes from Agelaius phoeniceus, assembly GCF_051311805.1. Lineage (NCBI taxonomy): Eukaryota > Metazoa > Chordata > Aves > Passeriformes > Icteridae > Agelaius > Agelaius phoeniceus. The sequence continues at coordinate 62,835,175 of NC_135270.1, read as the reverse complement.
ATCCCTGGGAAGAGCTGGTGGCTGTGGGAGCTTTCCACAAGGGGACAAACAGCCCAAATTAATGCTGTGCTTTTATTCCTGTAAACATTGCAGAATCCACATTTCCCGAGATTTTATTCCTGTAAACATTGCAGAATCCACATTTCCCGAGATTTTATTCCCGTAGACATTGCAGAATCCATATTTCCATTATTCATGGAGCACGAGGTGACCAAGCCACTAATGCCACATAAAGTAGGACACGGAGCAGGGAATGTGTCCCTGCATTTCTTGAAATAACTTCAATATTTCAGGGATGTGATGCTTTTCCAGAGAATCCAATCGAGCCAGGATTTTCCAAGGGCAGCTGTGGATCCTTAAAGGCATCCTCGGGAAGGGGGCCCCACGCAGGATTAATCCTGGAGATGTTCAATTGTTTTATTCATTTATTATCCTGGATAAAAATTGTTTTAATGGCCCTCATTATCTTACTCGTTTGGAATTTGTGGGGGAGCACGGGGGAGGAGCTGACAAAAAAAGCTCCTGGTGTTTTTATTGTGCATGAAAGGAAGGAATGGTCTCATCCAGACACTTCTCCCTTTTCCTTGGATTTCAGAAGAAAAGGAATCATCTCCTGGGGTTCTTCTGGAGGTCCCTCTTCTGATTTTCTTCTCTTCCTGCTCATGAGCTTTGAGCAAGGGATTGTCCCCAAGGGTGGGACACAAACACATGGAGCTGCTCCTGTTCCCAAAATTGGGGGTTTGGAGAAATGTCCATCACTAAAACACCCTGAGCATCCTGCAGGGCTGGAGCTGGAGCTCAGGAAAAACTTCCCAGAATCCTGGAATGGTTTGGGTTGGAAGGGAATTTAAACCCCAGCCAGTGCCAGCCCTGCCATGGCAGGGACACCTCCCACTGTCCCAGGGTGCCCCAATGTCCAACCTGGCCTTGGGCACTGCCAGGGATCCAGGGGCAGCCCCAGCTGCTCTGGCAATTCCAGCCCAGCCAGGAATTCCCAATTCCCAATCTCCCATCTAACCCTGCCCCCATTTCTATTTAAGGCCATTCCCCCTTCTCCCATCACTCCACACTCCTGTAAAAAATTCCCTCTCTGGGATCCAGGAGTTACCATCCAACTCCATTTTCCAATGAAAATACGGCCTTTGAAGTAAACAACGCTCCAAGGAAAATTCCCCATTATAAACCATCCTCATTCCCTACACCAAAAACCTGTAAAAAGCCAAACTCCAGCCCCACCACAGCAGAAGAGAAACTTCCCTGTTTCAGATCTGCTTTTCTTTGAAATCTCATTTTCAACACAAGCAGCAAACCAGGTTTTGTTTTCTCTCGCAGCGAAAACTCCTCGGTTTAGCTACAAGAAAATAACAATAATCTGATTTTCGCCTCCCACAGGGACGCCAACACAACTCAGGCCTGCAGAGAGCACAGAGAAAAACTGAAGCTCTTGTTTTGTTTAAACCCAGCTGGGTCAGAAACGGGGAGATTTTCACTTCATCCTTTTGTTGGAATTGTCACAAGCCAGGAAAATTTGCCAGGAAACAAAAGCTTTCAAGGTTTTCTGAGGGAGAAAACAGGAGTGAAACAAAAAAAATGGCATTTTTTAGGCTGCTCTGATTGCAGGTTATTTGTGCTCCCGCTGTGCGGGAGGAAATTTGTGGTGGAAACGTTTGTGGAATGGGCTGCAGTGGAATTCAGCCCTGGATGAAATTGGTTCAGGATCACCCCAGGAGCAAAGAGCAAAGGGAGCTGGATGAGGCCTTCAATTCCTGCTAGGACACCAAAAACTCCCTCAGAATTCCAGGATGGGATAGGCTCGGGGTGCAGATGTCCAACATTGGATCCCACATTTATCACCCAGGGACATCTCTGCTCCTGATGGATGCCAGGAGTTGATTTGGCTCCTGATGTTTTCCATGTTTCCAATATCCAGGAGATTCCTCAACTCCAGCTGATGAGGAATCTCACACAAAGAGAACTCAAAAATTGGGAGTTTACATGGAATACTGAGGAGAACAGCCCATTTCCATAATCCCCTTTAATTTTGTGCCAAGGTGTGAGGTAAAAATAAGGAAAAAACAACAATTAGGGTCAAATCTCCAAGAAAAACATGGATAAATCCTTGGGATGTGAATGATCCTGTGCTCTTTGCCTCACAATGAGCTTCAAACAAACTAATGAAGGGTTTTAATATAAAATATTTCAATCCAATGCTTTCCTTTGGTTTGGAATTCCTGGCTAAAAACTTCAGGAATGCATTTCTCTCTCCTCACTGGAATCCTCTGGGAAGCACAGAGCTGCCATGGAGGCTGGGTGGGCTTAAATGGCACCAGAATGGCTGCAGCAGTAGATGGGAATCAGCCCATTCCAAAGGCTCCTTGTTCCATTCCAGAGGCTCCTTATCCCACTCCAAAGGCTCCTTTTCGCATTCCAAAGGCTCCTTGTTCCATTCCAAAGATTCCTTGCTCCATTCCAAAGGCTCCTTGTTCCATTCCAAGGACTTTTTACTCCATTATCCTGTTCCAAAGGCTCCTTATCACAATTCCAAAAGCTCCTTACTCCATTCCAAAGCCTCTTTATCCCATTCCCAAAGATCCTTACTCCATTCCAAAGGCTCCTTCTCCATTCCAAAGGTTCCTTGCTCCATTCCAAAGACTCCTTGCTCCATTACTCCATTCCAAAGGTTTCTTTTCGCATTCCAAAGGCTCCTTACTCCATTCCAAAGGTTCCTTGCTCCGTTCCAAAGACTCTTTACTCCATTACTCCATTCCAAAGGCTCCTTATCCCATTCCAAAGGCTCCTTGTTTCATTCCAAAGGCTCCCAGCATCAGAAGAAAATTGGGAATGAATTATTCAGCCCGCCCAGAGCATTATTGGATAACTGACTGCAGGATATTGAGTGGGGGAAGAAGCAGGAATTGCAATAATTGCAATTTATCTTCGGGGAGAAGCCGAGTTCTGGTTTCAGGAGCATTAAATCAGCTCAGTTATGAACAATCTTGGCTTGGTTTGAGTTTTGGGGGCATTTCCTTTCAGATCCACCAGCAGGATTCTTAAGCTGGTCCAAGATTCTCCTTTGCACCGTTCCTTGGGATAACAAACGATGGAATCCTCATTCCTGGAGGGATTCAAAATACCTCTGGATGTGGCACCTGGGGACATGAGGCAGCAGTGGCCTTGGAATGCTGGGGAATGGTTGGACTCAGAAGCTTTTCCAACCTTAATAATTCCATGGTTTGTATTTTCCAAGTCCTAACATTGGAAAATAGAGGGAAGACCTTGAAATTATTTTATTTTAAATTATAATAATGGGATTTTAACAATAATTCAAAACTTGAGGGGTTTGTGACATAGGACTTCTTTTTTTTTTTTTAATATTGCCTGGTAAAATTGAAGAAGCAATTCCTCGTATTTCATATATTAGAATGAACGTACAGGTTCCATACCTGTTTCCATTTTAAATAAAAATAATAATAAATAAAAAAACAGAAATCAGACATTTTTCCACAAACCCTGAATTTTAAGGATTGGTGAAGACATTACAGGCAATCATTAGGGTTTTCCACATGTTTTCAACTAGGAAAATCCTAAATAATTGGCACTGGTGGCTTTCAATCCTCCCGGTTTGCTGCTTCTTGGGGTCCTTCTTTGGTTTTCCAGGGCTGCAAATCCCAACTTCCCATGGGATTTACCACAGACAGGTCTCCCAAATTCTGGCACTGCCAGAAACCTGCGCAGCTCCTCCTTCCAGGCAGCCAAGCCCTGAACTCATTTTTCCTCTTCCCTATTTTTGGTAATCCTTACTTTCTGGTATCCTCATCCCATCCTCATCCTCTCTTCCAGGGCAAATGTGACATCAAGTCTGAATTTCCAAACCTGGTTTCTTCCTCCAGGAAAATCCCTAAATTTTACAGATCATTTAACTGAAAAAAATCCCTGGAAAAGAGGAAATGTGAGGCCTCCACATGGACAATGACACCCTCAGCACATGGACACAGAGCACGTTCTGTGGGATCAATTTGGGAAGAACATGGATGACACCATTATCCCATTCCAGATCATTTCTCTTCCATGGGAGCTGAATTTGCACAGATTTTTGATGGCTCCCATTTGGTTTCCATCTCATCCAAACAGGGATTAAACCCAGGCTCTTCATTTCCCACATTTGATTCCATCTCATTAAAAAGAGGGAAAGAGAGGGAACATCCCCTCGCTCCTGCATCCACATTCCACAACTGGAAAAATCCTTCTCCTGCAGACCAAACTTCCCCAGTTTGACCTGGGATGGCTCCACACGGAGAAATTCCAAGCCCCACAGACTAAAACTTGGCACTGCCTCGTTGTTATTCCTTCCCTGCCTGATCCTGCCTCATTTTCCAGAAGGGAACATCCAACTTTCTTTTTCTTGTGCTGCTAATGGACAAAAGAGGGCAGGGAAATGTGGGTGGAGCTGCTGGAACCATCCCTGGTTCCACCACTGAGTTATCCCAAATCCACCCAAAGGGCTCCAAGGGCAGCAGGCAGCAAAATTCAAAAGGTGGGAATAAGAGGAACTCTCTTTCATCATTTCCAGGTGGAATTTTCCCCAACAAACTCCAGGAATTCTTTCTGCAGGAATTGGGGTGACGCCAGCACTGGGGTGCTCACTCAGGCCTTGAATCCAAGAAAAACAGTAAGGAAAAATCTGGAAAAAGGCAATTCCAAGCCCCACAGACTAAAACTTGGCACTGCCTCGTTGTTATTCCTTCCCTGCCTGATCCTGCCTCATTTTCCAGAAGGGAACATCCAACTTTCCTTTTCCTGCACCGCTAACGGACAAAAGAGGGCAGGGAAATGTGGGTGGAGCTGCTGGAACCATCCCTGGTTCCACCACTGAGTTATCCCAAATCCACCCAAAGGGCTCCAAGGGCAGCAGGCAGCAAAATTCAAAAGGTGGGAATAGGAGGAATTCCACTTCATCATTTCCAGGTGGAATTTGGTCCAATGAACTCCAGGAATTCTTTCTGCAGGAATTGGGGTGACGCCGGCACCGCAGCCGCCTCACTCGGGGTTTGGAGTTGTGACAACCAGTGAGGAAAAAAGCCGGAAGGACTGGGGACAAGGGATGGAAGGACAGGAGCCAGGGAATGGCTCCCAGTGCCAGAGGGCAGGGATGGATGGGAGATTGGGAATTGGGAATTCCTGGCTGGGCTGGGATTGCCAGAGCAGCTGTGGCTGCCCCTGGATCCCTGGCAGTGCCCAAGGCCAGGCTGGACACTGGGGCACCCTGGGACAGTGGGAGGTGTCCCTGCCCATCCCACAGGATCTAGAAAATAATTCCAGGTGGGATTTTGCCAACCGGGCCCTTTTTCCTGGCTGGAAATGCACCAGAAAAGCCTCAATCACTTTGACCTTCAGAATAAATCCCATCAGCCCTGTTGTTACTCCCTTATATTGACAGCATTCAGTGGGATTGATCCCACTTTATGTTGGAATAAAATACAAATCTGGATGAAAGGAGTAAATAAAATACAGAAAATTGATAAAAAGAGCTCCCTCCTGCTGCCTCAGCAGGTGTGAAATGGGAATAAAGGGATAAATTTCCTTTTCTTTAAAAACAGAGAAAGAGACTCATCCAGCAAAAAGGTTCCTCTCTCTCATTCCCAGCTAAAAACCTTTAAAAATCCCAGGAATTGAAGGAGTTGCCTGCAAATCTTCCCATGGTCTGAACCTTCCAATGCCTCCCATTTTTCCTGATGAAAGGTAACAAAAAGGCTTTCACCCAATCTCTGTAAATAAGTCCATAAAAATGGATGGATCCATTACCACATTTTATTTTTATTGCCCCAAAGGCACAAATTTGCCTGCATTTGAGGGGATTTAAAAAGAGGTTGACAATCCCTTTATACCCAGGAAACTTCCAGATAAAATATGGATAAAACCCCTTCACTTCCAATATTTTTTCAGATTGATCTTGTCCTAATAAAAACTCACGAGAGTCTTTCTGCTCCTACCATCAGACGAGTCTCAAGTGTCCCAAAAAGATGATTTTGCTGCCAATAAAAATCTCAATGTGTTTATCCAGCCCCTAAAAAAAAACAGCTTTTAGCACTTCTGAGTGGCTTCAATTTCCTGCATTATTCTTTTTTTATGCCCTGGATGCTCCAAAACATGCCCAGGAAAGTGTTGCTTGTACAAATAAGGATTTTTTTTTTTTTTATATCCTTTTTCATAAAAATCTTCCACAAACGTAGTGGGAATGGTAAACTGGGAAATTAAGGCAGTTTGAGTCATCCCAGAAGGATGAACATCACAGCAAAGAATCTGTTGCAGGAGGAGTTTAAGTTAGGCTTGGTCTTCAAAAAAAATCACAAATCAACAAAAAATAATAAAGAAAACCAAAAAAAAAAAAAAAACTTCCCAAAAATCTCTTTAAATGCCTGTGATTTTTAAAGAATTTTCTGCTTTAGCATAACAGGAGGAAGAGTTGCCCAAATTTTTAGGAAAACCAGGAAAAATCAGGCTCAGCTGGGATGAAAAAGTTGTACTCCACGTTTTTTACTGCAAAGGAAGTTTGCAAAGGAAAAGGAGCTTTGAGCAGTGTCTGTGAGTCAGGGAATCCTGGAATGGTTTGGGTTGGAAGGGAAATTAAATCCCATCCAATTCCTTTTAAATAATATTTTAAATAATAGTTAAATAATATTTTAAATAAAAATTCCAAATAATATTTTAAATAAAAGATAATTAAATAATATTATTATAATAATAATTTCAATAACTTAAATAATAAAAATTTAATCACATTTGAAATAAAATACAATAATAAAAGAATAAATAAATAAAAATAAATAATATTTTAAATAAAATAATATTTTTATTATTTTATGTTGCTCCAAGCCCCAATGTCTAACTTGGTCTTGGACACTTCCAGGGATCCAGGGGCAGCCACAGCTGCTCTGGGAATCTTTGCCTGAGCCTCCCCATCTTCTTGATAAAGATATCCACAAAAATTCCACAATTCCTCCTTTTCCTTGTCCATATTCCGCGCCAGGATCGCATTTCCTGGGCTTCAATTCTTCCCTGAGCTCAGCAGCAGCAGGAAATGATCCCACAATTGTTTTTCCCCGTTCCCTGATGAATTAAATCCCCCTGTGGACAATTCCAAAGGAAGCTTCACCCAGAGCTTCTTCTTCCCTGCCTCGAGCATTTCCAGGCCGTGATTCCATTGAAAAGACGGAATAAAGACACCAAACCCAGGATTGAACTGGAAAAAAAAAGACAAATATGAGCAGATGGCTTCTTGTGGCTTTTCCAGAGGGGTCAGGGATGCATTTCAGATCCTGACAAATGGCCAGGAATGATTTTTTTGTGCCCAGAATCCAAGTGCTGCCCTTTGAGGCCGAGCGCTCGAGTGGGAGCGACTCTTTTTGTCAGACAATTCCTCCAAAAACAGACGGGAAAAAAATAATCAAAGGAATGCAGACCTATGTAAAAAAAAAAGGGAAGTGAAGGAGAAAGGCTCTTGGATGGATGGGGAAAAACTGAATATTTTATAAAAGGGAATTTTTCCTCACAACACTGAGCCAGTCCTATTGCCTTGTAGTTGTTTTGGCCTCATGCATTCCCTGCAGGAATTCTGCTCCTTGTCCTAGCATGGCCTTTTTGGGTAGGAAAATCCTTTTCCAGCACAAACACTCCCAAAAGTCATTTAGTTTAAAAAGAGGAGAAGTTTTGGTTGGACATTGGGAATTGGGAATTCCTGGCTGGGAGGGTGGGGAGGCCCTGGGATGGAATTCCCAGAGAAGCTGTGGCTGCCCCTGGAAGTGTCCAAGGCCAGGCTGGAGCATCCTGGGACAGTGGAAATTGTCCCTTTTATCACCTTTGGGTGGAGTTTTAGGACCTTTGTGTCCCTTCCATCCCGAAACGTTCCATGATTCCATGATTCAGGCACGTCTCAGACATGGACACCACCTCCTTGGACCTCCCCTCACAGGGTATTTGTGTCCTGTGATGCTGTGGATCCATCAAAAAAGCTGGTTCTGGAATATCTGAGCAAAATAAAACTGGAAGCAACAACCAAAAGCAGCTGACAGGACTCTGCTTCCATTCATCCCTGAAAATTCAGGGAATTACTGCTGCCAGCTGGGAAATTGAGTGGGAAATCCATTCTGGAAAGTTCTGGAATTCTTCTGTAGCTCACCATGGACCACACAGAAGTGTCAGGGAAGATTATTCCTTCAAAAAGAGAGGAGGGAAAACACCTGGATTCTGCTTTGTTCCCTCTCACTGCCTGCTCCAGGACTGGATTCACTTCCAGGTCTGCTAAGGGCTGGAAAATAGAATTACAATTATATTTCCATCTGGATTTCCTGGCTGCGTGGTGAGAAAATGTAAATATTTTATGTCTTCAGGATAAACAATGCCTTGGGGATGTAAATCTGGAAAATTTGGGAAAAAACATGGAAGTGAAAATCTTATTTAATCCAGTTTTGATTTCAAGGAGAGGTGTCACATTTCTCCTGCAGACAAAGGTGATTCCTGGGCCCCATTTTTAAAGTTCCATTTGTGCTAAATTCCAACTCGATGGGAACTGATCCCAGATTTTACAACCCATTCTGACCCCAGGCCAAGCTCAATTCCCAAGCCCAAGATTTTTCTCATCCAAACCAGAGAAAAGCTGAGCTTGCAGCTGGTCTGAGCAAGAGCTCCGAGGGCAAGGCACGGGGGCAGCCAAGGAAAAGCTTTCCCTGGAGTTTCCCTGGGAAGAACTGCAGCAGCAGCAGCTCAAATTTAGGAAGATCCCTTGGAAAAATCAAGCTGCTACTTCTGGATTTTAAGGAATTCTCAGGGGATTCAGAGCATTTTCTGCCTTTGGGGGACCCCCCATGAGTTCTGCCATTTGTTTTGCTCAGTGCAAATTCCTTTCCTGAAAGCCAACTAAACTATTTCCTTTGCATTCAGTTTAATTATTTCGGTGCTTTTTCTGGAAAAATTCAGTTTTGTTAAAAACACAGAAATGCTGATTACGGCTAAAACTTTGCTTTTTTTTCCTTTACCACCAGCCTGAGGTGGATCTGAGGGGCCCTTGAGCATCCAGAGTCTCCTGAACTGTGTGGCCTAAGAATCCTCTGCTACATTGCAGGATCACCAGCTTAGCTGGGCCAGGCCTAACAAAGCCAAACCCTCCTGGGACACGGCACAATTCCATAGGGACACCAAAGGAAGGGGAGAAGGAAAACGTTTCCATCCTCCTCCTGGTGTTAGCACCAGGAGATTTGGCTCAGATGTCCCCTTGGAGCAGCTCACAGGTGACACTCTGGGCTCTCCCTGCCCTGGAGACCCAGGATTTTCCTAAAAAATCCCCCCAAAAAATTAGGGAGAAGCAGCCAGCAGAGGACAAAAGCATCACTTTCACTAATAAACACATGGAATCTGGGTGTGGCCTGGAATTCCAGAGGAAAACTCCTCTCCCTGTGCCATGGGGAACCCGTCCCTGTCCTGCCGGCTCCAATGGAAGGAGTCATTTTCTGCAGGCCCCTTGGAACACTTGGATCCATCCATGAAAAGTTTTTTCTATAAAAAAAGGGATGAATCAGAGCCTGGCTGTGCCCTCAGGGGCAGCTGGAGCTCTTCCATGGCTGAGGTCAGCTGGGAGCAGGGTTTGGAACAGCCCAGGAGCAGGAACATGGATTGGGATGGGAATGTGGATTGGGATGGGAATGTGGATTGGGATGGGAGCACAGATTGGGATGGGAGCATGGATTGGGATATTGGGATGGGAGCACAGATTGGGATGGGAATGTGGATTGGGATAGGAACACAGAATGGGATGGGAATGTGGATTGGGATGGGAACACAGAATGGGATGGGAGCATGGATTGGGATATTGGGATGGGAGCATGGACTGGGATGGGAGCATGGACTGGGATATTGGGATGGGAGGATGGATTGGGATGGGAGGATGGATTGGGATGGGAATGTGGATTGGGATGGGAGCATGGATTGGGATGGGAGCATGGACTGGGATGGGACCACAGATTGGGACGGGAGCATGGATTGGGATGGGAGCACGGCTTTGGGGTCAGCAGAGTCACCTGTGAGGAGAGAAAAGCCCCTGTGGGTTGGGACAACCATCCCTGGGGATGTGGAATTTGGGGATGCTCCCATGAAAAGAGCAAAGCCAAGGATGGATGTTCCACAGAGCCATCGGCTGACAGTTCTGGTGACCCTAGGTTGGACCTCAGGGAAAGTTTCCACCATTCCAGAGGGTGCTGGGCACTGCCCAGGCTCCCCAGGGCATGGGCACATTCCCAAAGTTCCAGGAGCCTTTGGACAACGCTGCCAGGGATGCCCAGGGTGGGGTTGTTGGGTGTTTGTGCAGGGCCAGGATGATCCTTGTGGATCCCTTCCAGCTCAGGACATTCCATGATTCCATGATCTCCATTCCCAGCTGGAAGCAGTAAGGAGCTTCCAACCCTGGCCTGACTGAGGGCTGGCTTAACCCCAGCAGCTGAGTAATCCTAAAAATCAGCAGGGAATTTCCCATCCCTCCTTATCCCCCCTGCTGCAGCCAGTGCGGGCCTCTGCTCCACGCAGATCAGCAGGGAAAAATGAGGAAAAACATCTTTGGAGGCTTTGTTCAGCTGAATGGAGGCTTCACCAGTGATTAACTGGCGCACACATTTGAAACAAACCAGGCAGGGAAGGAAAAGGAGGAGGAGGAAAAAGCAGGAGTCGTAATTTACATGGTTAAATGATCATTTGTGTTCCTGACTGTGAGGGAGAAGCCCTAGCCCACACCCAGGGAATGGAGTCCGGGTGCAGCAGCACATTCCCAACAGCATGAACCTTCAAGTGAAACCAAATTTGTGGCTGCGGAGCTCAGAGCATGGAAAACGTGGATTTTCCCACATTTCCAGGCTGGCAGCATCCATGTCACTGCGGGAATCCTTTTGTAGAATTCCTGGAACGGTTTGGGTTGGAAAGGATCTGAAATCCCATCTCATCCCACCCCATTCCGTGTGGATGGACACCTCCCACTATCCCAGGCTGCTCCAAGCCTCATCCAGCCTGACCTTGGGCACTTCCAGGGATCCAGGGGCAGCCACAGCTGCTCTGGGAATCCCATTCCTGGGTCTCACCTCCCACCCAGGCAGGAATTCCTTTAAAATATTCCCTGTGCCTCCACCTCCCTTGCTGAGTTACCCCATTCCAGCCCTGCCCTGTTGCACCAAACAATTCCCAGGGACTTTCCAGCCTCTTTCACGGCACGCATGTGGTGATGCTGCAAGAAATAAATCACCCACAATTCCCAGCATTCCCAACAGCCAGCCACACATTCCCTTTTCCACCCACAAACTGATCCCACCCTCTGCTCCAGCCTCTGGAATCCAGGAAATCCAGAAAATCCAGGGACAATGAGCAGCTCATTCCTCTGCTGCAAGGGAGGAAGCAAAGGCAGCTGGGCTGGGGGTGTCACTGCCCCTGGGGACACCAGGAGCAGGTCCAGATCCATCCAGAGGGAGCCAGAGGGATGGAGAGTCCCTCGTGTGGAAGTTTGCAGGCAGTCCCAACATGGGAAGAGATGAGAATCTTGACTCCATGTTTCAGAAGGCTGATTCATTATTTTATGATATATGTATTATATTAAAACTGTACTAAAAGAACGGAAGAAAGGATTTCATCAGAAAGCTTGAAGGGAAAGGAGAGGAATGGAAAATGATAATGAAATCTTGTGACTGACCAGAGAGTCCAAGACAGCCGGACTGTGATTGGCCATTGATTAGAAACAACCACATGAGACCAATCACAGATGCAGCTGTTGCATTCCACAGCAGCAGATAATTATTGTTTTTCTTTTCCTCTGAGGCTTCTCAGCTCCTCAGGGGAAAAATCCTGGCAAAGGGATTTTTCAGAAAATATTGTGGCTACATCCCTTGCACCTCATTCCCAAGCACCTGCACATTTGTGGAAGCAGAAGAACCCGGTACAGAGGGATCTGGATTCCCCAAATTCAAGATCATGGAATGGTTTGGGTTGGAAGAGACCTTCAAGACCATCCCAATCCTGCTCCCTTTTCCATCGGAGGCCATTTCTTCTGATTCCTGGGAGAAAGGACCAGCCCCCACCTGGCTCCAGCCTCCTTCCAGGAGATCAGAGAGAGCAGGAAGGTGGGAGGGGATCCACAATTAAGGATTGAGGAATTTTTGTGTTCAGGCCACTTCCAGCTGCCTCCCAGGAAGTGCCATCCCATGCCATGCCATCCCATCCCATCCCAACAATCCCTGACCCAAATCCCACGGCCCCTTCTCATGGAAACACGTGGGATTTACCCACTAAACATTCCCAAACCATTTATTGTTCCCAAATCTACTTCCCACCTCCCACTTCCAACACCAACAGGCTCTACCTGCACCAGAGCACTCCAAGGACACAGAAATTCCCTGCTCCTCCGAGGAGCAGTTTTTCTTTCCTCTCCTCCAAGATTTCCCCTCCTCTGCCCAGACAGCTGCAGGCCTGCCCAGCCCCTCCCATCTCACTAATTAGGGATCTCACATAATTATGTCCCTGTAGTTTCCTCCTGCATCATCCACTCCCGCCAGCGTCTGAGTTTTCATGCCTGAATCTCTTGTTTATGATCCAATTTTTTTTTTTTTATTATCCCTCCTCTCCTGCTGAATAAGAGTTGAAGTGGAATTTCCTTCCCCAGCTCCATTTCTTATCCTTTCCCAACACTCCCAAACAGGAGGTTGCAGCCCTTTACCCCTCATGGGCTGAAATTTCACTCAGGCCTTTTGTGCATCCAGATTTTTCCCAAATCCTGCCAGTTTTCCCACCCCAGGGGATCAACCCCAGCCGAACATTTGGCAAACATTTGGAGAGCCACAAAGGTGACCACAGGTCAAGGTCTGCCTGTGACCCCCTCTTGCAGAGGGTGCTCTGTGCCAGTGGCTCCATCAGGAGAATCCCAGTGGAAAAAGAAATGCTGGAATTCACCGCTCCCTCTCCTTATATAATATTCCCCTCTCCTGCCAAATTAACTGTGCCTGCACATTTGCTTGTCCTGACATTGGCTCTTAACAAGCTTCAAGTTTTAATCAGGACAGGAGTTTTTCTTCCAGTCCTTATTTCCCCTTCCCAATTGTTCTGGGCTTTCCCCCTCCAGCTCCCTCAGCAGTTAAATCCATGCATCCATGCAGTAAACAACCCCTAACCAGGTCAATGCACATTATCCATTAATTATTCCACAGCTCTGCTGCAGTCGGATAGATTCACTTCTCCTCCCAATTTCTGGCTCCCTATTCCCATTTTTAGGCCAGGGAAGAGCTCCCACCGCTCCGGTTGCCTCCAGCAAAGCTCAGGAGCTCTGCCTTGGAGCAGGAGCTCCATTCCTGCCCCTCCTTCCCTCAGCAATTCCGAGGGATCTGCCTCATCCCAAGGATCAGGATGGACCAGCAGCAATTTCCTGCTTATCCCAGTGGTTTCCTGCTGGGAAACCTGGAATGGTGGGAGGTGTCCCTGCCCATGGATGAGGGAATGAGATGGATTTAGGGTCCTTCCCAACCCAAACCATCCTGGAATTCTGTGATCTGACATTCCCTCCCAGTAAATTCCAGGCTTCTTCCCTGAAAGCATCGTCAGGCATTGGAAGAGGTGGGAATTCCCATCCCTGAGGGATTTAAATCCATGTGGATGTGGCACTTGAGGACATGGGGCAGTGGTGGCCTTGGTAGTCCTGGGAGTGGCTGGACTCTGATCTCAGAGGGCTTTTCCAGCCTCAACAATTCCATGATTCTGTAGAATTCCACATTTTTGCATCATGCAATTTTTCCCACCTGGGAGACACAACGACCTTCCAAGGCTTTTCCAGGGGTCCTTTTCTGCAGCTTGGAATTTCTGCAGCTTCAGGAGAACTCCTGCTGGTGCTGCCCATCCTTCTCCCTCTGCCTCCCACCTTCTCCGGCTCCTTCTCCCAGGATCCCAACTCTGGCATTGGTTCCCATCCTTGCTTTCTGCTCCATCCTCACTACACCCAGCCCCGCTGCTCTCCCAAATCCCTCCAGGAAAAAGGAGTGCAGTGAGAGACAAAAACAAACAAACAATTCACCAAAATCCTGCCAGGACACCGCCTCTCCTGGATTTCCATGGTTCAGGCAGGAATTATTTCTCTCACCCACCCCAGGGCAGCACATGGCTCAGGCATGAGCTGAAAGCACAAAAATGTGTAAATCCAGAGCTGAAACCGAGAGCAAACCACACTTAATTAGCCTCAAATACTCAGCTTTTCCCTTGTTTTTTATTTTTTTCCCTGTGCATTTTAATGCACGTTGATCCACTGGTAAATTGGAAATGTTAACCCTGGGTCAAAAAGCCCTGGGGTTCTGTGAAAATAATAAATAACAAAGCTGTGAAGTGCATAAACAGCTCCCTGCAGGTGAGGACACACCAGGGGCTGCCACTATTTACTTTGGAAACAACAGCTCCCGTTTCTCTCAGAAACCTTTGGTAACCTCCCCATAATCCAATCTTTTTTTAAAAAGCAGGGGAAAAAAAAAAAAATAAGAAAAAGGCGGCAAGTCTCTCACGCAGGTCTCTTCATTTAGCAGCAAACCTGAACAATGGGTTGCAGATCCACAAAAAAAAAATTGGCATTTCCATCCTGAATCATCCATCGCCGGCACAGCCTGCAATCAGGGGAAATTTGGGAGAGATTTCCTGAGCTAGATATTCCATTTAAAAACGTGTTCAAAGCCTCTGGAATCGTGATTGCTGGGATAAAAAGTGAATCAGTAATTGCTGGCCATTTGTTTTAATGTCTTCCCTATCATATTTCTTTCCCTACTTTTCGCCCTCCTTTGGAAAACCACTTAAATGTTCATTTTTTTAAGGATTGAAGGATTTTTTTTTTTAAGGAGTGAACAGTGTTTCTTCTGTTCGTGGTTATCAAATGGATTTGAAAATGAGCAAAAGGAAGGAGCTCGTCCTGGGAGGAATCCCAGGAAAATCCTTCTCCAGGAATCAACCACACCTTGGGGCAAGCTGAGATCCACAGGTGGCAAATCCAGCTGCTGGCTGGATCCAAGAGGGATAAAAAACCTGTGGTGATGTCTTGGTTTGGAAAGCCAGGTGTCTGCTAAGGAAGGCAGGAGCATCTCCTGAAATGGAAAAAATGAACCCTCCCACCGCCTCCAATTGCTATAAATTTTACATTAAGGAGCTCTCAGGCAACAAAAATCATGGGAGCAGGAAATAGCAGTTCTTTAATAGGGAAGAAAATAAAAGGATGAAATGAACAATGCAGTGAACCAAACCAACAGTGCCAGAGTCAGACCCAGCCTGACACCCTGTGGGTCAGGGTGCTGGCAGCAGCCCCATTGGAATTGTGGCTCAGCCCTCCTGCAGTGCCAGGGGTGGCTCTGCTGGAGCAGGGATCCTGGAGAAGGGTGGAGGCTTCCTCTGCAGATCCAGGGCAAGGAGAGGCAGCTGCTGCTCCTCTGGGCAATCCAGTGCAGAAGCCGTGCTGGTGTTCCAGAATCTCCAGATTATATCCAGGCAGGAATGCTTGGCTCCTCCCTCTGGGCTCCCATCTGCCAATGGGATGCTGTAGTTCTTATCAGCCATGCAGGGACATTCCATGGCTGTTATCAGCAGGTGTCCCCTCCCAGGGAGGAGTGGGTGTGGAAGAGATAAGGACAAACTGCCCAATGAAGAGAAGCCAACTGCCAGGCAGATGGTGATAGGACCCATCTTGCCTTGCAATTTGGGACAGGTGGCTCCCAGAGAAGGTTCCTGGTGTTCCAGTGGCTTGGCAGAATTCCAAGATGTCCTGGAGAATTTATTGGATATTTTTAACACAGCTCAACACTCCAGGGCAGTTCAAGGGTCTGGAATGGTGGATGGAGGTCAGGGATAATGCAGAACAACAAGGTGTCTCCTGCTACCCCTAAGGAAAATTATAAAAAATAACATTAAAAATAGTTTGCAATGGAAAAAAAATGTTAAAGATCATCCAGTTCCAGCTCTGGAATCCACACCTACCACTGTCCCAAGCTGCTCCAACCTGGCCTTGGACACTGCCAGGGATCCAGGGGCAGCCACAGCTTCTCTGGGAATCCCATCCCAGGGCTTCCTACCCTCCAACCAGGAATTCCTTCCCAATATCCCATCTAGAACAATTATCTTCCAATTCCAAGTCATTCCCCTTGTCCTGTCACCTGCCAGGCTGGAAGGGACCACAGGAGGTCACCTGGGCCACCAGCCCAGAGCTCAGCATTCCATAAGGTTCTGGTTGGGCTCCAACACCGCCAATCTTGGACCTCACTTTCCTTAAGTGCCCCATTAAAACCATTTCTCTCCTCAAAATTCCCCCCTGAATCTGCTCCAAACTTCATCTCCAAAAAGGAAATTTCTCCCATTTGTTTTTTACCTGCCCAAAAAACAGAATATAAAAATGAAAGGGCATCGTTCCGTGAAGTTTCAGTTCCCACAAATCTGCTATTCCTGACAGTCCATTTCCAACCCAGGGTTAACATTTCCAATTTACCAGTGGATCAACGTGCATTGAAATGCGCAGGGAAAAATAAAAAACAAGGGAAAAGCTGAGTATTTGAGGCTAATTAAGTGTGGTTTGCTCTCGGTTTCAGCTCTGGATTTACACATTTTTGTGCTTTCAGCTCATGCCTGAGCCATGTGCTGCCCTGGGGTGGGTGAGAAAAATAATTCCTGCCTGAACCATGGAAATCCAGGAGAGGCGGTGTCCTGGCAGGATTTTGGTGAATTGTTTTGTTGATTTTTGTCTCTCACTGCACTCCTTTGTCCTGGAGGGATTAGGGAGAGCAGCGGGGCTGGGTGTAGTGAGGATGGAGCAGAAAACAAGGATGGGAACCAATCCCAGAGTTGGGATCCTGGGAGAAGGAGCTGGGGAAAACGGGAGATCTTTATCCCCTAAATCCCAGGGCAAAGCTGGAGGTTCACAGGTGTCTTCCCACAGCTCCATCTTTCCAGAGGTATTTCCTGCTAAAAATCCCATTTTTCCCTTTTTCCTAGCACTTCCCAAGCTCTCAGGTTATTCAGCTGCAAAGGCAGGAGCCCGTCTCCAAAATTGCTTTTTTGCAGAGCAGGAAGTTGGGATAATGGAACGTTTGCACTTGGAAAAGCCGAAATAAAACTTTAAAGTCCTGGGAATTTTACCAATGGCTGCTAAAAGCAGCTGCCCTTGGAAACAATTCCTGTTCCAGGGTCAGTACTGATGGGATTTACGTGAGCCCACTTTGGAGTACGGCTCAGCTCTGACCTGGATCCCAAAATTCACCCTCAAAGTTCACAAAATTCCAATGATTTTTATATTTATTTCACTGGAATGGCCAGAGTTAAGGAAAGGGTTGTAGGGCAGTTCACAACCCCAGGGTTAAAAACAGAAGGAAAAATTTCATTATGCAAAAAATGTTGAATTCCACAGAATCACGGAATTGCTGAGGCTGGAAAAGCCCTCTGAGATCAGAGCCCAGCCATCCCCAGCACTGCCAGGGCCACCACTGCCCCATGTCCCCAAGTGCCACATCCACAGGGATTTAAATCCCTCAGGGATGGTAATTCCCACCTCTTCCAATGCCTGATGACTCTTCCAGGGAAGAAACCTGGAATTTATTGGGAGGGAATGACTTGGGGGGACTTGGGGGGAAAGGTGGAGCTCATAACACCAGAGGAGGTTTAGGTTGGATATTGGAATTCCCTGGAATGGTAGTCCAGCCCTGGAACATGTGGAAATAAGGGACAGGAGCCAAGGAATGGATGGATGGGAGATTGGGAATTGGGAATTCCTGGCTGGGCTGGAATTCCCAGAGCAGCTGTGGCTGCCCCTGGATCCCTGGCAGTGCCCAAGGCCAGGTGGGGTGGGATTGGAACAACCTGGGACAGTGGGAGGTGTCCCTGCCCACGGAATTCCTGGAATGGGATGGGATTTAAGGCCCCTTCCATCCCAAACCATTCCATGGTTCCAGAATCCCTTGCTGAGATACCAACAGCAAATGAAAGAAAAACCCAAAACCTCCGCGAAACTTTCCATGAATTTCACCTGGAAGTTTTTCTCCCTGAATGAATCAGCTCCTTCCTGGCAGAACCTCCCGAATTTCCACATCCTCCCGAAAATCCCAAACTCTGCATCCAGCCCCTTCCATGCTGAGATAATTTGAATTTGTTTTGCCAACAAGAGGATTTAAGGGAAGGGCAATTGGGGCCGTGCTCCCCAGTCCCGTCGTGCCTTAAGATCCAGAATTAGCAGCCTCTAATTCTATTTTAATTACTTTAAATCATAATTAGTGAAGTCAAAGGCCTCCAAACATTACAGGGGAGAAGATTTCAGCTCAGGAGGCAGAAGAGTGACAGGATTAATAATTCACTTGTCAAAGCCGTGTTGGTTTTAAATAATTTCATTATTAAAAGCAGCTTTTTGGTACAGAATAAATGCTTTTTATTTTATTTATTATTCTTTACTGCATAAAGAAGGTAAATAATGCAGCAGGATGGGATTGCTGGGAGCAGCCTGATTCCTGGGAATTTTGGGGCCTGTTTTTATTGGAACCCCCAATAAACCAAATTGCCCAGCTCCAGTTTTAGGATAAATTTAAATTATTCCAGGCTGGAAAAAACACAAGGGAAAAGACAAAGGATTTTACAAACTGTGATGGTTTTTAATAAGAATTTTGCCTGCAAATAGAATTTTTTCCCATATCCATCAAGATTTTTTTTCCATATATTTTTGTTCCCTGACTTAATAGCTTTGCTTTCAGGTTAATGGAGGAGTTCAGGGGATGCAAGTTTGACATTTATAAATTTATAAAATTTATCACAAAATCTGTTCTAAAATCTAAATGTTTAATAACTATTTAAAATATTTAAGATGTTAAAATTAAAATATAAATACTTACCCCTAAATATTTATTCCTAAATATTTCTAAAGCCTATTTGGTCTCACCTGATAAACACAAATTAAAATGGAGCGGGACAAATTAATATAAAATCACTGCTGGCTGAATTTCAGCAAAACAACACACAGCAACAGGAGTTGGGAGAAAATTTCAGAAATAGAGGGAATCATGTGGGAATCTGGGAATAATATCCCTCAAAGTGTCAAAAATTCCTCCTAAAACAGTGGGATGACGAGTCCTTGAAAATTATCTGTTCCCCAAGAGAGCAGCTGTGATTCCTCATCCCACATCCCATTAATTCCTCTTTCTTATGGATTTCATTTTTTTCCTGAAGATGCTGCTGCAGGATTCCTTACTGGATTATCCTGGATATTCCTCGAAAACAAATCCATTTAGTTTTCAACTAAAACTTGGGAGATTTGTGACCATCAGTCAACAGCACAACTTCCTGAAAAACTTAAAAATCACCTTTAAAGTCAATATTTAACTAAATATCTTTCTATATATTTTAAATGTATATAAAACTAACTCTATATATATATATAAATAAATAAAAATAATTTTATATGGTCAGTATTTAAACTAATAACGTTAACATTAACTAATAATAAATAAATGTTATTAATAATGTAATATTATTAATAATTAATAATTAGTAAATAAATTAACTAATATTAAATAATTATTGAGAATCATGTATAATTAAATATAATTAATTATAATTAATATCATAACAATTAATAAAAATAATAATAAATTAACTACTATTAAATTACCTGCTATTAAATTAACTACTAATATTTAACTGTTTTCCAAGGGATACTTTCATTTCATGTCCCAGAAATAGACACCCAGTTCCCTTCTGGGATTTCTCCTGCCTGGAAAACATTTCAGGTGGGGTTTTGTGGTTTTAAACCAACTGGAAAATCTGCAGAATTCCCAAATCCATCGATCCTGTCCCTGTGCGATCCCCCAGTGTAGATTTTCCTAAGGGTGAGGAAGAGGCACCGAGTGTAAAGTTTATTATTTGGGTGAAAAAAATTAATTCCAGAAGGAAAAAACGTCAGGCATTTGGATTTGTTGGAATTAGCATCCCAATTAACAGCAAGCAGCTCCTGGTGTGAAAATAAAATCCCCAAATTTCTTTGATGTGAGCTGGAGAGGGCCTAAGAATTTCCCATGCAGAGCTCTGAGGGTGAAAAGGGATTTTCAGGAGAGGTTTATGTCAACCAGGAGAGAAAAAACCTGGGGAAAAAACCTGCCTTTCACTCATTCTTAGGCTGCTAATCCCAGCCTACATTTAGACATTTCTTCCAAATAAAGCTCCAGCCCAAAAATCTGCTGAATTCCGGTGTCAAAACCATCATTTTTTTTTGGAGCAGACAAACAGCTCCGTTTTCTTTTCAGCAACTGAGAGCAAAAGCAGATTAAAAAAAGGGGAAAAAAGAAGTTTCTGTGCAGCTTTGAGGTTTAATATTTAAAGCTCAGACTCTGCCTGTCAAAGTTTGAATATTCGGGGTTTTTTTGGATGAAGTTGGAATCAATGGACTGGGATTTGTATCAACTGGAAAGTCCCAGTTGACAAAATTTGTAGGAATTGTCCTTAACAAACAAAGTGTCAGTCTTGGAAAATCCAGAAAAATTGGGAATGGATTTCTGTGCTGGGAGTTTGGGGGTGCACCAGGAGCAGAAATCCTCTGGAAAGCCAAATACCAAATTTTGGGGAGGGATCTGAGATAACTGGAGGCGTCCTTGCCCATGGCAGGGCTGGAATGGGATGAGATTTCAGATCCTTCCCAGCCAATCCATTCTGGAATTCTGGATTATCCTGATTTATTCCCCAAAAGGCCAAGCTGTGCTCCTGCACCCACACAAAAGCCTGTGGGATTTACCCACAAATTCCAGATTGCAGCATCGAAACTGAAACCAAAACACTGATAATCACCAAAAAATAGCAATTTAAAATAGAAATATCTTGGAATAACAACTCCAGACCTTGCTGAAATGCAGGATTTTTCCAAAACAAGCCTTGGTTATTCCTGCAAAATGTAGAATTCCAGCAGATTTGAGAGCTCCTTTCCTTTACGGTTTTAGGAATGTAAAAATGGTAAATTTTGCATTTCCCAGCTCTAACACCCCCCTTCAGCTGTGCAAACACCCCGAGGTGTTCACATCAATATTTGCAGCTTAATTAAACTCAGAGCTCAGCCTAAACTCTGGTCTCAGTATTAATTTAAAGATCAACCTCACATGAGTCGAGAATCCCAACATTTTTATCCTTCCAAGGAATTCTGGGATGGTTTTTTATTAAACACCCAATTCCAGCGCTGCCTAAATCCTCCTTTTATCAAGTTCTGCAGCTCCAGCTGATGGTGATTGGTGTTTAATTAATTAATAAAACACGGGATTGTTACAAAACGCCTGGGATTAATTGGAGCAGCTCGTTAACTCAGAGCATAATGGGGTTTTGATGAGGGAGATGATTAAAATGCCATTTATTCCCTGATTGCAGCAGCACCTCCTCAGGTGTTGGATTGTTGGGCCCTCCTCACTCCAGGAAAAACATGGAAAAGGAATCCCGGGTTGCCTATTGGGGAACAACTCCTCTGATTTTTATTTTAATTTTGTGGTTGGTTTTTATTTTAATTTTGTGGCTTTTTGTCCCAAAACCCCAGTCAGGCCCATGTTCCACTTAAATGCAAATTTCCTCATTGTTTCCCAATGCTTTTCTAAGCTGAATCCTGGAATTAAGGTTGGAAAAGCTCCAAGACGGGAGCCCAACCGTTCCCCAGCACTGCCCTCTGTCCCCAAATGTAACAACCTAAATGAAGAACAATCCATTTAATGATGAAATATTTGAGGGTTTGAGGGGATGGCAGCTCCCAGAGCCTGGGAATTTATCAGTTCCCTCTAAATATTTTAATTAACACCAAATATTTCAACAGTTTTCCATCCTAAAATGAAATTTTTAAGCTCCGTGATTTGAGGGTGATACAGAAAATGAAGTTGGATTTTCTGTGGCAGCACAATCCCACCACCCCTCAAATTTTGTTTTGAATTCTTAAATTGGCTTGGATTTAACCAGATTTAAATTCTGGAATCATTTGGGGATTTTTGGGAAGCTTCTGTGGAATTTAACAATGCCTTCCTGTCTGAAGCTGGACAAGTTCAGAGCTTTTTGTTTCTCTCCTTTTTCTGACTAGAAATGGAGCCCAAAAAATCAACTTTTAGCCTCCAAAACCCTTTCAAGTCCATTGGATGCATTTCCTGTGTGTCTCTACCATGAAATCTTAAAAAAATCAATTCCATCTCCAAGAGTTTTACCCTTTTTGCTGCTTTTTTCCAAAAAAAAAAGTGGATTTTTGTACATGCAAGCAGCAACCATCAGGACTGATTCGAAAGCTTTCAAAGGTTGTCTTTGATCTCTCTTGGATCAGGCACAACCCTGGATAAAATGGGAACATTCCAAAGGTGAAAACCCAGAGCTCCACAGTCCAATTTACCAGGCTGGACTTTCTATCCAATAGAATTCCCAATTCCCTCAGTTCCCAAGCTCCTCCATATTTTCGGGCTCCACTTGGACCAAATATTTCTCATTTTTATCACCACAACTCCCTCCTCTTTCTGAGGTAATAAAAAGCTTCTTTTAAAAATCCAGTTCTCCAATATTTGGGAATGATCTCCCAGCACTGCATTCCTGCCCTTTTTCCATCTGGGATCCCAAAGATTCATCCCTCTCACCCATTCCCTGTCCCAAGAATTCCTCATTTCCAGCAGCTGTGGGAGAGGGAATTTCCCCACATTTCCCACCACAGGTTCATCTCCTTGAACCCCTTGATTGCAGATTTTTCCCAAATCCTCCAAATTCCTCAGGATAAATCCAACCCTTTATGTGTTTTTTAGGGTCAGGAAGTCGTGAGTTTATTCCTGGCCAGGGTTTGTGTGTGACCAACACAAAATTTTTTCACTTATTTCTACATTTTTAGCAAAAAAAAAAAAAAAAAAAAAGAATGTTTATTGCTTCAAAATGACATCATTCTCTTTAATTAATATTCCACCATCTATTGGTTATTGATTTCTTGGTTTTCCTGCTAATTAATCCATAATCAATATCCCAGCGTTACAAATCCAACTTTTATGGTGGCACCAATCACTCCCAGGTGGAAAAATAATGAGGATAAGCAGCAGAATTTTCCATTTCTTGTTATTCAAATAAAATGTGTCCCTGTGTTAAAACCTGTTTGGATTTAGGAAAAGCAAAAGAAAGACCCAAACATTCCAAGCTTTGTTTCCTTGGGAAAAATGGAACACAACATTTCCTTGTTTCCCCAAATTCCTCATTGGCTTCTTGTTGTTCTGAAGAAACCTCTTGAATTAAGATAAGAATTAAACTCTGAATTAAGATAATAATTAAAGAAATTAAAATGGATTCCAAATTCTGTAATGTTGATGCAGCCTTGGGAAAACGGAAAATCCTTGAAGGATTTCAAACCTCTTTGCAATTATCCCAAGAATTAAGAGGGTCAGGCTGGATTTATTTATTCCAGAAGATCTAAAAACTTTTTAATCCCTTCCTAGAAAACAAGAAGCAATTTTTTAATTTTAAAAAACAGCCCCAAAAATGCCAGTAGGATTCTCCCATATTATCCCGCAAAACAGCCATGGATATTTGAAGAGTGTAGGACCTTTTTTTTGCCACTTAAATTGGGATTTTAATGCTAAAAACAAAAGGATATTTGTTGGTTTTCCGAGCTCAGCTCTGGAGGCAAAGGGCAGAATGGGAACAGCTTTTTCTTATGCCCAAGAGGTGGAGAAAGGAGTGGGGACAGAAGGAAAATAAATCAACTCTTCCCACAGAATACTTAGGAAAAATCCAGCTTGGATATGTAGGACGCCTTATCTGGGAATGCTCCAAGAAAAATTCCATAGGAAAACTTCCCAGGAGGAGCTGGGCTGAGCTCTGGGATGCAGGGAAAGAACTGAGGCAGTTTAGTGCTTTAACTCAGCTTTACCTCCACAAAAAGCTCTCATAAAAAATTCCCATATTTCCCAAACACCTGAACGTTTTTTCCACCAACATTTTCCAGGTTTTTTGGAGGCTCAGCTGAATTTATCTTTATTCCTGATGGGGCTCAGCAGAGCCGAGCGTGGGCGGCTGAAAGGGACTTTCCCCTTGCATTTCCTGGGTGTAAATACATAAATCCAGAACATTTCATGGATTAGTTTCCCAAACTGTGGGATGAACTGGCAGATATTGTTCGCTGCTAAGCCTGAGTGACGTGGTTCCCATTCCCCACACCCTCAAAAATGCCTTTCATTGAAAGCAAGACAGATTTTGCCGCCTCAGCTGAATGTTTTTTTTAGTGTTCAGAGTAAAAGCTCTGGGGTTTTTAACAGCTTTAATTCTGCTGTAAAATATATTTGGGATGAGGGAAGGGAAACAGCTGGGTTTGAGCAGTAAAATCATGGAATTATGGAATGGGTTGGGTTGGGTTGGGAAGGAGATTAAAACTCATCCCATTCCAGCCCTGCCATGGGCAGGGACACCTCCCACTGCCCCAGGCTGCTCCAAGCCCCAGTGTCCAACCTGGCCTGGGACATTCCAGGGATCCAGGGGCAGCCAGAGCTGCTCTGGGCAACTTTATTTCCATAAAAATTGAAAAAAAAACCACAAAATCCAAGTTTAAAATAGCTTCAGGAATATCTATTTTTAGTTATTCTTCTTGCATAACTTGTCTGGCTCCCTTGGCTTAAACTTTTCCCAGATTTTTCCATTCCAAGGACCGATCAATATCTTCATTATCATTTTATATTTTCATTCCATCTCCAGTCAAAATGGTCTTTCCCATTTTGATATCATGTTTTATTTGGATTTATCTGCTCCCCGCTGAGGATGTCAAGGCCTGCTGTCCTGCAGAGTTCCAGAATTCCTCTGGTTCCGTTCAAAATTGTTTAAACAATTTCAGGTCACTTCATTGTCACAGCAAAAAAAAAAAAAATAAGAACAATAAACTTTATTTTCCAGAGCTCCTGCCTTTTGGAATAATCCATGGCAGATCCAGGACATGCAAAATTATTTGGGGAAAAATTCAGCCAGAATTCAGGGAACAAGAGGGAAATGCCAGTGGTTACTTTGGTGTTCAAATAATTTTTATTTTCAGTGATGATCAAGCCCTAAATTAATTTTCCTTTTAAAAACTCCTGGAAAAATGCACCACAGGTTCCAAGCACCTGTCAGTGTGGCCCTGTGATAGATCCCATTTTTATTTCCAATTAATTTTCCCTGCAGTAACATCGTTAATTTGTTTATAAACCGTTCTCTGTACTTGTTTCCTATCAACACTCCCATAAATGTCAAGCCTTTTGTTAAAATGTCGTGAGTTATAGATAAACACAACTCCACATCCTGAGATTGGGGAAATAATGAAAAATGAGTGGTTTATGGGATGGAAACCTTGTAAACATCAGCGTGGATTTATTGTTGGAATGTTTGGGGGAAGAGGGAAACCGAGTCCATGCAATCTTTAATTTAAGGAGTATTTTTATGGCGTTTTTCTGGTAATTCCTAAAGCTGTTTGCAGAATATAAAAATTTAGATCTTATAGGGAAATCTTTATAGCATCAGTGATAGAATATTCTCATGTGGGCTTTGAATCCATTGGATTTAGCAAAGCTTGGTCCTTATGAGCGGAGTAATTACAATTATTATGGAATTAAAATGTAAAATTCTCCAGTTTCGTGAACGGCAAAGAATTCCAAGGCATTGCACCCTCGGGAAAAGCACCAAAGCTCAAACAGCACCAACAGCCTCAGCAGTTTGGGATGTCCTGATTCCCAAAGGAGTTTCCAAACTCTGAGGCCCAGCCTGAGTTTCTCTCCAGGAGCAGGAATGGGCTCCTCACCCCTTGGAGAACCCGGAATATCCATGGGGAGGTTCTACCCCAGCTCCTTCTGCCTCTGAAATGGTGGCTCTGGATGATTTTCCTTGGTTTCTTTGAGAGCCAAGACCTGGAATCATGGAATATCCTGAGTTGGAGAGGATCCAGAGGGATCATCCCAGCTCCTGCCCAGACACCCCAACAATCCCATTCCCTTCCTGAACTTTTCCTGCCCTTCCTGAACTTTCCTGCCCTTTCTGAACTTTTCCTGCCCTTCCAGAACTTTTCTGCCCTTCCTGACATTTTCCTCCCCTTCCTGGTCATTTCCTGCCCTTCTGAATTTTCCTGCCCTTCCTGAATTTTCTTGCTTTCCTGAACTTTTCCTGCCTTTCCTGCCCTTCCTGAATTTTCTTTCCCTTCCTGAAATTTCCTGCCCTTCCTGAACTTTTCCTGTCCTACCTGAACTTTCCCGCCCTTCCTGATTTTTCTTGCCCTTCCTGGTCTTTTCCTGCCCTTCCTGACCTTTTCCTCCCCTTCCTGAACTTTCCTGCCCTTCCTGGTCTTTTCCTGCCCTTCCTGAGTTTTCTTGCCCTTCCTGAAATTTCTTGCCCTGCCTGAATTATTCTTCCCCTTCCTGGTCTTTTCCTTCCCTTCCTGAGCTTTTCCTCCCTTTCCTGGTCTTTTCCTGCCCTTCCTGAACTTTCCCGCCCTTTCTGAAATTTCCTGCCCTTCCTGAATTTTCCTCCCCTTCCTGACCTTTTCCTGCCCTTCCTGAATTTTCCTGCCCTTCCTGAGCTTTTCCCATCCTTATTGTCCCAGCAGTTCTCCTCACAGCTGGCTCTGCCTCCTTTATTTTCCTCTGTTGATCTTTTTTAGGGACAGTCGTTTCCCAGAGAAATTCCCATTAAATTCCCATGATTCCAGGAAAAATGAGAGATTTATCCCTAAAACACTGCTGAGGAGAGAAATCCAGAGGTTTGGAAAAGGGGGAAGCAGGATCTGGGTGCTCCAAGGGCTCCCTCTTTTCCCTGTTTCCGGGAATATTCTGGATTTTCTTGGCAAGCAGGGAGCACATCAGAGAGACTGGAGTCCATGTTCTTTAATTAATGGCTTATTTCTTAAATTCAATTATTCCTCAGCCTTCTTTTTTAGCTTTAATTAGCATAATGAGGCCTTTCCCCATTTAATTGAATTCCTAAAAATTCATGAAAATTCCTCACTAAATGGGATTAAATCTTCTGGTGATCTCCAGAAGATTCTGTTGGCCCCAGGACTCTCCCAAATCCCCAATTACATTGCTCTACACCTGAGTAAATTTGAACTTGATTTTTCCCTATAAATGTAGGATAATCCTGATTTTCTTTCCACGTTTACTTTAGGTTCAGCAGAACTGATGGCACTTTTTCCTCCTGGATTTATCCAGCAGATTCCTGTGAGAAAAAGGAGGCAATAAATTTAAATCTAAGGTTTCTTTTTGGTGGATATTTCCCAAGGAGTCACTTTTGGGTGAAACTGGAGCTATTTTGAGGTCAAATTCATCAGGGAGTTCAGCCTGAAATCAGCCAAGAAAATTTTTTCTATGTCCAAACAATGTATTTCAATTTTATTTCATTTTTTTTAGGTGAAATACATTTAAGTGAAGAAGAAAATGGGTTTTAAGTAAAGGAAGAGAAGGGAAAATAAGATTATTATTAGGAAAAATACCTTTAAAAGGTGGTTGTAGGAAAACAGGAGCTCTGTGGCAGTTTTGGGATGAAAATTCCTTAATTTCCAACACAGACAGAACCACGAGCTCTCCCTCTGATAAGATCTGATGGAAAAAATAGGAAAAAATGAAATCCAGTGGTTTCCAATTTTTTTTCCAGAATTCCTGGAATTTCTTCTGTGCAGACAAAATTCCTGAGGCTCTCCAGCTTAATTAGCTTGGAGCTGTCCTTTGATATTCCAAGAAATTTGTCCCTAAGGATGCTCCAACCCTGGAATTAAACGGGAATTTGGGGCATTTTTCCTGCAAACAGCTGAAATTTGGATTAACTATTCCATGCAAATTCCCTCCTTCCAGGTTTCCAGGAGAAAATTGATATCCCAGGCACGGTGGGATCCACCCAGAGACCTCCTGGAAGCTCTGAGGGACCAGTTGGCCCAGTTGGCCCAGTTCCAGCAGAATTCCAGAGTTTTTTCCAGGCTTTGTGTCCCAAAGTCAACAGGAACAGCAGAGACTGCAGAAAGTGCAGGGGGGAAAAAAAAATAATCAAAATTCCCATTAAATAGAAATCCGGGACTTCCAGGGAAGTCTGGAGAAATTCAGAAATTTCAGCAGCAGAAAAGGAGTGAAGCAGGACCTGCTCTCCTTAATTCCCCTTTTAATCTTTCCAGTGGAGAAAAAAATAAAAAAGCAGGGAAAAAGCAGAAAACTGTGATGGAAAGGAGGAATTATTGCCTTTGTCATTTCCCTGCTCTCTCCCTGACAGGGATAAGGGAATTTTTTAACACCTTCCTTTTGTCCTGATGCCAAAATCCAGCCCAGAGCGAGCAGGACAAGGGAAAAAAAAAGGAGCAAAAAGCCAAAGAAACCAGAAACATCCTCACTTTTCAAAGGGAAACAATACAAGGGAAGATAATTCCCAGTTTATCTCTGGTGTTCCCATTCCCAGCTTTACAAAGGAGATCAAAACAAGCCCAGCGTGGAATGTTTTGCTCAACAAGGCCTGAAAAAGAGAAAAAATTTCAGGATTTCAGAGGATTCGGGTGTTTAAGAAAGGTTGGCGTGAAAATTCCTCACTAAATGGGGTTCATTCCTTTATTCCAGCCGAGGACAGGTCCGGAATCTCATCCTGGAATTTGGATCAAGGCAGCAAACCACAGGGAAAGGAGATGGAGCAGCAAAGCTGGGGGAAAAAAGGGATTTTTAGGGATGTGCTGTCATTATCCACAAAGCAGGGTCAACATGGAAAAATCCAGGGATTTGTTTTTCCCATTTGTGGGGTCAGGTGGCTGAACTTGGGAGGTTTGGGCACACACAGAGACCTTGGGGTTGGATAATTCTGGGATAGAACCTGCCAAGGAGGAAATTTCCGACAGAAAATAAAGCTTTGTGCAAAAAGAGACCCCAAAATCAGCTTTTTCTCCCCATGATTTGTAGACCTGGCCTCACCTAAAACACAGCAGGCAGTGAGGGTTTGCAGGATTCCTTGATATATTAAAAAAAAAGCAGCAGTTTTAATTAAAAGTGTGCTTTGAGCACATTATTGTAACAGATTGGCTCCAAGTGCAGGGGGTTGCTGAGAAATACAAGCTCCCCTTCCACTGGCAGGAAATAAATGGATTTTATTTGTTCTCCTCTTAAACAAAACATAATTAAAGAGCTGCAATGTTCCCAGTCAAGGCAACAACCCCAACATTCAATTAAAACCTGATCTCCTTTATTACATTACAATCCAATCCCAGCTTTTTCAGGCCCTGATGCTGACAGTTCACACATCAGAGATATCTGAAAGCTGCTTTGCTTTTGTAAATTCCAATTTCTCCTCTTTGAGCTGTAATTTGATCGTTGTGTGGTGTCAGCTCCATCAGCAATCAGTGACCTGAGCCCATCAGGAACTCCACCTTGGGATGACACCTCCATCCTGGAGAACACCACAAATATTTCCTGCAGACCTCTGCCATTTGCTGGGAGTTGGTTTTCCATTTTTTTCATCCAATTCATTTTGAAGAGCAGCCAGACCTTGGGGACATTAATGGGGTTTTTTTGGTTTTATTGCGTTAATGTTTTATGCATGTCTGGAAGTGCCCCAGAGGGGTTTTACACACCCAGGGTTTTTTTTCCCTGGATGAGTTTCCAGGGATGAAGGATGCTCTGATGATGATAGAGGTGACATGGATTTATTTCATTTAATGTCTCCTGAGTGCAAGGCACACACACCCCCTGACTCTGCCACGTCCAGAGCCTGGATGAGCTTTGAAACCAAAATCATGGAACGGTTTGGGATAGGAGGAGCTCAAAGCTCTTCCCATTCCACCCCGCAATGGGCAGCAACACCTCCCACCACTGAGACATAAAATTCAAGGAATTTAGAGATTTTAGAGGAGCTAAGATTTTAGTTAGAGATAAAATTTATTGGAGTTAATTGAAATAAATGGGTAGGCCTTGATGAAGTTAAGAGTTCGTAGTTCAATAATTAATTGCTTGTCAACACAATGTTTGGTGAGCTGGGTTTATAATGAAGAATATAGAAACTGATAAATGGCTTTTAGGAACAGAAGACAATTGTGGCCTCCTCTGTTCTGAACCCAATTGAAGATGGGAATGGGAGTTCTACCAAGGGTTCATTTGTCAGATCTGCATTGAAAAGGCAGCAAGGTCAGAACGAGGAAGACTTCATTTACTTCCTCATTTTGGGACCCCTTCCCATGAAAGGGACCATGGACCCACATCAAGGAACAAACTGTGCATGCTTAATGGCTTTTGAACTAATTACCATGCTTAATGGCTTTTGAACTAATTACCATACGGGGCAGGGAATGGGATGTAGCAAAGTTATGAATATGGATTTGTATTTTGGGTATTCAATACTCTTATAGATACTCTTATATACTCTTATATACTTATAGATAAAAGGGCTCTGTGATCACCTGTAAATTGTGGTGTGTATTTGGGAGCTATCCCACAATAAACACACACTTTCTAACTTTAAACTGTTAGAGAGTTTTTGTCCCTCACAGTTGGATATCGGTACTAGATCAATATCCATATTGGGAATGGGATGTACCACAGTTATAAATATGGATTTGTATTTTGGGTATTCAATACTCTTATATACTCATAGATACTCTTATATACTCTCATATACTTATAGAAAAAAGGGCTCTGGAATCACCTGTAGATTGTGGTGTGTATTTGGGAGCTATCCCACAATAAACACACACTGTTAAACTTTAAACTGTTAGAGAGTTTTTGGACATCGGTACTAGATCAATATCCATATTTTTAATAAATCACCATCCCAGGCTGCTCCAGCCTGGCCTTGGACACTTCCAGGGATCAGGGAGCCACAACCTCCCAAGCAGAAGCTGGGTCAGCCTGGATTTCTGTAGAAATGTGGGTTTTGTTGATGGGCTGACAAAACTATTTTTTGGGTTTGTTTTTTTTTTTAAAGGAAAAGAACTTAGAAGTTTGGGGTTTTTTTAATTAAGTGAAAAGATGATACTTCATAGGACTTGGAGGACTTTATTTTAAACTTAAGGATAGCTAATTGGATAAGAGCTAAAAAGTTTTGTTTGATCAATTTACTAGAAAAAAAAAGAAAAATAAATTAATTGTTTTTGTGACGTGTTTTACTAAGAGCAAGAACTTTTTGCACTTGGCTTGTTTTGTTTTGGTTTTTTTTGTAAAGAGTTTCGTTATTTTGCTTTTTATTAAAACTTTTTTGTTTTTAACACTATTACAGAAACTATCTTGCTAATTTTATGCCTTCTAAAGTAGCGAAGCTATTTTAAGTGTGAAATAAATTTCTAAAAGCTGATGAGACCTGGCTCAAAAAAAGCCCCTATTGATTTCTGGAGCTGTTCCCATGGAACGGGGAAGTGGAAGTTCCCAGGATGTTTTCTTTGGAGCTGCAGCCTCACCTCAGCCAGAACTCTCCCAAAATTCCCAAATTTCCCCAATTTTGCTACCCCAACATGTGGGACACAAGTGATGGATTTGCCTCCGGACTCCCTGCAGATTTCAACCCAAAATCCATGTCCTGGGCTCAGTGGGTTCTGACAGAATTCCTGGCATCCAGGATCCGGGATCCGCTAAATCCATCCCAACGCCAGCCATTCCTCCCTTTTCATTTTCCCCTCTGTGGGCTGAGAGAATCCTGCTGTAAATTGAATTAATGCCTGGTTTGCCTTTGAAACAGCAAAACCAAATAAATCATTTAGTCCAGGCAGGGTGGAGAAAAAAAATAAAACAGGATAATAGGGAGCAATGGGAGTCAGCTCTAATATTCCTTACAAAAAGGGGTGTTCCCTTCAGCTGCCAACTGTGAAAATGTGTCCTGGATTTAATCCCAAGGAAATTAAAACTTTTGTTCCCAGTCAAAACGTTGTGTTAAAGATATAAAAAAGTTGGTGCTGTTCAGGCAATGTCCCATTCATCCTTCAATTCCAGGATTTGGGAAGACAGGAATATTGCTGCGCACTGGGCTGGAGAGAACCTGAATTAGCTCAGTCAATTAAGTCATGATTAATTTATGTTAGATCTCCTTCTCCCGAGCCCAGGAAAACAAAGACTTTACTTAACTGGCAGCATTTCGTTTAATAAAAGTAAAGTCTTTAAAGATGACTTCGGGAGGGGGGAAACCCCCGCTGGCAAAATCGATGGGCAGCAGCAAATTCCTGGTGAAATTCCTGCTTAATTTGTGTCAGCCCGAGTTAAAATAACGGCGGAGACTGCAACAGAGGGGATGCTCCTTCCAAATGGAGACCCGGATCCTTGATTTGGGCTGGGAATTTGGGACAAATCCCAAATGCTGGAAGCTCTGGCACTTCCTTCCTTTTTTTCCCTGTCACAATTTTCCCGTTGTGCCACCCCTGTACTGATCTGGGCTCGGAATTTGGGACAAATCCCAAATCCAGGAAGCTCTGGCATTTTTCCTTTTTTCCCCTGTCACAATTTTCCCGTTGTCCTGATTTGGGCTGGGAATTTGGGACAAATCCCAAATCCAGGAAACTCCTGCGCTCCTTCCTTTTTTCCCATCACAATTTTCCCATTGTGCCACCCCTGTCCTGATCTGGGCTTGGAATTTGGGACAAATCCCAAATGCAGGAAGATCTGGCACTTCTTCCTTTTTTCCCTGTCACAATTTTCCCATTGTCCTGATTTAGGCTCAGAATTTGGGACGAATCCCAAATCCAGGAAACTCTGGCTCTTCCTTCCTTTTTTCCCTGTCACGACTTTCCCATTGTCCTGATTTGAAAGATGAGGCTCAGGATAAGAATAAATGAAGGACAGCAGAGGGAGAAATCTTGCCTTTGGACGAGGGCTGGAAAAAGAAGGGATTCATGGAAAGTTCTGGAAGAGGAGAAAATGCAGGAGAGAAAAATCCATTTACATAAAGCAGGATTAAATCCGGTTTTGCAGAGAAGCAAAAATCCATCCCAAAACCTCATCAAATGGAGTCCACAAATTAAATTGCTTCTTCCCACCCCTCCCTGGAGGTGCATCCAGGGGTCTGTATTCCCAGAACGTTCCCAATTCCCAGGGAATTTTTCCCCCAGTGTGTAATTAAATGCAGGATCGTTTCCTTTGCAGTCTGGGACCAAACACGGGAATGACATTCCTGTGATTATCCTGAATTTCCATCACAACCATTTACAGAGAGGAGACAGCCAAAATAGGAAGAAATTGCTAAAAAATTGGGTTGTGGCTGCAGCTGACAAAACCACGGGGCTGAAATTCCATCTCCTGCCGGCAGAAAGTCAAACAAACGCTCTGGAAGCTTCCATCCCCGTTGGAATAATGAAGTGGATCCCAGCTTTGCAGGGAGATGAAATGCTCCAGGCACAGCTGGGGGCTGTCCTGACCCCTCTGCTTTGGATGAGGGCAGAACATTTCCTGCAGGCCAACCTTGTTCAAGGCTCATTCCTGCTCTGCTCTTAGGCCTGGCTTTATCATTTTGACTTTTCCATCATGCCCGGCGTCCCTGAGGAGTTCAAATAACAAAGCTGAAGTGAGAGCTCCTGATGATGCCCCCAGGCACTGGAATATTAAAAAAATAATAATAAAGTAAAATAAAATCCAGCCTGGGAAAAGCTTCCAGCAGGAGCTGCCGGGCCAGGAATATTCACTGGGCTCCATTCCATGTGGGGCTGGTGTTCCCTGGAAAAATCACCCCTGAAAATTCAGTTTTTCATTCACGGCACAGCGCAACAGAGAGGAATCATCTGCACGAGGAGCAGGTCTAAAGAAAAGCAATTAATTATTGCTGTTGTAATTAATAACAGAGATGTCAGGGCTGTGCTAACGAGCTCTTTGGGTGGCACAAGAAATAAATAATAGTGAGAAATAGAATTAAACAGGAGAACTGTTATAAATAATAGGGGAACTGAGGGCAATTACGGCAGGAAAAGTGAAATCTGGCTGCATCACTAATTGAAAGTCAGAAATCATCACCTCCCATATCCCCTGTGCCATGCTGGAATTCCAGGTGGGATCTCAGCCCCATCCAGCTGCTCACTGACTCCATCCTGGGGGGATTTGGAAGGAGCTGGGAGGGGAAAAGTGACCAAAACCATGGCTTGAGGTGGAGATGCTTTCATAGGGAAAGGAAAAGCCAGACAAGGATTTCATTCCCCTTTCCCAGGCAGGCAGGGGCTCAGCCACTCCCAGGGTGGCACAAGTGACAAACACCACTCCAAACTCCCCCCAAATCCTCCTTTTCCCTCTTTTTTGTGCTGAGCTCCAGCCCTGGGGTCTGGGACACCCTTTGGGATCACCCAATTCCTCCTGTTCCTTCCTGGTGGGATGAGGAGCAGGGGCGAGGCCCAAAAGGTCCTGAAATTATCAACTTTATTCTCCTTTTTACTCATTTTTTCTCTTATTTTCTGCTTTTCCCCTCTTTTTTTTTCTCATTTTTTCTTCCTTTATTCTCCTTTCTACTCCATTTTCTCTTATTTTCTGCTTTTTCCCTTTTTTTCTCCTTTTTTCTTCTTTTATTCTCCTTTTTACTACTTTTTTCTCTTATTTTCTTTTTCCCTCTTTTTTTCTCCTTTTTCCTTCTTTTATTCTCCTTTTTACTCCTTTTTTCTCTTATTTTCTCCTTTTCCCCTTTTTTTTTTCCTTTTTTCTTCCTTTACTCTCCTTTTTACTCCTTTTTTCTCTTATTTTCTCCTTTTCCCCTTTTTTTCCCTTTTTTCTTCCTTTACTCTCCTTTCTACTCCTTTTTTATCTTATTTTCTCCCTTTTTTCCCTTTTTTCCTCCTTTTTTCCCTTTATTCTCCTTTTTACTCTTTTCCCTCCCTTTTTTCTCCTCTTTGCTCCTTTTTCCTCATTTTTCCCTCTTTTTTCTCATTTTTTCTTCCTTTATTCTCCTTTCTACTCCATTTTCTCTTATTTTCTGCTTTTTCCCTCTTTTTTCTCCTTTTTTCTTCCTTTATTCTCCTTTTTACTCCTTTTTTCTCTTATTTTCTCCCTTTTTCCCCTTTTTTCCTCCTTTTTTCTTTATTCTCCTTTTTACTCCTTTCCCTCCCTTTTTTTCTCCTCTTTGCTCCTTTTTCCTCATTTTTCCCTCTTTTTTCTCATTTTTTCTTCCTTTATTCTCCTTTCTACTCCATTTTCTCTTATTTTCTGCTTTTTCCCTTTTTCTCCTTTTTTCTTCCTTTATTCTCCTTTTTACTCCTTTTTTCTCTTATTTTCTCCCTTTTTTCCCCTTATTCTCCTTTTTACTCCTTTTCACTCCTTTTCCTCCCTTTTTTTCTCCTCTTTGCTCCTTTTTCCTCCTTTCTTCATTTTCCTTCCTCTATTCTCCCTTCTACTCATTTTCCTTGTTTTTTTCTCCTCTTTTCTCTCTCTTTCCCTCCATTTTTCTTCCTTTTCCCCCCCTATTTCCTTTTTCCTCTTTTTCTTCCTTTTTTTGCCTTATTTCCTCTTTTTTCCTCTTTTTCTTCCTTTTTTTGCCTTGTTTCCTCCTTTTTCCTCTTTTTCTCCTCTTCTCTCTCCTTGTCCTGCTGCTCCTTGGAATCCAATCATGTTTCCCCTCCTTGCATCAGGCATTATTTTATTAAACCTTTGTGGAAATGAGCTTTTCCA
Source organism: Agelaius phoeniceus (assembly GCF_051311805.1). NCBI lineage: Eukaryota > Metazoa > Chordata > Aves > Passeriformes > Icteridae > Agelaius > Agelaius phoeniceus. Next base: position 62,799,602 of record NC_135270.1, on the reverse strand, counting down.
CCTTCACTGGGAGAGGTTTTCTCTCCCCTCCCTAAATTAAAAAGAAACAATTGACGGCAAACGAGGAGAGACAAATTGGAAACTTCTCCCTTCCCATTCTCTTCATCAGGATCAGAATTCCAGCCCGGGAAAGGTGGGGCTGGGATCAGGGCACTGAAGGTTAATTAAAACCCCAAGCAGCAGAACCCTCTGGATAATTCCCCAGCTGCTTTTTGCCTGTAAAAACCCCAATTTCACCCAGCCAAAAATGACATTTTAGTGTTTATTTCACACAGGATTTGCTGCATCGCTGCCTCTTTCCCATCCACGTTTTCCCTGGATTTTTGTGAATTCCTCGTGATGTTTTTTGGGGGTTTTTCCTCCTTTTTTGGAATTTTCTGAGCTGGAGCACTGCAGGGCCCTTATGACCACGTGCCTCAGAGTGAGAATCCTGGGATTTTGGGATCCCAAAGTCCTTCCCAACTGTCAGCCCCACATTTCCCTGCTCCAAACCTCTCTTTTCCCCCTCTGGACACACCAAATCCCAGCCATTCTGGTGGGGAAGTGTCCCTCACTCCTCCTCTGCACAAATATTTGGATTTAGTTTGGTTTACTGGGGTTTTTTTTCCTCTTTTCATCCCTTTTCTTCCTTTTCCCTCCTTCTTCCCCTGTTTTATTCTTATTTTTTTTCTTGTTTTCTTCTTTTCTTCCCCTATTCTTTCTCCTTTTCTTTTTTCTCCTTTTCTTCTCCTTCACTCTCATTTTTTTCCTCTTTTTCCCCCCTCTACTCCTTTTCTCCTTTTTTATCCTTTTCCTTATTTTTTCTCCATTTCTTCCTTTTTTCTCCTTTTTTCCTCTCCTTTTTCTTTTCCTTTTTTTCTCATTTTTCCTCCTTTATTCCTTTTTCTCCCTTTTCACCTTTCCTTTCTCCTTTTGCTCTGCTTCTTTCTCCTTTTTTTTTTCTTTATTGTCCTTTTTGCTCCTTTTCCACCCTTTTTTCTCCTCTTTGCTCCTTTTACCTCTTTTTTTTACTATTTTTCCACCTTTTCATCCTTTTCTCTCATTTTTTCTCCTTCCATCCTTTCATTACAAGCAGCTCTGGCATCTTGAATTAACTGAAGTTGTCTTCATTAAGAGCTCAGTTGCATCCCTGGATATCAAAACCTCCCCTTTGCTCCATTATTGTCAGGATTGTTTGTTTCATTCCAAAGGAAATGTCCATAATGGGCGATATTCCCATATATAAATTTATGGGAATAAATTTATATAATTCCCAATTATAAATTTATGGGAAATTAATTTATATAAATTATCAGATCTCATGCTAACAACATGTTACAGTTGGGCACAAATGAGCAGATTTCTGTCCACAAAGCCTCGATTCATCCTCAAGTTTAATTATAACCATTTATTATAATTATTATAATTTATTTATTATAATTTCAGGGCTTTTTCCTCGGTAAATGCCCCAAGAAAAGAAGGAGTTATCCTAAAATCCAAACCTGGCTTCCAGATGTGACAAACCCAAAGGTTATTTATCAGCTAATGGGGGATCTTATCTTTTGATATCATGCAAATCCCTCCTCATTCCCAAACTTTAATTCACATTCTTCATTTCTTTCCCTTTCAGCAATGCTTTGCTAATTCCAGATGCTGGGAACTCTCTCTCCTCACAATAACTTACCTCTGATTTATCCCTTTCTATATCTGATTTACTGAATAACTTCCCTCTGATTTATTCCTTTTTATCTGATTTACTGAATAATTTCCCTCTGATTTATCCCTTTTTATCTGATTTACTGAATAATTTCCCTGTGATTTCTCCCTTTTTGGATGTGGCATTGCCAAGAAAACAATGAATCACTTGGGATATGAAGGGTTGAGGGCTCTGCAATGCTCCCCTCCAATTCCAAAGCCTCTCCTTGATGATTCCTTGATGATTCCTTGATCCCACTTAACTGTGGCACTTCCAAAATCCCAAGCTCCCTTTGTGCCTCATTTCCCTACACGTCATGAGAAGAACACGGTTCCAGGTTCAATATCCTAGTCAGGACTCCTGGATTTCTCTTCTCAGCTGTTCTTCCCAGGAATTCTGGGTGTGCCCTAAATATTTGGATCTAATTGAGAGCCCACACAAGGTCTGGGAGGTTCAGCAGCTCTGAAAATCCCAACCTCCCTTTGTGCCTCATTTCCCCACAGATCACGAGAAGAACATGGTTCCAGGTTCAATATCCTAGTCAGGACTCCTGGATTTCTCTTCTCAGCTGTTCTTCCCAGGAATTCTGGGTGTGCCCTAAATATTTGGATCTGACTGAGAGCCCACACAAGGTCTGGGAGGTTCAGCAGCTTGGAAAATCCCAGGCTCCCTTTGTGCCTCATTTCCCTACACGTCATGAGAAGAACACGGTTCCAGGTTCAATATCCTGGTCAGGACTCCTGGATTTCTATTCCAATATTCCAAATCTCCCACAAATTCTGGGTGTGCCCTAAATATTTGGATCTAATTGAGAGCCCACACAAGGTCTGGGAGGTTCAGCAGCTCTGAAAATCCCAGGCTCCCTTTGTGCCTCATTTCCCTACACGTCATGAGAAGAACACGGTTCCAGGTTCAATATCCTAGTCAGGACTCCTGGATTTCTATTCCAATATTCCAAATCTCCCAGGAATTCTGGGTGTGCCCTAAATATTTGATCTGACTGAGAGCCCACATGAGATCTGGGAGGTTCAGCAGCTCTGAAAATCCCAACCTCCCTTTGTGCCTCATTTCCCCACAGATCACGAGAAGAACATGGTTCCAGGTTCAATATCCTAGTCAGGACTCCTGGATTTCTCTTCTCAGCTGTTCTTCCCAGGAATTCTGGGTGTGCCCTAAATATTTGGATCTGACTGAGAGCCCACACAAGGTCTGGGAGGTTCAGCAGCTCTGAAAATCCCAGGCTCCCTTTGTGCCTCATTTCCCTACACGTCATGAGAAGAACACGGTTCCAGGTTCAATATCCTAGTGAGGACTCCTGGATTTCTATTCCCAGCTCTCCCAGGAATTCTGGGTGTGCCCAAAATATTTGGATCTAATTGAGAGCCCACATGGGATCTGGGAGGTTCAGCAGCTCTGAAAATCCCAACCTCCCTTTGTGCCTCATTTCTCCACAGGTCACAAGAAGAACATGGTTCCAGGTTCAATATCCTAGTGAGGACTCCTGGATTTCCATTCCAATATTCCAAATCTCCCAGGAATTCTGGGTGTGCCCTAAATATTTGGATCTGATTGAGAGCCCACACAAGGTCTGGGAGGTTCAGCAGCTCTGAAAATCCCAACCTCCCTTTGTGCCTCAGAGAATCCCCTGGACGAGGGCATTGTGCTGCTACACATGAACATGGAGAGCTTTCTCCAGGCTTCCAAAGCTCCAAGATCATTTTCCAAAGGGGAAAAAAAAAGTGGGATAGAAGTGGAAATCACTGCTAAGGGCACAGTAGTTTTAAACGACATTAAGAATATATTAAATACCAGTAGTAACTCAATTTAATTTGAATTTTTCCTCACTCACAGACCCAGGCAAGTGTCCCTGGATCCCTGGAAGTATCCAAGGCCTGCTTGGATGGAGAAATCTGGGATCATGGAAGCTGTCCCTGAGCACGGCAAGGATGGAACTGAGATGATCTTTTAGGTCCCTTTCAACCCAAGCCTCGACTCTCTGAAGTGCTTTATAATCATGAAGGGTTATCCAAGCAAGAATGGGAACTGTGGATACGATTCCTGCGGGATGCCGGTGACAGCCCGGTGATGGTGACTCACTGTGACGCAGCGGAAAGGCAGCGCCGGCAGCTCCCAAAGTCGGCCTTTTTTGAGGCAGAAATGATTCAGATTCTGACGTCACTACCAGAGACAGGGCTGGAAATGTTCTGTGGGAGAGGATCTGAGCGTGAGTCACCCTTTTCCCTTTATCCAGAGGTGTTTGATCCGTGTTCTCCCCCTTACTGTGCTGTGTTTCCATGAGAATTCCCCAGGAAGACGTGGAAATTCTCTTTTCCCTTTCTTCCAGAGGTGTTTGATCCGTGTTCTCCCAATGACTGTGCCATGTTTCCATGAGAATTCCTCAGGAAGACACGGAAATTCTCTTCTCTGAAGACTCAACGCGCTGCCCATGACTGGGAATGGCACGAACAGGAAACCTGATGGTGCAGGAATTTTGGTCCTTCCCTTACTTCTTCACAAAGAACATTTGGATAATGGAAAACAGGCTGATAATTCAGCTTTATTAAAAAAAATAAAAATCTTTCTGTTCCAGCATGGAATTATGGAATCATTAGATTATGGAATCATTCGGTTGAAAAATATCTCCAAGGTCAAAATCAAAAAGATCTCCGAGATCTCCAAGATCAAATCCAATCTATTGTCAAACACCCCCAACCCCATTAAAAGATATCTTGAAGTGCCACATCCATTAATTTTTTTAACACTTCCAGGAAGCTTCTCCCAAAATTTTGTACTTTCATCAGTTCCCTGTCTATTTAATGACCTTGTAGGACTCAAAATCAGAAATTAAAATCAAAATCAATAATAAAAATAAGAATAAAAATCAATAATCAAAACAAGAACCAAAATAAAGATAAAAATAAAATTAAAATAAATTTAAAAATCAAAATATAATTAAAAACTCAGCATCTGGGATCCTTGTTCTGGACACCACCACACAACAAAAAATGGGAATGGCTTTGAGTTTTTGGCACTGGAGGGTTTAATAACACAGCTGGGAAATCAGGGATTGGGTGGTGCAGGAATTATGGAATTATTGAGGTTGGAAAAGCTCTCCAGGATCCTGGAGTCCAACCACTCCCAGCACTGCAAGGCCACCACTGACCCCTGTCCCCAGTGCCACATCCAGGTGGATTTTAAATCCCTGCAGCGATGGGGACTCCACCAGTGCCAGGTCTGGACAAGCCTCTCCATGAAGAAACTTTCCCCAGTATCCAGCCTAAACCTCTTCCCAAAAAACCTCTTCAAACACAGGGCCCAACCCTTCCAGAGAGGTGCTGGCAGCATAAAACACCACTAGAAACTCAAGAAAAACACAAATCAATAAATGACACCTTAAAAACCTTTTCCTTATCCTAAATTTCCATAACACCATGCCAGCACTTCCATTAGCAGAGATCAAACCATTTTTGGTTTGGGGAAGGTTTTCTTCTCTTTTTTTCCTTTCTCCTCTGCTCTGCTCACTGTTCATAGCCCACTTCTCACCTTCAGAGCGCATTAATTCCCCCAATATTCCTCAGATGCGATGATTAGTCGGGTTTTATGGATTTTATGGATTTTATGGATTTTATAGATGACAAAAACGAGGCAGGGAGGTTAAGTGACTTGCCCATGGCCAAGCTCTGCGGATCCATAAAAAAAAAAAAAAAAAGAGGGAGATGTTTTACATTTATTAATTTTAAGACCCTCTCAGCCCTGCATAGTTGGACTGGGGGTAATGAAAGTTGTAATTGTGATGTGCAGAGTGAGGAACGCGGGGAGTTCCTTAAAGTCACCATAAAACAGCCCTAAAATGACTTCCTTGGGTTCTGCAGGCGTGGGAAGAATTCCATATTCCCTCAGTTTGGGTCATGGACAGGACCTGCCTCGGGTTTAGATGATCAGGACCAGCCTTGGACGGACTCTCCCAGAGGATTTGGAACAGCCCTGCAAGGAGACAACCCCTGAACTTCTCAAATTCAAAGGAATTGTCCCCAATTTATAATTCAGTTAATTCTCACCTTCTAATTCGGGGAGTTGTCCTTGGATCATGGACAGGACCTGCCTGGGGTTTGGGGGCGCAGGACCAGCAGGCTCTCCCAGAAGATTTGGGATAATGAAGGAAACAATTCCTGCACTTCTCAAATTCAGAGGAATGCTCTCCAACTCTTAATTCTGTTAATTCCATTAATTTTCACCTCATAATTCAGGGAGTTGTCCTTGGATCATGGATAGGACCTGCCTGGGGTTTGGGGGACCAGCACCAGCCTTGGACAGGCTCTCCCAGAGGATTTGGGACAGCCCTGCAAGGAGGCAACTCCTGAACTTCCCAGATTCAAAGGAATTGTCCCCAGCTCTTAATTCCATTAATTTTCACCTTATAATTCAGGAAGTTGTCCCTTCCCAAGCTGTACCGAACCCCAGAATCCCAGAATCCCAGAATCCCAGAATGGATTGGGTTGGAAGACCTCAAAGCCCTCATGCCAACCCCCTGGGCACCTTCCACCATCCCAGGTTGCTCCAAGCCCCATCCAGCTTTAAATCATCATTACTCTATGAAAAATCAAAATTTCCTGCAAAATCCAGCAAGTGAGAGGGCTGTGAGCACCTCTACCAAAAAACCCTGAAACTCCTCTTGACTTCCAAAGAAATAATTTGTGGTTTAACTCCAGGAATTCCCAGGAGGGCAACTCAACACAGACAACGTCGGGAAATCAAACAGATCATGAACTAAAATCAAATTGGTTTTATGGCTCATTTTCTCCTCTGCATGAGAAATAACACAGGCAAATACTTTGGTCATTAAAACAACCCATAAACTTCCCAAAGTGTCTCTCAGATCCCACAGATCCTTGGGAATTGCCTCAGTGGGGCTGAATGGGGAAGCAGGCAGGAAGCTCAGAGCATTGCAAATGCATCCATGGGGGTTTTGTGGTCTTTTACTTCCTGGGAAATGAATTTGGGATCATTTTGGAAGTGGGATCCTCTCCTGAGTATGCGAACTTTGTGCTCTGCATTTATTCCCAGAGCACTTGGGGAACCAAATCCATGGCCACCCTTCATTCCCTGCAGGAAAGATGAAAAATTCCTGCTAAAAAATTACTTAGACACCAATCTTTGGTCAGGAAATGCCCAATTCGCAAATTCCTGAAGCCTGGGAATAATATTTTGAGGTTGCTCATCTTTCTCTCTTGTTCCCTGGACTCTGCTTTGGATCACTGAGGAAAGAAGAACTTTAGGAAAGAGTGGCTGAACTCCTGCTTATATTTTATATATTGAAAAGTCAGTTTTATATTGCAAAGTCAGTGTGAAAACAGAAAAAAGTGAGACAAAAAGATCCCTGGCAAAATCCTTTTTTGGAAAGGAAGAGTGGGAAGTGGTATTCAAGCAGGAAAAAATAATAGGGAAAGAAAAAAAAAATTGGAAGTTTTTTTTTAGCAAAGCAAGCAGAAATCCTGGGAATAACAGTTCTGGAAAAGCACAGAACCCATCTCACCTCCTCTGGAACTGCCTGCAACTCCTCCTGCATGGATGACACAAAAATACCTGGAAAAACTCAGAGCCTGATGCTGTTTTTTTATTCAAAACCAGGAGCTTGTGGTGCTCTGCCTCTTTTTGAAGGCCAGGAATGAAATGGAGCCTCATGGACAGAGAAGTAGAAGCTCCTTGAACTCAGCCCAGCCTCCTGCAGCTTCCCAGACCTCAGGAGGGATTCTCCAGGAAAATCCTGGCTGACCACTGGTGCTAAACAAGAGTTTCTTTCTATTTTAAGTGTTGTGGTGATTTAAACATTCAATCCTGATAAGATCGGAAGATAACCCAGGGAAAGGAGAACAATTCCTCAGGGAGGTCGTGGAGGGAAGAAACTTGCAGCAGCCTGGGAGGCTCAGACAGATCACAGAAAAGTGGGATTTTCCTGCACAGGGAAAAGCCAGACTTTTCTGTTTCAAAGGTTTTTAATATCCTTCACCCACCTGATTTCTTCATGCAAACTCTGGAATAAATGAATTACTCAGGGCCTGACCCACAGCCTCTGCTCCAAGCACCCGATGTCAGTGCTCGTTTTTATTTGGAGATCATTAGATCAGGATCCTGCTCCTCACTAATTGTCCCTCCTAATGAGCTTCCATGGATTTAATTTCTTTAATCCCCCTCCCTGATGTGGCTGAGTTGGCCAGCCCTGCTGTTGGCTTTGTGGAAGCATTTCTTGGAATTCCTGCTCTGCTTGGGCTGCCTCCCTTTGGAAAATCAAAGTCTAATAATGGACAAAGGCTCGTCCAGCATCGATGGAGTGTTTGGAACCAGTCTGGAAGGGTTAAACAGGAGCAGGACCAGTTTGGAGGAAAGGAGCAAAGCCCTCCTGCCCCACAGCAGAACCTTTCCCAACCATTCCCACATCCAACCCGACCGATTTCATCTGCAGTAGATGCAACGATGGCTTTAATTAGCACCAATGCATTAATTAAGAAGGTTTTTCCATCCACCTGACCATGCTGAGCACCTCCCTGACCACCCCAGTGCCCCCTGCACATCCACACTCCTAACCCCCCCAGCACCACTTCCATCCTTGCACAAATCCAGGGAATTTGCAGTGTCCAAACACTGGATTTGGGTTTATTCTTCTGGAGGTCACTGGGATCTGCCAGGTTTCATCTGCAGGACAGGGACAGGAGGAATCAGTCCCCCTGCCAGAACACACCCCTTTCAAAGACTCCATTTCCTGGGGTTTCCAATTCTTAATCCATTCTCCACAGGTTTCCTGTGGAATCATCCCGATTGTTGTGCAGTTTATTAAACATCTCCTGCACATCTGCTCTAATCAGCCCAAGGAAAATGGCCCCATTTGATTTTCAGGAGCAATCCCAGGATATCAGCTCAGTAATCGCAGCGTTTTCCACCTCAGCAGCTCCTGGGAAGGGTTGGTTAATCACCATTGATGTGGAAAGGATTCCCAAGTGCTGTAGGATCAGCTCAAGCAGTCACAGCTCTCCAGAGCTCCAAAGCCAGGATTTGGGGTTGTGTTGGTTTGAAAAGCCAGGTGTGTGCTAAGGAAGGCAGGAGCCTCCCCTGAAATGGAAAATGTAAAACCCCTCCCTCTGAACTGTCATAATCTTGAAATTAAGGGGCTCTCAGGTGAAAATATGGGAGCAGGAATAGCAGTTCTTTACTAGGGAAAAAATAAAAATAAAATTAAAGTGCAGTGATACAAAACAAACCCTGCCAGGGTCAGCCCATGCCCTGTCCCCTGTGTGTCAGGGGGTGGCACAGCCCCATCCCATGGGGGCTCAGCCCTCCTGCAGTGCCAGCTGTGGCTCTGCTGGAGCAGGGATCCTGCACAAGGGGGGAGTTTTCCTCTGCAGCTCCAGGGCTGCTGCAGATGGGCCTGGGCTCCCTCTGGCCATGCAGGGCAGCAGAAGCTGCTCCTCTGGCAATGCACTGGGCAAAGGCTGCTGGGCTGTCCCAAAGCTCAGATTGGATCCAGGTAGGAATGCTTGGCTCCTCCCCTGGGCAATGCAGCATCTCCCCATGGGATGCTGGGATTGGATCAGCCCTGCAGGGACACTCAGTGGCCATGGACAGAAGATAATTAATCATTAATGGCCCATGGACAGCAGAGATCTCCTGCAGGGAGGATTGGCTGGGGGAGAGATAAAGGAAAAACTGCCCATGGACAGCAGAGAACTGCCCCAGCTCTGACAGGTGGGGACTGAACACACACCCACATTTCCAACCTTAGACAGGGGTGGAAAATTTGGGCCTGGAGACAGAGCTGGCACCACAGAAAAGTGCCCCAAAATCTCCCATCCCAGACTGACCTCAGCTCCTCCTCTGGACCATGGGATGTTGGACAGTGCAGCCAAAATCCCGTCCCATTCCCACCCCACAGCTCCCATTCTCCCAGGGTGCTCCAAGCTCAGCCTTGAAGCTGGTTCATCCCTGCATATCCAGATGGACAAACCCAACCACACAAACAAGAGATAATTAAGATAATTATCACTTTAGAGACATTGCAGAGTCCAGTTCCTGCACAAAACCAAGGGAAAAGTTTCCTGCCTTGGGATGAGGAGTTACCCACTGGGAACAGCCAAACCCTGCACTAAATTCCTATAAAATCCCTTTAAATTCTCATTTTGTCACAGCCACCTTGCAAAGCAGACCCAGCACCCCAAGCACATCAACGTTGCAGCAGTGAAGATAAAACTAAACCCTTTAATCTGTTCCTTCCTCAGCTCACTGCTGCCCATCCCACCCCTCCCCAGGCTGGAATTCCACCGGAGCAGTTTTCCACGGCAGTCTGTCACTTCCTGCTAATCCTCCAGCCCTGAAAATCTTTTTAAATCCATCCCTGTCCTTCTGCATTTGCATAACTGTCTGGAAAGGCAACTCTAAAAAGGCAGAGTCTGATTTAGTGTGAATGAACATGTCAGAAAACATCGTCGGCTCCACAGCCCTCCTGTAAATCTTTCATGATTTAAGAGTTGCCAAGTCACCAACACCAGGAGTATCAGAAAGTCCTGGGCTTCACACAAAAGGATTCTCAGTCAGGCTTCCCCACTCAGGAGATGAATTTCCTTGTGAAAGCAAAGATTCCTACACTGAAGTTTTTTGGGTTTTTTTCCATGTCAAAATAAATCTGGGAAAGGTTAAAAATCTACTCAGGGTCTTGGTGAGAATAAGGATATTTAAAGCATTTTGCTGCTTGGAGGGGGAATTAAGGTTAAAAAAATATTATTTTCTTTGAGTGCTTTTAAATATCTTTAAAATGTGTCAAATTTAGACAAATTTAAAATATGTCAACCCTTTCCTGAGCACCCCTGTGGGTCTCCTGGGATGCTTTAACCCACATGGGCTGCCCAGATGAAGGATGGGGTCAGCACCAGGAGGACCCAAAAACTGGGCCAGGGTGCCCAGAGAAGCTGTGGAATCCCAATCCCTGGAAGTGTCCAAGGCTAGGTTGGAGCACCCTGGGAAGGTGGGAAGTGTCCCTGCCCATGGCAGGGGTGGCACTGGATGGGATTTAGGGTCCCTTAGGATTTGATGATTTCTCAGCATCAAGACTGACAATATTCTGCAAAGGCTACAGGAATTGTGCATTTATTCTCCAGAAAATCCCTGGGTTCTACCTCTGAATTCAAACACTCTCCCCCTGCAGCACCACCCTGGTGCCCATTAACTGCCCAAGTACTGGCACAGAGCTCCAGAAACAGAGAAAAACACAAATTTTTGCCTCCAGCAGAGACCACCTTGAAGCACCAGGCACCCATCAATGCTGGAAATCAGAAAGGACCACGAGGTGTTGTGAGGTTCTGCTCCACACCACCCAAAAAGCAAACCTAGGTTTCATAATAATTCATATCCCTGGGTTTCATAATAATTCATATAATTCATAATAATTCATCCTATCTCACTTGAATTTAGGAATTTTAATAAGTTTTCATTTCTCTGGCTGCCATTATAATCCCAGAAGAATTTGGGTTGGAAGACACCTTAAATCCCATCTCATTCCACACATTTTCCATGGGCAGGGACACCTCCCACTGTCCCAGGCTGCTCCAAGCCCCTTCCAACCTGGCCTTGAAATTTCCGCAGGTTTTATGGGATTCCTTGAAGAATGAGCTGCAATTTCAGTGTTTTTGTTTCTCCCACAGGTATCCAGGCAGGACTGGGCTAACCAGAAGGTTTCATTTCATTTTTATCCCACTCTATTCCAGGCCTGCACTGGGGGGAGTCTCCAAATTCTGCTTTTCCAAGATTTCCTTAAGGAAGCTCTTCCTGGGAGTGATCCAAGCCTGGCTTGGAGCAGGGGGATGGCCCAGAGCACCTTTGAACGTTTCCAACCTCCAGGTTTAATCCCTCCCCTGGGAATATCCATGGGTTTGCTTCCTACACGGATGCAGCGAGCTTTAAGTGCTACCTGCAACACATTTTTTCATGTTGTCAACCTAATAAAGTCCGGGAAAACTCTTCTGAGATTTCTCTTATTGGAAGTTTATTGACTTTCTGCCAGAAGTGACAGGGAAAACACGGAGCAGGGAGGGAGGGGAGGGAGCTTTCACAGCAGAGCTGCTAAAAATGAAACCCAAAGTGGTTCATCAAAAAGGAGTTGTTGGGTTGTTAGAAATATTTGTGAAGGAGAATCTCCTTCACAGATCCTTCTCCTGCTTCCCAGGAGAGCACTGAGGATGGATTGGGATGTGATTCCACGCACAGGTGACCATCCCTCATGGATAGGGTGCTCCAGGAGATATTCCCAAGGCTGCCAGAGCTCCAGGAGCATTTGGACAATGCTCCCAGGGATGCCCAGGGTGGGATTGTTGGGGTGTCTGTGCAGGGCCAGGAATTGCACTGGATGATCCTTAGGGCTCCCGTGCCATGCAAATATTCCGAGATTCTCTCTGGTGGTACCTACTCCCTGAATAAGACATGGACACCCTGACCCTGGAGAGCAGGATTCCTTATAACTCAACATTCTCCTGGTTTTTGGAAATATTCCCTTTTAAAAACCAAGAATTCCAACAATCCAAGCAAATATTCCAGCACACACAGGCAGGACTGGATTTCCCTGACATCCCCATCCAGGGCTGCATCCAAGGCATTTCCCAGAGCATCCCAGCAAGAGAGGGTGTGTCCACTGCCACCTGAACGTCCTCCTGTCCAGTAAAACTGGTATTTAATAAGCTGGGCTCTGCCAGGATCGTGCCAAGCCAGCCCCAGGTTCCACCTCTGTCCTCAGCATCCATGGGGTTTTATGGGAATGGTCCTGTTGGTGCTGCCTGTGCCCATTCCCATCACACAGGTGGATCCATGGAATCCCAGAAGGGTTTGGGTTGGGAGAGACCTTCAAGATCATCTCAACTTCCCCCCCCTGCCATGGCAGGGACACCTTCCACCTTCCCAGGCTGCTCCAAACCCTGTCCAACCTGGCCTTGGATGGGCCAGGGATGGGATTCCACAACCTCCCAGGGCAACCTCTTCCAATGTCTCTCCACTCCCAGAATAAGGAATTTCTAGGCTGAGAATCCAGGCTGATCCCACCCTGGCTGCAGACCAGGAGGTGCCAGGATCCTTCTCCATGGCCAACTTCTTGGGATAGTTTGGAAAACATTGGGATTTCAGCACTGGGCTCCACAACCCAAACTCAGCTTTTCCCTCGGCTTTTCCAACAACAAATCAGAGCCTCACCTCCAATGGAATTCCATAAATAAATAAATAAGGATTTGCTACGAGATTTTGACCCAGAACTCAGATTTTTTTTTTTTTTAGTCAGAAGTAATAATTGTGGGTGGTGGCTCCAAGGCATCCAAGGTGGCATCCAATCCCCTGGATTTGCATCCATAGGAATTTTTCCCTTTCTGACAGGGACCGGCAGCAAAGCTGAGCAGCTGCTGGTGCTCCAAAGCTCCACAGATATTCCCAGCTCTCTTCCATCCAAACTGGTCCTCTTCAAGCCCCGTTTGACATCCAGAGCTCTTCCTTCATCCAGTCCCACTTTCTCCACAGGAATGCTTTGTGGTCACCCTCATAAACCTTGACATTCCCAGATTTTCCAAGGACACCACCCACATTTCCAGCTCAAAATATGTTCATAATTTAAATTTATCTCTTCTGCCCAAAAATTCAGAGGAGAGAAAATGGAATTTCCTGATGCCAAGAGGAAACCCTAAAGTGATTCTGAGCCTCCCACCTGATCCTATCAGACTCCCCAAAAAAGGACAATTTGGAAAAGGTGTGGAATGGGATGAGCTTTGAAGTCCTTACAACCCCAAAGGCTTCTCCATTAAAAGTCCTCAGATCTGGGGATTTGGTGTGGCCTTTAAGAGGGTTTTTTTTCCTCCATTTAAAATGCTTGTGGGGTAAAACATTTTGATCAATTATGGTGATAATGACACAGGAGTGGAATTAGGAGCATAATTATAATTACCATTTTTATGCCCGGTTAATTAATCATAAAGTGCTACATTATAGAATTTTCCTCTTTAATGAAATTCATTATGGAGGCCCCTGCAGCCCTAAATTTTATGTTAAACAAATCAAACCTGGGGCTGTTGGCACAAACGTGGCCTTGGATCAACTGCTAAAACAGAGCTTGATGAGCCATTATCCAAAGGGATGGTGGGAAAAACGTTTTCCTGTGGTATTTTCAGGGTCCCCCATCATGGGGAGGAATGATGAATCTGACTCCATGTTCTTAAAAGGCCAATTCATTATTTTATGTTACTTATATTATATTAAAGAATGCTATACTAAAACTATACTAAAGAATAGAGAAAAGTTAAAAAGATATTTACAGAAGGCTTAACAAGATACCAATTAAAAAACTCGTGAGCTCTTCCAGAGTCCTGACACAGCCTGACCATGCTTGGTCATTAAGTTAAAACAATTCACGTGAAACCAATCAAACAGTGACCAGTTGGTAAACAGTGTCCAAACCACATTCCAAAGCAGCAAAACACAGGAGAAGCAAATCAGATAAGTACTGTTCTCATTTTTCTCTGAGGCTTCTCAGCTTCCCAGGAGAAGAAATCCTGGCGAAGGGATTTTTCCAGAAAATAAGACAGTGACAATTTTCCCACAAAAGATTTCCTCCAGGAGCTGGATTTGGCCTCCTCTGGAATTCATTGGCCATCAAAAGGGTTGAGTTACCCTCAAATTTTGGAGGAAAATCTGTGCTTGGAGGAGAAAACCCATTTTTGATGAGTTATTGATACAGATATTCCTGGAGGGAGTTTTTTTTTGATACAGATATTCCTGGAGGGAAACCATCCCACGCCTTGCTTTGGATAATTCTTTATCCATGGTCAAGGTATCAGCTCTAGCACCAGGATGTAATTCTAAGAGAATTACAGTGTGGGATCATGGTTTTCTGCCTTGCCAAAACCCTTTTACAACTAAACACTGAATTTTATCAACTAAATATTGAATTTTATCCCAAAATCAAAGGATTGTCCTGGAGAACACGGAACTGTGGAAAAACCAATGCTTGGAGTTGTAGAGTTTTGAAGGGAGAAGGGTTAATTTTTAGGATAGATCCCAACCAGCAGCACTGCCATTGCTCCAAATTCTCTTGGAAAAGCTGCAGCAAAACCCATGGACACCCTCTGGATTTGTCCCCCATGAGATCCCATGGGAGAATTCCTGCAGCGTCTTTTTCCCACTTTACTCTGGCTCTGAGACATTAAAAGCTTTGGTTTGGGTTGTTTTTTTCTTTTTCTGTTTGGGTTGGAATGGCAGGGGGTGGAACAAGATATTTTTTTAGACCCAAACCGCTCTGGGACTCCAGGATTGCACATTCCAAGTCCTTCCCAAGGGAAGCAGCAGGAAGGATTTCACAGAGCCACCCTAAAACCTGAGCACAGCTTCCACCCCCAAAACCATCCTCCCTGTTGGCCTCAGAAATACAAAATTGGCTCACGGAAGAGCCATGAAAAAACAGAAAGAAGCAAAGATTTGGTATTGATGGGGGTTTTCAGCCATAAACTCCTCTTGGTTCCTAAAGTTGGAAAGGTGAGAATGTCCAGGCCTATCCTGGCTTTGGCATTTCAGCACATTCCTGAGCCAGGGAGGAAACTGCAGTATCTCCTCTCTCTGTTTACTAATTACTCCTCTAATTACTGCTCTTGATTAGCCCAGAGGTCTCATGAAAATGTGTTTGTTTTCTCAGGAAATCAGGATTTGCTTTGTTCCTCCTCACACCTGAGTGTGTTTTCCCCTGCTCGCCCGGGCCTGCAGGGCTGAGGCCAGAGGAGCTGGTTTGGAAGCTGCCCCCGTGGTCTGTTCTCTAAATTGATATAATTCAATTTACATACTCAGGGCAGCTTTGCATGGAAAAGGTAGAGGACAATTTTTGGATTAAATAAGGAGGTGTAAAAGATGTCAAACAATGGCAGCCCCAGATTTGCTAAATTGGCTGCACAGTGAGTGCTGTGGGACTCTGTGGTGTTGTGAGGTCCCCAGGACGAGGTGAGAGATGAGAATTTGACTCCATGTTCTCAGAAGGCAGATTTATTATTATATTATATTATATTATATTATATTATATTATATTATATTATATTATATTGTATTGTATTGTATTGTATTGTATTGTATTATATTATATTATATACTAAAACTATACTCAAGAAAGAGAAAGGACACATCAGTAGGGTAGAAAATAAATTAATAATGAAAGCTCGTTACTGACTTCTCAGAGTCTGACCCAGCTGGACTGGGATTGGTCATTAATTAAAAAAGTAATGAGCAATCCCAAATGACCAAATGACCAAAATTAAAAATTCACATGGAACCAATCAAAGATGCACCTCTTGGTAAACCATCTCCAGACCACATTCCCAAGCAATCAGATAATTATTGTTTTCATTCTTTTCTGAGGCCTCTCAGCTGCCCAGGAGAAAAAAATCCTGGGAATTTTTCAGAAAAGGGATTTTCCAGAAAATATCCTGGTGACAGGACTCCCGAGCAGGGCCATGCTGTGGCTTTCAAAACTCTTCCCTCTGCACTTGCTGCTGGATTATTTGGAGCAGAGACCCTTCAAAATGAGCAGCTTTTGGATTTTGTGACCTTCTGAACCATGCAGTGAAGATATGAGCTGAACTCACCCTTCTTGCCTGTGTAGAAGATAAGAAAAATAAACAACATCATCTAAAAATCTCAGAGGTCCCATCTCTAACTCATTCAAAATTCCTTCAAAAATCCCCACAGGTTGTCCTTGGTCCCCAGCTAGAGAAGGTATTGTTTTGTCTCCCTGTGAAAAATGGCAATCACTTTTTTTTTTTTAATTTTTAAAGTTTAATAGTGACAAAATGGTTATAAAAATAGTAATATAATTACAGTAATAATGATTTGGACAATTTGGATTAAGACAATATGAGACAATAGAAACAAAGAGTTATGGACAGTCCGGGTACCTTTTCTGGGCAAAATAAGCCCGAAAAAGGACCCATGTTAACAGAGGATTAACCCTTAAAAACAACAGCCTGTTGCATATTCATACACCTCATCCATGGTGCATAAATTCCATTCCAACACAGGATTCTGTCTGGGCAGTGTCAGCTGCTTCCTCTGAATGCTGACGGCATCGTTCTGCCTGAGCAAGGTGGGAAGAAGTTCGTTTCTCCTGATAATGGAGCAAAAAATTCTTTTTCTCTGAAAGATTCAGGTGTCCTGTGGCTGCTATCCTGCTGCGAGTCCTTTCTTTAAAAAAGTATCTTACATAGCATAGTTTCTATTTTAACATTTTGTTATAACCTAAAACTGTATTTAACACACTACTTAAGAGAATTAACACAGCATAACTTTCTAACATAACACATATAATATTAATTTGAATATTTGCAAAAAGCCAATCAAAAAATACGCATTTTACTCCCTACTCTGTGAAGAGAGCTCACCATCCCCTACTATGAAGCTCAGAACTACACACCAAAACAGCACAGAATCTGAAAAATACAAAAGCCAAACCCTGAGGTGTCAGAGCAGGCAGAAGCTCCAGAGCTGAGCAGCATCATCATGGTCCCTGCAGGCAGCTCGGGTCAAGGACAAGGAGCTCCTCTGGAGAGCTTCTTGAACTTGAGAAAGCTCTGAAAGGTTTTGGCAATATCCTTGAGGAGCAGGACACCACCTCTGCTTCCACTCAGTGTGCGGGAAGGCGAGACCATTAAAGGGCATCTCAACAACTCAAGTGAGTCTCAGCTCAAAATAATTCAATTTTAATTGAACACCTGATTCTGTGCCTCAAATGAATTCTGCCAAGCTTCACCTTCACCTCATTTTAACTGTAAACCACCACAAACATTTCTGTTGTTTTTCATTACAGAACACAGCCCAAATAACCTCAAACATGGGAAAAAAACTTGTATAATTAAAGTGCAGAGTGATTCTGGCATCAAAACAAATGGGACAAAAAATAGGTATATAATATATATTTAATTTTATATTAATTATATAAATATATATTATATATTATAATATATTATATATTATTTTATACCATATTATTAAATCATATTATATAAATAAATATTATTTATATTTTTATTTATTTATATATTTAACCAAACCCAGCCTCTGGTATCCCTCTCTGCATTCCCACTGCCTCCAGGGGTTATAAATCCACAGCACCTCCTTTTCCCCTCTCCATATCCACACATTCCTGGTCTGAAAAAGTTCTTTAAATCATAACCCTCCAAAGCCAAGGGAATCAGGTCTCTGCCAGTGCCCAAAGGCTTCAGGGACATTTCCATGCTTCCTGAGGTATTTGTGAGGCCCAGTTTTCATGGGAAGTGCAGGAATCCTGGAGCAGACAGCATAACTTTGGATCCACAAGTAATTTAAGGGAAAAAATATGATTTTGTTAATAGTCTACAAAAGGGAATCATCTTTTCTAAAGTTTCTTTCTTACCTGGAATTTTTCACTTCCGAATGTCTTTAGGAAGAGCTGAGAAAATTATTTGAGCACTCCCTGAAATCACAGAAGGGCCCAGCGGGCACCTACTCAAATTAATTGTGTTTCTGCAATATCCTGATTTCTCACCAAGGGAGGAAAAGCACAAACTGCAGGACTCAAAGGGCTGAAAAAAAAAATAAACCCATAATTTCATCGTCAGGAGGGTTTCGGATGCAAATCCCAGGAAATGCCCCCAGCCTCCTGAGATCCTTGAAGGAAGGGGCACCAAAACCAAGATCAGGCTCATCAGGATCTTTCATTTGTCCTGGAGTCACAAACTGGTGGGAAAATCCTGCCCATTTCCTTAAGGATAATTATTGGCAGAGTCTTTAGACAAATCATGGAATCATGGAACGGTTTGGGTTGGAAGGATCTTGAAGCCAGCCAGTCCCACTCAGGGACACCTCCCGCTGTCCCAGGCTGCTCCAACCTGGCCTTGGACTCTTCAGGGATCCAGGGGCAGCCACAGCTTCTCTGGGAATTCCATCCCAACCCTCCCAGCCAGGAATTCCCAATTCCCAATCTCCCATCCATCCCTGCCCTCTGGCAGTGGGAGCCATTCCCTGTGTCCTGTCCCTCCATCCCTTGTCCCAATCCCTCTCCACCTTTTTTCCTCCCTGGTTTCATGGCTTTGCAGCCCCCACCCTTCCAGGCCCTGATCCCACGTGTCCTTGCAAACAGAGGGAGTGAAAGGACATTTTTAGCTGTTTTGATTTCTTCCATAAATAATTTTTCTACCAAAGAATACAGAAATAAAAGAATCCTTTAAAGAAAAGGACTCCCACATTGGCACCTTCTCTTTCAACCCCAGACATCCAAAACAACACAAAGGTGACCCCAAAATGGAGATGGAGAATTTCCCTGTCTTGGTTTGGAAAGCCAGGTGTCTGCTCAGGAAGGCAGGAGCCTCCCTGAAATGGAGAATGTGAAACCCCGCTCCCAAATTGCTATAAATTTTACATTAAGGGGCTCTCAGGCAACAAAAATATGGGAGCACGGAATAGCAGTTCTTTAACAGGGAAGAAAATCAAAGGATGAAATGAACAATGCAGTGACCAAACCAACAGTGCCAGAGTCAGAGCCCAGCCTGACACCCTGTGGGTCAGGGTGCTGGCACAGCCCCATTGGAATTGTGGCTCAGCCCTCCTGCAGTGCCAGGGGTGGCTCTGCTGGAGCAGGGATCCTGGAGAAGGGTGGAGGCTTCCTCTGCAGATCCAGGGCAAGGAGAGGCAGCTGCTGCTCCTCTGGGCAATCCAGTGCAGAAGCTGTGCTGGTGTTCCAGAATCTCCAGATTCTATCCAGGCAGGAATGCTTGGCTCCTCCCTCTGGGCTCACATCTCCCAATGGGATGCTGTAGTTCTTATCAGCCATGCAGGGACATTCCATGGCTGTTATCAGCAGGTGTCCCCTCCCCAGGGAGGAGTGGGTGTGGAAGAGATAAGGAAAAACTCCCCACTTGACAAGAGACAACTGCCACACAGATGGTGATAGGACACATCTTGCCAGGCAATCTGGAACATTCCCACACTTTCCCTTCCAAGCTTTCCCCTAAATCCCCCAGTTTCTCTCTCTCTCCACCTTCTCAGGTAGCACAGATCAACATTTTTCACAAGAGAAGAGACGTGGTGAGAAGCCAGACCTGTAATTCCTGCCCTCCTTTGTTTTAAATCCGGTGATTTATGCAGGGAGGAGTCTCAGTCCATAACCGTGTCATTGTTTTGTTGCACTCACTCCTGTTTTCCAATTTCAAGCATTTTAACTCTGCCTCACCAAGGATTTGCATTCAGTTTGGGGAAAAGACTTCTCACAGCACTGAATAGCTTCAATTAATCAGATCATAATTTCTCTCTGCTGGCTGCTTCTCTGAAATTAAATTATTGCTCATTTGCTGACTCCAAGTAGGAAAATCATTTCTGGAGAACAGAAAATTTGACAGAAGATGCAGTTGGAAGCTCTTAAAGAATCGAGCATGAATTTGCTAAAACACTTCAGCAAAAGTTTCCTCAACACTTTCAGACAAAGGAAGCAGGGAAAGGGGGAGGATTTAACTCCTCTCAATGTGACAGAGGTGACAAAAGTCACCCTAAATTCCAGTTTTAGAATCCCAGAATGGTTTGGTTTGGAAGCGATCAAAGCTCATCCCATTCCACCCCTGCCATTGGCACCTTCCACTATCCCAAGGCTGCCTTGGACACATCCAGGGATAATTTAGTCCTTAAACTGCATCCTTCAGATCAAGCAAATAAAGATCAATTCAAGTTTGTTTGGGGCTATTTTTTTCCCATATTTTCTCCCGTCCAAGGAATTTTCCTCCTCCTGTGGCTCTCAGGGAGGAGCTGCTGCCACTTCCACCTCACCTGAACATCTTTTCCTGCTCAAACACCGTGGGTAAGAATTTGTTCTTTGACCACTTCTAAGTTTTGATGTTAAAATTTATTAATCTGCCTAAAACAAAGCCCTGTCTCTGCTACAGAGAAGGATTATACGAAATAAATGCCATTTTTTTCCAACTCATTTAAATAACTTACATTAACTCATCTTAAAACTGATCTCAACATGTTCCATCTTTTTTTTACATTAAATTAAAACAGCCAGCTCTGATCCCTGTGTTCACTGGAATGTGTTACAAGGCACTTCTCTTTTTCCCAAACCTTTTTTCCAACCACTTAATTCCACCCCTTTCCTCTTTCCTGAGGATTCTGTACTGGAGGTCCTGATCTGGCAAAGAAACACGTTGAGAGTATTGAAAGTATTACTGAAATAACCTTTAAAGTCCAGGATTTTCCATGTCTGCTCCGAGCCAAAGCCTAAATGTGGGAAAATCCTGCAAATCCAGAGGGAACAACACAGCAGAGAAGGTGGAAAATTAGGTGGGAATACCTGGGAAGATGCTTCAGAGAAACTGGAGGAATTTCAGGCAAGGGCAGAAATTTGTGTCTCACTAATTTGACAGGCTGAGATCCTTGGGAAAGCTCTGTCAGAGCATTCCCTCACTCCAAAATGTGCTTTTAACCAAATTAATCCATGGTTTGGGGGTGGAATTAAGTATGGGACAGTCCCACAGATAAATCAGGATGAGGAAATGTGGAGGAACTGATTAAAACCAGCCTCTGATTCCTGCACCTCGGGCTGTTTGTAACCACAGATGGGGTTTTCATGAATATCCCTGGTTTAAGATATTTTCCTTCGGAATTGTTTTCGTTTTGCTGTGCATTTGCCAAGCCAGAAGTGATCAAAATGTAAAATTCTAACAAACCATTTAAATCAACAATTAGTGAAAAACTCAAATACAACCTGTGCTTCTGCCTGGCACATTCCCAAAAAGTTTTCCAGCTGTTTTCTCCTGAACCTCCCCCAGTTCTCATGCTGGATTTTCACAATCACTGGGCCAGACTCTCTCTGTGAAAACTGAAGCTGCACCCACAAATCTCTGCTGGTTTTTCCTCTGTCACCCAGGAGTTCACTCATTCATCAGTTCGTAGAATTTTTTCCTACGATTTCAGAGAAAAATAAAATTCAGTGATTCACCAGAACAACAATTCCAGCTGCTGAAATCCACACATTTATGCCTGGAAGGGTGATAGCAAAGAAACCCTTCATGTTTGTGGGGTTTATCCTCATTAACCCCAGTCCGGAGTAAAGAGTGGGATGGAAAATTTAACCCAAGGAATTTTGGGGTCCATTAAGGAAGATAAATTTGGTATCACCACAGCTGATTTTATCACTCCATCCTGCTAGAGTGAGCATTAAAAGCTCCCAGTCAGGACTGTGGGCTCAAACCTCTTCAAATTTACTTTTAAAATTGCTTTTTCAATTATTATTACCATTAATTCCCAATCTTTATCCAAACCTGACCTGGAACTGTCTCAATAAAATTGTCCCTTGCACTGCAGCATTTAAAACCTTTTCCAGCTGATTCTGGCATTTGATATCCAATTTTTATTTATTATTCCTTTCAAATCTCTTCCAGGAAGAGATAAAATGTGCTCCATCCCATTATCCCAAACGCAGCTCCCTCAATATGAGATCCCATAAATATTTTGGAGCTGGAGGCTGAATGCTTAAAATGGTGATTCCAGCAGGGAAAACCTGAGAAAAATCCCCTGCCCAGATCATTTTGAAGGATCCACACACAGAAATCCTTCAGCTGCCTCCTTAGGAATTTCCAGCTGATTATATTCCCAAATTCCAGCGGCCTCAAATCCGCAGGGAATGCTGAATCCCCTCGAGGTGATGCTTGGGTCATAAAAGTGATCCAGAAAAATGAGGAGCAGAGCAGGAAAATTGCATCTCAAAATTCTGTTTTCTACCCAAGCAATATCCCATTCCTAGAAATGCAGGATGGGAAACCATTCCCAATCCCATCCTTACCTCCAAGGATTTCAATGGCCATGCCCAGAGAGGGGTGGTGAGCAGTGCTGCGTCCAGCTGGTGGCCGGGCACCAGTGGTGTCCCTCAGGGCTCTGTGCCAATATTGAACAGCTCTGTTCAATTTTCTTTTTGATGACACAGTGTCTTCTGCTGAAAGATGTGGCTGGGGATGTGTTCCGTGTCCATCTCATAGAGGTGGGGCAGTTCTCTGCTGTTAATTAGACAGTTTTCTTTGTTAATTAGACAGTTTTCTTTATCTCTTCCCACAGCCAATCCTCCCTCCAGATCTCTTCTGTCCATGGGCCATTAATGATTAATTATCTGCTGTCCATGGCCACTGAGTGTCCCTGCAGGGCTGATCCAATCCCAGCATCCCATGGGGAGATGCTGCATTGCCCAGGGGAGGAGCCAAGCATTCCTACCTGGATCCAATCTGAGCTTTGGGACAGCCCAGCAGCCTTTGCCCAGTGCATTGCCAGAGGAGCAGCTTCTGCTGCCCTGCATGGCCAGAGGGAGCCCAGGCCCATCTGCAGCAGCCCTGGAGCTGCAGAGGAAAACTCCCCCCTTGTGCAGGATCCCTGCTCCAGCAGAGCCACAGCTGGCACTGCAGGAGGGCTGAGCCCCCATGGGATGGGGCTGTGCCACCCCCTGACACACAGGGGACAGGGACTGCTCTGACCCTGGCAGGGGTGGTTTTTTTTGTTTGTACTATTGCATTTGTATTTTTAATTTTCCTAATGAAGAACTGTTATTCCTGCTCCCATACCTTTGCCTGAGAGCCCCTTAATTTCAAAATAATAATAATAATTCCGAGTTTTAATTCAGAGTTTACATTTTCCATTTCAAGGGAGGCTCCTGCCTTCCTTAGCAAACACGTGGCTTTTCAAACCAAGACACTTGGATGAGGGGATTGAGTCTTTCATTAGTAAATCTGCAGACAGCACTAAGCTGGGATTGTGTGTCCATCTCTTGGAAGGCAGGAGGGTTCTGCAGGGAGACCTGGAACAGTTGGATGGATGGGCAGAGCCTAACAGGATGAAGTTTAATAAATCCAAGTGCTGAGTCCTGAATTTTGGCCACAATAGCCCCCTGCAATTTTATAGGCTGGGGATGGTGTGGCTGGACAGTGCCCAGGCACAAAGGGACCTGGGGGTGCTGGTCACAGCCAGCTGGACATGAGCCAGCAGAGTGCCCTGGGGGCCAAGAAGGCCAATGGCTCCTGGCCTGGCTCAGGAATGGTGGGGCCAGCAGGAGCAGGGGGGGTCATTGTGCCCCTGCACTGGGCACTGGTGAGGCCAAACCCTGAGTGCTGTGCCCAGCTCCGGCCCCTCAGCTTGGGAAGGACCTTGGGACACTGAGCACATCCAGAGGGGACAACGAGGCTGGAGAGGGGCTGGGAACACAAACCCTGTGAGTGAGGAAGCCCTGAGGGAGCTGGGGGTGCTCAGCCTGGAGAAAAGGAGACTCAGGGCTGCCCTCATGGCTCTCACAGCTCCTGAAAGGTGCCTGTGCTCAGCTGGGGCTGGGCTCTGTCTCCAGCAGCACTGACACAGCCAGAGCACACAGCCTCGAGCTGCACCAAGGGAAATACAGGCTGGATAGCAGGAAAAGGTTTTTACAGAAAGGGTGAGAAAGTTCTGGAATGTTCTGCCCAGGGAGGTGGTGGAGTCCCCATCCCTGGGTGTGTTTAACAAAGCCTGGATGTGGCACTGGGGGCCAGGGTTGAGTTGAGCTGTTGGGGCTGGGTTGGACTCCATGATCCTGAAGGTCTCTCCCAACCCAGTGATTCTGTCAATTCTGTGAAGTCTTGGGGGATTTGCCATGGAAAAGCAGCAGCCACCCTGAGGTGGCTCTGGAGCTCTCCTTCCCGTTTGGAAGTCATCGCCAACAACACGGGAAAACTTCCGGCCCTCACGGTTCCTTCTTGGAATGTTTAATCCCAATAAACCATTCCCAGCTCAAACACCATCTCCTCATCCATCAGCTCCATGATTTTGGCAGGCTGGATGTGACAGCCCCTGCTTCAACCTACATTTATTTCAAGAATGGCACAAATAAACACAGCCTGGGGAAAAAAAGCCATTTATTTTTCCTCCATTAATCCCAATATTTTGGGATCTGCCTGTCAAATATTTAAAGGATTATTTTCTCCCAGTCAAAAAGCTGCTTGTCCCTGTAAAGTAACAGCTGCTCCTACAAGGAATATTCACATTTTCATGTTGCCTTTACCAGGCAAAATGGGATGAAAGGGCTTGGAGCAACCTGGGATATGGGAACATTTCCCTGCAAGGGATGGAATAAAATTATTTTTAAGCTCTCTTCCAACCCCCAACCATTCCAGGATTTTAGGAAAACTTGGATTTAGCATTTTAAAAATGGAATTACCCTTATGTGAGCAAACAGGGTAAAATTAATGAACATATGTCTTACTCAAGTGCTGTTGGGGGACTTTAATTAAAGCACAATTTAAGTTTTACCACCCAGCAAAGGCATCTAAATATAAAAGGGAAATTATTCCTGAGCCTGTATTCCCTTATAAAATATATTTAAATAAATATTTCCATTTATTCCCTATCTATTTCCATATATCCATGAATTTTGTGCCAAAAAAAAACCCCTGAAACAGCTGCTGAGCACCATTTATTCCATTCATAATTAATAATTTTTTTTTAAATTATTTTATCCCTCTAATATTTCCACATGCAAAATCCATTTGTTATGGAATCATTAAGGCTGGAAAAGAACTCCAAGATCAAATCCAAGCTTTGCCCACACACCCTTACAGCCATTAAACCATATAGGAAATCCCAAATTTACTCATTTTTTGAGCACTTCCAGGACTCTTTTCCTATTAAAAAAAATTTAAAAAATTAAAAAACAATAAAACCAGAAGGTCTTTCCAGACAATTGGAACACTGCATCCATGGAAAAGCCACTAAAGATGGCAGTGACTGTCACGTCCACCAGTTTATGGATTTAGGAATATCTTGGAAAATTGCATTTTTCAACCTCACCCAATTTTGGCATCTTTTGTGCCATAAAACCACCGGAGCAATTCTTGACTCTCCAGATTTGTTGGGATGGGATCATCCTGTGGATCTTTAGGCTGGGACAACTTCCAAGATTCCCTACAGAGGCCAAGAATTCCCAGGAAAATTCTGGTATGAGAATGGAACTCAAATTCTGCCTTCATTTACAGCAGCAGCAGAAGGTGGGGGAAAGGCAGGAAAGGAAAAAAGGTGGGAAAGGAAAAAAAAGGCAGGAAAGGAGAAAAAGGCACGAAGAGGAAAAAAGGCAGGAAAAGGGAAAAGGTGGGAAAGAGGAAAAGGCGGGAAGGGGGAAAAAAGGCAGGAAAAGGGAAAAGGTGGTAAAAGAAAAAAGGCAGGAAAGGAAAAAAAAGGTGGGAAAGGGGAAAAGGCCGGAAAGGAAAATAGGCAGGAAAGGGAAAAGGCGGGAAAAGAGAAAAGGCAAGAAGGGAGAAAAAAGGTGGGAAGGGGGAGAAAAAGGTGGGAAGGATGAAAAAATAGTGGGAAGGGAGGAAAAGAGAGAGGAAAACAGGGGAAAAGGCAGGGATAAAAAAAGGGGAATTAAGCAGGGAAAAGGGGGAGAAAGGCAGGGGGAAGGTGGGAAAAGGCGGGAAAATGTTGGGGGAAATAGGGGGAAGAAAGGGGCAGGGAAACAGGGGAAAAAAGGGTGGGGAAATTGTGGGCAGGGAGGGAAAGGCGAGGAAAACTGAAAAAACCTCAAACCCAAAATTCCACCTCCCACTGTCCCAGGCTGCTCCAAGCCCCAGGGCCCAATCTGGCCTTGGACACTTCCAGGGATCCAGAGGCAGCCCCAGCTTCTCTGGGAATTCTATTCCAGGGCCTCACCACTTTCACAGGGAAGAATTTTTCCCCAAAACCCCAAATTATACTGGGTTTTGGGGAGCACTGGCCTGCTGAAGGAGGTGAGTGCATTTTTACCCATCTCCCAGATATTTTTCTCTTTGGTTTCAAATTACCCCTCTCGAGCTTTTAAACATCACCCACATTCCATGTGATCCCAGAAGCGGGATGGAAAAATTTGGGAGCATTTTTCCAACCCCCTGCTCAAGTAGAGAAAAGCAAAGCCAGTTCCCAAAAGAAAGGCTTGAAATCACTTTTTTTTTTTCTCATAATTATTTGGGGTGTTTATGTGTCATTTACCTCATTTTTCCCCGCTTAAATTTTTTCCAGAGTCACACACAGATTCTCACCCAGGGGGGATGGAATGGATGAGGAATAAGAGGCATCATCACTCCCAAACAAGGCTATTTACAGCCCAAACAGCAGCTGGGAGCATGAACTCACCAGAAAAGCTGAAATATAGATCTGACTCAGGGCTCGTGGTGTTCCACTGGCAGAGCATTCCATCAAAATCAAAAATCCCGGATTTCACACCGGTTTTCCTGGAGCAGCAAGGAAAAAGTCGCTCTGCTGTCAACCCTCGGGTAGCAAAAATTTAAAGGGAATGAGCTCCAAAAACTTCCCTGAAATGGAAAATGGAAAATCAGCCGGGCTTGCAAGGAGGAAATAAATAAAAAGAAAAGAGGTGGATCCAGCACAAATCCTCTTCCAGCTCTTCCCACAGGAATTTCCCGTGGGAATCTCCCCTGGCCAGATGTGACACTGTGCTGGTCACACCCTCAGAAATGCCCTTTTCCAGCTGTTCCAGTGGCCACTGGGTCATCAGTTATCCCAAGGAGTGTCCCAGACCAGGAGATGAAACTCGGGAAGGGAAAATCTTCCCAAGAAGGATCTTCCCAGGCCCAGTCCTGGTGGGGCTCTGATTTTATGGATTTTGCCAATCCTGTGATCCCTGTGCCAGGTGATGTTTGGGATGAACGTGGCTCTTTCTAGGAGAAGACACACAAACCCTCACATCCAGCCCTCTGCATCTCAGGGAAAAATTGCATTTTAAATTAAATAATTAATTTTAAAAGTAATTAAGAATTAGTCCTTTTCTTATGGGACTAGCCTGAAACAAATTTCTCTTTAGACAAACCACACCTTTCATCCAAGATATCCCAGCAGGGTAAAACACATCAGCGTGAAGGTGCTGGTTCCTAAATATTCCATGGAATGTGCAGAAACAGGGAATGACCTTCCCTAAAAGCTTCCCCAGCTGGGAGAATGCTCAGGCAGGAGGAGCAGGAGCCGCATTGTCCCATGGGGGACCAGCATCCCATTTTCCCAGCCTGGAATGGATTTTTTTGGATCCCTGGGGCTGTTCCAGGCTGGGAAATGGGCACTGAGGCTGCAGCCAGCTCTGAGATTCTCCAAGGAGAAGGAGAATGGGCATGGTCAGAGCTTGTGGATGAATAAAGATCCAGAGATTCCTGTCCTCCCTTCCCACTGGAAGGACAGAGAGCCTTCCTCATGGAATTCCAGACTGGTTTGGGCAGGAAGGGATCTTAAATCCCATCTCATTTCACCCCTGCCATGGGCAGGGACATTTTCCACTCTCCCCAGGTGCTCCAAGCCCTGTCCAGCCTGGCCTTGGGCAATTCCAGGGATGAGGTGTCACTTGTAACATGGAATTCAGAGTTTTCCAGAACCAAACACTTCCTACCCCATCTGGCTAAAGGATGACAAATTGACAGATTTTCCACTGTTGTTTTTTTTTTCCAGGCCATGAAAAAACCAACCTTTATCACCATTATTATCCCATCTCTTATTCCCAGCTCAAGGAATCCCAAACCACATTTAAGCCCCTGCCCTTCAGTTCAGCCAGGAAAACTCCTCAAAATCCCCTTTTATATGAACAACTGAACAGCTCTGCTCTCACATCTGTCCTCATTTCACCACCAAACACTCAGGAGCCAGAATCCATCTGCTGTCTGCAGCTCCCACCAGGAATTCCAAGTTCTGGGCTCCTTTCCTGCCCACCAGGAATGTTAATCCATCACCACAAGAGGGGCCTTTTGCTCAGAGCTCCCCCAAATCCAGCAGGAAAGTTCTGGGGAATCTGCAGGTGGCGTTCCTGCTGCTGCAACCACGCCATGCATCATCAGGATGGAGTTTGGGAAGGATGCTGATGAATCCCAGGCTATTTTTATGCATTATTCCTCATTTTTGTTCTCTGATTAATCCCTCTCGGTGTCTGTGGCAGATTCCTGGGCTGATTTCCTTGGAAACACCAGCACTGGGAAGGAGGAGGGAGCACCATCCCCATCATCCCACAGCTTCTCCCGCTGGGCTGGCCATGGGAAATGTGGGACAGCAGAGGGATCCCGGATGCTAAAACAGATTTTTGGCACTCAGACCTAAGGGCAAGCAGCAGGAACATTGTCAGGACCCAGGACATTGCTCTGGCTGCCCTGGGGGACTCCAGCCCCTGGCAGGGGCTCAGAGACCTTGGCACGGAGTCACAGACACCTGGGCCTTTGATTGTAGCCCATGGAAACAATTCCCAGCTTTGTGTGAGGAGTTACAAGCCACAAGGGTTTGAGTGGAATGGCAGTGAATTTATCACAGGGTGAAAATGGAGAATTTTGGGGTTTTAGAATGGGGGTTCAGGGGGCAAGATGGAGGAATCTGGGCATGTCCTGTCCTTCTTCTTGTTCCTCCATCTTCTGCTGTGATGGTGGCACTGCTGGATTGGTTTAGGGTAGAGCCAGACTGTCTGACATGGGTGATAGGGATTGGAACATTACTGTAAATAAAGTACAGGTAGGTTTTAGTATAAAAAGCCAACACCACCCCAAGGGCGTTCAGTGTGCCACAACCCAACCTGCTGGACAGACCTCAGCAGGCCAGAGAAAGAATGGAACAGATAAGAGAAAATAAACAACCTTGAGAACCAGAGCCGAGGAATTCTGCCGAGGAATTCTTCTTCGGTCTCAGGGCTGGGAAAAAGAGACTTTCCAACACCTCGGGGTCACCTTGACACCAGAGACCCCGTCAGAACATGAATATCCCAGATTTCTGAGCACCCCAAAAATCCCACAGCCTTGTGGGGTATCCAGAGGGCCCCCCTGGAGCAGCAGGAAGAGCCACCCTGAGGAGAAGACGGAGCAGGACTGAGGGATTTTTGTCATCACCTTTGTTATTCCAACAAATCCCACCAAATCTCCACAGCCAAGCTGGAAATGTCCTGGCCAAGACCAAGATCAGGCAGCACTTCCCAGGAAGCCGATTCCCACAGACCCTCAGGCCTCAGGAACACCTCAAATCCCAGGATTTGCACAGAAATGGGGCCTGGGAGCCCCTCCGAGATCCCAACACAGCTGAGGGGCACAATCAGCCCCAAATGCCACCAAAATCCAGGGGGAAATCAGGGAAAAGGCAAAAATACAGGATGTGCTGTAAATAATTTATGTCAAAAAGTGATTTTAATTAAGGTTTAAAAGCACAGGCATCAAAACTGCACTGCAGAGACCCCTGAGCATCCTCCCAGCCCCAATCCCAAAATCTTTTGCCAGATCTCCCAGCAGCAAAACTTCTGCCATTTCCTTCCTCCAGAGGAATCAAACATCAAAATAAAATAAAATAAAATAAAATAAAATAAAATAAAATAAAATAAAATAAAATATAAAATAATCCCTGACTAAACCTCTGAGTACCAATTCTCTGCTTGGAGCTGCCCATCAGAAATCAAGGAAAATGCAAGGGTTTCCTCACTTTCAGTTGGATTCCAGTGTCCCATCCTGCCTGGAGCTGTGGGATTCTCCCAGCATCCCAGCTTTGCACACAACACTTCATTTGACTCCTAGTGAAGCAAAATTAGAGGAAACAATTAATTTTAAAGACTCAGATTGCTCAAACAATATTTCTGTTGAAGCCCATGCCAAGCTCAGCCTCGTTAATTACTTCTTTGGTCATTATTATTAGAGCTGCTAATCACAATCACAGATTAATGAGCGTGGGTCCCGTTGAGAGCCTGCCAAGCCCGAGCCTGGCTTTGGAATTTTGAGCCATCCTTGCACATGGAGCTGGAGTCAGGCTCAAGTTTTGATTTTCATGATAGGCTGAGTTTTATTTGCTCAGTGACTTCACACACAGGGAGAGGAGAGGGAATTCTGCCTGTCCCACAAACCAGATTTCCTCATGAATTTCCTCATGAATCCCTCATTATCACACAAGGATCTGCTGGCACTTCCAACCCCAGCACCCGTGGCTTTGCAATTAACCTCCTTCTCTGATGGAAAAAAGGAAAATGTCCTTTAATAAATATCCTTTATTTATTTCCTATATTAAATCCTTTATATCCTGTATTTTAAAAAATCCTTTATTAAATATTTTTACAGCTGACTGTGGCAATAATTAGAGCTCATCCCTATAAAAAGTAGGGAGGAATCCTCTCAGATTCCTGTGGCACAAAGAGGGGTGTTCTGCCTCAATTGCAGTGCCTCTGGATCCTTTAGGAATTAAGAATCCATAAGGAAGCAGGAAAAGACAAGGAAGGAATGGAAGCAGCAGAGCAGCTCTGGAGGGGGAGCCTGAGGAGCCAATTAACCGAGCAGGACAATTTATTCCTCCAGCTCCAGTCAATATATCCTGATTTTTGTTAATGGGAAGCCCTTGAGCTGGAAATGCAGGATCTCAGCAGTCCTGCTCTCAGAGCAGACCCAAATTAGCAGCTTAATAGTGCACAGCAGGCACTGGGAGCACACGGCCACAATTTATTTACTGCCCACTCTGCTTCTCCCACAGCTCAGCCCAGGATGGACAAATCCAAAATTATTGATCAGTGCCATCGAGAGACCCACACTTGAATAATTTCCACCACGTCAGCTGCGTTTTGTGACCCTTCGAGGCTTGAAACCCAAGTTTTCACAGAATTCCAGGCTGGTTTCCACATTCAATCCCATCTCATCCCACAGGCAGGAGCTCCTTCCACCATCCCAGGCTGCTCAGCTGGTTACAAAGCTGGTTACAGAGAAAAATCCAAGCTGGTTACAGAGAAAAATCCCAAATTACCACCTTAAAAAGGAGGAATCAGAAGATGGGCCCCTGATTCTTTTGAAGTGACACATTTCAAACGCACACTCAGCCACCAGACATGTGACAAATGGATCAGTGACAGGAGACAGAGCATAAATTCAATATTTTTCACTGATAAATTGTTGCTCTTCCATTTCTGTCAAGTCTTAGTTTTCCATTTTAATTCCTTGTGACAAAGCAGCCGAATTTCAACATTCCCTTCCTCCTCCAAAGCCCTGCCCACAAAGCTGAACCTCTGCTCTCTGCACAGCTCCAATAAAAATCAGAAATTATTATTAATCCTCAGGAAGCAACTGCATAAAACTGATGGAAAACTTTATGACCACAGCCAGGCCTTGGTTTGGAACGAAACCCCCACACCAAAGATGGAAAATCCGTATTTTATTTCAGTGCAAGTCTTGATGGGTTAAATCAGGATACAAAGGTGACACAGGGTGAGAAAGCAGCACAATTATCCCCCTTTAAATCCAAAATCCCAAATTATCCCGTCCTCTCCCCAAACCACCCTCCAAGCCACAGCGCTGGGGATGTTTTGCTGAGCCTGAGAGCCCCTCAGCTCGTTAAATATTCAATTTACACTAAAGAAACAAGGCCCCCATGCAGCAAAGAGCAGCCAGGAACGCTCAAACACATCTCTGCTCAGAGAAAGGATGAGTGCCAGCACTGGAGAGTGCTCATGGAGAGCCTGCTGGGAGCAGAGGAGGATGTCAGGGATAATAGAGCAGCCCTGCTGCTGGGAGCTGCTCAATTGCCACAGCTTTGATGTGGGAGGAAAACAAAGAAATTGGGGGGGGGAAAGCAAAAAAATAAAAAGGAGGAAAACACTTTGGATGTCTGTTGAAATAGCAAAGCTTTCACACAGAACAGAGTTTGAGAGGATACAACACTGGGAGGTGGGGTGCATGCAGGAATAAAGGCTCACACAGAAATCCAGAGTGGAGGGGCAGGAAAGGAGGGGGAGCAGCTCCAGCCGAGCTCCAGAGAGGATTTGGGGAGCTGTGACTCCAACAGGAGAGATCTCCTGTCGGAACCCTGAGCATTGCGGAGAAATTTGGGGTTTCTGTGCTGACAGAGTCTGGCCCCCAAGGAGAACACTGCACTGACCTGAGGCTGTGGAGAAGGACCCCAAAATGGAATGACAAAACTAAGATTACGGGCGTGGAGCTTGAATAGAAGTGTGTGATATCACATAGCGTCACTGTCACATTTTCTGAAAAATCCCTTTGCCACGATTTCTTCTCCTGGGAAGATGAGAAGCCTCAGAGAAAAAACAATATTATCAATATTATCTCATTTGCTGCTCCTGTGTTTGCTGCTTTGGAGTGTGGTCTGGAGATTGTGGCCATTGTTTGATTGGTTTCATGTGAATTGTTTTTAATTAATGACCAATCACAGCCAGCTGTGTCAGGACTCTGGCAGGGAGTCACATGTTTTCATTATCATTCTTGATAAGCCTCCTGTCTGTATCCTTTCAATATAATATAATATAATATAATATAATATAATATAATATAATATAATATAATATAATATAATATAATATAATATAATATAATATAATATAATATAATATAATATAATATAATATAATATAATATAATATAATATAATATAATATAATATAATATCAGCCTTCTAAGAACACGGAGTCAGATTCACTCATCTCTCACCTCGTCGACCCCTGCAATACCACACATCGTGGAAAACTTAGAATTTAAAGTTTTAGAATATAGTAATATATATAAAGCAAGATAGAAGATTTGAGGCAGAGGCTGGTCCTTTTTCACCTTCTTCTCCATGAGTTTGGGTGGTTTTGTGTAATTAAGTAAAAAAGTCTGCATTGTGAGCCACAGGCAGTTAGTTATTAAGTTAAAAATAAAAACAATTTAAGTGTCATCTCTTAATTAGACAGTTTATCCTTAAAAGGCCTTATAGAAAAAGAAATACAACTAAATTTTTAGTTTGTTAAAGTACTGTAGAACTCACAGTTTGTGAAGCTGAAATGTAGATAAGAACTAATAAACATCTGAATCCAAACAAAAAATAAACAAAAAATACCATCTCAAAAAATACCAATACACATTTAATCCCAACCCTAACAAAAAAACAAAAAAAAAAAAAAAAAAAAAGAAAAAGAAAATAAAAAGACTCCACATTTTCCAGAGCCAAGGGATTTTCTAATCTCACATTTTGGGACTCAGATCTTCCCCAGCCCAGCCAGGAGGGAAACCAGGAGTGCAGGGAGGGCATTTCTGCCTCCAGACTTATCCCACAGGATGGAGGCTCCAAATCCCACCTCAGGAAAAGCCACTGCCCCCTTTGCCAGGTGAGCCCACCCAGCCAGGCCCCTGCACCCCAAACTGTGCAGAACCCTCCTGGAAAAGGGCTGGAATTCAGGCACAGCCCCCAGGCTGCACCCAGCCCATCCTGGCTCAGGGTGGTGCTGCCCAAGCCCTGCCCTGGCACACGCAAGCTTTGCCAGCTCTTTTCCAAGCAAATCCCTTTTCCCTGCAGAAAAACTCATTTTGTGAAGGTTCCTATAAATTTTCCTCCACGCCCCCTCATTATCCATGGAATGGTTTGGGATAGAAGGGACCTTAAATCCCATCCCATTCCCATCCCTGCCATGGCAGGGACACCTCCCACTGCCCCAGGCTGCTCCAGCCTGGCCTTGGGCACTGCCAGGGATCCAGGGGCAGCCACAGCTGCTCTGGGAATTCCATTCCAGGGCCTCCCCCAGTGGCCCCATAGGAGGGAGTGGAATGGGATGGGATTTAAGGTCCCTTCTCTCACAAGGGATGGCTCCCCTGGATTTTGGAGCGCTGCTGGGACAGTGAGAGGCTGAAGTGTTTTTGTTTTGGGCTGATTTGATGATATCTTAAACTCTTAAAGGCAAATTTTAAACTAAACCAGTGGTCTCAGCTTCCTGCATGGCCCACAGCATGAGAGACACACCAAAAAAAAAAAACAATTCCTGATGGAGAATCCCAAAAATATCACTGCAGTTGGCTTGGAAAGAGACTGAATTAGCAGAATTTTGTGCTGCTGACTCCTCTGTGCTGCAGCCTCCCTTTGTCTTCTTCTGCTCCCTTTTAATCAAGGACACAAAGGAAAGGAGATTAAATCAGCCCCTTGAATGCTGGGGATGGGAGCTGGAAACAAACAGGCCCCAAACTGTTCCAAACAAAAGGAGCTCGGGATGCAGAATGTCCTCAGAGAAGTTGAACAGATGGGGAAATCTGAACCAAGACCTTTCAGAGACGGGGATGGTGTTGCAGGTTGGAAGCAAAAACCCAACTCAAGGAAAAGCTGAGCAAAGAAAAAAAAAAATCCAGGGATTTTCTGCTTGTCTGGAAGAGCATCATCACCATGGCCTTACCAGGAAGGTGCTGAATGAGGTCCTGGGAATGACAGAATCCCAGAATGGTTTGGGTTGGAAGGGACCTTAAATCCCATCCCATTCCACTCCTCTGTCATGGAACAGCTTCCACCATCCCAGGCTGCTCCAAACCCCAGTGTCCAACCTGGCCTTGGACTCTTCCAGGCATCCACAGCTGCTCTGGGAATTCCATCCTAGCCAGGAATTCCTTCCCAATATCCCATCTAAATCTCTCCTCTTTTGGTTTAAAACCATTCTCCTTCTCCTCTCACAAGGAAAATTCTCCCTCCCTCTCTTTTCCAAGCCCCCTTTAAACCCTGAAAGGCCACAAAGAGGGGCCTCCCCAGAGCCACCACTTCTCCAGGCTGAAGGGAAAATTCCAGCAGGGAAAAAGTATTTGGAGAGACTGAAAATCTCCATTAAATTAATTGCAGCCATCAAAAATCTCCTCTGAGAGCTGCTGCTTTTCCAGACACAGTCTGAGGAGGGAAACAGCCCAGAACCCATCTCCACTTGTGCTGAGGGTGGTGCTGAGCCAGAGGTGCCTCATCCCGTTTTTCCTTGGAATTCAGGAATTAATCATTGATTATGCACCAAATTATCCCTTCTCATGGTGACTGCTCCTAAAATCCCACCCAGCTTCCCAGGAATGTCCTGCTGTGGTTTAGCCTTGGGGTGTGGCCCCCTCAAGAAAAGCAGGCACGCTTTATTTGTCTCTTTGAATCCCAACCCACCCCGAGACAAGGTTTGTATTCAAAGCTTTGCTCCCAGCTGGATGATTTTTTTCCCAATTCTATTATTTGGATCGAGCCAGTCTGTCCTTCTTTACTGTTCCCCCCTCACGCTCAGCTGCTGGCTCCATTAGTTACACCAGGACAAAAATACAACCGGATGCAGCAGCAGAAATCGTTTGGTACACTCAAATCCTCGCCCATAAATAAGCTCCCCACACCCAGGTGGGTTTGCTCTGAAGATTTTATCAGGGCTCCCTTTGTGGAGGTTGCTGAAAGTCAGGAATTGAAGGGCTTGGAGAATTAAGTTCATTGGGTTTTTTTTCCCAAAAATTAAAAGCCCTGTGTGTATATCCCTGTGTGGAGGGCTGTGTGAAGCAACAATTTCTTTGGCTGACTCAAATTCCAGTTGGAGCTGACAAAGCTTTGACTGCTTGTGTGTTTAAACCCAAGGCAACCCTGACATTTCATAAGGTTTTTGCTCCAGGCATTGGATAATTTCCATTACAATTTCAATATTTAGAGAAATCGAGGCCCCAGAGGTTTCCCTGCTCAATTTTGCTCAAAGCACCTCGGAGAAAGTTGATAGGTTGGTGCCATCCTTCTTCCTGGGCCAAGCTGGAACTTCATCTGGCTGACAAGAAAAATGGTTCTGGAAATGCAACAGGAGTGAAAGGAAAGCCATGGAAAACCTCCATTGGATAAAGTGGGAAGCAGGGGGATAAAGGATGGGGAAAAGGCCAAGCTCCTTCTTTGCCTCAGTCTTTAACAGCAAAGCCACTCATTGTCCAGGAATTTGAGCTGGAAAACAGCGATGGGGAGCAGAATGGAGCCCCTAATCCAAGGGGAAGCTTTCTGGGAGCTGCTGCAGCACTTGGATACACAAACATTTATGGGAGGAATGGGATCCCCAAAAGGTGTGAGGGAAGTGCTCATGGAGCCACTCTCCATCATTCTCCTGCTGGGGAGGTCCCAGCAGGATCCCAAATGGGACAAGAAGGGCTGGAAGGAGCATTCAGGCAACTCCAGGCCTGTCAGCCTGAGCTCGGTGCCGCGGATCATCCTGGGTGCCAGGAAAACCAGGATCAGTCCCAGCCAGCCTGGGCTGGTCAAAGGCAGGGCCTGCCTGACCATCCCGAGCTCCACCCGCGAGGGAAAAGCTCTGGATGCGACTGCCTGGGCTTCATAAAGGATTTCCCACCTGTGGTGGGACCCTTTTTCCCTATAACACATGAAGATATGGGGACATGAAAATGTTCAAATTGTAGATATTTCCCCGAGCAGCTGCTGTTCGTAGAAAGAGCCAGGAGAGAACTGTTTTCCTGTAGAGAGGTTTCCATAAATTAACAAGATGGACTTCTCTCCCTAAGTGAATTGAAGAAATCCTATTTTAAAGGTAGTAAACTGACTGAAATTTTAGGTTTTGTTTTACATTGTTAATAGGAGAGAAAAAGTTGTAGAGGGAGGAGAAGTATCCTAAAGGTTTTGTTCTGATTCTTATTACTCTTTACTGTTAATAAATTTTTCTTTATACCCTTTTAACATTTTGAGCTTTGCCTTCCTCCTAACCCTATCTCACAACAGGAAATAAGTTACTACATTCTAGTGAGTGCAGTGGTGATTAGCCAACACCAAACCCACCACACTCATTAGTACATTAACCAGAAAACCTCAAATTAGCAAACCAAAGCCACTGCACCACTGTTTCCCACAGAACCCTCCTGGAGAAACTGCCTGCTCCTGCCTTGGGTGTGTGGGGAAGATACTGGGAAGAGCTGGGGAGGGAGTTAAACCCAGCTTGGTCACTGCCAAGGCTCAGTCCTAGGCCCAGCCCTGTTTAACACCGTTACTGATGGTCTGGGTGAGGGGATGGATGCACCCCTGGAATTCTGCAGTTTGGTGAGCTCCACCTTTAATGTGCCTGGGGAGGAGTTCCCAGCAGCTTTTTTGGGATCCAGGAACCCCTCAAGGCTCAGCTGCCTCCCAGACCTGCCCAGCTCCAGCTGCAAGGAGCCCATTGTCCCAAGGGGTGTGCCTGGCACAGCCTCACGGCCTGCACCAATAAACAGCTCCAAAAGGATTTTTCCATGGAATTCTTTGCCACTGGAGCTCCTTCTCCTTCCTGCTGTAAAACCACTGAGCTGCCGACCTGGACACAACACAAACGTTGCACTGAAGGGAACAGGACTGGTTTTATATGGATTTACTCCTCAAGGGATCAGCCCCTGGATCCCTTCCAGCTCGGGATATTCCATAATTCAGTGCAGAATAAACAGATTCACCTACAAGGTTTTCCCACCCGTGATGGGAAACGTTCTCTCTCTGGGCTTGTGTCATTTATTCCCATGGATGTGAAGACAATGAAAGATGGAGCAGCAGGATTAAATAAATATTTAGTGAACAACACTGCTTTTGTAAAGGGAAAGAAGAAAAACAGAGCCAGCCCAACCTTCTGGAACTCATCAGTTTTATCCGCCGTGATAAGAGCCACAGGAACCTGCTGAGCATTCGGGCTTTTGGTGACTTATTGTGCTCTGAAAGGCCTGGAAATGGCATTAAACCAACCAGCAGAATAAAAACTGGAATAAAAACCGCCCTGGAATAATGGATCAAGGACTTGCTGAGCAGTTTCCTGTCGGATGAAAGTCAAACAAGCAGTGGGCAGTTCGGGGACACGCCTGGATCTCAAGAACATCCAAAAATTTTAAAAAATGACGTTTTTCACCTGGCATTGATGAAAAGCAAAGACTGGAACAAAACAAGGCTCTAAATAGAAGGCTCCAGATGGATCCTGGCTGACAGCATGGAAGAATTTTCATATTCTACCTGATAAATTTGGACGTTTTCACTCTGGACACCCTCCTGGGCACTCCTTCTCTCCCAGGTCACCTCCACAGGACAGGTGGCTCCCTGCCTCAATGTCCAACCTCGCCTTGGACACTTCCAGGGATCCAGCTTTCTCTGGGAAAGCTGTTCCAACACGCCACCACCCTCCCAGCCAGGAATTCCTTCCCAATATCCCATCTGACCCTGCCCTCTGGCTGTTTGAAGCCATTCCCTGTGTCCTGGCATTCCAGGCTCTTGGAAATAGTTTCTCTCTCCTGGTTTCTTTCAGCTTCTGGAAGGTCACAATGAGGTCATCCCAAAGCTTCTCTTTTCCAGGCTGAAGGATCCCAATTTTCCCAGCTTTTCCTCACAGCAGAGCTGCTCCAGCCCTTGAATTACTGGCCCCCTCTGGAAGAATAAATTCAACAGAAGGAGCAAGAAATTCCTCACTGGTAGCCTCCCACCCTCTCCTGATCCCAAATCCACGGAGCTGCTCCACGGAATCAGCACAACCCAACCCCAGCTCCCGAGGCAGCATCACCCTCAAAAAACCCCAGGCACAAAGTGGCTGTGAACTCACCATGAAACTCCTCTGGGTATTTTGGGATTCTGGAACTGCTTCCAGAAATACAATCCCAAGCTGGAATGAGGCCCAGACCATTTCTGTGGCAGCCACCTTGGCCTGGGGACTCCTGCCTGCCTGAGCCCGAGCACAGATTAGCAGGAACAAAAGGGGTGAGTGTAAAATCCTGGAATAGGATGCTGGGCATCAGCAGGAATTACACCCAAAAAAAAAGGCAATAAAGGTTAAAAATGGGGAGCAGCACAGGAAGACTGGGCCTGTCCACAACATAGGAGAGGCATCTGTAGGACTGAGGCTGCCAGACCTGCCCAGGACTCTCACACCAGTGATCCAATTTCCCCAGCACTGGAAGAGGTTTTCATGGAATTCCATCATCGCTGATTTCCTGCCAATAGCCCCGAGGGATGATCCAAAGGTTTTGCCAACAAAGTGACTTTGAGCATCCCTTGAGGACACAGTTCCTGGGAACAGGCCTGGTGTGGAGGTGACCTGGGCTCCGTGTGACTCCTGGGTGTCCTGGGCAAACACAGACAGGCAGTGTTTGTGAGGCACCGGCACCTCCATCCCAGGAAAATGTTTCCTTTCTATTTTCCCAGGAAAATATTTCCTTTCAGCGTCCTTTCCTTTCAATATTTCCTTTCCTTCAGTGCCTTTCTCCTGCCTCTTCTAATGTTGGGAACATCCTAGGGAACAGATCCTAATAGTGATGCTATTTATGGAATCCTGGAATGGTTTGGGTTGAAGGCACCTCAAAGTCATCTCCTTCCAACTCTTCTGCCCAAGGAATTCCTTCCATGAGACCAGGTGACACTTTCCACCCCACCACACACGGAAAAGGAAATATCCATGTTCAACAATGAGAAAACAAAGACTTCCCCACAGGAAAGATCCAAAAAAGTGGATCTTTGCTGTTCCCTGGGAAGGATTCCTTGGAGCAGGTGAGGATGGTGACATGGTCACACCATGAGGGGACAATCCCATGGGAATAGGCCACACACTGAGAATTCCCACTTTGGTGGGAAAAACCTGGGAATGCACTTCCTGCATCTCTCAGCTCCAGCTCCAGATCAGGAGGTCACATCTTCCCAGTGCTCCCAAAATATTTCCAACCATTCCAGCAGAACCAGCTCAGCTCCAGGGAAGAGGAGACCAAGGCCACACCACCAGCGCTGCTTTTCCATTAGGATTTTAAACCTGAGGAGTCAAAGTGGGGACATTTTCCTGCTGTCGCTGTGTCCCATTCCCACAGGCACCCAGTGCCTCCACTCTGGGGTGGCTCTGAGCAGGGCCAGGTGGATTTTCCCTTCTCCCCACTCCTCAGGCTGCTCCAGAATCCAAGGAATTCTCATTAACCCTCAGCATCGGAGCAATTTGGGTGATAAGACTTCCCCAAACGTTATCAGGAACTTGCACAGCCAAGGTGAGGATGGTGCTGTCTGAGCTCCTGGTGCCTCACCAAGGTGGGGGTGAGGAACTCCAGCATTCCCTACAATCCTGGGAAACGGCTTTCCTGAAAAATCCAGGAGACTGAGGGGTGGCCAAAGGCAAGCAGCTCACGAGCCTTTGGACAGAAATTCTGTGTGAGGCACCTGGAGCCCTCCTGGACCTCAGCATCTCCCTGGGAGTGGGAGAATCTGGGAATGGGACAACTTGGGAATGGGAAATCCCTGGGAATGGGACAACCTGGGAACGGGACATCCCTGGGAATGGGACATCCCTGAGAGTGGGACAACCTGGGAGTGGGACATCCCTGGGAGTGGGACATCCCTGGGAATGGGAAATCCCTGGGAATGGGACAACCTGGGAGTGGGACATCCCTGGGAATGGGACAACCTGGGAGTGGGACATCCCTGGGAATGGGACATCTCTGAAAGTGGGACATCTGTGGGAGTTGGACAACCTGGGAATGGGAGATCCCTAGGAGTGGGACAACCTGGGGGAATGGGACATCTCTGGGAATGGGAAATCCCTGGGAATGGGACACCTTTGGGAGTGGGACATCCCTGGGACTGGAACAACCCTGAGAGTGGGACAACCTGGGAAAGGGACATTCCTGTGAGTGGGATATCCCTAGGCGTAGAACATCCCTGGGAATGGGACAACCTGGGAGTGGGGACATCCTGGGAATGGGAAAACTCTGGGAATAGGACATCCCTGGAATGGGATATCCCTGAGAGTGGGAAATCCCTGGGAGTGGGACAACCTGGGGGAATGGGACATCCCTCAGAATGTGGCACCGCTTGGAGCTCTCCAACACAGAAATTTGTGATTTGGGAGATTTCAGAGAAGCGTGCACAAAAGCTGGGATGGGACCTGGGCTGGCACCTCCAGCTGAGAGACTCAGAAGCTCCCAAGGAGGGAATTTTCACCTTTCCATGACCTCCTTCTTGTCCGTATGGGAATTGCTCTCAACACCTTCAGCGAGTGCAGCAGGAGCAGCGCCAGGGCTGCAGTTCAGTCACTGCTGTGCTCACAGAGAGCTTCAGTACAATTTACTACAAGTGTTAAATTACTCCGTGATTAAGTGCTGCTAAATCCTTCAGGCATAAAGCCATCGATCACATCCTAGGCTGAGCTTGGTAAGGAGAGGCTCAGCAGGAGGGTCTCCCCTGCCCTTTGCACTCTTCTCCTTTTGTACAATCTGTGCAAATCAGACTAAATTGGTTCTGATCTGATTTTCCTTTGTGTGTTTATGCAGCAACAGAGTGAACCTTGAAATTGAGCTTTGTTAAATTTAAATTAAATCTGGTTTTGCTGATGCCTTTGAGGTTTCCTTAAGTGTTAAAGCCACTCCTGAGTGACCCAGCTTCACCACCAGAAATGGCCCCACTGCAATGCACACCTGGAAACCCCCACTCGGACAAGGAGGGGGTTGGAGATGGAGATTCCTTGGATAAGAGGCTGGGAAGGATGGGATGGGTGGCTGTGAGGCAGAGCTGGGTGGTGTTTGCAGCTCCAGCCGGGCACATAATGCAGTGGAGTGGCACAGCCCACTGGCAGCAGCAGGTAACAGGTGCTTCCCTTCCTTATCCACGGCATTTCTCTGGAATGCTGCAAGCAGGAGGAAGCAGAGAGCCCCAGGAGTGCATCCCCCAGGAATTCAGGTGCTGCCTGCCAGAGGTGCCACAGGCAGCACGGGCTGAGCCAACTCTTGGCTGCAGAAACCCCTTCTGACCTCAGCCCAGGGAACTGGGAATTGTGAACAGCAGGGATCTGTTCCCCGGTGCCTGAGCGTGCCAAAATTCCCCCAGGAAACAACCCGGAGGTTCTAAATAAGTCATCAGTCTTGATTAGCTCTGCAGATTAATCCATGCAGGGTTAAGCTGGGCAGATCTGGTTTCAGTGAGGGCTGGAGGGGTTCCATGGGGAGAAGCTCAGCCCTTGGGATGGGATGGGATGGGATGGGATGGGATGAAGGGATTCACCTGAGGGTACCAGGTGTCTGCTGCTGCTGCTGTAAAAGGATCAAGATCCCCCTCTCAGAACTGAATAAAAATCCAGGTTTTGAGCCCATAAAATCACCAGGAAGTGTTTGCTGAGGTTCTCTTGCAGTTCTCTCTTTGTGGTGTGTTTTTAAATTAAAGAATTTGGGCTGATTTGGGCAGAAGGATGAGAGCAGGAGGAGCTGCAGCTCTGACCCTGCATGGATCCAACAGCAGAGCACAAACACCACAAGGCACCTGCCCCAAACCTTAAATTTGACTCAACCCCACATCAAATCCAGGGCACCTCATGGAAAGCACCCATGGCAGGGGTGGGATTCCCTAGGGAGAGTGGGAGGCGCCCAGTGAGGAATTTCTTGCTCCTTCTGTTGAATTTATTCTTCCAGAGGGGGCCAAGGATTCAAGGGCTGGAGCAGCTCTGCTGTGAGGAAAGGCTGGGAAAATTGGGATCCTTCAGGCTGGACAAGAGAAGCTTTGGGGTGACCTCATTGTGACCTTCCAGGAGCTGAAGGAGCTGAAAGAAACCAGGAGAGAGAAACTATTTCCAAGAGCCTGGAGTGCCAGGACACACAGGGAATGGCTTCAAACTGCCAGAGGGCAGGGTCAGATGGGATATTGGGAA
Source organism: Agelaius phoeniceus (assembly GCF_051311805.1). Taxonomy (NCBI): domain Eukaryota; kingdom Metazoa; phylum Chordata; class Aves; order Passeriformes; family Icteridae; genus Agelaius; species Agelaius phoeniceus. The sequence goes on along the minus strand of NC_135270.1, from coordinate 62,756,523 downwards.
GGAATTCCTGGCTGGGAGGGTGGTGGCGTGTTGGAACAGCTTTCCCAGAGAGCAGCTGTGGCTGCCCCTGGATCCCTGGAAGTGTCCAAGGCCAGGCTGGACATTGAGGCTGGGAGCCACCTGTCCTGTGGAGGTGACCTGGGAGAGAAGGAGCGCCCAGGAGGGTGTCCAGAGTGAAAACGTCCAAATTTCTGGTATTTATGAGGGAGAATATGAAAATCCCTGAGAATTTGCTGGGTTTAAATGGAGGGTTGGAGGCTCCAGGTTTGGGATTCAGTGGGGCAGGTTTGGGATTCTGGGTGGTGTCCCCATCCCTGGACATCGGTGAGGGTGTTCCAGCGGCCCTGGCACAGCCTGCACCAATGCCAGGGAGGGGATGTGCCACCAATCTTCAGCAGAGGGGATGTGGCAGGATGCGCCCTGAGCACGAGGGCAGCAAAGCCCAAAGCTCGTTATAGAAAAGCTTAATTAGCATCATCCCCTTTGCACCAGGCTTTGATGTCCTTCAGGAGCTCAAGGGTGGGATCCCATGGAAAGAGGGTGGGTGCTCCCCAGTGAAGGGTGTCTGCTCAACACTGATCCTCTCCCAGCTTCTGGCAGCAGATTTTGGGGTGGAATGGATGCAAACCTATGCCTGGAAAGCAAAAAAAACAAAAGAAAGATTGATGCACAGGGTGAGTGTGGAAAATATTTCCAGCAGCCTGGGATAGTGGGAGGTGTCCCTGCCCCTGCAGGGGGTGGGACTGGATGAGCTTTAAAGGGCCCTTCCCACCCAAACCACCCCAGCACCCAGCAGGGTCCCATTCCCAAGGCATTCCTTTACATAAAATTATGGAATCCCAGAATCCTGGAAGCGTTTGGGATGGAAAGAATCATAAATCCCACACAGTTCCACCCCTTTCCATGGGCAGGGACACCTCCCACTGCCCCAGGCTGCTCCAAGCCCCAGTGTCCAGCCTGGCCTTGGGCATTGCCAGGGATCCAGGGGCAGCCTGGGCAAATCTGGGAATTCCATCCCAGCCCGGAACTCCTTCCCAATCTCCCATCCATCCCTGTCCTCTGGCAGTGGGAGCCATTCCCTGGCTCCTGTCCCTCCATCCCTTGTCCCAGGGGCAGACACAGCTGCTCTGGGAATTCTATTCCAGGACCTCCTCACCCTCCCAGCCAAGAATTCCTGCCCAATATCCAACCTGAATCTCCCCTTTTCTATCTTAAAACCATTCCCTGGCTCCTGTCCCTCCATCCCTTGTCCCCAGTCCCTCTCCAGCTCTCCTGGAGCCCCTTCAGGCCTTGCCAGGGGCTCTGAGGTCACCTCAGATCCTTTTCTTCTCCAGGCTGAAGCTGCCACCACCCCCAGGCTGCAGCTCTGCCATTTGTAGGACTCTTGTTCCCTTTCCACACATTCCAACCCGACATCCCTTAATTCCCCTTTCTAATGCAGATCAAGCAGCTCCCCGCTTTTTCTGCTCTGATGTGTTAATTTCTGGAAACCAGACAAAAGTCTATTTAATTTCAACTCCAGGCTTGGTGGAGAAGTTCTCCAGGAGAACTGAGGGAGGAAGAAGAACACGCCAGGAAGCTTCTGAGGGCCCAAAGGTTGTTTGTTTATCTTTGAACCTCGTGCCAAAACAATAAACCACAATTATCCCCATTTTTTCGCATGCAATTTCCAGCCCTGTAAACCCTTTATGTTGGAACACATCAAACTCCTGCTCCCTGCCAATCCTGCCTGTTGCTAAGGAACGAGCAGGCAAAAAAAAAAACCAAAAAAAACCACGGAGCTGGGGGGACTTGGAAGTGCTCATTAAAAGGCTTTGTGCATCCCTATCAGGGAAATGCTAATTTGGGAAGGCTGATTGATACCCCTGAGTTATCAAGTTCCAGAGCACCAGGAAGCAGCTCTGGCTCACCTTCAGTTGCTGTTGTTAACACCCCCCCAAAAAAAAAAAAAAATAAATAAAGGTTTTTTTAATTCAAGCAACTGAAACCATTTCAATCCTAAAAAGCACGGGGATTTTTCATGTTCCGCACATCTCGGTTCTGCCCAGTGCCCTCAAGGCTCAGGGAATTATTTAAATATGTTTGAAATTCTCTCAGCCACCCGGGCTGCAGGGCTTTATTTGAATATTTGCAGGTGTGCATTCCTAGGGTACCCTTTGTAGCATTCTGCCTGGCTGGTGAGTGATGAAATCTGCTGATCCCAACAGGAACTTTGTGCCAAGCCCAGGGCTCCCGGTCCCAAAATCCCTATGAAATCAACATCAAAATCCCAGTAAAATCAACATCAAATCCCTGGAAAATCAGCCTCAAAATCTCATTAAAATCAACATCAAAATCCAGGTAAAACCAACATCAAAATCCCTGTAAAATCAGCTTCAAAATCCCAGTAAAATCAACATCAAAATCCCAGTAAAATCAACATCAAAATCCCAAAAATAACAATCCAGAAAATCATATAAAAACTCCAGTAAAATCAATATCAAAATCCTGGTAAAATCAACATCAAATCCCTGGAAAATCAGCATCAAAGTCCCAGTAAAATCAACATCAAAATCCAGGTAAAACTAACATCAAAATCACAGTAAAATCAACATCAAAATCCAGGTAAAACCAACATCAAATCCCTGGAAAATCAACACCAAAATTCTGGTAAAATCAGCATCAAAATCTTTATAAAATCATCATAAAAACCCCAGTAAAATCAACATCAAAACCCCAGTAAAATCAATGTCAAAGTCCTGGTAAATTCAACATCAAAATCCCGTAAAATCAACATCAAAATCCAGGTAAAACCAACATCAAAATCCCAGGAAAATCAATGTCATAATCCCAGTAAAACCAACATCAAAATCGCAGTAAAATCAACATCAAAACCTGGTTAAATCCACACTGTTCAGCCATTATTAATTTTTATTTCAACGCACGTCAGTGTAACATTCCAAGGAATATTTCAGCCTCTTTGTTAAACTTCTTCCTTCTCTGTTTCAAGCCTGGATTGCAGACTGGGATTGCTTTAAATTTAGGGTTAAAATATCCATGGATTGAGGAAAAAATTTCTAAAATTAATCACTTTGCACAGCAGAGCAGAGAGATGCAGGGTCATGCTCTCCATGCACACCTAAGGAAAAGAGAATTTACCCCAACTGCTCATGTAAAAGACAACTTAATTTAATTTAATCTTAATATCACTCTAAAATTAAGGCACTACACCAGGTTTCCAAGCCCAAATACTTCAGGATTTCTCAGATTTCCTGTCCTTTTCTGCCTCCTTTTGGAACGGGAAGCAACTCTGGCCTTACCCACTCCCCCAAAAGTGACAGCAGCAAATCACAGCCAGCCTGGGCCCAATCAGTCATCCCCTCATTAATTAGTGAAGCTAAATTAGGAAGGGAACACTTTGCAGTTTAATCAAAGCTACAACACGGCGATTAATACGCTGAAAGGTTGGGAAGGGCTGACCCAGAAATTAATTCCCAACGGGGCAGGAAGCAAAATTAAACATGGGAGGAGTGGCAGGGCGCTTCCCAAAGAGCTCAGGGACGTTTTTACACCAGTGATGGAAAGGATTTCCCAGCCATGGAGCCAAACATCCCATATTTCACAACCAGGCCCAGACTTTGTTTGATCTGGGGTTTAAATGAAGCTGTAATTTGACCCAGCTCTGGCTGAGAATGAAGGATTACAGAGCCATTTGTCCAGGTTTTCCCTGGAAGTTCAGTTCATCCAGCAAACCTCAGGCATGTCCCTGTGTCCCCTCTGTGGTGGCACAAGCCCTGAACTGTCCCCTGGAGACTGGCACCAGCCACAGCAGCTTTGTCAGGGACATATCCCTGCTCAAGGGGCAGCAAATCAATGACCAATCCATGCTGCTGCCCTTCCAAGAGAAGGCTCCAGGCTGGTTTCCATCCTGGCAGCGCTGTCCAAGGTCCTGGCAGCGCTGTCCAAGGTCCTGGCAGCGCTGTCCAAGGCCCAACAGAAGCTGTCCCAGGAGCCCAGTCTCACCTGCAGCACCTGAGGTTGCAGGATGAGGTTAAAGAGGGGATTGGTTTCTAATGGAGTTTTCTAAGCAGGCTTTCATTTCAGCTTGGGGTTTTGGGGAAGGGGAAATGAGTTAGGAAATGTTCATGCTGTCCTTAGATCGGCCCAGAGATCACCTTATCCCAGCCTCTTCTAGGGGATATTTCATCATCATCACAGAATTACAGAATGGGTTGGGTTGGAAGGGAATTTAAATCCCACCCAGTGCCACCCCTGCCATGGCAGGGACACCTCCCCCTATCCCAGGGTGCCCCAGTGTCCAGCCTGGCCTTGGGCACTGCCAGGGATCCAGGGGCAGCCACAGCTGCTCTGGCAATTCCAGCCCAGCCAGGAATTCCCAATTCCCAATCTCCCATCCATCCCTGCCCTCTGGCAGTGGGAGCCATTCCCTGGCTCCTGTCCCTCCAGCCCTTGTCCCCAGTCCCTCTCCAGCTCCCCTGGAGCCCCTTCAGGCCCTGCCAGGGGCTCTGAGCTCTCCCTGGAGCCTTCTCCTCTCCAGGTGAGCACCCCCAGCTCTCTCAGCCTGGCTCCATTACTTTGCATCCAGCCAGTGAAGGAAATTCCCAATTCCCACTGGAGCTTGGGAAACCCATCCAGGTGATCCCAACCCACGGCCAACCCCACCCAAAATCCCATGACAGCTCCCAGGGGAGCAGCCAGCACCAAGGGGATGGGAAGGAGCCCAGGCAGAGCCCTGCCTGTGACCACAGAGCTCCAAGGTTTATTAATATTCCTGTTTGCCCTGGATTTTTCCATCCGCAGTCCACGGGAAAGGATTAATATTTACCTTGGTGTAAAGCTGTTTATCCAGCTCTTAACGCCCCGCAAGAGCTCAGCCGAGAGCTCTGCTCCATGCACATCGATCCAGGCTGCTCTCCCTGCACCTGGGGACAGCACCTGGAGAGGGACAGCCCAAAAATGTTCATCAGGAGCAAATGTGAGCAGCCAGGAGCTGCCAGCGCCACCGAGCAAATCCCTCGTTAGCAACGAGCGTGGAATTTGGGTTTATTGGAGGTAATTAAACACCAACAGCAGTTGTGTGGCTCAGGGACACAAAATCCAGGTAATTAAAGGGGCTGTGGCTAAGGAAAAACCAAGGCAAGCAAATACAGGCACGGGATTAGAGCCATTTCCAGATTCCCGAAGTTTCTCAGTGACCCACTTAGGCACAGCTCGGACTTGGGAACTTCCCAGGATGTTTGGGGGCAGGAAGAGAAAAAAGGAGAACTGGGAAGCTCCGTTTGGGATTTTTCCTCTTAAATTTTGGAAACACTCTGTTTGCAACAGAAGAGATCTAAAATATCAGATTTGGGGAACTTTCTGGGCTCCCAGGACATAGACACAGCAAGAAACCCACCAGAGACCCTGCACACAACAGACATCACCCCAGGGCTGGGAATTTGCTCCCTGGGAGCACAAATATTCCCAAATCATTCATCCCCTCGTGATTTTAAAGCTCCTTTAAGGATCTATTTACCATTTTTCTTTCTACAGTGATCCCTGTGATTAATCATTCCCACTTTTTAACCAGTGCCAGGTTCAATTTATCCAAGCTCAGCTCCCACCTCCTGGAATGTGCCGTGTCCCTCCTGTCTAAAGGAGTGACATCGTTAGACACCGAGTGACATTAAAATGCCATCAAGGGAACAACCTCACTGACGAAGTCGTTGAGTGCAGTGCATTTCTTTTCAAACTGGGAAAATTTACAGTTCAGGCTAAGAAAAATAGAGGGATTCATCCAAATTTCCACTGAAAACATTAATAAAATCACATTTAATAACCAATGGCCATCAAACAACTGTCTTAGAAATGTTGGAGCCCAGTTAATTGTGAGTCCCTCAATGCATCAGCTTAAAAAAATTCATATAAACATAAAATGAGAGCATTCTAAGGAGATTAAAGTGTTTATTAACCACTTTACCTTCCAGAAAATAAATGTCCTGTCCCTTCCCTAGTTGTACCGAGCCTGAATCAAATCCAGAGATTAAAACTGGCTCATGCACGAGGTGTCCAATGGAACAAACCCTCCCAAAACTCAGCAAGCTCAGCTCTCATCAGGCATTTTTCTCTCTGGTAAATCCCAGGGGAAAAAAAAAAAAAAAAAAAAAAAAGGGGGGAGAAATCCCTGTAATCATAACGAAGCCCAAATCTAAATTCCCTTTGCACTTCCCTCCCTCTGTGAGCTCACCATGAACCCAGGGATTAAAAATTCCATTTCAGAAAGAAACACAGCATCCAAAAAGCCAGAGAGTTTCACCAAAAGGGGATGGGAAAGGATTAAATATCCTGACCCTGAACCTTGCCGCGTAACTCTTTGAGGCAGAGTGATGGACTGATCCTTGCTCACCCCAACAATCTCACAAGAATCCTCCCAAATTCCCTATAAATGCAGTTCATGGAGCCTTCCTGGTGTTCTGGGAGCAGCCAGAATTTGCCTGGATTCATGGCACAGGAGAAGAATTATTTGTCTCACGTGATGGTCTCACTTCAAAACCAAACCCTCTCTAACAGAGCCCACGAAAAGAATGGAAATGGGAATTGGAAATCCAGTGGCTGGAAAAGGATGAGATGTGGGGATAAAAGATGGGGAAGGGGCTCAGCTCTTCCTCAAGCCCCCCTGACACGCTTTGGGGAGCATAAATTCCAGCAGTGACCACCAGCAGCTGCTCATGGGGTGTTTTATCCCCAGTTAAATTGTAAATTAATATTTTTCCCCTTTTACAAAAGGGCAGCCTGCCACATTCAGCCTTGCTCTGACTATAAAGAAGGCTCAGGCATTCATTTTCTCCCAATCCAATATAAATTTCACTTTGCCTACTTGAATAGTTAAGCCTCTCTATAGTAAAACTCCAGGAATTTATGGTTTATTTTAAAAGGCCGTGGAGGAGAAAGTGAGGATCCAGAGCTTTATTGAGCTGGCTGCAGCTTTATTTCCCAGCTATTAAGGAATCATTCATTACCCCCTGCATTATTCTAACATATGGATTTTTCACTAACCTGGCTGCAAAGTCACTCTGCTGCCCAAATTTCAAGAGGAATTCAAGAAAAGAATCCTCCTGCAGCCATCCCAAGGAAGGCCTCAGGATTGTGGATAAAATTCTCATCCATGGAAGTGTCCAAGGCCAAGGCGGATGGGGTTTGGAATAACTTGGGACAGTGGAAGATGTCCCTGCCCATGGCAGGGAATGGAATCAGAGGATCCCTAAAGTCCCTTCCAACTCAAAGCATTCTGTGATTCTCTGATGGCATAATCCTGAAATTCTCCAGAGAATTCCCTAAAACCCCATTTCCCAAGGGATGTGGGCGCTGGCAGAACCCACCCTGAGCTTGCTGGAGACCTGGGCGCTCACTGGTTGATCTTACCCTTGGAAAATCCATATAAAAATTAAATGTATCCAGGAGGAAATGGTCTCCAGGCTGCATTAGCAACTTCCCAAAGTTCCCAGCTCCTCCTTGGAGCAGCAGAGGACGCGCGGAACGGCGGCGGTGGCTGCTCGGCAGTCACGAGCGGTTTTCATCGCCAGCGCCATTTATCAGTGTCAGCTTCTTCACCCTCCCGGCAGAAAAATTTCCAGTTCATTAATGGGAACCCGACAGAGTGCGGTGGGGAATGTGCTCTGCTTGTAGGAGCAGCACCCACCCCCAGCAGCACCGGCTCTCCAGGGAAGACGTTCCCGTTGCTCATAAATTTTGGAGCAGACAGAATTCAGAGAGGACAGAAAAGCAACAAACGGGGAGGGGTGGGGATCACTCTGATTTCTCAGGTTTCCCTTTGCAGCCTGAATGTTTTTCTCAGCTTTTTGGGTTGAGTGAAAGTTTTGTCCGCTTTTCATCCCAAATCCTCTCAGGTTTATTTTCAAAGGGATCTGTCAGAAATCCCCCCAGCTCTCACTAAAAGCTTCTCTCCAGAAAGAAAGAGCTTTTTATTCCAAAGCTTTTCTCACCCTCTCTCAGCAGCCAGGCCACAAGTGCTCCTTAGAGGGGCTCCTATAAATCAGGTTTCCCCATCCCTGGAAGTGTCCAGGGTTGGATGGGGTTTGGAGCACCCTGGGATAGTGGAAGGTGTCCCTGCCCATGGCATGAGGGTGGAATGGGATGGGATTTAAAATCCCAACTAACCCAAACCATCCTGGGATTCTCTGATTCTATGAGATCCCAGCCTTTACTAATTCAAAACACTCCCAACCTTTTTTAAACCGTCTCTCAGGAATAAAGGACCACAAAGCCAAAAAAAACATCATTCCAGAGGCCAGAGTTCCTCACAGGACACGGAGGGGATGAGCCGTGGGACTCCTCAACAACAACTAAAAATAGAAACCCCAAATCAGAGCCCAGCCATAATTATATAATTAAGGCTATAAAGGGACACTGTGTGGAACCTTAATTACTGCACCATGAGTCAGCCTGGCTTTAATCTAAATTTAAGTGGCTGGAAATTGATAAATCTCGTAGCGAACATGCCAGGTGAGTGCCCAACCCAAGGCAGCCCTGAGCTTATGGTCTGGTTCAGCAGGGGGAAAAGGAAGTCAATCATATTTTGTAAGGTGAGTGTTCATCCCATTAAATTTAGTAATAAAGCAAGGACTCAATAATATTCTCACAGGCTATTTCAGGTTGAGCGGTTAATGGATTGCTGGATATTTTTTATGGACAGAGCAGGATCTGCCAGAGCTGTCCAAGATGAGTGATTGGAGTCAGTTAAACCCCAAAAACCCCTCAGTAAAACCTCAAAACCCACAAGCCTTTAGGTTAATATGCAATCATCATCATAAAAAACATTGTTTCAGCTGAACCAGTTGTAAATTCCCAATATTTAAAGGCAGCCATCACGCTGGGCAATGATTTTTCCATTTGCACGTTTCCACCTTAAATTCCCGTGCTGAGCCCCAAATCCTGCAGACACCAAGAGCAAAGCCCTCCCTGTCCAGCTGAACTAATGCATTTGTCTCCTGAAATTCACCATGGAAATGGAACATTGAAGGAAGAGGGAGAGACAGGAAAATTACAGGTTCCCAATGACACTTCCCACAACAGCTCCCTAATCCACCGTGCCGTCCTTTCAGCCCGAGCGCCACCGAGTCCATTTAGCCAGGATGGGAGCATTAAATCCTTCATTTTCCAGGGAAGCGGCGATAGCATCGAAATCCGGTGTTTGAACAGAACTTTTAAATTATGTACTTGAACCGCTCGATTTGTTTAATCAAGGTCACCAAGTGCCCAGAACTCAGGGCTGGAGCGTTGACGAGGGGGAATTACCGTCAGCGGTGTCCCAAAGCCGGCAGCTGCAGGAAAGTCACGCTTCTCCAAGAGCCTGAAGTGACACTTTAATTACTTGGGCAAATTTGAGCTGCTCAGAGTGTGTCGCTGGTGCTGCTCCACGAATTTTGTTGCTGCCGCTCCTCGAATTTTGTCACTGCCGCTCCGCGCATTTTCCCAGCACGGCTCATCAGCACTCGGCTCCAGCAGCAGGATTTATCCCACAGCCACGGATCCCAGAACCACACAAAGACACCTTCTCCAGGCCCAGCAGGCTCCAAAGGAAATCTACAATAATTACTATCTCGTTTTGACCTGATTTGATGGCGTAATTTCACATCCCAGGTGATCAGAACTACATAGCTCACGAGTGATGCATTTGCACTTTGTTCCCATTGAATCCCAGATGTTTTGGGGTTGGAAGGGACCTTAAAGCTCTCAATCCCAAATTCCTGCTGTGGGCAGGGAGCCCTTCCACTAGACCAGGCTCAGAACTCCAAATTTTCTTTCTATAAACCCTTTTTGGGAAGAAAACTTGAAAGAACATACCAGAAAATAATACCAAATTTTAAGAGAGAAGGGAAGTGGATTCTCTGGAGCTGAATTCAGCTTTGCTCCCAGGCACCCAGGAAAAGCTTTGTTAAGGAATAAACCATGGGAAGCACCTATGGCTTTGGCATTTCATCCACCACTCATGGGAGAACAGGGAATCTTTTCCCTAGGAAACCCAGCCCTGAGCTTCCCCCAGAATGGATAAGGAACATTCCCCTCTCAGAAGGTTTCATCTCCAGGCAGGGATAACGGGGTGACCCCAAGTCACAGGTCCAACACGCTGCTCCTGGGGAAACAGAAATGGATTTTTGGACCATTTGGGACTATTAAAAGACAAAAATAAGAAGGTTAAATAAGCTTAAAAAGAAAAATAATGTGAATTACCTCATTGTCTGGTCATTACCAGAGCTGCTGTCATGGTGTTTATTTGCTTTCACGCTTTTAGGGGACAATGAGGTAAATTAGAGACAGGAAGATGAGGTGACTGGAGAGGCTGAACAGCGGGAAAATTTCTCCCTCTGATCCCAAGCATTCCAAAACACAGCCCTTGAGTTCTCCCTTCAGCTGACAGGTGAAGCCGGAGGTTTAACAGGCAGTGCTCACTGCACACACAAATTCCAGGACACAGGGCAGATATTCCTTGAGTAAGAGCAGCTTGAAGGACAAAAATCAGGAACAAAATTCCAGTCTGGAATTAACAGAGGCCACTGTGGATGCCAGATGTGGAAACATGGCTCGGTCACCAAGCCAGGTCACCGAATTTAATTGGTGCACCAGAAGATGTGGCCTCGAAGGAACTTAGAGACCAAGAGCTCTTCTGCTCCAGGTCAGTGGATCCAAAGGGACATCTTCCCTCGAGGCCGCTGCTTCCAGGCCTTTCCAGGTCAATGGATCCTCTTCCACAGCTGGTTCCAGGCCCTTCCAGGTCAATGGATCCTCTCCCACAGGGCCATCTTCCCTCGAGGCCGCTGCTTCCAGACCTTTCCAGGTCACCTCTGCTGTGAGACAGCGCCGTGGCTGGAATTTGAGGGGAACAAGGACCCTCAATTTTGGTGAGGACTCATGTCCAGAACCTTGGATCAAGGGGCTTTGGGTGCTGGAATTCTGACGAAGGATAATGGTGGAGCGCCACATCTCCCTGACAGAATCATTGAGGAAAAAGCTCTTTGGGATCACCAAATCCCAGCTCTGCCTGATGCCCACCTTGTCCCCCAGCCCAGAGCTCTGAGTGCCACATTCAGGAATTCCTTGGGCACCTCCAGGGATGGGAACTCCTCGCCTCTCTCTGACCTCCCCACACTGATGTGAGGCTTCCCAGATTTTCCCTCTGTGCCCAAAGCAATACATTTCCAGGGAAAAGGCAGCTGCCATCCCTCCTGCCAAGTGGAGAAAAATTATCCCATTCCAGCTGCATTAGAGACCAGGACCTCAGAATTATCCTATAACAGAGGAGCCATTAGCTGAAACAATATAGGTAACAGGAGGTTTGTCACATCCCAAACACGGCTCCAAGAGCTCATGAAAGGATTGTAAAGGCAAAATTATTCCATTAATTCAAAACTACGGCTGCCTGACTCTCTCCATAAAGAATCCATGGATCCAGTGCCTGGGGCAAATCAATAATGCTGGGATTTGTCTGCTAACGGAGAAAAAAATGGATATGAAAGTATTAAAATATAAAAATACCCTGGGGGCACTGTCATAGGGGAATTGAGCGCTAAAGACTCTTCCATCCCTGTTTCTGATCTTCTGTCCCTGCCCATCAGCCAGGAGAGGGGTGGAACCATCCCAGAAAATGCGTGGGATCGTTCATGTGGAGCAGGGAATGAGCTCTCAGTCCTGGAAGTGCTCGGACACAGAACATTACCCAAGACTGATGGACAACCATTCCCTGTCCTGAAGGTGTTGATGGCCCCATCTGTCACCTCAGCCTCGTGGACTTCCCTTCTCCAAGCTGACACGTCCATAATGGCCCCGTTCCGCTGGGAAAGCCAAGGAATGAGATTTACAGGGATGTTTTCCAGCCGGCAGAGCAGGGAGCCATGGCTCAGTCACGCCAGGGCTGAGGAGATGTTTCCTCTCCCACCTCCTCTGCCCCACTCACGCCCCCAAAATCCACAAAATCCAAGGGGAATAATGGGAAATGTCTGTGAAATCCCTTTGCGGTCAGCAGGGAATTGTGTAGCCAGGTTTATCCGCTCATTCCCACAATGCAGTTGGGATTTGGGCATCATTAATGACTTGAATGAGGAATTTTATATATATTTAATTGATTAGAATTTGGAGTCCTGCTGCACTGAGTCATCACTGCAGCAAGCTGCAATTCCCAGCAATTCCTGGAGTGCCTTTGGGAGGAACAGCCAAGGTTCATGGTGCTGATCCAAACCAAAACCCTAAAAAACTAAATGTTTTTCCTTAGACACAAGTAGCAGTGAGGGATGCAGGAGGATCGTGGGATCTCCATCATGAAACATTTTCTGGAAGGATATCAGCCGAGATCAATCCATGATCTTTTATGGGACAGGAAAATGAGCCAGGAAAGATCTTCGCCTTCTGCGTGTTTTCCCTGTGTTCTGCACCACACCCTGTATTTTATGTCCAACAATCTCATCAATCCAGCCCAGGAGATTATCTTCTCTAGAATTACAGGAATTTAGCTCCTGTGGCCGTGTTTTCCCTCCAAATCCTTGAGTTTAGCTGTTTAAGACAAGGAGCTGGTGTTGTTGTTGTTGTGTACTATTAATATTATTATATAACTGCAAAACTTTGGTTAGTGCAAGGTTGGATAATCCCAAGGGAGAAGATGAATTATTAGAGTTTGTTAAACCCCAAAACTCGTAGCTGGAAAGGGCCCAAATCCCACGGGTCACACCCACCCCAAGGCATGGACAGATTTCCAGAATATATCCCAGCAAATCCACCAGAAGAAGCCTGAGGGAAAAGCTGAGTCCGAGAGCAAACATCAGGCTCAGAGAGAGGAGGAGATTATTTGATTCATCCCTAAATCCTCTCTCATATCCAGGGAGAAAACACTGTCCTGCCAAATTCCACCAGCTCCCCTGTGCAAAGACTTCTTCCCACTGGTTTGGGATTGAGCTGTTAAGATGTCAAAAATCATCTTTAAATGTAGCACTGGGATCCATTTCCAGGAATATTCCTCAGGAATGAGAGCAGGACCCACTGCAAACACCCAACTGCTTCTTTTCCCTTTTTCCAACCCTGCATCCCCCAGCTGGGACAGAGGAGAGGGGATGAGGATCAGCAATTTGCTCCTTGATGTTGTTTTCCTCAGAAGTCTGGGAAACATTTGTCCAACTTTTCCTTAAAAAACTGTGGAGATTGCCCAGAGCAATCTCTGCAGGTGCTGAACCTCACTGAAACTACCAAGTAACTCCAGAGTTACTCCACCACCCCATAACCAGTTCCACCCCATTTCTTACTCCACCTCTGTGAAAAACAGAAATTAAGACCTGATGGAAATTCCAAGTATCCTCACACTTCAGTCTGGATATCACACCCCCCTACCTGACATCTCCAGAATGAGATAAAGAAGGAAAATCTGCCCTGCTGCCCTCCCCAGTCTCATTTCCTTTCAGCATAAATTGGAGCTGTTCTCATTTAAAATGGCTTTGGACCTAAAATCTTCATTTTCTCTCCGTGTGCTGCAGCCAAAACCTCAAACCCAAATTTCCACTCTGATTACATTATCCTCCTTCCTGATTCCCACAGATGGAAAATGCCCTGGATTTGCAATTTACCAACTGTTTGTCTGTCTCTGAGAGAAGCCACCAAACCTCCTTGGCAGGGAAAGGGGAGGTCACACCTGAGAGCCCTTGAAGCTGAGCCTACAGAAGGAGGAAAACTGCAGAACTGAAGGACTGGATTTGGGAATTCCATCCCTCAAGTGCTGCAGTCCTGTGCAGGTGTCCTGGATAAGCAGAGCTGAGAAATCCAGGAAAAGATGCTCAGATGCTTCTGCAGCTGAAATGAAGAATTCCCTGAAGAATTCCCTGTCCTGCTGAGCACAGGGGACAATTCTTTGCTAAAAATGAGGGTGTTGGATGTGCTGTCCCAATCCCCAGCCAAGAGAGAAGGAAGAAAAGGAAGAGGAGCCCAGGGAAGGTGAGGATTTGTCCTTCCCTCACTTTTCCCTCCACTCTTCCCACGCTGATTTCCCCCTCCTCTCCCTTCTCCCTCTGCCACGGTCCCACAGCACCAAGAACTAATTTAGTGCCACAACAGAAAATGTTATTTATTCATTTCCACTACATCTGTGCTTCTCTTTTATTGAGTTCCTTATTTTTAGTGCTCTCCTGTTTCTCCTCCAGGGCAGGTAGATAATTGTTCTCTATCTCTCTATAATTGCAGCAAATTCTCATTAATCAATACAACACCAGGCAGGAATTTCCTGATGAAATCCTGCTTTAGTTGACACCTGAGCTCCTGAACAACTACAAGACAAACCTAATTATCTCCTTGGCTAAGTGAAACCACACACTTTGGAAATGAAAAGCTCTTTTTCAGCTGAGTCCATTTAAAGGATGGAAACTGGGATGAAAGGCTCAGACAGAGCCCTTTAGACCAGGCTTGATGCCTTTAGGAGAAGCAAAGCCTGGCTTAGGAATTTAACATTTTCAAGCTAAAAATTTGCCTGGTTAGAAAGTGTAAGATGGGAAATTTTGTAATTAAGGGTTGTTTGAGCATATTGGTAATTTACTGGAGTCTTAAAATACTTTCATCCACATGGAAGAGTTGTGTGTGTCACACATGGAACTGGAGCTTCTCTGATTCCTTGATCTATTTTTCAGCCCAAAAGCAGAAATTTCCACCTGTGGGAATTCATGAAAGTTCATCTGTAACAATCAGGGACTGTGATAATCAAGGGATGATTTAAGCAGGAAGGAAAAATCATCTCACTCCAGCCCCTGGTCAGGGACAACTTCCACTATCCCGGGTTGCTCCAAGCCCATCCAACCTGGCCTTGAACACCTCCAGGGATGGAACATCCACAACTTCTCTGGATAACCTGTTCCAATGTCCCACCACCCTCCCAGCCAGGAATTCCTTCCCAATATCCCATCTAACCCCGCTCCCTTTCACTCTGAAGCTGTTCCCCCTTTTCCTGCCACTCCCTGCTTTACCAAGCTGAAGGCATGATGGATAAATGCTGGTACAGATTTGAAAGCACCATCCAGTTTTATTGCAGGACAGGGGCAGATCAATAATCCCCCTCTGGAGCACATTCTGCCACGGATTTTTAAGGATTTCAATACAAGTTGTACCAGCACAGTGCAAGGATCCTTCCCATCCAGAGGAGAATCCACAGCCCCTGCAGGAGCTCTCCAAGGTACCAAGCAGGGCTGAGGACAGGAGCTGCCTGAGGGTCCCACCTCCTTCTCTGTGCTCCCAGGAAATTACAGCACTGTGCAAACCCAGGGCACTGGGAATATTTCTCTGTCTGCTATGGGGTGCCCTGACCCCCAGGGCAGCTCTGACTCTGACCCTCATTCATGGAGAAAGTTTCCCTGACTTCAAGATAGACTGGAACCCACAAAAGTGTGAAATAGATTATGGAGAGCAGTGTGGGTGTGTCACTGGGTGAGAAATTGAGGTTTTGGGATTTTTAGTGTGTTGTGGATGGCAGCAAGATGGAGGGCACAGGGTGTCATCCTGGGTTTCTTCTTCATGCTTCTTCTTCTTCCTTCTCCATGGGTTTGGGTGGCATTTTGTAATTGGGCAGAAAAGGCTGCACTGGGGGCTCTGTGGGATCAGTTTTTGGGTTAAAAGGGGAAATAATCCAGGTGTCAGCTCTTAATTGGATGGTTTAGTCTTAAAATACCTTGGAACAAGAGATTGTTGGCCATTTTGTGCCTTCTAATGAAAAGCTGCTGAACTCTCAGCGGTGAGACTGTTTTAGTGATAAGAAATAATAAACACCTGAGTCCAAACATGAACCACTGTCTCAGGTGCCTTCAATGCAGACCCAGAGAAACCAATACAGCACCAACTGGGAAAACACTCCCATAAAATCAGAACAGGGCCCTCTCCCCACCCCAGAGCTCTCTGGTTCCACTCAATAAAGAGAAAAGTGCAGAACAGATCAGGACAAAGCAGCATCTGTCAGCTGCTCCTGAGGCATCGCGATGACAAAAATTCCGTTCCGTGTTTCACAGGAGGGTTTTCCATGAGAGAGACACTTGCTCAGAGCTTTAAAACCTCATCCTGTTACAAGAATTTGTGATCCTGATGCACTCCAGGTGACAGAGGAATAAATAAAACTCTCCAGAGCTTTTCCATGTTATATCTCTCGCTCCTCTCTTACCCAGCTATGGAACGTTAGAAAAGGAACATCCTCACCCACGGAAAAGGACCTGCACAACCCATTCCTGCTCTTCCTCATTTTATCCTGGGTGGGCAAGGGGGAAGGCCTCACTTGTGGGATATGAACAAACAAACCCTGGTCCAGCCAGAACGAAAAAAATTCCAGGCTCTGGTGCTGGAAAAACAGCCCCAAGGAGGCCAGGTCAGGTTGGGAAGGCAACTGGAGGACTGAGCTCACAGCAGCTCCCATGCCAGCCACAACTCTTCCAGCAGCTTCAGCTGGGGCCCAGAGAAGCCACAATTCCCATTAAACCCACCCAAGAGGGAGAAGATCCCAACTTGGAAGCAAGGGAAGAACCCTCAGTTCCCACAAAACAGGCAAGGCCAGAAAGGGACAGCGATGGCAGAAAAAATGGAGATACCTGGACAAGGAAACACCTACAAATCAGAGTCCATAAGCAGGTGGGATCCAACAAAACCATTCCTGAAGACCAGACCCAGATCGTTCCAAGGGGAATTCACAGGGAGGTTGGCTTGGGGTCAGCACCCCACTTCTTAGCACAGAATCCCGGAATGGTTTGTGTTGGAAGGGACCTAAAGTTTGTCTTATTCCACTTCCCTGCTGCATTCTGAGATAAGGCACCATTGCAGCTGCTTCCCTGCCCAGTGTCTGCTCTTCCAAAAGCTGATCTTCCACCAGAAACTCCAGCAATCACCTGGAATTTGTCTTCTGTGCCCCCCCTAATGATTATACTGCAAATCAAGCAGGGATGAAGGAGATAAAAGAGGCCAAGAAAAAAAAATTAAAAACCAGTTCTAGGCTGAAAATACCTCCCAAAAAAACATCGCAGTCACCACAATTCCCATTTTACCTGGGTTTGGATGGGATAACCTGACCTGAGGTCACCAAGAGCCCAGGTGAGTCCTTTCTTTGTGGTCCTGAAGGGCAAAGGAGCATCCTGGCTGCACCCATGGACGGAGCCCACCTCAGCCTCTTCTCCTCAGCTGCATCCAGGATTATTTGTGGCAAGAAGCAAGACAGCAAAATAAGGAAAGTGACACAATTAAGGCTAATTAGCTGAGTGGGAAATCCCTTCCCAGCCAATTAGTGCTGAGAGGCAAGGCCTGCACAGTAACGAGGCCGTATTTAGCTGTTCTCCGCTCATCCCACTTCCAGAAATGAGAAGGCAAAGGAAGAGATTGTTCTTCCATTAAAAATAATTGGATAACAAGGATTGTACCAGCCATGGGGAGCTGAGAGGGGAATTGGACTCACATTCCTCTGGACAACCCCAAAAATGCTTTTTCCACAGGACAAGGATGGAATCGGATTTTCACCTTACTCACCTGTCCTGTAAATCTGGAAAAAGCTGGGCAGCCTGGTGGCAAAATATTCCCATCAATCACATCCCTAAAAACAGCACAATGGGAAAGATTCCCGAGACACAGCCGTTCCTTCAGACCTTCTGATGGGAGTTCCATCCAACCTGTGAATTTTTGGGCATCTCATCACCGCCGACAGCTCTGTGGGATCATCACTTAAAGCCCAAAGTGCTGGCTCAGAATTGCTTGACATTGGTGCCTTCACCACGTTCCTCATCACGGCAGAACGAGCGAGTGCCGGTGTCAAAATATCCGAGTGTCCCGCTGGATAATTCACTCCTGGGGAGAGGCGCTGAATCCATCACAGAAATTGCCTCCAAAGGACACTTTCCCCTGAGCAGGGGTGGAAAAAGCGGCTGGAAAGAGGGAACAAAGTGTCAGCATCTCACTTGGAGAGGTGAAAGCAGAGCTGACAGCGCTGTGATTTATGGAGAGCGAGGCCTATTTGGGGAGAGAGCTGGAGCTGGGCCAGCGGGGCTGAAATCCTGGGATTCAGCTCCACTCCTCAGCCAATTGCAATATTTTATAAGTGGAAGAGATAGGCAGTGACCTTCCCATTCAGAGGCTAAAATTGTTTCTGGGTTGAGGTTTTTAAAAAACAAAAAGGCCGAGGTTTGTCCATTTGTTTGGATATAAAGCACCCAAGATCTTATCTCCGGCCTCATAATTCACTGGGAGGAAACTCGAGTGGGAAGATTGAAGAGCACCGAGCCTGCATTCCCAAACACCCATTTAGGAGCTCAGGGTTCACCTTGACCTGGAATATTCACCCAGGATGACAGGAGATTAAACACCAGGCTGCTCCAGACGTGCTTCCCCCTTCGATGAGCCTGTTGAACAAAGATAGGTTGAATATTCCCACCTCAACGATGTATTCCTGAAAAATATTATTATTACTATTATTATTATTATTATTATTATTATTATTATTATTATTATTATTATTATTATTATTATTATTATTATTATTCAGATCCCAAATTCACTGAGATCTCCTCCAAGCTGTGGCTGTGCCATTAACCTGGAGCTGGTGAGAGTCCAAAAGAGAAATCAGACTTTTCTGGGGTAATCCTGGGGACAAGACTCCCATGAGGGCATTAAGGTTGTAATTACTTCATGGTTTTGTGCCAACTTACTGTATTAACCAGATTTTTCCTTTGGTTTATTCCCAGCTGTGGAATAACCTGGAATAAACCTGGACGTGGCTGAGGCAAAGCAAAGCACATCAAGCTACAATTTCAGTCCAATGGCACCAGGGGAGAACCTCAGGGCGAGGAAGTCACAAATCCCACCCAGGGCTTCCTCCAGATGGAATTCTAGAGATCAACCCAGGCTGAGCTGGTTTGGGACACGAGGAATGTCTCAATTCCATGGATCTCACTGGAGGAAACACCTGAGCACCCATGGTTGGGCTCCACCTGCACTGGACTTTGGAAACTGGAACAAAAACGTGATCCTGGGTGGCTCAAGGACACTTCCCTGCAGGGTTGTCCTGGTAGGAAGTAAGAAAAGGGTTTTTAAGCAGCCTCCTTAGGGAGGGGATTCAAATATCCCACCACTGGATCTTTATGTCTGTTGGAGAATTCCCAGAATGGATTTTAAATGGATTTAAAACTGGTTGGGGCAGTGGAAGCTTCAGTCCCAACACCCCCCTGTCCTGGGCGAGCTGCCTGTGGAACATCAGGGTGGAAAAGGTGCAGATCTTGCTCTGGCTCTGCACAGGAAATTCCTCATGGATCAGGAGCTGGCAGGGTGGATGGCAGGGTATCAGTGCTGGGGGATTTTTTGTGGGAGAGAGGGAGAGGAATTCACACTCCAGTCTCAGGAGTAAGGGCAGGGTGGGTCAAAATTGGGTTCCGTGGAACCTGAATATCCACAGAAACCAAGGAATCAGAGAATCATGGAATGTCCTGAGTGGGAAGGGACCCGTCAGGACCATCCAGTCCAACTCCTGACCCAACACTCCTGGAGCTCTGGCAGCCTCAGGGCCGTGCCCATTCCCTGGAAAGTTGTTCCAGTGCTTACTCCACCCTATGGGGGAAGAACTTTCCCTGAGATCCAACCAAACCCTCCCCTGGCACAGCACATTCCTGATGAGATGGTGAGGATGGGGCTCTTCCCTAAATGTGGGATCAAAAAATTCGGACCATCAGGCAGGAGGTGCCTTGGGGCAGATTTCCACAGTGGCCTGTCCATGGGGAATTCCTGGGATGAGCTCCAACCTGACAGAAAATCATCTTAATCCTCTCCACACCCCACCACTCCCCCATCCAGCCCTCGCCCTGGAGGAGGAGGGAAGATCTGTCACCTGAATATTTACAAACCAGGTAGGAAAAAGTATCAGGTTCTGGTCCCTTCATCACTTTGGTGGTGACAAGAGTTAATGGTCCCTGAAGCTTTCCCAGCAAATGTTCCTTGTCGGGCCATTTTCTGCACATCTCCGTGATGGATGGGGAGGAGAAGTCACTTTATGACAAGCCTGCTCAATTATTTAATAAGGCAGATTCTAATAACTTCAGGAAATCCCCCAGAGAAATGGAAGAATAAATACACTTTTCCTTTCACTCTCTCAAGAGCTGGAGAGGAAAAATGGATGGTGGCCTCTTTGTCTGCCTGTCAGCTTTGCTTTGGGGACTTTGCTGTGGTTTTAACTCCCAATTTCTGGCTTTTGGGACAGAGAGTGAAAACCATAAATGAAAATTAGGGAATTATTGGTTTACGTTAAAATATTCAAGAAAAGTTGCTGTTGTACCCAACAGGAGCAGGCTCAGCAAGTCTGAGGGACTCTTCCTTTCTTTTGGTCTTTCTCTCTTCAAATTATAACTTTTTGCGGTGCTGAGTCAGTGCTGAGGGTCTGGGAGTCCCTGAGCACCACAGGACCTGGCAGGCAAAAGTTCTTGTGCTCGTTCCACTATGCAGAACTCTAGAACTGGACAAGGTCTGGAACATTCCAGAGTCTTCTCCCATGAAACCACCAAATCAAGGGATTGCAGAGGGACCCAGGGCGTTGATTTTGCAGGAGCTGCGCAGCCTTCCACACTGTACCAAAAAATCCCACTGGACATGGGAGAAAAAAGGCACCTCTGGGAGTCCCACGGGTTCTTTATGCAGCTGCTTAAGAGGAGAACTGTGCATTTGGAATAAAATCCTGGAATGGTTTGGGTTGGAAGGGATTTAAATTCCATCCCATTCCACCCTGCCACGGGCAGGGACACCTCCCACTGTCCCCTTGGACACTTCCAGGGATCCAGGAGCAGCCACAGCTTCTCTGGGAATTCTATTCCAGGGCCTCCCCACCCTCACAGGGAAGACTTCCTTCCCAAAATCCCATTTAAACCAACTCTCTGACACTTGGAAGCCATTCCCCTTTGCCCTTGTAAATCCCCCAGGAGTGTGGGTCAGCAATTGGGCCAGGGCAATGAAGCAACCAAAAAAATCCCATCTGGTTCCCCTTTTTCCTTTCCTTCCCTTCCCCATCCCATTACCAGCAGCAGCTCCCCAGTTCTGCATTGCAAACACACCCCCAGAAAGTGGAGTGGGATTGATGCTGGGCTCAGTCCAGCAGCTCCAGGACATCCCTCTCCATCTCCTGGAAGAAACTTGGCACGCCAGGAGCCGGGACCATAAATCTGAGCAGAGCACAAAGTCACTGCCATTAAGCCAAGGACACCTTCAGCTGTTCCTGCTCCCTGTCCAAGAGCCATTTGCTGCCCAGCCTTCCCCTGCCTGCTCAGGAAGGCAGGAGCTGGGAATGCTAAATGGTTAATCCAGACTGTTTGGGGAAGATCTGTCTCCACAAATGCTGCACCATCTGCTGCTCTGGGGAAGCTGGAGGAGTGGGTGCTGTATTTTCATAACAATCCGCCCTTCTCCTCTCATTGATTAATAACACTGGGCTGCTTTGTCTTTGTTCTTTTGGAGGTTTTTTTGGTTGTTTTTTTTTTATATTTGTATGAAGGCTTTTCAACGTGAAATCCAGTAATTATCTGAAGAGCTGAGTCAATAGGTTTGTTCAGGCAGAGAAATTACCCATTAAACCAAACGGGAAAAAGCCCAGTGAAAAACATCTCTGCACCAGGCCCACGATGACCAAAATCCTCTGGTTTTTCCCTCTCCAGTCCAATTTTCCCCCAGCAGTGAGAAGGATCCCATCACTGAGGAGCTGCTGTGGAAAACAGGGCGAACCATCAGCTCATATCCACCCAAAATCCTGAAAAATTGAATTCCACCACCCCAAAACCCACAGTGAGCACCAAACCAATGGAAAACACACCTTGAGCCTGCTCCAGGAGGGACAGAAGAGGCTCTGCTCCTTCTCATTCCCCCTTTCCACTCCGCAAAATTCCCAGAGCATCTGGAGGAGCTGTCGCAAAGTCATGGGGCGCGAAGGGAGCTGGGAACACCAACCTTGGAGCCTTCTGCCTTCCCCTGAAAGGGATGTTTGGGAATGTCAGGCATGGAAAAGCTGCAGAGGGAACAAGGCACAGGTCCCAAAGCAGGAGATGTGGGTGCTCCCCCTACTTCCAGCAGTGCCCACACAACAATGGAATGAAAACTCCTGGATTTGTTTAAACACATTAAATATAGAGGGGAAAAAAAGGTTATTCCTGATATTAACTGAACTGAGAGCGCCTCTAAGTAATGTCAGCTTGCAGATGCCAACACCAGCTCCCCTTTAGCTGGCAGGGAATGGTTTGGGTTGGAAAAGAGCTTAAAGTTCATCCCCTTCCACGGTCCCAGGCGGCTCCAATCCCACCCAGCCTGGCCTTGGGCACCGCCAGGGATCCAGGGGCAGCCACAGCTGCTCTGGGAATTCTATCCCAGTCCCTCCCCACCCTCCCAGCCAGGAATTCCCAATTCCCAATCTTTAATCTAGACCCACCCTCTGTCAGTTCACAGCCATTCCCTCTTGTGCTGTCAATAAATGACTGAGGGAGGGACAGGGAAGGGCAGGGAACCACAGACACGCCAGTGGCAAAGGTTAAATCCAGCTTTAATTCCCACCCCAAGACCCAGCTCGTCGAGGCTTTTTAGTTCCAGAGCATGAACAGCTCATGAAGAGCAGAACAAGAGCAGCTGGAAGATGATTTAAGCAGTGCAGTTTATAATGGTTACAATTAATAGGCAATTTCTTATAAAAGTTCTCTGGAAAATGTCTTTTTTTTTTCCCCTTGCAGGCAGCGTTTTTTCACCAAGTGGTTCCAGTTTCATGCTGGAAAAGCAGCTGGAAACCCTTCCCAACTTTTTCAGCACTTGTAGAAGCTGAATTTCACTGGAAGCAGAGTGAAATTCCCTTGTTCCATAGGGAACAAGGGACAGGAAAAGAGGGAATGGACTCAGGCTGCGCCAGGGGAGGCTCAGGTTGGACATCAGCAGGAATTTCTCCATGGAAAAGAGGTGCTCAGGCCTTGGAAGGGGCTGTCCAGAGCAGTGTCCCCTTCCCTGGAAGTGTCCAAGGAATGTGGCACTCAGTGCTCTGGGCTGGGGACAAGGTGGGGATCAGGCACAGCTCCATGATCCCAAGGGCCTTTTCCAGCCTCGGTGTTTCCACACTGAGCCCAACCCAAACCAGTTCCCCCCCTTTGGATTCAAACCACAGGGAGGAATTCCTGATAGAGCAGCACATCCAGCAGCACATTTGATCAATAATTTCACTTCCCATAAAATCCCAGAATCACTGGGTTGGGAGAGACCTTCAGGATCATGGAGTCCAACCCAGCCCCAACAGCTCAGCTCAACCCTGGCCCCCAGTGCCACATCCAGGCTTTGTTAAACACACCCAGGGATGGGGACTCCTCCACCTCCCTGGGCAGAACATTCCAGAACTTTATCACCCTTTCTGGAAAACACTTTTTCCTGATATGCAACCTAAATTTCCTTTGGCACTAAAATACTCTCCCACCTTCCCTTCCAGCAGCCACCAAATTTCCAGCTTTCCCTCTTTCCTCCAGAGCTTCCCTTCCCTCTTCCCTCCATCCTGCCAAACATCCCAAGCCCAAAGCGAGCACTAAAACCCAAATCCAGCAGCGCTGGTGCCCAAATCCTCCAAAACCAACCCCAAATCCCAGCAGTTGGTGCCCAAATCCTCCGAAACCAACCACAATTCCTGGCACTTGGTGCCCAAATCCTCCAAAACCAACCCCAAATCCAGCAGTTGGTGCCCAAATCTTCCAAAACCAACCCCAAATCCAGCAGCGCTGGTGCCCAAATCCTCCACAACCAACCCCAAACCCCAGCAGTTGGTGCCCAAATCCTCCAAAACCAACCCCAAATCCTGGCAGCTGGTGCCCAAATCCTTCAAAACCAACCCCAAATCCAGCAGTGTTGGTGCCCAAATCCTCCAAAACCAACCCCAAATCCCGGCAGTTGGTGCCCAAATCCTCCAAAACCACCCCAAAATCCTGGCAGTTGGTGCCCAAATCCTTCAAAACCAACCCCAAATCCCAGCAGTGCTGGTGCCCAAATCCTCCAAAACCAACCCCAAATCCCAGCAGTTGGTGCCCAAATCTTCCAAACCAACCCCAAATCCATCAGTGTTGGTGCCCAAATCCTCCAAAACCAACCCCAAATCCTGGCAGTTGGTGCCCAAATCCTTCAAAACCAACCCCAAATCCAGCAGCGCTGGTGCCCAAATCCTCCAAAACCAACCCCAAATCCAGCAGTTGGTGCTCAAATCCTTCAAAACCAACCCCAAATCCCAGCAGCTGGTGCCCAAATCCTTCAAAACCAACCCCAAATCCTGGCAGCTGGTGCCCAAATCTTTCAAAACCAACCCCAAATCCAGCAGTGTTGGTGCCCAAATCTTTCAAAACCACCCCCAAATCCCAGCAGTTGGTGCCCAAACTCTTTGGTGGCTTTGCTGCTCCTCCAGGAGATGTCACTTGGGTTTAACTCTGCCATCAGGTAATTAAAGCCGGGCTCTGATGAAAGCCCAGCTCCATCCGTGCCGACGGAGACGGATGTTGGATGCAGTTGGAATTTGACAGCAGAGTGGGATGAGCAAGTGCATCAGGGTGCTAACGATGTTACATTGCAAATGCTGTTTATTTGCTGTCAGCTCCAAAGCAGGCAGTAAATAACACATTAGAGAATAAAAAAAAAAAGGAAAAAAAGAAGAAAAAAAAATCGAGAAATAACATTATGTTAAAATGGAACCATCAATTATCCCCCCCCCTTCTCTCTCTTTTTTTTTTCCATTTTTATTTTATCTTGAAGCATTCGCACAGGGGGGTTTTTTCTTGATTCATTAATTGCCTTTTTTTCTGACTCCTCTGTTCTGCCTCAGTGCCCATAAATCAATGTAAAAAAGATAAAATGCTGCTATTATTAAATGAGTGTAAAAAGGTATTGAAATAAATCTCCTTTCGGACACCTTTTCTCCCATCTCAGCTGCAAAAACATCTGCTCAAGATGAGATTCAGACCAATTTTTCTATCCCCAAAGTGGCCCTGGCCTCTCCCTTGTTCCAAAACCCCCAGAGAGCAGCATCCCATAAATAATTGTCCCATAAATAATTTTCTCCTGGCAGTTTTCAAGGAGCCTCCACCACCCTATTTCTCCAAAATCCAATATTTGATGGATGGTGGTGGCCACAGCTCGTGCAGCTGAGCCACCCTAAATATTCCCACCAAAAAATTCCTCATTTCCAATCATTTTCCAAGAAAAATGTTTGCTGTTGGAAAGTTTTGTGGGATTTTGGGGGTTTCCACTCAAATTTTCTCTGCCTGGAAAATTTCCAAAGAGCTGGTGTTGGACAATGAGCATTTCCACCCAAGTCTGAACATTTTCCAAACCCCATTTAATATCAGGAATATTTTATTCAGGCAAAAGCTCTTCAATAACCTCCATGTGCCCTCTTCCATTTCTGAAATTATTTGGTTTGTCCTACTATTTTTTAAGAATTAAATACATTTCCTAAAGGAAAAAAAAATGAATTTTACATAAAGTTGTCCAGTCCTCCTAAAGCAAAGAGGTTTTCTGGGATTTAGAATTATTAGGAAATTAAGCTTTAATTGCTTTTTTGTTTCAGAAAGGAAATGTTTGGAGCAAAACTTCTTGGAATGGAGTTCTCTGCTCGTCGTCCAAGTGTGAATTAAATTCCAGCTGATCCCACCCCATCAAGACACCTGAGCTCTGTCCCGTGAGGAATTCTCACTCAGGATTCCTTTCCTGGCTGCAGGAGAGGGCAGAGAGGGACAAATTCCTCATTTCAGGGCAGAACAAAATCCCAACTTTGATAAAAATATTAAAATATTGCTTTCCCTTGTTAAGACCTCTCAGGATTTTCCCTTTTTTTAGCCCTGTGAATGCTGCTGGGGTTTTGGAGGATTTTCCCAAATGGAGCTTCTCCATCCCGGTATTCCCACCCTGAAGGGAGCAAAAAAAATTGTTTTTAAAAATATTCTTCATGCAAAGTGCCAGGAGGCACCATCATGGTGGGAAAATGCCAATCCCAGTGGGATTTTCCCTGGAATTGCAGGGCACAGTTCCCCCGTCCTCTGATTGTCCAGGAGAAAAGGTCAAAGATGTGGAATATTCATCCCAAACCGAATTTGTTTGCAGAGAAAACGCATCCCAAGGTGTTTCCAACATCACCTGGCAGCTTCTCCGGGATAAAATGATCCCAGGGGAATTTCCTTGCTGTTAATAATGAGAGGAAAAGAGGTCAAAAGGGAAAGCTGCAAATTACCCAGGAGAAATAAAATAAAACTTCCTCATGTCCCTGTTCCTAAAAAAACTCATTCCTGGAGATTTTGGGAGAATCCTGGAGGAGTTGAAGTCAAAATCTTTGACCTTTGGGAAAGATTTTAACTCCTACAGGATTCCCCCAAAATCACCAGGATGGGAATAGTTCAGCTGCATCAGAATAAATTCTTCCCTCTCATATCAAGGGATTTTTTCCTGCTCTGCTAAGGGTCAGTTCCTATTTTAACTTGGATTTTAATTCCAGAAACAGAATTGAGGGGAGATATGGGCCAGCTCCCATCCCAAAACTCAGGGGTTCCGTGCAACAGGCACAAGGCTCAATCCCAAGAAGTCCAAAATCGTTTTCTTGAATCTCTTTTTATAGGGAAAAAAAAAAAAAAAAAGCAGTTTCTTGTGAAATTGTCAACTTTCAGGAACACTCCTTACAACAGCCTTTGGAAACCTCATTTTCCTTCATTTTAGAAGCATTTCCAAGTGGGAACTGATGGAGGAATTTATTTTGAAATTAATTTTTGGTCCATAAATGTATCTCAGATTAAGACTCTGCAGTCAAACACAGCTGCTCCTAAAATGTCCCTGTATGGATTTATAGGATCAGGGAATTTCCTGAGCTGGAAGGGACCCACAGGGACCATCAAATCCAACTCCTGGCCCTACACAGGACATCCCCACCATCCCACCCCGTGCCATCCCCAAAAGGAAATATTTCCATACAAAATAAGGAAGATATTCCAGATAAGAGAAGTGACAGATGGGAATTCATCACTTTTCATTTTTTCCTTCATTTTTTCAGGGTTTGGTTTGGGGTTTTTTTTTGGAGGGGTAGGCGGTTTGGGTTTTGGGGGTTTTGATTTTTGTTTGGGGTTTGTTTTTTTTTTTTGGTTTGGTTTGCTTTGATTTTTGGTGGGTTTTTTTGCTTGTTTGGTTGGGTTTTTTTTTTTTAATCTCTGACAGCCAAATTTTAGGGAAATCTGGAAATCCCCAGCCTGACCCCCAGGAATGGAATCCACCCCATCACCTCTCCATCTTCTTTCTGCCAAGCTGCTTTGGCATTCTGCTCATCTTTTCGATGAAATGATGAAAATAGCAATAAAAACATTGGGGGATCTATTTTTTTGCCTTCAGACCCATTTCACCTCCCTGAATCCTTAACCAAGAGCAAATCTTCACTCCTCAAATTCAGCAGGTGATGCAAAATCTCTGACACAGGTATAATTCCTTATTTTCTGTTGGTGAATTATTTAAAAAAAAATCCTTGAAGTGCTTGCTGATGCTTTTCTTTTAAATAAGAAAATCCCAACATTCCTAAGGAAAAATCTCTTTCATGAACTGCAGATCGTTGTGGGCTTTTTAGGGATTTGTGCTGATAAAGGGGAGATTCACCCACGATAACAGAGACACTCAAAGTCACATCTCACGTCCCTGTGAGGGATGTGAAAACAAAAACCTGCTGGGATTTCACCCCCAAAGAGCCCCCAACCACCTGGGAATGCTCCTTCCCAGAATCCTTTAAAATCCTGGTGATAATTCCCCATCCTGGGACAAAAATCTGTGCGAGTTCTGCAAATGTTTTGTGTCCCCTGTAGACAATTAATTTCTGTATTTTTAACTCGAAAAGCATCCCCATCATCTGGATCTCATTCAGTTCATCAAAATCTCATTTTTTCCTTCTAAAACTGCCCAAACTTCTCGCAGAGGAGACCTGGATCCTCCTGCTTCCTTCCCATCCACGAACACAACTGCAGCAAGGCTGCAAAACCTGATCCTATTCAAGCTGTAAAGCAGTAATTCAGCAATTTCTTCTTTTTGCCTGAGTTGCAGCTAAAAATATGGAGGCAATTGAGAATATTTTCAAATACTCGGAGCAGGGGTTTGAAAACAATATTCATAGATCATCCATGTGTTCTGCCATGCAGCTCCGTGAGCACTGCCTGGGGAATAGTCCTGATCTATCAAATTTTTGATCAGGAGCTTTTCTGTGTAACAACAGCTGCTTGCATTTATTCATCAAAAGAATCAAAAAAGAGCTCAGGAAAAGTTGATATTTTCTCCCTGGTGACTCTGGACTCCAAGAACTCCATTGAAATTCCTTTATCTGTGGGCAATAACACTGCACGTCTTCCACTGCCCCTCTCACCTGCCTGCTCCGGGAGGTGATTAACTCTATGATCACTATAAAAATGTTTTATTTAAGGGATAATTGTAAGCATTGGTATCTCCCATTTCCAAATCTCTTGCTTTATTATCCTTGCTCAAGAAGGTCTTAATATTTATGTGATTTACGGCTCACTTTGAATGCCAGCCCGGCCATTAGGAGGCACATTTCACCAGGCAGTGCCTAATTTTATAGGACATTATTTCTTTATAAACAGAGCCATTACTCTGCAGCATTAATTAAATCTCTTTGCCCATTATGAACTCCATTTGGAAGACAACAACATCACCAACTGCCTGCCCTGATGGATGAGTCTGCAATCCCACTTTTGGCTCCTGCCAAAGCACTTCCCAAGGAGTGGAGCCACCGGGAATGGGGAACATTTGTGCCATGGAGAGCGGTGATTTGTGGGGAGAAAGGAGCTCATGAATAAAACAGTTGCACTTCAGCAACCCAGTTTAGCTAAACTGTTTTGCATCAATAACCCGGTCCTAAAAGGCTCTGTTTATTATTGCCAGCCTCCGAGGCTTTGGGAAATGGAATTACATCAGCCCCATTTATAACATTTAATGCTGGGAGCAGACTGCAGCTGTTGCATCACTGGAGAGGGGCCTTGCCCACAAACTTCTCCTGGACAGCTGAGATTTGGGGGGTTTTCGTGTTTTCACCATAAAGGACACTCAGAAAAAAACAACAGAATATTCCAGACACCGTCCCTGAATTCTTTCCAGAAGCCCTCAGTGCTCAGCACTCAAAATTCAGCCCAAAATGCCCTCAGGATGCAGAGTTTGTGCTCTCCTCAAGGCTTCTACACAAGAGACAGAGGGGCCCTGGCCACAAACTTCTCCTGGACATGTGGATGCAGAGATTTGTGGGATTTTCACCTTTCCACTACAAGAGACATCCAGGAAAAAAAAGAATATTCCAGCCACCATCTCTGAATTCCTTCCAGAAGCCCTCAGGGCCCTGCTCTCTAAATTCAGCCAAATGAGCCCAAAATGCCCTCAGGAAGCAGATTTCTACATAAGACAGAGAGGCCTTGCCCACAAAGTTCTCCTGGACACAAGGATGCAGAGACTTGGGGGATTTTCATGTTTTCACCATTAAGGACATACAGAAAAAAACAGAATATTCCAGACACCATCCCTGAATTCCTTCCAGAAGCCCTCAGGGCCTAGCACTCAAAATTCAGGCAAATGAGCCCAAAATGCCCTCAGGAAGCAGAGCTTGTGCTCTGCTTAGGATTTCCACTCAAGAAATATTCATGCAGCCTTCTCAGCTCCATCATCACAGAATCCCACAATGGCTTGGGGTGGGAAACACCTTCAAAGCCAATCCCATTCCATCCCTACCATGGCCAGGGATAATTTTTAATTTTCCCCTATCCCAGGTTGCTCTAAGCCCTGTCCAGCCTGGCCTTGGACAATTCCAGGGATCCAGGAGCAGCCACCCTGTGCCTTTGGCACTACCAACCTGTCAAAAGCTGCTTCTTTCTTGCAGTGTGGGAACCCATCCCACAATTTCACACCAGGATCCACCAGTTTCACC
Organism: Agelaius phoeniceus; assembly: GCF_051311805.1. NCBI lineage: Eukaryota > Metazoa > Chordata > Aves > Passeriformes > Icteridae > Agelaius > Agelaius phoeniceus. Next base: position 62,726,564 of record NC_135270.1, on the reverse strand, counting down.
CCCAGAATCCAACATCTGCAGACTCCCAAGGCCAGAGGAAATCCCAGTCCCTGTCCCAAGCAGTGGAGTTCTGGAGCATCACTCCCCCTTCTGATTTTCACCCCAAGAGAGTCAGGCTCAGACAACCACCTGCAAAGGGATAAAACCCCCAGTTCTCATTACATATTTTTCTGATTATTTGAGTATTTACATATTTTCTCCGCAGTTGTGCACAGCCTGAGCTGCTGTCTCAGCCAGCTCCTCCCTGCATTGCTCCAAAGCCCACAGCAGCAATTCCACAATTTGAGCATTCAGGACATCATGATCTGACGTGTCTTAACCTCCCCATTAAAAAGTTTATGAGGTAATTTTGACCAAATTATAATATTTACCAACAGAACCCAGCAGATGCACCCAGAGATATTCCCTCTATTTAGGGTAGGAAATAACCCTGGTTTCTCAGGTACCAATGTCTGGATCTGACTGGAAAATGATTTAATGGTGCCCATTCCAAATGGAAAAGCCAAAAAGCTGCAGAAGGAGAAAAGGCTGTCCCAGCTGGAGGAGTCTTAAGCTGGAAATGGGTGTGAGTTCCATGTCCATCTGTCAGAGCTGGGGCATTTCTCTGCTGTTCATGGGGCAGTTTTTTCTTTACCTCTCCCACAGCCAATCCTCCCTGCAGGAGATCTCTGCTGTCCATGGCCACTGAGTGTCCCTGCAGGGCTGATCCAATCCCATCATCCCATGGGGAGATGCTGCATTGCCCAGGGGAGGAGCCAAGCATTCCTACCTGGATCCAATCTGAGCTTTGGCACAGCCCAGCAGCCTTTGCCCAGTGCATTGCCAGAGGAGCAGCTTCTGCTGCCCTGCATGGCCAGAGGGAGCCCAGGCCCATCTGCAGCAGCCCTGGAGCTGCAGAGGAAAACTCCCCCCTTGTGCAGGATCCCTGCTCCAGCAGAGCCACAGCTGGCACTGCAGGAGGGCTGAGCCCCCATGGGATGGGGCTGTGCCACCCCCTGACACACAGGGGACAGGGCATGGTCTGGCTCTGGCACTGCTGCTTTGTATTACTGCATTTTTTTTTATTTTATTTTATTTTATTTTATTTTATTTTATTTTATTTTATTTTATTTTATTTTATTTTATTTTTCTTCCCTAATAAAGAACTGTTATTCCTGCTCCCATATCTTTACCTGAGAGTCCCTTAATTTCAAAATTATAATAATTCAAAGGCAGGGGGTTTGCATTTTCCATTTCAGGGGAGGCTCCTGCCTTCCTTAGCACACACCTGGCTTTTCAAACCAAGGCAAGGACTCTTGGCTGAGCTGCACCAGGGGACACATCATGGGGGTTGGATTTATGGAGCACAAACCACGCCAGGAACAGCAGCACGTGTGCCAGACTGGATTTCCATTCGTTGGGAATTCCACAGGCACACAGAGCACCCTCATCCTGCATTCCCAGTTACCCAAGCTGTGCCACACCTCAGTGGCACCCTGAGCTCCACAGAGCCCTGGAACAAACACAAAATGGATTAAAACACAAAGGCAGGAGGGCTGGGAGCTGATGTGACTTCCCAGCTCCCTGCAGGCACCAGGAGAAAGGAGCTGCTGGAGGAAAATGTGGTGGATGCAGAATTTAAAGGAGGAAGCTGAACTTCTCCCTCACTCAGATGCAGAAAATCCATCCCAGCACCTTCCTCTCCACCCTGATCTCCTCCAGCAGGATCCTGGCTGAAGGGTGCCCATGCCCAAACCCTCCGAGCACAGCCCTGTCCCCAGACCCAGGGGAGCTCATTTGGATTCAGCAGGAGAGCTCCTACAGCACTGCAGGAAGGGAGAGCTCAGGAGGGAGCTGGAAGCTTGGAACAGAGATAATTCCATGGGGACATCCATCTTCTGGAGAAGGGAGCAGAGCCAGGCTGCTGCAGAGGCAGGTGGAGCTGCCCCGCTGCTCCCAGTGCCCCTCGCTCTCCCCACAACTGTTCAGACCCACACCAACCTCTCCTAATCCCACCAGCATCCCAAATCCCCCTGAAACACCCTAAGACATAAAAAATACCCCATCAAAACAACCAGGGCCAGCTTGGACGGGGCTTGGAGCACCTTGGGATGATGGGAGGTGTCCCTGCTCATGGCATGGGTGGGATGAGATGGGCTTTAAGGTCCCTCCCAGCCCAAACCAGTCTGAGATTCTGGGATTCCATGAACTCAAGTGGAATTAAACAGCACACCCCATTGGGTTTGGTGGTTTGGGTTTTTTTTGTTTTTGAGCTCCCTGCTTACGATGCAAAAAGCCTTCAAACCCAAAATTGCAGTCCTGTTTCATCGGTTACATAATTACTCTGCTAGCACTAATTAGCAGCTGACTGTAAACATAACTTTCATCCCAGAAGACATTCCCTGTTCGGAGCGAGGCTGAAAATGCAAGTCAGGCCCTGCTCTGGTGCTCCTTCCAATGTGCTTAATAATCCTCAGCACTCGTCTGCCCGTGCTCAGGAGGATTTATGGCGGCAAGGCAAGAGAAAAGCCAAACAATGTTCCATTGGAAATTAGGAGGAAAAGCAAATGCTGAGGGAAAATATGCTCGGATGGGCAAAAAAAAGTGTACCTGGGCCAAAGAGTGACAAATTGCTCCTTTTTAGGAGACCTTTTTAGCAGAGGGAGGCACTGAAGAAATGCCATGTTCTACTCAGCAGAAAAATCAGAGACGGATGCAATTAAATCCCTGAAGGTCTGAGGGAAATGCAGCTGCAGGAATGGGAGCAAAGGGAGGGATCTGCCTGCAGATAATTAAATGTTCATTTTGGTGCCAGCGGGATCGGGGGCCCAGACCTTGAAAAGTGGAAACTGGTGGGAATGCAGCAAGGTGGAGATGGGGACAGCCTTCCCTAAAAAAATAACTCACTCCCAAAAGCCCCTTTCCTTCATTTTCCATGAGGGATGGGGACAGCCTTCCCTAAAAAAACAACTCACTCCCAAAAGCCCCTTTCCCTCATTTTCCACGAGGTCCCACATGGAACATGGGCTGGAACCTGCAGGAATCTCCCACCATGGAGAAGTGAGGTGGGAATGGCACTGCCAGGGATCCCACAAAAACCCTGTGGTTTCACACCTCCATCAACACCCCAAGAAGGGCTGAATTCCCAGGAATCGCTGTGGATCCAAGGGATAACGTGGAGGAGTCATCTCATCCTGGGAAAAATGTTCCAGGGACCTCATGAAGCCTCGGCAGTGACCGGGCTCGGGGTAATTCCTGGAATCTTAAAAAAAAAAATCATTGAGCAGAAGTGAGGGACAGGAGAATCCTTCTAATTAACCATTTCAATCCCAGGTGCACAACACCCCAAAATTCCCTGCTGGAATATTCCCTGCCAAGCTCAACATCACTGCAAAGGGTTGATATGGTTTTTGCACCAAAAAAAGGCAATTATCCCTTAGCTTAGCATCGCCCTCCAGGGATAAAACACCCAGAGTCCTGGGAGCTGGGTGATGGCATTGCCTGAAGATCCTGAATTAACCATTTCCTGAGGCCAACTTGAGCAAATTACTTCAGAACCCTTAAAAAAAATACAAAGTTAAACCTGCCCAGAAACTTTCTGACTCAAAAGCACAGAAAATAATGTTCTAACTTCACCCAAAACTGGGAGGTTTCTTCCTCGTGCAAAATAAAAGGTTTAGGAATAGATCAAATAGAATTGATTTAAGGAAAGAGCAAGTTCATCAAATTGCTGGATTCAGCACAAATTTCCAGGAGAGGCTCCCCAGCCCCTCCCAAGGCATATCCCATTCCCCTGGATAACAACTCCAGAAGTCAAGTGGTTTTTAGGAACTGCAGTAACTTCCCAGCTTCTCCCAGAGAATCCTTGTCCTGGATTTCACCTCCAAAGTTCATTTCTAGACTGAATTTCATGGAGGTTTAAACTAATGCCAGTAGAAATTAAGATATTAATGAGAGAGGATTGCCACTGCCAAAGGGGCATTTTCGCTGGACTCAGGAAAGCCAGAGGGAAAATCCTCCCTCTACCTGAGCCCAACTTTGGAGCCAAAGTGGACTGGAAGGAAATTCCCTGAGGATCAGTCATTAAAAACCACTTTGCTCCCAAAAATGGAGTCCTGGGCACATGGGATCTCCATCCTGTCCTGCTGGAAAGATGAGGTCAAGGAGCTGAACGTGCCGAGACTTCGGATGGGGAGTTCTGAAACCCCAGAAACTCCCAGAGATCCTCACCAGGCTGCTCTGCGGGGAGCTGCAAACTTGCGTTTGCAATTTATGCCAGAAATTCCACCCAGAACACCTTCCCACAGCGCTGGGCACGGGGAGCAGATCCTGCAGTGGGATTTTCCCCGTTCCCTGAGCTCCAAGGACAGCGGGAGATGCTTTGAATATCAAAGGGCTTTGGGAGAGAGGCTGAGGATGCTCCAGTCCCGAGCACGGAGCTTTTCTCACCCAGTGATGCTGCCAGTGATTAATGAACCCACTCAGCCTCCTCTCCGAAGGTACCTGACCACAAGGCAGAGGTCACAAACGAACCATCCCGAAATCCCAGGAAAACACGGATTTCTTTCCCCCTCAATGATCCAAGATGTGAAATTCCGCCCGGCAAAGGCTCGCCCGGAGCCAGGTTCTGCTTGGACTAATTATTTGCATCTTCCTCGCTTTGCAAACCTACAGAGAGAAGCCAGCTCACCGTTTTTCCATCCCAGGGTTTATTTTATTAATGAAAGCGCCAGCAGAAGAATGACAAGTTGATTTTAATGATCCCAGCCCCTTAATTTCTGTGGTGCGCCGCGGATCTGCGGAGCAGCAAACGAACCTTGTGTGTGTGTGCAGCTTGTACGTAGGGGCAGGAGCACTAACGAGCTTGATTTGCTGATCAGCAGATTTGGGAGTTATTTAAATTTCTCCATGGCTCTAATTTGTTTCGAGAAAAAAGAAAAATTAAGGATTTTCCCATCAGCGTTTTCAGCCGACCCCTCACTCCCCTGCAGAAGCAACAGGAGAGGGAATTCAGGAGCCAGCAGGGAGCTGTGGGATGAAGATTTCAAATTTCAGGGAAGAATTAATCCCTGGAGCACCTGCACCCAGGCAGAAGCTGGAAAACACAGACCCAGCTGAGCTCCACCATCTGCCAAGGAGAATCAGCTCCTCCTTCCAAAGATGCCTCTCCCAGTTCATCCACAGCTTCATATTCCCAGTTCCTCACTCAAACCTGTTCCCAAACTTGTTCTCCTCCATCAGATCTCTAAATTTGGATATTTGGAATGTCCAAATACTCAACTTCAACTTGGAAATCTCAACTTTTTCCCCCTCATGTATTTATCATTTCCATTGTCTGAGGGATGTGGGGGGCCCCGGGGCCCTGCAGAGCTCTGACAGAATCACAGGAAAAGGAAAATAGGATAAAAAGGATAAAAAGCTCCACAAGGGAAAGCTCCAACTTCCCAAACAGGCAGATTCAGTGAGGACAGTGGTGCCACTTGCAGCAGCTGTCATGAAACCAAAAAAAGAAAACAAAAAAATATTAAAATACAGACACTGAAGAGAATGCTAACAAATGGGAAGATGTTTTCTTTAAACCGTGGTTATATTTCTTTTTTCTGCTGTGATTTGTGTCACTCCTTCCTCCAGATTTATTCTCTCCCTCCCAAAAAAAGGCCAGAAGTTTTTATCAAGCAAAAGATGTTTCTCACATCCAAAGCTTTCCTTGGAAAATTTTGCTTTTCAGCCAATGTGAACTAAAAATAGCCAGGGGAGCTCGCTTCCCTTCATATGCTCAGCGTGACGGTCCCAGAGTTCCTCTGTCAGGGTTCTTCTTGGAAAATTCAGTGTTTCAGCTCAAACAGAGGCTGCTCCACCCATCCCAGAGACACAATCCCACCAGGAGCTCTCCAGGACAGGGAGATCCCGCAGGATCCAGCATCTTCCACCTTCTGCACCTCCATCCCAACGCTTCTCCCTCCATCTGAACCCCCCAATTTCCCCCTCATCCTCCTGCTGCTGCTGCTGCTGGATGATCTCCACAGGGAAGGACAAACCCCAGCCTCAATCCAGGCAGGAATTGCAGTGCCTGGTCTGCATGCCCAGGGGCTCCAGCTGTCACCTCCAAGCCATCACTCACAGCCAGCTCCCGCCTGGGGACCCCGGCCCTTCTCCCTCAGCCTCCTCCTGCCTTAGCCTTGCTCTGAATTCCTGGATCCGTTTCTTTTTCCCAAACATTCCTGCTGGTTTTTTTTCCATAATCATTCCAGAAGAAGCTGCAGAGCCAAGGTTACAATCACACACCAAGTGAAAGCTGCATTCTGGGCATTCCCAGAAATACCAACCCTGATCCGTGGTCACCAGGGAGGGAAGAAGGGCAGGGATGAGCCTGTCCAGCACTGAGGGGTTTGGGAAGTGCCTCGTGGAAGAGGTTGCAGGGCCAAGGTTTGATTTCCAATTCCTCCATTTGGCTGAAATCCAGACAAACCAGAGGGATAAATCCCACTAAAATGCACTTGAATTGGTCTTTGCCCCGGGGGCTACACTCAAAAATGGACCATGGGTTTTCACACTTTTATAAGTTGGTTCATTTGCATATTAGGGCTTAATCTTCCAATTACGGCTTCAGGTAATGAAGCCATGTACCCCAAGTTTGCTGCCCCCAACTCATTTTTGTTTAAATCTCTGGGGGCCTGAGGCAGTGAGGAGTCCTTGATTGCCAGGCCTGGAGAGGAATTGCTGTGCCTGCCCAAAATGGGAAAGCAGCAGCTGACACTGGGTGTGGAGTTTGGAGTTACACACTAAAGAACTGCAGGATAAAAAACGTATGAAAGATATAAAAGCCAAAATCATAAGGCATGACAGTGTGAAAAATGCCAATCACTTGTTTTTTAAAAAATTTTAAAAGTTTAATAGTAATAAAATGGTTATAAAAATAGTAATATAATTACAGTAATAATAATTTGGACAATTTGAATTAGGACAATATGAGACAATAGAAACAAAGAGTTCCGGACATCTGGGTACCTTTTCTGGGCAAAATAAGCCCGAAAAAGGCCCCACATTATCAGAGGATTAACCCTTAAAAACAACAGCCTGTTGCATATTCATACACCTCATCCATGATGCAGAAATTCCATTCAAACACAGGATTCTGTCTGGGCAGTGTCAGCTTCTTCCTCTGAATCCTGACAGCATCTCCTGCCCGAGCAAGGCAGGAAGAAGTTCGTTTCTCCTGACAATGAAGCAATAAATTCTCTTTCTCTGAAAGATTCAGGTGTCCTGTGGCTGCTGTCTCACTGCAAGCCCTTTCTTTAAAAAAAGTATCCTACATAGCATAGTTTCTATTTTAACATTTTGTTATAACCTAAAACTATATTTAACACACTACTTAAGAGAATTAACACAGCATCACTTTCTAACACAACACATACAATATTCATTTGAATATTCACGAAAAGCCAATCACAAAATACGCATTTTTCACAACAGGGAATGGGTGGAGCTGTGCCATGGAGGGTTATCCTGGATTTTAGGAACAGGTTCCCCTGGGAAAAGGATCACCCCATGCAGAGCCCCCACAGCCTTTAGGCCTGGCCCAAACCGCAGCACATCCTTTGCTCCCGTTCTAAGCCGGGCTCAGCGCTGTCACCGCTGGGGAAAGGTGGGAAAGCATTTGATTAAATAAATGATGCAATTCCAATTATGCACATGAAACATGAGTGCCCCGTGCAGGGAGCAGCAGCAGCAGCGTGTTCAGGGAAGCTGCTCTGTCAGGCTGGCTGAGGCAGCCAGGCCCTGCCAGCATTCCCAGGGGAATGGCAGATGGAGAGAGCTGCAGCGTCCATCCCCATTAATCCAGCCTGGGCTCTGATCCCCACCTTCCTGCCAGCAACTGGGAGCCCTGTGAGAGGAGGCACGGAGCAGACGGTGTGAGCCTCACACGAGGAATGGCCCTGGAACACGGATGGGGAGGGTGGGAAAGCTCTGCCAGCGCCTCCCTGGCTGCTCCGGAGCTGTGACACCGCAGAGGTGGCACCTGGGCAGGGAGGGGTGAAGGGAGAGCAGCTGCACACACCCTGCCTGTGCTTTGCCCCAAGCAGCAGCGCAGATGTGAGCAGGAAAGAGCAGCTTTTCAAGCGTCTGCAGCTTTGCGGGGAGGTGTGAAATGGACACAGAGCTCAAAGTGCTGTGAATTAATGCCCCAACACCCTGCAGGGTGAGAAGAGATGGGGAAAAGCTTTTGCTGTACCTTTATATCGTTCCTTTGTCACGTTTGTGCTGTTGGGGAGGGAACCCCAGAATGGGCTGGGATGGAAGGGACCTTAAAGCTCATCCAGTGCCACCCCTGCCATGGCAGGGACACCTCCCACTGTCCCAGGCTGCTCCAAACCCATCCAGCCTGGCCTTGGGCACTTCAGGGATCCAGGGGCAGCCACAGCTTCTCTGGGAATTCCATCCCAGGGCCTCCCCACCCTCCCAGCCAGGAATTCCCAATTCCCAATCTCCCACCCATCCCTGCCCTCTGGCACTGGGAGCCATTCCCTGGCTCCTGTCCCTCCATCCCTTGTCCAAAATCCCTCTCCAGCTCCTCTGCTCACCCAGCAGTCAAACTGGGTTAAATCTCTGGCAAATTTTTGGGCTGCTGCTCTCAGCCCCAGGTCAGCCTTTCTCCTGACAGAGCTGCCCCACACTCTGCAGAGAAGTGCTCCAGGGTCAGCTGTGAGCTGCACACTCAGAGCATTCCCATTCCTCCTCGGGAGAAAAGCAGCTGCAAAGATCCTCCTAAATTTGCTTTGAAAAGCATTTGTCAGGTTCCACATTCAGCCAAATCAATGAATCAGATTCCAGCAGAGAAACAGAGTGATGAAGGCAGGCTGATCCTGGCAGTTTCCTCCTCGCTGTTCCTTGAGGAGAAGGATTTTTCTTCACAGTTTTGTTTGCTTCAGCTTCTTTCTCCGTGAGGTGGTGGCAGCCCCAGCCAGGGGTGACCCAGGACTTGGGACCGTGCAGGTTCTTTGAAATCTCCCTTCAACATAAAAATATATTTCCCAAATAGCACAATTATGTCCAAAACAGCCCTGACACCGTGAGGGAGGAGGATGCCCCAGGGGCATCACTCAGGGACTGCAATGAGAGAAGGAAAACACCATCAGGAGTTTCCTGGAGTGGAAAAGGGTCAGAGGCCCCAGTGGACAGGCTCAGCTTTTGTTGCTTTAATGATTTCCTCGTTCTTTTTTTCAATTGGTGATTGCTTCCTCCAGTGGAATTGTTTCTCTTCCTCGATCCAACAATGCCAATATTCCTGAGACTGAGGTCTAAAAAACAAGGAAATCCCAAAGTTTGGTACTTCCTACAGTGTGGGATATCCATAGTGCAGCCTGGAACTGCCCAAGGCCAAGCTGGATGGGGCTTGGAGCTGCCTGGGATAGTGGAAGGTCTTCAAGGTTCCTTCCAACCCAAACCATTCCATGATTCCCTGATCCTGTGAGTGACCAGCAGCCTCCAATGGCTCATTTCTTAGCAATAAATAACAAAAAAAAAAGTGCCAGCAGCTTTTGTTGTCCTGTTTGTTCAGGGGTTTGAGCTCCATCTGCGTCACCGACCGCGGGGTCAGCACGATGTGTTTGGGGGAAGGGAAATGAGCAGCCTGTCTGGAATTCTTCCCTTTGCCACTTCAGTCTCATCAAGAGCACCTCCCTGCAGATGGAAACGCAGACTGGCAGGAGCTGGGAGCTGCCACCGCTACCTTCTGTTCCCTCCCGCCTTGCCAGGACGGATTCCATCCCCACACAGGCTGGAACTCATGCCAGTGGCAGACAGTCCCATTGGATTAGGCCTTCCCAGGTTCATGCCAGCAATTTGCAGGAAGATTTGCAGTTTGCTTCCCCAGTGCTCTGGGTCTGTCAGATCCGTATAAACCAGCCCACAGCAGGATGCTGGATTGCTGTTTATGGTTTTAATGGGGATGTGGGATATTGAGGTTCAATTTAAACAAGTGCTTTGACAAAAAGATCATCACATTTTCTGCAAGAAATTTCATGCCCCAAATGAGGGGCATGGGATGAGAACAGTCTGCAAAGAAAAGTTTATTGAACTCAACCTAATCCATCCCAAATTCCAAATCCCAGTAATTACCACTGCCTATTCCCCCATCCTCCAGCACATTGTACAAATGGAAAAATAAATTTCCATCTCCCAGCTCCAAGTGTCCTCACTAATGACCAAGAGGGAAAATAATGATCACAGCAAGGCAGCAAAACCAACATTTGGGCAGCGCTTCAACGTCGAGGGCAAACAAGGGGAGAATCCAAAAGGAGTGCAACTCCATCTTCCAGCCACTGGACTGAGGGACTCAAACCCAAAAAAAAAGGGGGAAAGTAGACAGGGAAGTGTAGCTGGTTGCCATGGAGACAGCAAGACATGAAAGCAAGAGCTGATGGAACCTTTACAGTTATTTAAATGCTTGTTATAACATTATGCAAAAAAGCGGAGGAAAGAAAGTGGAGTTAACGTGCTTGGAAGGAAAACAGTTGTTGTGGGATGAGCCAGGTAACAATTTAGGAGCCAGAAACAAGGTTTGGTTAAATGGAGCCATTTGGAATAATGAGGTAATAATGCCCTCCTAAATTAATGGGGAAATTTCATTATGAGGAGCAGAGGAAGGAGGGAGAGGTCACTGGGCCACAGTGACTCTTGGTCTTTTCTCACCAAGAGTCCTCCTCCAGCACCTCATCTTCATCCCCTCAGCCCCAGCCATCCCCAGGATCCAGGGAAATAGCTCATGGATGAGATCTGCTCCATACCAGAGTCTCACCGAGGTCCTTTGGCTTTGCATCGTTTCTCCATTTCCATCTCCGCTTTTCCTTCCAGCAGCAGCTCTGCCTGGAGCACTGGGATGACTTGGGTCATGAACTGGGTCATACAGAAAGGCCAGGCAGAGATTTGGAACCTCTGAAACTCAAATTTGGTGCAGGAACTGGAGATTAGCTCCCCTGTGACAAAAAGCAAACCAGGGGAGCAAGATCAGCACCCACAAAGCCCCACCACGTCACCCTGTGCCAAAATACTCCCCCTCAAAAACTGCTCTGTTCCCACCTCTTCTGTAGGGCCTGAAGGATTTATTATCCTGCTTCCTGTGAGGTAAAAAATGGAAAAAAAATAAAGAGAGAACCTGTTCCTGCCCTGCAATTCCCCCAAACCTGGGGCAGGGCTGCCTGCTCCAGCCAGGCCGAGGGGAGCCAAGTGGAGTAAATCCCATTCCAGCCACACTCAGGCCTGTGGGCTCAGCTCCTTCCTGGAGCCGTTTGTCAAGTGCCTTTCATCTGAAACATGATTCGGGGATTCAATTACTTCACAAAGTCAATATTTTAGGTCACAGCTTATGCATCAACAAAGACATCTCATGGGATTAGAGCTGAGCGTGGTGGAGCTCTAAGTAATGTTCCCTGTGCTGCTCCAGCTGGAAAAGTCGATAAGATCAGTTTGTCTCCCCCACATTTCACCCTGAGAGGCTGCAAAAATGATTGTTCACTTCTGTAAATTTAAACCAGCGAGAAGGAGAAAATGTTTCTGGCTTCGTTATTTCCAGAGAGGTAAAACAGGATTGCTCCGGCAGATCCTCTCCGTGTGCTTGGCAAAGGCAGCCAAGAGAGGGATGAAAAACAACTCTTTGTGCTCAAAAACAATGTTAGCAAGGGAGAAATATCAGGATAGGCTGGTCCCAAACACAGCCAGGCTGGAAAATGAGGGAAAAGTCTAGAGGAGCTTTGAAAGGAAGAATAGGAGAGAGAGAGGTGTCTGCTGGGGTTTTTGGAATAGCAGAGAACTGGAGCTTCCCAGCCTCTGCTCCAGTATTACACTAAGCAGGGCAATTCTAATTATTCAGGGTTTTAATTAAAGGCTTCAGGAGAAAAACAAAAGGTTCCTCTCTTATTTGAGAAGAGGGTTTCTCCCTTCTTATGATGAAGCTTAACTCAATACTAAATTAAATATTTCAAACTCTGTTTTTCCCCCTGAAATCATCCAAACACTAAATTTATAGTCTTTCTTTAAGAGGGTATCTATTGATCTTTGCCAAGGCCATAGCATTTCCTAAATCTCTGCTGAAGTCAGGAAAGCATCAAGGAAAAAAAAGGATTAGAAGTTTATACAACTCAGATCTCTTTCCCAGAAACATTTCCAAGGCCAGAGGTGTTTTCAGCAAAGAGCCCCTGCAGAAGCCTCCTGGCCCTGCTTGGGCACAGCAGAGCCCCTGGGGATCTTGAGATGCTCCAGGAGCAAATTCCTTGGTGCAAATCCAGGGATGGATTGCCAGGATGCAACACCAGGACTCACCCATGGTGGTGAGGCAACATTGAAAGGGCAGCAAAACATGTTAGATGAAGTCAGAGGCTCAAAGCTCTGCCAAAACCCCCAGGAAAGAGCTCCATGAGCAAACAGAGCCCCAGGAGCTGCTTCTGCCCTCCAGGAACCTGATCCAGCCCCACAGGACAGCCCCAGGCAGCTGCTTCATCCCAGCAAAGGGAATCAGAGTCCTTGGGGTTGGAAAAACCCTCCAGGACCGAGCCCAACCATTCCCAAGGCCACCCCTGTCCCATGTCCCCAAGCGCCACATCCACACAGAGTTTAAATCTCTGCAGGGATGGGGACTCTGATGCCTTGTGCAGGCTGCCCTAGAGCAGAGGCTGGGTGGAGTTCCAGAATAAAGCAGGGATTGATTCAAAGCATCTCCTCCATGCATCCACCTTGGGCAGCACCAGAGCCCAGCCAGGCCTGCACCCAAGATCAACCAAAATGGCCCCAAAATGCACGGCCGGGCACGGGGTCTCTCCCTGGGATCAGTTCTGCTCCATTTGCACCTTGCAGTTCATTGTCCCATTCCAGCTTTAGCCCCTGCAGTCCCACCCTGCTTGTTTTTCTCTCTCCAGCCCACGGGGTTTGTGCTCTTGGGCTGAGGTTTGGATCATTTGTCCTTGGTGCCCAGCTGGAGCAGGAATTGTTTTGTCTCCCTGCTCTGTGCACAGAGCTCAGAACTGCACACGATCAGAACCATCCCCTGATATGGATCCCAGACCCTCACACTAAAGCAGCACAGAACCTGAAAATACAAAAACTCAAACCTGAGACATCAACTCCACCCCTGCTCTGGGTAACTTTTCCATGAAGAAATGTTCCCAATTTTCAATCCAAACCTGCCCTGGCCCAGCCTGAGGCCGTTCCCTCTGCTCCTGTCCCTGTTCCCTGGAGCAGAGCCCGACCCCCCCAGCTGTGCCCTCCTGGCAGGAGCTGTGCAGAGCCACAAGGGCCCCCTGAGCCTCCTTTGCTCCAGGCTGAGCCCCTGCCCAGCTCCCTCAGGGATTCTGCAGCCCCTGCCCAGCTCCCTCAGGGATTCTGCAGCCCCTGCCCGGCTCCTTCAGGGATTCTGCAGCCCCTGCCCAGCTCCCTCAGGGATTCTGCAGCCCCTGCCCGGCTCCCTCAGGGATTCTGCAGCCCCTGCCCAGCTCCCTCAGGGACTCTCCGGCCCCTTCCCTGCTCCCTCAGGGATTCTCCAGACCCTTCCCTGCTCCCTCAGCTGCTCCTGGGCCTCCCAGTCTAAAGCTGCATCAAAGGAAAGTTAGGTTGGATATCAGGAAAAAGTTTTTCATGGAAAGGGTGATAAAGTTCTGGAATGTTCTGCCCGGGGAGGTGGTGGAGTCCCCATCCCTGGGTGTGTTTAACAAAGCCTGGATGTGGCACTGGGTGCCAGGGTTGAGCTGTTGGGGCTGGGCTGGACTCCATGATCTTGAAGGCCTCTCCCAACCCAGTGGTTCTGCGAATTCCTGCCCCTTCCCAAACTTTACCATTCCAGCATTTCTGGAGTTTGGGCACCAGCCGCCCCTCCTGTCCTGCCTTGGAGGTCAGTGAGGAGGAAGAAGAGCGATGAAGGCGGCCTTCAACACGAACCCATCGAGCGTGATTAATTTGGGCTCATTAGGAAGGGAAAACCAGCCCGGCCATTTAGCAGCTCCTCAGGGTAAGGCACCGCGGGCATTTAATGGGATTTAATGGCATTAGAGTAGCTGTGGGAAGGGCTAAACCCCCTCCTGGAGCTGGGAATCGCTGTGGGATCAGCCGTGTATCCACAGCACCCACCCAAAAGTGCCCCAAACAGCCCAAAATCAGCCCCCGCAAGAAGAGCTGGAAACCCTGAGCCCCTACAGGGAGGTTTTGGGGCTGTTTTCAGAGACCTTTTAGCGGCTCGTTATCGCCAAAGGCTCAGGGAAGGATGCTCAATTCGCAGAAGTTGGGAAAATTGGGATTTCCCACCCCCGCCCCCGCTCTGACACTCTTTACCCATTGATAAGGGGTGATAAAGCTGCGAGAGCTTCCCAGGCATCCTCTGGCAAATGAGCCATAAAATAGGATAGTTTTAGGATTATCCTGAAACGGGAGAAACCTTCCAATTATGCCCGAAGAAAAATTAGTATCTCCTAATGCTAATTATAGCATCCGTGGCTGGGATTTGTTTGATGAGGAGCTCGCTCCGGGTAAAATAAATACCGGCTTTGAAGAGACGGGGAGTGGGGAAAAAAGGAAGGAAAATGAGAAATGGAAGACGTGGAGTGACCAAAAACCCAGGTGTGAGCACATTGCTGCATCCACCCATCCCACACTTCCAGCCGGGATCAACTGATGCCTTGTGCAGGCTGCCCTAGAGCAGAGGCTGGATGGAGTTCCAGAATAAAGCAGGGATTGATTCAAAGCATCTCCTCCATGCATCCACCTTGGGCAGCACCAGAGCCCAGCCAGGCCTGCACCCAAGATCAACCAAAATGGCCCCAAAATGCACGGCCGGGCACGGGCTCTGTCCCTGGGATCAGTTCTGCTCCATTTGCACCTTGCAGTTCATTGTCCCATTCCAGCTTTAGCCCCTGCAGTCCCACCCTGCTTGTTTTTCTCTCTCCAGCCCACGGGGTTTGTGCTCCTGGGCTGAGGTTTGGATCATTTGTCCTTGGTGCCCAGCTGGAGCAGGAATTGTTTTGTCTCCCTGCTCTGTGCACAGAGCTCAGCATCCCCTGATATGAAGCCCAGACCCACACACTAAAGCAGCACAGAATGTGAAAAATACAAAAGCTCAAACCTGAGGCATCACAGCCTGGTCCAGAACCAGCAGCAGGTCCCACCTGCCTCCAAAAATTCCCTTCATCACATCCCAGCTCCCTCCCCATTCCAAAAGTGGAGCTCTTCCCTCTCTGCTGGTTCCATGGTGTCAGGATTTGTCCCAGCCCAGGTCATTCTCCTGCCCTGTGGTGCCATGGAAAAGATGGGAAGCCTGGAGGGAAACAGGAGGAGGAGCTGGGATCTTAGAGAGGGTAAAAGGTTCTTCCTGCAGCTCTGGGTGAGGGGTCCCCAGGAGTCAAAAGTGAAGGAATAAAGGCATCAGTGATACCTCAGGTTTAGCTTTTCTAATTTCCAGACTCTGTGCTGCCTTAGTGTGAGGGTCTGGGCTCCATTTCAGGGGATGGTTCTGATTGTGTGCAGTTCTGGGCTCTGTGCACAGAGCAGGGAGACAAAACAATTCCTGCTCCAGCTGGGCACCAAGGACAAATGATCCAAATCTCAGCCCAAGAGCACAAACCCCGTGGGCTGGAGAGAGAAAAACAAGCAGGGTGGGACTGCAGGGGCTAAAGCTGGAATGGGACAATGAACTGCAAGGTGCAAATGGAGCAGAACTGATCCCAGGGAGAGACCCCGTGCCCGGCCGTGCATTTTGGGGCCATTTTGGTTCATCTTGGGTGCAGGCCTGGCTGGGCTCTGGTGCTGCCCAAGGTGGATGCATGGAGGAGATGCTTTGAATCAATCCCTGCTTTATTCTGGAACTCCATCCAGCCTCTGCTCTAGGGCAGCCTGCACAAGGCATCATCAGGATTTAATAGCAGCTTTAATTCTCATTAAAAGAAGGAGCTATTTAATAATTAAACTGTTTTTTATAAAATACCTAATTCTGGTTTTAGTAACTCAGGGGGAGACCCTGCAGCACATCCCAGACCCCAAACAGAGCCAGGCTTGGAACATCTGCATGAACACAGATTAATTAATCATTAATTCATCCCAGAATGTATTCCTGAGACCAGTTCCTCTCAGAAAAATCAGGGACAGGTTTGGGAGCCACTCCTGCAATATTTACAGGAATTAACCCCAGGCCCTGCAGGAATCTCTGTGTCCAGCAATGAAACAAAATAAATCCCACACCAATGGTTTGGATTGGAAAGGACCTTAAAACCCATTTCATTCCAATGGGCAGGGACACCTTCTATTATCCCAGGTGCCCAGGCATGAGGCAATTATCCCAAAAACAAATTTGGGATACGGGAACAACCTTCAGGAAGCATCTGGATTGGGAAAACAAAAGGCTCAGCCCCAGAGCTGCAGTAAAAACCCCTTTATTCCTGCAAGAACATTTCCGTCCATGCACATTTCCAGGAGAACATCCCATCCCCATCTCCAGTGGTGCCTCTTGGAGCAAATTCCTTTTTTTTTTTTTTTCTCCTGGCTGTGAGAACATTTCCCCCCCCCCAAAAAAATAAAATAAATCCCCTTCTGCCAGAGGTTGTGTTTTGCCTGACAGCCCTGCCCACAACCAGAGCTGTCCAAACCCAAAAGTGCAAATGGAACCAGCAAGGAAGGGTTCCAAAATGGGAAAGGATGAATATTCATTGGAATATTTTGGTTGCATCCCATCTATCTTTGTAACAGACATTTTGCTCCAGCTCTGGCTGGAGCTCTGACGAGTGACAGCAAGAGGAAGCCTAATTAGCATAAAGGGTAATAATTAAGGATGCAAATGCAGTAGATGTCACTCGGTAATTTAACCAGGACTGGGCAAAGCACCACCAGATCCCTGGCTCAAGGAAAACAACCCCAGGAAAGGGATTTGAGGAGGGAAAAAGCAGGGAACGAACAGGTTTTTTTAAACAATAATTTAAAAAAACCCAGTCTTGGAATTCAAGGAGGTTCAGGACATTTTAAAAACAGGGAATGGGTTGGAGTTTATGGGATTTTGTAGCAAAAGAGGGGAAAGAGGGAAAGCAGGAGGAAATAATCTCTTGGGAAGGTGTTTTGTGCAATACAAAAAAGGGACATCCACAGTTTATCCATAGGTAAATCCACAGAAATCCCCCACACCACCAGCCTCAAACACATCCCTGAACTCACTGGGATCTCCCCAAGGGGCAGAACAGGGAGTCCAGTTCTGCTAAAAACAGCTCTGAGTTTTTCAGGATGTTGGAAGGGAAAAAGTTTGGGTTGAGAGGGACTTTCAAGGGGTTTATTCCAACCCTACAGCCAGGGATAGGGACAATTCCCACTGGGATGAGGGATTTTTCCATCTCTCCTGTCCATCATTGATGTGGGGACAAACTTAACCTGTAAAAACCTTAAAAAATACTCAAGACATTGAATTAGGATCACAGAAAACCAGGCTAGACTTTGATCCCAAGGATCAGGGACCATCCCCAGATTATTTGCTGAAGAAAAAAATTCCAAACCTAAAATAAACAAACAGGTGCAGAATCTGCCAGACCTGGGGAAGCACTTTGAAAATCAGCCAAAATATTCCAGTTTCTCTTAAACATGTGCAAAGCCTGGAACTAAAGAGCAGCACCTTTAAAATCCACCCAACCCCAAAGCCTTGTCCTATAAAAGCACTTCCCACACCATAAATGTGCTCCTGTAGGGTCTTTTGAAGCATTTTTCTTCCTATTTGTCACACAAAATGTGGCTTTTTGAGAGCACAGATCACTGATTTTTAATGTGGATTGGATTTTATGGCTCAGCTCCCAGGCTAGCACTCAGTGGTGAGGATTTCAGTGGGACCATATTTCTGAGCACCATTAACTCACAGGAGTTCATCATCATCCCATAATGTGGAATTAGCAGCATCCAGCTTTTTCCAAGGGCTGCTGAAATATGGATCAGGCAAAGATCTGTGGCTGTGCCCCAGAGCAGAACCCCAAACAGCTTCAGTGGGGTGACATTGTTTGGGAGTGAGCTGACAAAGAGGGAGAAAAGTTGGCAGAACAGAGGTGGAAAATGGATTTTTGGGTTTTTTTCCAGAATTTCCAGTGAGGAGTTAAATATCAGCTTGGAAAATCATGGAATTCCAGACTGGAATGGGTTGGAAGGGACCTTAAAGCTCAGCCAGTTCCACCTCCCACTATCCCAGGTTGATCCAAGCCCTGTCCAGCCTGGCCTTGGACACTTCCAGGGATCCAGGGGCAGCCACAGCTGCTCTGGGAATTCTATTCCAGGGTCTCCCCACCCTCACAGGGAGGAATTATTTCCCAATATCCCATCTAAACCCGTTCTCTGTCAGTTTGAATCCATTCCTCCTTGTCCTGCCCCTCCATCCCTGCAAATCCTCTCTCCCCATCTTTCCTGGAGCTCCTTCAGGCCATTCCAAAGCTTCTCTCCAGGTGAACATTCCCAACTTTTCCAGCCTTTCCTCCCAGCAGAGCTGCTCCATCCCTCAAATCCTGCTACTCCAGCAGCTCCACATCCTGCCTGTGCTGGAAGCAGGAAAAGCCAAGGAAAAACCTTGAATTTCCACAGGAAACCTTTCCATGGGAAGCTCCAGCCCCTCACTCATCCCTGGAAAATCCAGGTGCAGCTCCAAACCACGCAGATCCAGCAGCAGGGAGGGCTCAGCATCTCTTGGAAAAGTTTCTTCAACTCGGAAAAATCCTCTGCAGCCTTTCCTGGGATCCTTCTGGAACTTTATCCAGTGGGAGAAAACCCCCTCCAGCCTAGATTATCCCTTAAATGCCATTCCAAGAGGGAATCCTTGGGGAATGAAAGGCTCCCAGGACACGGGATCTTTCCAGAGGCCGGGAACCGCATCTGGCTGAGCTGGAAATGCCAGGAACCGTGAGCAAAGAGCTCCATCTACTGATCCCTGACATCCCTAAACTATAACCAAACCCTTCTCTAAAATCTCACCATCTCTGAGAATAATGTTTATCTCAGTAATAAATCATTCTTAACTCAAAAACAACCCCATCCCTTCATCACTAACAAGGACAACAACACCAAGGAATCCTGGAGCATTCCCCATTTCCTGCTGCCATTTCCATGGTCCCTGCCTCCCAAGCCCCAGCCAGAGGCGTTCAGCATCCAGAGGTGCCAAACCCAGCTGGGTTTTCTGTTCTGTTTGTGGGGTGCCCCGTGGCAGGCAGGAATGATGCATCTGGCCCCATGTTCTCAGAAGGCTCATTTGTTATTTTATGGTCTATATTATATTAAAGAATGCTAAACCAGCTCTCGGGGCTTCTGCTGCCCACAGTGACTCTGAGATGTGTACGAGCCTCTTGTCCCAGCCCAGCAGTCAAAGAAGGAGTCAGAACTCTTCCATTTTTGTTCTCAAGGTTTTTTATTGTTTCTTTTCTATAAAATTTTAGCTCCAACCCGCCGAGGTCTGTCTGGCAGGTCGGGCTGAGGCACAGTGCCTGTCCTTGGGGCAGTGCTATCTTTTTATACTAAAAACTACGTGTGCATTATTTACCATAACTTCCCAATACCCATCACCCATGTTGGACAGTGAGCTTCCACTCTAAACCAATTCAAAAGTGCCACCATCACAGCAGAAGATGGAAGCCAAGAAGAAGAAGGAGAAAGGACAGGACACACCCAGATTCCTCCATCTTGAGGCCCCGAGCCCCATTCTAAAAACCTCAAAAATCCATTTTCACCCTGTGACAAACTAACTATTATTCTACTTAAACTCTCTCGACTTGTAATTCTTCATATAAAAATTGGTAGTTGTTTTTTCCAAGGGCTCAATCAAAGGCACAGGGGTCTTGGGCTCTGTGCCAGGGTCTCTGAGCCCCCCAGGCAAGGGCTGGAGCCCTCCAGGGCAGCCAGAGGAATTTCCTGGGTTCTGATAACTATACCATACTAAAGAATACAGAAAGGATACAGACAGAAGGCTAAAAAGATAATAATGAAAACTTGTGACTCTTTCCAGAGCCCCGACACAGCTTGGCCCTGATTGGCCAAAAAGTCAAAACAATTCACGTTAAACCAATGGAACGATCACCTGTGGATAAACAATCTCCAACCACATTCCAAAGCAGGAAAACACAGGAGAAGCAATCAGATAATTATTGTTCTCCTTTCTCTCTGAGGCTTCTCAGCTTCCCAGGAGAAGAATCCTGGGCAAAGGGGTTTTTCCAGAAAATGTGACAGTGACAATTTTCATCCCAGGCACAGCCCCTCACAATCCCATGGGATGGGGGAGAAAATCAGGAGGGGGAAAAGTGGGAGGTGAAGATGCTTTTATAGGGAAAGGAAAAGCCAAATAATGTTGGAACCCTGGGAATTGCTGAGAATTTCAGACTTTCTGTGCTGCCAGGCTCTGACCCCCAGGAGAACACTGCACTGACCTGAGGCCATGGAGAAGCTCCCAAAATGGAATGACAGAACTGGGATTGTGGGTGTGGGGTTTGGATAGAAGTGTGTGATATCACAGGGTGGGGAACTCAGAGTTTAAGGGTTTAGAATATAGTAATAGATATAAAATAAGATGGAGGTTTTAAGGTGGTTGGTTCTTCTTCTTTACCTTCTTCTCCATCTTCTTCTCCATGGGTTTGGGTGGTTTTGTGTATTTGGATAAAAAAAGTCCCCATTGCAGCCATGGGTGGTTGGGTATTGGGTGAAAAGTGAAAATAATTCAAGTGTAATTTCTTGATTGGACAGTTTATCCTTTAAAAGCCTTGTAGAAATAAATACAGCTCCATTTTTGAGTTTATTAAAATGAAGTTCTGTAGAACGCAGGGCTTGTGAGATGGTAACATAGATAAAAACCAATAAACACCTAAGTCCAAACACAAAATACCATCTTGCACATTTAATCCCAACCCTGGCAAAAAGAAGATAAAAACTCAACACAGTGGTGCCCACATGTGAGGACACCCTGTCATCCCACCTTTCATTCCCCCTTTCCTACAAATTGAAATCCCCACACCAGCTCTGGGGAGAAAATTTACTTTATCCCAGCCCCAGCCACACTTTCTCCACCCTCTACTCCACATTATTTATGCCAAGCCCTATCCATGACATCTGATTTATTCCCACCACCCTTCCCATCCCTGGATGTAGCACCCCTCACTCTGCGGATCATTCCAATAAAATGTTTTAAATTCTGGGAGCAGAACAAGCGTTTTGTGAGTAAATTCATGTCTGGGCAGAAAGGGGCATTTAAATATTGGATTTTAAAAGAGAGAAATAAAGGAAGAAACTCTTTTTCTGCTGTGGTGGGTGAATTAAATCCATTGAAACTCTGCCAAAGCATCAAAACCAGCCCTGAACAATCCCAACAATCCCCCACCTGTCTGCTGAGCTGGAACTTTTCAAGGCAGAGCTATTTCCCAGCAAATTGTTGGATATTCCTGCTCCAGCAGCAGCACGAGGGAGTTTGGATGAAATGGCTGCAATCCAAGGAAACGCTGAAATAAGGAGAGAAAAGCAGCTGGTCCTACAAGAAGGGAAATCAGGATTTAAACCCTTCCCGTGGCAGAATGGTGGGCTGGGTTCATCCAGATGTTCCTGCTGCTCTCTGGAGCAGCTGGAGAGGGATGGATAAACCTCACAAGCAGGAAAAGCTGGGATTTTACACCCAGGAGAGCAGGAAATGGGGCTTGGAGCCGCCTGGGAC
Source organism: Agelaius phoeniceus (assembly GCF_051311805.1). Taxonomy (NCBI): domain Eukaryota; kingdom Metazoa; phylum Chordata; class Aves; order Passeriformes; family Icteridae; genus Agelaius; species Agelaius phoeniceus. The sequence continues at coordinate 62,704,912 of NC_135270.1, read as the reverse complement.
AGCGGGAGGTTGTTGGGAAGGATGAAAGTTTGACAAGAAAGTCTCACAGATGTGTGTGTGCTTGGCAGAAAGATTTTTGAATGTAGAGTCTGATGAAGGAATAGAGATGGAAGCAAGTTTTGATCTAGAAGAAAAGAATTGCTGAGCCAGCCTCACTGGATAACCAAGGAGCCAAAGGGTCTGTTAGCCAGCAGTGTCAAGGCTCTGGAGAGAGTCACGAGTTTTTCATTATTATCTTGGTAAGGCTTCTGTAAGTATCCTTTCTGTGTTCTTTAGTATAGTTTAGTACAGTATTCCTTAATATAATATAGATCATAAAATAATAAATGGGCCCTCTGAGAACATGGAGTCAGATTCATCATTCCTTCCTGCCATGGGGGCCCCTGAAAATGCCACAGCACAGGAATGTCCTTTAAAGGTCCCTGTCCAAAGGACAGGCTCAGCCAAGTGTCCCCTCCTGGCAGGAGCTGTGCAGAGCCACAAGGGCCCCCTGAGCCTCCTTTGCTCCAGGCTGAGCCCCTGCCCAGCTCCCTCAGGGATTCTGCAGCCCCTGCCCAGCTCCCTCAGGGATTCTGCAGCCCCTGCCCAGCTCCCTCAGGGATTCTGCAGCCCCTGCCCAGCTCCCTCAGGGATTCTGCAGCCCCTGCCCGGCTCCCTCAGGGATTCTGCAGCCCCTGCCCAGCTCCCTCAGCCCCTCCTCACATTTTCCATATGGAAAATATGGATTCCATAAGGAAAGAGGTGGAGGTTTGCATAAAAACCTCCTGGAATTCCTGCACCGTCCTAAATGCAGGCCATGGGAGGTGGGTTTGGCCTTGCTGCTCTGTGTGTGCCCCTCCCAGGAACACCCAGAGATCCCTCCTGCCCTGAAAACCAAGCTGGGATCACTCACAGCTCGGACTCCATGATCTTGGAGCCTTTTCCAACAAAATCTGTTCTGTGACCTCACCCAGGTGGGGGAAACCCCATCAGCACCCCCTGCTCAGCCTTTTCAGGGAGCTTTCCCTCAGAATGACAATTCCTGAACGAGGAATGAGGAACGAGGAATGAGGTGAGGCAGCAGGGCTTTTACAGCTCAATCCAGGCTGAAAAGGCAGACTTGTGCCCCAAACCATCATTTTTGCATGGTTTTCCATAGAAAGAGTGATAAGGTTCTGGAGAGGTGGTGGGGTCCCCATCCCTGGGTGTGTTTAACAAAGCCTGGATGTGGCACTGGGGGCCAGGGGTGAGTGCAGCTGTTGGGGCTGGGTTGGACTCCATGATCTCAAAGGTCCCTCCCAACCCAGTGATTCTGTGAATTCTGTGAATTTTCCAGAGCTGCAGTTCCCAATCCAAGCCCAGCTGACCTTTGGCAGGGCAGGATTGCAGCTGCAGCTCCAGAAATGTCACTGATGCTCCTCATGCCGGGTTCCCATCCATCATCCCCACTGACCCCAGGGGCCAGGGGAGCACAGCCCCTCCAAGTGATCCCAGTTATTTATTCCTCATCACTCCCCTTGTTCCAGCCTCTGCTAAACCCCAGCCCCTCCCTCCAGCCTGTCCTTTCCCTGGCCCTGCTTTAGGCCTGGAATTAATTAGGCAGGACCCAGCCCAGTGGCTCGGAGAGCGGCTTAGAGCAGCTTTAATTTTGATTAATATCTCCTCCTGCCTTTAAAACCATCTAGGCACGACTCCCTGCCCAGCCAGGCTTGTTAAAATCATAAATCAATCCATTCCCTTCCCTCCAGACGCTCCAAGACCTTTCCAGTTGCAGCCATCCAGCTCCTGCTGCCACAGACTTTTATTTACTGGGTTTGCTCTGCCTCTGCAGAGAGGAAAATCCACTCATCAAAGCCAAAAAAACCCTGGAATTAGGATTTATTTTAAAGGAATTTAAGTTACCTGGTGAGGGCAGGACACTTTGGACTGGAGCAAAGAAAAGTCACCCCAGGATTCATTTCCTGAGATTTTGCCCATCCTTGGAATGTGTCTGGGAGGAAAAACCCACACCTGGACACGTGCTCATCTATTTATCTGATAAAAGTTCCCTCAGCTTTAATCACCAACCAGTTCAGCTCCTCAAAATCCCATTTCAGAGCCCCAAACCAGCCCCTTTTATCCCTTCTTGATGCTCAGAGTCCTTCCCATCCCAGTCCCAGCCCATCCACTCAGCCCTGGAGGAGAAATCAGCCAGGAAATTATGGGTGGGGATGGGAAAAACACCCAGGAAATTGTGGTTCTTTTCATTTTTTTGGTCTTTTATTCCCTTTTCTGGCACTCAAGGAACAGGTTTGGGGTTTGGACCTCCAGGTTGGGGTTTGGGGAAAGGGGGATCCCAGTTTGGCCACGCTGCAGGTGCTCTGTGGGGCTTTGGGACCTGCAGTCCCCCCAAAAGGAGAGGGGGACCCTTTTGGGGCAAAAATCTCCAAACTGGGAGTCCCATCATCTCTCTGAAGTCTCTTTGCAAACCTGGCACTGGCAGGGATGAGCTAAACCTGCTGCTCTGGAATCACAGATTCAAAGGTTGGTTGTCAGTTCTGCACTCCTCACCCCCAAAACTGAGTTTTTAGCCAAACTTTGATCAGTTCTCAGCCAGAAAAGGGAATTTTTGGTGTGTTTTGTGTGGATATTCACACTCTGAGCAGGCCCTTTGGGAAGGGAGGCATCACTCCCTCCTTTTCACCACCCTTCCCACTATTTTTGTCCCAGGATTTTTGGGACAACCCCTCTGCAAACAAAACTGATCCCTTCTTTTTTTTTTTCCCCTTCAGTTGCAAAGAGATAAATTAGAAATTTATAAAAGTTCAATTCCAAAGGCACATCAGGGCAGGTGTAGGGGCAGCAGGGAGCGTGGCCAATTCTGGAACAGAATGGAATCAGGGAATTCCAGACTGGGGGGGGCTGGAAGGGAATTTAAATCCCTTTAAATCCCATTTCATCCCAGCCCTGCCATGGCAGGGACACTTCCCCTATCCCAGGCTGCTCCAAACTGGCCTTGGACACCTTTAGGGATGAGGAACTCTGTGCCACAACCCCTCCCCATTCCAACCACTCAAATCCAACCCAAACAACCCCAGAAATCCAGGAATCTCCCACATCCACCCAAAATGCATCAGGAGCCCAATTCCAGCAGGGGATGACAGAGCTGGGCACGGATTTTGTGTCAAACCCAGGGAATCACAGCAGTTTCACAGCTCCTGGGAGCACCCTGGTGCTCCAGACAAGGAGCCATAAACTCAGGACAGAATTCCAGAGGGATTTCTGCTCTCCCAAGCCACAGAGAATTTCCTTTCTGGGGTTTGGATGGTGTTTACCACCCTCAAAGCTGTGATGAATGATGCCTGCACACACTCACTAAAAATATTCTTTGTGTTCTCAGAGCTCCAAAAAAAAAAATCAGTTAAACCAAAAACAAACAAAACAAAATAAAAAAATTAAAAAAAAAAAATTAAAAACACACTAAAAATTTAAAAGAAAAAATAATCCTGGGCAAAGCTAAACCCCAGGCAGGGCTGGCTCCAGGGTTTTGCCTGCTTTTCCCATTTTTTCATGCTAGTTAAGGACAAGCAAAAAGTAATTAATCCATGAGATTAATTGTGGTGTGGGAGGATCCCAGGTGCTTGGTTAGGGGGGGATTTCTGCAGCACAGGTGAGATCCCAGCTGAAATCCTCCTATTTCCCAATGGAATCCCAGCTCTGCAGAGCCACCACAGGAGGAGGAGGATGGAGAGGAGCAAGGAGATGCTGCTGGAAAAGCAGAATCCCCGCTGCAAAGCAGGAAGCTTTAAGCAGGGGCAGGATTCCAGCTTTTTATGGGATGAAATCCAAGAAATCCAGGTTTTGGCATGGATTTCCCCACACCTACAAACCCCCAGTGCTGGGGGAAGCATCCCAGCAGTGGGTCTGGAGCTGGATTCATTCACCAGCACAAGCAGGAGCTGCCAGGAGAGCAACAAGGGGCCCTCATTCCCAAAAATACCAACTTTAGGAGGCTGAGAAGCCTCTTCCAATCTCATGCCAGAAGAAAATGACACATATCCCAAATTTCCGGTTTATCATTTGATTTATTCCTTTAGCACAGTCCTTTGCTAAACTTTCCTGATCCCAGTGCTGGAGGAATCCAGAGGGAGCAGCTCAGCAGGGCTGTGGGATGAAGCTGGAGCTGCTCTGAGGGAGAGGAGGGGCAGCTTCAGCCTCTGCAGAGATGCCAGATCCCAGCAGGAGGGGACAGCCAGGAGGGGACATCTGGGCTCTGCTCCAGGGAACAGGGACAGGAGCAGAGGGAACGGCCTCAGGGTGGATTTTGGAACATTTATCCATGGAAAGGTTTGTCCAGCCCTGGCACAGCTGCCCAGGGCAGGGGGAAGCTAAGATGGAGTCCAACCATCCCCAGCAGTGCCAAGGCCACCCCTGCTCCGTGTCCCCAACATCCACATGGATTGAAATCCGTCCAGGAATGGGGATTCCAGCACTGCCTGCTCATCCCAGAATGGGTTGGGATGGGAGGGATCCTAAATCCCACCCCATTCCAGCCCTGCCATGGCAGGGACACCTTCTACCAGCCCAGGCTGCTCCAGCCTGGCCTTGGGCACTGCCAGGGATCCAGGGGCAGCCACAGCTGCTCTGGGAACTCCATTCCAGCCTCTCCCCACCCTCCCAGCCAGGAATTCCTTCCCAATATCCCACCTAAACCAACTCTCTCTGAGATTAAAGGTATAAATACCCAGAGGCTCCTCGAACTGGAATGATAATTCCACCATTATCCAATGCTGAGGCCTGGGAAACCACGGAAATCCTGTGGAAGGGGAAGCCACCAATTTGATTTTTAAGTTTGTTTAAAGCAGTTTTACCACTAAACAAGTAAACATTTATAACTGAATAAATACTTTTTCACTTTAGTCAAGGAGCATTCAGTGGCTGTTGGCATAAATATTCAGTTATGGAAATGTTTGGATGGAAATAGATTTTGCCATGCCATAAATAAACATTGTCTGCAAGGAACACACTCCCAACAAGAGGCGTGAATTAGAGCCACTGGTGCCTCCTGCCAGCCCTTGGGAATGTTTTATTTAGAAGCACTTCAGCCTGATCCCATCTGCCTGGATTTTCCTGGCTGTTTATCCCACCAGATTGTTAAAAACTTGGAGCAGAATCATGGAATCATCGAGTTGGAAAAAAAATCTTTGGGATCATCCAGTCCCAGCTGTGCCCGATCCCCACCTTGTCCCCAGCCCAGAGCTCTGAGTGCCACATCCAGGAATTCCTTGGGCACCTCAGGGAATGGGGATTCCAAACCTTCCTGGGCAGCCAACTCCAAGGCCTGAGCACCTTTTCCATGGGGAAATTTTTCCTGGAAAATTCTACCAGTGCCACACCCTGTGCTTGGGGGCTCACTCCAGTACTGGGATGGGGAAAGTCTAGCAGAGAACTGAGCTAAAGGAATAAATCAAATTATAAAGTGAGAATTTGGGATATGTGAGCATCACTGCAGTTCCAGCCTGGTGCTGGGAATCAGCAGGGAGAAATTTTGGAGTTACCCCAAATCCATGGGAGTTACCCCAGATCTGTGGGAGTTACCATTCTCTGGTCCTGGATGCAGGAGATGCTTCCCTCGAGCTCAGCACAGCTTTTGGCCCCACAAAGTGACACCCTGAGTGTGACAGTCCCTGAGTTTGACTCTCCTAAAATGAATTTATGGATAAAAGCCCTGGGGGTCCGGAATATTCGTGGTCCCAGTGAGGATGAGGAGAGCTTGGCAAGGGCTGGTGAAGAAGCAGGAGGAAATCAGGGATAACCTGAGCAGGGATAAAGAGCACCTGCCTCCTTTGAGTGGGGTTTTAAACTTTTTGCCCAAAATGACAGAACGTGCAGGAGCAGAGCATGAGGGGAGGAAAGGGGGAAAGGAAAAGAGGGAAAGGAAAAGGGGGAAAGGAAAAGGGGGAAAGGAAAAGGGGGAAAGGAAAAGGGGGAAAGGAAAAGGGGGAAAGGAAAAGGGGGAAAGGGCGCAACTGGAATTTTGGTTCCAGTGTCACACAGACTCAAGCAGGAGCAAGGAGAGCTCGGCTCTGCCCCAGTCCTGCTGTCCAGCAGCAAGGACACAAAATATTGGGATTTTTCAAACGAAAGCAAGGACAGGGAATCCGCAGGACAAATTCCTGCGTGCTGCGATTCACGGACCCAGCAAGGAGAAGGACTCGCAGGCTGACGGTGCCATCTAGCTGCTGCTCCTGGAACGGGAACGCTGCACTGTCCCGGCACTGGCAGCCATTCCCTGGCTCCTGTCCCTCCATCCCTTGTCCCCAGTCCCTCTCCAGCTCTCCTGGAGCCCCTTCAGGCCCTGCCAGGGGCTCTGAGCTCTCCCTGGAGCCTTCTCCTCTCCAGGGGAACATTCCCAGCTCTCCCAGCCTGGCTCCAGCCCTCGCTCTCCTCCAGGACAGGACTCAGTGCTGAGGTCACACTTCGGGGGCTGTGCCCAGCTCTGGGCCTGCAGTTTGGGAAGGACCTTGGGACACTGAGCACATCCAGAGGGGACAACGAGGCTGGAGAGGGGCTGGGAACACAAACCCTGTGAGGAAGCCCTGAGGGAGCTGGGGGTGCTCAGCCTGGAGAGAAGGAGACTCAGGGCTGCCCCCATCACTCTCACAGCTCCTGAAAGGTGCCTGTGCTCAGCTGGCCCTGGGCTCTTTCTCCAGGAACTGACACAACCAGAGCACACAGCCTCAAACTGTGCCAAGGGAAATACAGGCTGGATATCAGGAAAAAGTTTTTCACAGAAAGGGTGATAAAGTTCTGGAATGTTCTGCCCAGGGAGGTGGTGGAGTCCCCATCCCTGGGTGTGTTTAACAAAGCCTGGATGTGGCACTGGGTGCCAGGGTTGAGCTGAGCTGTTGGGGCTGGGTTGAACTCAATGATCCTCAAGGTCTCTCCCAACCCAGTGATTCTGTGAGTTTTCCCTGCTCTTCCTTTTATCACCAAGGTACTCTAGAAGTATTTTTATCACCCTTGATGGCCCAGGCCACATTTAACTCCCTCAGGGCTTTATCCTTCCCAATTCCTGTGTGCTTGGATAAATTCCCTGTATCCCCTCAGGCTGCCCGGCCCTGCTCCCACCCTCTGCAGGAGGTTTCCTTCCTTTCCATGGTTGGGTTTGTCCCTTTCCCTCAGCGTGGCTCTGGAATGCTGGACAGCCCTAAAATCAGCATCACTCCAAGCCCTAAAATCAGCACTTCAAGCATCACCTGCAGCCTCCAAACCACCCCAGGTGGAGCTGGATCCCTGCAGGAACTGGGCCATGTCAGACTGGGAGGATCAGGCTGAAAGCTCTTCCCAAGCTCACAGCTGGGGAATTCCTGATCCAGGAGATTGGGATCTACCTGGGAGAAGGGAAAGAGCCCCAAGATCGCCCCCAGGCTGGTCCCATAAAGCCAGGAGGATTCCCAGCAGGAATGGGACTGCTTTCCTACAGAGCACCCTCAGTTTTTCCAGCCTCGGGATGAGCTCAGAAGCCAAAGTTTTCCCCCAAACCTCTGAAATTTCCCCCAGAGGCTGTGACAAGCACAGATTTTATCTGTGCATAATCCAATGCAATTCAGTGGGCTTTCAGCAGTGCAAATCCCCTATCTCAATGCCAGCACTTGGAAACTCCTCTCTCCCAAAGCACCACTATCTTTTCCTTGGCTCCAAGCAGGACATTTTATTTCCCTACAGGAAACCATTTATTAGTTGTTTATTATTAATACAAAGTCCTTGAAGTGGATTTTGATTTCACCTGTTCTTTGGGGGAATCAGAAGCTCTTTATAAATCACTTTGCATCCAAGTAAGTTCCAGTTTCACATCCATGAACCTCCAGGGACTGGAGCCACCAGGAACAAAATGCAATTTCCACGCTGAGCTCGGGAAATTCAGGGTTTTGGCACCTCATCTTCGTTGGATATTGGGCAATAAATACCTGGTAGAGGCAGCAATGAGGTAAAAAGGAATTACAGCTTGTCCTGCACCACTTTCTCCCAGGGCTTAAATGATGTGAGCAACACAACAGGGAAAAGGCAATTGTCATTTTGTAATTTTACAAAATTAGGTGCCAACAGAGGTATTGGGATGTTTACATGGTAATTGAAAAACATATTTTAGCTTTGGTTTCAATAGGGATTTGCCTTGCAATTACCATCCCCAACTATTTATTTTTGTTTTCCATAATGAGAAAAAAAAAATGTTCTGGCAGAGGTTTGGGGCCCAGATCCTCAGGGTAGCACAGAGAAAATTATCCCAAGTTCCTCTGACCATCAGGAAAGAGCTTTGCTCAGGAAAAAGGGACAAATATCCACAATTCCCTCCCTGCCAGGCTTGATCAGGTCTTAGAACCCCAAAAAATCCCAATCCTGCTGCCACTTCCAAGGCTCTCAGTGGTACCAGGCATGGAGAATCCTCCTGTGTCCAACATGTTGGGAAAAACACGGATTTCCCACTGGGAAGTGCCTCAGGCACCTCTGAGAGGCAGCAGAAGTTGGACAGAGCAGTGGGAGCTGCACAGACTCTCCCATCACCTTCTGCATCCTCACTGATTTTGTGTTCCCCTGAAATTTTACACCTCAGGTAAACCCTCCTAGAAATTCAGTATTTTGGTTAAAAAGGGAATGAGGGTTTTGTGGTTTTTCAGAACCACACTGAAGCCAAACAAGCACATCCCACAGGATTCCCCTCCCTGTGTACATCAACAAAAACTGCAGAGAGGGGAAAAGCCCAAAACCACCACCAGAGCAACTGAAGATTTTTATTTTTTAGTGTAGAACCTTCACACTGAAGCATTTTCTGGTAAGGACCAGGATTTAACCATTTCTCACTCAAAATGAGAGGCCCAACCACCTCCTGGTGAGGAAAGCCAACCCTTCCCCAGGGCTCCCAGATGATGCCAAATCCTCATCCCTGTGCCAACATGGCAGGAGCTGCTTCCTCACCATCCAGTGCCCTGTGTGCCTGCCCAGGGCAGGGGACTGGAGTGGGCTTTAAGGTCCCTTCCAGCCCAAACCATCCCAAATTCTGTGATAACCCCACAGCTTTTCAGCTTTTGCTATAGGCACACCTGGGTTTGCTCCCACTCCCTCCTTACACCTCATCTCATTGATGCCATAACCATGGGGACAAAACAAAGGCTCCTGGGCATTCCCAAAGGATCTGCAGAGCACTCAGCTGGGAGAGAGCAGCATTTACCTGGTCAGCCCCCTCTCAGCAGTGCCACTGCATAGCAGAAAAACACCCAGACACTTGGAATCTCAAAGGACTTGGAATTCCAGAGCCCTGGCACCCTAAGATGTGTCTTTACCTCACTCCCTCCAGAGCAGCCATGGCTGCCCCAGATCCCTGCAAGTGCCCCAGGCCAGGCTGGTCAGGGCTTGGAGCAGCCCGGGGCAGTGGAAGGTTGGGAAGCCGAGCACAGCAGGGCAGCCCCCGCACTTCGGGAGCAGCCCCGTACAAAGAACCCCCAGAGCCGCCAAAACCTGCACAGAAGGGCAACACGCACAGATCAGCTGGGTTAGGAGACCATTTATTAGGTAAGACTGAGCCGAGACGCTGCAGATGTGTCAGGGAAGCCCTGAGACGCTCCGGGAGCTCCTGGCTGTCGCCTCATCCTCTCAGCGCTCAGTCCAGCTGCAAGAGAGCGAGAGACACGAGGGGAGTCAGCGGGACCCGGCACCCCCGAGCCCCTTCCCGCAGCCGCGGGGCTCACCTTGATGAAGCCGATGTCCTTAGCGTACTGGCGGAAGCACTGCCGGCACATGTTCAGCCCGTACTTGCGGATGAGGCCGTGGCGGTTGGAGCACACGCGGCTGTGGGGGAACAGAGAGAGGCGCGTGAGGGCGGGGAATGGCGCCGGGGAGGAGGGAGGGAAATGTGAGGGGAAAGAGAGAGGCAGGGCGGTGAGACGGCAGCCACGACCCGGGGGGCGCAAGGGGCGGCACTGACCAAGAGCGAGAGCCCTGCCCGAACTTCCTGGGGTGGCTCCAGTAGAGCTGCTGGTGGCCCATGGCTGCGCAGTGCCGAGAGAAAGATGGCGGCGGCCGCCCGGCCTTATACCCCTCACGGCGCCTCCCGGCGTGCACCTCGCGGCCCCCGCTTCCCGCCCTGCGCCGCGGGCGGGAAAGCTCCGCCCGCCCCGTGACGTCATCGCTGCCAAAGCTCGTATCGCTAACGGAGGACGGCGTGAGTGGCGGGCGTAGTGGCGCGCGCCTGTAATCCTAGCTGTGGGGGAGGCTGAGTCCAGCGGATCGCTTGAGCCTGTGGTTCGGTGCTGCTGTGAGAGCTGTGTGGGGACCTAAAGCCGGTATCGATATGGTGACCTGGTGGATAGGTCACCGGGACGAGGCACGAGCCGGCGAAGGCCATTTGATGGAGCAGGGAAGCTCCGGGGGCGGTCTGTGGGGAGCCGCACTTGTTAATAGCCTCGCCAGCAAGACATGGGCAAGATAGAGAGACGGAGACTCAACCTTTTGCCACACACTACTAATAAATAACACACCCTGAATACTCAACAAAAACCCCAAACACCCCTTTCCACCCCAAACCACACACGCGCAACACACCGCCTCCTACTGAACAAAAACCGCAACAACCTTGCACCGCTCAACTACACAATTCACTGCGCCGAGCAAATCTCAAACACCGATCCTACCCTCAAATAGTACATCTCCATAAACACCCAGCAGACGTCTCCCCGAGTTTGGTTGTTTTTTCTCCCAATGCCGTTTCTTGTGCTCAAAGCCCCTCATGGCGCCCACACCAAACCTGACCTAAGCCTTCCTGTCGCTTACCAAGCCTCAGCTGCTGCTGTCGCACCCACCTGCCCTCAACTCCTGCCCTCAACGCCTCAGCTTCCCATGTCCCCTCAGCTCCTCTGTGTCCCCTCACCTCCCAGGTTCCCTCAGCTCCCATGTCCCCTCAGCTCCTCTGTGTCCCCTCACCTCCCAGGTTCCCTCACCTCCCGTGTCCCCTCAGCTCCTCTGTGTATCCTCACCTCCCATGTCCCCTCAGCTCCTCTGTGTATCCTCACCTCCCATGTCCCCTCAGCTCCTCCATGTCCCCTCCCTCGCACCTGCTGTCCCCTCCATGTCCTTACACAGAATTCTCTGGCCCTTCCTCTGCTTCCTCTTGCTCCTCGCACCATTCTCCCCTCTAACCCCTCTTTTCAATGCCAGCACATCACCACGTGTTTTATGCATTACTTGAAGTTTATGGAAAACTTTATATTTTATGTCATGCTCAGCCGTGACTGTGTCTTAGGTAGGCAGGAACTGGGGATTGGATGGGCAGATTTATGTAAACTTTAGTGTATAAATAATTTTGCTTTTTATTCTCTGGTGTGCTTAATTTGTGGACAATTTCCACTTTGCACCCTGCAGAGAATACACAATGTCACCTTTCTAAACCTGACTCGTTCGCGTTTAGAGTCCCTAAGATTCAGCAACACCTTCAGCTCCTCTGTGTCCTCCCTCAACTCCCCATGTCCCCTGACCCCCCATGTCCCTTCTTCACACCCTCCATGTCCCCTCATCCTCCATGTCCCCTGACCCCCCGTTTCCCTTCACACCCTCCATGTCTCCTCATCCTCCATATCCCCTCAAACCCCCGTGTCCTCTCAGCTCCACGTCCATTCACAACCCTATGTTCTTCACACCTTCATGCACTCTCACATCCTCAGCATGCCCTCGTATCCTCAATGTCCCCTCACACTCTATGTCCTCTCATACACCCGTGTATGCTCACACCCACATCCTCTCAGGTCATCTATGTCCCCTCACATCCTCTGTTGTTTCACATCCCGTGTCCCCTCACACTCCGTGTCCCCTCACGCCCCGTGTCCCCTCACACTCCGTGTCCCCTCAGGCCCCGTGTCCCCTCACACTCCATGTGCCCTCACGCCCCGCCGCCTCTCTCCCTGTCCCGCCAAGCCGCACCAGCCGCCTCCAGCAGGAGGTGCCCGCGGCCCGCCCCGCGCGGACGGCGCTGCGCTGAGGGCCCGCGCTGGGGCTGCCCGCGGCTGCCGGTGCGGCCGCGGCCGCCGGTACCACCGGAGCCGCCGCCCTCCCTCCCCGCCCCGCGATCCCGCGGGCCGGGCAGCCCCGCGCCCCTCAGCGGGGAGCACCGGGCAGCGGCGGGCTGGCACCGCGGCGGGCAGGCAGCACAGCGGGCGCCTGTGCGCGCTCAGCGCGGGAGGCCCCCGGCGGCGCCGCCCGCCGTGCGCGGGCCGGGGCCGGTGCCGGTACCGGGGCCGGGCCGGGATGCGGCTGCAGTGCGAGGTGGAGGTGCTCAGCCGGCTCCTGCCCACCTGCGGGCTGCGGGGCCGCGGCCGCGCCGCGCGGGCGCTGCTGTCGCTCGGGCGCCCGCCCGGCGCTGCCGGTGCCGGGATTTACCTCATGGTGTGCACGGCGCGGGACCGCGGAGGGGCTCGGTACAAGGTGGGGACGGCGGCGGGGGCCGGGAGGCGGCGGGGGTGCCCCGGGGCGGCCGCTGAGCCCGCTGTGCCCGCAGGTGCAGCAGAACGTGGAGCGGCTCTTCACGCGCTTCGTGGAGGAGGGAAAGGCCACGGTGCGGCTGCGGGAGCCCGCGGTGGATCTGTGCCTCAGCAAGGTGGGACCGGCACCGGGAACGGCGGCAGGGCCGCGGCTCACCGGGCTCTGACCCCCGCGCCAAGGCGGGAAGGGACCTTAAATCGCATCCCACCCCTGCCATGGGGACACCTCCACTGCCCCAGGCTGCTCCCAGCGCCAATGTCCAACCTGGCCTTGGCACTGCCAGGGATCCAGGGGCAGCCACAGCTGCTCTGGCAATTCCAGCCCTGCCAGGAATTCCCAATTTCCCACCCATCCCGGCGCTGTGGCAGTGGGAGCCATTCCCTCTTTTCTGGGTTGTGTTCTAACTCTCCTGAAATTCATTTTCATGCTTTGCTTCACAGCTTCTTTAGATTAAGCTTTTTTCAGCTCTCTGATGCAATGTTGGTGTTTGGCCTTAAATCCCGTGTCCCCTGAGCTCAATTCCCATGAAATTGTTGTTCCCTACAGTCTTTCTCATGGAAAAAAAAAAAAATGGAGAATCCTCTTGTTTTCATGGACAAAACCATCGTTGTGCTCACCGTGGCTTTCAAAGCACACACAGAGCAGGGCACAGGCACCATCTCCCCTTATTTCAAATACCAAAGCTTTAGAGTCAGGCTGTATAAATAAAAGTAAATAATGTTGATTCGTAGAAAATCCTTTTTCCTTTCTGTTACCTAATTTTGAGGAAAGCAGCCTTCATTTTATGAACCTGTTAAAGGGTTAAATAGGAAGGGAGGACACCAAACCCAGTTATTTTTTTCCTGTTAGAAGCCAATGTGCTCTGTGTTTTGGAAAAATTAAGGCTTTTGTATTAAATTAAGAATAACTTCTGCTTCCTTTACTCTGAATTTTTCTGTTGAAGACTGAGAAATCAAAAAGTTTATCTGAAAACATTACAGGTTCCTCTTAAGCTCTCCAACTCCAGAACCCAAATTTAAGATGTTTCATCCCTTTTCCGTAGTTTTCTGCCAGAGTTTTATTGCTTCATTACAGCAAAGCTCCTTAACTCTCCAAGATGAACAAAAACTTTGTGGAAAGGAGATTTCCACAGACTGGAATATTGCTTCTGTGAAATCCCCCTGCTTGTGCTGTGCCAGGCACTGATTTGCTGCCCTCAGCCGGCTCAGGAATGGAGTTGGGAAACATCAGTGCAGAGCAGAAATAACAGATCCTGGCTGTTTTCTGGGGCTTGTTTCCCTGCAGCAGGTCTGAGCCTGCTTCCCTGGATCCACCTCAGCTCCAGTTTCCTCAGAACTCTCACACTTGGGAGGCACCAACACAATTCAAACTCCTTTTCCAACATTGTCTGTGTGGCTGGGACTTCAGGCTTGGGGCAGGAAATTTCATCCTGAGCTCTTCCAAGTAATGATTTGTTTTCTTCTTTTTTCTTCAGGGTTTCTCAACAAGAGGTTTGGAGATTTCACATGGCCTTTAGGGAGGTCTGGTGGAGGGAATTGTGCTTTGTGCTTGAGAGCAAAGAAATCCTGCCTGTAACTTCGTTCTGGTGTGCAATATTGATTTCACTTGCTCCTTACAGATCTGGAGGACTTTTTGGACTTAATTCCCATTTTAGTGATCTTGGAAATGCCACAAAGCAGCCTGGAATGAGGGGAAATTCTGTAGCTGAATGTGTGTGTTAGACTGGCTGAGATAATGAGGGCTGGTGGTCTCAGAATCCCAGGCTGGTTTGGGATAGAAGGGACCTTAAATCCCATCCCATCCCCCCCTTCCACTGTCCCAGGCTGCTCCAAGCCCCATCCAGCCTGGCCTGGGACATTTCCAGGGATCCAGGGGCAGACACAGCTGCTCTGGATAACCTTGGATCCAAAGGTGTTTGTTGTGCATCCTCCCCACCTCTGGGAGGTGGCACAGCAGGAGTTGTGCTTGGAATGCTTAAGGAAAATTATCAGTTTAGTTTACACATGCAGTCAATTCAGTTTGACCTTTAATGTCTTTATTTCTCCCACATTTCCATCCAGGATTATCTCCAGTATCTTTGTTTTCTTGTACTGGGTGCTCTAGTTCTGAACCCTCTCAAATTTGGTCTAAGCAAACGCATTTAGGAGCAAAATTGTCTTTGAGGTGCAAAATGTGTCCCTGGGCTTGGGCAAGTGGCAGCTGGGAGCGCAAGGGCAACCCCTGGGCTCTCAGAACTCCAAGTTAGTTCTTTTCTTTTCCTTCTATGGTTGCAATGTGGTTTTTATTATAGAATTCACTTTCAGCTCAGTGCCTGTCTGCTGCACATCACCTCAAGCAGAGACTTGCTGGAAAATCTAGAAGAGAAAGATTTGGTCACAAACGTTCCTAGAAGTGAATCAAATCCATGCAACAGATGAATTTTGTTTTCTGGATCTTTATTTAAAATACAAATCTCTTGCTACTCTGATACTGAGAGTTAGTGGGAGCCTTTAATGGCTTCCCACTGCCAGGGGGAATATGGGATGGGAGATTGGGAAGGAATTGTTCCCTAAGAGGGTGGGGAGGCCCTGGGCTGGAATTGCCAGAGCAGCTGTGGCTGCCCCTGGATCCCTGGCAGTGCCCAAGGCCAGGCTGGACACTGGGGCACCCTGGGACAGTGGGAGGTGTCCCTGCCATGGCAGGGGGTTGAAGAGGATGGGATTTAGGATCCCTTCCAACCCAAACCGTCCTGGGATTCTACTGCCAAACTATTGTGTCCCAACTCAAGCATTATTTGGTCTTTGCAAAGAATTTGCCTCTTGCCTGCTGCTGCCACAGCCAGAGCTGCGTGTGGCCACTTCACCTGCCTTGAAGCTTCACCTTCCCTTTGCTGAATTCAACCCCAGCTTCCATCCTTTTCTTTCCTAGAAACTTCCAGGAATTATTGCCTCAGGGTTTAGAGCTCTGCTTTCCCCATGTGTGTTTGTAACAGTCCTTTATCCTGGTGGATTTTTAGGAGCTCCCTAGTGCATTGGGGTTTTTTTCCTGTACTTCATTTCCAGCTGTGGATTCGGTGCTTTGTTCCTTCCCTGGGTGCTGCAGCAGAGTCTGACCAGGACTATTCATAACAGAGCTGTTCCCCCTCCCATGAGTGACACCCACAGAACAGCTCAGAGAGTGTTAATGACCACGATAATGAACTTTTAACTCCAGCCTTGTGTTCCCCTGCAGGCGAATGTGATCAATTTAAAGACTTTCCTTTCAGCCGTGAGACTGGCTCACCAAGGCAACGACACCGGCGTCCTCCCTCTCTCACCTCTGGTCCCAGCAAAGAACTCCGACGTGGAGAAACCCAAAACCAAAATGATCATCACTTCCAGGAGGGATTATCCCCTCACCAAGAGCTTCCCTTTCTCCCTGGAGCACCTGCAGACCTCGTACTGCAAGCTGGCCAGGATCGACAGCAGGGTGCTGTGCCTGAGGAGGCTGCGCAAGCTGGACCTGAGCCACAACCACATCAAGCAGCTGCCGGCCACGCTGGGGGACCTGGTGTGCCTGCAGGAGCTCGACCTGCACGACAACCACCTGGAGGCCTTCAGCGGGGCCCTGTGCAGCTCGGGCCTGCAGAAATCCCTGCAGCTGCTGGACCTGAGCCAGAACCAGATCCAGGCGCTGCCGCTGGAGTTCTGCCAGCTGCGGGGGCTGGTGCAGCTGCGGCTGGACGACAACGCCCTGCTGCGCCTGCCCTGCCGCATCGGGCAGCTCAGCCGCCTGCGCTTCCTGTCGGCCGCGCGCAACAAGCTGCCCTTCCTGCCCTGGGACTTCAGGAACCTCTCCCTGGAGAACCTGGACCTCTTTGGGAACCCCTTCGAGCAGCCCAACCCGCTGGTTCCCAACATCCAGCTGAAGATCCCCCTGACTCTGCTGGAGTGTGCTGCCAGGGCCACGGTCAATCACAGGTAAGGGCAGGGAGGCACACCTGGCACTGCTCCTTCACACCTGCCTCCCTCACCTGCTTCCCTCCTTTCCCCTCAGTGCCTGCTTTTGTTGTCATTACATTGCAAGGGTTCCATATTGCCAGAGTTTGGTACCTCCTTGATGTTTCTCATGGGCAGCTCCTCCAGGCACTGACTCTTCCTTGTCCTCACAGCACCCAACTGACTCCAGCTCCCCTCAGCCAACCAACCCACCCTTGTATAACACTCTTCTTACTGGCTACAGCTGTGGCCTGTTAACATCAGGCCTGCTCCTAATCTTTAATAATCAACCCAGCTGCAACTCTTTAGGGGGTAAGATTGTTTTCTATACTACCTTTATTTACTTCTATTCTATCCCCCTACCTGCTTTACCTTTTAACTTCATGACATGAAAATTCCTTTGAATTCCCCTTGTGAAGCCATCAGGATAAGGCAGGGAATTTATGCCTTTGGAAGCATTTAAGGAAAGGCAGAGATTGAAGTGTTTTCATCCACCAAAGGGGGATGAACAGAATATTTTTGACCAACTTTGGGAAAAGAGAATCAGTTCTACAACCCTGGGCCACTTCTTCTGCAGGCCTTCCCCTGCCATAGGTTTTCCTTAAGCTCCTCATTTCCCTTGGTGTTGGAGTGAGGGTGTTCTGACTTACTCAGAGAGCCCCGCTCTTAGGTAATTTAAAAAAATATTATTTCACCAAGTAAATCCCACCCTCCCAGGCTGCTGTTTGTTATCAGCTCTCTCCTCTTCTCCCATCCCTGATCCTTTGTGTCCCAGGAGCCTCGAGGTACCAGCAGCTGCTGCTCCCACCCTGCTCTGGGTGGGAAGGGAGCACAAAAACAGAAATTTGGCACAAGAAGAGAGGAGAGAGAGGCTGGAAGTGTTCCTGATCTTCATCCTGTGCCCATTCCTGCCTTGAGGGTGGGCAGTGCCCCATAAACCAGGGGTAATTGTGCAGAAATTTGCACCAAAGGCATCCACAGGCACACCCTGAAGGGAGCTGAGCCACCACATGTTCTGGCCAAATCACCCACTGCTGACCTTGCTGATTCTGTAATTAAACCCCACATGTCTCCTTTCCCAACTTTATATAAATTGCAGTGGGTTTGAGGTAAATATTAAGGCTTTTTTCTACTTCTAGAAATCCCTCAGCACTGGTGAGATTTCAGTTACTGTAAAAACCTTGAGAAAGGGATGAAACAGGAGAAGGTGCAAAAATAATGTTTGGAAATCAGTCTTCATTCTGGGAAAGTACCAGACTTCTTGATTATGTTTTTCCCAGAAAAAAAAAAAAAGGATGTTCTGAAATTAAGGTGGTGAAAAAGAAAACCCAGAGGAGTCTTAGCTGTGTGGAAAGATTTGGGAAGGTGTAGGTGGAGGCAGGATGTGAGTCAGTGGGATCTGTGCTGAGCCTGGAGTGCCAGCTGGGCAGTGCTGAGCCCCACACCTCAGCCACCCCGACAGAATTCCTCAGGGGAGTTACTGACTGTACCCCAAGCTCCTCTGTGAATTCCAAAAGCAGCAATTCCCCTTCCCAACTCTGGGTGTCATTGCTGACACGGTGGATGGAGAGAGCTGGGGAGCAGCAGAACTTTTCATTTCATGCCTGCAGGGAGGGCAGTGCTGCTGCAAAAGGCTCCGTTCATCTCTCCTGCTTTCTCTGAGTTGTGTTTTAGCACTGCTGCTCCTCGGTGTGAGAGGGAGGAGTAAATGGTGGGTGCTGTGTCAGGCACAGAGGGTGTGAGGGAAGAACAGAACATGCCCAGTTGTCTCATTCTTCTTAATCTTCCTTCAATTCTCTAATTCTCATTACTCTTAATCTTTCTAATTCCCTAGCTGGCTGTGGCCCAGGCTGCCAGGATTGCTGTGAGCTCCCTGCTGGAGTTCATGTCCTTAGGGCTGCCTTGGGAAGTGGCATTTCAGCCCTAAAATTGCCAATTCCATTCCTGAAATCTCAGGAAGTGGCATTTCAGTCCCAAATCTGTGGTTTTTCATGTCTGTGTGATGCCTGGAGAGGCTCCCTGGAACAGAGCTGGGCAGAGTTAAAGGAATAAAGCAGGGATTTATTAAAAGGCCTCACAGGACACACCTTGGGCAGTGCAAGAGCCCAGCCAGGGCTACACCCAAGATGGACTCTGAGTCACAAGTTTTCACACTTTTATAAGTTTTGGTCCCTTTCCATGTTGGGGTTCAGTGTCCAATCCCAGCTCCAGGTAATGCAGTCCCACCCTCCCAGATTGCTCTCCTCAATTCCCTGGTTTTACACTTTTTGGGCCCAAAGCTGCAGTGGTGTCCTTGGTTCTGGGGCTGGAAAAGGATTGAGAGTGCCTGAGGAGAGGGAAAGGATTGTTCTGTGTGCCTGAGGAGAGGAAAGGATTGTTCTGTGTGCCTGAGGAGAGGAAAGGATTGTTCTGTGTGCCTGAGGAGAGGAAAGGATTGTTCTGTGGGAAAAGGATTGTTCTGTGGGACTGAGCTGTGAGGAGAGCTGCTACCACCTTATATGAAGTTCAAAGTTACATATGTGTGTGTGTATGACATATTTTATGAGTATATGTGTGTATATGTGTGTGTGTGTGTATGTTAGTGACATATTTTCTGAAAAATCCCTTTGCCAGGATTTTTCTTCTGAGAAGGCTCAAAAAAGAAATGTCAACAATAATTATCTGATTGCTTAGAAAGTGGTTTGGAGGTTGCTTACCAACAGGTGCATCTTTGATTGGTTCAGTGTGAATTGTTTTTAATTAATGACCAATCCCAGTCCAGCTGTGTCAGCACTCTGGTCAATCATAGGGTTTTTATTAACATTTCTTTTCTAGCCTTCTGATGTCTCTTTTCTCTTTCTTTAGTATAGTTTTGGTATATCATTTTCATGTAATATAACAATATAACACAACACAATATAACATAGTATAATATAGTATAACATAATATAACAATATAACATAACAATATAACATAATATAATACAACATAATACAACATAATATAACAGATATGATATGATATAATATTGTATAATATAATGTAATATAACATAAAATTAACGTAACATAACAGATATATGATATATAATATCATATAATAATATATAATAATATATCAGCCTTCTGAGAACTTAGAGTCAATTCTCATCTCTCACCTCTTCCTGAGGACCTCACAACACCTCAACAATTAATAACCACATGTATATATTTTTTTAATATGTATATAAATACATATATATAAAAATATATGTGTGTGTGTATATATACACATATGTAAATATATATACATATATTTATGTGTGTATATATAGATAGATGTGTATATATATAAAATATATACATTTAGATAAATATATTTTTTATATATATCGATATAGAGATATATATATTTTATATATATATAGATATAGATATATATATATATCAATAGATATATAGATATCTGTATATATTATGTGTGTGTATATATCTGTGTATATATATATGTGTGTGTATATATATGTATATATATATATATATGTGTGTGTGTATATATATATATATATATATGCTCACCAGTGCAGTGCAGAGTCTGGAAAACATGCAAGCTGAACCTGGAGTCATTGTGTGTCCTGGGAGTGGCTGGTGCCTGGTGCTGTCCCTGCCTTTGAGTGACCCAGCTCCCTCTGTGCCGAGCTCACCCCGTCTCCTCCCGTCCCACAGGATCCCCTATGGCTGCCACCTGCTCCCTTCCCACCTGTGCAGGGATCTGGAGGTGGCCAAGACGTGTCGGTGCGGCAGCGCCTGCCTGAGCAGCTTCATCCAGATCACGGTGACCATGAACCTGCACCACGTGGCGCACACCGTGGTGCTCGTGGACAACATGGGCGGCACCGAGGCGCCCGTGCTCTGCTACTTCTGCTCCCTGCACTGCTACTCCCAGTTCCTGGACAGGCACCTCCAGAGCCACGGCTGATACCGGCCAGGACGGGCTGCCTGGCCATGGAGGAGCCTGGAGGTGGCACCTGCGGTGTCACCAGAGCTCCCTAGGGGACAAATCCCTCTGGGAGGGAGGGGACACGGACTGGCCTGGCCTGGCTTAGCTCTTCTCCTGCTCTGGGAGGGAGGGGACACGGCCTGGCCTGGCCTGGCTCTTCTGCCCCTCTGGGAAGGAGGGGACACAGCCTGGCCTGGCCTGGCTCTTCTGCCCCTCTGGGAAGGAGGGGACACAGCCTGGCCTGGCCTGGCTCTTCTGCCCCTCTGGAAGGGAGGGGACACAGCCTGACCTGGCCTGGCCTGGCTCTTCTGCCCCTCTGGGAGGGAGGGGACATGGCCTGACCCGGCCTGGCCTGCCCTCCTCCCCCTCTGGAATCTCCTCTGCCTGGAGCACAAGGCAGTGTTGAGCTGGAGAGAACCTTCCTTGGAATGTATTTCCCTTTTCCTGCGTGCTCGGGGCTTTCTGGGTTTGTGGGTAAGTGGTTCCTTCTTGGAAGGAGAAAGGGAATTTGAATTTATCCCAGATTTCCCCACGTGAGCTCTGAGCTCTGCCAGGGCCAGCACTGCACTCCCCTCTTGCCAGTGGAGGAGAAATCACATCCAGAGCAGTTGTGGAATCCCAGGTGCTTCTTTTTTTAAAGGTTCTGTTACAACATTCCCACTCGGAGCAGGGACCAGCATTGCTGGGTTTTTACCAGAGCAAATGTTTGTTTTTGGGGTTTCTCTCTTTGTGATACCAGAAATGTCTTTTTTCTAAATATGTGCCTGAAACTTTGTTTCTTAATCCTCCTGTTTTAACCATTCTGGAATTTGTTTCACTGTGTTGACTGATTAAATTTTGAAAGCCTTCCATGCACGTGTGGATTGTGTTTTGTCTGAGGGGTTTTCCATCCAGTGTACTCCAGGAATTAACTGCTGGTATTTTCCTGGGGATGACACCAAAATGTTGAGCATATCCATCAATTCTTTTATTTCCTATCTTGTCAGCTGCTCCATGACTGGGAGATGGGAACAACAGGGAACAAATACTTGTGATTCTAGAATTAATCTGATTTTTTTTTTAATTCTTACCATTCAAGAATGGGTTCATAATCCTAACCTTTCAAATCTAGAATTATTTTGAGAAGTTTTTAGGAATCCCATTCCCTGGAAGATGTGATGGCTCAGGAGCACATTGAGTGCCAGCTGGGGGAGGTTTAGTTTGGATTTTGGGAAAATTTCTCCATGGAAAGGGGGCTTTAGCATGGGGCACTGATGGAGTCCCCATCCCTGCAGGGATCTGGGACGGTTTCCTTGTCTTCTTCTTGCAATTCTGGAATTATTTTACTCTTACGTTAATGTTGAAAACTTTGGAGTCATTTTATACTTGTGACTCTAGAATTAATTAATCTGATTTTTTTAATTCTTACCATTCAAGAATGGGTTCATAATCCTAATCTTTCAAATCTAGAATTATTTTATTTTATTCTATAAATATTAGATTTTTTTTCTCTCAATCTTAGAGTTATTTTATCTAATTCTTTCAGTCCTACAATGATTTTACCTTATTCCTGCATTTCCAGAATGATTTCTCACCTTATTCTTGTCATTGCAATGCTTGTCATTGCTTTTTAACGTGCTGTTTTCCAAACCTAGTACTGACTTGTTTTTCATGTTACTCCCGCGGATCCCGGCTGGTTTCCGTGTGTTTTCCTCGCATTTCCAGAGTTCTTTTCCCTTTTTTCCACAATCCCGAAGGATTTCGCTGCCCCTTCCCGCCCTCCCGTCACGCCTTGGCCCCGCCCCCTCCCAGCGCCGCCCAATCAGAGCGCGGTGCGGCTGCGGCGGCTGCGCGGCCCTCCCCTCGCGGCGGAAGCGCCGATGAGTTGATTGACGGCTCCTCCGACCAATGGCGACGCCGCGGTCGCCGCAGCGGCGGCCAATGGGGCGCGGCGACGTGTGCGCGCGGGGCGGCGGCGGCGCGCGCGCGCTGGGAGCGGGAGCGGCGGCGGCGGCGGCGGGAGCGGCGGAGCGGGGCCGCCGCCGCCGGGACGATGCGGCTGCGCGTCTACAAGCGCAAGGTGCTGCTGCTGGCGCTGGCGCTGGCGCTCTGCGCCTTGGCGCTCTGGGGCACCGGCGGCGGCGGGCGGCGGCGGCAGCAGCAGCAGCAGCTGCAGCAGCAGCAGCAGCAGCAGCGGGGCGGTCCCGGTAGCACCGGGGAGCCGCCGCGGGTCAGCGAGCCCCCGCCGCCGGTACCGCGCCGCCCCGCCGCCAACGCGTCGGCCGCCGTGGCGGCGGAGGTGCTGTCCGAGAACGCGACGCTGAGTTACCGCTCGCTCGTGTACCGCCTGAACTTCGACCAGCCGGTGCGGAACGCCGGGCGCTTCCCGGCGCGGCCCGACGTGGTGCTCGTGGTGCAGGTGCACGACCGCGCCGAGCACCTGCGGCTGCTGCTCGAGTCGCTGCGGCGGGCGCCGGGCGTGGAGAACGTGTTCCTGGTGCTGAGCCACGACCTGTGGGCCGAGGAGCTGAACCGGCTGGCGGCCCGCGTGGACTTCTGCCCGGTGCTGCAGGTGTTCTTCCCGTTCAGCATCCAGCTGTACCCGCGCGAGTTCCCGGGCCACGACCCCCGCGACTGCCCCCGCGACGTGGGCAAGGCGGCGGCGCTGCGGCTGGGCTGCATCAACGCCGAGTTCCCGGACTCGTTCGGGCACTACCGCGAGGCGCGCTTCGCGCAGACCAAGCACCACTGGTGGTGGAAGCTGCACTTCGTGTGGGAGCGCGTGCGGGCGCTGCGGGAGCACGCGGGGCCCGTGCTCTTCCTGGAGGAGGATCATTACCTGGCCCCCGACTTCTACCACGTCCTCAAGCGGCTCTGGGCGCTGCGCCAGCGGGAGTGCCCCGAGTGCCAGCTCGTGTCGCTGGGCACCTACAGCCCCGTGCGGGGCGGCTTCGCCGGCCGCGCCGACAAGGTGGAGATGAAGACGTGGAAGTCCACGGAGCACAACATGGGCATGGCCTTCGGCAGAGACACCTACCAGAAGCTCATCGAGTGCACGGACGCCTTCTGCACCTACGATGACTACAACTGGGACTGGACTCTGCAGCACTTGACTGTCTCTTGTCTTCCAAAGTTCTGGAAAGTGCTGGTTCCCGAAATCCCCAGGATTTTTCACACGGGGGACTGTGGCATGCACCACAAGAAATCCTGCAGACCGTCCACCCAGAGTGCCAAAATCGACTCTCTCTTGAACAGCAACCAACAGTACCTGTTTCCCGAGGCGATGAGTGTCAGTAAAAGGTACTCCATGGCTCCCCTGTCCCCTCACGTCAAGAACGGAGGGTGGGGAGACATCAGGGACCACGAACTCTGTAAGAGCTACCGCAGACTCCAGTGAGGATCCTCCTCACAGCGCCTTTTCTCCTTGACTTGTTCCATTGTGTCCTTTGCAGGCACACACGTGTATAAACAGCATTTATGAGTTGGTTTCTGCTTTAATATGAATAAACATTCTTGTTAAAGGTGTCCCAAAATAGTAATCTCTCATGTTTGGCAACCACGTTTTGGAAACGGGTGACGTGCTGCAGCCCCTACGCAAAAAGTGACCTGCTGCTGTGTTTGCTGGGAGGAGGAGGAGGAGGAGGAGGAGGAGGAGGAGGAGAACACTTTTTAAGTGCATCTTTTTTGGTGCTTCAAAGCTCTGGTGGTGCCTGGGGTCCCACCCAGGGTCATCCCACGCCTGATCCCCGAGTCCCGGTTCGGTTGCGCCGTGTCGATGAATATATGAAGGATGAAAAGAAAATAAATCTCATTGTTTTTACTACGATGTAGATAAATATATGATTTTTTTAGTTCTGCCGAAATAAAAAATTCCGTTGTTTTGTATGCCTAGAGGAGTTCTTGATTGTCAGCAAAAAGGTGATGTCACCTCGTGTTCCTAAAAAGTCAGGATGGGAAGGAGGGGGGAGTTTCTCTTCTTTAATCCCGAGGGCTGGACCTGTGCCATCACTCCTTCCAGCAGTGTGCATTTAACTTCATTACATTTTTAATGATAGTCATTAATTGAGGCAGGAAAGGGTAGCAAATTGGTGGCACAACACCTCTTTTGTTTGGATTTTTTTTAAAAAGAAAAGTTGTTTCAAATTAGCTGTGTGAGAACTGCTGCAGTGTGGTGGGAGTGGGGGCCACGGAGCCATCTGTGAATGCTCCAGCAGCTTCAGTGCCACTCCTCTGTGAACTCAGCTGTGGCAGAAGCACCTCAGCAGCTTTTGTAGAACACAGAAATATGCCAGAGAAAGAAAATGCTGCTTTTTTCTTTTTCCAGGGGTTATTTAAACACAATTTTGCAAAGTAACTGCTCCGTGTTCTGTTCCACTGGGTTGGAGCTGTGCTGGAGCCTCGCCCTCGGAGGCCTCTCCCAAAAAGCTGAGGGGGTTAAGCTGAGCCCAGCAAAGCTCCAGCAGGATGTGCCACCAGGGAGGGCAGGGCAGGTGTTCTGGGCAGCTGTGGCTGCTGCTGAACTCTGAAACCACTCACACAAACTGGAATGTGACAGCAGTGCCAGAGCAGCCCTGAAACGAGGCAAAATTAACTCTCCTCTAAAGCACCTCTCAAACTAAAACAGAAGTTGGTTCAGCAGCAGTGAGAAAGGGGAACAGGAAGTTTATTATTAGATGTGTTCTCCTGGTTATTCTGCTTTAGGGAGGTGAGAAACGCTGACACTCGAGGGAAACTGAGAAAAATAAATCTAATCTGGCTAAAGAGAATCCATTTCACCAGTTGTAAATACTTCAGAGCAGACATGCACCCAGAGGATGTTCTTGTGCAATGGAATTTGTTCAGCTGGGGGATATCTGGGTGCTGCAGATCTGAAACACAGCACTAGGATGGAATACAGGGTATAAATGTTGATTATTTCTAGGAGACTAATTAGAACTTCTCTGGGTAATTAGAAATTTCATTTGATTGCTAAGAATCACTGTGAGTCTAATCCTGCAGTTATCACAAAATGAAAGGTTTGGAAAATGATGACTACTGCTCAATTCCCCAGGGAGCCATTAGACTGAGGATATATACAAATAATCCCTGAAACGTGGGAAGAGAATAAAAAATTTATGTAAACAATAAAGATACATTTTTTTTTTCCAGGAGCTCAGAGTCACCTCCAACTGCAACTCTTCTTACAAGTAAAATTATTGCAACAAATTGGGGAATTGATAAACTGTTAACCACGGAAAGTTTTGGTGTTGCACCAGTTTCAGTGGGAACCCATGGCCTCCATGTCACCCACCAGCACATGGAAGTCAGAACAAGCATCAAACAAGAGAAGGAAATGATAAAACAATGAAATCAGTCCAGCTGGTAGAGCAGGGAGCTGTGGAACTGCACAGGGCAGTGCGTGCGGTGATCGCTCAGGATGCGCTCGCTGCCATCCTCGGGGTTCACCTCCCTCAGGATGGGGCACCCTGCCCCATCTCCATCCCCATGGAAGTCAGAACGAGCATCAAACAAGGAGGGAAACTCTAAAACAATGAAATCAGTCCAGCTGGTAGAGCAGGGAGCTGTGGAAGTGCAGGGGGCAGTGCGTGCGGTGATCGCTCAGGATGCGCTCGCTGCCATCCTCAGGGTTCACCTCCCTCAGGACGGGGCACCCTGCCCCATCTCCATCCCCATGCCCATGCCCATGCCCAGCCCCGTCCCCACCCCCCTGCCGCTCTCCTGCTGCTCCCGGGGCTGTGGCTGTGCCTCCTGCTGCAGCAGCACTTTCTAAATCGGGCTCGGTTCTCTCAGATCCGCCGGGAGCGGCTGAGCTGGAGGCAGGAGGTTCAGGCTGCGAACAATGGGGTGAAGCACAGCCGGCTGCTGTTCCCATTGTTCCCGCTCTGGGAGCCGGGCTGGCTCCTGCTGCACCTCCCTCGGCTGCAGGACACTTTGTTTCTGCCTTTGTTTCGGGGTGGTTGCTGTCGGTCTGTCCAGCAAGGGCTCCCCCCGAGCTGCCAAGAGTTCCTCGTCCATCACGTTCCTGTGGCTGTCAAGGAAATAAATGAATTATTTCATAGCTGGAACAAACTGTGCACACAAAGACAGGAGAGGTTTGTTTGTCCAACAGCTCAGCTCCACTGGGATAGTGGAAAGTGTCCCTTTGGAAGCAGATGATCCTTGAGGTTCCAAACCAGGTTGTGATTCTGTGATTCTCCTTGCAGAGCGGGCGCTGAGGTTTTCCTGCCCTTGTCTGGTGTGTGGGAATGAGGGGCAGGGAGCCCCTTCTGCTTCCCCAGGGTTTCCTGCTTTCCTTTTCAGCAGCAGCCACTCCCCACACCCAGCCTGATCCCAAATCCCCAAATCCCCAAATCCCAGAGGCCACAGAATCAGCCAGGGGATCTCAGCTCCTGCTGCAAGGTTGGAGCTTTGCAGTTAGGGAAATTCCTGGCCTGTGGGGCTAATCTGGGAATTGCAGTTTGCCTCGGGAGAGCAGGAGCTGGGAGAGGTGCTGAACAACCATTTCACCATTACTGGGAGTTTTGGCAAAGAGCTGCTGGTAATTCACAGGTCCCTGGCAGTGGAGAGTCAGGATCAGGCAGGACCCATCCAAGAGCAGCTGGTTCATGGATCCAGGGACAGAGCCTCTTCCTAACAGCCCCAAACCACAGGAAACCTGGGAAACACCAGTGAGTCCTTCCCAAACTGGGCAGTTCTCCCACAGGAACATGATCATGAGCTGGAAGGGACCCTCAGGAATCTCCAGCTCTGTGCTGGAGTTTGTATCAATGGGATGGGACTGCTGGGATGTGGGGTTTGAGTTTTATTGTGCTATTAGTCTTATGATATGGTTGAGATAATTGAAAGATGGTAATAGTTTATATCTTGTTAGTAGTAAAGATTTTTCTGTTACAGAACATTTTAAAAA
Organism: Agelaius phoeniceus; assembly: GCF_051311805.1. NCBI lineage: Eukaryota > Metazoa > Chordata > Aves > Passeriformes > Icteridae > Agelaius > Agelaius phoeniceus. The sequence goes on along the minus strand of NC_135270.1, from coordinate 62,677,626 downwards.
CTTTCTAGCCAATAGCATATTAAACATATTTTTCTACAATCTTAAAATCTATCTTAACCAAATCTAAAACTCAAACTATTATTTCATATCCTTACTTACTACACTATTACAACTTTTCTACTTTCCAACTTTCCAACTAACTCTAAATTTCTACTCTTTCTATTTTTAAAGCCTGCTTTCACAACTTCCTAAAAATCTCCTCACCTTTACTGTACTTCCCACAAACTCAGCTCCTGGCCCCACACAGGAGCAGGAATGGGATCATTTAAAGTCTCTCAGCTGCCCTAAGGTCCCCAAAGGGACTCATCTGCTCTCCAACATTTAGAATTTCATTTTTTCGTGTCCAGCAGCCCAGAGCAGCTGTGAAAGCTGAGCTGGCTCCGGTATCTTTGGGAAGCTGCTCGTGCTCCAGCCCAGTTCCAGAGGTCATGTTCTTCCTGTGAACGTGGCTCCCAGTAACCCAGCCACACATTAACCCCAGCTGAGCCCCCAGTCCAGGCCCACAGCACGGACCTGCTTCTTCCTGCCTTTTATCTTCCCTTTAGGAAGAGTTTTATCTGAATTTTGGATGCAGTGCCTACCCAGGAATCCCAGTGAACGTGGGGGGGTTTATCTCACACTTTCCTCCTCACAAAATGAACATTTTGATTTCTTCATCTGCCCATCTATTTTGCCAAGGGAGGACGATTTAATCCCGTGGCAGATCCCAGAAACAGCCTGGCTTGCTCTAGGCAGAGGAAGGAGAGCCTGAATGAGGCCTCAGACTACAAGGATTGAATTTGAGACCAGTGTTTAAGATTAATAGCCTCATGTTTAATTATCTACACAACAGGAACCCACCAAGTATTCCAATACATGGACTGAATAAAGATGAGGCAGGATTCTTCCCAGACAGAACCCTCCAGGATTTCTCTACCTGTACAAGGCTGAGTGGGTGAGCTATCACTGCAAGGAAAAATCACTTTTTAAATGTCTGGAGCACAGTTCTGCACCTTCCAAATGAAACAGAGGAGGTTTCAATCCTTGGGTGACATGAAATGGCACGAACACAAGTTTTACTTCTGAAAACTGACATTTACACTTGCAAATAACCCCAGTGCGGGGCTTCCCCAGGACAAAACAGGAACAAAGCTGTTTCAGTGGGGTTTGATAGGATCTTTCAGAAGAACATAAATCAGCCTGGGCTGCTCCTGGGTCCTTACCTCCACCCTGATTTGAATTCTGTCCTCAGTAACATCCAGCACTTCAATTAATGGCTGCCTTTCCAGGGCTGATTGGGAGCAAGGGGAAGGGCACAAAGCAGTGCCTAGAAATCCATCAACGTTCTCCTCACTGACAAACAACCTCTCCTAAAGAAAAAGAGAGAAAACAGCAGGTTATGTTCTTTTTGTGCCACACTTCAGGGGTACTGGGGCTAAAAACCCCCTGCAAAGAAAGCCAGGACAGCAATTCCCAAGTTTCACAGCACACTCAAGCCTTGACGGAGAAATTCTAAGCCAGACATTCAAAGAATGAGGTGAAATGAATTCAAACCAATGCTTAGCTAATTTTGAAAGTACAAATCTGCATGGTATCAAATATAAGGGAACTATTTCTCTCTCTGGATGGGTGACTAATACAGAGATGCAGACTCTCTCTGGAAAATGATTTTTTGTCCCAGCCTCGTTGCACCTTCCCCACCTGTGTGAGCAGCAGGAAGGTGTCAGACTGCTGGGGGTTTGTCTCTGGCTGCCTGCAGGAGAACACAAACACCTCCTTGGAGAGGCACTGCGGGATCCTCGCTCCAGGATCAGATCTGGAGCACCCGGGGCTGGATCCATTTCACACCCAGCCACGGAGGCTGCTCTGATCTCCCTGCAGACAAGCCAGTTGGAAAAACAAACAAAACAAAAGCAAGAAAAGGAGAGGTATCCACAGGCAGAGACACAGCCTGGGGTGCGTTTCCAGGCTGTTCATAAATAACCTCAAACGTGTTGCAACGGGCTCAGAGATTTACATCAGTTACAGGTAATTAAAGGTCCTCAAATATATCCTGGAGGGGCTGTTTGATAGGAACTGCAGAGCCTTCCCTGTCCTTGTGTTATTCACACATCATCTGTGCAGGCTGAGGGCAAGGACAGACAAAATCCAAATGGTCTGACCTAGAGGAGCAGCTTAGGTTCTGGGAATTACCTTCCTTATTTAATTGGAAATAACAGGGACAAGTTGCAAACCTTCCACATTAAGTCACACTTTTAAATTTCTCGGTCCAGTTCAACCTTCCTGTCAATCCAATGAAAGTTAAATTCAATTATCGCTGACATCTTGCAGACCAAGAAGCAAAAAGGCAATTCTGCACATTTTTGGCCCCCTGTGGATGGAGCCTTATGCACAGCCAGATGTCACATTGTGTCTGAGGTACAAAATTTCACTGTCATCTTGAAAAAAAAACAAAAAAAAACCAAACAAGGATTGGAAAAATCAGCCAGAGTCCTATTTTTTCCACTAGTTAAATTAGAAATCACAATATGGAAAGTCATAACACACGAACTGTTGGTTTTCCAAGGCAGAGGATTGGATTCATTTTCTATCCAGCAAGATTACAATCCAGGCAAGGAGCCAGCACTGGATGCTGGGATGGTTTGGGGAGAGATTAAAGTGCAGCAGAGCTGCCCTGACTGAAAACCCTCTCAGAACATCCCTGCTTCTTGCATTTCTGCATGCAAAGCCTGAAAATTCTTATTCCCTGGTGCTGCATCCTCTGCTGCCTGCCAGAGAGGGATCAGCCAGAGCTTCAGGCTGTGGGAAAGCTCTGCAGAGTCCAGGGGAAGGTGTCAGAGCAAGGCAGGGGCTGCAGACACAAAATCTGTGCAGCACACAACTCCCACAGGCTCCTGAACGCCAGCCCTGGGCAGCTCAGGAGGAGAATTCCCAGCTCTGCCCTGGATTTTGGCCCACAGAGCCCAGCTCAGCCTCCTGGAGGAGATTTGGGATTTTGGTGCCTGCACTCCCAAGGAGAGCAAAGCACAACCCTCCTCAGAAAGAGGAGAAAAATCAAATTTTTCTCCCAGCAGAAAAATGGAAGCCAGGGAATCACAGCACGGTTTGGTTGGAGGGAACCTCACAGCTCAGCTCATTCCTACCCCTGCCATGGGATGGATTTCAGGACCTTTAATTACCTTCCACTAGACCAGGCTGCACCAAGTCCCATCCTACTTTTCCTCCATAAAAATAGGGAAAATAATCTCTTTTCCCTCTGAGTCTGCCTCTGGCACCCGTGGCTGTGTGAGGGACACCCTCTCCTCCCCAGAGCAATCAGGACTTTGCAATTTGGATACAAACACCCTGAATCTTTCTGGAGAAATTCTTCCTGATTAAAAGCAAAAGAATTTGTTTTCTTCACAGAAAATACAGTTAAAAAAGAAGACCTGAATGGGAGGTCTATTATCAGGAAAGGTTCCACTACTCCAGAGGGTGCTGGCACTGCCCAGGCTCCCCAGGGAATGGGCACAGCCCCAGAGCTGCAGGAGCAGCCAGGGATGCCCAGGGTGGGAGTGTTGGGGCTCTGGGCAGGGCAGGGGCTGCCCTGGATGATCCCTGTGATTCCATAATGATTTCATAATTCTGTGATTAATCAGTGCTTCAAAGGAGGGTAAAAAGGAACCCCTTGTGCTGTCGCTCCGTTAATTCTGACTCACTGCACAAACCAATCTTACCAAGTTTCACCCCAGCCCAGCACTGAATTCCCAAAAGTCTTTACCATTTCATCCCATCCCCACCCCATGGCCTGCCATAAATCATGGCCCTGGGGTGTGTTTGTTGTCAGGAAGGTGATTCTCATTAGCCTGCTCCACCAGGCACTGGAACTCAGACTTTGCATTCACGGGGAGCACTCACCGAGCCATTTATATTACTGCAGATGTTATCAGAGCACAGACCTTGGAAAAAAATGATCCAGGAATTTATTCTAAAGCCTGCTCTGCCTTCCAAGCCAGAGCAAACAGAGGACAACCATCTGCAGCTGATTTCAATGACCCTGTAAAATAATTCTTCAATTTAAGCCGTTTATTTTCTGGTATTTATGATGCTCTCTTAGCAACTTCGAATTTAATTTGTTTTTCCCTGCACACACTGTCATCTGCTGTTTGGTACACATTCATTCTTCCCTGTGACTAAACTGAGACCAAATTAACATAAACCTTAGCAGGGATGACTTTGGTTTCTGGAACATTCATCATTCAAACCCGTCCCCGTGTCTCCCAGCACCGGGAGCTCCCCTCCCGGCTGCCCCCAGCTCTCAGATGGGCTCATTCTGCTTTCATTTCTCACACTGAAGACACTTTCCATCCAGAGTTACCTCCCACACAGCCTGCAAGTTTGAAAAGCAGGACAGATTTCAAGCTTAAATTATTTTGGTGGTTCCTGTAATGAGTGGATCAGGGAATCTCAGAATGGCTTGGGTTGGGAGGGGATTTAAATCCCATAGAATTCCAACCCTTCCACTGTCCCAGGCTGCTCCAAACCCCATCCAAGCTGGCTTTGGGCACTTCCAGGGATGGGGCAACCACAACCTCTCTCATCCAAACCCAACAACTGATGGGAAAGGACTTGGATTTCCTGACCTCTGCATTTGTGGGATCCCAGCACAAAGCAGCTCTGAGAGCTGAGAATTTGAAAGTACCCAGAGTGAAATGAAAACTTTTCTGAGGTGCTCATGACTGCAAAGATGAAACAGCTCCAAAGAAGCTTTGATGAGCTTCATCAGCAGGTTAATAATGTTTCCTGACATAACTGTTTTGTGTAGTCATGGTATTCCCAAAATGCAGCTACCAATTAAAGACTATTCAGAAATTAGTTTGTTTTATAGCAGAAGCAAACTAATTATGGTCCTTAATGTAGCTTGGGAAAGGGATTACTTTGAAAAATGTGAAATAATAAGTTTGTTGTGTTCTCCTTCTTTGTCCTTCTCTGACCTCCCAAAAAAACTTGCCAAGAGTCTTGAAATGCTGAGCACAGAATTAACTGAACCAAAAATAAACTGTTGGAGGATTACATTCAACAGCCCCAGTTTCCAGCAGCATCTTCTTAGAAGTAACCCCTGACTATTACAATAAGTCTTTATAGTAGCTTGGAAATGGAAAATTATAAACTCCAAATAGCTTGGAAATGAGAGCAAAGCAGCTCTCCAGGATGGATTTCTCCATGAAAGGTGGGGAAGGTTTAAAACATCCATGTCTGACACGTCCCAACACAGCTCTCAAGGCTTCATGCTTGGCTGACTCTCCAACCAAGGAACACTTTCATCCACAAGAGCCCAAATTCTGAGCACAGCAGGAACAAAAGGACGGCCCAGCATGGCCCAAGGGGACATTTCCAGCCCTTGGGGACACTTCCAGCCCTTGGGGACATTTCCAGCCCTTGGGGGCACATCCAGCCCTTGGCCTTTTCCACATGGTCCCAGTGCCAGGAGCAACAGAACTCTGGCACCTCCAGCCCCACACAAGGGAAATGTAGCTGGGATTTTGGGAATTGGGAATTCCTGGCTGGGAGGGTGGGCAGGCCCTGGCACAGGTGCCCAGAGCAGCTGGGGCTGCCCCTGCATCCCTGGCAGTGCCCAAGGCCAGGCTGGATCAGCCCAGATCACCTGACCAGGCCTCAGCCTCCTCTAGGGCCACTTATCCCAGAATCCCAGAATGGTCTGGATGGGAAGGGAACTTAAATCCCACCCAGTGCCAGCCCTGGGACACCTCCCACTGTCCCAGGGTGCCCCAGTGTCCAGCCTGGCCTTGGGCACTGCCAGGGATCCAGGGGCAGCCACAGCTGCTCTGGCAATTCCAGCCCAGCCAGGAATTCCCAATTCCCAATCTCCCACCCATCCCTGCCCTCTGGCACTGGCAGCCATTCCCTGGCTCCTGTCCCTCCATCCCTTGTCCCCAGTCCCTCTCCAGCTCTCCTGGAGCCCCTCCAGGCCCTGCCAGGGGCTCTGAGCTCTCCCTGGAGCCTTCTCCTCTCCAGGGAGCATTCCCAGCTCTCCCAGCCTGGCTCCAGCCCTTGGAGCAGCTCTGTGGCCTCTCTGGACTTGCTCCAACAGCTCCACTTTTTTTTTTTACCAGCTGCTTTCTGAAGGAAAAAGCACCAGGAGCCTCCAAAGGGTCTCCTTCCCAAGGCACTGGTGGCTGTGCCCAGCAGAAAAATCACACCCATGTGGAACATCCTGCATGGAGGCCTCAACACTCCCAGAAAAGTTAAACAAAACTTCCCCTATCTCTGAGCAATTCCCATTTGGATCCCTCACACACAGCCTAACTCAGACCCAGCTCCAACCATGAACTCCTCAGGAATGTTCAATATAATCTTTTTCAGCCTGTAAATGTGAAAAAAAAAAAAAAAAAAAGCAATGCATAGGAAAGCAGAGGAAATATTTCCTCTGTTTTCCTCTGCTCCCTGCTGCTCTCTGGAGCCCCGGGGGGGTTTGTGTGAGTTAAATCTGAATATTCTCCACAAGATCTGAAGGGGGCTTTTAGGAAAGGGATGGGCTGGCTGCAATTCCCTGCCCAGCACGGGGGGAATGGCCAGAGGAATGAGCACACATCCTTTGAACAAACCCACTGCAGGCCCCTGAGAAGGGCAGGAAGGGTGGGGATCAGCCCAAACGGGAATTCCTGCACGAACCAGGCTTTTTCTAATCCCGTGAAAACGAGCAGACACGACCCCAAAACTGCAGAATTCACTCCCTGCCAGCTGTGTTTCACATGCTCCAAGAAGTGAGCCCCCAAGTCTGAGCAGCTCAATACACCCCCAGAAAACTGCTTTTTATTTCTGTTAGGAATGGAGCATTTAACCCCAGCAGGCCAAACATTCCCAGACCTTCCAAGTGCTTTCCAAAGGCACAATTTCCATAATTGCCCAGCTCCAGCACTACCATAAACCAGGACACACTGGGACGTGTTCTCAGAATCCCTGCCTGGCAGGCTTACAAATTGTATTCATGGTTATTTAACTCCCAACCCTTCTCCTTCGTCATTTTCTCCCCAGGCTGTGTTGTCTGGAAATGAAAGGGAAATTCTCTGATGCAGGAGTTTCCCAAGCCTGAATTCCCAGGATTTAAGCACAAGGTGTAGAAGGTTATGGAGGGTGAACTGCAATGAAGAGCAATGGGGAGAGCACAGCCCATGGCTGGAATTTTGAGGCAAAACGCAGAGATTTCGGCAGTGGGGAAATCAGGCAGCTTCCTCAGGTTAGGAAATTATTCCCTGGAAATAATGGGCCTGAAGAAGGATCAGCACTGTGGTCTCTGCTGCAGTGACTGAGCAGCAGGGCAGTGACAAAAGGTGGCTTTCAAACCCCTGAAATGTGTGACCCTACACTCACAACGCTCACAGTTATGGAATCTTTATTCTTTAGAGGATTTCTGGTCACCATAACCAGTCATGGAACCAAGAGGATGGAAAAGATCTCCGAGATCATCAAGTCCAACTTTAGCCTGGACATTCTGCTTTGGCCAAGGAGGGAAACTGCTCACAGTGAAGGTCCAGGGAGGAGCAGGGCACTGTAGAGATTTCCTGGAAAGAGGCAGGGGTGGGAATTCCAAGTGCTCAGCATCCCTGGAAACTGAGCTCTAAATAGATCCCTCTTCCAGCACAGGGATTCAGGCACTGCTGACTGCAAAAGGAAAAGCAGCTCCTCAAGTTCTGTTTCAAGCATGGTGCTCTAAGGATGAGCCCAACTCATTCTTCTACCAGCACGTGGATCAGACCAGATTCCAAGGAGGAACTGGAATTTAATGGGAATGATCTGGGCAGGCACTACAAAGCCATCATGGCATGGAAGAGCAGCCTCTGAACTAACCCAGGGAGGGATCTGCTCCATGGAACAGCACAGCAACCCCCAGCCTCCATCAGCCTCCCAAAATGGAGCAGAGCAGGAATTCCAGTTAAAAACACTGGACAGGACTTGGAGCAACCTGGGATAGCAAAAGGAGTCCCTGCCTGTGGGAATGGTTGAGCTTTAAGAACCCTCCCAACCCAAACCACTCCATGATTCACTTTTGCCAGGCACCATCCTCTGGAGAGAGGAGATGGCCAACAAGCAGATTGGGAGGTGCAGGATAAAATTCCTGCTCCAGGATAAAATTCCTGTTCCAGGATAAAATTCCTGCTCCAGGTTGAAATTCCTGCTCCAGGATAAGATTCCTGGATCCAGGATAAAATTCCTGCTCCAGAATGAAATTCCTGCTCCAGGATAAAATTCCTGCTCCAGGATCCAGGATAAGATTCCTGCTTCAGGATAAAATTTCTCCTCCAGGATGATTCCTGCTCTAGGATGAGATTCCTGCTCCAGGATGAAATTCCCGCTCCAGGATAAAATTCCTGCTCCAGGATAAAATTTCTCCTCCAGGATGATTCCTGCTCCAGGATGAAAATCCTGCTCCAGGATGAAATTCCTGCTCCAGGATGATTCCTGCTCTAGGATAAAATTCCTGCTCCAGGATGAAATTCCTGCTCCAGGATGAAATTCCTGCTCCAGGATAAGATTCCTGCTGGCCTCAGCCCCAAAGCTCCTTCAGGCCCTGGCACTGCTCTGCACTCTGCAGTGACTGATGTGACTCCTTACAGGTCTCAGTGCAAGAACCACAGCTCTGATTTATAGAATGAGACTCGAGGCAGAAAAACCCCCAAGGTGGCACCAGACAAATTGAAGGAATCAACTTAAGTAGAAGAAAAGCGACCAGGAACAAATGGTTAATGGCCAGAAGGCAGCAAGTAATAGTGGCTCTAATTAAATATTCATTTTTCTCCCTTCACTCTGAGCAGCTCTCAGGCACTTTGGGGAAATGGCACAGATTTAAAAAGAAAAGCAAACAGGACAAATGGCTTCAGTTTATTTCTCCTGCTTCAGTTTGCAGGCCCAGCGTCCAACAGGACTGGAGGCCAGGAGAATCTCTTGGAGTCTGCTGTGAATGAATGGCCAGGAAGTTGATGACTAATGCCCAACCTCTTTCTCCTACTCCACCCAAAACATTTTGCAATATATAATAAAATCAGCACATTCAAGGGGTTTTTGTAACTCACAAAGCCAAAAAATCTCATTACTGGGTGGCCTTTTAAAACCTTTCAATCACAAAATGTTCCTCCAACTGCAATAACAAATCCATATCCCAAACTTGCGGCCTCCACCATGCTCACCACTAACCCACGTTCTCAAGTGCCACATCCACAGGTTTTCTGAGCATTCCCAGGGATGGGGACTCCACCAGTGCCCTGGGCAGCCTCAGGACCTGCACAGAAACCAGGCAGGAGTTTACACAGTGGCTTTTTTGACGTGGCAGCAGCAGGCAGTGCCAGATCACAGCAGTGAACAGCAGCACTGAGTGTTCTGTGGCCCCACTTGCACAGACTTGCAGGCTCCTGCTCCGGTAAAAGCAAAGGAAACGCTCTGCAAACAGCTCAGCGTGGGTGGCTCTCCATAAATTCATCATCTTTGATACTTTCCCCGAAATGATCAGCTCCTCCTTCACAGGAATTGCTGCTGTAGAAGGTGTGTGGCTGCTAAATGGCAAAAACTCGACGTGGTTTCAGCTGCACAAACACTAATTGGATAAATATCACTCAAAACCATGCACAAGCCATTTCTAGTTGGAGGGATGGAGCAATTAAGCTGCTCCAAGCCAAGTCCATCCCAGTGGATGTGCCTGAAGCCTGCCAGCTTCCTGGACGTGCAATCCCGCTGCACGTGATCCAGACTGCAGAGGATTTTATTGCTCTCAGCTCCAGCCAAACTCCAAATCCCATGGCTACAAGGCTGCACAAGAACTGTGCAGCTTTAATCCCTGCTCATGAGGAGCTGTCTGCAAGTCTGAGCTCACAGAGGAACGTGGCTCTCCACAAAACTTCTCTGAGTGGCTCTGGACAAAGAGTGTCACAAGGTGGGCATCCCTTTGGGGACACTGGATGCAGCCACCTCACTGCCTCCCACCACGGGAGCACCACTGCCCAACAACCCATAAAATCTGAAAATACTAAATTAGAATCACATTCAGACAGAGGTGGTGAAGATTTATCCCAGCAAAGTGGGACAGCTCACAGCTGCTGCTTGCTGTTCTGCTCTGGTTGAACTAATGGGGGTTTCTGTGGCTGTAAATGGGAATTCTGTCCCAAACACAGACACAGGGACACTCCCCCTACACTTCATGGTGGTGTGTGTAAGCCTGGTGGATCATAAAGAGCTTTCTTTGTGTGAACAGGCTGCACGAGCAATTTACAGGGCTTTAAAAGCGAGCACTAAGGACATAGAGGACATAGGCACCGTTTTCATTCATCACCAGAATTTCCCTTAGAAAAAAAAATTTGTATGGGAGGCAGAAGTCATTCCAATTCCAAGGATGAAGGTGTCAGCTCCGCGGTGTGACCTTGTACAAGACTCGCACAAATCAGGTCACGGCACTGATATCCGGGAGCAGCTCTGGGAGGAAGCAGCAGCTCCGAGCTGCTCCTCGCACCTCCGTGAGCCAGCGCTGGCAAACAGCGGGCACACCCAGCCAGCATCGGGCAGTGACGCCCCACGCGTTACCTGCAGAGCGGAGGGCGCGGGGCCGAAGCTGAAGCTGTCCCAGAGCCCGGTGCTGCCGGGGGCCTTGGCCAGCCCCACCACGGCGTTGTGGGCAGAGATGCTGACGCTGCTCTCGGGGCTCAGCAGCGCTGCGGAGGGAGGGAAGCGCAGGAACAGGGCGAAGGCAGCGCCGTCGGTGCGGAAGCGGAGACTGTAGTGGTGGGTGCCCAAATCCCCGCGGAGGCTCTGGGGCTGAATGCCGGGCACCAGCAGGAGCAGCGTGAGGGACACCTCGTCCTGCCGGGCACGGAACGGAGGGCATGTGGCCGTCTCCATGGGAGGGCCCGCGGAGGCCGGCGGAGGGGGGTCCCCGGTGGGCATGGCTGGATCGGGGATGGCGATGGGGGAAGCGGCGCCGGAGCAGGGCAGGGCCGGGGGCTCGGTAGGGGATTCTGCGGGGGGATCAGCGGCGGTGAAGGGCTCAGAGCGGGGATCAGAGGTTGGACCAGGGGCAGGTTCAGTGGGGGCTTCAGAGGTTGGATCAGCGGCGGGTTCAGTGGGGGGTTCAGCAGGAGAGTCAGCAAAGGGTTCAGAGGTTGGACCAACGGGAGGTTCAGCAGGGTGTTCAGACGTTGGATCAGTGTCAGATTCAGAGGTTGGATCAGGGGCAGGTTCACAGGTTGGATCAGTAGCAGGTTCAGCAGGGGGTGCGGAGGTTGGATCAGTAGCAGGTTCAGAGGTTGGATCAATGGCAGGTTCAGCAGGGGGTGCAGAGGTTGGATCAGGGCCAGGTTCAGCAGGGGAGTCAGCAAAGGGTTCAGAGGTTGGACCAACGGGAGGTTCACCCGAGAGTTCAGCGGGTGGGTCACAGAGTCGTTCTAGGGGTGGTTCAGCGAGGGGCTCGGCAGACGGAGCAGCGGGAGGATCACAAAGTGGGTCAGGATCAGCCGGGGGTTCGGTGAGCGGATCACCGGGCTCCCCGCCGCCACACGTGCCCCGGGCCGCGCCGCCAGGCCCGAGTTCCGGGGGAGGAGCCGCTCCGCCGCCCGCCTCTGCCGGCCCTGCCTCCGCCTCCGCCGGCCCCTCGGCCTCCTCCAGCCGCTCCCCAGCCGGGCCCGGCGGTTCCCGCGGGCCGGGCGGCAGCACCACGGGCAGCGTGACCTGCAGCTGCCGCTGGGCCCGGTTGAAGGCGGCCCGGCCGCCGCTCTCGTCCACGTCGTAGGGGAGGCGGAGGCGCAGGCGGTAGGCGGGACACTGCGAGTCCAGCCGCAGCTCCCGCCCGCGGATCTCCAGCTCCGCCTGCTCTGCGGAGCGCAGCAGCGGCAGCTCCACCGTCACCACCAGCTCCCGGGGCACCGGGCTGGGCGCTGAGTCGCGGCTGTGCCGGTAGTCCTGCAGGTCCACGTAGGAGCGGTGCCGGATGCTCCAGCGCGGCGTGGTGGGGCCGGAGGGCGGCGGGGGCGCGGCGGGCGCGGAGCCTCGGGCGGCGGCGGCGGGCGGCGGGGCGGCGGCGGGCGGGAAGGGGAAGGGCGGCAGCGGGGACTCGCCGTCGTCGGGCGGCTTCGGGGCGCCGCCGGGCAGCGGGGAGCGGATGACGGGCGCCTGCGGGATGCCCTTGTAGGAGACTCCTCGCAGGACGGCGGCGTTGTTGCGGTCCAGCCGCACCCCGCACTGGCTCTCCACGGCCTCCAGCGCCGTGTCGCGGAGCAGGCGGTAGAAGCGGGCGCTGCGGGCGGCCAGGCGCAGCGCCGCGGGGTGGAACACCACGTCGTACAGGAGGCGGCGGCGGCCGGCGGGGCGCAGCTCCTCGCGGCCCGGGGCCAGGCTGTAGGGCAGCTCCCAGCGCTGCCCGCCGCGCTCGGCGCGGGCCCGCGGCTCCCCCATCAGAGGGTTGCTGCAGACATTGATGTAGCAGCGGCGGGAGCCCTCCTGGCTGGTCCTCAGAACAAAGCCCGGCGTCGGGTGCACGAAGCGCACCTCCACGCCGCGCTCCCGCTCCAGCGCCGCCACCTCCTCCTCGTACAGCCGCCGCTGCTCGGGGTCGGTGAGCTCGGCCGCGAACTCCGCGAACAGAGCGCGGAACTGCTCGTCGCGGAAAGCGCGCCGGAGCCGCTCCGCCTCCTCGGCGCTGAGGTCCAGGTCGTGCAGCCGCCCCGCGCTCGCCATGGCTCCGGCACGGCTCGGTTCGGCCCGGCCGGGAGCGCTGCTATGGGGACGCCGAACAAGATGGCGGGCGTTGCCGTGGTAACGGTAAACAAGATGGCGGCGCCGGGGCGGCGGTTGCTATGGAGACGGCAAACAGCATGGCGGGCGGGCCCTCAGGGCCCAGGCCTCGCCGTCCCGGCCTCGCCTTTCCCCTCCCCTCAGCGGCTTCCAGCCAGCACCCCTGGCACCTGCAGGGCTCGTTTCCCACCGTCATCTCCTCATCCTTCTGCAAAGTGTATGTTCCTCCCCATGCCACAGCTCCGAGCTCCACTGCCATCCCCTCACAGAGCAGTATTAAATCCTCAGCAGGCCCAGCTTCCCTCAGAGCCCCTATCCTGCTGAGCCTCCTCCTTCCTGCTGTGAAAAACCAGGTTCACTCTCCTGGTAAAGTTCAGAAGTTTCATACAGGACAGTAGGATACAAAAATAAGGCAAAGGTAACAGCTGTGTGCTTGGCATTCAGCCAAGAGCACTCCTGCTATTTTGGAGAAACCCTTTACTATTTTACTATAAACCTCTTCTATTGCATCAGCCTACTGCATATTCAGCATTATGCATATTTAAACTTTTCCCCACAGTAGTTTACATGTTCTAAGAAGTGTTTAGCATCGGGTCCACCTTTTCAGAGCATTTCTTGGCTGTGCTTTTAGTCCATTGTTATCATCACCTCAGTCTATATTTTGGTCTATAATTTTTACAGCCAGGTGTTGATAGCAGTAGGGGTCTTCATCACACATTCACTGGGTGTTATCCCAACTAAGTAGGCAGTTCAATTATCACCAGCATAACTCTATCAGCTGTTTCACTACCATGTCTAAGTTTAGTTAATAGCACAATAAAAACTGTATAGCAAAGTTACTTTTAGATTATATGTATAGAATCCAATTAAGTATTAGTGAGAAGCCAATATTATGATATGTATTTATAACCCTGCCCTGGGCAGTGCCAGCACAGCAAGCAGGGCTGTGACACAGCTCCTGTGCCAGGGGTCCCCTCTGTGGGCACTGTGGGCTGCCCCCCCTGCTCTCCATGCCCACAAACACCTGGAGCAGCTTTTGGCTCAGTTTCTCTCTTTTCCCCACCAAGATTTCCTCCTCCCAGCCTTCTCCAGAAATTCTAAAGGATCATGTCCTTGATTTTACCACTCCTTGTCCTGTCTGCATAACAGCATCCCCAAATGGCTGCTGCTATCATAAAACACCTCACAGATCCTGCCTGGGCATTTCCCAGACAAAGAAACATCCTACTCCCATTTCCAGGCTCCTTGCAGATAACCAGCTATCCAAGTTCTCCTTATCTTTAATTCTTTTTTTTTTTTTAATGCTCCTTTCCTGTTTGATACAGCTTGTTCCTCCATTTAACCTTTTTTTAATGCTTTGCCAGTTATTTTTCACTCTGACTTTACAATTTATCTAAACTGACACCAGTGTCTTTTCCTGTAAAAGTTTATTTGTGTACAAAACAAATCAGTTCTGACTTTTGACATTCTTTATAAAAAGTCCATGATATATCACAAAACTAAGGCATGTAAATAAAAAAAAAATACAGTTGGCTTCCCATGGGTTCACTACCTTTTTTCAGTGCCACAGAAATTCAGAGTCCTTGAAGCTTGCTGAAAATACCAAAGAAAAACAGTATTTTAAAGGTTTAGTTTAAAAATAGTTCATAATGTTCCTCTATTTCTTTATCTAGGAAAGACTTGATAATGTTTTGAACTATTTAAAGACCTAAAGTATCTCATGGTGTGGTATTTTTTATATTCAAATAGAAGTTAAATGGGCTGACCCATTATTAATTCCCTGAGAGGGCTTCTCCAACAAGGAGAAGATAAATTTATTCTTTTCCTAATGGGTTATACCATCATTATTTCAAACAGGTAAATTTTCATCCATTTTAAGCCCTTTGATACAATTTAATACTTTTTTGGTGTTGCAACTGGTTTTTCTCCGGTCAGTGGAATGAACAAGTGCAGATTTAAAAATATGTGAAATCAAAGCCTGAAAGTGGCTCCTGGGCTTGATGGTTATCACAAAATGAAGCAAAAACTGGTCCTAAATTTAATTAATTTATGTAACAACCATCATCCCCAGAAACAAATCTGCCCCCCAATTAGTTCTCTATTATTGAAAATCAGGCAGTGCAATCATCTCCTTTCACTTCTGAATTGTGCTTCCCATCACTGATATTTGTAATTTCTCCATTTATTGCTTTAGTTCTGGCCATTTGGATTTGTTGCACTGCCTAAGTATGAAGTGTGAGTTAAGCTGCTGGAACATTCAAATATTACAAATTTTATGTGGGTTTTTTTAATGATAATCAGAAACTCAGCACATAAGAAAAACCTATTTACCTGTCTTCAACTGTCTTGTTGGAGGGGTAGAACACCTTGAAGCAAAACCCACTTCTGGGAAACGAACCCTGTGAAGGAAAAAGCGGGGAAAAACCCCCATTAGCGTGAGGGGAATGGCAGTGCAGGGCTGAGGAGGGCGGCAGGGCTGCTCACTCACGGGGTTGATGCAGAGGCAGTCGCTGCTGGTGACAGTGAAGGGGTCGTGCTTGTCAGCGGTGACCAGCAGGTCTGGCAGGGGATAAACCCTCAGGGCGTAATCGTAGGCCCAGAACACGGGGCTGACGAACAGCGGCAGCGGGCTCAGGTGGGCCTGCGACAGAATGGTCTTCACAAACTGCAACAATGAAAATATAACCCATAAACACTTGGTTAGAAACATTACACCTGGGGTAAAATGGGCTTCACAAACTGCAACAATGAAAACACAACCCATAAACACTTGGTTTGAACCATTACACCTGGGACAGAATGGGCTTCACAAACTGAAACAATGAAAACATAACCCATAAACACTTGGTTAGAAACATTACACCTGGGACAGAATGGTCTTCACAAACTGCAACAATGAAAGCATAACCCATAAACACTTGGTTTGAACCATTACACCTGGGATAAAATGGGCTTCACAAACTGCAACAACAAAAATATAACCCACAAACACTTGGTTTGAACCATTACACCTGGGATAAAATGGGCTTCAAAAACTGCAACAACAAAAACAGACCCACAAACGCTTGGTTTGAACCATTACACCTGGGAAAAAATGGGCTTCACAAACTGAAACAATGACAACATAACCCATAAATGCTTGGTTTGAACCATTACACCTGGGATAAAATGGGCTTCACAAACTGCAACAACAAAAACAGACCCATAAACACTTGGTTTGAAACATATGAAGCATTTATCTCCTGGGATAAAATGGTCTTCACAAACTGCAACAACAAAACCAAAACCCACAAACATTTGGTTTGAAACATATGAAGCGTTTATCTCCTGGGATAAAATGGTCTTCACAAACTGCAACCAAAAAAAACCCAAAAAAACCAAAAGGAAACAAAAAAATAAACTAAACAACAACAACAACAAAATCCCAAAAAAAACAACTACAAACCCTTGGTTTTAAGGATTACGCCTGGGATAAAATGGTCCTCACAAATTGTAACAAAAAACCCCACAAACAATTGGTTTTAAGCATTACTCCTGGGATAAAACAAGTCTTGACAAACTGCAAAAAAGAAACCCCACAAATATTTGGTTTTAAGCATTACACCTGGGATAAAATGATCTTCACAAACTGCAACAAAAAAAAAAAAACAAAAACAAAAGGAAACAAAAAAATAAACTAAACAACAACAAAAAAATCCCAAAAAACCAACGACAAACCCTTGGTTTTAAGGATTACACCTGGGATAGAATGGTCCTCACAAATTGTAACAAAAAACCCAATAAACACTTGGTTTTAACCATTACTCCTGGGATGAAATGGTCTTCACAAACTGCAACAACAACAAAAAAAACCAAAACCAAACAAAAAATAAAACAAAAAACCCCAACCCCACAAACACTTGGTTTTAAGCATTTACCCCTGGGATAAAATGGTCCTCACAAATTGTAACAAAAAACCCCACAAACACTTGGTTTTAAGCATTTATCCCTTGGGATAAAATGGTCTCTACAAACTGCACAAAAAAACCCCACAAACACTTGGTTTGAACCATTTGAAGCATTTACCCCCTGGGATAAAATGGTCTTCACAAACTGCAACCAAAAAACCAAAAATAAAAACAAAAGCAAACAAAAAAATAAAATAAAAAACAACAACAACAAAAAAATCCCAAAAAAACCAACGACAAACACTTGGTTTTAAGGATTACACCTGGGATAAAATGGTCCTCAGAAATTGTAATAAAAACGCCCACAAACTCTTGGTTTGAACCATTTGAAGCATTTACCCCCTAGGATGAAATGGTCTTCACAAACTGCAAATAAAACCCCACAAACTCTTGGTTTGAACCATTTGAACCATTTATCCCCTGGGATAAAATGGTCTTCACAAACTGCAAATAAAACCCCACAAACTCTTGGTTTGAAGCATTTGAAGCATTTATCCCCTGGGATAAAATGGTCTTCACAAACTGCAAATAAAACCCCACAAACTCTTGGTTTGAAGCATTTGCTGCAGGCTCAGTTCAGCCCTGCACGTGTGGGTTAATAAAGAACCTTTTTGAACCTGGAAATGTTTGGGGGTTTCTGTATCTCATTCCTGCTGATCTTTGATGATTTCTGGAGTAAAGCAGTGAGCTGCTCTTTCCTCTCTTCAGCTGGGAGGTTTTTCATACACAAAAGCCTTTCTAAAGGCCAGCATTTGAAGATGCCACAATTACCTCCTCAGATTCTCCAGGAGAATCTCCTTACCTGCTCCTCCAGCCCAGAAAGTACCAACACTGCTACAACTCTCATTTTTTTGGTTTTATTTTCCTTATTGCTTTCCAGTTAACCACAAGACTCACACTTAAAAAGTCTTTTCCCTGAACTGAAGAAATAATTTGATTCCCAGATGATTTTCCTTTCTTTGTGATAAAATTTCCCTCTTTCTTGTTTGTTTTACACTGATGGCTGAATTAAAATAGGCAAAAAAGGCAGAGCAAGAGTGGAGTATGCAAAAAACAACCAGCAGAAATTGCTGCAATTCTACATTTCCTTGCTGGAAAGCCCTGGATGAGGACAGGGAAGTGTCAGGAATGCAAATTCCACAAACCCAAGGTACCTCAGTGTCCACGGGGTGTGCACAGAGACCCTGAGCTCAAACACCTTTCTGAGGCAAACAAACACCAAAACTCCTGCAGAACAAATAAAACCTGACTCCATCCATCACTGCAATGAGCCAGCACCACCTGGATGGTTCTCATCCCATGATTTCAGCAAATCCCATCAGCTCCTGCTGTGCATTCATTTAGTGGAACCACAACCCTGAGCTCACTGCTGATGGCTGAGAAGCAGAATTTCAGTTTCAGCTGAGGAGACAAAACAAGCAGATGAATTTCAGAGCAAGTGAGGAAGTGACCTGCTGCTTTACTGCAAATGGCACTGAGTAACCAGTCAGATCTTGGAAAAATGGTAATTTCCATTAAAATTTGCCTTTAGGAATCAGTGATTCTTGGCAGGACATTGAGGGCTGGCTGCTGCTATGAAGTTCTGTGTTCGAGGGCAGCTCCAGTGTGACAGAATGACCCCATCCCACCTTAAACCATCATGGTTTGAGTTATTTTGCTGTCAAAATGTGAAGAAAAATAAGAATACTAAATGTATAAATCCTTCCTACAGCCCCTCTGGGTTACTCATGCAGTGTGGCACAAGAATGAAGATCAGAGCCCCCAAAATCCAGCCCTGCTGGTCAATAAAATCAAAAATCTTGGCAAAAATTGGTGAATTCAGCTCACTCACATGGTTGGGAATGTCCATGGTGCTGCTTGGGAAGCGAACACAGTTCCTGCACATTTTGTTGACCAAATCTTCCCGAAAAATAATGATTTCTTGGGTGCAGTACTGAACCCTGAGTGAAAACAGCAGTGAAATTCATGAAGGTTAACCCAAAAATGAGGAAGATGCATTAGAAAGTTGATCTCCCTCTAATACAGACAATTGAATGAAAATAATACTTTCCCTTAAGATGGTTTTCAACAGGATTTTTATATTAAATATCATTTTTTAGCACTACTTCCTTTCTTCACTGATTTTTTTATGTCTTAGTGTATTTAAAACTAGTTACAATTCATGCAAGTGAAGAATTCTATTAATTTGAAAAAATTAAGGCAAATTTTCCCCAAAATCTGTAGGCTTTGAAAATTATATTTGCACATAATTTAGTTTAAAAAGATTTTTAAAAAATAGCAGTTACATGGTTACCTGCAGGGATTTGTGGTGAAAACTGAAAATGGCACCAGCTGTCTGAATTCCTGAGTGATATTTTCAGCCAGGGGAGGTCTAAAATAAATAACAGAGGTATCAACAAAGACTCTTAACATCTTTAACTCAAATTTCACTCAAAATTCCAAGATGTGAGGAAGGGAAGCAAACTGACCTTGGTAAAATAGAACCAGGCCCAGGATCTTCAGGGCCAGGGACAAACACAAATCGACTGCTGCAAAAAAAAACCCAAAAAAAAAAGGTTTAACAAATCTCCTTTGTATAAACTGATCCTAAAAACTGGGTCTGATGTTCTGAATTCAGAGAGCAGGAGCCAGGGAAGTATCCCAGGGAGAGACCTTGGCTCCCTCATTAGCACTTTCCATGCCCAAGCTATTTTAGATAAAATCAAACTCGCCCTGCTCCCAAACAAACCTGCGGGCCTGTTACAAAAGCAGCTTTTTATCTGATCACAGCTGCCTCACAGGACAGAGAAAATAGGGTAACTCTCAGCTTCTACAAGCAATTAAAGGCTTCACAAAATAAACAGATTTCCCCTTGCTCTGTACCTTTTGTGGATGCTGGGATATTCACATATAATATCTGCCAGAGCCTTCAAAGAACCTGGGCAAAACAGGGCACAAGACCTGGTTAGAAATGAACACACCTTGGGTCAATCCCCCCTCTGCTGCAGTGCACTTAAAACAAACAAAAAAAAAGATTTTTTTATTTTCTGCTCTCTTCATTTGTTTGCCATCATTATTTTAATTCAGTGCACATGTCTGGCTGTTTACAAGGACCTCACCTTTCAGGGACTGGATTTGATTTTTGCCATATGGTGCAGATGAAAAATTTCCACAGAAGAAAAAGCAGGTGGGAGGTGCAGAGGAATAACCTGGGAAAAGAGGAAAAGAGAGGATCTGTGAGTGTACCCCTCCACTCCAGCACCTCCCAGCACTCAGCCCATCCCAGGAAAAGCAGGAACTGAAACAGCACTTCAGGCTCTGTGCTATTCATACACCTGACTGATTTTCTTGATCCAGGCTGTTTTTAGCTCAGGAAGGGGATGGCAATGTACAAATGTCACTTTGAGGGAGCCCTGTGGCATTTACAGGCTGAGCTCCAGCAGTGTTTGTGTGTCTCCAACTCCTGCCCCAGCCACAGAATTACACCAAGTGCAATTATAAGAAATAATGCCATTTTTAAATGTATTATTGCCCTCAAGAGGAAAACAGCAAGCAGGCAGCACTGGGTTGCTATTAACCTCCCTGATCACTCCAATTTAAGGACTCTCCCAACATCCAATTCCCCCCTGGCATTATAAAGCAACAGTAACTGGAATTGCCTGAGCAGTTTGAGGATCTGATGAGTGCTCACAACCTCACCCATTAACTGCTTCAAAGCAAAGTGGGGGGAAAAAAGAAACCTGATTCCCATCCCTGAAATAAAAATAGAAACAGCTACTCAGGCATTCATCTCACATCCCAGTTCCTCTCCATTTTCCTGACACACAGAATCACACTTGGATTTACTTCACTGCTTTTCAAAGGGCTGGTAAATAGAACAGAATTGCTTATCCCAGAGAAATGGCTCATCAATATTTTTTTCCCTTGCTCTCCCCCACAGCTGCTCGTTTAGCTGATAATTAAGAAGGTTATTACTTGCCTGTGAAAGTCTCAAAATAGCAAATGCAAGGTGTGCATCTCTGCCAGGTGAGCTCAGCACACAAACCTCCCTGACCAAGGTCCCTTCCTGCCCCAGCACCTGCAGGCCTGGCTCAAGCCCAGTTTGCCCAGCTCGGATCCAGACACTGAACTGGTTTTGTAACTCCTGCATGACTCTGCTCATTTGTGTCCAGCTCCCTTTTGGTGAGGAGCAGCTTCCCACCCTGAATTCTGGGCTGTTTTTAAACACACTTCCACTGTGCCCCAGGCAGGAGGGACAAGCTGTTCCCAACCTGCTGCAATGCAAAGGAGCCATTCATAAATGCTCCTTTATGTTGCATAAATGTTTTATCCAGAGCTGTCCCCATTACTGACCCCAGGATCCTGGCATGAGCTGGGTTGGAAGGGACATTAAATCCCATCCCATCCCACCCCTTTTCCATGGCAGGGACACCTCCCACTGTCCCAGGCTGCTCCAAGCCCTGTCCAGCCTGGCCTTGGGCACTGCCAGGGATCCAGGGGCAGCCACAGCTGCTCTGGCAATTCCAGCCCAGCCCCTCCCAGGCAGGAATTCCCAATTCCCAATCTCCCATCTGGCAGTGGGCAGCAATGCTCATCTCTCTGAACTAAGGAATTAGCCCAGGAAGAACTTTCAGGAGCAAGGGAAACATTTCTATCATAGCCCAGAAAATGGCTCCTGGTCTAACCACTGTTTGTATTGAGAATTTATGGAAATAAATCAGGCAGACAAGGTTTAGAGTGAAAGCAGCCCTCACCTACCTGAAAACATCATGTGAAGCTTTTCCAGCACCTCTGCTTGGTCCAGCCACACGTCAGACACAAACACAAACATGGCATCCTCATTCTCTTCCTCCAGCTGCTTCAGCTTTGCAGAAGCCTTCACTGATGTTGAGGAAGGGCCTCCAAAGAAGTTGATGTTCCCATAGAAGGCTCTGCATCATTAAAATGCTCCAGTCAGGATCCCAGCATGGTTTGGGTCCAAAGGGACTTTAAAGCTCATCCCACTCCAGTGGGATGGGATCCATTCCACTTCCACTGTCCCAGGGATCCACTCTCTCAGCAACAAGGAATTTATGATTCCCATGGAACAGTTACCTGGCTTGGCCATTGAGAAGGGTTTACATCCCCATTTCCATGAATAAGCACAAGCCAAAGGCTTTTGGAAGGGTTTTTGTGCCAACAGTGCAGTGCCTCTGAGCCCAGAACTGCTTCCTTAAAATGGTATTTATTTTAAAGCATTTGGGGAGGAGGAAGAACAACATACTTGAATGTCAGAGAGATTACAAAATAACAATGCTCTTACTTAGAAAGCCCTAGGAAAACATGGAGTGAGGCTGCCAAAAGTCACTTTTGTACCTGGTGGTAGCAGAAGGCTCGGTGGGCGGAAATCCAAAAGCGTTCACATGAAAAACTTCATCCTCATACCAGCCTAGGAGGTTTTGGAAGAGCAGAACAGCAAAAGAAGCCTTGAGTTTTTTTTTTCTAACAGCCTCATGTCCTAGACATTACTCAGAGCTGGCAGCCCCAGCCTCCATCAATCCCTCTCTTGTGGCAGCTCCACACAACCAGAGCAGGGAATGGGCTGGGTGGAAAAAGGGCTGAGAAGGAAAATCAACTTTTGTTTTAAAGCCCAGCCACTTCTGTGAGTGGATTTGGTGCACAGCCACAGAACAACCCCCTGGAGCACACAAGGATTGCCTGAGTTTGCTGGCCCCATCCCACTGCTCCTTGTCTCAAACCCCACTGTTGAGAACAGAAGGAACTTGGTGATTTCTTTCTTTATTTATTTATCCATCCCCGCTCTCATTTCTGCTCCCAACTTCTTCTTACAAGCATAAAACAGCCCAGAAAACAGACTGAGACTGTGCATCTTGCACAGAGGAACATTCCACATACAGAAATAGCCTTTTTTTTTTTTTTTTTTTTTTTGCTAAAACAAGGCTCCAGAACTGCAAGCTCTTACATCATCCTAATGAGAAGCCTCATTAAAAAGCTTTGCCAGCACACAGCAGTATTTTCAGATCATTAAATCATTCCTCTGCTTATTCCAGGCTGTCTTCCTAATCCAGTCATAACTTCTCCAAGCATGCTGGGGCCAATCCTCAAAGCTGCTCACATTCCCCAAAACCCCCAAATTCCTCCTCTCTGCCTCCAGAGTCACAGCAAAAGCTGAAGGCCAAAAATCTCAGTCCCAAACTCACTGATGGTCACCAAAATGAGACCTCTCTGCTCAGCCACAGCTTGAACAGAATAATTTATTACAAGCTCAAAAATAAACCCAGGCTGCTTTACCTTCTGCCAGAACAAAGGAGGATTCAGTGTATAACCCACTGTGGAACTGGTGCAGGAAGGTTAAGGAATGTATTTTCTTAGATTCAAAGTAGGTTTTTGAACCAAAATTTGCTTTCCAGCTGGTGTAATGGATTTGGACAGCACTGAAAGTTCACAGGCTGCCTGAAGAGCCTGGAAATTGCCTGGTCCCTGAGCAGGTAAGCCCAGAGAGAGCCCAGGAACTGGAACAGGCTCTGCTTCCATGGGGAGGGAAAGTCACCGTGTCCAAGGGAAAGGCAGGACAAGGAATTGCAAACAAAGGAGAAAGACAGAGCTGCAGCTCTCAGTATGGAATTCTGAATGGTCAGCACTGATTTGCTGCTCAATTTCAAATCCTGCAGGTCCACAGGAAACTCCTCCAGCTCTTCCCTCACAACAAAAGGATATTGCTTTACTAAGGTCTAGCTGGACCACTCCTGTGGGGTCTTCTAGGAAAAATTTCCCCTACAAAACAGGATTCATTAATAAAGCAAAATATACCAAACACACAAATGCTTCAATCACAAACATCTATCAGGCAGCATTTAGAAATGTTTTGGCTGGGTTTAATGTTTTAAGCTGGCAAGAACTGAAAATAATGTCATTTATAGAAAATGTATCTCAGCAGCTTCCCTGGGAGCTGCTGCAGTTGGGATTGCTGGTGCTCCCCTCCCTAAAATCACAGTCCAGGGCATTGGCAAGTCCAAACTCAGCCACTGGAAGCTCCAGCCCCTCAAGAAGGGACAAGCCAAAAAACCCTAACTGCTTCTGGTTGCTGACATAAAAATTTTATGGTGGGAAGGCAAAGAAAGACATTTCCACACACACTGGCACTGAATGCTTGTGGAAAAGTCTCTCAGAATGGGTCAGTGTGAGATATTGAAGTTTTCTCATTTTTAATGTATTACAGCACTGAATGAGCAGTGATCAGAGACCCCACAAGAAAAAGGACCTCACCTCCTTGAGCTGAGTGATCATCCCAAGCACAATCACTTCTCCCACTTTAGCTGGGCTGCCCAGCAGAGTCTCTACTGTCTTCAGCTGGGGTCAAAGGCAAAGAATCCAATCAGAGTCAAATCAAACTCCCCAAACTCAAACTCCCCTGCTTGCTTTTCCCCCCAGAGCCCCACACAGGACATGGCTGTACATGAACACACAGCTGAGCCAGAGGATGCAGGCTCATCACCAAAATCAGAGCCTTATTTCTGAATGTGCCTTAGGAGAAGGTTCCCAATAGTGGCTGCTAGCACAAAGAACTGCTGTCATTATTTGGGTTAAAACTGGAAAGAACTCCCATTTTTTTACCTGGAATTTGTTCTTGCTGTCATCAGGATGAGCATCAATTGGTGAAGGAGTGAACAGCTCATGTCTGTGAGTCCTCTGCACAAACCAGAATGGAAGTGATTCAGTTTAAAAAGCAATGAGCACTGCCAAAGAGCCAGTTTGCTACAAGCACTGTGCAAAACACTTCAGAAAGTTCTTACTCCATCCAACAACTTTTAATAATTCAGTCCTTTCGACAAGAATTTACTCCCAAGAAACAGATGATCAATAACACCAGATCATAAAACTAAGCCTAAAAAATACACCGGGTAATAAAGCCTAAAGAAAGTGTCATGGAAGCATCTGTGAGGCTGCTGAAGAAGTTATTTGTGACAAGCTGGAAGGCAGAGGCTTTCTGAGGCAGAGAGCAGGGTGTATTTCTGGAAGGAGAGCGGGATCCATCCATCCCTGAGGATTCCTGACCTGCTGCAGGATGGAGTAGCGCTCCCGGAACAGCTCGGCCTTGTCCCGGGCAGTCCCAAATAAACTGGGCCTGGGCAGGTCAGTCATGGGCAGGCTGCAAGGAAATAACACAAGCACAGGGTCAAAAAGGGATACTGCCCCCAGCAAGATGAGTTATTGACCTAAAAACTCTGGGAGGCTGCAAAAGCTGCTCCATGATTTAGGTACATTCCTGCTCAGGATTCTGTGCTTCCGCATTTCTGCCTCCATTTCATTCCCCTCTAACTCCCAGGCCTTGAGATTTATCTTTCCACCCAAAGAGACCTCTGCAGAAATCCATTTTTAAAAAAAAGCAGTTATGCCTTTAAGCAGTTGTGGACAAAAGCATTATTCCTCCAGTTTCTCACCAGCTGCTCCTAATTTTTCTTTGTTACTGTTTGGAGCTCTCCTTAGAAACCCCCCAGGGCTTCAGGGAGCTGCAAGATACAGACTAAGAAATAAATACAGGCAACAGACAGATCAAATTTATTAAAAAAATAAATTTAAACAGCCCAATGTGAGAAAAAAATAACCCCAAACTACCTTTGGTGATGTATGACCTTAGCCTTGCTGTCTTTTTTATTCATTAGGTGGAATAAACTTGGTTTATGGTCTTAAACTTTTATTACTTTTCTCACTCAGGCTTCAGCTGAACAGAGCCAAGAGGGAAAGATTAAAACCAGACTTATCTTACAGAAATAGAGGCTTTGTTCTTAAAACAGAAAAGTGCTTGAAATTTAAAATATGGGGGACTTACGGCAGAAACTTCTTTCTTTCTGAATTATAAATAAAACGTGGAATGTCAAAGGCTCCGATAATGTTGAAAACATTTTCTCTGAAATAAGAACAGAGACAGCATTGACTGAATGTTACCTTCCAAGCAAAACCATTCTGTGATTCCATGAAGAGGGTGAAACAAACTGACAAATATGTTGGCTAAAATGACTTTTTTTTGTTCAGTATCATCACCATTTCTCTTTCTATTTTATATTCTATTTTCTAGTCTATTTTCTCCTTCATCTTTTAGTTAAATAATGACAAAGACTTGTCCCTGTGATCTGTAGAGCTTTTCCCTTCAGGACTCTGCACTGAATCTGTACATATGGATTTCTCTTCACTTCTGGAGCAGAAAATACCTACATTAAGTATAAAAAGCACCACAAAGAAAAGTCACACTCACAGCATCTGCATCATAAAGATTCCAATGGCAAGAATTAAACCCAAATTTTCTCCACCCTGAGAGAGGCTGGGGGATGACAGGATCTAATTGACATGCCCAGCCAACAATCTCTTTTCATGCTTGGCATCAATGATGTGAACAGGAAAGGAAACACATCCATCAGCATCACAAAGTTCTCAGAAACTCCAGGAATTGCTCCACACTTTGTTATCACAGAAGGGAAATCAATCAGGGCTTCAAAAAACTAAACAAGAAAGCAGGAGCAGGCACCCCAGAGGAAAACTCTTCCAAAGTGCTTTCAGAAAAGAAAGGAACAAAAGCAACTTGAGATAACTTTCATCTAGAGCAAAGCAAATAAAGCATGGCCAGAAGTGCTGGTTAATATTCCACCTGCAGCACACCCAGCACACAACCCCAGCAGCTGAATTCCACAATTCCAGAATTCCAGGTTCTGTTCAGGGCCCCCTGGAGGCCCAGTCATGAGAACAAACACTCCAAGGAGCAACCTGGTGATGCCTTGTGCAGGCTGCCCTGGAGCAGAGGCTGGATGGAGTTCCAGAATAAAGCAGGGATTGATTCAAAGCATCTCCTCCATGCATCCACCTTGGGCAGCACAAGAGCCCAGCCAGGCCTGCACCCAAGATGAACCAAAATGGCCCCAAAATGCACGGCCGGGCACGGGGTCTGTCCCTGGGATCAGTTCTGCTCCATTTGCACCTTGCAGTTCATTGTCCCATTCCAGCTTTAGCCCCTGCAGTCCCACCCTGCTTGTTTTTCTCTCTCCAGCCCACGGGGTTTGTGCTCTTGGGCTGAGATTTGGATCATTTGTCCTTGGTGCCCAGCTGGAGCAGGAATTGTTTTGTCTCCCTGCTCTGTGCACAGAGCTCAGAACTGCACAGCATCAGAACCATCCCCTGATATGGAGCCCAGACCCACTAAAGCAGCACAGAATGTGAAAATACAAAAGCTCAAACCTGAGACATCAACTCCACCCCTGCCCTGGGCAACTTTTCCATGAAGAAATGTTCCCAATTTTCAATCCAAACCTGCCCTGGCCCAGCCTGAGGCCGTTCCCTCTGCTCCTGTCCCTGTGCCCTGGAGCAGAGCCCGACCCCCCCGGCTGTGCCCTCCTGGCAGGAGCTGTGCAGAGCCACAAGGGCCCCCTGAGCCTCCTTTGCTCCAGGCTGAGCCCCTGCCCAGCTCCCTCAGGGATTCTCCAACCCCTGCCCAGCTCCCTCAGCCTCTCCTGGGGCTCCCTGTCTCAAGCTGTGCCAAGGGAGATTCAGGTTGGATATCAGAAGTTTTTTACAGAAAGGGTGAGAAAGTTCTGGAATGGCTGCCCAGGGAGGTGGTGGAGTCCCCATCCCTGGGTGTGTTTAACAAAGCCTGGATGTGGCACTGGGTGCCAGGGGTGAGTTGCTGTCTCCCTGCTCTGTGCACAGAGCTCACCATCCCATAATGTGAAGCCCAGACCCACCCACTAAAGAAAGCAGCACAGAATGTGAAAAATAGAAAAGCTGAATCCTGAGGCATCCCTGGAGCAAAGGCAGCAGCAGGAGGGCAAAAGCACAACCGAGCAATGACTGCAGACAGTGCCTGGCACTCCTGTCCCCAGGAGGAACAAGGAAATGCCAGCAGCTCCCAGAAGTCCCCAGATCATTTCTAATGTCACCCTTACATGGCCTCATCCGGGGCCCGGCTGCATTCCTGGACCGCTGCTTCCACCAGGGGCTGCTCAATCATGTTGGATGACACTGGAAAGAAAAATCCCAAGGATTAAACCTGCAGCAAGGAAGGAAGTGAGTCTCCAGTATTCCACGTTAAATGGCTGAGTCTCCTCCCAGGAACACACACAAATAATTCATGTAATGAATTTTCTGTAATGACACACAGATGGATCACTTAATATTGCCACCAAAAGGACACATTCCTGGGGAAAAAATACCCCAAACATGGAGAACAAGACAATTATAGTTGATGCAAAGCTGCCAAATATATCACAAATGTGTTAGAGCTGAGCTCTCACATTCTGGAGGTTAATTTGGTTCCAGAACAGTATCACAAGGATTGCTGCCTTAAGTATTCCAACACAGTTCTGGAGACAGGCACATTGTTGTTTTCATTAATTTAAACTGATAATTGAAATGAGTTTGAAGGCTTCCCCATCCTAACAGGTAAAAATTCCTTCAAAATAGTCCATCAAAATAGCCCATCAAAATATTCCTTCAAAATTATTCCTTCAAAATATTCCATCAAAATATTCCATTAAAATATTCCATCAAAATATTCCTTCAAAGTCTCCCATCCATCCCTGCCCTCTGGCAGTGGGAAGCCATTCCCTGTGTCCTGTCACTCCATGTGTAAATAGCCACTTCTCTCCACTTTAACATTTAAAATTACAGTTTCAACTACAAAGATGTCCAGACAAACTTTTAGCAACTGTCACTGAGAAATGTCACTACTCTTGGAAAAGTCAGGATATTCTGCACTGCCAGCTCTTTATATGGCACAAGTGTCTGCTGACAATGAAAACCTCAGTGTTTAACCAAAATAAAAGGCCAAAAAATACATTTATCTCAGTCAACCCCTTACACTACAAAGACACCTCAGTGCCTCTGCTGCCAGTCACTGTCTTTGTCTTGATGGCATCAGGAATGCCAGGAAAATTGGCTCAAGAAAAAGAAATTGTTTACTTACAAGGCTGTTTTTCAACTGCATCGATGACATTTTCAATTATATCATCAAGTTCTCCCTCACTGGTGGACTGGAAAGCTTCAGTGAGATACTTCAGGGCATCCCTAGTCCCAGAGGAGAAAGCACAAAAAGCAATTAATGTTCAATAGTTGACACAAACTGTGCTGATTTTAGCAGGTGTGCACATCATCACCACATGGTTTGTGGTTAAAAAGCAGACATAATTAGCTCTGCATAATAGCACCTTGGTTCAAGTCAAAGAAAAAAATCATTGGGATTGAAAATATCAGGGAAAAGATGGAGAGAACCTCAGCCTCACACAAAAAATTCCATGTGGGAAGGGAATTCTGGAGACCCTGTGGTTGAACCTTCTCCTGAAAGCAGGGTTTGGGTTATGCTGTCCAGGGCCCTGTGCAGCCAAGCCTTGAGAGCTTCCAGTGGGGGAGATTCCAGCACTTCTCTACTCCCTCAAATTCCAAATTTAACTACAATTTCAGTGAAGAATTAAATGTCTCTTGTCCTGTCACTGTGCATCCTTGAGAACACTTCTCATTTGTAGGAAAACTGGGATTAGCTCCTCATGAATTTTCCCTTCTTGAGGCTAAATCAACCCAAATCCTCCACATCCTCCCCATGCCAGGTTCTCTGACCTTCTAATCATGGAATCCCAAATTGCTTTGGGTTGGAAGAGTCCTTAAACCCCATCCCATCCCACCCCTGCCATGGCAGGGACACCTCCCACTGTCCCAGGGTGCCCCAGTGTCCAGCCTGGCCTTGGGCACTGCCAGGGATCCAGGGGCAGCCACAGCTGCTCTGGCAATCCCAGCCCAGCCAGGAATTCCCAATTCCCAATCTCCCACCCATCCCTGCCCTCTGGCACTGGCAGCCATTCCCTGGCTCCTGTCCCTCCATGCCTTGTCCCCAATCCCTCTCCAGCTCTCCTGGAGCCCCTTCAGGCCCTGCCAGGGGCTCTGAGCTCTCCCTGGATGCTTTTCTTCTCCAGGTGAACATTCCCAGCTCCCCCAGCCTGGCTCCAGAGCAGAGGGGTCCCAGCCCTGGAGCAGCTCCATGGATTCCTCTGGACTCACTCCAGCAGCTCCACATCCCTCATTTTGGACTCCAAATCCGGGTGCAGCCCTGAAGCTGGGATGTCACCAGAGCAGAGCTTCCAGCTCTTGCAGCCCCTTGTGCTTCCCCACAGCCTCTAGCCCAGGACCACCTCAACAGCCCCCACAGGACCTGCTCCAGTTTAGCAATATATTTGAAATAGAAGTTATTTTAATTCTCAATAACACAAGAATTAGAAATCCAGTTCTTCCCTCAACCTTAGACAAGAGTCTCACATTAAAGATAACAATTTTCTTACTCATGTTATCTGCTGGCCAACCAAACTGGCATTTTGGTGATCAGCCTGACCTTCAAAGTGTCTCAGCTCATGGAACTGTGGAGTCAGGAGTTCTGCACTTGTGCCCCTCTCTAATGAAAGTATCAGGGCACTGTCCAAAATAATCACATTCCCATCCATGACAGAGAGAGAATTTAATTGATATTAACACACACCAGAAAGAAAGGGAAAGTAAGAGCAATGGGAGACCCAGTTACTTATAAATCATGACACCTTCCACTGCAAGCACGAATCCCTTTTCGTTGGCATCCCTAAATAACACATCCTATTATACTGGAAATACACCATTCCTGTCTTTGGAAATGCCATTCCTTCCTCTAGCAAAGAGCGCTGAGCACAAGACTGGCAAGTGGAACTCAGATCCCAGGGCTGTCAGGCTCAGAGGCTGACAAAAAACCCCAACCAAACACCCGGCACCAGCAGCAGGGAGGGCTCCAAGGGGAAACCATGGGCAGCCTTTGGTGACACCCAGGGTCATGAGAGGGACGGATGGACGGACGGAAGGACGGACGGACGGATGGAAGGAAGGGGCCCGCAGCAGCAGGACAGGCTAAAGATGGCTTTGGAGGAGCCCTCAGAGGCCTCGATGCGGGGGAAGGAGGAGGAGGTGGGAAAGGCAGCCCCGGCCGCGAGGGACGCGGAGCGGCCCCATCCCCATCCCGCACCGGCGCTCCCCGGGCCCGATCCCCGCAGGTCCGCGGCCAGAGCAGGGCCCGGGACCGGAGCAGGGCCCGGGGCAGTGTCCGGGACCGGAGCAGGGTCCAGGACCGGAGCAGGGTCGGGCCCGGCGCTACTCACGGGCGCAGGACGAGCCCCCGCAGCCGGAACGCGGAGCTGAGGCGGCGCCGCAGCCGCTCGGGCTCCATGGCGGCGATGGCGCCAAAAGCGGCCGGGCCGCCCCCTCAGACCGGGCCGGCCCCGCCGCGGGAGGAGCCGGGCACGGCCCCGCTCTGCCCGGCTGGAGACAGCGCCGGTGCCGGACCCGGCTTGGAGCAGGGATTGTGCCCCGAGCTGGCACTGATGGGCACCGCCGGTCCTGAGGGCAGCTCCGGGTCCCTCTTGACAGGAGACATGGAGGGGCTGGAGCGGGTCTGGAGAAGGGAGCGGAGCTGGAGCTCCAGAAGAGGCTGAGGGAGCTGGAAAGGGGCTGGAGAATCCCTGAGGGAGCTGGGAAGGGGCTGCAGAATCCCTGAGGGAGCTGGGCAGGGGCTGCAGAATCCCTGAGGGAGCCGGGCAGGGGCTGCAGAATCCCTGAGGGAGCTGGGCAGGGGCTGCAGAATCCCTGAGGGAGCTGGGCAGGGGCTGCAGAATCCCTGAGGGAGCTGGGCAGGGGCTGCAGAATCCCTGAGGGAGCTGGGCAGGGGCTCAGCCTGGAGCAAAGGAGGCTCAGGGGGCCCTTGTGGCTCTGCACAGCTCCTGCCAGGAGGGCACAGCCGGGGGGGTCGGGCTCTGCTCCAGGGAACAGGGACAGGAGCAGAGGGAACGGCCTCAGGCTGGGCCAGGGCAGCTCAGGGTGGGCACAGCAGGAATTTCCCCATGGAAAGGTTTGTCCAGCCCTGGCACAGGCTTCCAGGGCGGTGGTGGAGTCTCCATCCTTGGAAAGCTTTAAACACCATGTGGATGTGGCATATGGGGACATGGGGCAGTGGTGGCCTTGGCAGACTCCACATTTACAGAGGCTTTTCCTACCTCAACAATTCCCTGATTCCATAAAACACTTGCTGTGACTGACACAAGTTACAATTATCCACACTATCACTTTGTTCCTTTGTAGCTCACAATATTTCTCCCTGCTCTTTCCCTGTAGGCTCAGCACAGGCTCCTCTGCATCTCCAGTTCTCCAGAGTCTCTCACTTCAGATTTTCTTGGCACAAAACATCCATCAAACACATCTGACTGTGAATCGGTCCTGTGAGCACAGGATGCTCTCCAGGGCTGTTTTTATATAATCACAACATCACAGAATGGTATGGATGAGAAGAGATTTTAAAACTCATCTCATCCCACCCCCTGCCATGGCAGGGACACTTTCCACTGTCCCAGGTTGCTCCAAGCCTCATCCAAGCTGGCCTTGGACACTGCCAGGAATCCAGGGACAGCCACAGTTCCAGGATTGTGGAGCAGCTGCCTTCTCTCCAGATGGAAAACACCTGATATTTCATTCAAACACTCATCCCCATCTTTCAAAGTACAGCTTTGATTCCACAGAAGGCTCACAAAGCAACTCTTGAAAGAGTTTGATCGAAAGACTGCAGGGATATGAAGACAGACAGAAAATGTCAGCTATTTTCTATAGCCCATTCTCAACTGCATAATTTATAATTGCTCCTCATCGGGGAGCGAGCTCATGGGTGAAGCTGCTGCTACTCTCTTCAGACAAAGAGCTGCCATCTGACAGGTCTCAGCTATTTTGGCAGGAAATATGATTCATTTTTTGTCACAGGCATGCAGCTAGGTGCACATTATAAGCCCAATTCTTACATAAGTACCTTCATTTGCTAAAATTACTGCTTATTCTCCTTCTAAGAAAACCTGGTCCTGCCATTCAGCTCCTGTCTCGCCACATGAAGGAAGGTGCACCTGGAGAAGGGATGTGCCCCTTGTCCAAAAATAGTTTTCTCTGAAGCTATGACCAACCAGGGAATGCAAAGCACACTCCTACAGCATCCTGCTGGATTTGGGGGCTCTCTTAGCTTGCCTGGAGCCTCCCACCAGAGATATAAAAGTATTCCAGCGTGAGCTGCAGCCTTGTGTTCCACTGAGCCATCTGCAGCTCTGCAGACCATGCCCAGATCTTCGTCTCTGTCACCTCCTGTGGCTTTGCTGGACATCACAGCAGCTGGAGAGGGACTGGAGGGAGCCCAGTGCTCCAGGATCAGCCAGCATGGATCTGCCTGGATCCATGGAATTGTTTTGTTACACTGACAAACAGCTCATTTCCAGGTCTGTCACTGCTCCACTGGCAAAATCCCATCTCCTGAGACAGCACAAGGCAGCTCTGCCTGACCTAGAGATCTGTGGATAGGGTTTGTCTGCTTCCATGGCTTTTTTACCTCTTCCAAATGCTGACTCCTGCATTTTAACCACCATCCCAATGCACCAACAGTAGCTTGCCTCATTTTAAGAGTTCAGGACAGGTCCTGATCTCTGTGTCACCACTGACAGAACACCTGGAGCTGTGCCAGGGCAGGTTTGGGTTGGATTTCAGGAAAGGTTCCTCCCCCAGAGGGTGCTGGCACTGCCCAGGCTCCCCAGGGAATGGGCACAGCCCCAGAGCTGCAGGAGCTGCCAGGGATGCCCAGGGTGGGAGTGTTGGGGGTCTGGGCAGGGCAGGAGCTGCCCTGGATGATCCCTGGGGGTCCCTTCCAATTCAGGAGAGTCTGTGATTAATATTACCAGTTTATCAATGTGAATAATTAACATCTTCCCTCCTAGATCCAACAGAGGATGTGTGTGTCCTACTCTCACAAGAAAATCCTGACAATTACTTTCTGATGCCCTTTTATAAGATGCTAAAGTGCACATTTCTCCCAAGTTCTACTCTACTATTTCTTAAGAGCTGTACCTGTTTTATTTTGAAATCCATTCATTCAGCTGGACACAGAGTTCAGCTGGAACTGACTCAGTTGTTGATAAAACAGAGTAAGAACTGGAACTGCCCAAGCTGTTTAATTACTATCAGGTCCTATTTCATAGCTGCTGCTTCTGGCTTGTCTCCCCTTCAGAGAGACAGGGAGTTCTGCTGTGCTTGCCTGATCACAGAATCCACAGGATCACGGAATGCTTTGGGTTGAAGTGGACATTAAAATCAATTTCATTCCAGCCCTGCCATGGCAGGGACACCTCCCACTGTCCCAGGGTGTCCCAGTGTCCAACCTGGCCTTGGGCACTGCCAGGGATCCAGTGGCAGCCACAGCTGCTCTGGCAATTCCATTCCAGAACCTCCCCACCCTCCCAGGGAGGAATTCCCGATTCCCAATCTCCCACCCATCCCTGCCCTCTGGCACTTTGAAGCCGTTCCCCCTTGTCCATCATCCCGTGCCCTTGCCCGGAGCCTTAAACCCTGTCCCGCTTTGGGACCCGGCTCCTCCTTCCCTTCTCGCCCTGTGGTTTGCGTTTAGCTCTCCTATTCCCGGTGCTTCCTTCCTCCTCTCGCGCCCATTATTCACATCCTCCCGCATTATTCACATCCTCCCGCACGGTTTATTCCGCCTCACGCCTCAGCCCGGCACGGCCGCCCGGCACCGGGGCCAGCGCGCTCTCCCCGTCCGCTCCCACCCCGACGCGCGCCGGGTGCCGCCCCACACTTTGGACCCTCCTCGCTTCCCGTCCGCCCCAGGGGAGCGACCGGCGGCGGAGCCGCAGCTTCACCCGGAGGAGGCGGTGGCGGGACGCGAGCCCTGAGGCGGCCGAGCCGCTTCCTCCTCCTCCTCCCTCCTCCTCCTCTTCTTCCTCCCCCCCAAGATGGCGGCGGACCCAGCGGATCAGTTCTGCGTGGCCGAGGAGCGCAGCGGTCACTGCGCCGTGGTGGACGGCAACTTTCTCTACGTGTGGGGAGGATACGTGGTAAGGCGGGCGTGGGAGCCGGCAAGGAGCGGCGGGAGCGGGCTCGGAGCGCGGGGAGCGGAGCTCCGGGCGGGGCAGGGCAGGGGGGGTCCCCCCGCCGGCCCTCAGCCCTCGGCGGGCGCCCGGGGCTGTGGCGCGGGCGCTGATTGGCTGCGGCGGCCGCGCGCCGTTCGAATGGCGGCGGGGACGGCGCTGAGGGGACAGCACTGAGGGGACGGACAGCACTGAGGGGACAGCACTGAGGGGACAGCGCTGAGGGGACAACACTGAGGGGACGGACGGCGCTGAGGGGACAGCACTGAGGGGACGGACAGCACTGAGGGGACAGCGCTGAGGGGACAGCGCTGAGGGGATGGCACTGAGGGGACAGCGGGGCCTCTCCGATCGCCTCGTCCCGCAGCCTTTCCCTGCGCGATCAGCGCCCTCCTCCTGCCCCGCTCGCCCGTGTGGGGCAGGGCTGGTGGAGCCGGTTCGCTCCTTCCAAGCCGCCCTTCCTTCGCTCCTCAGCGCGTCTCCTTTCAAAGTTTGACGCTGTAATTTGCGGCTCAGTTTTTCCAGGGTGTCATTCGTGTTCTCGCTGCTGAGTCCCCGTGTTTTTTATTTTTTAGTAGTTGTGTGGTGTTTACAGCGCGTTTTCCTCCCGTAGAAAGCGCTGCTGTCACCTCAAAAACAAGCTGGTGGCAGGCTGAAACGCACCCATAATTTAATTTCTTCTTTTTTCATAAAAAGAACACTTCTTGTTCTGTCATAAATAAGTTTAACTCTATGAATACGACCCAAAAAGGAGATAAGAATGATACTACATCAAATAGGTCCACTTAGTTTTACCTGTTGTTTTTCTGTTTATATTTATCTGTTCATCTTGTCTGGCTGTGCACATTGGCCATAAAATTGCAAATACCTGTGCTTGGTGTAATTCCTGGTCTTGATCAGGTGGAAACTGTTATTTCTGTAATGAGATTTCATATTCCATATATATTCTCTCAATATATAGGATGTATATATATAGAATACTTAATATTCTATTTATAAATGTTCTATAATATTTTATATGTCTATTCTATATAAAATATTATATATATGTTTTTCATGGTCTGAGGTAACTTTAAAGTGTTCAAAGTTTATCCTTGTGTACTCAAGCAAAGAACTCTAGTGGGAAACTCCTGGATTGAAACTCATAATATTCTGTAGAACTAAATATCCCCATAATCACTTCAATCTTTAGTAGTTTTTAGGCTCTAGCCTTTAAAACTGTGCTCATTTGAACTAATGAGCACAATGTTTTCAAAGGTTTTCTAATACAAAATTGTGTATTCGTGGCACATTCAAAACAGAAAGTGTACGTGAAGTTTAGCAGAGAAACTTTACAAGTGTTCTTAGTAGTTTTACATGTTTATCTGTTGAAAATATTATGAAAATTGTTGCTCTGTAAGCAGCCCTTTCCCCAGATAAATCATTTTTCACGTGTTGCTGCTGGACTCCTGCCCAGCAAACTCTATTTTTGGCATCAGTGTGTTTGCTCAGAGCTGGTTCAGGAGCAGGTGCTCGACCTCTGACATCTGCAGATGAAATTGAGACAACTTGTGCTGCTTGCAGAGGCTGCCAGGGCTGTGTAACAGCAGAGCAGGGGTGCCTGGCACAATAAATCACCAAAAATAGGATGAACCTGCCTGCCTGGCACCTTTCACAGGGAGGAATTCATACTCAAACATCATGTGCAGGCAAGTCATCAATATCAGTAGCTGGATTGTCACTAATTAAATTTCAGTTTTGTGTTTAACTTCCCCACATTTGTTTAATTTTGAGCCAGTTTTTATTTGTTTACTGGCTCTGGCTGCTTACTCACTGCCAGGCTTTCATTTCTTCCTGGTGCCAAGGCAGTAATTAATGCTGTAGTTCTTACTCACTGCATTTTTTTGGGCTTCCTCTACTCTTTGTTGTTTTTCCTCATCATTATTTCCCAAATTATTTATCTTTCTTAATGACCTCTGTTCAGGACTCTTCATAAAGCTTTTTTTCCACAGAAGAATTCATTTTCTCCTTTATATTTGACACCTTGGTCTTTCAAGTTTCTGCTGCAAGTAACTTTTTGTGTTTCCAGTCATTTTCATATTCTATTTTCTATTTTCCACTATGCCAATGGAAATAGCTCCTGATAAAAAGTACCTAAATGAGTTTTCATTCAGGAGCTTCAAATCTGCTTGATGTTGTTACACATCTTTTCTTGGCAAAATGTGAAGCTGTTCAATGTGTGCCTTTATTGAGAGGTCCTGAGGAGCAATGAGCTGTTTCTTTTTAACATAAATTGATTTTCTGATCAGAGCAGGAACACTGGGGTGTCACTTCTGATTTCCTTGAGATCCTTCAGTGTTGCCAAGTAACCTGGCTTGGCATTTCACGTGCAAACACACAAAGCAGAGCTGATTGAACATTTGACTGTTCTCCTTTCAGTCCATTGAAGAAAATGAAGTTTATCTGCCCAGTGATGAGCTCTGGATCTATGACATGGACAGTGGGCTGTGGTGAGTGCACCATTTCTATTGAATTATCCCCTAAAGGTGATTTCTGTCACTGATCTGCAGGGAGGAGCCTTCAGGGCCCTTGGTCATGTTAAACAGCAGCTGCTGAATGTCAGCACTGAGGGACAGCCCTGGCTGGCAGGTGAAACCAAGGAAACAAAGCCCTGCTGAAGGTTAATTAGTGATGGTGTGCAAGGGACTGCTGGCTCCAGGCTCTGCCAGCACAGCTGCCTTCACCTGCCAGTTTGTCTTGGCTTGGGATTTTACATTCACTTTTATGGCAGAACACTCAGACCCTGGCTACTCCAGCTCTGATCCAGTTACAGTTACACATTTGGTATTTTTGGTGTTAATTCCATGTACACTGCAACTCAGAACTAACTCAGAACTTCCCCTTTTGCTCTTTCCTTCCACTTTCTTTTCTCCTCCCAAAAAGAACTCAGAACTTCCCCTTTTTCCTTCCACTTTGTTTATTCCTGTTTTTTTTTCTCTTTCCCTCCACTTTCCTTCATTCCCCCCTTTTTTTTTGTTTTCTTCTTCCCCCTCCTTTTTTGTTTCCTTCTTTTGTTTGTTCTTCTCTCTTCTCTCTTCTCTCTTCCCTTCCCTCTCCTTTTCCCTTCCCTCTTCTCTTCATCTTCTCTCCCCTTTCCTCTCCTGCCCTTTCTTCCCTTTTCCTCCGTTCTCTTGCCCCATTTTTCCCCCTTTCTCTCTCTTGCCCCATTTTTCCCCTTTCTCTCTCTTGCCCCACTTTCCCCTTTCTCTCTCTTGCCCCACTTTCCCCTTTCTCTCTCTTGCCCCATTTTTCCCCTTTCTCTCTCTTGCCCCATTTTTCCCCTTTCTCTCTCTTGCCCCATTTTTCCCCTTTCTCTTCTCTCTCCTTGCCCCATTTTTCCCCTTTCTCTTCTCTCTCTTGCCCCATTTTTTCCCCTTTCTCTCTCTTGCCCCATTTTTTCCCCTTTCTCTCTCCTGCCACTTTTCCCCCATTTCTTTCCCCCTATGACCACAATTTGCTTTTTCCCTTTTTGGTTTTCCTTCCTGTGCTCCCAGGGATCAGGAACAGGATCTGGGTCAAACAGAATTTTCCAGGTTCTGTTTAACCAGGATCTCCTGGCCTGCCTGAGCTCTTCTCAGTTTCCCATTTCTGCCATCCCAGCACTGCCAGATTCTCATTTCAGCAGTTCCTGGAGTTAATAATATTTCCACATTCTGAATAATTAATATTTCAGCTCTCCTGAAGCTCTCCCAATGTGAATCTCAGCTCCAGAAAAATCAAGATACTTTAGACAACACAATATGCACCTGGAAGTTCTCTTCCACCACAGGAGCCCAGCTTCACCTGCAGCTCCCACTCCTACTCCTGGCCCAAACTGTCTTTTCACCTTTAGGTCTAAAATTTCTGAATAAATCCTGTTGGGATTGTTACATTTGGGCAGGCTGGAAAGGGTTTCATGTATTTATTTATTTTTTTTTAATTGCAGGACAATGCACCTGATGGAAGGGGAGTTACCCACCTCCATGTCAGGCAGCTGTGGGGCCAGCATCAATGGGAAGCTGTACATTTTTGGGGGATTTGATGATAAAGGATACAGCAATAGGGTATTGCAGTCTTTTTTTCCCCCATAACAT
This sequence comes from Agelaius phoeniceus, assembly GCF_051311805.1. NCBI lineage: Eukaryota > Metazoa > Chordata > Aves > Passeriformes > Icteridae > Agelaius > Agelaius phoeniceus. The sequence goes on along the minus strand of NC_135270.1, from coordinate 62,638,887 downwards.
TGTATTTTAATAAGTACTAATACTCTTTATCTGGTGTGGTTTTATTTGAATTAAAGAGAAATTTTTATTTATTTAAACTTTCTATATTTATGCCAATGCTTTCCCCATTGGTTTTTAAAAATACTCTGACAACCTTAATTGAGACCAATCTCTGAACATCACTTTTCTTTTTGCTCTTTGATAACAATTCACTGCTTTAAGTGATCAGGTAATCATTCAGGTTAAAATAGAGCTACCAGCTTTTCTTATGACTGAAAACTGAATTAAGAAAATAGATTAAATCAGTTATTTTATCATTGAATATAAATGAAGTCAGAGTTGACTCCTGACTAGAAAGTCAGTGAAATGGAGCCTCTGCTGAAACTTTCTGCCCATTCTCCACTTTAACTTTGTTTTTGTGGTGTATTTCCCATTTTAAACTCACTGCCACTTCCTCTTTTACCTGCAGGCTTCTGGGGGTGGTGGGTTGTTTTTTCTGGTGGTGATTTGTGGTTTTTTCTGAAAACATTGTCATTTTTTCTTTCCTTTCAAGCTGTATTATGTCAATTTGAGAACAAAAACCGGAACCTACAGGTGGAAAAAAATCACAAATTTTAAAGGTCAACCTCCCACACCTCGGGACAAACTCTCCTGCTGGGTGTACAAAAACAGGTACAAAAATATTGAAAACGTTACAAAGATTTAATTTGTGTTCATTGCAGAGAGAAGAGGTTAAAAAGTGAAGAGAACTCAGGTTTGGGATGGGGGAAACTGATTTTTAGCTTGACCTGCTGGGGGATTTTGTAACAACTTTGTACAGGAGTTTCCTCACATGTGAGCTGAACTAATGGTGAATAAAACCCCACTTTAGGAGATTTGGGGTAAATTTGTGGAATGTTTTATACTTTAGAAAGCAATCATCCATCTATTATATGATTTTAACCCATTAAAACCAGTATAAAATTACTTTCTCTGCCATATTCATTATTTTAAGCATTAAATTTACCTGCCATAAATCCATTTTTGTGGATTCCCAAGGATTTGAACAGTTGCAGAGGCATTTCAGGGATTATCTTTATCTTGCCAGGGCTGAGTCAGCCTGGACATTTGTGTTGGGAAAGTGCCTTAAGTGTGTTTAGAAAACAGAAATACCCCAGGTTTCCTGTTTATGATGGCAAATGTTGGGTAATGAAGCAGAAGTGATCACAAGCAGTGATTTGTTATTAAGTGTGTTACAAACAGGTCAGAATGTGATTTATGGTGAGCATTATCAGATGGCAATGATTTATTTCTCTCTGCACTCCACATCTAAAGAGGTTTTGCATAAGCTGTGCAATGGCCCTGGGTGCCAGATCTTGGGTTTGGAATTCTAATTTAACTGCAAGAGATAAGAAAATGCAGATATTTGAACAACTCCCTAGCTGTTAGCACAAGATTATTCAAAATTAAATGCATTTATTCAAAGCATTGTGTCACCTGCATGCTGAGAAAATCACCTGGGTTAGATGATAAAATGGAACCTTTGGATGGAAAAAAGATCCTTTATGAATGGCCCTTTCCTTGGCCTGGCAGGTGTGTGAGGATCCTTCAGTAGTGCTTGGTTGAAAATTTTTATTTGAAGCCAAAAAGAGAATTTTTGTGTCCTGTGGGACAAAGCTTGGGAACATTTCTTGCCAAAAATTGGACACAAAAGGTAAAAAATGCAGCAGGAGCACAGGAACTTCACTAGGGAAGGGCAGAGGAGGAGGCATTTCACTGTCCTGGGTTTGATTTCCCAGTTTTGCCTGAAAACAGCCCTGGAAATGAAATAAACTTTTGGGGAGGGGAGCAGAGCCTTTGAAGTGTCTTGAATCATTTCCTTGTGTGGGTTTCAGTCGGGTTTGCTGAGGGCTGTGACCTTCACCTTGTTTGGGTTTGCATCATCAGGTGCAACACAAAATATTCTCATTGTATCACTAGCATGACCCAAAATATTCCTTAGTGCAGCTTCTTGATTTTCATCCTGTTTACAAAAGACTGAGCTGCTTTTGTTGTTCCAGGCTGGTTTATTTTGGAGGTTATGGCTGCAGGAAGCACAACGAGCTCAGTGATTGCTTCGATGTCCACGATGCATTTTGGGTGAGAGATTTGCCCCCATTCCCACTGATTTCTGATTTAAAACACAAAAAGATCCTTTGTATCATCCTTGATGAGCGTGAAAATCTGATTTTTCTTTGATTTATAGCATCAGCAGAAATGCAAATGTGGAATCTGTTTAGGTTGAAATTCCAGATGCTGCACGCTGGGAGTGGTGATTGTTCCAATATTCCAAGTTCCCAGTGCTGGCCTTGGAGTGCAGTGAATTAAATGCTGTCAAAGCAGCAAAATGCTGGATTTTAATCTGAAGGCATATTTTAAAGCTGAAAATCACAGAAAATTTATTTAAATTTCATAATTAAATGTAATAATTCTTATAGTTCATTTTTTGAAGAAACATTAGGGAATTTATAACTTCCCAAGTCTGGCTGACAAATACTCGTTGAGTGAATTTATTGAGTTTATTTTCCAGAAAGATGCCTGGATTATCAACTTTCCTACAGTAATTTCTTATAATTAATACAAAGATGGCTGAGCAGAGCTTTGACAGGAAGCTCCTGACATCAAATGTTCAAGACTGACACCCAAGAATGGTTTTTTACAATCTCTTAATTTCCCAGTGTGTTACAAGGAAATTTAGAAGGTGAAATTTGCTGCAGTGTCTGATGTTGGGGCCCAAAGCCAATTTTCAGGGGTCACAGCCTGAACATCCCTGGGTGCTGCTGACTTTCAAGTGAATCTAAGCTGCTGCAGCATTCTTAAAAAATCACCACACATTTTTATGAAATTGCCTATTTTAGTGTATTTTCTGTTTGGACAGATCCAGGTTTGTATCCTTCAATAAGCAGCGAGATTTTAAAATAAAGGATGTATTTTTAAGAATTTCTTCTTTTTTTTTTTTAGGAAGGACAGATATTCTGGGGATGGCACAATGATGTTCATGTTTTTGATACAAGCACACAGACCTGGTCTCAGCCAACAATTCGAGTGAGTGGTTTTTGATCTCCCATCCTGACACAATTGGGATTTTACTGACTTTTGAATCATTATTGTGCTCCAGAAACTGGGGACACCTCCCACTGTCCCAGTCCCTGTCCAGCCTGGCCTTGGGCACTGCCAGGGGCAGCCACAGCAAATCTGGGAATTCCCAATTCCCAATCTCCCACCCATCCCTGCCCTCTGGCACTGGGAGCCATTCCCTGGCTCCTGTCCCTCTGTCCTTGTCCCCAGTCCCTCTCCAGCTCTCCTGGAGCCCCTTCAGGCCCTGCCAGGGGCTCTGAGCTCTCCCTGGAGCCTTCTCCAGGTGAACATTCCCAGTTTTCCCTGGAGCAGAGGGGCTCCAGCCCTCTGGAAATCTGTATCCATGTATAATTCCCATGGAAAACCTCTCACAGGAGGGCTCTGCCTTATTGAGATGAAAATATTCTCTAAAGTTCATAAAATCCAGGTAAGTTTATTTAAGTTTTTTCTAACTCAGCAGAAGTTGTATCTTTTAAAGAATGTCTGGCAGCTGTTTATGGTCTGTACAAGATGTTCTAAAATCCCTCTAAATGCAGAATGTAAAATGACCATTGCAAAGTAACAGCCAGCTTGGCCACCTTCAGTTCTGGTTTACACAGGGAGAGCATTTTGGCACGTGGATACAACATCAAATTTAAGATGTGATTTCCAGGGGTTCCAGTAGCAGTTCTGATGATTTGTAGGTCAGGAAATCAAAGTGGCCAGGAGGTTTTGTGCTGTTCTGAAGGATTCTTTTGGTTCTTTCAGGGTGGAGATCCACCTCAGCCTCGAGCAGCTCACACGTGTGCTGTGCTGGGAAATAAAGGTTACATCTTTGGAGGACGAGTGCTGGTAATTCAATATTTTCTTAGCTGTCATATTATTCTCTTGGCAGTTTTGTTTTTCTTTTTTCTTCTCATTTTGTAGTAAGAAAAAAAAAAATCCCAAATGTTTTTGGCCTAAGCTGGATGTTCAGGGCTCTCTATTCAGCATGCTGCTTGTCATCACCCTCTCCAAAAAGAAGAATATTTTTATCTGTACTATTAATGATTGTCCCAAAAAAGGTAAAACACAGATGATTGTGTGGTAAATAACAGATTTGGGTTTGCTTTCTAATCGAATTTTGCCACTTTTTGCACATAAGTGACTGAAGTAGAGAAGTCTGGAAGAGGTCATAGACAATGGATGTAATCTGTGCATAAATAATTTAGGGCTGGATTGTGCCTGTGTAATTTTTACTCTTCCTGACTCTCTTTAACTGAAACAAGCCAGAGGCACCACCCCCCTGATTAAAGCAGGGAGATACTCAAACCTCTCAGCAGCACTTGGAATTTCTCCAGTGCTAATTAAAGGAGATTTTCTCCTCAGTTCCTCTCTGCTGAAGCACTGATGTGAGAAACAGATCCTGTAAGGCAAGTTAAAAACCCTCCCAATTCCAGTGACTGTGCACTCTTGTGTTTTATTTTAATTGAAGTTTTTAGCTCTTTTCACTGCAGCTGATTTAGATCCTTTAATCCTACTCAGCTAGAGGATGAGCCTGGATGTTTTCTATCTCCAAAATTGCCAGTGAAGAAGCTTCTGAGAGCCCCCAATGCTGTGTTCCTGTAGTTGTGGTCTGAAAAAGAGAAGGAATTAGTTTGGGAATGAACATATTCCAGCTCCAGCTTGGAAAGCTGCCACAGCCTCAGCCCTGTACTCCCAAATCCTGGCAGACAAAGCAGTGTAAAACTGCACTTTGTTCCCCATTCCCTGATCTTCCTGCTGCAACATTCCTTTGGATAATCTGCACCCCTTCCCCTCCTGCTGCTCACATTGACCACACCATGGCCAGCCACTTCCCCACCTGCAGGGAAAAAGATATTCCAGAGCAAACAAAAAAAGAAAAGAATTCAATTGGCTGCTGTTTGTTCCTGCCATGATGTGAGCTTTGGTTCAGGATCTCTGGAATTGTTCCTCAAGGCTGAGAGAGCTGCACTCAGCACCTCCCAGAGCTGTAGCTTTGATAAAGTGGCTTTGCAGATACCTGAAGGAAATCAAGAGATCTGAGGGGAGTGAAAGATGAGGGTTATGCACACCCTGAGTGAGCCCTGTGCCCTGTCCTGTGTGCTCCCAGCTGACCACAGCCAAGTCCTGCTCCTCCCTCAGGGAGCTGAGAGGGGAAAACCCCAAATGTGGGGGTGTCAAGGTCCCTTGGATGGTTTGGTGCTGCCTGGCAGTTCCTCCTGAGCACACAGAGCTCCCTGCCCAGGGCTCTGTGCCCACCTCTGTGCCCACCTCTGTGCCCACCTCTGTGCCCACCTCTGTGCCCACCTCTGTGCCCCTCTCAGCCCAGCTGGGCTCCCTCCCATGCAGCCTCTGCCCCTGCAGTTCCCATTTAGCTGCAGCTCAGCTCTCATCCCTGCACTGCCCTCTCAGGAGTTACCCTCAGCCTTCTGGTTAACTCTGTTTGACTGCAGCATTCTGACCTTAAAAGGGTTTTTTTTTTTTCCTTCAGCTTCCCTAAAATCTTGCTAAATTTCAGTGAAACCACTTGGGAAGCCGTGTCAGAGAAGAGTGAAATTGTGGAAAAAGCTGTGCTTAATTCTGTAGGAGAGCAGCAAGTGTAATTTTCATTATTGATCCATTTTCTGTCCTAGAAATAAATGGAAGGAAACATAAAAAAAGTGAGGGAGCATTCAGTGGGGGTTGAGGAATTAATGTAAGTCATGAAAAGAAAAAGCTAAAGACAGCAGAAAACCACTCAATTTCCTGACACCAGGAATAATTCCTCCCCAAAGGATGAAGTTTTGCTTTTCTCCAGAAATTGAGGAGCAAACACGGGGTTGCTCTGCTCCTCCTTCTCCTTCTAGTTCACCATAATACAAATCTTCCCAGGGAAAAGGCTCTGCAAGGAACCAGAAAGGGCCAGGAAGTGTCATGAGGCTTCTCCTATTCATCTTTCTGGGAGGAAAGGGCACCTTTTTCCAAACTTGGAGCTAGAACTGGTAAAAGAAGATGATGATGATGATGGTGATGATGATGATGATGAGAATCAGTTGTACCAGGAATCATTTGAAAACAGGCTCAGAAGTGTTATGTGGACTCAGTTCCTTCAGGTAAGCCCCTGGAAAAACAGAAATGGGAGAAAGTGGGAAGGAAGGAGAGTTAGTCCAGAAGTTGATGTGAGTCTTATGTTTGATTTAAGTGGAAAAGTTTTGTGTTGAGAATGAAGTGAATAAACCAAAGTCTTTGCACATCTGGTGCCTTCATGTAAGCATGTTTGTATTTCCTGTCAGCCAAGCTCAGAAGATCCATGGAGCTGCAATCCTTCTCTTGGCAAAGCTTGGAGCTGGAACAGCTTTTGGTTGTAAATCCAGGAGGCAGAGCTGCAGAGTTCCCTGTGCCACAGGGAGCTGGCAATAATGGCACCCTTAAAGCCTCTCTCTGTGCTGATCCTGAGACCAAGCAGCTCCTGCCTCTCCTGCCCTGGGCTGCCAAGAAATCAACTTGCAGAGATGAGCAGAGTGTCTCAGGAGCCCTTGGAGCTCCAAGGGAAATTCCAGCCCTCTTAGGAGGCTTGGTGCTTTTATGCCAATTAAAATCATTTTAGGATTGGCAGCAGGATGATGAAATCATAGAGCAGGCCAGAGAAGCCATGAGGAGCTGCAGGAGAGCTGTGGCAGGTGATGCTCCTGTAGAGCTCTGTGTGCTTCCAGCTCCCAGAGAGGGCTGGGCCAGAGAGGTGCTTGTATTTGATAAAGGCCTCAGTCTTGGACAGTTGATGGTGTTTTGATTCAAAATGAGGTTGCTGTAATGCTGCATCTGCCCAGCTGTTGAATCATGAGAATGCCAAGATTTTTTGATTTCCTAGGGAGCAGGAAAGAGAATTTCTCCATCTTCTGCCTAATGCCCAGGAAAGGAAAGTCAGCGAGGAGGTTCTGAACAGGATCCTCTTGAAACCTTAAATTTCACCAGAACAGCAACTCTTTGATAGAATCCTTTATATCCAATTGTATTACTCCAACAGGATTGAGTATTTCCAGTTGTAGAGGCCAGGATGTTGGGTTTGCCCCCAGAAGATCCCAAGTGCATTTTTGCTTTCTGCTTGGATGATTTGATCCCCTCCTGATTTCAAAGGAAGGAGTAGGAAACTGGAGAGAGGAGTCATGAAGACAGATCTGTTCCCCTGGCTGTCACCTGGACCACACTTGGTTGGTTTTAGGTTGTTTTTGGGCAATGCCTCCAACCCTCACAATCTGCTTGTGTTTATCCCGTGTCCCTCCCCAAATGCTGCTCCCCATTCCCCTCCCAGCCCAGCAGGGTTAGCAGTGCTTGGCAGAGGAGGTTGTGGCATTCCTGAAATGCCTGGGAGACTTCCCAGAGCTGTGCTGGGCAGCCCTGGGGGTGCCTCAGCCTCCCTGCTGGGGCCCCAGCCCTCCTTCCAGCCTAGCTGTGCCTCAGAGGATCTGCCACGGAGAAAAATCCTCTTGCTAATAGATCTATGGACTGCCCAGGGAGAAAAGGAGTTGGAAGGTAAGGCAAGAAACATTTCCCTACTTCCCAGCTGGTTTTGTAGTTCCCAGGGGAATCCCAGCTCCCAGGCAAGCAGAGAAATCCTTTTATCAGCTTGTGCACCAGCCCCAGGCAGGCAGAGAGTTCCTCATCTCAAACCCCAGGCAGATGAGCAAAGATTTCCCATTTGATTTGATGGCAAACGCTAAAGGGTCCTGAATAAAACCTTGCTGGTGGTCACTTTGTGAAAGGAAAAGAGGGAAAAGCACAAATGATGGACATTCCTGGGAATAGCCAGAGTACAGCACTACCAGGATACTCCAAGGAGTAGTGACAGACAGGAGGATCCAAACTTCTGATCACAAAGCCAAGGAAAATAACAGCAGGCAACAATAGGAGAGTAAAACACCTTCTGCACTGCCCTGCCAGGAGCTCTGTGGATGGAAATTAAAAACAGTGGCAGGAACTGGATAAAATCCCACAAAGTTCTTCACTTTTACAAGCTAAAATTGGCCCCATAGTGCTGTTGCATGACTGGAAATATTTCTGCCAGGCACTTTCCTGAGTGTTGCATGGTTTTTGTGAGGAGAAAAGCTTTTCTTCTGCCACATAATTCAGATTTATATTAAGGCAAGTGGGTACAGATTTCTTCAAACTATTGGTACTTGGAATATTCTGTCCCAAGAAGGCCTCACTGAAATATTTTGTTTATTGTTTGCTCAAAATAACCCGAGTGGGATTTTATTTCTTTGTTTTAGCAAACCAGAATGAATGATTTGCACTGCCTGAATTTAGACACTTGGACGTGGTCTGGAAGGTAGGTTTGCTTTTGTAACACTTCCAACTGAATTTAGAAGATGGAAACATATTGTGAAATAGTTCCAGAGCTATTCCTGCAGCTTTTCCAAGAGGAGAATGAGGGTTTGGGGAGCCCTAACAGCTGCTGGCTTGTGATTTCAATGGAATTGAATTTTGAGAGTGGTTACTGAGCTTTTCCTGCTTTGATGGTGCTGTTTAAAGCACAGCATGGAGTGATTTAACACCCTCATTTTCAGCCTGGCTCCATTTATCCAGATGGAATTCCAGATTTTAGGGCTTTTTGAATGCTGGGTTTAATGTCTGTAGTTACAGCACAAATTGGGGAAAGGTCTCTTCCATAAAAGGCCACGAAATCCTTAAAAAATGAAGATTTTTCCAAAATTCAAGTTATTTCCATATTGTGATCCAAGAAAAGCTCATAAGATTTATCCATTATTTAGTATAGTGTGTGTATATATATATATATATATATAGGAACACTGTGCATTTATATATTAAATATATAGACATTTATATTTATATATTGGATCACTGTAAATTTATTTTTTTAAATACATAAATATTTATATACTTATATATTGGATCACTGTAAATTTAGGAATTTTCTGTTCAGCTCTTGCAGCACCTCTGCAGAGTCTTTTAGAAACTGAAAAAAAAGACTTAAGACTAAAAAAACCCTTAAGATATTGGTGGAAAAAAAGAGTTTTCACAGGGTCTGCTGCTGTTGGCACCTCACAGGAGCTAAAATGTTTGTATTTATTCATGATCATTTATTCCTGTGATCACAGAGGGAGCCAATGATTATTTATTAATAAATAATGGTTTTATTTACTAAACATCAAGTGTTTCCCTTACCCACCTCTGCCCAGCTTTCTTAAGGAGTTGCAGCAGATGAACCTGCTAACCCAGGATTAGCATCCAGCAGAGATTGCAAAACCCATTTCAGCTGCCACTGCCCAGAAGTTGCTTTCCCTGCCTTGAGCTCTGCTGAACTCATTCAATATTTGGTTATTTCTGGTACTGAGATCTTTCCTTGTGCATGAAAATTGAAATGTTCTCAATTATCAGGATCTGTGTGATATTTCTTTAATCATCAATGGTCAGGCTGCCCCTTGGCCAATTTTAGAAGCTTCTTTTCTTCACTTGGATTCAAACAAATGTTGCAGCTTGGCCTTGAGTGCCAAATTGAGCAGGGCACTCTGCAATCCCTGTTTCATTCTCTCTGATAACTGGGTTTGGGAGATCAGGATCTTTACTGTTCACATGCTCAAGCAAACCCAACTACAATAAAATCCATTTCAATACAGCTCAGCTGAAATAGATTTCCAATGAGACTTTTTCAATAATACATTTCCATCTGTTCTGTACTTAAGAATTCCCCTCTTTACTAATATTTATTCCAAAGTCTGGGTGAGCCCCAGCTTGAAGAGGTGGTAGCTTTTGGATCAGAGGTAAAGCCACAATCCTTGTGTCATTTCAAATGATTTTCCTTGGAGTGGAGAGCCTGGAGCCCCTCAGGATTCATCAATTTGATCCCAATTCACCATTTCCCTACGTGTACATGGAATTTATTTGGGTATTTAATCTCTTTTTTCCCTGGGAAAACACCCAAGGTGGTTCTAGGACAACCTGAAATTTTCTGCCAAATTCATTTAAATGAAACAATTCAACAATTTCAGCATTGTTTGAAGATTTGGGGGTTTTGTTTCTTTGTTTCCCCCAGGATTAATATCAGTGGAGAGAAGCCCAGAGATCGCTCCTGGCACACGCTCACCCCCATAGGGGAGGACAGACTTTTCCTTTTTGGAGGACTAAGCTCTGATAATGTTCCTTTGAGTGAGTAATTAAAAGTAAAAATGTAATTCTAATTTGTAATTCTGATTCTCTTGTGCATTTCAGGTCACACAAACAGGGGCTGGGCTGGCTGACAGGAGTTGCTTTTGTAGAAAAGGCAACTTGTTTCCATGAAAAAACCTGAACTTGGCAAAAATAATTGGAAGATAAATAATAATTTCACAGACAAATCCACTGGGAGGAGATAATTTCCTCAATTTACCCAAAAGAAAGGGACTGGGGGTGTTTTAACTCCAAATTCCAGTGCAGGGAGGGTTCTGGGACAACATTAAATCACAAAGAGTGAAAAGATGCAGCTTCATGGAGTGCTGATGTTTCTGCTACCTCATAAACGTGCTCTTGTGTGAACACAAAGCTAACTTTGTATCCCAAAAGCCCCACCAGAAGGCTCTATAATAATAATAATTATAATAATAATAATAATTCTGCCATTGCAGGTGATGGTTGGATCCACAGCATTGCAACAAATGGATGGAAGCAGCTCACCCACCTGCCCAAGAGCAGGCCCAGGTACACAAACTGAAATCCTGAAATGGAATCCTTCCTCTAAATGAACCAGTTTTTCAAGTCTTGAGCAGTACTTTTACAGAATATTTTAGAATATTCATGCAGTGTGGTTGAATAGTTTGCTTTAACACCTTTTTTTGCTTTTATACCTCATTTTAATTTCTGTATTTGATGCTTATTTTCTTATTTTGTGGTGAAGGATCTGGGTGTCCAGCTGACCTGGGACTCTGTAGCCAAATTATTGTTCTATAAAAAAATAGAAAAATTGGAGGAATAAATAACCAAGGAGAATGCTAAAAGCTCATTAATATCTATAAATTATTAGAAACAGGGGAGACCATGAAAAACTTGATTCCTCTTTCAGGGTTCAAAAACAAAATTGAGTGTTAACCCAGTGTTTGAAGCATTATCTCTGTTTCTAAGTTAAAAACTATTGAACTGATTTGCTGAAGATAATAAATATTCAGATTTTCATTGAATTCATTCCCTGCATTCACCCAGGAACACCCAGCACAATTTTATATCATAATGTATATCACAATGGGCTTTTTTATTACAATATTTATATTATAATAGATCACAACCATGGATATTTTCCAGGAAACCATGGATTTTCCCAGGAAACCATGGATTTTTCCCAGGAAACCATGGATTTTCCCAGGAAACCATGGATTTTCCCAGGAAACCATGGATTTTTCCCAGGAAACCATGGATTTTCCCAGGAAACCATGGATATTTCCCAGGAAACCATGGATTTTTCCCAGGAAACCATGGATATTTCCAGGAAACCATGGATTTTCCCAAGAAACCATGGATATTTTCCAGGAAACCATGGATTTTTTCCAGGAAACCATGGATTTTTTCCAGGAAACCATGGATTTTCCCAGGAAACCATGGATTTTCCCAGAAGTCCCAGAATTGTTAGGGTTGGAAGGGACCTCTGGAGATGCCCCAGGGCAGGGCCACCTGCAGCAGGTGACACTGGGATGTGTGGGTAAAAGGAGCCTCACCAAAAGCCTGTCCATACACTGGACTGTTTAAGGCTCAAGTATTTGTACCATAATTCTATTTTCTGCAGCAGGAAAAGCTTTAAATCAGTCCAGCTGCTCTTCAAATGCAGAGCAGTAACACATCAATATATCTGTGTGTACTTCTGTTATTCCTTTCTCTTACTTTGTAATGAAATTTATTGGTGTCTTTTCCTGATGCTTCTGCAGCTCTGATTCCCTCCCTAAATTCTGTAGAGAATAATTTCCTGCAACCTTCACTTTTAGCAGTTTCTTAAAAATTGCCTTCTCAGGTGATCCTGAATTGGTAGAAAATGCTATTCCTCTCTCTATCCATCAATTCTAGTTTTGCATGCTGGGTTGAAATAAAGAACAAATTTTAACCCCTGGGTTCCCAATGTTTTCATACCCAAAATTGGTAGAAAATATTGTTCCTTTTTCCTTTTTTGAATACAGTTCTATTCAGCCAACGTTTTGCATGCTGGGTTGAAATAAAATACAAATTTTAACTCCTGGATTCCCAATTGGTATTCATTCCCAAAATTGGTAGAAAATCCTGTTTCTCCCTCTATCAATTTCAGTTTTGCATGCTGGGTTGAATAGAGCCCAAAGTGTTTAACCCCTGGATTCCCAATGTTCTCATTCCCATAACTGTAGAAAATCCTGTTCCTTTTCCTGTCCATTAGTTTTATTCAGCCAATGTTTTGCATGCTGGGTTGAAATAAAATACAAATTTTTAACTCCTGGATTCCCCATATTTTCATTCCCAAAATTGGTAGAAAATCCTGTTCCTCCCTCTGTCAATTTTAGTTTTGCATGCTGGGTTGAATTCCTGGATTCCCCATATTTTCATTCCCATAACTGTAGAAAATCCTGTTCCTCCCTCTGTCCATGAATTTTAGTTTTGCATGCTGGGTTGAAATAAAATACAAATTTTAAGCCCTGGATTCCCAAAGTTTTCTTTGCCATGATTGGTAGAAAATCCTGTTCCTCCCTTTGTCCATGAATTTCAGTTGTTCATGCTGGGTTGAATAGAGCCCCAAGTGTTTAACCCCTGGATTCCCCACGTTTTCATTCCCAAAATTGGTAGAAAATCCTGTTTCTCCCTCTATCAATTTTAGTTTTGCATGCTGGGTTGAACAGAGCCCCAAGTGTTTAACCCCTGGGTTCCCAATGTTCTCATTCCCAAAATTGCAGAAAATCCTGTTCCTCCCTCTGTCCATCACCATTAGTTTTGCATGCTGGGTTGAACAGAGCCCCAAGTGTGTAACCCCTGGGTTCCCCATGTTTTCATTCCTATAACTGTAGAAAATCCTGTTCCTCCCTCTGTCCATGAATTTTAGTTTTGCATGCTGGGTTGAATAGAGCCCAAAGTGTTTAACCCCTGGTTTCCCAATGTTTTCATTCCTATAACTGTAGAAAATCCTGTTCCTCCCTCTGTCCATCACCTTTAGTTGTGCATGCTGGGCTGAATAGAGCCCCAAGTGTGTAACCCCTGGGTTCCCAATGTTTTCATTCCCAAAATTGGTAGAAAATCCTGTTTCTCCCTCTATCAATTTTAGTTTTGCATGCTGGGCTGAATAGAGCCCCAAGTGTTTAACCCCTGGATTCCCAATGTTTTCATTCCCAAAATTGCAGAAAATCCTGTTCCTCCCTCTGTCCATCACTCAGTTGTGCATGCTGGGTTGAGCAGAGCCCCAAGTGTGTAACCCCTGGGTTCCCCATGTTCTCATTCCCAAAATTGCAGAAAATCCTGTTCCTCCCTCTGTCCATCACTCAGTTGTGCATGCTGGGTTGAGCAGAGCCCCACGTGTGTAACCCCTGGGTTCCCCATGTTCTCATTCCTATAACTGTAGAAAATCCTGTTCCTCCCTCTGTCCATCACTCAGTTGTGCATGCTGGGTTGAGCAGAGCCCCAAGTGTGTAACCCCTGGGTTCCCCATGTTCTCATTCCTATAACTGCAGAAAATCCTGTTCCTCCCTCTGTCCATCACCTTTAGTTGTGCATGCTGGGTTGAGCAGAGCCCCACGTGTGTAACCCCTGGGTTCCCCATGTTCCCCTTGCCATGTGATGCTGTTGCTGTGCTGGAAGAGCCCTGTGTGATTGAATAACATGCTTTGTTAGAATGTTTAGGTGATAAGTTAGAGCAGCCCATGGGAGGCCAGGAGCTCTCAGGCAGTAGGAAAAGCCTCAGGTTTCAAGCTAGGATGTCAGCAGAGCCCAGGCAGGAAAGGCTTCCCCGTGTTCTCCGTGACCAAGCCCAGATTTCCCTAATGCAGAGCAGGCAGAGACAGATCTGGCACAGGTATGAGGAAGGGAAAAGGTGAGGAACCTGCTAAGGACTGATGAGACAAAGTGGGAACGTTGATTTTTGCATGAAACTTCAGTGGTGTGTTTGATTTTGCTTCAGTGGCTCTAAAGTCCATCAGCAGTGGTGACAGAGCAGAAAAATCTAATCCTGAAAAATCAAATCCCCACCCAGGGGTGGCTGCTGAAGGGGCAGGATCTTTCTGAAAGTTATAAAGTCAGGATTTGGTTCTGTGGGGTCTTCATGATAAAACTTCCTTGGTGTGCTGGAAGTTACTGACAGAGAGTGATCCCAGGAATCTCTGGGGAAGGGTAAGACTGGAACAGGAGAACTGGAGATCCAAGTGGCAGCACTGAGAACCCCCCAGGCTGAAAGCCACGAGCAAATTGTACTTCTGAACCAAAGAAAGTGGAAAATTGCAAAAGGAAAAGCTTGGCAAAAGCTTGGTTTGTAGAGCTGCCAAAAAAATTTTCCACTGTGGTGATAAATAAGACAAAGTTGATATGCCCAGAATACAGAAAAGTCAAATAATGCCAAAATATATTGGTCTGTATGAAAATAACTCTCATGAGCTGGGGAGTTACATTGCTCTCTTCTTTTATATTATTGAACAAACAAGTGATAAATGTTAAGGTGTTATTTTTTACCTCTGAAATGGTGGTTTTGTCTTGCTGCTTGGGCACTCACTGTGTTGTGTTTGATTTGCAGGTTGTGGCACACAGCCTGCCTTGGGCAGGAGGGAGAGGTGATGGTGTTTGGGGGCAGCAAAGATGATCTGCTTTTCATGGACACGGTCAGTAAACTGAGAACCAAATCTCATCCCTGGCATAATGATAATTAATATCAAATGATGGGGTGGTTGCAGCTGGGAGGGGCCCTAAAGCCCATTTAATCCACCCCTGCCTGGGCAGGGACACCTCCCAATATCCCAGGTTGCTCCAAGCATCATCCAGCCTGGCCTTGGACACTGCCACAGATGGGGAGTCTAAAACCTCTGGGCAAATAAATAAATAAATAAAATATTAATAAATATATTAATTGAAGAAAATTAATTGAACTTGGAAGAAAAAGCTGCAACATCACCTGGTCTCTATAGGAAAACTTCAGTGTATAAATATATTAATTGATTGATTTAAATTTTTCAATTAAAATTCAGTTAAAAACCAAATCAGATTGAATTTGGCTCAAACAATTTGCTCAAATTGGTAACTGAAACCATTACAAATTACACACCACTGAGGAAATCATTATAATTTACACAGCTCAGATTATAAATTAATTATAGTTTACACACTACTGAGGAATCCCCACCTGAGGCTTTCTTGACTGACAGAATAAAAAGGAATTTGTCATTCAGGTTCCTTATAAATACTCAAGGAGAGTGTTTCTGAATCATGCACGTGGCAGTAAATGTGACATGAATGTGGAGGATTGCTGAGGGGGGGAAGTTGTTTGCCATTCTCATGGCTCTTCTCTTCTCTTGCTCAGGGTCACTGCAGTGACTTGTTGATATTTCAGACTCAGCCTTACTCCCTGCTCAGGTGAGTTGGAGTTACAGAAGCCAGGAGGGTTTGGGCTGGGCTGAAATCCCATCCTGTGCCATGGGCAGGGCGCCTCCCCCTAGCCCAGGTGTTGTTTCAGCACCTGCTCCTGCAGAAATGGGGTGAAATTCCCAATTTCCTCCTCAGGAAATCCCTGAACCCTTCAGTGTGTGGTGCTGCACAGCACTTGGGTCACTGGTGCTGTGTAATTCCTGCACCTGTAATTACCACCTGTAATTCATGCACATCAGCTTTTGCTAGGTGTCATTTGTTAGAATACAAACCATTTACTTACATTTTTAAAATGTTTTTCCTATTTCCCTTCCTCAGGCTGTGTCTTGACTGCATTGGGAAGAACGCAGCTCTCTTGGAGAAGCAAATTCCCTGTTTGCCACCCAAACTTGTGCAGGAAGTGCTGAAAAAAATCACCTTTTGGGCTGCCATGACCCACAGGCAGGAGAGGAAGGCTGAGACTGAGAGACAAAGCCAGCTGCACTGCACATGAGGCAGGCCAGGGACACCTCCCAGGCTCTGTCCAGAGCTTGGAGCTCTGCTGCATTTCTGAGGGAAGTTTGACAACAAATCCTTTTTTTAGGAATCTCTCCTTTCCTGCGTTATGGAGAACTGATCCCACTTCATTTCTAGATAATTGTTCACCTCTGCTCTCGTGGTTTTGGCCACACAGCCCTGCCAACCTTTTGTTCTTTTGGAAGGATCCATTTCAGCTGGATAAAATATGGTTTAAGTTTAAAAACCCTCCTTGGCCTTACCTCCATCAGTCTTCCCAAAAGGATAAATTCACCTCGGTGTCTTGGGGACATTCACACTTTGTCAGTCTCAAAGGTAACAAATTTACCACCCCCAAATGTTGCTTCCACCAGGCTCTGACCAAAATCCAACCCTGGAGTCTCACACCTCACTCTCCAAGTAGGAAAATCCACCTGGGAATTGTGGAACTTGGAAGAAGAAGCTGCAACATCACCTGGTCTCTATAGGAAAACTTCAGTTCATCACCTGGTTTGACTGGTTCTGTCATCAGGAAATCCTTTTGGAAATAAGTTGTATATTGTATTTTGGATGTGCAAAGTTTATATTTCATTCTTGTTAAAAAAAACCAACAACAACAACAAAGTTGCTTATTTATTGTTTAAAAAAAAAAGCAAATGTAGTACTGATTATTTTTCTGTTTCAAATATTTACTTAACAGGAGCACAGTCATTAAAATTTTATAGAGAGTTGAAGCAAGAGGCATTTGGACACATTTCTGATGGTTTTAAAGTCTGCAAAAATTAATTATTTGGGGAAAAGAGCTTTGTGGGGAGCAAATTTGTTTCAAGAAGGAAGTTTGGTGATGTGTTATTTTAACAGCCTCATTTTATGTGCTGAACTCCCTCCTTTTTGGGAGGGAGAGTTCAGATGCCCCCTGAGCCCCAAGGTGGGATTTTGGGGGGCTCAGGTGCCCCCCAAGGTCTGATTTTGGAGGTTTGGGATTGGCTTGCTGGATTCAGATACCTCAGGGTTAATTTGCAGGGGCTCAGGTGCCCCCAGGGTTCATTTTGTTGGCTTCAGGTGCTCCCAGGGTTAATTCTGGGAGGGCTGAGGTGCCCCCCATGGTTAATCTGGGGCTTTCAGATGCCCCCTGTGGGAATTTTGCTGGGTTCAGGTGCCCCCATTGTGAATTTACAAGGTTCAAGTGCCCCTCAGGTTAATTTTGGGGTGGTTCTGATGCCCCAAGGTAAATTTTTGGGGTTGTTCAGGTGCCCTCATGGTTGGTTTTGCTCCCAGTGATGATTTTTGGGAGGTTCAGATGTCTCCAGTGTAAATTTGGGATGGTTTGGGATGTTAATTTTGGGGTTATTCAGGTGCCCCCAATGTTAATTTGGGATAGTTCAGGAACCTCCAGTGTTAATTTTGGAATGCCCGTGTGCCCCTAGGGTCAATTCTGGGGTTGTTCAGGTGCCCTCAGGGTGATTTTGTGGTGGTTCAGGTACCCCCTGGGTGAATTTTTGGGTGCCTGGTGCCCCCAGAATAATTTTTGGGGTGGTTCAGGTGCCCTCAGGGTGAATTCTGGGGTATTTCAGATGCTCCCTGTGCTAATTTCAGGGCGGTTCAGATGCTCTCAATGTTAATTTTGGGGCAGTTTGGGTGTCCCAAGGTGAATTTCAGAGTGCCTGAGTGCCCCAGTGTTAATTTTGGGGCGGTTCAGAAGCTCCAAGGGTTAATTTTGGGGTGCCCTCAGGGTGAATTCTGGGGTATTTCAGATGCTCTCAGGGTGAGCTGTGGGGCACCTCAGGCACTCACAGTGTTAATCCTGGGGTGCCCGGTGCCCCGGGCTGAGTTCGGGGGTATTTAGGGTGAATTTGGGGGCACTTCAGGCACTCACAGTGTTAATTCCGGGGTACCCAGTGCCCTCAGGATGAATTCTGGGGTATTTCAGATTCTCTCAGGGTGAATTTGGGGGTAGTTCAGATACTCCCAGTGTTAATTTTGGGCCGGTTCGGGTGCCCTCAGGGTGAATTTCAGCCTGCCCAGGTGCTCCAGTGTTAATTTTGAGGCAGTTCAGACGCTGCCAGGGTTAATTCTGGGGTGCCGGTGCTTTGAGGGTGAATTGTGGGGCACCTCAGGCACTCGCAGCGTTAATTTTGGGGTGCCCGGTGCCCTCAGGGTGAATTCTGGGGTATTTCAGATGCTCTCGGGGTGAATTATGGGGTACCTCAGATGCTCGCAGTGTTAATCCCGGGGTGCCCGGCGCCCCGGGCTGGGTTCGGGGGTATTTAGGGTGAATTTGGAGCCAGTTCAGACGCTCGCAGTGTTAATCCCGGGGTGCCCGGTGCCCCGGGCTGGGTTCGGGGGTATTTAGGGTGAATTTGGGGCCAGTTCAGACACTCGCAGTGTTAATCCCGGGGTGCCCGGTGCCCCGGTTGGGTTCGGGGTGCCGGAGCCTGCGCGCTGCCGCCGGAAGGTGCCGCCCGCCCGGCGGATGTTGCGCCGGGGCCGCGGCTGAGGGAGGGAGGGAGGCAGGGCCGGCGGAGCGGCAGCGGCGGGGCCGCGGTAGGAGCGGGACGGGCCCGGGGCCGCGGGGGGGTCGGGGGGCTCTGAGGGGACGCGGGGCGGGCTCGGGCCGGGCCGGTAACGGCGGCGGGCGGCGCTCGGACGGCCGCGATGTCGCGACAGTTGAGCGTGTCGTGAGGAGCCCGCCGGGCCCACCCTGCGCTCAGGCTCATGTCGCGACAGAGAAGGTGTCGTGAGGAACCCTCGGCTGCTGTGTGTGAGGGGGGTGGGCAGAGCCGCAGGGCTGCGGGGAGCTGAGGGGGAAATGGCAGAAGGGACGCGGCCCAGCGTGTCTGAGGGGCAAAATGAATAGCAGAATATTGTACATACCTATTATAGATAAATATTTTATCGGTGTTATTTCTCCGAGGCGGTGAAGACACCGCTAGCTCGAAGCAGGCAGGTTTCACGGGGCTGTGGGCAAGGCTTGCTAATCTAAATTAGAAATCGTAATTAAAGCTCACAGATAACCCCCCGGAGGTGCTGCAGCGTCTCCGTGGCGGGAGTGGCTAAAATTAAACAGCAAAAACCCCTCAGGAGCGGTGTATGGGAACAGCAGGGTATCCAACCTGGAGTGCCCGGTGTGATTGTCCCACTGAGGTCCTTTTCCCTGGATTTGGATGCACAAATTTGGGCTGTTTGGCTTCCCCGGGCTTTGGATCTGTGTTTTCCCAGCAGTGTCTGGGGTTTGGAGCAGGGATTTTGGAGCTCTGTGGGATTTTGTGTAGGACGGGTGACATTGTCCTGCACTGAGCCGCCGTGGGAAGACACTGAAAAGCTCCAGGATTTGCTGCTATTGTGGGCAAAGCTGTCAAATTTATTCCCCTTTGGATTGGTTTTTTTGACATCATGGGTTTTTCTGACATGGAAGGGACCTTAATGCTCATCTTGTCCATGGGCAGGGACACCTTTCACTATCCCAGACTGCTCCAAGCTGGCCTTGGACACTTCCAGGGATCCAGGGGCAGCCACAGCTGCTCTGGGCAAATCAATCTTGTCTTATAGATAAGATTTTAAATGTTTTTAAAAACGGTCGCTTTGAGTCACAGTGGCAACTGTAACCATTACAAACCGTGCACCATTGAGTCCCTACGTGGAACATTTCTGATTCCAGCCGTGTGTAGCCCATCCTGGCTTTTCCAAGCCCCACGCTGTGCCAGGGGAGGGTCAGGATCTCCGGGAAAGCTCCCACTATTCCAGAGGGTGCTGGCACTGCCCAGGCTCCCCGGGGAGCGGGCACAGCCCCGAGGCTGCCAGAGCTGCAGGAGCCTTTGGGATGCTCGGGGTGGGATTGCTGGGGGTCTGTGCCGGGCCCTGGCCGACCCCGCGGAGGGAATTCGGTGTCGCTGTGCCTGCAGCACGTCCCGACATGGCCGATGAGAACGAGGAGCTGCCGGCGGACGAGGAGCTGCCGGCGCCGGCCGAGGAGGGCTTCGAGCAGCTGGAGAACGACAGCCCCGCCGAGCGCAGCGGGCACGTGGCCGTCACCGACGGGCGCTGCATGTACGTCTGGGGAGGATACAAGGTACAGCTGCCCCAGCCCGGGAACCGCGTCCCGTCCGTCCACCCGGGCCGCACTCTGGGCAATTATTCCTCCCCCGGAACGCAGCAGCAGCTCCAGCGAGCGAATTTGTAACACGCGGCCCTCGGGGGTGTTTTGCAACGCCGGGATAAATCACTGGGTGTTAAGAGCTTGGCAGATAACACGGATTTTTGGGGTGTCGTTTGCCTTTGGCAAAAGGTGAAGGGAGTATTGTCTGATTGGAGTTGTGCACCCTGGGAGTGGTGATTTTATTTGCACAACTGTAGTTTTGGGTGGTAATTTGTAATTACATTTTGTAATTGTAATTTGTACTTTTGGGTGGTAATAATTTTTTGGGGCGGTAAGGATGCCACGTTTGTTGTTGTCACACTGTGTGCTGCAGCACCACAAAATCATTTCAGTGACAAAATGAACTCAGTAAATAAACTCCTGTCATGGAGGGGGTGGGGGAGGGAAAAAGGAGCTCTTGGCTCATTTCTGCTGCCTGGCTCAGGCTGTAAACCAGAGGTTTAACCTCCATTTAGCCCTGTGTGGCTCTGTGGGAGCTGACTGTCCCCAGCAGGTGCTGAAGCAGGCTGATTGCTGCTCTCCGTGCAGGTGGGAGGCACAGGAGTGTGGGAAGTACAGGCACTGCTCCTGCTGTGATCTGTGCTGGGATTCTGTCCCAGAGGAGGTGCAAACCTTCCCAGGAGTCTGAAATTGCCTGTGTCAAACACCCTTCTCACCCTGCCTTTCCTTCTGCAGAATGCCCAGGTCCGGGGGTTTTATGACTTCTACCTGCCTAGGGATGAAATATGGATCTACAACATGGAAACTGGAAGATGGTACAGTAAATCATTCATTTGGGGAAAAAATCTGATAAATCCTTGAATAGGCATGGAAAGGGCCTGAGCAGGGACAGAATTCCCTGATCTCTTTGTTCCCAGCTATCAAACTCTTGCAAAAGTGGGCCAAATATTTCAGGTTTGGGGTTTTTTTTTTTCCTGTGAAAGCATCCAAAATGTTTTCCCAGGATGAAGTAGGAGAGGCAGCTGAGGCAGGCAGCCTGGATAGGAGTGTGGGCTGTTTTGGGATTCCTGGGACAGGACAGAGCAGCTGGAATTTGTGTTTGTACCACTTTGGATGCCCGTGCTGGTCAGGGAATCCCTGTTGAGTTCAGGAGTTGTTTTCCAGGGCTGATGCAGCCAAAGGAGCTGCTCAGTGCTGTGCAGGAAATGGGATTTCAGGTGTGCCCCAGCCCTCCCTGGGGTCAGGGACAGCCTGGGGCACGGGCTGGAATCTCCTCTCTGTGGTTATGGTGTTTGCAGACAGGAAAAATCCAGGAGCAGAGTGGAAACCTGCAGTTTACACAGGTGAATCCTCTCTGCCTGAGGATTCTGAGCATTCCAAACCCCTGAGCTGGGCAGATGGGATTCCTAACCCCCAAAAAACCCATGTATTAACTGAAGTGCCTTTTCCTCACCCCTCCATCATAACAGAGAATAATTTTGTGAATTATTACATCTGAAAAGGTGGGAGGAACAGGCTTGAATATCCACAGTGAGCTGTGGTAAGCAGAACCCTCCAGATGAGGCCATCCCTGCTGGCTGGGGGCAGGTGAAGATGCCAGCCTGGTTTTGCAGGAAGAAGAGCAAGACTGAGGGAGACGTTCCCCCCTCCATGTCTGGCAGCTGTGCCGTGTGTGTGGACAGAGTCCTGTACCTCTTCGGGGGGCACCACGCCCGCGGCAACACCAACAAGGTCAGCAACGCCTTTCTAGTGGAATAACACAACAACAGAATCATCATCATCATCATCATCATCAAATAGAATCCCTTCCCATGGGCTTGTGCCCTGGAGGCTTCACAGCACTGCAGGAACAGCCCGAGCTGGCACCAGCTGTGTCCTTGTGCAATTCCCCTCAGCAGCTGGATTGGGTCCCTGCCTTTGAGTTTGCTGATTTTAAAAGATGGGAGTTGCCAGAGTTGCCTGGATAATATCAGGAACTGATCTGGAATTGATCTGGGGTGGCTGGAAGTGTTTCTGTTCCCTCGAGTCTGTGGTAATCCCAGAATCCCAAAGTCATTTAGGTTGGAAAAGTCCTCCAAGATCACTGCCCCATCCCCACCCCTTCAACTAGAACTAATTAATGATCTTTTCTGATAGTCTGGCAATGAGGTTTATATTAAGTAGTTTTGGTCTATATAAATATGTAGTTTATGTACTTGAATAGAAGATCATCAATTTCTCATGTAAATATCAACTAGGAGGAGTTGGAAGGAGTTTTTGCAGACAATTTGAAACAAACCTCATTTGTAAGGTGGGAATTCTTTCCCTCCTGCTGTGGCATTCTTACATTTCAGTTTTGGGTGTAAGTGCAGCAGGTTCTCTTCCTGTACAATTATATAAATGCAGAGAAGGGGTAATCCTGTAAAAAAGTCACTTTGCAAACTCCTGAACAATTTTTTAGTTGTAAGACAGTTGTGCTCTGTACACACCTTCAGTGTATCCCACAGCAGCTTTTGGATGCTGAAGCTCAGTGCCCAGAACCCTGTTGGTGCTGTAAAAGGTGTTTGAGTCTGAAAAAGGTCAGGACTTTTTGATTTGTGAATCCATCTTTTGTTACAAAATATTTCCAGTGCTCTTCTTTTCAGCTAGGAAAAGAACTTTTCATTTATTACTATTTCTATACCAACACATGTTCATTTAAAGTTGCTATTTTAACAGCAGATTTAAGCTCGAAGCTGATGATGTGAGTTCAAAAAAACCTCTTTATTTTCCCAGTTCTACATGTTAAATGCCAGATCCACGGACAAAGTGCTGCAGTGGGTGAGAGTGGAGTGCCAGGGGGTGCCCCCCTCGTCCAAGGACAAGCTGGGGGTGTGGGTGCACAAGAACAGGTGAGGCCCCAGTGAGGCTCTGCTCCCTCTTGGCTTCTCCCTCCTCTTCCTCCTCCTCCCTCACCTTGGGGCTGGCTGGGAATGCTCCCCTGGAGAGGAGAAGGCTCCAGGCAGAGCTCAGAGCCCCTGGCAGGGCCTGAAGGGGCTCCAGGAGAGCTGGAGAGGGACTGGGGACAAGGGATGGAGGGACAGGAGCCAGGGAATGGCTGCCAGTGCCAGAGGGCAGGGATGGATGGGAGATTGGGAATTGGGAATTCCTGGCTGGGCTGGAATTGCCAGAGCAGCTGTGGCTGCCCCTGGATCCCTGGCAGTGCCCAAGGCCAGGTTGGACACTGGGACACCCTGGGACAGTGGGAGGTGTCCCTGCCATGGCAGGGATGGCACTGGGTGGGGTTTAGGGTCCCTTCCACCCAAACCATTCTGGGGTTTTGGAGTTTAACTCTTGTGCTGCCCTGGCCACTCCATGGAGGAGCTCCCAGCTCTCTCTGTGATTTGCTGGGGATTTGCTGCAGGGACTCAGGGAACGTGGGAGCCCCTGAGTGTCCCTGCAGCTGGGGCTGCTCCCTGGTTCTGTGGCCTTGCCCTCAGCGCTGCCTTTTCAGCTCCTTGGTGTGGGGAGTGAGCTCCTCATCAGCACAGCCAACAGCATCAGCTCAGCTGGGAATCTGTGAATGTGCAGGGCTGCACCTGTGGGTGGCTCATGAGGTGCTGCACATTGGTTTTGGCACTCCATAATCCTGTAGGAATTTCTGGCAAAGCCCTGCCAGTTCCTAACACAGGCTAAACCCCAAAGGCAAAACCTGGGGGTAATTCCCACTTCAGCTCCAGGAGAACAAGGTGGCAAAGGCCAAAGTGCAGTGAGCGGGCTGCACATCCTGCCAGCCTCAGAGATCTGCAGGTGGAGCAGAGCTTGGGAGCCTGGGGCTGCAAACTGCTCCAGAGGGGTTCAGTGGGGCAGCAAACAGAGCCCTCTCCTGGAAAGCCAAAGGAGCTTCCCTGCTTTTCTGAGCACAGAATTTACAGTTCTAGTTTTATCTATATTTATATTTAAAAATTATAATTACATTTAATAATTATATTTAATAGTTATACTTTATATTTATATTTATATTTATGATAACAGAATATCTCACAGCTCTTGCTCCATATTTTCCTGCAGGCTGATATTTTTTGGAGGCTATGGCTATTTTCCTGAAGGGAAGCAACGTGGAACATTTGAATTTGATGAAACTTCTTTTTGGGTAAGTAACCCTGGAAGCCATTTCTGCTTCAACTTTTAATATTTCATCGGTGCTTGTTAAAACTTGTTGCTTCTTTGTGTTGTTGTTTTGTTTTTTTTTTTAAGAATTCAGGCCTTCCTAGAGGATGGAACGACCACGTGCACGTTCTGGACCTTGAAACTTTCACTTGGAGCCAGCCCATAACTACGGTAATTAATGCTTTGCTGTCATTTAATTAAGTCACAGCTCAGTAATGGTATTTAGGAGTGTTCATTTAGACAGTGGATCTGTCTAAATGAATTGAAAGCATTCATTTAGACAGATCCACTCTGCGAAAAGAGGAAATTTGCCTTTTATTTTGATTTGTCTTTGTGCATTTTTTCCTGTTGCTTGCTTTGGGTGCTGCTGCAGCTGCAGGGCAGTGGGGTTTGCTGTCACCCTCAGTGCCAGGGCATGCCTGGTTCCTGTCCCTGGGGGGCTGAGTGTGCTCAGGAGACAATTAAACACTGCTAATTGCAAATACACACATTTGGAGTGTGCAGGAACAGGGAAATGGGCTGGGGTTGCCACAGGGTTGGGGGAAGTGAAATGTGAGACCAGGAGCTCCAGGTTGCCAAAGAATTGCTCTGATTGCTCCATTCAGGTCTCATTGGTTCAGAAACCCAAGGAAAATGGAAATGGTGTTTAATGGGATCCCAGAATGGTTTGGGTGGGAAGGAACCTTAAAACTCACCCAGTGCCACCCCTGCCATGGGCAGAGACACCTTCCTCTGTCCCAGGTTGCTCCAGACTGTCCAGCTTAGCCTTGGACGCTTCCATGGTTTATGAATTTAAGGATTTATTATGTCACTGTCTCATTTACAGTTTGTCTTCTGTGGCTGAACCCTGTGCTAAAAGCAAAATTTATAAACCCCATTTTTAATGAGTTCCCTGGCCTTCCATCCATCAAAAACCTGCACACAGGGGGATTTACTGGCTGTGTTTTTTCACTCTGATCCTCGCTGGCCTTCACTCTGAGTTGAGCCTGGTCTCTCTGGTCTCTCCTCTGGTGCCTGATCTGTGCTGTCCCTGTCCCCTCCCAGGGCAAGACCCCCTCGCCCCGCGCCGCCCACGCCTGCGCCACGGTTGGGAACAGGGGCTACGTGTTTGGAGGCAGATACAGGGTAAGGCCAGGCTGCCCCAGCTGTGCTGAGCCCAGAGCTGAGCAGGGCCTGAGGTGTGAGCCACGCTCTGCTCTCTTGCAGGAGTCCAGAATGAACGACTTCTACTGCCTGAACCTGGACACGTGGGAGTGGAACGAAATGTGGGTGCTCAGACTCGATTTCCTCTTGTGACTGAAGAAATTCCTGTGGTCCTTGGGTCACTGCAGTATCCTGCAGATAGCTGAGAAATGATCAGGAAACAGAGAGGGATTTTGCTGTCCCTGTGGTGATTTGGGTGTTTTTCTTGCAATGCAGACTCACCCAAGGCATCTGCCCCGTGGGCCGATCGTGGCATTCCTTAACGCCAATTTCCTCGGATCACCTCTTCCTCTTTGGAGGCTTCACCACGAACAAGCAGCCCCTGAGTAAGTCATTCCAGAGGGATTTGGTGGTGGCTTTTTGTGCTCTGGAGCAGCTCTGCACAGGAGCTTTCATGACTGCCTTGAATTCCTTCTAAATTCCTTCAACTCCTCGTTCCACAGAGCAGGAGCTGCTGAGGGTGTGGAGACACCACAACTTGCAGCAACTGATCTGCTCTAAAATTGTATCTAAAAGTGCAAACTGCAATTGGTGACAGCTTTACAATTCTCCACCTTCACCCCCATAAATCTCTGTTACATTGAACACCTGTTGTCAAACAGGAGCCAATGTTTTATAAGGTTTTTCCTAAAATATTTGATTTATCTAAGGACAGAAATGGGATGTGCTACACCAGAGTATTTGTATATTGCAGCAGCTTCCAGAACTGACAGAATCCTGATTTTATCTGGGGTTTTCAGGTGATGCCTGGATTTACTGCATCAGCAAGAACGAGTGGGTGCAGTTTGAGCATAACTACTCTGAGAAGCCAAGGTATGGCAGACAATTCCCTGGAAACGGGGACAGAGGGGCTGTGGAAGCACCTGGTGGTGGCTGCCAGAGAGAGGAGCCTGGTTCCTCCTCCCTGCTCTCCTTTCACATGCCCCAGAGTGCAGTGGGTGTGTGCCCCCAGAACTCCAGGGCAGACAGCCTGGGAAACAGCAGGAAGCACAGAATTGAGGGTTTGACCCTGGGATTTGGGGTTTGACCCTGGGATTTGGGGTTTGACCTTGGGATTTGGGGTTTGACCTCGGGATTTGGGGTTTGACCTCGGGATTTAGGGTTTGACCTCGGGATTTAGGGTTTGACCTCGGGATTTAGGGTTTGATCTCAGGATTTAGGGTTTGACCTCGGGATTTAGGGTTTGATCTCAGGATTTAGGGTTTGATCTCAGGGTTTAGGGTTTGATCTGGCTGCAGAGGACTCCGAGCTGTGAGTGCCAGCAGAGCTGACTGGAGCCCGTGTCCTTGCTCTGCCACCCCCCAGGCAGGGGCTGGTGTCCCCAAGGCCCTGCCCGAGGCTCATCCTGTGCACACCCAGGGCTGTTCTTGGCTTCCTGCTGAGCAAACAGGGGTTGGTGACCTGCAGTTTAAAGCCCCTGTGATGCACTCATGGGGAACACGAGTCTTCCTCCCTGTGCTCAGGGAAGTGCCCTGAGCCAGGTTAGGGAGTTAAAGCTCTGCTGCTTCCTGGTTTTCTCCTCTGGGCTGGCTGGGATGAGGAGGGACCTCCCCAGCGCTGGGGTTTGGGTTAATGCAGGGCTGCTCTCTGTTCCCAGGCTGTGGCACACGGCCTGTGCCAGCGAGGAGGGCGAGGTCATCATCTTTGGGGGCTGTGCCAACAACCTGCTGGCCCATTCCAAAGCTGTGAGTTGGTTTTGAGCTTCCCCTTCCCGTGGAATCTGCAGTGCTGGTCTCGTGGGGATCACAAAGGTGCAGGGACAAAGCCTGAGGGGGAAATGCTTTGCTCCTGCCCCAAGTCCCTCAAGGCTGGGAACCCTGAAGGCTTCCTCCAGTGTCCCTGCCCAGGGCAGGCTGGAATGGGATGAGCTTTGAGCTCCTTCCAGCCCAACATTCTGGGGTTCCCTGGCTGTGTTCCCTGGGCTGCTCTGGCTCCTGCTGAGATCCCACAGAACCAATTTTCTATCTCTGTCCTCCTTCAGGCTCACAGTAATGAAATCCTGGTATTCTCCCTCCAGCCAAGATCTCTTGTAAGGTAAGAGAGCAGGAGTTCAGCATGGAACTGTCTGTCCCAGCTTAGCTGGCAGGGGGGCATTCCTGGGAGGGTGGGGAATGGCTGGGGCTGCCCCTGGATCCCTGGAAGTGCCCAAGGCCAGGTTGGACAGGCCTTGGAGCACTAGGATGGTGAGAGGTGTCCCTGCCCATAGAAAAAGGGTGGAATGGGATGGGATTTAAGGTCCTTCCAACCCAAACCATTTTGGGATTCTAAGACAAATGAGGCAGGGTTACCATTAGACCTGTTCATGTTCCTAAAATACTGGAAACCATTTCTGCCTCCAAATGCTGCCAGAGCAGCAGCCAGGGCTGAGCATGGAGCATTCCCCTCCCTCAGCACCTCTGGCACGAGCTGCCAGTGCAGCCTGTCCCTGCTGACAGAGCCCCATGATCCCAGTGCAGCCTGTCCCTGCTGACAGAGCCCCATGTTAGAGCTGCCAGTGCAGCCTGTCCCTGCTGACAGAGCCCCATGTTAGAGCTGCCAGTGCAGCCTGTCCCTGCTGACAGAGCCCCATGTTAGAGCTGCCAGTGCAGCCTGTCCCTGCTGACAGAGCCCCATGTTAGAGCTGCCAGTGCAGCCTGTCCCTGCTGACAGAGCCCCATGTTGGGGTTCCCAGTGCAGCCTGTCCCTGCTGACAGAGCCCTGTGTGTGTTGGGGTTCCCAGTGCAGCCTGTCCCTGCTGACAGAGCCCCATGATCCCAGTGCAGCCTGTCCCTGCTGACAGAGCCCCATGTTAGAGCTGCCAGTGCAGCCTGTCCCTGCTGACAGAGCCCCACATTCCCAGTGCAGCCTGTCCCTGCTGACAGAGCCCCACATTCCCAGTGCAGCCTGTCCCTGCTGACAGAGCCCCATGATCCCAGTGCAGCCTGTCCTTGCTGACAGAGCCCTGTGGTTGTTGGGGCTCCCAGTGCAGCCTGTCCCTGCTGACAGGGCCCCATGTTAGAGCTCCCAGTGCAGCCTGTCCCTGCTGACGGGGCCCTGTGTGTGTTGGGGCTCCCAGTGCAGCCTGTCCCTGCTGACAGGGCCCTGTGTGTGTTGGGGCTCCCAGTGCAGCCTGTCCCTGCTGACAGGGCCCTGTGTGTGTTGGGGCTCCCAGTGCAGCCTGTCCCTGCTGACAGGGCCCTGTGTGTGTTGGGGCTCCCAGTGCAGCCTGTCCCTGCTGACAGAGCCCTGTGTGTGTTGGGATTCCCAGTGCAGCCTGAGCCCTGTGTGTGTTGGGGCTCCCAGTGCAGCCTGTCCCTGCTGACAGGGCCCTGTGTGTGTTGGGGCTCCCAGTGCAGCCTGTCCCTGTGTTGCAGGCTGTGCCTGGAGGCCGTCATTTGCTTCAAGGAGCTGTTGGCCAGCTCGTGGCACTGCCTGCCCAAGCACCTGCTGCACAGCGTGAACCAGCGCTTCGGCAGCAACAACACCTCGGGCTCCTGAGCCCCGGGGCACGGCCCGTGCCCCACCCTCTGTGTGTAGGTAGTTGCTTCTCGCCCTCCCGTGCATGTGAATGGCCTAGAGAGAACCTATTTTTGTGTGAGATGTTCCAATAAATGTGTTTGATGCCAGAGGAGATGAGCCTGAGCTTCAGCTGTGAGCAGGTGTGGGGTTGTGCACCCCAAGAGCAGGGGGGGATGTCCTTGGGGGCAGAGCTGGGAATGCTGAGCACACCACGGCTCTGAGCGTTGCTTTGGTGGTGTTTAGCCCACAGCTCCACGTTGTGCCACAGATGTTTCAGGTCAGAGAAGCAGGATGTGGAAGTTAGGAGCAGGATCTGGAAGTTGTCCCGTTGTCAGTTGATAAACTGTTGTAAACCTAGAGATGTTAAAGCACCACTACTCTCTGCTTGGCTGTAGTTTGGTTTTGGTTTTTTGGGTTTTTTTTTTTGAATTTTTATGTTGTGGAACTTCAGTTGTGAACCTTAGGTAGCAGATATTCTGCCCTGTGAGTGTAACTGGGAGTGTTTGTGCCTGTTGCCAGCCCTGTGGAGCTCCCCTGCCCCTGGAGCAGCCCCAGGGATGTCCCCTGGCTGCAGGGACATGGAGAGGGGACACGGGGGACAGGGCCAGGCTGTGCTGCTGTGGGGAAGGGGGGGGAATCATGTTTTAAGCTGTCTTCAAAAACTAATTAAAAACGTTGACTTGTAGAACAATTCCTGTGCTGTAATTCCTGAGAGATCCTGGGGTTTTTCCTGACTCCCAGCCCTGCTCTTCCTCCCCTCCACAGGGTTCTGGCACAGCTGGGCTGGGGGAAACTGGGCCTGCACCTTCCCTCTCTCCACAGCCAGGGAATGTCTGGGGGGAGACAATTCCCCCTTCCCAAAGGAAGCTTTCTCCACTGGCACAGCCCTCCTGGAGGCTCTGGAACTGAACCCCCTGGAACTCCAGAGCCTTGGCCCAGCAGTGGGGAACGAGTGCTTGAACAGAGAAGCAGCAGCAGGGGAGGACATTCCTGACCAAATGCCAGCAGTTTAATTCCACATTTATCTGCAATTTGTATCAGAGTCCAGCTAAACCACCAGGAATCTCTGGGTGCAGGGATTCAGTCCTGGTTGTGGGTCTGTGTCCGTCTGTCCCAGCCCCCGACATGGAATCACTTCCTCTTCATGTTCTGGAGGTGAGGTGCAGACACTTTCACCTTCCCAGGAATATTTCTGGACAGATCAGTGTCCTAGGGAACAGGGCAGAGGAGAAGGTGACCACAGCAGCAAAGCCTTTCTGGAGCACTGGGATCATCCTGTCCTTGGCCCTGGTGAGCACCAGGACAGCTCCAGCCTCAACTCCCCGTGCCAGCTCCTGCCCCTGCTCCAGGCATTCCCACTCCCAAACCCCGAGGGTTCCTTGGGAGACGCTGCTCTTGTCAGACAGTGACAATGCACAAACAAGGCCCAGGGCTCCCACTGAGGCTCAGGTTCTCATGGTCCCTCCCAGCCTGGGCAGCAGAGCTGGGCAGTGTCCAAGGCCAGCCTGGATGGGGCTTGGAGCAGCCTGGGATAGTGGGAAATGTCCCTGCCCATGGATTTTTAAGATCCTTTCCACCCCAAACCACTGCAGGACTCTCTGGCCTTCCCCAGGAGCACAGACAAACTCCACTGCTAACAAACCCAGCAGCAGCCTCAGTCTGGCAGCATTTCCTCCCACAATGGCACCTGGGACCCTGCGGGCCAGGCTCACCTTGACGCTGCGGAACAGATCCTTCTCTCGGGCACTGGCCTCCTTGGACTGCATGAAATTGTGCAAGGCAATCTTGGCAGCTGGAAAAAGCCAGGGAAGAGTGAAAGGGCCTGGAAAGCACCCAGGCTGCAGCAGGCAGAGCACAGCAGGGGGCTCGGGGCTCACACCCTACCTTTGCCCTTCTTCTGGGTGCCCGGAGTGAGCTTGACTTTATACCTGCCCAAAGGAAAGGGCTCTGTCAGTGAAACAAAAGCCCAGCACCTGCCCTCCCAGGAAGGGGCTGCCACTCACTTGTAGTTGGTCATGGCTGTGTAGGGAGCACAGATGGGGACAGCAAAGAGCAGGATGTCCTCGGGATGGGGCTGGCCTGTCAGGGAGTCCAGCAGGGCCTCGCTCTCCTGGGACACACAGAGCTGCACTGGGCCTGTGCTCAGGCAGCCTCAAAGGGCCCTTCCAACCAAAGCATTCCAGGGTTCCATGAGCATGGAACTGCCATGGGATGCCCAAGCCAGGGTTTGTGACTGATCCTGTTTCATCACTAAAATCACATCCTTGGCTGGATCTTGGTTTTGGGCCAAGGGTCACCCAAAGCTCCCCCAGCAGACACCCTTATCCTCCTCCATGGAGGAATTTAAAGGAATTCACTTATTCCCAGCCCTGGGCAACATCCACAGCCTGTAATTACACAAAAGTAATTACAGAAAAGTTTGAAGCAATTTGATATGTAAATAAACTTCAAACTAAAGAAGAACCTGCACTGCTCACTGTGTCATCCTCCAGCCCAGAGCCACCAAGGCAAAAACCAAGGGCAAACATCCTTGGAGCCAGCTCTGGGTTTATGGAGGATGTGGAGATGAGCAGAGCAGGCATGGAGGTTAATTTTAATGAGATTAATTTTTAAAATTCAATTAAGGTGGGTTCAAACAGTCCTGGAGGGGTCCCCCATGTCCCAGTCCCAGGAGGAGCACAGCCCCACCTCAGCCCTTACAGAACTGAGCTTTACCTCCAGTCCTGGCTGCTCCTGGTCCTGCTCCTCCTGCACACACAAACAGAGGACACATCAGGCCTGCAGAAACCAGAGCTGCTCCTGCCTCCCCTGGCCCCGAGAAACTCCCTAAGGAGCAGCCTGAGAAAGCCCCATTGTCCGTGCACAGAGAACCGAGCTGGTTTCACAACCCAGGTGAGAGCAGCGCTGCCGTGGGTGGGAGGGTGGAGGTTTCTTCCCAACCTCTCATTTGCCTGGCACACGCCGAGCTGGGAGGAGGAGATGGGGCTCAGAGATAGCGAATCCCAGCAGCAGGGCTGGGAGCGGGGCACGCCCGGTGAGGGGGAGGTGCTGGGTGAACCCGAGCCTCGGGACTGCTCCGAGCCCCAGTTGTGCCTGTGCTGGCAACAGGACGAGCACAGGGATGGCTGCAGGGCTCTGGGCTGCTCTGGGAATTCAGTGGGAGCCCCGAGCCCTGGCAGCAGACACAGAGCTCTCTCTCCACTGTGCCCAGGATCCAAGGGCAGCTGCTCAGCCTCCCGGGCGGGAGAGCTACACAGAGCCAGGACAGACACATGGGAGAGCTGCTCACCTTCCCCTCCTGCTGCTCACCCTCCCATCCCACTGCTCACCTTGTCCTCCTGCAGCTCCTCCAGGGCTGGCTCCTGTGCCTCGTGCAGCACAATTCCTGCTGGCAGGGTCTCCTTGCCCCCTCCTGCTGCACGACGCTGGGCTTTGGGTTTCTGCTGTTGCTTCTTTGCCGCCTCTTCTTTTGTCTTCCCCTTCTTCCCTTTTTTCCCTTTGTCCTCCCTGTTGGAGCCTGCAGACTGTGGTGGCACAGGTGGTCAGGGCTGGTGAGCAGAGCCCCCACACCCCGGGCAGGGCACAGCTCCCCCCTCACCCCCAGCAGCTTCATGATGAGCTCCCTGTCCTCCTCGTCCTGGTCCCTGTACTTCTCCTTCATCTTCTTCATTTTACTCTGCAGGAGGAAACACCAACAGCTTCAGAAATGACAACTCTTAGCAGAGTGTTTGCAACCACAGATGCTCCTCCCTTCCCAGTATCCCAACCTTTCAGAGCAGGTCACCAGTAAGCAAGGCACTGGTTCTAACTGTGCTAACCCCCAGCACCACCATCTGAGACTGCCCAAAGCACCACAAGGCAGCCATGGGTGTCTGGGACATCTGGCATTGCTGTCCCCATATCCATGGCCCCTGTCCCTGCCCACCTTCTGGCCCCTCTTGATGGGCTGAGGGGCTGGAGCTGCCTTGGGGCAGTTGGGAGCAGCCACAGGTTGGGTCTCTGGCTCTGCCTCCTTCTGCTTCTCCTCAGACAGCTCCGAGTTCTCAGAGTTGTTCTGCTGCTTCTTTTTCTTCATTTCCCTAAGGAGAACAATCCCAGCACCCCCATTTGTGGTGATGAGAGAGGCTGCTGCTCTCCTGACAGCATTCCCAGGACCCAGAGCAACACTGGACACAGCCCCTGCTCAGAAAAACCTCCCCAGCCCAGCAGTACAACTGTTCCCAGGCAGCATTCCCAAAGGCCAGGAGCAGCACCTGCCCTGGAAATGCAGGATGGACAATGGGCAGGGACTGGGTACAGATGTGCCCAGGACATGGGGAGGGAATGAGGAAGAAGCATCTACCCAGAGCAGCTGTGGCTGCCCCAGGGCTGGGCTGGACAGGGCTTGGAGCAGCCTGGGATGGTGGAAGCGTCCCTGTTCATGGCAGGGGTGGAATGGGATGGGATTTAAGGTCCCTTCCAACCCAAACCATGCTGGGATTCCCTGGAACAGCCACTGGCTCTCACCTCCTCTCCTTGGCAGAGAGATGCCTCCGGCCCTGGGCCCTGCTGTCACCCTGAGGAGGCAAAGGCAGTTCAGGGCAGATCCTGCCCACAGCTCCCACTGCTCTGGGCCACCCATGGCAGCTGGGACCTTACCAAGCTGGGCTCCTCCTCTTTGGGGATGATTTTCTGCAGGGATCTGTGGGGAGATGCAAAAGGAGCTCACCATGGACACACCAACCGCTTCAGACCGCCCAGACTTCAGCAGCCTGGCTCTAACTTTCAGCTTTCAGAGCTTGGCAATCCCAGCTTTGCTGACTGGAAAAGGCAGGAACCCTGGGATTCACTTTAGAAAACCATCTTAGCCCTCTGCCAGCTCCTCTCTCACACACACAAGCACCAAACACAGCCTGGGCACTGAGGGAGCCCCAGTGTGCAGCTTCCCATGAGCCTCACCCAATCCCTGCCCCCTGCACCCTGCAAGGAGTCCCAGGCACTGCAGGGAGCTGAGCTCATCCCACAGCCTGAGCAGAGCAGAGGCAGCTCAGGGCTCAGCTGCTCAGCATTGCCACTGCTGAGCATGGAAGGAAGGGAGGGATGGCAACACATCCCAGCCTTGTCCTGGCAGTGTTTTAGGAGACCCTCAGGTGCCCCAGCTGCTGCTTCTCTCACCTCTGGGGCTGAAGGTGTGACAGGTCGATTGTGGTGTCTGGATAATTCACCTCCTCCTCCTTCACTTCCCCCTTGGGCTCTGGATGCTCCTCCTCAGAGTCTCCATCGTCCTCCTCGGAGTCAGCCTCTGGAGCAGGAGTGTTCCCTCCTCCCTGCTCACCCTGGGTGCTCTCAGCTGTGGCTTCCACATCCTCTGCAGCTTCCTCACCTTCTGCAGCTTCCACATCCTCTGCAGCTTCCTCACCTTCTGCAGCTTCCACATCCTCTGCAGCTTCCTCACCTTCTGCAGCTTCCTCAGCCTCTGGAGCTTCCTCAGCCTCTGGAGCTGCCTCAGCTTTTTCCTCCTCACTGCTGCTGTCTCCTCCATCTGGGGCCCCCCAGGGCAGGGAAACACAGGAACACCAAACTGATCCATCATCCCAGGATGGTTTGGGTTGGAAGGGACATCAAAGCCCATCCAGTGCCACCCACACCTTCCACTACTCCAGGCTGCTCCAAGCCCTGTCCAGCCTGGCCTTGGGCACTGCCAGGGATCCAGGGGCAGCCCCAGCTGCTCTGGGCACCTGTGCCAGGCCTGCCCACCCTCCCAGCCAGGAACTCCACCCCAATATCCCACCCATCCCTGCCCTGTGTCAGTGTGAGACCATTCCCTTTGTCCTATCAGTGACCCAGACTGGGATCCCCCAGCAGCCCCCAGAGTCCCCCTGTACCTAAGAGCTCCAGCTCCTCAGCCACCAGCTCGCTGGCACTGCTGGACACCGTGTCCAGCTCCTCATCCTGGACCTTGACCTTCCTCTCCTCGCGGTGCCTCCAGACACAGCTCTCATCCACCTGGAAATGAGGAGCCTCTGGGTCAGGCCTGGCAGTGCTCACACAGCACCTCCCTCAGCTCCTCCTTCCCTTTTTAACACTTCCTGCCATCAAAAGGCAGGAAAATGAAACCAGACCCAAGTGTGCCAAGCCCACAGAAACGTTCAGATTGCAAAGAGAGCTGGGAGGGCAGCCCTGGCAGAGGCAGGAAGGTGCAGAGTCTGCCTGGAATGCAGACACTGCTTCCATTTCCATCTCTGCCCTGAGTCATTATCAGCAAGAAGCTCTTTATGGGATTTTTCCCAGTGGGAAAAGAAGTAATTGGGAATATACTGATAAGCAAGATGCAGAAAATAAACCTCCTGCAGCTCAAAGCAAATTACAAAAGCCAGCAGGAGCTGCATGGGAAAAGCTGTACCTTAAACAAGAAGCTGAAGCCCATCATCAGATAGGAAGGTGGAAGGAAATTCTTTTTCCCTGAAAAAGAAAGGGAGAGTCTCATGAGGAGGTTTAGCAGCCATGCTGCAGGATGTATTTCCAAAATTCATTTTTATTAGAGGCTTTAGGCTACCAAAAAATTACACTGGGGGTTTTTATCTCTGGGATGAGAACAGGAGAGCTCAAAAGCAGCTGAGTTAATGAACTTCTGCCCAGGGGGCTGCTGCAGCTGCCTGATACTCAGACTGAGCCATTCCCAACAGATTTCTGGGAGAAGGGTGGGATCTGCTGCCACTGCAGGACACCCCAGCACCTTTGGGAAAACATCCCACTGCCACTGCTCCCCTGTGCCTCACCTCGGATCATGAAGCTGCCAGTAGTGAGATATTCTCCCGTGGGGGCAGTTTTAGAAACCTAAAAGAAAACCACAAGAAACTGTAAAAAATCTCTGTGACAGAATGCCAACATCAGGTGACAACAGCACCAAGAGAAACACTGGCTCAACAGGAGCTGATCTCCTGGGAACAGCTCTGCAGGACTCCCTATCCAAGGGGCTCTTCCTCTCCTTTGCAGGGAGTTTTCCTAAGGGATGCTTCAATCCAATCACACCCTACCAGCACTGAGTTTTAGGAGTCCTGGGTGAGCAACCCAGGAAATAAATCCAGGATCTACTCAGGAGCATTCAGGGGACAATGATGCCTTGTGCAGGCTGCCCTAGAGCAGAGGCTGGATGGAGTTCCAGAATAAAGCAGGGATTGATTCAAAGCATCTCCTCCATGCATCCACCTTGGGCAGCACAAGAGCCCAGCCAGGCCTGCACCCAAGATGAACCAAAATGGCCCCAAAATGCACGGCCGGGCACGGGGTCTCTCCCTGGGATCAGTTCTGCTCCATTTGCACCTTGCAGTTCATGGTCCCATTCCAGCTTTAGCCCCTGCAGTCCCACCCTGCTTGTTTTTCTCTCTCCAGCCCACGGGGTTTGTGCTCCTGGGCTGAGATTTGGATCATTTGTCCTTGGTGCCCAGCTGGAGCAGGAATTGTTTTGTCTCCCTGCTCTGTGCACAGAGCTCAGCATCCCCTGACATGGAGCCCAGACCCTCACACTAAGGCAGCACAGAATGGGAAAAATACAAAAGCTCAAACCTGAGGCATCAACAAGACCAGCACACCTTTGGTGTGATCTCCACACCCTCACACAGAAGTCTGACCCAGAGCCATGGGCTCGTGTCTGGGGTGCCGTGCCAGCCCCCTGGGCCCTGTGCCAGTGCAGCCTGCAGTGCTCACCTGGCTGTGGGACACCCACCAGGCGCTGGTGACCACGCGGGCGTCCCAGGCAGCGCTGTAGCACAGGGCCATGGTCCCCGCCTCCGTCAGCGTCCGCGGCGGGATGGGCTCACCTGGAACACCCAGAGCCCTCAGATCCTGCCCTGAGCCAGCCTGGCAGCCTCCCAGCAAGGACTGATCCCCATCCCAAGGGAGGGCACTGCCAGCTCCTGTCCCCAGGGCTCCACAGGTACCTGAGGGGTTCTTGATGACGCAGCTGGTGGCTCCGTGCAGATCCGCGTGCACGTAGATGTCCCCTGGCAAACAGAGAGTCCCCTCAGACCCACACAGCCCTGGAGCCAGGGAATCTCTAAGGTTAGATGGAAATGCCTGCTCTGGCTGCAAGGGGCAGGGTGGGGACACAGAAGTGTAGCCATGAAATTTTCTGAAAAATCCCTTTGCCAGGACTTGTCTCCTGAGAAGCTGAGAGGCCTCAGAAATGAAATGCAAACAATGATTATCTGCTGCTGTGGGATGCACCAGGGGCATCTGGGATTGGTCTCATGTGCTTGTTTTTAATTAATGGCCAATCACAGTCAGCTGGCTTGGACTCTCTGGTCAGTCACAAGATTTTATGATCATTCCTTCCCTATTCCTTTCAAGCCTTCTGCTGAAATCCTTTCTTCTATTCTTTTAGTATAGTTTTAATATATCATTTTCTTTTAATGTTATATATATAATAATAAATCAGCCTTCTGAAACATGGAGCCAAGATTCTCATCTCTTCCCTCATCCTGGGACCCCTGTGAACACCAGCACACACCCTTTCAGCCCATCCCTGTCCCAGGGGGAATCAGCTCCTGAGGGGAGCCCATCCAAGCTGCTCTCGCCCCATGGCACCAGAGGAACTCCCACCACCAAAATTCCCTTGGATCCAAGGCCCAGCTCAAGGACAAAGCAGAGGGACCTTGCCCTGTCACTGCTGGACACTGCCAGAAGTGGGACAGAGGAGGAAGCCCCCCATGGGCTCACCTGGTTTGAGGTAGCGCTTCACGATCAGCTCGTTCTGCTGCTGATCCCTGCCAGCAATCACCAGGTAATTCTCAGAGCTGATGAACCACAGGAACTTCTCAAACCTGCCAAATTCATGCAAATCCACAGTGTGAGTAACACCTGGAACTAACAGGACATTGCACAGGTGGTTTTTGATACCAATCTCAGAATATCCCCCTCAGCACCTACAATTTATGAGACTGAAAATGTTTTTACTTCCATCCACAGGCCTGGGACATAAAAACAAGGCATGGGACAACCACAGCATCCCTGGCAGGGAGATTTGGAGATGGAACGAGAAGCACAGTCCTCCTATTTGTTTTTATTTTAATAATTAAAAGCTTTGAGGTTTTGTTTCATTTGTTTGTTGCTTTTTAAAGCACAGAAGCCCAGAATGGTCTGGTTTGGAAGGGACCTTAAAGATGATCCAGTCCCCCTGGACCACACCTTCCACTGTCCCAGGCTGCTCCAAGCCCATCCAGCCTGGCCTTGGACACTTCCAGGGATGTGGCAGCCACAGCTGCTCTGGGCTGCTGCCCCTGGGAACCATTCTGGGATCCCCTGACTCTTTAGGAGACTCCAGGCACAGTGCAGAGCTCAGAAATCCCAAAGAGCTCCACTCCTAAACCAGGGAAGGTCCATCCTGACACATGGGAGAAGGACAATGGAGCTGTACTTGCCAATAGACCTTTCTGGCCTTCTGGATGGTGGTGACAGTCTGAACTTCCCTCAGCGTTTGCTTTGTCTTCTTCTCAGCTGATTTAAAAGCCTGTTTGGACAGAAAGCACCATCACCAACCTGCAGGAATCACAGAATTCCCCACTGAACACTGGGAAAGTTGGGAGGAAATGGCCTGGACTTGATCACAGTGCAGGCTCCCCCCAGCCCTGCTCTCAGAACTGCACCCTGCAGAGCTGCTCCCTGCAATGATCAGCCCTTGGATGGGAAGGATTCCCACTGATTTTCCCCTCTCAGTCCTGGTCTGTCAGTGCCTCCACCTGCTCTGAATATTCCCAATGCTGCTGGAAAAGGAGGATCCATCAGGGATCTGCATTCCTCCACGAGCTCCAAATGTCAGGAATAAAACAATTCTGGGTAATTGTTTTTCCCTGTCATGTTTTGCTAGGGCTGCTCAGATCAGCTCAGGATTTCCCACTGAGGAGTGGCAGGGATCTTCCTTTTAAATATCTTCTAAAATCCAAGAGAAAAAAATACCTTTTCTGCAGCTTCCACTGTCTTCTGAGTTTTCTTGGCCGCGTGTCTTTTGTGGTCATAGTACCTGTGAAAAACAAGTGTGTGTCCTGAAAGCCCAGCAGATCCACTCCTTCAACCCCATCCCACTCATCCCAGGCCTCTGCCTTTTGTTCCATGGGCAGAACTGGAGAATTCAGTCAGTGTGAGCCACAGAGCAGCTGCTCTGCAGCAGGGAATTCCCATCCCAGAGCTCAGGACAAGCTGCTATTTCAATTTTTAACTCTTATTTTTTACAAGATATCCCAAAACCCTTCCTCCTGCAATATTATCACCAACAACTGCACACACAGAGAAATTTCTGCTTCAAAAAACAAACATTTTTTTACTGAAAAATCTTACTTTTTGGCATTGGCATAGGCAGACAAATTGAGATCAACATCAATCAATAAGGGTTTGTTTTTCTGAGGTTTCTTCAACTGTTTGGTTTTATTCTTTTTCTTTTTTCCCTTTGGTTCTTCTGTTTCTTCCTTCTCTACATCAGCATCATCCTCCTCCTCCTCCTCTTCAGATAACACATAGGGGTTCCTAAAAACACATGAGATCATAAGATTAAGGTAAGAGAACTGGTTCATTTTTAATCTTTGGTGCAACGTGCTCTTAATTTCATTCTCTCAGAAGTTTACAAAGGCCCAAGGAGCCTCTGAACCATTCCCAGTTGGAGACACAGGAAGCTTCGTGTGCCAACCCTTTTTTGTCCTGGAGTCAGCCCAATATGGGGAGAAAAAGAAACAAAAGCAGAAGATAAAGAGCCCAATTCTTCCAATCCAAGGAACTGACTGAAAACAATAAACTGCTCTGCTATATAGGTTTATTCTATATAGGTTTATATATAAGGTTTATTCTATAAACTGCTACTTCTGAAAGCGAGGGAACCAAAAACTCACTGATTAACTCTGCCACTCCCAGCTTTTACACCACAACTTCTGGGTACAGAAAAGCTGTTTTGGGGTATTTTTAAATCTCTGGGCTCCTGCTGCAGTGCACTCACCTCAGCAGCATGGTGATGTGGTTTGTCTGCAGCTTTAACTCTTTGATTGCCGTGGCCACGGGGTCCCCGTGGGCCTGGGCCTCCTTGACGATGGCGCCGATCTCGCTCCAGTCGATCTGGTTGGCCAGGGCGCTGCGCACC
Organism: Agelaius phoeniceus; assembly: GCF_051311805.1. Classification (NCBI taxonomy): domain Eukaryota; kingdom Metazoa; phylum Chordata; class Aves; order Passeriformes; family Icteridae; genus Agelaius; species Agelaius phoeniceus. The sequence goes on along the minus strand of NC_135270.1, from coordinate 62,598,772 downwards.
ACCTGGATGGCCCTGTCCACCACCTCCAGGTTCATCTCTATCAGCTCCCCCTTCAGCTTATCAGCTTCCTTGGGAAAGGAGCAGCTTGGAGCAGTGCAGCCAAACACAGCTCAGTGCTCAGCAGGAGGCGTTACAGAAATGGAAGCAGCGGGGAAGAAATGCAAGGATGGACTGGAGTGGTGGCATGGGAGAAGGTCCAACCCCAGTGCTGCCAACCCCTGGAGCTGGGTGGGATTGAAGTCCCCTCCCAAGCAAACCATCCCATGGTGCTGTGATCATGCACCTTTTTAATTAAAACCCAAAATCTGCCTTACCTGAGCCTGCTGGAGAGCTTCCAGTCTATGCTCGTGGTCCCTACGGACATTTTCAAGTTTCTTCAATGCTTGTTTCTCCTTTTAAATAAAAGATATAAGTAAAAATATTTCTATTAAAATATATTTATATTAAATATATTTCTATTAAAATATATTTCTATTAAAATATATTTATGTTTCTATTTAATCTTGCAGTGATTATCTGATGCCATTACCAAATGGCATCAGGTAATCAGTGGAAGAAGCAAGAGAAGCCTCTGGAGATGTGGGAGCCATCCCAGCTGCCCAGCCTGGATCAGGACTCACCTGCTGCAAGGCCTTCAGATCAATCTTCTGCCCCTCCAGCTTGGAGTAGAACTCATCTGTAGCCTGCAGGAGAGAGTCAGGTTGGAGAATCCCCAGGCTGGCCTGACTCAGGGCAGGCACAGGAGGGGCCCTGCAGAGAAGGGGCTGCAAAGCACTAAAAGAGGCTGAAACACCTCCAGGAGCTTTCCCCATTTCCCATCCCATGGGAGGAGTCCAGCAGGACACTCAGGGCTGAGTCTCAGTGCAAACACAGAAGGAAAAAGTGCCCAAGCAATGGCTCACCTGCTTTGGTAAGGAATGATGGAAAAGCTGCTTTGGTTCAGATTAAATGGCTGCACAGGCAGATGTGTCTGCCCTGAATCCCTGCTGCTTCACTGGGTCAGTGAACAAGCACAAAGACCCAGAGTGCCAGAGAACTGCTCCTGGTGTTCCAGCTGTGCTTAAAGCACGAGGTGAGGAAGGTTTGGGGCTGTTTAAAGCACGAGGTGAGGAAGGTTTGGGGCTGTTTAGATCACCAGAGAGGCTGGGGACAAGGGATGGAGGGACAGGAGCCAGGGAATGGCTCCCAGTGCCAGAGGGCAGGGATGGGTGGGAGATTGGGAATTGGGAATTCCTGGCTGGGCTGGAATGGCCAGAGCAGCTGTGGCTGCCCCTGGATCCCAGGGTGGACACTGGGCTGGGAGCAGCCTGGGGCACTGGAAGTGTCCCTGCCATGGCAGGGGTGGCACTGGGTGGGCTCTGAGTCCCTTCCACTCTGGGGTTCTGTGATCACTGAAGGAAATGACAGAAATTCAGGCAGGAAGCAGGGCAGGAGCATGGAGTGGGAATTCTGGAGCTCAAGGTCAAGAATAAGAGGCAATTAATGACCCCAGATGTTAATGAGTGGAGGAGCAGAGGACAATGCCCAAGGAAACACCAAATAAGAGGCCTGAGGCTTGCAGAGCAGGAGCAGAGGTGTAAATGTGATGTCTGCCACAACTGTTACTCCAGGCCCACTCAGACTCCAGCTCTGCAGAACAAAACATTTGGGATTCTCTGAGAGGAGCCTCCACCTCCCTCACTGCAGGACCCGAGCTCAGGAGCCAGCACTGCCCAGCTGCAGCCCAAAGGCCCTGCTGGGGGTGGCCTCTTCTCATCAAACATTCACCCATAAAATGATTCATCCCTCCAGGGTCTCTGCTTCCATTAACAACCCTGCACCATGTTTTAATTACTCTTTTCAGCAGCAGTCAATTCAAGCACTCAAGTACAGCATCAGCAAAAGCACTGTACCTTATTGAATGAGTCAAATTCCAAGTAGGGACATTTTGAATGTTGAGAAAACAAGAAAGGATGAAATTCCTCATATCTGTAAAATACACATTTGATATTATCACCTGAAAACTAATTTCTGTCATGCAGACTAGTAGAGATACTTCAAATATTTACGTGTAGATATCTTCTGCTGGTTTGTCTGGTTCCAGACTGGGCTTTTTCTCCCTTTTCTGGATAACATAACCCTGCAAGAAAACAAAAATATCATTTGTCTGTGGAAAGGTTTAGGTATCAATAAATAATTCCAGCAGGGAACATTGTGCCTGACCCACTGGCTTGTCTTGACTCCAATTTCTTCTGGAAAAAGAAGTGAACTTCTTCCAACCCTCAGGACTATGCCATAAATGCAGAGTTTCTGTGCAGGATTTATTGCAGAACCTACTAAAACCCAAGTGCAAATCTCCCAGGATTCACACAATCTGCCTGTGCATTATTCAATTGCTGCCCAGCTTGTGGAAAGAAGCAATTTTTATTCCACATCAGCATCTGACACCCAGGAATAAAATGCAGAGCTGGGAAGAGCAGGAATTGGGAATTCCTGAGGAATCCCTGCTTGCCAGTTTCACTCTGCAATTCCAAATCCCTGAAAACCCACCCAGACCCACCTTTCCACTGAAGTTGTCAGTGAGGGCCATGTATTCTTCTGCTTTCTCTAGAGCTGAAAGAACCTTTTCAAGGTTTTCTGAAGAGAAAACAGCAGAAATATTTCATCCCTGCAATTACTGCTCATTTTCAACAGGAGGCTAACTTTACATCTGGGAAATTTTTAATATAAAAATTTATTTAGATGCTTTTAGCACATAATTATTCAAGTTTCAGGAGGAAAAAAAAGACCCCACAAATATCAGCACTTTATGAAATTAAAGCTGCAGAGGTAAAGCATAAACCAGAAGCTGTGAGAAGTTATTTTTTTACTGCACAGTAGGAAGGAAAAAACCCTCTGGATTTATGGGAAATATAAAACACATGAGGAAAATACGACTGCAGGAAAATATTTTCTGATTTTATTACCCAAATCTTTAATTTCCCAATAAATGTAAAGCTGCTGCTTTACCAAATCCCCAATGTTTGCTACAAATAAAGACTTGGATATTAATTCTTCTTGTCAAGCACCCAGAACTCACCTCATGGGTGAGGTGGTGTCAGTATAAAATTATTTAGATACAGGAACAATCTGACATTTTATCTCTAATTTATGCACAAATCAACAGTTTTAATGCAAACAAGGATGGTCCCCAGGCTAAAAATATTTAAAAATAAAACCACATGGTCAGAACCACAGGTTCACTCATCTCTTTGGGAAAAAAATACACTACAGAGACATAAAACTCCCCATGTTTGTGGCCCAGCCTTTAAAATATTACACCTTTATTTTCCAGATGTTGATCTATTTTGACAGCTCCAGAAAATCCAGCTTCTATAAGGCAGTGCTCAATGAGAGTGGCCCCATAAGCTGTTCAAAAAAAAAAAAAAGAAATAGTGAAGGATCATCTGTAGAAAATATTCACAATTTGCATTAAAAAAAAAAAACAAAACCAAACTGGACATAAGAGTGTGAGAAGAGGGAGAAGCACCAAAAATCAGGGAAGGGGCAGGAGGGATGGGTGGGTAAGGAGGAGGGGTAGAAACAGCCAAAATTGCCAAAAAGGGGAAAATGGTGGGGATTTTAGTGGAGGAGCTGTGCCTGGTGACTGGATCAGTTACACCAAGGGAGGCCAAGGCTTCCTACACGACAGGATCAGAAACACCAAATTCCAGCATGGATACAGCACAACTGGCATCAGTGGGGGACACTAATTAGCAATTCTACATTATTACTACTACTATTATTAGTATTATTCATTATTATTCATTATTATTATTATTATAATCATTATCATTTAGAAATTATTTAAGAGAGCAGGGTAGAGAAAGTGAGAGAAAAGGATGGTGAAAAAGAAAATCAAGAGATGGGGAAAGTCATGCTCAGGTGTGATTTGAGCTGCTCAGGAAATTCTCTGCTTGAGCAGCATTGGCAGGTCAGGAGGAAAACCAATTTTGTTCTGATGACCTCAAACATGACAAATTTGGTTCTGGGCTCAGGAAAAACTGACTTGGCAGCTCCTGTGTGGTACCAGGATGGTGCAAAATGCCCCAAGGCAGAGCCACTGCCAGGGCTCATCACTGCACCAGGGCAGGCTCAGCTCTGTGAAGATGCCTTGGAATCACCAAATCCCTGTTTCCAGGCAGCCTGGCAGGGTGGAAGGTGTCCCTGCCCAAGGCAGGGGTGGAATGAGATGGGATTTAAGGTTCCAAACCCCAGTCAAACCACTCCAGGGTCTGTGATAAGTTATTGTCCCAGATTGCCAGGCAAGATGTGTCCTATCACCATCTGTGTGGCAGCTGTCTCTTGTCAAGGGGGCAGTTTTTCCTTATCTCTTCCACATTCACACCTCCCTGGGAGGGGACACCTGCTGATAACAGCCATGGAATGTCCCTGCATGGCTGATAAGAACTACAGCATCCCATTGGCAGATGGGAGCCCAGAGGGAGGAGCCAAGCATTCCTGCCTGGATAGAATCTGGAGATTCTGGAACACCAGCACGGCTTCTGCACTGGATTGCCCAGAGGAGCAGCAGCTGCCTCTCCTTCCCCTGGATCTGCAGAGGAAGCCTCCACCCTTCTCCAGGATCCCTGCTCCAGCAGAGCCACCCCTGGCACTGCAGGAGGGCTGAGCCACAATTCCAATGGGGCTGTGCCAGCACCCTGACCCACAGGGTGTCAGGCTGGGCTCTGACTCTGGCACTGTTGGTTTGGTCACTGCATTGTTCATTTCATCCTTTGATTTTCTTCCCTATTAAAGAACTGCTATTCCTGCTCCCATATTTTTGCCTGAGAGCCCCTTAATTTAAAATTTATAGCAATTGGGGGGGGTTTCACATTCTCCATTTCAGGGGGGGCTCCTGCCTTCCTCAGCAGGCACCTGGCTTTCCAAACCAAGGCTGTTATTCCAATTTTCCAGCATGGCAGAGCACACACTGAGTGACCTCACCCCATCTCCTGACAAAGGCCAATCACTTACGAAGGAGTGGGTTGAGAACCCTCTTCAGCTGCTCCCCTTTGGGTGCATTTGATATGATTTCAGTTAACCTGCAGGAGAAAATAAAAAGTTGCAATTCCAAAGAATAATGTGTTTTAAAACAACATTGCATTGCTTAGAAGCTACAAAAGATTTCCAGCCTTAAAAAAATGAAACTAAAAATGGTCTGAAATAAAATTCCCAGAGATTTTCATAGCTCTGATAAATTTGGATTTGTCCCAGTAAATACACAATTTACGAGCTCTGAAATTCATGGGGATTTTTGAATGACTTAGAGATGGGACCTCTGAGATTTTAGATTTTGTGATTTATTTTCTTATCTTGTACAGGAAGGGTGAGTTGGGCTCACATCTTCACTGCATGGCTCAGAAGGTCACAAGACCCCCAGTTACAAGACTTTTTAAGGATTTATTGACCAATAAAACACCACCAACAAGGATATTTATGGTTTTCACCCAATCCTTAAATATTTCATCTTATGGACCCCTGCTACAGTGTGAGCTTCCTTAGCCATTCATGTTATGGCACACACACCCACAGTGCTGCATTCTAAACTCCTTGTTCACCTCTGGAACTACTTTTATTTTTATATCTTAAACTCTAAAACTCTAAACTTTCCTTTACTTAGCTCAATGTGTCTCTGCTTTAAACTACAAATCCACATTCTCACTTCTAGCACCTCAGTTTGGGAGCCTTTTCCAAGGCCTCAGATGAAATCCTGTGTTTAATTCTAAACTTTGCCTTACAGGCTCAAAGTTCTGAGAATTCCCTGCATTTCAGATTCCAACAGTAATTGGAATTACCTGTCCAAGGTGGGCAGGGGCACGGCAGCTTTGGCTCTGGCCACAATAAATGTATCATTTATGAGTTGTGAAATTGGAGTTACCTGTCCAAGGTGGGCAGGGGCACGGCAGCTTTGGCGCTCTCCACCGGGTACCGCTCCCTCACGGCAAACCGGACGTCGTCGGCGCCGTCGGTGCGGAACCTCAGGATGTTGAGGATCAGGTACTCGTGGTCGGTGAGGACAACGTTGCCCTGCGAGCACAGGGACCCTGAGCAAGGCCAGCATGGTGTCCCTGCCCCAGGGGACACTGGCAGCCTGTGGGAACCCAGGAAATTCCTCTGGCTGCCCTGGAGGACTCGAGACCCAGACCCCTGGGCCTTTGATTTAGCCCTTGGAAAAAATTACCAACCTCATATGAGCATTTACAAGCCACTGAGTTTAAGCAGAATGATAGTTAGTTTGTCACAGGGTGAAAAGTAGATTAGAATGGGGGCTCAGGGTCCCAAGATGGAGAAATTTGGGCGTGCCTTGTCCTTTTTTCTCCTTCTTCCATCTTTTGGGTGATGGTGGCACTTTTGGATTGGTTTAGGGTAGAGATGGACTGTCTAACATAGGTGATAGGTATTGGCAAATTATTGTAGATAAAGTACACGTAGTTTTTAGTATAAAAAGTAGTAGGTTTGGAATAAAAGGTAGTAGGTTTAGAACAAAAAGTAGTAGGTTTAGTATAAAAAGTAGTAGGTTTAGAATAAAAAGTAGTAGGTTTAGAATAAAAAGTAGTAGGTTTAGAACAAAAAGTAGTAGGTTTAGAATAAAAGGTAGTAGTTTTTAGTAGTTTTTAGTAGTTTTTAGTAGTTTTTAGTATAAAAAGACAACACTGCCTGAGGGCGGGGAGTGTGCCACTGGCTGACCTGCTGGGCAGACCTGAGCAGGCCAGGGAAAGGACGTTACAGACCACAGAAAATGACCTTGAGAAGCAGAACAGAAGAGTGCTGAGCCCCAAGAGGGGCTGGCTCACCCTGTCATAGAGCTCCAGGATCAGGTGGTAGGCAGCCTGCTCGCTGCCGAACTGCAGGTCCACGATGCGATCCACGCCCAGCTGCTGCACGCTCACCAAGCGCCGCGTCCTCAGGTGCTTCCGGCACTGCGGGGAGGCACAGGTTGGAGCTTTTGTGGTTTCCAACTCAGCCCTGCCTCAGGGGGGAACTCTACAAACTCTCTCAGCTGCTGTTCCCTCCTGTTCTATGCAGATAAAATGATTCCACTCTAGGCCTGAAACTCAAGGATGCCTCACTGGCTCAGGGCCCGAAAAATGTAACCAGCAGTGAATGAATAACAATCAGTGAATTATTTTGTTGTTTAATATTGTTTTGTTTTGTTTTTGTGCTGGTGAATGCTTTGCCTGTGAAATAAACAGCTTTTTCCACTTTTCTCCAAGGAAGTGTTTTTCCTGAACTGCTTGGGTTGAATTGAATCTGCTTTTTGAATCTGCAATTTAATCTGCTTTCTATAGAAACCTATTGAGAGGTTCTCTCCCAAATTTGCCCTAAACCAGGACAGGGGGCAAACTTGGAGTAAGTGACTTCATTACCTGAAGGTATAACTGGACAATTAACCTCTGATATGCAAATGGACCAAACTTTCATCTGTCTGAAAAACTCGTGCTTGTTGTCCCACCTGGGTGTGGCCTCTGCAGGAATCCTGCCTGCCCAGGGTGTGCCCTTTGAAAGCCTTTCAATAAATATCGACCTTCATCCTTTAACTCTGTCCAGCCTCTGCTCTAGGCAGCCTCTCCAGGCATCAGAGGAGTGAGGAAAATGTCTGGGAAACATCTGAAAACACCTGGGAATGGCTTGGCTATAGAGCCCTCCTGTGGCACCAACCGCTTCCCATTTAACTCAAATACCACAAGAGTAAAAATGCTGGTGCTCATCAAACACTTCATTGTTATAATTATAAATATAATTGAGCCCAAATCTTAACATTAAGATAATTTTTCCATGTTGTTTGTTTAGCTCAAAGGAGCAGCTGGTTCAAATTCTAAGAGTTTATTTGTAAAGAGAACTGGGATTATCCCTGCATTCATCTCTGCTGTGGAAAGCCACCCTGGAAATCGCTGCTGAGTCACTTCTGGCTGCACCCAGAGGTTAAAGAGATCCATGGGAGTCATCCCAGGCTGTATCCCCATGGATCCACCCGTGGATGCACCTGCAGGAGCCCAGCCTAAGAGCCTGGAGCAAGGCCTGAACCCCCAGAGCTCAGCAGACTGAACAGAGAACTCCTGAGCACAGGGTGCTGCATCCTAAAAATTCACACAATCCAACTGGAATGACAAGGACTTCACTGGGGCAACATTCCAGAAGGAATTTCTAAATAAAGTTTATAAAAAAACTATAAGTAAAGTTTATAAAAAATCTATAAATATTGACTCTTTCAGGCACTGAACACAGTGATGTGAGCCCACGTTTGCTCTTCCCTTGTCCTCAGCCACCTGCAGGACCAGGATTCACTTCCCTAATTTCCTGCCTCCGAGGACAGAAGGTGAGCACTCCTTCCTGATGTGCAGACACTTTCTAAAACCCAAGCCCTGCAGGGCTCACCTTCATGGCAAAGCTGGATGGCATCATGTTCTTCGGCCACTCAAACTCCGTCAGGTGGATGCGGATCCCCGACTCCAGCAGCAGCGTGGCCTTGCACTCTGGCCTGGGAGACAAACAGGGCAGCTGCACCCCAAAACCCCCAGCTGCACCCCAAAACCCACAGCTGCACCCCAAAACCCACAGCTGCATCCCAAAATCCCCAGCTGCATCCCAAAACCCACAGCTGCATCCCAAAACCCCCAGCTGCACCCCAAAACCCACAGCTGCACCCTAAAATCCCCAGCTGCACCCCAAAACCCCCAGCTGCACCCTAAAACCCCCAGCTGCACCCCAAAACCCCCAGCTGCACCCCAAAATCTCCAGCTGCATCCCAAAACCCCCAGCTGCACCCCAAAACCCACAGCTTCACCCCAAAACCCACAGCTTCACCCCAAAACCCCCAGCTGCACCCCAAAACCCCCAGCTTCACCCCAAAACCCACAGCTGCACCCCAAAACCCCCAGCTGCACCCCAAAATCCCCAGCTGCACCCCAAAACCCACAGCTGCACCCCAAAATCCCCAGCTTCACCCCAAAACCTCCAGCTGCACCCCAAAACCTCCAGCTGCACCCCCTCCAAATGAGGACATTCTGGGATCCCACGTGTCACAGGAGCAGCCACCCCACCACCCACCCACCTACACAGGGTTTTCCCATTTCCTAAGAGCTTTCTGGGTAAAAATTACTGCATTTTACCAAAAAACCAGCAGAATTTCACTGGAAACAAGTCAGAAATTACTGCAGACAATTAAAAAATCTGTTTTTCTCACAGCATTTCTAAAGAATTTGTAAGTAAAGACATTTAAAGCTCTTACTTTTGCAGGCGAATGAGATAGGTCTTGTTATCCACATCATAAACATTGTTCACTCTCATTCCCAACAAGCTGCCAAAAGGAAAACAAGGAATGCCTTAGAGAACCCAAAACACAACTGGCTGGGAAAAATCCCAGTGGCAATTAAAGCACACAGAAGAGCAAGTTATGATAAATTACCATGTTCTATAAATTACCAAGGAGTAACCAAAAGGGCAGCAAAGGAAGATTAATGGAATGAGCTGGAAGCAACAACCATGGAGAGATGGAGAAACTGCTCTTAAGACACAGCAATTAAGAGAGGAAGAAAATTAGATGGAGAAATTTATATTAATGGATAAAATGGAGAAAGCTGCCAGGTCCTGCCCGTGCTCCTCTTTGTGGCAGGGATGTAAAATGAAATGGTGATAGTGGAGCTCCTGGGCCTGCACAGGGCACCAGTAATCCCAGTATGGGCACTGAACTGGCCTGGGGGTGTCAGTCACTCCCTTCAGAGCAGGGATGGACACCAGGAATGTGTCAGGAGTTTCCCAACTGGGAAACTGGGGGTGTTCCCCTGGAGAGGAGAAGGCTCCAGGGAGAGCTCAGAGCCCCTGGCAGGGCCTGAAGGGGCTCCAGGAGAGCTGGAGAGGGACTGGGGACAAGGGATGGAGGGACAGGAGCCAGGGAATGGCTGCCAGTGCCAGAGGGCAGGGATGGGTGGAGATTGGGAATTGGGAATTCCTGGCTGGGCTGGAATTGCCAGAGTGGCTGTGGCTGCCCCTGGATCCCTGGCAGTGCCCAAGGCCAGGCTGGACAGGGACTGGAGCAACCTGCCCATGGCAGGGGTGGGATGGGATGGGATGGGATGGGATGGGATGGGATGGGATGGGATGGGATGGGATGGGATGGGATGGAATGGAATGGGATGGGAGCGGGGCTGAGGAGGTTCTGTGCTGAGGGGCAGAGCTGTGACAGCGGAACACGATGGAGCAGCAGAGCCCCCACAGCCCTGAGACTACGGCCGGGACCAGGACCACGGCTAGAAGGAGGAGAGGGGACAGAACCAAAACCAGAACCAGGGGCCCGGAGCGGGACGCGGGGCAGGACCAGATCCCACCGGGCCGGGCCCCGCTCCCGGAGCCGCACAGGCGGGGAGTGCCGGTACCTCTGCCGCAGCTCGGCGAGCACCGCGCGGATGTCGACGGTGCTGAAGCGGGACTTCATGGCGCCGGCGCCGCCCGCCGAGACCCACAGGGATCCCGGCCCGCGGCCCCCCTCAGCTCTCGGTCCCTCACGGCTCCCGGCGCTCCGTGGCCGCCCCGCGCCTGCGCCCACAGGCGCTACGGGTCGCGCCCGGTGCCAATCCCCGGCGCTCCGCGGCCGCGCAGCTGCCGAACCAAGCGGGGCGGTGCCGCGCGCGACCGGTAGGAGGCGCTGTGAGCGAGGGGGCTCTGAGGGAGCGGGCGGCGAGCGGGGCCCGGCGGAGACAGAAAAGGGTCTGGGAGTGACAGAAAAGGGTCCATGAATGACAAAAAAGACTCCGGGAGTGGCAAAAAAGGGTTCTTGTATAACTAAGGGGTCCCGGGAGAGGGCGGCGAAAGGGGGACAGAAAGGGGCGCGAGAGGGTCCCGTGTGTGGGAAAAGGGTCCGTGGTGAGAGGGGCAGGAAAGCGCCCCGCGTCCCTGTGTGCTGAGCAGGGCAAAGGAGCCCAGGTGTGTCCGTGTCCGGCAGCAAAGCGATCAGCGGGACCCTTTCATGAGTGTTTGTGCACATTTATTATTTCAGGGCTGATTTGGCTTCAAAATTTGCTTACAGCTGAGAATTTAGTGATTGAGCGGCGCGGCGTTGTTGCGGCCTTTGGGCAGTAGGAGGTGGTGTTTGCGTGTCTGTGTTTGGGGCAAAAAGGGGATTTTTGGGGGGTTTTGGGGTGTGTTATTCGTGCAGTGGGGCAAAAGGGGAGCCCGCGTGTCTCTGTATTGCCCAGGCTACGCTGGCGTGGCTATTCACAGGCGCGATCCCGCTACTGACCGCCACGGGAGCTTTGACCTGCTCCGTCTCCGACCTGGGCCGGTTCACCCCTCCTTAGTCAACCTGGTGTCCCGCAGCTCCCCGCGGGTCACCATATTGATGGCGGCCTTAGCTTGGACGCCCGCTCGGCACAGCGCACGGCAGCCCAGAACTCCTGGGCTCAAGCGATCCGTCGGGCTCAGCCTCCCCAGCAGCTGGGATTACAGGCACGCGCCACCGCGCCCGGCGCTCGCAGCTCGCTCCGACAGCGGTACGGTTTGTGTGGAGCCGCCCCGCTCCGCCCCCGGCCCGCCTCCTGCTGCTCCTGACCCTCCTCCTGCTCCTCCTCCTGCTGCTGCTGCTCCGCCCTGATCCTCCTCCTGCTCCTCCTCCTCCTCCTCCTGCTGCTGCTGCTCCGCCCCGATCCTCCTCCCGCTGCTCCTGCTCCTCCTGCTGCTCCTCCTCCTCCCGCTGCCTCTGCTGTTCCCGCTCCTCCCTCCTGTTTGGCCTGCTCCTCCTCCTTCTCCTCCTTCTCCACCTTCTTCTTCTCCGCCTTGTCGTCTTCCTCTTTCTCCTTATTCTCCTTCTTAATTTCTTTCTCTTCCTCCTCCTTCTTCTTCTCCTTTCTTCCCTTTATCCTTTTCCCCCTTCTCCTCCCCCCCTTTCCCCTTTCCTTTTCCCCTTCCCATTTCTCCTTCCTTTCCCCCCCTTTCTCCCTTTCTCTTCCTCCTTTTCTTTCCCCATTTCCCTTCCTATTTCCTTTCTTCCCCCTTCTCTTTTTCCTTTTCCCTTCCCATTCACCTTTCCCCTTTGCCACTTTCACCTTCTTCCCCATTTTTCCTTACCCCTTCCCCTTCTTCCTGTTAAAAACGCCAATCACTTGTTTCCAAAATTTTAAAAGTTTAAGAGTAATAAAATGGTTATAAAAATAGTCATACAATTAGAGTAATAATAATTTGGACAAACTGAATTAGGACAATATGAGACAATAAAGACAAAGAGTTACGGACGTCCAGGTACCTTTTTCTGGGCAGCACGAGCCTGAAAAAGGCCCCACGTTAACAGAGGATTAACCCTTAAAAACAACAGCCTGTTGTATATTCATACACTTCATCCATGATGCAGAAATTCCATTCAAATACAGGATTCTGTCTGGTCACCGTCAACTTCTTCCTCCGAATCCTAATAGCGCCTTCAAGGTGGGAAGAAGTTCATTTCTTCTGATAAGAGGGCAATAAATTCTTCTTCTCTGAAAGATTTAGGTGTCCTGTGGCTGCTGTCTCACTGCGAGTCCTTTCTTTTTAAAAAAAGTATCCTACATAGCGTAGTTTCTATTTTAACAATTTTTTTATAACTTAAAACTCTATTTAATACAGTACTTAAGAAAACTAATACAGCATTACTTTCTAACACAACACATATAATATTCATTTTAATATTTGCGAAAAGCCAGTCATAAAATACATGTGTTTTTCACATTCCTCTCATCCTTTCCCATTCTCTTTCCCCTTCCCCTTCTGCTTTCCCTCCTCCCTCCCTTCCTATTTCCCCTTTCCCTCCATCCCTGTCTCGCCCCAGCACACAGTTCAGTTTTCCCTGCTGAGGAAGCAGCCAGGCCAAGGACAGAGCTCCCCTTCCCCATCCTTGGCACAAACTTCACTTCCTACACAATTTGGGCGTTGTTCCCAGAGATTCACGGTGGGATTTGGGATCAGGGGCTCCCTCAGGAGCACCATATCCACACTGAACTTCCACCAGCACAACAACCGCAGCCCAAAATCCCAACCTCAGCACTCGGATCCCAGAAACCACCAGATCCATCCATTCTGCAGATTCCTGCCACCCGAGCTGTGCGAGCTCTGCCTGGCCACACAGTGGCAGTGAGGAACCGAGGGAACGTCCTTGAGCTCCCTCTGCTTTATGCTCCAAACCGCTTGGAATGGGTTTTGGGGAGGTTTGAGCTGCTGAGGAAGCCCAAACCCCCATTGGCAGCCAGAGCAGGCACACGCTGGTGCTGTTCTCATTCCGAGCCCCGAGCTCTGTCCCCGGGACAGCTGCGGACAGAGCAGACCGGGGATGTCCTGCTTTGGAAAACTCCTCCTGGAGCAAAGCTCTCCGATTTGCCAGCGTTGTCCTGAGAGTTCAGAGCCGAGGGCACCGATGGGCTGTGACAGAGAATGCCGGGCGGAACAGAGTGACGAGAGGCTCCTGCGAGCTTCCCCAGCCCTTGAGGGCGGGATGGGACTGACTCGCAGCCAGAAACACGACGGGAATTCCTGCTGGCCGGCACAGGAACCCGGCATTTCCCAGTTTTACATCACATCTGCTGGGATCCCAACACATCCCACCAAAACCTGAGCGCGCCTGGGTGGGCGAGGCTGGCGCGGCATCTTCACGAGGAGCATCCCTGGGAGTGCCGATGTGGCTGCTCCGCGGCACGGAGAGCTGACAAAGGGGGCTGGCTCCGAGGGGAGATGCCAAAATGTGCTGGGGCCAGGGGATGAGGTGCCAAAAGAGGCTGGGTCCGAGGGGATGAGGTGCCAAAAGAGGCTGGGTCCCGTCCTATCACCCGGGCTGCGCTGCAGGCTCTGTTCACAGGCGCGGTCCCGCTACTGACCGCCACGGGAGCTTTGACCTGCTCCGTCTCCGACCTGGGCCGGTTCACCCCTCCTTAGGCGACCTGGTGGCCCCCGGCTCCCCCAGGGCCACCATATCGATGCCGGCCTTAGCTTGGACGCCCGCTCGGCACAGCGCACGGCAGCCCAGAACCCCCGGGCTCAGCGATCCGCCAGCCTCAGCCTCCCCGGAGCTTGGATTACAGGCACAAGCCACCGTGCCCGGCTGCTCCCGGCGCTGCCTCCGCTCCCCGTCAGCCCTGGAGCGGCTCCTCCGGCCTCGGGAGCTCCTCAGGGCTGCAGCAGCACCGTGGGAAGAGCAGCAGGCACAGGGAGCAAAATTTAGCTCTTCAAGTGAGCACCCAGCACAATGCTTGGGCTTAGACAGGGCAGGTTGTGCTGGTGTAGGCTGAAAATTTAAGTTCATGGTCCTGCTCTGGGATGTGCCCAGAGAGAGCTCAGAAGGATTTACAAATACTCTGAAGGGCAGCTGCTCCCTGCAGGTGTAATGAGCTGAATGATGCTCAGCAAGGGATACAAAAATAACAAAAACCTAAGAAGGCAAGGAATAAAATTCAGGAGCTCCCTGCTTTTATCCATTCCCTGCCATAACAGGCAGCTGCCTCATTCACTGAGGATTTTTTATCTTAACTCTGTGTTTTGCCTCTGTCAAAGTGTCCTGCCCAGGTATCCCATGGGAATAACTGCAAAGTGTCCTGCCCAGGTATCCCATGGGAATAAGTGGCTGCTCCCTCTCCTCCATGGATGGCTCATGGAATTGTGCTTCTCCAGCACAGAGGTCAAGGCAAGGGTGTCCTGCCCAGGCAGGGCCACACCTCCTGCCCTGCCAGAGCCACTCCGAGGTGTCCGAGCACTTCCTCCAGCCCCTCCCGAGCTACTGGAGCAAAGTCCAGGGCTAAAGTCCACAGGACAATCCCATCTCCGAGAAGGAAAATAAGATTTTCCCCAGTGCTGCACAAGCCTGAAGCATTAAGGGTGTCAGGACTGCACAGGAGAGATCCCAGACCTTGTTCTGGGCTCTTTTTATCTCCTTAAGGAAGAGCTGTTGGTGACAGCTGGAGTTTTGGCTAAAGGCATTAGGATAATGATTTAGGGATCAAGGCATGAGGAGAGGGGGGGCTTGGCATCCACAAACAGGGGAGAAAGGCAAACCATCCCCACAGAAACAACACTGAACACATCCAGTAACCCCTTCTCCTGCCACTGACACAGGGGTTTTTCCTCATGTGAAAAAACCACAGCAGGAGGGATTTGGGAGAGCAGGGGCATGATTTCCTGAAAAAAAAATGTGATGGGAAGGGGCTTGGCAGCCTGAGGAAGGCCCAGGCACAGGGAGGATGCAGACAGAGGGTCTGACAGAGCTGGGCAGCACCAAAGCAACAGCTGAGATGGCAAATGAGCCCCCTCGGGCTGGCACAGCCAGGGAGCTCATCCCGGAGCCCAGGGGCTGCCCTGAGCTCATCCCGGAGTCCTGCTCTGCCCTCCGGAGCTCATCCCGGAGCCCAGCCCTGCCCTCTGGAGCTCATCCCGGAGCCGAGGGCCTGCTCTGCCCTCCGGAGCTCATCCCGCAGCCCAGCCCTGCCCTCCGGAGCTCATCCCGGAGCCCAGGGCCTGCTCTGCCCTCTGGAGCTCGTCCCGGAGCCGTGGACCCGCCCAGCCCAGCGGGAGCAGCTGCCCCAGGATCCCGCTGAGCTCCCCGCGGGAGCTCTGTGCACAGCCAGGGCTAAGCCAGGCTCCAGCCCCACAAATCACCAGCCTGGGGATCGCGCTGAGCTCCAGAACTCCTCCTTCCAAGGGCCAGGCCACCAGAGAGGCACGGAATAGAACCACACAACACCCGGAGCTGAAGGGATCCAGAAGGACCATGGAGTCCAGCCTCTGGCCCTGCACAGGACACCCCAAAATCCCACCATGGGCCTCAAATTATTCCTCTTGTTAAGGCTTCAGGATTTTCCAGGCTGGTGTTGCCATGGTGGTGATCCAGGATTTTGGCAGGTGAAGGTTTGGTCAGGCAGTATCCACCTCCCTCTTCGTTTCTTCTCTCTGCTCCTGAGAACACCCTGGGAAAGGAGGAGCCAGCTTTGCCAATAGCACCTGTAGAGACATTTGGATGTACTTAAGATATATTAGAAACCCTAAATATTCTGGAATCGTAGAATCCCTGAATGATTTGTATGGAAGGGGAGCTTAAATCCCATCCCATTCCATGGGCAGGGACACCTCCCACTGCCCCAGGCTGCTCCAAGCCCCAGTGTCCAGCCTGGCCTTGGGCACTTCCAGGGATCCAGGGGCATCCAACAGTGCTTTTTTTGAGTGTGGGGTTTTTGTGGGTTTTTTTGTTTTTTGTTTTTTGGGGGTTTTTTTGAGGTATTTTACCTTGAAAATCAATCAGCAGTGTAAGACGGAGCTATATGGAGTAGAGAGTGCCCAGAGGTGCATTTCTTTCCCTGAGGATGGTTACAGGGAGTAGATTTATATATTGAAAACCTGATTGCAATACCTCACCACCCTCTGAATAAAGAATTCCCAATTCCCAATCTCCCACCCATCCCTGCCCTCTGGCACTGGGAGCCATTCCCTGGCTCCTGTCCCTCCATGCCTTGTCCCCAGTCCCTCTCCAGCTCTCCTGGAGCCCCTTCAGGCCCTGCCAGGGGCTCTGAGCTCTCCCTGGAGCCTTCTCCCCTCCAGGATGTCAGACAGGTTTTCCTCCTTGAGAGGCCACTTTGGAGAATCTCTTCCTCACTTCCCCAGGGCACTGGAGACCAGGACAGGGCTTTTTCCTGATGATACCTGTGGGATTTTATTGGTGCTTCAGGATCCTCAAGGCATCATTTCAGCACACTGGGGCTCACAGAGACCTGCTGCAGTCAGGATATTTTTTGCTCTATTAAATTTCATCTGTGGTGACAAATTTCCACCTCACAGTGGCTAAAGTTGCTCTCTTAACAATAAGGGCCTGTCTTTCCCAACAAATTCCTGTATTCTCCAACACCCCTTCCCATCTCCGCTTCTTAACCCAAGGATGGGAAGATCCAGGGGTGTCTCTGATGCCACTGCCTGTAGCACACACACACACACACACACACACACACACACACACACACACACACACACACCTTTGGAGGTCTCAGGTTCAGCTTCCTGCCAATCCCAGCTGCTGCTGCAGCCCAAATCACAGGAAACAGGGCTGAGACATCCATGGGAACCATCCCCACCCCTCCCTGCCCACAGGGAGGCAGGACCAGGGCCAAGTGCTCTGGGAAAGGCTTCTCTCCCTGAGTCACCCCAGCACAGGACACTTGGCCCATTGTGTCAGATATCTCCATGACAAATCTGCCCCTGGAATGCCATTGTTGTATCGAGGATGTAATTTGTTTTCACAACAGGAGAATTTATCTAACACAGATACTAAAGCCAGAGCTGTTATTATATTCCCTTTTCCTTCCTTGGAAAGCCACAAAGGTCTTTGAAGGATCAGGGAACAAAGGCTTTTCCCATCTCTGTCAGGAGGGAAGCAGGGAAAGATGGGCTGCACCCCTCAAAACAGGTTTGACCCGATGGTCCACAGTGGCTGGAATTTGATTTATAGCCAAAGAGATAAAAATTATCTAATTGATGAGCATCAGTTTCCTCAAGGTTTGGTTAATCTGGTGTTTCACATTGCTGTGACAGCACCTGGACCTCTGGTGGAGGGCAGAACATGGAACCACAGCCTGCAAATCCGTGGAAAACAATAAATGCAAACCTTGGTACCTGCACTGCCCAGGAGTTGCTTCTGGATAAGGAAAGATAAGGAAAGATAAGGAGCAGCCAGGCCCAGCTGAGCCACCACAAGGTCCCACAGGTATTTGCTGCCCTTCTCCCCAGGCTGTAAGCCCTAATCACTTTATAACCATGATTGCTTTTTACCCTCTGGGCTGTAAATCCTCAGCAGGTACAGGGACAACCCATCCACTGACACAGCATCAGCCAGTGCTGGCTTTTAAAACACTCACCTCGTTTTTAAAACACTCACCTCATTTTCAAAACATTTAACTCACTTTTAAAACACTCACCTCACTTTTAAGACGTTCAGCTCACTTTTAAAACATTTAACTCACTTTTAAAACATTCAACTTACTTTTGAAACATTTAACTCACTTTTAAAATATTTAACTGACTTTTAAAATATTTAACTCCTGCAGGCTACCCAGTAACTCACTGGGGGTTGCCAAGGACCTGAGAAGGGTTTGAATTCTCCAGCAGGTGTGTGAAACTGAAGCCCTCCTAAGAGCTCACGTTTTTCAGGTAATTTAGAACATATTTGGGTATTTTGAGTGCTTTTTTGGTGTATTTTATCTTGAAAATCAGCCAGCAGGGTAAGGCTGAGCTCTATGGAGTGGACAGTGCCCAGAGGTGCACTCCTTTCCCTGAGGGTGTCACAGGCCCATCTGTAAATACAGATTTATATCCATCCTGAGGGGAAGAACCTGCTTTGCTCAGACCATCACACTTCATCTGTGGTGACAAATTTGCACCTCACAGCAGCTAAATCTCTCTGTTAAAAATAAAGGCCTGTTTTTCCCAAACAAATTCTCATTGGAAAGGCTGTGCTCTCCCAGAGGCTCAGCAGGGACTCAGCAGTGGGATCCCTCAGACAGCAAAGCCTTTTTTTGCTTTTCTGAAGTTATTTCCATTTGCTTCCTGTTTACCCTCCTTCCCGTGCACTCACGGAAACCACCAGGACTCCACTGAACTGTTCCAAAAGTAGGTGGTGCTCTGTCCCCAGCTTCTCCCCATTCCCCGTGGGACTGGGAACCGGGAGCTGCCAGGACTGACTGCACTGAGTTCATCAGTGACTAATTTGAGATCTTAACTACCCAAAGTGCTGAGTGCTCAAATGGTTCCTCGCTATCTGTCCTCCTCAAGAGCAGGAATATTTGCTTTAAAAGCACAGCCAGGCCATGGCAAATCTTCCCCTGGTGAGGTTGGGAAGTTTTCCTGAAGGGCAGGGAGGATCCTTGGGAATGAATCCCAGCACAGGTGGAAAAGCATTTGAGTGAATCCCATTTCTCTTCTGAGGAAGAACTTGTTACTGTGCAGTGACCAGGCACTGGAACAGATTGCCCAGAGAGGAGTCTGCACTCCTGGAGACATTCCAGACCCAGCTGGGCACAATCCTGGAGCAGGGAGGTGGCACCAGGTGACCCCTCTGTGGTCCCTTCCAACCCGAGCTGCCCAGGGCACGGAACCACATCCCCCCATCACTGTGGGGTTTCTGTGGGAAGAAGGGCAGCTCATCATTCCCCTCTGGCAGGTTTGGAGCCGTGGACGATCATGGGAAGATCAGGTTTGGGTGCTCTCAGTGTCACCCAGAGGCAGAAGCTGCAACCACAGCCCAGAGCAGCTCAACTCAGCCACGGGCCCTGCCAGGGATCCAGGGAAAGGAGAGGAGGCTGCCCTAGAGCAGAGGCTGGGCAGAGTTCCAGAATAAAGCAGGGATTGATTCAAAGCATCTCCTCCATGCATCCACCTTGGGCAGCACAAGAGCCCAGCCAGGCCTGCACCCAAGATGAACCAAAATGGCCCCAAAATGCACGGCTGGGCACGGGGTCTCTCCCTGGGATCAGTTCTGCTCCATTTGCACCTTGCAGTTCATTGTCCCATTCCAGCTTTAGCCCCTGCAGTCCCACCCTGCTTGTTTTTCTCTCTCCAGCCCACGGGGTTTGTGCTCTTGGGCTGAGGTTTGGATCATTTGTCCTTGGTGCCCAGCTGGAGCAGGAATTGTTTTGTCTCCCTGCTCTGTGCACAGAGCTCACCATCCCCTGATATGAAGCCCAGACCCACACACTAAAGCAGCACAGAATGTGAAAAATAGAAAAGCTCAAACCTGAGGCATTGTTAGCAGGCAGAGGGACAACAAGGATTGGAGCAGGGGCACTGGGAGGGGCCGATCTCCACAGGACTCCAGGGCAGGAGCAGCTCAGAGAAACTCTGGCAGGGGCTGCACAGGTCCCATCACTTTTCCAGGAGGGAAAGGACAGAAGGAGTTCAGAAAAGCTTTCTGCCAGGTGAAATGGGCAAAGCCAAAGCAGGCCAAGCCCTGTTTGCACCCAGTGCCCAGGGATGATGGACAATGCAGTCTCCAACAAAACAAACAAAGCCAAGATTCAAGAGGAGAGGCCCGAGGAACAGCAGGGCTGGGTGCAAAGTGGGGAGCGGATGATGGAAAGGGAACTTCCCCACCCTGCAGGTGCTCATTCCAGGGGGTTTTGTGGTACCCTGAGGGGGTGACACAGCCCCCAGCCCCCACCCTGTGTTCCAGCACCTGTGCTTTATTCTCACCTAATCCCTGAGATCCACGCTCCTCACCTGCTGGTCCTGGAGAAAGCCCCAGAGGAGCCTCTCAGCCCTTACAAAGGAAAGCAGAACAACCTCAGCACAGTCACACCCTCCCCTCAACGCTCTGCACTGTCAGAACAAAAGCACCAAAAGTCATTTCCTGACAGCACAAAAAGCTGCTCTGAGGCTGAGGGAAGAACTCAGATTCCGGCTCATGGGCAAAGGAAGGACCTCAAAGCTCCTGGCATCACCTTTCTCTGCTGTTGTAACCCTTGTGGGCTCGTGCTGCCTGACTGAATGAACTCAGCAGCACAGAAATGGTCACACTGAGCAGAGCTGAGTGAAAACCCAGCAACACCCACAGCCTGATGGTAATTTTAGCCCTGCAAATATTCAGCTCTCTGTTTAGATAAATATCCCATGCTAGTGAGAGAGGAGACTGAGCCAGCTGCATCCAGCAGGACCAGGGCTTGCTGGAAATCCCAACCCAGTGTGGTAATTAGCAGCATTATCTGCTGGTTTAATCAGCAGAGGTGAACTCTGGCAGTGCCCGGGCAGGCAGGGACACTCCTGAGCCCTGGGGTCAGCAGGCCATGCCCTGGCACAGCCTCTCACCAGGAGAGGCCATGGATGCTGTGTTTGCCTTGGCATCCTCCCTTTGGCTCGCTGCAGGAAAGAGCAAAGCCTTCCTCAAAGAATCCTCCTGACATCACAGAATCATGGAAAATCCTGAGCTGGAAGGGACCCCAGGGACCATGGAACAACCCCTGGCCCTGCAGGGGAAGAACCTTTCTTTCCCTATCTCCAAGCTAAACCTCCCTACACAGCTCCAGCCCTTCCTGTCCCTGCTCACCAGAGGGAAGATCCCTTATTAATTGATCCCTTAATAATTCTGCAGTTTAGGAGACCTCCCGATCTCCTAAAGACACCAAAGCATTCCCTTGGCAGCTGCAAGAGGGATTGCTTTCCACGTACCAGGACATCAGCCATAGAAATCAACCCACAGTGTGGTGGTTTTGAAGGGAATGGGAAGATAGAGTGAAGTCAATCCTACACAACCTCAAGGGAATGCACACCGTGCTCTCCAGCAGGAGACCCCAAAGTGACCAAGTGGGAGGTGTCCCTGGGTGTCCCTGCCCACGGCAGGGGTGGAAGGGGATGGGCTGTAAGGTCCCTTCCAACCGGCACCAGTCTGGGATTCCACGGTTTTGTGGGATTTGTGTTCCAGGCGCCGCTTCCCCCATTCACTCCCCGAACTCAGGAGCAGCCACCAACACAGGCGGGCACTCACAGGACCCGGGTGGGCACCCGAGCCCCGGCCCGGAGGAGCGGCTGGCACCGTTCCCGTGTCCCGGTCCCCGGCACGGCCCCGGGGCGGGGTGTGGGCAGGCCCGGGCGGCGGGACCGGCCCGGCGTGTGCGTGCAGGAGGCGCCGGGCCGGGCGTGCCCGGGCACAGCTCCGGGCACAGGGCAGGGACGGGCCCCGGCCGCCGCGGGGTGTCCCGGGCGCTGATCCGTGGAGTTTCACCCGCCGGAATCGCTGGGAGTGACCCGAGACAAGGAGGAGGCACAGCCCCGATGAGGCAGCGCTGAATCACGGGCGGAGGGGCTGGAAGGGCCCTCTCGGCCCGGCCCATGGCAGGGACACCTCCCACTGCCCCGGCCGCTTCCAGCCCGGCCTCGGACACTACCGGGGACCCGGGGGCAGCCACAGCCTCTCCGGGCACCTGTGCCGGGGGCTCCCCATCCCCGCTGCGCACAGCGCCCGTCCCGGGCAGGGTTTATCTCCCGGGCACGGCTCGGTCCCGGGCGCGGTCCCCTCTGGTCCTGCCCCTTTAAGACGCGCCCCGCGCTGACGCGCGATCGCGTGGCGCCTCTCCCCACTGCGGCCCCGCCCTCTCCGCGCGCCGCGCACGCGCGACTCCGCCCCGTCCAATCAGCTGCAAGGCCCCGCCCCCCCGCGGAGCCCCGGGGGCGGGGCGGCGGCGCAGGCGCAGGCGCGCGGGGCGGGCGGGAAGGCGCGGGCGGAAGGGGGGCGGGGCCGCGGCGGGGCGTGGCGGGGTCCGCGCGGGCGCATGCGCGGGGTGGCGGCGGGGCGGAAGCGGGCGCGGGCGCGCGCGGCCCCTTTCCGGCGGCGCGGGCGGAGGGAGCGGCGCGCGGGGCCCTCAGGTACGGCCGGGACGCTCCCGGGCCATCGCGGCCACTCCCGGTGCTCCCCGGCGCTCCCCGGCCCTCGGGACCCTCCCGCCGCCGCCGCGCCGGCACCCATGAGCTGAGGCGCCGCGGCGGGAGCCCAGGCAGGAGCGGGCGGAGCCGCCGCCGCGGGCCCGGCGGAGCAGCGGAGCCGCCTCCCCGCCGCCCCATGCGCGGCCCGCGCTGAGCCCCGCCCGCCCTTCCCCGCCGGGCCGGCGCTCGCCCTCTCGCCCTCCCTTGGATGCCGCCGAGATGGGCAAGGTGCTGTCCAAGATCTTCGGGAACAAGGAGATGCGGATCCTGATGCTGGGGCTGGACGCGGCCGGCAAGACCACGATCCTGTACAAGCTGAAGCTGGGCCAGTCGGTGACCACCATCCCCACCGTGGGCTTCAACGTGGAGACCGTCACCTACAAGAACGTCAAGTTCAACGTGTGGGACGTGGGCGGCCAGGACAAGATCCGGCCCCTGTGGCGGCACTACTACACGGGCACGCAGGGGCTCATCTTCGTGGTGGACTGCGCCGACCGCGACCGCATCGACGAGGCGCGGCAGGAGCTGCACCGCATCATCAACGACCGGGAGATGCGGGACGCCATCATCCTCATCTTCGCCAACAAGCAGGACCTGCCCGACGCCATGAAACCCCACGAGATCCAGGAGAAACTGGGCCTGACCCGGATCAGGGATAGGAATTGGTATGTGCAGCCCTCCTGTGCCACGACGGGGGATGGACTCTACGAAGGGCTGACGTGGTTAACGTCCAATTATAAATCCTAATGGGAGAGGAACTATTTAGTCTACAAAGAATTAAAGAAACAAAACAAAAAAAATTAAACAAACAAAAAAAAAGAAACAAAAAAAATTAAAATAACCCACGTGGCTTTCCAGAAGAATGATTCTCTACTGAAAAGTAAAAACAAAACCGCATCCATAGGATTATGATCACCTTTCTCCAGTTGCCACCCTTTCCTCCTGCACCCTTGGCTGGATTCCTGTTCTAACTCCTCCTGCTTGGCGTTAGGATGCTCTAACCTCCGAATGTGACACGAACACAGGCACTAGATGCTATGGCAGACTTCCAGCAAACAGGGGAAGGACACATTATAGACTTGCTAAGTAACTTTTTTTTGGTTTTTTTTTTTCTTTTCCTCTCGTTAGCCCTTTGCTGGTTTGATTATTTTGGGGGATGTTGGGGGAGGGGGTCCATTTTCAGTGTATGCTTTCTGGGTCTACTTTTTTGATTATATATATTTTTTTTCTCTCTCTTCTCTCACTTTGCTGTAGATTGCTACTTTTTTGCATTCTTGCAGGATATGTTGCTAGGTCGACTTCATCTAGTAAACTGAAAATTGTTGCTTAAAATCAAACTGCAGTCTGTCTTTTTATATTAAGGACTTTTTTTTTAAAAACAAAAAAAAGTTCTGTTAATCTGTAACTAAACAGTGACTCAGTCTGGCTCCACGGCTCAGGCTAACGAGGGGAATTCTTGCCTGCAGTGGCAGAGAGTGGGAATTCCACTGTAAGGTGTTCAAAGTGCGTGTCGGGCGCTGGGAAATGTAAGATCTGCTTTGGAATGTCAGCTGGGAAGTTCTGACCCATACATCATGCATGAGGAGGGATGCAAAACCAGCTCCCCACACCACATAGCAAACCAGGCATGAGCGATGCTGTAGTTCCAGGGCAGGCACTGGGCAGGTTTTTTGTCTTAAATGAGGTTTAGTTGCAGTTTTTTACTCCTTGGTGTCGGTCCTCGGGCCGAGGCTCTTTCCAGCAGATGCAGCAATAAAATGTTGCAATGAGTTTGACTTTAAATCAGATGTTTTGGCAAAAGTCCAGCTCTGACTTGCCTCTCGCTTCCATCTCAAGGCAGCTGGAGACACCTAAACCTTGAAAGGATTCCTGTTTCTTTCCAACAGCCAGAAGGAAATTGTTGTTGTTATTATTATTATTGTTCTTTTTCCATGCTGGAGCCTTGCGAAGGGGCGATTCCGAGCCGAGCTCTGCTCGAGCCCGGGGTTTCTGCCATCAGGAATGGCCATTTTGAGGAAATCACTGCTTGCTTTGGTTTTTCCAAGCCCAGCTGGAGGCTTCTGCCCGTGTCCCGGGGCTGCTGCGGTCCTGTAGCAAAGGGAACTAACGTGGATGTCTGAGGCCCATTGAGGAACTGCTCGTGAGAGCGGGGAGGGCAGAGAGAGAGAGAGAGAATCGACGCTGAATGTAAACTTCCATAATTAGTTCTTAAAGGGCAAAGCAGCTCGTTAGCCATGTCACAGCCTGTAGCTGGGACTGGCCAATCAAAAACCCCACCCAGAGCGAGTATTTGCATAAAAACTCAATCAAGTATTAATTAACGCTGGGTGCACAAACTGTTAAAGCAGCTGGTTCTTATTCAGCCTTAAGGATTAACTTCAGATTTCCTCAAGGAGTTAAAACTCCGTTGGGGAATTCTAGGAATGTATGCTACAAAACCAGAAGAAAATGGCTTTTATTTTCCATTTTTTTCCTTAATTGTGTTCTCTTTTCAAGAATATAAGTTTTACATGGAATTGGGGGCATTACACTACATTGCTGCAGTGGTGACTCTGCATGCTGAGTACCTTGTACATGGAGCTCTTACCAAAGATGTATGGGAAGATAAAAATCCTGAATTCACTTCTGAAATCCAATGCTTTGGAGCACTTCAAAGTCCTTTTAGAGTATGGTTCCAAAAAAAGACTTTTCTGGATGTGGGTTGCAAATGGGACTGGATGGGTTCTTGGTGCTAGAAGATAGAGCATTGATGGACTTTGTGAATTGTAGAGAGTCTGCAGAAGCTTAATGTAGAAATAACTCTTCCATCTCAGCCCTAAAGAAGAGGAAGTGAGATTAGTTTATTTTAATCCAAGGCTTTTTGCCATTGGGATATCATTGCTCTATTTTCTAGCTTTCGTTTTTCTTTTCCTGTTGCTGTAACTTAATGAACAGTGTGGTGGTATAAAAACTTAAAATTACAACAATATGGTTACTGTTTTCTTCTGGAGCATCAATAAAATAGCCAAGCACAAAGTAAATGCCTAAACTGGAAAACTTGAAGCTCTATTAATGGTTCTTGAACTTTCTTAAACCTATTCTCAGTCAACATGAAAACTTCAATACCTTCATTTTTTGTCTGAGTTGGTTTCCTGTGTTTCCAAGCGCTGGGGCAGCCTTTGCATTAAGTTGATTTTGCAATTTTGTATCCCCTTAGAAGTAACTTTGTAATTCTGTTTTGTAGGTGAAAGGAAATCGCTTTTGCTTCTGGGTTTTTAAAAAAATTTTTTTTTGGGTGGGGGGGAGTGGGGAGGAAGAGGTGGGGGAGAAAAAGTTACTGGAAGGTGTGGCAGAGCCGTCAGAAATAAACGGCCGTGGCCACCGAACAAAACCCCACAGGTTTCACTTCCAACACGTCCTTTCTAGGCTGTAGCAGGACCTCAGCACGAGGGAGTGGCTGTCAGTAGGATAAAGTGGGAATTCTGTACCAAACAAACCAGTCTGGAATTCCAAGTGCATCGATTTGTGTTCGTGTGAATTTATGGAGTAAGTTTTGAATGGCGTTCAATCGTGTCCGACCAAGTGACTGAGTTTGTGGCCTGTGATCTCCCTGACTGAAGTTCCCAGGAATTTTGTGTTCTCAATATGGCTGTAGTGTTGGTAAAGAACTAATAAGCAGAAAATAAAGCAATTATACAGCGGAGCTCTCCTGGTATGTTACTTGTATTGAATTATGAGAGAAGCAGAAAGGGGCAATCTGGTGCTGGACTCGGGCGCTGTGCTGGCATAAAGAGGGCTCTGTTCTGGATCTCCCAGATTGGAAGCCTGGCTGTAATTCCTTTGAGAATTAGATGAGAAAGTGGAAAAGGAAGATGCTGCTTTAATATTCCCACTTGAGCAAACTTTATTGTCAGGGCTCTCCAGCCTCGGTGCCGGCCCCACTTAAGTGGGGAAGGTGAGGGCAGGGAGGGGCTGTCCCTGCCGTGTTCCAGGCAGGAAATTCCCTGGAAAGGGCAGCACGAGGCCGGTGTGGAGCACAGGGATGGACAAAGGGGCTGATGAGTGACTAGGGGTGCTTGTGGAGTGACAGATGTGACGTTGGGACTCACTGGTGCCTGAGTAGGACTCGAGTGAGCCGATAAAAGGACTGGGGCAGGTGCTGGGGCTGCGGGGGGGCTGGGGAGCAGCGGGATATGGATCCTGTGACAGCTGCCATCCCCTGGGACAGGCAGGGGGTCACAGCCAGGGCTCTGCTCCGAGGCTGCTCCCACAGCTGCAGGTGCCAGGCCAGGTGTCAGCCCTGGAACTGTCTCCTTGCTGCAAAGCTTTGGGAATGCTCAGGAGCATCGTTACCTGCTCTAGTGAGCAGCATCCCTGCCTGTGGGACGAGCTGAGCTTTGAGGTCCCTTCCCACTCAAACCATTCCGTGATTCCGTGATTATCCAGCCAGGTGGGTGCAGGAGCCTTCCCCTTCCAGGGTGTTCAGGCTCTGCCTGGCTGTCAGACCAGGGTGTGGCTGTGTAAATGAAGTTACTCTGAGTTAATTAAACTGCTCGGAGCTGGGAGACAAGCAGGGGAACCGGTGTCTCTCTGGCTGCTGCCGTGAGTCACATTTCAAAATGCCGGCGCTTATCGCGCCCCATCGGAGCGCGGTGAGCCCGGAGCGCACCGTGACTCAGCCCCAGCAGGGCCCTGTCCTCATGGACGGGCCTTGCAAAAACTCTGCCCACCATTCCTAATTGGAAATTATCCCTGTTAATGCAAGTCCTCCCAAAGGAATGTGTCTCGCTTTAAAAATGTTGTCGGAGCAGCTGGCGCGAGGGCTGGGAGAGCCCGGGGAGCTGAGGTGAGGTCCCTTCTCACTGGCCTTTGGGAATGGGACAAAAGGGACTGCCAGGAGCAGAGACCTTGCTGTGGATGTGGGAGCAGCCTCGGTGGGAGCTCTGTGACTCAGAGTTCCCTCTAACACTCGGCTGTGCTTTTATCTTGGATTTGCTTCTAATATCTGTCCAACCTGGCAGCTCGCTGCGGGCAACCTGAAATCCCCTCAGCTTTGGTGCTTTCTGGAAGTTCAAATAAAAACTTTCCCCCGGTCTCGTGGGGAAGCATCAGCTCCCAGGGGCTGTTGGTGAGTGAGTTCCAGCCCTGCTGACTGCTCAGTTCCTCTTTGAGGTCCTGCACATTCTCGTGTTTCGGAATTGCAGCTGAGCAAAGGCTCTCAGGGCTTCAGGCCCAGCCGAGCCCCACAATCCATCTCCCTTTCAAAAGGGGGAGCACCCCAAGAGCACCAGGGCGCCATTTGCACCCTGGGTGAGCTCTGGAAGGTGCAGGGTGAGTCAGAGCCCAGCAGCTCTGTGCAGGGTGGTTTGTACAGGCGGGAAATGGGGTGTGCTGGGGGTTCTCCAGGAAGTGGCTCTGCTCTTGCTTAAGAACAGGTATCTCTGGCCTCCTTAAGAAAGGAGGGGGAAAAAAGTCAAGATGTGACTCACTGCTGAGTCTCACAGTGGTTTAACAGGCTCTGGGCCCTGCTTTGCCTCAAGTTTTCCCTTCCAGAGGCTGCACTTCACTCCTCTGTTCCTGGTTTTTTTAGTTGCATCTTCCAAGACAGCTTTAGTTAGGAAAAATGCTTCAGCAGGGTTTAATGGGTGTCCTGTGAGATGGAAATTGGTGATGCTTGGAAATTGGTAGCACTTAGAACACTTTGTTTTCCTTAGGAGTTTTCAGGTGAGAGCAACCCCCAGGGGTGGCACCAACAGCTCCTGGATCTGTACAGGATCCCGGTGCTCCAGCTGCCTTTCAGTGGGTGAAAACTCCCTTGGTGGTTAAACAGAAAAAAGGAGGGAGCCAAGGTGTAGAAAAGAGCCTGAATTCCTGGCTGGGAGGGTGGGGAGGCCCTGGCACAGAGGGCTGTGTGGCTGCCCCTGGATCTCTGGAAATGTCCAAGACCAGGCTGGACAGGGCTTGGAGTAACCTGGGACAGTGGGAGGTGTCCCTGCCCATGGCTGGGGTGGCACTGGATGGGATTTAAGGTCCCTGCTTGAACCATTCCGGGATGTTATGATGTTGTGAGCTCCTAAAATTATCCCCATGTTGTGCCTAGAGTGGATTCCTTGTTTGATTTTCCATGCATGGACCAGGCACTGGCTTCATCTGAAGTTTCTGATGGAGCAGGAGGGGAGGTTTTCTCTCTCATCAGTGCAAGGCATGAAAACCTGTGGAAAGCTGCAGCAAATGCTGCAAGAATCAATGATTCTGCAAGAATCCAGTGATTCTTGAGCTGTTCTGTGAGAATGCACTTTCATTTCACATCTTGGGGGAAAAGGTGAAAACCTCAAGCGGCCTCTGTAGTTACAGGAGAGTAGGACACAAGGAGGGCTGGCTGGGAGACCTCAGAAGGAAGGGAAGCAATTTCCCAGGGTTATCCTGGATTTTTGAGAAGACCACGTTGCTTTTTTTATGGCTGAGCTCCAGCAATTCTCATGCCACGAGGGTCCCTCAGAAGAAGGCACCTGCCTGGATCATCACTGCAGGGGACGAGAGGAGCAGAGGGAAGCACCCAGAGCCAGTCCAGCCCCAAAATGCCTCTGCCATTCCTGCAAAGCCGCTCCTGGGGAAGGAGCTCATTCCATGAAGGCTGGGAGTTCCAGGCTCTGCTGTGCTGACAGCTCCTAACTGGGCAGCACCGTGTGCCTGCTCCAAGGGAGACTTTGCACTTTGGGAGTGGAATGTGGGATTGCAAAGTCCCTGTGCTGCTGATATTTGTTCTTTTTGCCCTGAGGAGTGTTGTACATTTTCCCCCAGGAAGGAAGGGGCTCCTGTGGAGCAGCAGGACCCTGAGGCTGGGCATTCCCACCACCACCCACCACTGGAGCGGGATGTGCCCACAGTTATCCCATTAGCTCAACATCTGCCTGGATGCCTTTCCCCACAGGGGCTGGATTAGGCTGGAACTGACCCAGCCCTCCAGGAAGCTTTTCCTATCATGTTTTTGTGGCTTTCAGGCTTCTGCCCTGGCTGGAACCAACCCCAGCACCCGCCTCACCCCGCCAAGAGGGAGCTTTGGCAGGCCAGCAGGGAGCTGGCTTTACCTTTGCCTCCAAAGAATGTCTGTGGAGTGTTCAAATTCCATCCTGGGTATTCTGGAGCTACTCATATTTTCAGTAGAATGAGTTTTTTGGGCTGTGATGACCTGATCAGCACTAAAAATAGGAGCATGTGGGTAGGGAGGTGAGGGCCAGCAGCAGGACAGACATTGCTGGTGTGCTCAGTGGCTCCTTGCTGCCTGACACGAAGGTTTGGGATGATCTTCCCTGGCATCTGCTGGCTGATGAGCCAAGAAGAGCCAAGCTCAGCAAGGACTGCTGTGGAAGCCACTGGCCCCTGGTGCTGTGCTGTGGAAGGAGCTGAATGGCTGCCAACGAGCTGTCCCTGGATCTCTGGCTCATCTTACAGCCTTGGACCCTTAATGAATCCAAAGTCCTCCAGCCCTTGCCTCCAAACATTCTGTGAGTGGCATTTGAGAGCCAGGGTCACCATCCAGGCTGGGCTCTGGTGATGCTCCTGGGCTGCTCCTGCAGCTCTGGATCTGCTCCTGGCCATGCTGGCTGCAGTGCTCTGGCCTCTTTAGGGAGGGCTGGGGATGTTGCAGGGAGTAGGGCAGAGGTCTGTTCTCCTTTAAGGAACACTGCCAGCAATCTCAGGATCTGCTCCTGCCCTGCCTGTTTGGCTGATGCCTGGTGGAGAAATCCTGCTCTGTGTTTTCCCCTGGATCTGAGGTTACACTTTTAACCACAGCACCAGAACTTCCCAGCTTTTCATTTCATCATGGCCATTATGATGATTTTTGGCAGGGGATGCATCTCCCCATCAGGACGAGCTGCAGCTTTCCCACCTTGTTTGGAGTGACCTGTGGGTTTCCCTGACCCAAGGCCTGCAGGTCAAAGCCTGGAATCTCCTGCTCTAATGCCACACTCGCTTTTTCACCCCTCACCATTCCAGTGTGGCCCCAGCCCCGCTCTGCCGTGAGGGAGAAGGGGCTCCACAGCTCCTCTTGCCTTCTCCAGGCTCTCCAGCTCCCGGAAACGCTCCCAGTAGTGAAACTGGTTAATCACGTTGTCACTGGAGGAGTGCTGGCATCCAAGAGGGATCTGTGGATTAACTGGTTCCGGTGTTTGCCAATTTCTCGGCAGCCTGATGCATTATTCAGCAGCCGGGCTGCTTTCGGGCCTTCGGAAAATCTGGAGCTTCCCAACACTTGAGGGTTTTTGAATTGACGTCTCCTTGCAGCTTCCTCCTCCCTTGGATTGCCAATTAACCGCGGGCAATTAAACACCAGAGCCGGAGTGTTTTGCCGCCGGTCCCGCAGTCTGCAGAGGAGGCTCGGGGCACCTGCAGCTTCCTCCTGGGCTCTATCCCACCTCCCAGCATCCGCCCCGGGAAACCAGGTGCTATTGAAGGCATGGCATCGGTGGACTCCTTTAACATCTGCAACTCCCCGGCATTCCCGGGTTGCCAAAATTGTGCGCGGCGGCAGCGGGGAAGGCTCGGGGACAGCCGCGGCTCCGGAGCAGCCCGGTCCCAAAGCTGCAGTTCAGGCCGGAGCACTTGCAGATGGCAGATAGGGAGGGAGAGGTGACTCACGGAGATTAAATATCCTCGTGGGCAGCGATGGCTCAACACAGCAACGGCACTCACTGCCGGCTCCGGCATTCCTGCTTTTCTTTTGCCTCCAGGTAGAGGGGAAAACTGGGAAAGGCAGAAGCTGTGGTAGCTGGGATGGCCCTGGGGGAGGCAGGGGGTGGAGGATGAAGGGACAAGAGGACAGAGAGGCACAGTAGTGCCGGGGGGAGGTTCGTTCTTCCTCAAACACGTTTATATCCATTGGTTTCGATGGCAAAGCCCGGATTGCCGCATCCTTTCCCACGCCGCAATCCCGGCGCTGACTCGGTGCCAACTGAAGGCGCTTGCGGGGCCATCGGGTCCGAGACAACGAATTTCCATCTTCTCTGACTGTTCCAGGCACTGCAGAGTTGTTGTCAGAGCCTGTTCCCCGTTTTGGAAACATAATTGGAATTATGCAAATCCCGGTGCGGCACCGGTGAGTGACTGACGCGCTCCTCGCCCGCAGTTGGGCTCTTGGAGCAGGGAAGGCCGGCTCCATCCCGGGGGCACCGGGGGCTCAGCCCCGCTCCTGCTGTACCTCCTGAGCATCCCAGACCATTCAGTCCCGCTCCTTCCATAGATCCTGAGCATCCCAGCCCTCTCAGCCCAGCTCCTTCCATAGATCCTGAGCATCCCAGCCCTCTCAGTCCCGCTCCCTCCATAGATCCTGAGCATCCCAGCCCTCTCAGCCCTGCTCCTTCCATAGATCCTGAGCATCCCAGCCTGCTCAGCCCTGCTCCTTCCATAGATCCTGAGCATCCCAGCCCATTCAGCCCCGCTCCTTCCATAGATCCTGAGCACCCCAGCCCTCTCAGCCCAGCTCCTTCCATAGATCTGATCATCCCAGCCTGCTCTGGCAAAGCACAGAGCTCACTCCTGCCCGAACACCCCGTGCTTGGAGCTGTGACACCATCACTCGGCCATGCTGGTGTTGCCAAAATTCCTGATGGTCGGGGGCTGGAGGTGTTTTGGGGATGTTGAGCTTCCCAGTGGCAGCTCGGGGGGCTGTTTGGTGGGAGCAGAGTGGGATCTGGAACACAAGGCTTGAGGGACTGGAGCAAGACTCCGTGTGAGGGTTGGGACTCCGCTGCTCTCCAGACACGTGGTAGGATCGGGCTGCGGTTCCCACCTGGAATGTGCTTTGGGGCTGGGAGCCAGCTGGGTGCGGGGAGCTGCTCTCGGGCCTCCGTGGCTCGGCTGTGCCGGTGGGAGTGGTCCCTGACCCACTCCTGGGAGCGGGATCCCGGGAAGGGCTCGGCCTCACACACAGGGCTGGTGCTGCACAAAGTCCTCCCGTGAGGAGATCTGCGTGAGGAAGGAGGGATTTTGCCAAAATAACAGCACTTCCCCCCCCACACCCATCTCAGCCTTTCCATCCGCGCGTCCCGCAGCGGTTCCTCTTTTAGCACCACGTCTCCTAAAAAAAAAAAAGTGTTGACTGCAGCTTTTCTGGAGGCTGCAGCGCTCCCGCCCCGCTGACTGCACAGCTCTTCCCAGCCTCCTTCCCGCTGCGGTTCCCGGGCTCAAGGCAATCTTTTCCGGTCTGATCGCATGGCCAAGGAATGTACGTGCACATACAGCGAGTCTGGAGTCAGCTCAGTGCCGGCAGCCAGGATTTTGGGAGCAGCACGGGGGAAAAACGATGCCCAAGCTGCTGCTTCCCCAGCTCCCTTTGGGACTGGGACGTCCATCCAGCTGCCCCGTCCCCGACCTCGGTGCCTCTGCCCGTGTTGTGGGTGTGTGGCAGTGATTTCTGCCTCTCCACGGTCTATAAAGTCTTGGCCAAGTGGAACAAAAATATTCAATCCTGTTAGTTTGGGAGGTAATTCCAGCTAATAAATAAACGAGGTTGGGAAAAAAACGCCGGTGATCCGGCGTGGCCAACGAGCGCATCATCAGCACTCCCCCAGAGACGCCGTGAGGGGGATGAGGGTAATTAACAAAGCAATTAATGCAAGATAAGAAGCTGCTTCCCAAATACACAAGGAAATCCAGACTCCAGCTGTGCTGGCATTGCTTGTGCTGGCAAAGGCCTTGTCTGGGTTGGGAGGGGGATGGATGCACGTGGCGTGTTGGTTTGCAGGATCCATTACCCAGGAGAAGCAGCAGGGTGGGGATTTGCATCCCCCAGCAGGTCCCGAACCTCTCCTTGAGCTTTGGTGGGATCTGTGCTGCTCCCTCAAAATAAAGCTGGAAAAGGCCAACTGGAGCAGGAGGACCAGCAGCTCTTCCCAGCTGCCAGGGCTGGGTGATCCAGGGCTGGAGCTCCCTGAGCATCTTTCCAGGCCAGCTGCTTTGTCAGCTTGGAGCTCTTGGAAAGAAGAATGGGATGATGTTTCTGCAGCACAGCCAACATCCAGCACGCTCAGCTTGGCTGCAGTCCATGCGTGGGGCTGTGCTCAGGCCTGGAGCTGGATGGAAATGCCTTTAAATGTGGATCTAAATTGGATCTAAATCTATTTCTGTGCTGGGGGTGAGCTCAGGGAAAGGGGGGAAAAAACCCCAAAGACTGCTACTGGCTCCAATTGCAAAGATTCATATATATTTATATATAGATAAATAAATGGAAAGCTTTATCTCTATTTGTGTTGAATGAATCCCAGATTTTATGGATCAGATAAACCCGATGACACCACATGTCGCAGAATCCCAGAATGGTTTGGTTTAGAAGGGACTTGAAAGCTCATCAGTTCCAACTCCCTCCCATGGGCAGGGACACCTTCCACCACCCCAGGTTGCTCCAAACCCTGTCCAAAGTGGTCTTGGACCTTTCCAGGGATCCAGGGGCAGCCACAGCTTCTCTGGGCTGCTGGGGGCTCATGGCAAGGAAAAGCAAGCTCTGATGTGGCTCCAAGCGCTACCATGTGATTTTTTGGGCAGACACATCATCCTCTCTTGGTTTGTGGGAGACTCAGGAACTGGATCTGGGCATTTCTGCCCTTTCTTTACATAGTGTGAACCCTTGGGAACACCTCCCCATCTCCCAGCCGTGTCTTCCCAGCACAAACTTCCCTCTTCCCAAAATTATCCCCTCCACAGAGCTCTCACAGCTCAGGCTGCCCCAGCAGCGTTCTCAGGGCGTTGCCTGCGGGCCTTCCCACTGAATTATATTTAACACTTGGGTTTGGGGTGGGATTTTTGGGAAGGAAAACTGTTGCCAAGCAATGGAGCTGTGGCCTGGCTGTCTCCTCCCAAACTGAGAGTTAGAAGTGTGTGTAAAATATCTGAGACATCTCAAGTGGGGTTGCAGGAGGCTGGATCATGGGAATGTGGTGGAAAAGCTGCTGCTGGGCTTGGGAGAAGGTTTTCCTTTCATTTTCCAAAATGGGAAGTGGAGAGTTGTTTGATCCCAGAGGCAACAAGAGATATGGGGGATCATGAGAAATCCCCCAAGGGTCCTGTGGGGATGTCCCCATGGGTTTATACTCAGGACATGTCCTGGACAGCATTAATAAAACATTGGATTTTATCCCTAAAAGGAAGGTGGGACCAGCCCCAGCACGGAGATGTTGGGGGATCAATCTCAGTACCACAAACAGGAGCATGAACTTCAGCACTCACTCCTCAATCCATGGCACCCACAGTGGGTGTGGATGAATCAGAGGGGCAATACTGACCCACATCCCACAGCTGGGGCTGGCAGTGCCCGTTGGGCTCCCTGGGCAAGCTGCAGTGGGAATGGCAGTGCCAGTCTAGGGACTGACTTCACCCTGATGCCCACGGGCACTGCCCGCGCTGCAGCCCCAGGTGGGAGCCCCTGCTTTGCTCCAGGCCAGGAGCAGCCCCACAGGAGGGGTTCAGCTGACAGCATTCCAGAGGGATACAAAGTTTTCCTGATGTTTTCCCCAGCTGCTCAGCCTGGGAGGGAAATCCCACCGGCGTGCTTTCCTCATTAACCGCTGTCACATTTTCCAGGCAGAGCCTCGGTGTGCCAGGCGCTGATTTGCATCACCAGATCACAAGGATGTGACCTAATTAAATTTCAGCTCTTTTCAATATGATTTTCATACTCACACAGGGGGTTTTTTTTTGGACCTGTGGAACCAGCTGTCTCGGCAGGGACGTTTCAGGCTTGGAATGGAAGTGCAGAAAACATCTAATTTCCCACTGGGAGCGGCTGCGGAGGCGAGCTCTGGGGTCTCTCCAAAGCCTTTCCCTGCTCCCAAAGTTTGATTCACAAGAGTGAATTGTGTTATTTTTTTAGGGCAGATTTTTTTATTATTATTTATGCAGAGGGGAACATGTTAGTTAGTCCCACCCTCTTCCCATGCAGATGGATTTAGGTCACGCTGGGAAGAAGGGTGGGAGAACTTGAGGTGAACCACATCCCTCCTGGAACAAACAACCTTCCCAGGCTCAGCACTGGATCTTACAAGATGCCTCCAGTCAAGACAGGTCCCATCAAAACCCACCAAGGCCCCTCAGCACAAGGCAAATCCAACCATTCCATGCACCTAGACCTCCCCAGGAGTCTTCTAATCCCAAAAAAATATTACTTTGAGTCTTAAATTTCCCTGGGAAGGGCCCATTCACCAGTGAGGGTAACACAGGAGGGTATCCCAGCTGGATTTTTGGCTGAATAAGCAGAATCCCCCGTGTTTTCCCGTTGCTATGGCAAGGGGGAGAGCCGGGATTTTTGTGCATGGGTTGGTAAATCCGGCCCGTTCCGCATGGCTGATTCGCCCTCCAATTAATTAAGGGCATTCTTCACTTCCCCTCGCAATTAACATAAAGAAAACCCAATTAACTCCTGCACAGTGGACGCTGAGCACAGCCTTGGGCAGTGTGAAACCTCCCTGCTCTCCTGCAGGAAACATCCAAAGATTGCCAGGCTGACCACGGAGCCCAGAGCAGAGCCCAGAGCCTGTCGGGTTGCCATCCCACCCCCATGGAATCACCCAGTTTTCCCTGAGTGAAATCACATTCCTGGCTTTGCCACACCTGTGGATATTGGCTGCGAGCTGGGAATTGGGCTGGAAAAGGAGATTTGGGTGGAAAGGGAGATTTCTGACCATCCTCAGGCAGGCTGGTGCCTCTTCCCACAGCTCCTGGGCTGTGATGGTACAAAGGGCAATTCTCCTGATCCCTTGGTCACTCACCCTCCTTTTGTTATGGCTGAAGCCATGAGTCTGGGAGCAGTGTGGGAGCAGAGTCTGGGAGCAAAGTCTGGAGCAGGGTCTGGAGAAGAGTCTGGGAGCAGGGTCTGGAGCAGGGTCTGGGAGCAGAGTCTGGAGCAGGGTCTGGAGAAGAGTCTGGGAGCAGGGTCTGGAGCAGGGTCTGGAGCAGGGTCTGGGAGCAGAGTCTGGAGCAGGGTCTGGAGAAGAATCTGAGAGCAGGATCTGGGAGCAGTCTGGGAGCAGAGTCTGGGAGCAGAATCTGGAGCAGGGTCTGGAGCAGGGTCGGGGAGCAGAATGTGGGAGCTGAGTCTCTCTCAGTCCGTGGCATCCACGCCCCCTGGCCACGCCCGTAATCCCTGCCATGAGGTGCAGCCGGTATTTCCTGCTCCCGGACTGCTCCAACTTGCCCTGCTCGGCTCCGGCTGCCCCGAGCAGCTCCCGGCGCTCCCCGATGGATTCGGGTCCTGCAGAGCAGCGTGGCTGCAAGGACGAGCCGTGCTCTCTCCAGACTCCCAAAATAAATACGGGAGGAGGGAGGGGGTGGCAGTGCCCTGCCAAGATAAAGGGTGACACGGCCTGAGCTGGCTCCTGCTGCCTCACCAAGTCCTCGGGATTTGCCCCCAGGATTTGCCTCTGGAATTCCCACAACTTGAATTTGCCTCATCCAGGGGATGCCTGGTCTCTGAGTAGGGAGGTGACTTCCAGCTACTGTCCTATGTTGCTTTCTCACCCACACACTGGCTTCTGAATTTTGGGTTGGTTGGATAAACCATGGTTTATCCATGGTTTATCAGCTCCCAGATGACCTGGAGCAGATCCAGTGTCCTCCCCAAGCTGGGAATTGACAAAAATCCCAAGTGCTGCCACCACCAAGCTTTTTTTTTAATTTTTTTTTTCTAGTTTAACACTTTTTAGGTGTTTGTGTCCAGTGCATTGGACAAGCCCTGGGTTTGGATGAGGACAGAGCAGCCTCCTCCCCACAAAGGCACCTGGAGCATCCTTAATTTCCAGCCTGAGGAGAGCTGCAGGTTTGGCCATGGAGGGGGTCAATCCCATGTCCCCCGGGGCCACCCACGGCGCTGTGCCAAAGCCACCACACCAACCACCATCACACCGACTGCAATTCCTGAACATCCAGCCCCCAATAATCCTCGGGGACAAAAGACCCCGAGGGCAGCTCCCGCCCCCGCCTGTAATTCCTCCCCTTCACCCTAATCCCCTGCAGGCCCTTCTGTCGCAGCGGCCAAATCCCATTAACCGCGCAAGGACCGCGCTCAAGGGAAGCCGCGGCAGGGGTGGGAGGGTGGGGTGGTAACGCTGGGGTGGAGGAGCCATCTCTGCCTTGAGTGGGGTTTATTCCCAAAAAACAAAAAGACCTGAGAGCAGGGAGCTGTGTCTGGCCAGGGAGAGAGGGAGGGGAGGTGGTCTGGGGCTTGTGGCCATTGCTCTGCTGGCGGTGACTCTTTTGTCCCAGTTTCCCAGCTGGCTTGGTTGTGGTACCAGCTTCCAAGGCCCCACTCCAAACACCCCCGTGGTCCCACTCAGCCTCCAAGACTTAATTTCCACTTGCTCAGGGTTTGCCATGAGCCTCTGAGCTCTGTTTCATGTCTGGTTGCAGAGGAAGATGCTCTAATCCTCCTCCAACCTGGCAAGGAGGATGGCTGGGGATTGGAAGGATGTCCTCCAACCCGGCCACACTCCCAAGGGTCCCAAGTCATTTTCCCATGATCTTGTTTGCCAAGAAGAAGAAAAGACTCAGCATGGAGGTAGCACAAAATCAGGATGGTCCCAGTGAAACCCCACCAGAATCAGAGTGAAGAAAAAGAAAAACCAAAGAAAAACCCAACAGTTTTGGATTTGCAGCTTTTGCCAGGTTGAACTCAAGCTGCAATTGGGATGTGCAATCAGATAATTTTGGGATGGTGAAGCTCCTGGGATAGAAAGGAGGACAGGGGCAAGGGGACCTGGAGGGTGCACAAGCAGCAGAACAATGAGGAAGGGCTTTGGTGGGGGCATGGAGGATGTGCCAGGGAGATGCTGCTTTTCCAGGCACAGATTGGGTAGAAGGTGAATTAATGATGGTTGGCCCCAGGGGCTGCAGAAGGACCAGGCTGTGCCTTAAGTGAGGTGGAGGAACATGTGGAGGCTGAGTCACAGGGGACGAGGTCCAAGCAGCCAGGGGAGGCTGAGGGCAGCACACTGACCATGGCAGCTGCTCCCACACCTGAGCTAATGTTTAGCTTTGGACTTTGCCAAGTTGTCCAAGGGGCAAAGGAGGAGGAGGAGGAGGAGGAATGCGGGCAGGTGACCTGAGGGGGGTTGAGGGTGGCTGTGAGCTGGGCCAGTGCCCAGGGCTGTGACTCCTGCACGAGCTCTGGGTCAGAGGGAGCCACTTCTGGGTGTAGTTTCTGCTGGTTTGGTCCTGGTTCAGCAGGACATTCCCTGACAGGGCCTCGCTGAGCTCCTCCATGCAGCTCAGCCCTTCCTGATGTATTTTATTCCCAACACATCAGGCTCCAGACAGCATTTGCAAGGGCTGCCCTGAGGGGACACTGTCGTGGACAGGGTGAGGAGCCTGGTGGCACCACTGACAAGGCTGCAAACGTGTGCCCAGCACTGGCCCAGGGCTGAGCACGTCCCATTGGCCTGGATAACCCACCCTGGCAGGTGCCTCGTCTCTATTTAAACCCCCTCTCCTGGGATGTAATTAAGGACGTGCCTATTAATTGCTGTGTCACAGCAGCACGGATTGTCCCTGTCACCACCGGTGCTCCCTGGGCAGCTCCCACCGGACCACTGCCATGTGTGTCCCCTCCATCCCCATCACCTCAACATGCAGCATCCCAAACCTTCACATTTTGAGTTCTACCTTGCAGGCAATTTTGCACAGCAGCATTCTCCAATCCCAGATTATTCTAATGACACCGTGGAAGAGCTAAAAATAGCAGAGCAGCAAAGCATTTTGTGCCTCTCCCCCAGCAGCCGCCGCCGTCGGGAGTGCAGGGGAGCCTCTGAGGTGTTTGCAGGGAGCGTTTGGAGAGTATCACACCTCCCCTTTCCCTTGCCAGCCCTGGATCTTTAAATATCTGGCCCAAATCCACACAAGCCTGTAGCTGCTTAACTCCTTCCTTGCACTCAAATCCAAAGGAAATTGGGCACCTGGATGGGATGGAGAACATGGGGTGGTGGGTGCAAAACACACCTGCAGGAGTGACTCAGCCATGGTGTGGGTGGTGGGATCCTCTCGGCTTCCCTGAGGACCTCCTTGCTCCAGTGGGAGCTTTCCAGCTCCTGTGGGATGCACAGAGCCCACCTGCCCCATCCCACTTCACTTCCTCTCCTGCCAGGGCTCTCAGATGTCTCTGTCCTGCATGTGCCAGAAAATGCTGTGGGAAGCAACATCTGAATCCACACAGCTCTCCTTAAAATGAGCATCCCAAAATTGATGTACTCACCCAAAAATGGTGTACTCACCCAAAAAAGTGATGCCCTGCTCCCAAACCAGCCATGCTGGAATTAGCACCTGAACACACTTGGCAGGGTGAAGCAGCAGCCTGGGGGCAGCTGTTCCAGGTTATTTCTGTGTTGTTTGTTTTTTTTTTTTAATTATTTAAGGCATCCTATGGGATCCTGAACTCAGCAAGGGTGGCTGGAGCTTGGGAATCCCATGGAAGTGTGAACAACATTCCTCCACACAGCCCTGCCAGCCCTCAGAGCCCACCAGGCATCAGCTGGGCTGGGCAGGGGGAGCACAACCTGCAGAAACCATCACCAACTTCATCCATAACTTCATCCATAGGTTCAGAGCAGATTCCCATTCCTGCACTGGGAGTGGCTCCGTGCTGCACTCCGGGCACGGCAGCTGGGGCTGGCAGGAGGGCATGGATGTGTGTGGAAAGGCAGGGAGCAGCCAGGGAGACATCCAGCCTGGCATGGGCACAGCGGCACTGCGTGCCCTTCGGGGGATGCAGGGACCCAAACTGGAGGGGTTTGGGTGCAGGGACCCACACCAGAGGGGTTTGGATGCAGGGACCCAAACCAGAG
This sequence comes from Agelaius phoeniceus, assembly GCF_051311805.1. NCBI lineage: Eukaryota > Metazoa > Chordata > Aves > Passeriformes > Icteridae > Agelaius > Agelaius phoeniceus. The sequence goes on along the minus strand of NC_135270.1, from coordinate 62,558,552 downwards.
GGGTTTGGGTGCAGGGACCCAAAGCGGAGGGGTTTGGATGCAGGGACCCAAACCGGAGGGGTTTGGATGCAGGGATCCAAACTGGAGGGGTTTGGATGCAGGGATCCAAACCGGAGGGGTTTGGATGCAGGGACCCAAACTGGAGGGGTTTGGATGCAGGGATCCAAACCGGAGGGGTCTGAGCGCCTGCTCGGAGGGTGTCGGGCCAGGACTGCGGGACGGGCAGAGCGGGAGGAGAAGCGGCCGATCGCTGCCTCAGGGGGACAGAAACACCGTGAGCTGCCCCCAGGGGGACAGAAACACTGTGAGCCGGTGGCTGCCACGCGCCAGGGATGGCACTGGAGCGGAGCAGAGACGGATGAGTCAGAGGATTCGGGCACAATGGGAAGCGCGGGCTCAGCACGGCCGGGGACACGCAGGGACAGGGACATGCCGGGATAGGGCCTCAAGGCTGCCAGCGCTGTATCACCCTGAGCAAAGCCTTCTCCAGAGGGGAAAACGTGGCTTTTTTCCGCTCCCTGGTCACAGGGAGAGGAAGGAAATGGGTGAACTCATAGCAGCGTGCATGGAAAGGGCTCTGCCACGCGTCCTCCCCGCCCTGCTGGACACGGCGACACGGGGACACGGGGCTGTCCTGCACTTCCCCTGGCGCTGGCAGGGTACCAGGGACCACAGCCCAGCCTGGCTGCTTCCCCAGGCACCCCCACTTCCCTCCTGCCTTCTCACTTCCACAGCACTCCCTGTTTTATAGCTTTCCTTTTTTTATAAACCCGCAAAAAAGCAAACCCAGGAGCACAAGAGGATTAAGGAACAGGCACACCAAAGCAGGAGCCCTGTTTCACCTCCTGATCCCAGTCACCCCATAAGCCCTCAGCTGCTCCCACATTCCTCAGGGGAATGGGGAGGGCAGGAATAACTGGCACAGGATAATTACAGGGCTGAAGATGGAGGTGCTGCCTGGGCACGAGGTTCCAAAGCTCTCAGGGATGGGAGAAACCTCCCATGGCAAACCCGGGCTGGACCCAGACAACATCCCACAGGGGAATTTGGGAAACATCCTTCGAAAATGTTTCCACAGGCCAAAATAGTTTGACAGAATTTCAGCCACCCCTTTCTCTGCTCCTTGTCACCTTTCTTCCACTTCACACAGGGTGGGTGCTGGGAGAAGCTGATCCTCAGAAGAAGACACTAAACTTGGACACAAACATGGGCCACCATCACCCTGGAGGTCCTGGTCACTCCCTGGGGGCTGGAAACCACAGCCCTGGCTGCCCAGGGGTGCAGGAACAGGAGCTCCAGGGCCCCTGTGCTGCACAAACCTCATGGTTTGCATGGCCTCAGAAAAGAAACTCTCTTTTTTTTTGTTTCAGGATGTGAAAGGAGATCACAAGACTGTGGTCCCATGGCTTCCCCACCTCTGGATGACAGGACACTGCACCAGCAGCAAGCAGATCAATCTGACACCACTGCAGGAGGGGAAGGCTGGGATCCCTCTCCTAGCATCCCACACACCCTAGAGGCACTCGTGGGGCAGTGCTGGGCCAAGGAGCCACATGCACACCACCACTGTCACCAAGGAGTGACCCCATCCCCAGCCTGGGCTGCTGAAACACCTGGGGTTGGAAATCACGAAATTCCTGCATGGTTTGGGGTGGAAGGGACCTCAAAGCTCATCTTGTTCTACTCCCTGCCATGGGCAGGGCACCTTCCACCATCCCAGCTTGCTCTAAGCCCTGTCCAACCTGACCTTGGACACCTCCAGGGATCCAGGAGCAGCCACAGCTGCTCAGGGCACCTGTGCCAGGGCCTCCCCACCCTCACTGCCAAAAATTCTCCCCAGTATCCAGACTAACCCTGGCCTCTGGCAGGGGGAAGCCATTCCCCTGCTCCAGGCCCTCCATGCACTGCCCACCTCCCAGGGCCCCATGAGGTGGGGGGCAGGTGCAGCAGGGATGGGAGAGCCCCCAGATGTGACCTCCTGTCACTGAGCTGCTGAGTGATTGTCACCCTGCCGTTGTCACTGTGCCGTTTGCTCCTTGGCTGGGGCTCAGGAAGTGGCACAACAGCAGCAGCAGCCACACAATCAACCCAAGGCACCGTTTAACGGACTGGGAGCCCACTGCAGCCGGGGGGAGCAGAGCCACAGCAATAAAAACCCTTTTCCTTAATGCTGCAGGCAAGAAGTGGCATTTCCTAAGAGGAGAATCCATCTGTCCAGGCCTACAGGGCACAGCAAACGATTTCACAGCTGGGGAGAACACTTTCCCAAGCAAAGCCACCAGCCCTGAGGGATGAGTGGGAGCAGTCCTGGCCTCACAGTCCCAGGGGCTCTGCAGCAGCACCAGGAATCACCCATGGATGGCCAGAGCTGGACACCAGCACTCCTCCTGGCAGCTCCCCTGCACCTCCTGCTTGTCCTAGAAAAGGGAAAAATACCCAAGGAGCACTGAGGGCCCTGCAGTCTGTGCCTGATACCATGACAAGAAGCCATCAGTGACTGATGTGGCTGGTGCTGAGCTGGCACTGCACACCGTGCTCCCTCCAAGTGGAGCTGGAACAGCTCCCCTGGCTGCCACAGCCAGCAGTGAGCAGCCCAGCAGAGCCCCAGAGGCACCACGGGATGGTGGCACTGCCACTGCTGGCACCAGAGGGACAGGGCAGGGCACCCTGCAGGGCTGGGGGCTGAGCCAGCACAGGAGCTCTCCCAGGAAAATCACGCGTGACCTCTGCACCACAGCCCACACAGTTTCCCATGGCCGGGGCTGCTGTTGAAACCATGCCAGGAAATGATCCACAATTTAAGCATGACTTCAGGCAAACGCCTCAAACTCCCAAATGTCCCTGCCTGACACTAAAGCAGCTCCCACAGCAGCAGCAGCAGCAGCAGCAGCACAGGGAGGTTTCCTGCTCTCTCTTGTGAGGACAAAGCTCAGCAAGGTGAGGCACGGGGTGGGTACCCAGCTGGATGTGGTGGATTTGGTGCTGCTGGCTCCCACCACAGCCAGCCTGGAGGCAGAGCCCAGGGATGAGCTCTCTTACATGGAGAGCTGGGACAGATTTGGGCTGGCATGGCAGGAGGGACTGCCAGGGACAGGAATTGTCCTGAGCACCTGCTGTGCCCCAGAGGCCAGGCAGAGCCTGACTCTGTCACAACCAGACTTCTCCAAAGAACCCCTGAGTTCCATGGAAGTGGCACCAAAACTCTCCTAGGAATTAGGACAAGTCCAACTGGGACAAACAGGACAGGTGAGAGAACAGAGAGGCTGGCAAGAGGCAGGATCAGCACCTCCCTCACACCCTGTTTTCCATGAGAGCTCCACACCCTCTCCTAGCTCAGAGCAGGCAGCCATCAGCCCCTCAGCCACGATGGAGCTGAGCCCCAGCAGGATCTCATCCCCTCTCCCAAAGCCCTTTTTGCTCCCCAAAAGCAGCAGTTCCACGTGGTGGCTCTGGGGACAGGGCCCCGCCCTGCTGCCCTGGTTAGCAGCAGTTTCCTCTCCCAGCTGCAGCAGAGCAGCAGCACCAGCTGGGTTTTACACCCCCCTTGCCGGGTGCAGGCAGTGACAGGAGGTGACGCAGGGGGTGACACGACCCAGCCCCCTCCCACGAGGCCCCTGTCACTCAGGGACAGTCACAACCTGAGTGACACAGGCCCAAAGCTGAGGGCACAGCGGAGCAGCAGCCAGCAGGGAAGAAAAAGCACAACTTCTTCCCTTTTTCTTCTGAAGAAGAGATCCGAGCCCTGTGCAAAAGGAAGTGCTGGTACCACACATCCTGCAGATGAAACCCAGCTATTCCATCAGCTGCAAACCCTTGGGAAAAGCTGCTCCCCTCTGCACCACCCCCAGCACCGAGCAGGGTGCCAGAGTGTCCCAGTGTGACATCATCCCCAGCACTGCTGGGATTTGGGCATCTTTTCCTCATTTTTCTGCAATAAGAGCTTCCACTTGGGAAGCCACGTTGGTGTAAACATTCCAGTAAATCCCTTCCTGCAGGCCACTGGGTAATTAAGGAGCTCTTTTCATAACAAGGTAACAAATAACACGTGTGGTTTGACAAATTAAGTTCTCGTGTTCGCTAATCATGGCTCGGCAAGCCAGGACAGTGGTTTAGGATGTGGGAAGTTTGCAAGGAATTCTCTTACTGGAGATAAAGGGAGCCTGAACTCAGGGCAGGTGCAGGAAACTCCTGGGAGCCTGCAAACAAAACCAGTTTCTTACAGAAAACTCAGCCACAGTAACTTGTGCCTCTGTCACAGACCCAACTTCCACAGCTGCTTCCACCACAGAAAAATGAGAATTCCTGCAAAATTCCTCCTCTAAGCCACCACTGAGCTCCAAGAGGCAGAAACACCGAGAGCCACAAGGAACCTGCTCATCAGAATAACCTGAAGGTGTCAAACTTGAACACTGCAGATCCTTGCACCAGAAAAGCACAGGTGAAAACAAAAGGCAGAACAATTTTGCACACGTGTGTTTTATCTGTGCAGGAACCACCACCACGACAGCCCCAGCTCCTGGAAGGAGCCTCCCAGGAGGGAACGACACAGGAAGCACAGGATGAATGAACAACCCACATCTGAAACCCAACTCCCGTGCCCAAGTTTTATTGACCGGCCGTTCGAGCCACTCCCATTTTCCCCTCTCGGCGGTGCCCTCGGAGGGTCTCGGTCCCGCAGCAGCGCCGCTCCCACAGCAGAGGCACCGGCAGAGCCCCCGCGGTGCCCTCGGAGGGGCTCGGTGAGCAGAGGCACCGGCAGAGCCCCCGCGGTGCCCTTGGAGGGGCTCGGTGAGCAGAGGCACCGGCAGAGCCCCCGCGGTGCCCTCGGAGGGGCTCGGTGAGCAGAGGCACCGGCACAGCCCCCGCGCCGCTGGCCCGGCTCCATTCCCCGCCTCCCCGGGCCGCAGACACGGGCAGCCCGCAGCTGTCCGGCCGGAAGGCGCTGTCAGCCACCTCGGCTGCCGAGTGGGCCAGCCAGAAGCTGCTCCGTGCAGAGGAGTCACAAGCACAGCGCAGACAGTCCCTCTGTGGTGTTATCCCATCCCCGCTGCTCCAGAGCTCTGCCAGGGAACCCATCCTGTGCTCAAAGATCTCACGATGGGAAATTCTGTCAAGAGATTTTCACAAAGATGACAGATTTGTAAGCGGCCTGGTTTTGTTCAAGAGCTGAGCCTGCACGTTGTGTAGCCCAATATGCAAAATATTTTCTTCACGCTTCATCAGTTAACCCCAAAACGATCAAAGCAATCCTGGCAGCTGCTGGGCATCACATCTAGAGCCTGGTTTGGGGAGAGGGCGGCACAGCAGAGCCCACAGTGCCAAAAGCAGCACCAGGCATTTTATTTTTATTACTTTGGAGCCTCTAAACTCCAGTTTGGAGATCCCACCCCACAAGTGCATGGAAGCAGGAGACACGTGAAGCTCAAAGGTAGAGCTGAAGAGGAGGGCTGGCACCTGGAGCACCAGGTTTGGGAACAAAGCAGCTCCTTTGTACAGCAGGGCTGTGGCTCCACAGGGTCCCAGATTTCACAGTCAGACTGGAGCTCCACCTCTGGAGTGCTCACACTGTGCCAAGAAAACAGCAGCTCTGGGAATTGCTGGCAGCAGTTGCTGTGCTGGTGCCATGAACCATGCCAGTGCAGGGTGTCCCTGCCCATGGCAGGGGGTGGAATGAGAGGAGCTTTGAGGTCCTTTCCCAACAACCCAAAGCATCCTGGACTCTGTGCACCTACCACCTGCTTCCTGTGGATGCTCACGATGTGGATGTCCTCGCTCCGATACTCCTCGTCGTGCCTCTCCAGGGGAATCTTCTCCAGCTCAAAGTCCCTCTGGAGCAGCTGTCCCACAAAGAGCAGTTCCACAAAGAGCAGTTCCACAAACATTCCAGACATTCCCTACCATGCAGCACCTCACCCTCACTCAAACTGCTCCAGCACTAACTTGAAGCTACAGACATCTGCAATACTCCAGAAAATTCTATTTAAGCTTGTGGTAAAACACTCCTGGAGGGATTTAAGAGATGTGTGGATGTGGCACTTGGGGACATGGCTTAGTGGTGGCCTTGGCAGTGCCTGAGGGATGGTTGAACTTGATGATCTCAGAGGACTCTTCCAGCCTAAACGATTCTGTGAGTCTGTGATTTTGCTTCAATCCCTAACATGCTAAGCCAAACCACAGCACCTGCCGGTCTGCCAACCCCCTCAACTGAAACACAGAGGAGAGAAAAAAACCAGACTAAAATCCCCCAGCATCAGCTCTGGGCCGTGCTCAGATTGCCTGGGCTGAACCTGGCAAGGAAGGAAATCAAACACACAAAAAAAGCAGAAATCAGCCAGAAACACCAAGACCTGTTGAGTTTATTGTGGGAGCAGCACCTCAGCAGAGCCGAGCACAGCCCTCCTCACTGCCAGGAGTGTGAGGCACTAATTATCAAACAGCTGCTTTGATTAACACCAATTCCCTGGAATTCTCAGCCTTTTCATTTCCTTTTTTGCAATACTACAGGTATTATATATATATAACCCTGCACAAGAGCTGCTTCTCAGCAGTCACCACAGGTGCAGAGTTAAATCTGCACTGACCATTATCTCCCCACAGGTGTTCCCTGGGTTGCTTTTCCTCACCTGCACACAAGACACAGCTGGAAAATTCAATTAAAACACTTATTGTTTTAATTAACGGGCTCTCATTAGAGAGAAGGAATTTTTTCAGAAGCACCTCTATCACTCAGGAGAGAGTTCTGAGCTCCAGAGCAAAACTTTGTATTTTCCCTCTACTTTCAATGAAGCAGCCTAAAAGAAAATATGCTTAAAACTCACTTACTTCAAAGTATTTTCTCTCGATTTCAGGGTTCTTCCCCATAGTCCTCTGTTCATAGCAGCACAGGACACAAGTGTCAGGGCCTGTCAGGTCCTTCAGGGTCTTCAGCAAGGGCTCCAAGGACTGCCCAGAAAAGGTTAAACATTTTCCACGTGGATTTCAAGTTCATTTCACTGGTTGCAATACCCTCTAGCTAAAGTCTTCACCCAAGGGAGGACCTCCCAGTTTCACTTTTCTGCTAGTTATTTTTAGTGCTTTAACTGGGACAAGAAGAATATGGGGAAAAAGCTGGGAAGCAGAGGAGAAAAGGGGACTCACAGGAGAAGAACTTCCCAGACTGACCAAGAAAACTGAACTGGAATCCAAGCCAGAAACAGCCCACAGTGCTGAGTGGGCACTTCCTTGAGGCACACAACAATGAGTACTCCTCAGTGTGCTTCAGAAGTGAGAGTTTTCTCAATTATTCCTGGAGGATGGCTCAGATCCAGACCACAGTGGAGGGAAATGGGACCAACAGGCAGGGACTCAATGCCAGGGGCTGGTAAAGCCATTGGAAGGGCACTGGGACATGGGGCTTTTCAGGTTATTTCCCTTTTCCTGCAGCTTCCCTCAGCTCTCTGTGCACATCCTGCAAGCTCCAGCTGAGGACACACGAGGCAGACTGCAACAACCACTCAGCTGTGGCAGGATTTCTCCTCCTGCCTTCCCAAGGAAAGGGTGAGGAGAACCCCAACATCAGACTTAGCACTTTTACATTTCATTTACCAACGATTTCAACAGTTCACATTTTGCTTCACCATCCTCAATGTTAAAAAAAAAAAAAAAAACACAGGGAGGGGGAGGGCACAAACATTCAATTTGGGATTTTTAACATAAAAATAGTCCCTGGTTCTATGTCAAATGGCCTTACATCTATTAAAATGTATTGTCCAGTCTTGTTCTACCTGTTTCTATAAACCACAGGGACCATGACATGAGCACAATATTTTTCTGAACACTTCTCATAGTAAAGACACTGATCCCACCCCCTTCCCAAGAAACCTTTCTGTAGGGGCTTAGCAAAGTCCTCATTTACCTCCTCATAGTAAATGCAATCAGCCATGAGTATATAATCAGGGGGAGGCTGAAATTCTGTTACATCTTCACCCCTAAAAAAATAAAGAAGAAAAAACCAACAAGAAGTGAAAAGAAGTTTTAGTAAAAACACATAGTAAAGGACTCAGCACAAAGTTAACTACTGTGTTCTCATATTAAGTTTCCCTCTCACAGCGGGAGGGGAATTTAATGAAGGCAGTGCAGAATCCCAGAATGGTTTGGGTGGGAAGGGGACTTCAATCCCATCCCATTCCTTCCCCTGCCATGGTAGGGACACCTTCCACCATCCCAGGCCGCTCCAAGTCCTGTCCAATCTGGCCTTGGACACTTCCAGGGGCAGCCACAGCTTCTCTGGGCACCCTGTGCTACGACCATCCCACCCTCACAGCCAGGAATTCCCAATTCCCTGTATCCCATCCAAACCGACTCTTTTTCAACCTGAACCCAGAATCCCCGTTAAAGCTGAACATTAAATAAAGGCTCATACAAACCATTTCAGTACCTTGGCTCGGACGGACCCTGTGACCAGGTGCTTGTTATTCTCAATATTAACCATCAACAGCTCCTGCAGCTCCTCCAGGTCTGTGACCGTCACGTTCGCCCTGTAACACACACACGTGGTTAGGGAGTAACGCCATGGCAGGGGACACTTCGCACAGCACAGAAAACAGGGTTTAAAGGAATCGACAGGCTCTGAGGGAGCAGACAGCGCCGGGCAGGGAATCCGCTCACCCCAGCGTGGCTGCCATGATGCCGACGGCGCCGGTGCCCGCGCCCAGCTCCAGGACGTGGCGACGGGCGAGGGGGCAGGCGCCGGTCTCCAGGAACTTGGCGAGCACCAGCGCGGCGTCCCACACCACACAGCCCACGCCGCCGGCCGCCCGCTGCTCCAGCCGCAGCGCCGGCCCGGCCCGCCGCTCCAGCTCCCTCACGAAGCCCGCCATGGCCGCGGCTCTGAGGCGGCGCGGCCCCGCCCCGCCAGGAAATGGCGGGCGGGCCCTGAGGGGACGGCGCTGCCCGCCCGCTCTGGGCGGCGGGAGAGGCTGTGAGGTGTGGGCGTGGAGGCTTTTCCAGCCGGAATAATTCCAGGATTCCGGCAGCCGTGTCCAGCCGGAATAATTCCAGGATTTCGGCAGCCGTGTCCAGCCGGAATGGATTCCAGAATTCCGGCAGCCGCGGCCCTGAGGGAGCGCGGAGCCCTCAGGAGCCGCTCCCTCATCCCTCCTGAGGCGCTCCAGCCTGAGCCCTCCTGAAGGTTTTGTCACAAACCGCCCTCACACAACTTACAAAAACTCTTACACACCTACAAAAAAGGTCTTAATAAACTTACAAAAAAGTTTTAATAATCCTAGAAAAGTCTTAGTTAAGTCTACAAAAAAGGTCTTATTAAACGTACAAAAAGGCTTTAATAAACTTAAAAAAGGTCTTAATAAATGTACACAAAGGTCTTAGTAAACCTACGAAAAGGTTAATAAACCTCTGAAAAAGGTCTTCATAAACCTATGGAAAAGGTTTTAATAAACCTACAGAAAAGGACTTAGCCTACAAAAAGGTCTTAACAAACCTGCAAAAAGGTTTTAATAAACTCATAAAAAAGGTTTTAATCAAGCAACTGAATATGAGTTGATTCTGCGTCGGCATCTTGAAATGCAAAGGTTTTCGATTTTTTTCCCCCTTGGATATGTGGAAGAAAGTTTTCTTACTTTATTTCTTCATTTCTTTTAGAGCAATGGGAGGCCTCTTGGTGGTCGGCAGATTCCCCTTGGGAAGAAGTTTTCTGAGGCAATTGCCTTTTCCCACACAAGCCAACTTCAAACCCAAACTTCACATTTTTCCCTTCCAGCAGTTTTTTTGTTGTTCTTTTTACCTAGCCCTCTAATTATGAAGTAACTGAAATGGTATTTATTGCTCTCTTGAACCATGCTGGTGGGAATCTCACTGCCTTTGACCACTTTCCATGGCCATATTATGATATATTTTACTGTGGAATATTCAAAATGGTTCTGACATAAGCACTTATACAGGAAGGCATAAAGCTGACATCTGTATTTTCTAAAATGTGGCAGAGAATTTTTTCCTCTTCAACAACACAGAGAAGTCTGAAAAAATATTATTCCTTGTTAAGCAATAGCTGCTGGTGGGGAGTTCAAAAGAGTCAATGCAAATAATCTAAGAAAGAATTCCACTTTTCCAAGTCATCCTCCATTTGCTACCTGCACTTCCAGTCTGTGCATCACAAATCTGGGACTTCTTGAACCTTATTTTAGCAAAATGAAGCAGCTCTCCTGTAAAAAGTGTGAATGGATTCCAACCCTCTCTTCTTTCTCAGGGAAGGAGCACAGAGGAGACAGGGAGTAAAGAAAAAAGATAGAAAGATAGAAAAATACATCTGAAATTGGGAGGAGGAGAAAACTGGGGGGATCTTGGTATGATCCTGTACAGGGCCAGGAGTTGGACTCCTGATGGATCCCTTCCAACTCAGGGGATTTCTAATTAACATCCCTCTTCAGTCCTATCTCCTTTCCAAAAAGGAGAATTTTCCAAATGGAATGCCCAAGACAATGGGAGCAGCTTAGGCAGACTGATGAGAAGCTGGAGTGTGATTTGGAAGCCTGGGATGAGCCAAAGTGAGACCAGCAGCATGGAAAATTGGGCCATTTTGTATTGTCAAAAATGCAATTCCCAACCTTGTCCTTGTAAGGAACACGCACTGCTCAAGCTCTTAAAAATTAAGACTGGGGTGATTTATTAATCTTGTTAAGAACTCTGATACAAAGCACAGTAAAAGGCCACAAACCAGTAAATAAAATGTGAAGGCCACTTTATAAATGCTGCTACAGAACTACCAGTAAAACAGACTCACTCTCACACCAGTTCAAACACGGCTGTTCGACTGGCAAATAAAAGTTCCATTCACTTATCAGTTTAAAAAGTTTAATAAAGCTTTAAGTGTTTGCTGGTTTAAATGCTACCAATTTCCAAAGTGGATTCACAAGTTAAGTGTAATCTAGAGGGAGTTATTAGGTCTGGAAGGCAGGACTGTTCCCAAGCCAGAGGAAACGCTGCTGGCCGGATCCAATCCCAGGAGTAGCAGACTGTGTTATAGGCCTCGAAGTCAACTTCAATTTATACAGGTCATTAGCATATCTGGAAATATACAATATAAACAATTGTACAGGCGCATAGCTTTGTTCTCCACAACAGCAGACAAACTCTTTAGCTTAAGACACCTTTGCCTATCAAAACAAAAAAGGCACATCTGAACAGGATGCACGTGAAGTACTCGGGATCCTTCCCGACATCCGAGACGGGTACTCCTCCTTCATCCTTTCTCCAAAGAACCAAGACCAAAGGAATATTTTGGTATTTAGATTTCAACCTATTTTCTTTTCTTTGTCTTCAGCAGCAAATCAATGGCAATTAAGACATGGCATGAGAATATTCCAGAACAGGAGCTGTCACTCAGGAACCTCAAGGCAAGTGGTCAGAGGTTTCAAATCTGTGACGCTCTGGAATCCTTGTGTTGTTTGATCATCCCATTGCTGGGTGTCCTTAATTTTAAAAAAAGGCCACTAGTGCTCAAATTTGAAAAAAAATTCCACAGACGCACCTTTTTTTTTTGGCTCAGTGCAATTAAATGATGTCAGTTTAAATTCACTTAGTGTAGTTTACAGTGCAAAAGGTCTGTTTTGTGTCCTGGCAGAACGGTCGGCACTGAGGATGTGAACCAAGGCAATGCTGCTGCTCACCTGAGGGTAATGCTGTCCAACCACACAGGCTGGAATGTGTGTAGTCTGAATTTTTTCCAATTTAAACCTTTTTTTTTTTTTTTTTTGATCAGCAGCACTTTAAGAGCATAATTTGTGAAAATACTAAAATACACTGCCTTTTTTTTTTCGAATAAATTAAAAAAAAAAAAAAGAGGAACTTTACAAACAGTATTCCAGTGTCAATGACTACTATGGCTAAGGTCATTGAGGAGTTTCTGCATTTTCTAGCAAAGACAGTCTGTGCAAAGGAGGGTGGGAGAGCTCCCTTTTGTAAGTCTTTGGCGGCAGTTTGGGCAGCTGGGGGCTGGAGTTGTGCCGGGGCGGCACGGGGGGCACGGGCGGCTGGGCCAGGTTGTTGTGGCTGGCGCTGAGGACGCAGCAGCGGCGCAGCACCCGCGGGGAGGGGGTGCTGGGAGGGGTGCCCGGGGAGCTGGGGCCGGAGCCGGCCTCCCGCAGCCACTCGGGCTCCCGGGGGAAGCGGCCCAGCGGCGGCGGCTGCAGGCTCAGCGGGCAGTTGATGAAGTGCTCGGGAGGCCGCAGCGGCACCGGGGGCGGGGTGTCGGGGACGGGGTCCCGCGGGGGAGGAGGAGGAGGGCTCTGCAGGGGCTGCTCCAGGGCGGCGGTGTAAGCAGGAACGCGAGGTTGGATCTTTGGAGGCGGCGGCTGCCGAGGTGGGATTGCTGGAGGATCGTCATCCGACTTGGAATTTCCCTGTGGTGTGGTGGAGAAAAGGGAGGTGTAAGAAATGGAGAGCACGGAATGCCAGAATGGTTTGGGTTGGAAGGGAACTTCAATCCCCTCCCATTCCTCCCCCACCTCCCACTATCCCGGCTGCTCCAAACCCTGTCCAACCTGGCCTTGGGCACTGCCAGGGGCAGCCACAGCTTCTCTGGGCACCCTGTGCCTGGGCCTCCCCACCCTCCCAGCCAGGAATTCCCAATTCCTGACATCCCATCTAAACCTTCTCTCCTTCAGTTTAAAGCCATTTCCCTTGTCCAGATGTTTGGATAAAGAGCAGTCTCATTCAGATGAGGAATTCTCCTGACCTCTGCTAGTGGTGCTGTCAGAAGCACAGCAGCTGTGCCCTTGATGGGAATGTGAACACTCTGTTCCTGAAATTCCTAGCAGGGTTTGGACACTGGGAATCCAAAACTTAAAACCAGGAAACTGGAGCTCTGCATCTCAAAGTCTTTTAGACTGACAGAGCCCTGTTTGGATCAATGGCTGAACTTGACAATCTTCAAGGTCTTTTCCAAGAGAAATGATTCTAGATATTGCCCAGTTTATCACCACAGTTATTCCACCCAGGACAGCAATACCTTAGCATTGGAAGCATCCTGATCCATCTTTTTTCGTGGAGGAAGGGGAGGAGGGTTCTGAGGCTCATCACTCAGTTTAGGGAAGCTCCCCCAGGAGCTGAAGAAAGTCTCTGGAGAAGGAAGAGCAGATCTTTTACTCCTTGTGCAATATCTGAGGAACATATTCTGGAATATCAAGCCAAACTCAAAGCAACTCAAGTAAGATCTTTGTGCTCCACAGCAACATGAACCAGTAACTTCAGCAGCATGAAATCCTTTAATTCACTGCTTTAATCAGATCTAGGCCTCACAAAGTGTTCTCCTATGTCCAGTATCAAAAAAAGGCATCAGCAGTCTGCAGGCAATGCTGAGAGACAGGAATATAAATCCAGGCAACTCCAAGTGACTTCTTACAGAGGGAGAGAAAAAAAATCCTCAAATTAAAACACAATACAACCCCTGACTTGTATTGGTGATTTCTGTCACACCTTTGTTTTCCTCTTAGGAGTGCATTGAGCTCTGTGTCTACATCAGGCCTGTGCTCTCCAGCTGAAAATTAAATTACTCATATTTTAAAAAAATGTGTGTAGAATAAATAAAGAGAACAGCTGAAAACCCAGGTGAATGCAGGATATCCTTCACAGATGTAGCACAAAATGTGTCCCTTCCCAGCAACAGAGCAGTTATTTTCATTACGTGGAATTAGGAAATTATCAAGTTGCTTTATTTGTAGCTTTAGTCAAACAAAACAATCATCAAGGACATTCAAAAACAGAAGGAAAATCATGTGAGAGCCTGGAGATAAAAACCCAACCCAAACTAAACCAGCAGTTTAAGCTTTAGGCTCTACATTCTTTACTGGACATCTGATCTAAAAGGAGCCCTTCTGAATGCAGCCCACATTCCCATCCCAGATTTCAGATTTTAGTCCCCACCGAGCTCTCCTGAACCCAGGAAAGGCAGAGTTAAAATTTAACAGAGTTCCAAAACTCACTCGACTGAGGCAAGTTCACAGGAGCGAAGATGCTGTTGTTACCTGGGAAATAAAAAAATCCATTAAACCATTTCCAGACACAACCACTGCACTGCAGCACATAACAAATGCCTGAATAACCTGAGAGATCAGCAAAACCCCAAGTTTATCTGCTGCAAACCTGAATGAGAATTTCCTGTGGAAAACACTCCTGAACTGGAGAATTTAACTCACGCTGGGAATTAATTTAATCACATCTTGCAGTTTATTTTTTTAAATGCTGGCACACACACACACACCCCCCTCCAATGCATTTGGGAAGCCTGAGGGACAGCACCAACGATAATGGACCCATGGTAAGTGGTTATTTACCATAAGAGCTGTTGAGGTCAATGTCCAGGAAGACGCTGAACTCGGAGGAGGCCGACACGGGCGGCGTTGAGGGGGTGTTGGGGGAGGTGGGGGCGGACGCCGCCGTCTCCTGCTCGGCCTCGGTGATCCTGCTGAAGCTGATCTTGCTGGGCTCCTTCTCCAGGGGCAGGGGGTGGCTCCTCAGCGTGCCCGACGTGGAGCCGTGCCTGCCCGTGTTGGGCCTAATCCCGGGGGATTTCAGGGGATACGTTGTTTTCCTGGGCTGGATGGAGACAGGGGGGCTGTTAGCACTGCAATGTTCCCAACACTGCAACCTTCCCAACACTGCAACGTTCCCAACACTGCAACGTTATCAGAACTGTTCCCAACACTGCAACGTTCCCAACACTGTAATGTTCCATACTGCAACATTCCCCACTGCAACAGGGTCCCAACAGTGCAACGTTCCCAACACTGCAGCATTCCATACTGCAACGTTCCCAACACTGCAATGTTCCCAAAAACTGCTGCCGTTCCTCACTGCAACATTTCCAACACTGCAACATTCCCAAACACTGCAACATTCCCAACATTGCAACATTCCCAAACACCGCTGCCATTCCCAAACACTGCTGCCATTCCCCACTGCAACATTCCCAAACACTGCTGCCATTCCCAAAAACTGCTGCCATTCCCCAGTGCAACATTCCCAAAAACTGCTGCCATTCCCCAGTGCAGAAATCCCAAGAACTGCTGCCATTTCCCAGTTCAACTTTCCCAACAATGCTGCCATTCCCCACTGCACAATTCCCACACTGCTGCCATTCCCCACTGCAGCATTCCCAAACACCATTGCCATTCCCCACTGCAGCATTCCCACACTGCTGCCATTCCCCACTGCAGCATTCCCAAACACCGCTGCCATTCCCCACTGCAGCATTCCCAAACACCGCTGCCATTCCCCACTGCAGCATTCCCAAACACTGCTGCCATTCCCCACTGCAGCATTCCCACACTGCTGCCATTCCCCACTGCAGTATTCCCAAACACTGCTGCCATTCCCCACTGCAGCATTCCCAAACACTGCTGCCATTTCCCATTGCAGCATTCCCAAACACTGCTGCCATTCCCCACTGCAGCATTCCCAAACACTGCTGCCATTCCCCACTGCAGCATTCCCACACCGCTGCCATTCCCCACTGCAGCATTCCCACACTGCTGCCATTCCCCACTGCAGCATTCCCAAGGCTCTGTGAGGTATTTTTGCAGTATTTCTCAACGAGCAGCACAGGGGTTCAGCTGATGGGAGGTGCAGCGTTATTTACACAGCAGGGGTTTGCTGGGAAGCTGTGCATGCAGCTGAAGAAATCTCTTTATTCCCCACAAGTATGAGGAATGAAGAGTCCAGGTTCTGCTGCCAACCAGGACAAAACACTGGGAAAAACAGCCTTGGGAAATAAAAATTGGCTTCAGGTGCTGCTCAGAGCTGCAGCAGAGCCCAAGAGCAACACCACAGGAACAGCAAAAGCCCAGAGGGTCACCGGGCCCTGCACACATCCAGGACCAAGGACACACTTGGAAACACGTTGTCCCTGTCCTCCAGTTTATCCAGGACAAAATCCCTACACCAGGTCACTGTGTGGACAAACCCAGCCTGGATAGGCTTGGGTTAATCCAGCACAGATCAAAGCTGAGCCTTGCAAAGTGAATTATGTCCCCATCTTTCAGCAGTGTCCAGCACATTACAGCAGCCACAACTGGATTTTCCTGAAATTCCAGTAAGATTCTCTCTTTGGAAATCATGAGCTGTAAAGAATTCCTGCCCAGCTGACTGGACTCCTATTTTTAGAAAAGATTTTAATAAAATTACTGTCAGAAGCATTTTTGCAACAGCAATTTCTGGTGTTTTCTTGCCACATTTGTAACATCATCTTACTCATTCCTCTAACAAGAGATGGCAAAAATGATTTATAGCTCTCCCAAAAAATTAGACATGGCTCCAGTTCCTCAGGCAATTACAACATATAAAAAAAAGTGCTCTAAATTTTGATTTTCCTGCTTAAAAAAGAACTCTGAGCTCCAGGAGCTGGGTTTTTTAAACCCAAAATTGCTACTCCTTTACATGGAACTGTATTTTTTTCAGCAAAAAGGGTTGCACCTGGTAAAGTCTGCAGTTTTTGCAATAATATAAAATATTTAGACAAAACAAAACCAGAAATTATCTTAAAGAAAATGGAATATATTACATATAAAAGTAATATTTTAATTAGTATTAATATAAGACTTCTTGGTATTGTGAAATGAAAAATATTACTCCCTATTTTATCATATGACTGTATGATAAATACAAATTTAACACCAATATTTCAAGTTTTGGGGAGGAAAAAAGGTGAGTTTTAAAATCAGACAAAGGTAATATATTTTAGTAGTGACAAACATCAGGAGTAGAAGTATTTTTGAATCAAGTTTAGTTGGAAAATCAACTCAGGATAAGGAATTTTGAAGAAAATATATCTGGCTTATTGAGGTAACCCTGTGTTATTTTCAGAGTGGTCAGTACATTTTAGCAATTTGATTTTAATTAAATATTGCAGGAATTGGACCTGATGATCCCTGTGGTTCCCTTCCAACTCAGGGTGTTCTCCTGAAATTTCAGGGAAAAACTCACAAATCGAGGAGGTTGCTTGCAGTTCCGAGGTTCAATCTCCAAGGACTTGTTGAACAGATAATCTGTAAACTCCTTTTCTGGTATTTTCCCCATGGGATTGAGATTTTCAAAGAATTTCTGAATGAAACAAATTCAAAAGAATATTTAAAAAATAAGCACATAGAGAAAATGTTAATGAAATACTCAGAATTCAGTGATTCAAAATGTCATTTTTCACCACTTTTGGCTGCTCCTTTGTGTGGTTCTTTGTTGTCTACCACCCACTGCTCCCCCCTCTTTTGATAATCACTATTCATGCAAAATTAGTCCAATGTTAGAAGATTATTTGGCATTTTCCCCCCTCTCCAATCCCCAAAGAGATTTTTCATGGCTGCTTACCCGGATTTCTGGCTCAACCCGTAAGCAGTAGGGCTGGTTTTGATACTGCTGAATTTCCCCTGTAATTTCAGCCACTTTTCTCCTCTTACTGAAGTTAATTAATTCTTTCCCTTGTCTTTTAAGGAAGTCAGGATTCCCTTCTTCTGTCTTCAAGATATTTGTTAGGTATATTCCTGATTTAAAAAAAAAAAAAAAGCAGTTTTTAACCATATATCTGCAGCAAACTCAACTTCAGAGTGACACCCCACAAAAAATTTGATGCCACTTACCAAAAAAAGGCACACAGGGAGGGTTGATTGACTTGAGCTTAGCTAAATACTTCTTAAAATGATCTTGGCTTAATTCTACTGCTTCATCCAAAACTCTTTTCTTCCTTTCTTGGAGTGCCTGAGTTAAAATTAAAAAAAATTTAAAAAATAGGGATGGAAATGTTCTCAACAGCATGGTTAGCAAATCCAAGGCAAATCCCTGGCTCTCTGAGCAAAATTTGGGAATTGGAATGAAGGTTTCAAAGAACCTCCTGTGGCAATGGGTTGCTCTGGATTGCAGCCCCCAACAATTCAGTCACGTGGATCCTGAAGAAAAGATGCCAGGCTACTGAAAACAGATTGTTATTTTAAATTTAAAGTTAAAAAATTTGGTCTTTAATAAAAATTAAACATTTGATTTTAACTTCAAGGCCTTGTGCTGCCTATCAGAGCCATACAAAACTCCAAGCATTTTATTCACCTTCTTCTTTTTCTGCTTTACTCCAGGGAGGCTTTGCTGCCAACAATGGATTTCACTCCAGAACCCTGTGGGACCCAGCTCTGGATTCTGATTTAATTTCCCTTTTCATGCCCTAAACTCACCTCAAATGTGTGATCCAGCCTGTACACAGAGACAGAGTTCACAGCACTGACAATCTCCAGAACTCCATTGAAATTATTGAGGTCTTGGAAGACCTGCAGGATTTCTATGATCCTGCTCAGCACAGCCACTCGCTCCTCAAAGTTCTCCGTTTCCACGATGCACCTGATCAAAAGATGGCACTTGAGAAACACTGAGAAATAAAACCTGACACTTGCTGAATTATGAAATCAGATTTTTTCCATGAAACCCATCCAGCATGCAGATTTTGGCTCTCTGTCCAGAATCTCAAGTATGAATTTCTGTAATCACATCTTACACATGTCCGAGTTGGAAAGTCAAGGGAGGATTTGGCAGAAATGAAGCAGCAAACCCCAAGCACATCCAGGGGAAAAGTGCTCAATGGCACTGCCCTGCACTCACTTCTCAAACCACAGGGTGAGATTTGTAGTGTGACGAATCATTTTCAAGAGATTTGGGGAGTTTATTTCCTTATCTTCCTTCGTCCACACGCTGCCAACGAGTTCAGAAGGCTGCACAGCCCTGGCAATGACAAAACAGGAGGCAGAATGCTCAGTACCAATAAAAACTGTCATTTCTGTCTTTGCATTAAAAGATTATTTCTACAATAATTTCTAAGTCAACTTTTTGAGTGCTCGAGTACAGGAGGAAATACATTTTTATCTTAATTGAAATTGGATAATTTTGAAGAAGCATTTTCAGATAAGAAAATTACAAAGGAGTGACATTTAATTTTCTGAAAGGGCAAGAAAACAACTTCAAAAGAGTTAGAAACTGAAAACAAGAAGGTGAAGCACTTGCAGCAACAGCTTGGTTTCAACACAAAATCTCCCATCACTGAAGCAGGAATAGGATTTTATAATTTGAATTTTGTAAGACTCCTGAATTTTCTGCCCTGCATTTCTGTTATCACAAGTCTGATATGGAGATAAAAACTCTTTTTTTTTTGCACTCCTTTGCATATTTTAACATAGAGCACACAGCAAAGAAACCTCTTCCTGTAAACTCTGCAAGTCCCAGTGTATTTTTGACTGATGGTGTAAATGGGGAGCATTTTTTTGGCTGAAATATTGACAGAAAAAGGTGCGAGAGTGTGGGAACCCTGATGCTGAGAATTTTAGACTTTCTGGGTTGAAAGATGCTGACCCTCAAACAAACATTACATTTAACCTGAAGCTGTAGAGAAAGCTTCCAAAAGTATACAATAGCACTAAGATTATGAGTGTATAGTTTAAACAGAAGTGTGTAACATCACATGGTAGAAAACTCAGAGTTTAAAAGTTTTAAAAGATAGTAATATATAAAAAACAAGATGGAAGTATTAAAGCAGTAGCTAGCTCTTCTTCACCTTTTTCATGAGTTTAAGTAGTATTATATGCATAGAAAAATCCATGTTGCAAACCACAAATAATTAGTTATTAAGTTAAAAATAATTTAAGAGTAATTTCTTAATTAAACAGTTTGCCATTAAAAAGCCTTGTAGAAAGAGCTACACAATGCCATTTTGTAACTTCTTAGTGAAGTACTATAAAACTCAGGACTTAGAACACTATAATATAAATAAAAAATAATAAACACTTAAGTCCAAACACAAAAAATACCACCTCAAGCACTTTTAATCCCAACCTTAACATAAAAAAAAAAAAAAAAGTCTTAGGTTGGAAAAATGGGGGTGTGCATTCTATTCCTATTGGATGGGGCAGTTCTCTGCTGTTCATGGGGCAGTTTTTCCTTTCTCTCTCCCACAGCCAATCCTCCCTGCAGGAGATCTCTGCTGTCCATGGCCACTGAGTGTCCCTGCAGGGCTGATCCAATCCCAGCATCCCATGGGGAGATGCTGCATTGCCCAGGGCAGGAGCCAAGCATTCCTACCTGGATCCAATCTGAGCTTTGGGACAGCCCAGCAGCCTTTGCCCAGTGCATTGCCAGAGGAGCAGCTTCTGCTGCCCTGCATGGCCAGAGGGAGCCCAGGCCCATCTGCAGCAGCCCTGGAGCTGCAGAGGAAAACTCCCCCCTTGTGCAGGATCCCTGCTCCAGCAGAGCCACAGCTGGCACTGCAGGAGGGCTGAGCCCCCATGGGATGGGGCTGTGCCACCCCCTGACACACAGGGGACAGGGCATGGGCTGGCTGTCACTGTTGTTTTGTATTACTGCTTTTTTTTTTTAAATTTTCTTCCCTAGTAAAGAACTGTTATTCCTACTCCCATATCTTTGCCTGAGAGCCACTTAATTTCAAAATTACAACAATTTGGAGGGAGGGTGTGGCATTCATATTCCCTGGAAAATCCCTACAACCCAGGATTTTTCTCCTGGGAAGCTGAGAAGCCTCAGAGAAAAAGGAAAACAATTCTTATCTCATTTGCTTCCCCTGTGTTTTGCTCATGTGGAATGTGTTTGGAGATTGTTTACCCACAGATGATTTTTCATTGGATTCTGCTGGGAGTTGTTTTCACTCTTTGGCCAATCAGGGCTAAGCTGTGTTGAGACTCTGGAAAGAGTCAGGAGTTTTCATTATTATCTTTTAGCATTGTTTAAGTATCCTTTCTGTATTCTTTAGTATAGTTTAGTTTAGTATTCTCAAATACATGATAGTATCATAAAATAGTAAATGAGCCTGCTGAGAGCACGGAGCCAGATTCATCATTCCCTCCTTCATCGGGGCATCCCGCAAATACAGCAGGAGGGGGTTTTAGATGTTCCATTTCAGGGAGGCTGCTGCCCTCCTCAGCAGCCCCCTGTGTTCCCAAAGGCAGAGAGAACAGGAGCAGAGAGGGAGGGGGCCGTGCCTGTACAGGTCGGACTCGAGCAGGGTGAGCTGCCGGGCGATCTCGATGGGGTGCAGCGTCATCAGCTCCAGCGCCTCGCCGTGCCCCACGCGCCACAGGTGCCACTCCAGCGGCGGCGGGGGGCTCTCGAACGTGATGTTGTGGCTGACCCCGTCTGCCTGGGCTTTCTTCCTCTTGATGATCTTAGCAATGGACTCCACCCACTTCTTCATGGATTTTCCTGTAGAAGAGAAAGCGTTAAAAAAAACCAAAACCATACGCAGGTTTTTTAATGCTGTTGTAAGTTTGGTTTTAAACTGACAGAGGGTTACAAGTCCAAGAGAGGGGAAAAGTGCATCAATCTTGCTACAATAAATTGCTTTTTAATAAATTCATGTTCTTTCATAAATGTCAGTGTTACAGAGCAATCTCTGGGGAGGGAATATTTTGAGTTTGTAAATAAATGTATTTGAAACTGGAGCTCAGGCTGGAGGGATTTTGGACAGGGGGAAATGGATTCAAACTGTCAGAGGGCAGGGTTAGATGGGATATTGGGAACTGGAATTCCTGGCTGGGAGGGTGGGGAGGCCAAGAGAGGCTGTGGATCCCTGGCAGTGCCCAAGGCCAGGCTGGACAGGGCTTGGAGCAGCCTGGGACAGTGGGAGGTGTCCCTGCCATGGCAGAGGTGGGACTGGATGGGCTTTAAGCTCCCTTCAACCCAAACCATTTTGGGAACCTCTGATTTTAAAGGACTTTTGGTAATTGAGTGAAACCAACTCCCCAGAAATTTGAATGTACGCTCAGAATTCTGCATTTCTGCACGTAGATTAACTAGCTTTGTATTTCTCTATTTTTCCCTTGTAGGTTTTTGCACCTGTATCAGCTGACAAATAAACACATGTGAAACTTGTTCTATTTAACCACATCCTCTGACAGTTTTGGTGTGGGAAAAAGTGATCCTGTGTCCAGGGTCTTTTAATTGTTTCAGAATTATGTTGCCCAATGCAAGACCTGGCACTCTAAACACGAAAACCTGGAATTGCCAGGATAAGGATTAAACAAGCCAACACTGTTGCCCTCCACAGAGGCTGCCAAAAAAAATCTAGTTCATAAAGAAGAGATACCAAATGGGCCCAATATCCTCTTCTAAAAGATTAATGATTTTCAGTTGGAACTTTATATAAATGGGAAAAATTAGGATGGAAAAAACTCAGTAAGCAAAAGGAAAGGAATTCTCTATGGAGAAGGGGAAGGTGACAGCCTGAATTACAGAGTCAGGCAAGGATGACCATGCTGTCCAGAAGGAAATATATTTAAAGTATTATTATCATCCTCATGCTTGAAATCATTTTTAGGAGCTGT
The DNA here is from genome assembly GCF_051311805.1 of Agelaius phoeniceus. Taxonomy (NCBI): domain Eukaryota; kingdom Metazoa; phylum Chordata; class Aves; order Passeriformes; family Icteridae; genus Agelaius; species Agelaius phoeniceus. The sequence goes on along the minus strand of NC_135270.1, from coordinate 62,536,203 downwards.
TCAGGCTCCAGGCCAAAGCTTCCTCATGTAGAGGGGAGCCTCATAAACAGCTCAATTAAAGGCATTCAAATTACTCATGTGTGTAAAGGTATTCTCAGGCCCAAAATCCACCAGGATCAGCCTGGGAAGTTGTACCAAAAGGTGGGAAGGGAACAGGACCCCCCTTACTGCACCTCTGACACTGGCAATGAAGGTCTCCAGCCTCTCCAGCAGCTCCAGATCCCTCTCAAAATCATAAAAATGGTGCTCGACCCAGTGCCGGAAAACATTCAATATTCTGAGGAAAGAGGAAAAAATATTAACTCTCTTTTAAAGGACTTCCATGGCTTATCCCATAAAAATGAACCACAATCCTACAAAACTCAAGTTCCAGATTCATGTACTTGGTGACTCTCAAAATACACATGGACAAAGGAGCAGAGCGAAGACTGAGCTTGGCAGGGGTTTAAAACCTAAAAACTATTTATGCTAAAACTATTCCTTAAAACCTATTTTATAGGTTCTAAAGAATAGTTTTAGCATAAATATAGCTTGGTGCTATTTTAAAATCTAATATAAAAAATGCCAGTGTTGAGATGGTTTCAGATATGAGGAAGAGACTTAGCAAAATCAGATGAAATTGAGATTTCTAATTTTCCTTGTAATTTCCTTTTTTTCTTCGTGTGTTTTTTTTTAAATGAAAAGTTAATTAGGATCTCCCACTTGTTAAGAAGCAAATTTGTCATTCTTTCTTTCCTACACATAAATTTCAGCTTCAAAGTTGTTGTTACTGCCCTGCTTACACAATTTTTAATGACCCAAAGGGCCTGATTAGATCCAGTACATCCTTTAAGGATAACACTGAACTTCCTCTTGATTTTTCTCTATTCTTTCTTACACAAAGCATTAATAAATCAGTCTCTAAAAGTGAACTCCAGCTGCTTTTCAGCCTTTTGCACTCAGGATAAATCAGAATAAAAAACTGGTTTGTCTCTTCTTCAGGTAAACAAGCTGAGCTCACACCTTCAACACTTTGATTTATCCAGGTGCAATTTATCACCTGAGCAAAAATCAGCCCTACATTGAGGACAAATGAAGGACACACAGAAAATTCCTTAACTCTCCTCTTCCCAGTGTGCAAGGTAACAAATAAGGTTTATTCCATAAAAGAATTGCTGCCCAAACAGATCATTCAGGCTGGAAATCAATGCCACATTCCAAGAGTTTTAATCCAAGTTTCATGTAACAGGATCTTATCTAATCCATCTCTGCCCTTGAGATCCCGTGGTGAAAACTCTGGGAAAGGCAGAGAGTGCCTGGATCTGCTGACTGCACTTCCAGCTCAGCTCCTCCTCCTTCCCATGCCCTCCTATTTGTGTCCAAGCCCTTTCATGCCTGGCCACTGCATTTTCTACAAGATGGAGAGTGCAGGGAAGCAGGGAAGGAATAAACACCTTCATTTCTCCCCCTTCTTCCCAAACTGCAGTCTCTGAAGCAGAGGTCAATGTTTTGAAAGCACTGGAATGCACTAAGTGCTGAGTTTATCCACCAACAGCTCAAAGCCACTCATTTGCAGCTGTAAGACAGCTTCAAGCTGATGGAAATACACAGTAAGGACCAGAAACAACTCCCAGAAAACAGCAGAAGCAGGGAGAGCACGAGCTGAGAGGCAGCTCTGCCAGGAACTGATAACTGTGGAGACTTGTGGTGCTGCTGAACCCCCAGGAGCTGATAAAGTGGGAACACCAAGGGCCTGATAAGCTGCCCAAGGCCAGCAGCATGCAGGAGGACCAAGGTTACAGTGAGGTTGTGTGACTTGGATCACGTTCAAGAAGGTGGTGGCAGCTCTGTGTGGAGGAAAACTACAGGGTTACCCACAGATTTATCTTTTAAATATTTTATATATATATATATATGCACACAGGTTTCTGATAAAAATGGGACCCCTGAGTGACTTTCTGAACACCTTAGAGGTACTGGCATGTCAATGTGACCCTTTGAGTCAACTGCTGTTGTTTCAACAGGAATGTGTGTGTTAGCAGAGTAACTGAGGGCTCTCTGTGTGGGTAATTAATGGTAATAATTACTATTAGTAAAATTAATGTGCCATTAATAGGAACATCTTGATGTTACTCATCAGAGGAATGACTAAAAGTTGCTCAAGCAAACACTGCTTGTGATCTGTGTCTCCTCCTGTCTCGATCCCCAATCAGGGCAACAATTACTCTCATTCATGCTAGAAATGCTTAATTGTTCCCCAAATTAGCTTGGTCAGCAAGACCTTGAAGATTCCCTGCCGCCCACTGCAACGTGCAGCACAGACAAGAGCCTCCCTGTCTGTGAGCAAACACATCCACGGGGCTGGGAAAGGGTCTGAAACACCAGCAGGGCTGGAAAACTGGGAACAGAGGAATTATCTTCCCAGGGCTGGGAACAAGGAATGCTTTGAGAGCGTGGCCAGCCCTGCTCTGAGCTCCACATCCCTCAGCCACAGGCGCCGTGGGTGGGGATCCCAGCTGGGCCAGCTCCAGCTCCAGCAGCCGCTGGGATAATCAGGACAGGATTTGGGATAGGATGCTGGCAGACATGGCTGAAGTGTCCAGCAGAGACTGGAGTCTGCAGGAGCTGAGGGCAGGCAGGGGCACACACACACACACACACCTGAGCTGCACGGGCTGCACGTACTCCTTGCGGAAGCGTTTCAGGTCGGCGCTGATGGGCTGCTCCCCCTTCTCGATGGCCAGCCTGTCTGCCTCCGTGGGCTCAGGCTCAGGGATCTCAAACCTGGGGAAAAACACCACACAGGGATGGCAAGCAGGATAAAACACAACCCCTCTGTGCACAAGCTGCAGATTAGAGAAATGTTATTTCTGTAAACTCAGCGTGGGGAGCAGCAGGTGCTGCTCTGCCAGCCGGTTTGCCCGGAATTCCCTAACCCCAGCTCCACACCCTGCTAATTCTCTGCCTCTCTGCTCATCACACCATGTCTAGACTGGGATAGAAGGTTTTTAAGGACCTGCTGGCATGATTAAGGGAAGATTAGATGAGAGCTAAAGAGCAGCTTTACCACACTGCATTAAAATGCTGTTTACCTTAATTCTGTGCCTTCAAACAAACTGCCTGGAACATTTCTGTCCTTATTTCCATCGTGCACTCAACTCTCTCATGAGCAAATTCAGCAGCTCACAACATCACCACCCACAGCCCAGGCACACCAGGTGCTCCAGCTCTTGCCTCACTCAGGTAACTCATTTAAACTGGGAAAAGGAAGTTTGCACTGAAAACCTGGATGATTGTTTGAAAGTTCCTGGTTTATAAACTTCACTAGAACACTGAAATTTGACACTGGCATCCTGAGCAGGAAAGGAGCACTTGGAATCTCTGATTTTTGTGGGTCCCCTCCAACTCGGGATGTTCTGTGATTGCAAATATACAAAACTCATCAAGAACTGGAGTGACAGGACAAGGCTTCAAACTGCCAGAGAGGAGGCTTAGATGTGATTTGAAGAATAAATTCCTGGCTGTGAAGGTAGGAAGGCCCTGGAACAGAATTCCCAGAGAAGCTGTGGCTGCTCCATCCCTGGAAGTGTCCAAGGCCAGGCTGGACAGGGCTTGGAGCAGCCTGGGACAGTGGAAGTGTCCCTGCCCAGGGCAGGGGGTGGCACTGGATGGATTTTAAGGTCCTTTCTCAAACCATTCTGGGATTTTATTCTGTGATTCCAAGCCTTTTCCATCCTTCAGAAAGGAGGATCACTGCTCACCTTTCTATCAGCAAACTCAGCAGCTCCTGGGGCTTGCAAAAGGAGCGGTAGGTGGTCAGGAAAGTCCGGACAAAATTAGGATCTGTAAGGATTGAGTAAGAAAATGACAGCAGTGGGTTTTTATCCAGTTGCAAAGGATCAGAAATAAAAGACAAAGACAAAGTTTAACGTGTAGAGAAGACACTGGGGTTGTGAGGCAAACACTGTATTTGAAAAACACCAGGAATGACAGGGTTTGGGAAATTTTCACTCAGTTCTTCGGTGCATTTCCCTGAAAAATACTGAACTGCACATCCAATATTCTCTTAAAACCTCTGTCTCAGCCTGCCCTGAGAAATAACTCTCCCTGACCAGCTGAGCTATTGGGGAAATTTAACAAAAATTGCACATCAGTCCCAAGAGCTTCCCCTTGCACCCCAAAACTGAGAGCAAACATTTTTCTCAGCATCAGCACTTCATGGAACTCCTCAAGCTTTCACTTCTGGGCCTTTCAGACACTGAGAGGCTGAAAAATGCTGATGGTGATTGGCATCCACTCCAACCCAGATACTTCACAGAGTGCAGGCTGAATGTAATAAAGATAAAAAATACAGTAAATATAATAAATATAACCTCCAACCCAGATACTTCACAGAGTGCAGGCTGAATGTAATAAAGATAAAAAATACAGTAAATATAATAAATATAACCTCCAACCCAGATACTTCACAGAGTGGCAGGTTGAATGTAATAAATATAAATACACCAAAATAAAAAATAAAATAAAAATTAAAAAAAAATATATAATAAATATAACCTTCAACTCAGATACTTCACAGAGTGGCAGGCCAAATGTAATAAATATCAATAATACAGCAAACTAAAACTAAAAAAAAAAAAAGTTAAAAAAATTAAATAAATATAATCTTCAACTCAGATACTTCACAAAGTGGCGGGCTGAATGTAATAAATATAAAAAATACAGCAAAAGAAACCCAAAAAACCAAAAAAAACCAAAACCACACCTTCAACTCAGATACTTCACAGAGTGGTGGTCTGAATGTAATAAATATAAAAAATACAGCAAAATAAAAAAATAAATAAAATAAATTTAAAAAAAAAAGTTAAAAAATGAAATAAATATAACGTTCAACGCAGATACTTCACAGAGTGGCAGGCTGAATGTAATAAATATAAAAAATACAGTAAATATAATAAATATAATCTCCAACCCAGATACTTCACAGAGTGGTGGTCTGAATGTAATAAATATAAGAAATACAGCAAAATAAAATAAAATAAAATAAAATAAAATAAATTAAAAAATAAAAAAATATAATAAATATAACCTCCAACCCAGATACTTCACAGAGTGGCGGGCTGAATGTAATAAATATAAAAAATACATCTAAAAAGAAAAAGAAAAATATAAATAACCTTCAACTCTTTTCTTCCTTCACAGAGCCTCAGCCTGTAACAACTCCATTGAAACATGGCCGTATGAAACATGGAAACATTTTGGTGTTTTTTTTTGGGGGATGAAAGGTTTGCATACGCAGAATTTTCTCACAGCTTTGCCTGCAAAGTCAGGTGATTTAATAACATATCTTTACTCCCTGCAGATCTTACTTTACATTTCATTACAAGCAGAAAGAACCCTAAAGATGAAAGGATTCAAACCCACAGCTGAGGATACCTGCATACATATGGTAGGTCAGCCTCTCGATGAGCTTCACCACCGTGCCCCCTTTGATGATGGGAATTCCATTCCTGCTCTGCAGGCTGTCCTCAAACACGATGTTCTCCTCAGAGTCCTCCACCACGAAGCGATAGACGCTGGGGCTGGGCAGCCTCAGGGGCTGCTCGTTCTCCTCCTGCAGCAGCACCGAGTCCAGCATCCTGTCCAGGGTGCTGCGGTACTGCAGCGAGATCAGCGCCGCCATCCACGTGCTCTTCTCCTCGGCCGACCTGGCGGCGAACAGCACGCTGCTGTCGTCCTTGGACACCAGCTCGAAGGCGTGCCTGTACTCTGCAGTGTCCTCCTTGTCCACCACCTGCATCTTCCTCATGACAATCTTCTCCTTCAGCCTGTACTCGGCGCTGCTGTAGCCGGGCAGGCGCGACTGCCCGTGGTTGGCTTTGCAGCTGATCAGCAGCCCGTCGAAGAGGAAGATGTGGCGCTCGTGTTTGGCCCCGATTTTTGTCAGCCCCCCTTCCATGATGAACTCGTTGCAGCACTGCCCGATGTCTTTGCCCTCCCAGCCATCGATGTTTTTCTGGATTTCGTTCATTTTTTTGATGGCCAAGTGTTTGCTCCTGATCTGCCGGTGATAGAAGCGACAGACCGGCTCCCTGTGAGGAGGAACAGAAAATGTCACACCGGGGACGTTCCAGACTTGCCATCCCAAAAGTCTAAAATAATTAACAGAATTCATTGCTGAAATCTGGATTGTTTTGCCCTCAAAATGCCCAAATCAAGTTCCAAATAAGCCACATGCACTGCTTTGGCTGGGCAGGAGTAGAATATTGTCCTGGGTTGTAAGATGTGGTTTTGGGGTGTGTATTCTATTTCCCATCTGTTAGAAGTAGGGCAGTTCTCTGCTGTTCATGGGGCAGTTTTTCCTTTCTCTCCCCCACAGCCAATCCTCCCTCCAGGAGATCTCTGCTGTCCATGGCCACTGAGTGTCCCTGCAGGGCTGATCCAATCCCAGCATCCCATGGGGAGATGCTGCATTGCCCAGGGCAGGAGCCAAGCATTCCTACCTGGATCCAATCTGAGCTTTGGGACAGCCCAGCAGCCTTTGCCCAGTGCATTGCCAGAGGAGCAGCTTCTGCTGCCCTGCATGGCCAGAGGGAGCCCAGGCCCATCTGCAGCAGCCCTGGAGCTGCAGAGGAAAACTCCCCCCTTGTGCAGGATCCCTGCTCCAGCAGAGCCACAGCTGGCACTGCAGGAGGGCTGAGCCCCCATGGGATGGGGCTGTGCCACCCCCTGACACACAGGGGACAGGTCCATTTCTGATTCTGTCACTGTTGTTTTGTATTACTGCATTTTTTATTTTTATTTTTATTTTCTTCCCTAATAAAAAACTGCTATTCCTACTCCCATATCTTTACCTGAAACCCCCTTAATTTGAAAATGATAATAATTCATAGAGAAGGAGTTTACATTTCCCATTTCAGGAGAGACTCCTGCCTTCCTTAACAGACACCTGTCCTTTCAAACCAAGACAAATATTCACATTATTCTTACAAATGGATAAAGTTTTGCCTGCTGCTCCATCCACAAAGAAAACTGGCAACAACACGTGCCTTGAAAAGGAAATATCAGCATTTTCCAGCAGGAGGAGGGGATTTATGTGCCTCCCTGGCAGCTGTGGGCAGGCAGGGAGGCTCTGGGGTGCTTACCCGGGCCGGCGGCGCGGGGAGTGCTTGCTGTAAATGCGCTCCATGCTGCACTGCAGGTTCAGCAGGGCAGTGATGGCCTGCTTCAGGCACTCCCTGTCCTCTTCATCCTCACTGCACTCCTGCAATTGCTGCACACAACAAACATTGAGTTTCTTTCAGATCTGCCTCATTTCCAGCAGGGTAAGAACACTGAAAGAAGCACTCGGTGAAATTTCGGTGATTTCAAGTCAGTGACTTTTTACAGAGCCCCAACCAAAAGTAGATGTGCATGAAATTAAATATATTTGTCAGAGGTTCAGGAAAAATCAGTGGACATTCATCAAGTTTAGAAACCTTTGCCCTTTAATTTACCCATCCTTTACCCTTTAATGCTAATTGTCAGGTGTTATTTTGCCTGTTTCAAACTGGTTAAATTCAAGAGTTTCAAAGTTTGAAATAGCCAAGGGTTCAGAGCTGGTTTATGGAACTCTTGTCTATCTTCTTTCCATGAGTTCCATCTCAACAATCCAAATTTAAGCCAAGAAGGAGCAAGATTCTCTTTGCTTCTTATCATCCTGAATTCTGCCACCTTCAGCGAACTCAAGGATTTTGCACAGAGCAAACAGTAAAAGAAAGAAAGTCTGAAATTCAAGATTTGCTACTACAGAAAAATGTAAAGACAGTGAGAACAAATGTATTGCCTTTGTATAAAGGCTAAATCCATCTCCTCCACCCAGCAGAAACTTCCTGCATTAGGGAATTCCACAGATTTTCATATCATCTCCATCCACCTGGTAGCAACATGCTTTGAGCAAAACCTGAAAGTTCCTCTTTGGTTCTTTAAGGTGGTGCCTAAAAAACTTGAAAAAATCTGAAAAAATAAAGGATTTTTCTTTTAAAACCTTTTCACATCCAAGATCATCTGAACTTCCCATGGCAGGGGCTGGAATGAGATGGGTTTTAAGGTCTCTTCCAGTCTGGGATTCCGTGAATTTTTTAAAGGAAAATTCAAGCCAATAAATTGGTGGGCATAATTATGACAACTTGCCATGCAGTTTGGGATAAACTCTGTTTTACCTTCAGACTTGAAGAGAAATCTTCCTTACACTCACTGGCATGGCAGAATCCTTCTTTTCCTTTCCCCACTACATTCCCTCAGCTGGGATCCCTCAGTTTATTCTAAAACTAATTCAGAGAACAGGATTTGACCACTCCTGTGTTGTTTAAATCACTGAATTTTTAGTTTTCCATGCCCAAACAACTCCATATTCAAGAAAGGAAGAGTTTTGTGGCTCAGAATTTCTGGGAAGCTGAGGAACAGTACAGGGAAGGGAAAAACCAGATGTCTACCTCTGGAAATTCTATTTTTCCTTGCTGCCAGCCATGGAAATGCAAAGAGCATGGGAAAGGTGTGAAATGCAGAATCCTGAAGGTGGGAGAAGCAATTGAGGGATAATTTCAGATGTTGCTGGATGAGTCAGGAGCAGCAATCAGGGATAATCCTGTGCCTGTGGAAGGAAGGATCCATCCAGCACTTTGAGCCCTTTGCTCAGGCAAAGAGGAGGCTCTGATGCAGATCCTGAAGGTTTTTCCACCAAGGAGGAAAAGTTCTATGGTTTGAAAGAATTTTCAGGCATTTCACATTTTATTTTTATTCATTTCAGTTTAGCTGTTTTGCAAAAAAAGCAAATATTGAGGCCTGTGTTTGTGGAAATCATTATTTTATTCACCTGCCAATTCAGAAGGGGTTTTGGTAACTTTCTCAAGGAGTAAAAGTCTCAATCTGAGCTTCTCTCCCTAGTGAAACTGTGAAAATATGGGTGTTTTGTTGTTTTTTTGCTTTCATTTTGGTCTTCTTCAGCCTTAATTCCCAGAGGCAAATGCAAGGGCAACAGAGAAACAATACCACCAGTTTTTAATGTTATATATTGTATTAATATAACATATAATATAATGTTATGTAATTAATATAACAGATAATAATATAATATAATACATATAATTGTAATATTATGTATTACTATATTTATAATAATTATATATTCATTAATATTTATAATAATATTTATAATTATTACAGTAATATATTGTAATTGTTGAATAAATTATGGGGATAAATACTATTTTTATCCCCAAAACCACTCTGATTTCTAAAAATCCCTTTTGTAAATTCAGGATTTTTTCAAAGTACAACATAAAATGCAAATTTGAAACTTGTAACTAATGGGAACACAACAAAATACTCTGGGTTGACCATTTCTCCAGGGTGGTATTTCAGATTTCTGTCCCGTGCTCACAAGGTTGTGAGACAGCCAAATATCAGATTCTACTCAGAAATCTCATACACTGTGGATAAAGGTCAAATGTAAATGTTTGCACTGCTAAAATTATCATCTTTCATGCTGTATGATCCTTTAAAAGAAATAAAAACACGACAAAATTATTTTGCCAGGCTGTATTTATCAAAAATAGGAGAAAAACTCTGCTCTAAAGGGCACCCATGGCAATGTTTCCCTAAAAAGGGGAAAAACACAAGATATTTTACACTTGTAAAACCAGCTCCAGGTTCAGAATCCCCCAGAGCTGTGGCACACGTGATTTCATCCTGAAATTTCATCCTTAAATTTCCTCCTGATGCACTTTCCCAGCTCTCAGACACAATGGGGCATTAATCAGCCTCACCTTCAGCACCAGGCAGGTCCCTGCCCCAGTTCTGGCTTTACAACCTGGAAGATTTCCAGGATTTCCAGAGAATTATCCCACACAGGTGGATGATCATGGAAAAGGAAGTTCCATTATTTTGAAATAGACTCTTCTGAAGAAGGAATTTTCCCTGATATCCAATTTAAACCTCCCCTGGCAGAGCTTGACCCTCCTGTCCCCCACCCTCCTGTCAGGAAGTTGCAGAAAATTGAGATTGTGTGAGGTTTTTTTAGTTTTTCTGAACTGTTTTCTAAACTATCACTAGAAATGCTTTATAGTTGAAAATGTACTGAAATCACACATATTTAGGTGTACTGGAAGCTGTCCCAGCCCATGGTAGGGGTTGGAACCAAATGGTTTTTAAGGTCCCTTCCAACCCAAACCATTGTGGAATTTCAACTTTTCTGCAAAATGTTGGCAATCCATTCACTGGGGACAGGTAAAAAAATATCATCCCTTGTTTTTACTTATTTAAATCAGGATATGCAAAAAATCACAGCAGAAATGAGGAAAGCTAGAGTGAAATGAAGTAGAAATAAAAAAAAAAAAAAAGGAGTTTGTGCTAAATATTGATGACAGACCTGGTATTAACACAACTTCTAGAAATATTCAGGTTGGATTATAGATAAATTCTGTTTTCCTCCTTCATACAAGTAAATCCTTTAAAACACAAAGGAAATCCCTGTAACTCACCTGTGCAGCATCAGATTTTACACTGAGAACCTCCCAGAGTAATTTCTGCTGCTGTTTCCAAATGTCAGCTATAGCCACAGGCTGTTTCACCCATTTAATTGAAGTTCATCCCTGTTAGTTAATAATTCATTTACCCTCAAAGCATTACAAACTTTCCCCCCACAATGGGGCAAACAGAACCTTTTTTACATTATCCTCAGCTAATTCCAGTTCGGAATCAGGAGAAGTGGTTGAATATTAAGAATGGATTATTCTGAAATAATAAAAATAAACAGAGCTGCAGCTGGAGTGTGACCTGAGACTGAGAATTCTGACTGAATCCTGCCTAGCTTCTGAATGGACAAAAAATTCAGAACTCAGAGAAAGAAGAAATTAGATTTGTGTATTCAATTTTTAGATCTAAATTTTTAAAATTTTAAATTAAAATTTAAATTAAATTAAACTTTAATGAAATTAAAATTTAAATTATTTTAAATTTTTTTCAACTATATTAGAACTCAAGTTCAATAAAGATTTGTTTAATAAAATGTAGTTTAAATGTTCATATGAGAGCAACAGATGCTGTTAAAGATTTTTTTAATATGTTTTTTACTTTTCAGAAACTAAGGAACAGCGTCAAATAATTTTAATTTTCTGAGGGATTAAGTAGAATATAACCAGCTATTTAAAAGCTCAGATTCTCTACATTAATAACTCTTTTCAGTCAGAAATGAGAGCGTGGCTCCAATTACCTGCAGCAACTCAAAGTAGTGCAAGCAGTGATAGACTGGGATCAGCATGAGGCGAGGCAGGACATACTGGACAGCCTCCTTAAATCCTTCAGCTGTGGACTGCAAAGGAACAGAACCAGCATTATTTACACTGAAATATTCACAATATTCACTGTGCTCCCCTTCTGTTCAATATATTGCACATAATGGGAGCCCCCACAGATACATGGAGGCCTCACTGGGTACTGAAGAAATCAGTATCACTCTCAGAAACTGAGAATCACAGGTTTATCACTTCAAAAAGGATAAATATTTTCCATTCCCAGGAGTTACTAAGGCAGTAATTCAGGCTGTAAGATGAGATTTTTCCAACCAGTGGTGAAATTTCTGCCCCTTCCATCTGAGGAGAAACTGAATTACCTCAGGGACAGAAAGGAGGCCAGATTCACCACCTGACTTAAATATCAATTGAATCTGGAATCTGGAATTCCAGCTTTGAGCTTTAAATTTGGGGGGGGCAGGGAGCAAAGAGCCTTCCTTAATATTGAAGAAATACTGAATAGGAATTTCCTTCATATTGAAGGAATATTGAATTTAATATTGAGGACTATTGGAGAGTGAGATGATCCAGCTCAGCAAGGAGCTGCAGAGGAAACACCCCCTGAGGAAAGGCTCAGAGGGATCTCATCCTGCAGAGATGCCCCAGTACCCCTAAACTGGGCTTAACTGGGTTTAACTGGGAGCACCAGTGCCCCATCACTTGCTCAGCAGCTTCTCTAAGGGCATTTCTGAAAACCAAGCCAGCCTGAGCAGCATTTTTAATAATTTTGATATTTATTAAAATATTTTCTGATATTTTTAATTAATAAATCTGCTACACTAGGAATGAAAAGGCAAAAAGAAGCAATAAACCAATAAAAGAATTACAGATTATCCTGCTGGCCAGCAATGACTAAGGAATTACTGCAGAATTATTCCAGAAAAAGAACCAGTCACAGCCTCAGGGCGGGATATGCACAGAAGAAAATGAAAAGAAAATGGTGTTTGTGTGCTTGTGGTTGGCTTTAAAATGTAAAATAAAAGTGGCAGTGTGAGAATTCACCCTCTGTTCTCATACAGGGTGTGAGGAGAAAAACACCTGCAAAACACCCATGGATGGGTCAGAGCTGTGCCCCCTTTTTACAGCAAGAGGTAAAGTCAAAATATCCCAAAGTCAAAATATCCCCAAAATATCCCAAGGAAGGGAAGGACCTTGAGGATTTCTTCCTTAGTTGAAGCAAAGAATTACTGACAGAATTCCAACCTTTGAAATGTGAGAATTAGAGCCATTCAGTATTTCTCATGTGCACCCACCTGGAAGTGGAGAGCCACAGCAGGTTTGGCCATTAAGTTGTTAAAATGCTCATGAAATTGTGGAGAGAGAATATCCTGGGACAAGGTTTCATATGGATCAAAGGCTTGCTCCTAAATAAAAACAGAATTGCACACAGAGGTGAAGGATCCAAACTATTTCTGTCCCAGCTGCTACAATAATTTCCTTGAATAAGCTGATGGAACTTTTCAAGAAAATATTGATTTTGCAAAATAAATATTGAATAAACCACAATCTTATTTCACTTCCAGCTTTTCAATGCCCACAGTTTTCATGGAATTCCTCAACCTCCCCATCTTTATGGCCAACACAAAGGTTGTTGTACTGAAGCAGTGGGAACCAAGAGAAGTTTTTGCTTTTCACATGGAATGGCAATTTTACTTCCCCTCTGTCCATAAGGATGGACAATGTGCAAACCTGGGACACTTTTCCAGTGAAAATGTCTCACCTGGGACAGAGCAACCAGTCCCAGGGGAAAGTCCTCAAGTGCCATCAAGGGTTTGGATGCAAAAATTATGGTTTGGAGTAGGCAGCTCCACAGGATCAGCTAGAGCAGGATGGGAGGGAAGGAAACCTGGAGGCACAGGGATCACTTCTGCTTGCAGGGATCATTTCTGGCTGCAGGAATCCCACAGGAATCATTCCTGGTTCTACAGGAATCCCTGCAGGAATCATTTCTGGTTGTAGGAATCATTTCTGGTTGCAGGGATCCCTGCAGGAATCATTTCTGATTACAGGAATCATTTCTGCCTGTATAGGGATCCCACAGGAATCATTTCTGACTGTACAGGAATCCCTGCAGGAATCATTTCTGACTGTACAGGGATCCCACAGGAATCATTTCTGGTTGCAGGGATCCCTGCAGGAATCATTTCTGGTTGTAGGAATCATTTCTGGTTGCCAGAATCCCTGCAGGAGTCACTTCTGGTTGCAGGGATCATTTCTGGTTTCAGGAATCCCACAGGAATCATTCCTGGTTGTACAGGAATCCCTGCAGGAATCATTTCTGGCTGCACAGGGATCCCACAGGAATCATTTCTGATTGCAGGAATCCCACAGAAATAATTTCTGACTGTACAGAAATCCCTGCAGGAATCACTTCTGGCTGCACAGGGATCCCACAGGAATAATTTCTGGCTGTACAAGAATAATTTCTGGTTGTAGAAATCTCTGCAGGAATAATTTCTGGCTGCAGGAATCCCACAGGAATAATTTCTGGCTGCTCAGGAATAATTTCTAGTTGTAGGAATCATTTCTGGCTGCAGGGATCATGTCTGGCTGCAGGGATCATTTCTGGTTGTAGGAATCCCTGCAGGGATCATTTCTGGCTGCAGGGATCATTTCTGGTTGTAGGAATCCCTGCAGGGATCATTTCTGGCTGCAGGGATCATTTCTGGTTGTAGGAATCCCTGCAGGGATCATTTCTGGCTGCAGGGATCATTTCTGGTTGCAGGAATCCCTGCAGGGATCATTCCTGGTTGCAGGGATCATTTTTGGTTGTAGGAATCCCTACAGGGATCATGTCTGGCTGCAGGGATCCCTGCAGGGATCATTTCTGGTTGTAGGAATCCCTGCAGGGATCATTTCTGGTTGTAGGAATCCCTGCAGGGATCATTTCTGGCTGCAGGGATCATTTCTGGCTGCAGGAATCCCTGCAGGAATCATTTCTAGTTGGAGGAATCATTTCTGGTTGCAGGGATCATTTCTGGGTGCACAGGAATCATTTCTGGTTGTAAGAATCCCTGCAGGAATCATTCCTGGTTGCAGGGATCATTTCTGGTTGCAGGAATCCCTGCAGGGATCATTTCTGGTTGCAGGGATCATTTCTGGTTGCAGGGATCATGTCTGGCTGCAGGGATCCCTGCAGGGATCATTTCTGGTTGTAGGAATCCCTGCAGGGATCATTTCTGGCTGCAGGGATCATTTCTGGCTGCAGGGATCATTCCTGGCTGCAGGGATCATTCCTGGCTGCAGGGATCATTTCTGGCTGCAGGGATCATTCCTGGCTGCAGGGATCCCTGCAGGGATCATTCCTGGTTGCAAGGACCATGTCTGGCTGCAGGGATCATTTCTGGCTGCAGGGATCATGTCTGGTTGCAGGGATCATTCCTGGTTGCAGGGATCATTTCTGGTTGCAGGAATCCCTGCAGGGATCATTCCTGGCTGCAGGGATCATTCCTGGTTGCAGGGATCATGCCTGGCTCCCAGCTGGGCTGTGCCAGGACCTGTCAGGCTGATCCCAATCCCTGCAGGGACTGATTCACTCCTGAGTCACTGCTGGGCTCAGCACATCCCTCTTTTCACCCCAGTGCTTGCCAGGCTCTGGATTTGGGAATGCCCCCCACAAAAGGCTTGTTTGAACATTGGTGAAGTCTCAAGTCACATGGAATCCACAGTGCAAACCCACTGCAGGAGCCAGGCCAGCATTCCCTGACTCTGTGTTCTCTTCTGCAATTATTTTCTATTTTTACTGCATTTACAAGTGCTTTTAGTTTCTTCCACTTAGACTTCAATCAGTGTTTTAATGTTTTGGATTTGTTTTATGAACATGAGATTAAAATGAACTGCATTAGGGATCTTCCTAAAAAGAGATTAATTATTTAAAAAAGGTTTTATGCTTGCAATGCTGCAAAAGTGGCTGAAATATGGAATTCTGGAATATTGAAAGGGATGGCTTTTGGCTGAAGGAGGGCAGGGATAGATGGGATTTTGGGAATTCTTCCCTGGGATGGTGGGGAGGCCCTGGGCAGGAATGCCCAGAGCAGCTGTGGCTGCCCCTGGATCCCTGGCAGTGCCCAAGGCCAGGTTGGACACTGGGGTACCCTGGGACAGTGGGAGGTGTCCCTGCCCATCCAGGGGTGGCACTGGGTGGGATTGAAGGTCCCTTCCAACCCAAACCATGCTGGGATTCTGTGGAAGCACCACCCTGATGTCCCTGTAAATGATCTCAGTGCAGGATGTGGCCCTGGAGTGGGGTTTGCCCATTTCACCCCTTGCTGTGGGCACTGCTTCCCACCTTTATTCCTTTGTGGATACTTAAAACTCCTCTCATGGAAACACAAACACCAGAAAATAAATTTACAACCTACTGACAATCCCCTTGTTTCATCAGCTGCCCTGTGAAGATCCCTTCAGAAACCCTCTGCCTGTTCTCAACCATCCATCTCCACTTCTGGGTGTCAGCTTCTGAATTTCCTCCACAGCAGCAAGAAATATTTGCTTTTCCCCATACACAAAATCAATGTTTTCTTTTCCCCATACACAAAATCAATGTTTTATTTCCCCCACACTTCCTTATCTCAAAACCACGACAATATTTATGTTTTTAAACCTTCCAGGGAGCTGATGCAGAAAAAAAACAGACAAAGCAGGAAGATTCCAGCTTGCAAGGGTTGTTTGGTTTTAATTATCCTTCCCAAGAAGTTGAAGGACCTTTTCAATGGAAACACTGCATGAACAATGCTGGCAGGGAGATAAGCAGAGCAAATAAACACTTCACTCTCCTATGTCTCTTTAATGACTCCTTTTGCAAACACTGACACAAAGATGATCTCACCCTGTGACATGATCAGATCAGCAGCTCCCTCATTGAGCAGGTCTTGCCCCATATTAACTGAATTCATAAATTCAAATATATTACCTTCATAAAAAGCATGGAAAAATAATCTGGATTTCATTTCCTCTTCAAGTTTTTCAGTGAATGAAAAATCAGATGAGATTTTCACTCACTGAAAAGGATTTGTTTCCATTAAAGCATTGGATGACTCAGAGCAGCTTTTGCAATAAAATCAGATTTTTTTTTCCAGGATAATGCTGCACTATTTCAAATTTAAGGAGTTTTTTATAGTCTCAGTATCATAACTGCTTTAATCCATTGATCAAACACTTCTCCTTATCATTATAAAGCAATTATGCTTCAATAACTGCTAAGATTTGGTCAACTGGACTTTCCTACATCAGTGATTTATTGAAGCAATGCCAAGAAAACTTTATCTTTATGGTCTACTCCTAAATGAGTGGCACCTGTGCCCAAAAATCACTATTTTTTATAGCCATAAAAATGTAATCATTCTCCAGGTGGTGCTGGGGTGCTCACGCAATCCTCAGATCTTAAAAATGGAAGATGTATAAAAGTAAAATTAAAAGTTAATATAATAAAAAGTTTAATTAATATAATTATATAAATAGATAAAATATCTAAAATATATAAATTATATATAAATAGAAATAAAAACTTTAATTTTTAAAATAAACATCATCATTTTAGGATAAACCCAAAAATTTGCCATTCACCACATGGTTCACCTGATACATCTTCTGTCAGCTCAGAACAATTAATTTCCTCTCTAATAGCTGTTTATATGATTGCTCTCACATTTTAGAGCCAAAACCTGGGATTAATACACATCCCAAAGAAAAGCAGATTCCATTTAATTCACATCCAAGGACAGCAAAACTTCCAGCCCTACCCAACACCCAGGAGTTTTCCCCCAGACAATTAAAACTGTGTGGTTTATTCTAGGCTGAACTGTCCTCCTGCCTCTCAGATGCTCCTTTTTCCCTGTGCACCTCCCTGCTAATTCCAGAGTCATTCTGCACCTCTTTTCAGGAATTCTGACTAAACTGAGCTCCAGCCCTCTTCAGCTTTGTCACTCCCTTCTGTACTTCAGAATAGAAATATTTAAGGATAATATGAAATAAAATATATTTAAAATACAGTAAATGTATTATATGGTAATATATCTTTAATTAAGAATGGTAATATTAATAGTTATTAAAATATATAATATAATATGATATGATATGATATGATATGATATAATATAATATAATATAACATAACATTATACTGTATTGTCATATTATGTTATATTATATATTATTATATTATATGTTATGATTATATTATATATTAAAATATATTAAAGTAAGATAATATTTAAGAATATTTAATAGAATAATTTTAATATGGAGTATTTGAGAATTTTAAAAAATTTCCTTCCAGTATTTCAGTGCCCATTCAAAACAAACTGAGAAAATAATGAATAACCCTCCAGCAGGAGCCACACCCCATCCCAGTGCAGTGTTTTTCCCTATTTCTGTCCTTAATACCCACCTTAGAGCTCAGTGGGTATCAACTTTTGCTACAATCCTGAGCCATAAATCGCTGCTTCCTGGAGCCCCTGAAGATATTTCCCATTCCAGATGGGAATTTGGAATGAAATCCCATGGTTTTGCTGGGGAGGCATTTAGGGGAGTGATGCAAAGTTCCCAAAGGGAACTGAAGAAAAGCTTGTTCTGGAGGTGGCAAAGTGACTGAAATTTTGCTTTTGTTTCTTTACATTGTCAGTGGGAAAGAAAAGTTTGTGGGGGAGGAAAAGGGTTCTGAAGGGTTTGTTCTGATTTTTACTACTCTTTCTTTTAGTTGCTGTTAATAAAGTTTTTCTTTAGACCCTTTTAAGGTTTTGAGCTTTGCCTTTCTCCCAATCCTCCCTCCCAGCAGGAAATGGGTGCTGGGGATTGGGCAGCACTGAACCCTCCACACTCCAGGAAATCTCAAAATTGGCCAAATCTCAAACTGCTGAACCAAAACCACTACACCCAATCTGAGTGATTTAATAAAAACAAACATAAAAAACCCCCCTAAACCAACCAAATGAAAGACCAAACCTCTGCCAGGTCCTCAAAGCAGCTGCCAGCCAGAGGGTGAGGGCTGCTTTCATCTGTCATTTCCACAGTGTCCTCAATCAGGCCCAAAAGCTTCACTGTCAGCTCGTGGATGTCTGAAATGTTGCTGAATATCACATCAATGTCCTGCAAACACAAAACAGGGCTGAGTCCTGCCTGGGATGATTTACCTGCAGCATGTAAATATTGGAGTGGGTTTTGTCTGAACCAGGAGGTAAATGGAGAGGTGTTGAGTCTTAACTTCTTTTTTTGCCAGGGTTGGGATTAAATACATGAGATGGAATTTCTTGTTGGGACTCAGATGTTTATCAGTTCTTATCTCTGTCACAGCCTCACAAACCCTGAGTTCTGCAGCACTTCACTCCAACAAACTAAAAATGGCGCCCATCTCTCTCTCTACAAGGCCTTTTAAGGATAAAATGTCCAATTAAGAAATGACACCTCCATTATTTTCACTTTTAACCCAATAACCAACCACCCGTGCCCACAATGGGGACTTTTTTGTCCAATTACACAAAACCACCCAAACCCATGGAGAAGAAGGTGGAGAAGAAGGAGCAGCCTCACCCTAAAACCTCCATCTTGCTTATATCTATTATTATATTTTAAACCCCAAACTCTGAGTTTCCCCCCTGTGATATCACACACTTCTATCCAAACCCCACACCCACAATCCCAGTTCTGTCATTCCATTCTGGAAGCTTCTCCATGGCCTCAGGTCAGTGCAGTGTTCTCCTGGGGGTCAGAGCCTGGCAGCACAGAAATCTGAAATTCTCAGCAATTCCCAGGGTTCTACCAGAGAGGAGCCAACAGAAAGCAGGAAAAGTGAAGCTCTGTGGTGTTCCCAGCCCTCCAGGCTTCCCTGAGCACATCCAGCCTTGCCCAATTTCCAGAGCATCCTTCCCAGGAGCTGCTGGAAAGGCATTCCTGGCCCCTCCTGCTCCCTCTGCTCCTCCTTGTCCCACCAAACACAGCAGGAAGGAGGTGATTTACAGGAGGAATTCACAGCAGCTCCAAGCTCAGAAGGAGGTGATTTACAGGAGGAATTTACAGCATCTCCAAGCTCAGAAGGAGGTGATTTACAGGAGGAATTCACAGCAGCTCCAAGCTCAGATCCTCCAAACCAGAGGTGCAGCTAAAGCAGCTCCTGGGCTGGCAATGGAGCAGGAATTGGCAGCTTCCTTCCCAAATTCTAATTGTGGATTTTCAATTCCCCACACTCAATGAGGGAGCTCCTTCCCCAATTCAGTGTCTTGGATTCCTCCTCTGAATTCCCTGCTCAGAAATTTCTGTGCCCCAGCCTCCCACTGACCTCCAGGCAGTGCCCAGAGTGTGCCCACCCTCTTGTGGGAACATGAAATCCTGAAATTTCCCATTCCCAAAAGAATATTCCTCAGCTCCAAAACATGGCTCCCTTCTGCTCCCATCATCTTCACTGGAATTCCACCCTCACATCTGCACAATTCCATCAGCTCCTAAGGACTTTTGCACAATTCCATCAGCTCCTAAGGACTTCCACCCCCAGCTGGGATGGGGATGGCTCCTGCTGCCTCTTCTGAACCTGCTGGTACCACCTGCAAATGCCAGCTCAGGTCCTGCTGGCCTGTCCCCTTCTCCCTGCCCACAGGAAGGACTCACCAATCCCTCCTTACTCCTCCTGAGAACAGAATTTGCCACAAGGACAATTTCAATCAAATCTTTCAATCCTTTCTCAAGCTGAGGTTCCCTTCAGAGTTAAGAGAATCCACAGCCAAGGGCTGCTTTAATTGGAATTTCTCCAGATAAAGGGGAGCCTGTAAATGTCAGTTCAAGCATTCACTGCACATGCAGGTAGATGACTTAATTTTTGTCTTAAGCAGAAGTGAACCTATTACCTAAATGACCAAAATATTCCAGCTGCTGCTGGGTCTGACAGGGAATTGTGTCCATTAAACTCCATTGCCATTAATGGCAATTCCCCCATTGGATTTCACACCCAGACAACTCTCACTATTCACTGACAGCCAATAAATCAAATTTGATGTCACCTCCAGCACAGTAAATGCAAAATGGGTAAGTTCTGGCTGCTAATGGAGCAATCAGCACTGCTGGTCAATGAAGGACTCACATGAGGTGTGAAGAGTCTCCTGTTGGACAGAAAAGCTTCCCGAAATACTTTGATGATGAGGTTGAGCTCCCTCAGGTACTGCCTCTCTTCTGCAATCTCATTTCTCACCAGGTCGTAGTAGTTGAGCTCTCCAGAAGAAGAGGGCTCATCCTCACACAGAGAAACCAGCCCAATCTCATCCTGATCAAACATATCCATCAAAACCTGCCAAAGAAATCCAGAAATTACACCCAGCCAGGCTTCACACGTGGCTCCAGCTCAGCTATTTCAATGTGTTCAGAGAAATCCTTGGAGTTTTTAATACAATCCTTGCTGTGTTCACTTTCACAAGGGAGTAATATTTCAACTTTGGCAGCAGGAGGCTGCAGCAGTTGCCAAAGCCATTTTCCCCCTTGGAAGTGAGCACGACCTAGAAAACAAGTTACAATTCATGCAGAATCAACTTGGAAAACAAGGAATCTTGCATAAGCCTTGGACAAAACCTCCTGCTGAAGATAAAAGCGAACAAAAATGTTTCTCATTTTAATGGGCATGAAAACTAAAGGTCTTTTCTGTGTTAGGAAGGAGAGCTGCCATGACAAAGTGACATCAGGAGGGTGTGACAGCAGAGCAATGAAGGACAACATCATTTTCTGGCCTTACACTGCTTGTAAAGGCTCCTGCTGTTCCAAAATTGATGCAGGCTCAACTTAAATTTCTGCTGTGACAGATCTGCCATGAACAAGGAGAGAAGCTTTGCCTTTGAGTTAAATTTTTGCTGTGACAGGTTTGGCATGAACAAGGAGAGAAGCTCTGCCTTTGAGTAAAAGCAGGCTCTCCCTCTGGTTCTCCCTTGAACACACCTTCCAGATCAAATAAAATGGAACAAATCACCTCTAAATACTGTTTTAATCCCAAGCCCTTACCTTATCAGCACACATTGATACTTTAATGTCCTGCTGGGAGATCTCAAAGTGTCGGATATTGAAAACATAATTTCCAGCCAGCTTTAAAATGTCAGCTGAGATGTATTCCAAGACAGCCACAATATAGAGAGAGACATGGTAATCCACCTTGTAGCCCAGGACCTCCTGCAAAGTGAAAACAAGAGAAAACAAATGGAATTTATTCCAGAAATTCATCTAGAATGACAATAAACACATTGAATTCTCTACTGAAATGGATTTTGGCTGTGGTGATAATTTACAGTAATGGAACACCCAGGGCTGAGACATCAACTGGAAATTGGAACATCAGCCTGGAAGGAGATGCTTGTAAATACTTGTGTTATTTTGCAGTGTTTTAAGAGAGGAAAAGCTACAGAACTTGAAATAATCCCTCCTCTAAAAATGACAGTCCTGAAAACAGAATTCATTTAAGGAAGAGACTTCAGTGGAATTACTCCTGAACTTAAATTTCCATCTCTGCCTTGCAGGACTCTGACCCCAGTGTGGACTCTTGGGAACAGAGTAGGTTTCACTTTCAAGGAATCATGGAATGGTTTGGGTGGGAAGGGACCTTAAAGATCATCTCCACCCCCTGCCACAGCAACTGAGCACTCAGCACTGCATAAAATAATGGAACATGAATAATGGAAGTCTGAAGAGACAAAAGCCAGGATGAATGTAGCACATGATCCCTGGGAAGGTGCTCCATGGCCTGCACAGCCTGCACCCTGCAGCCTTTCACCTGCCAGTGAATGCAGCTGACTCTGTGCATTTGAATAAGGCAGGCTTGTTCTCATGATGTGTTGGTGCATCCTCTAAAAATCACATTCTGGGCCTGTTTTCACACTTCTGAACCACATTTCACCAAGGAGCACCAGTGGTGTTTAGGAAGATCTTATTTAATGCTGTTTCCTCTCTTGATATCCCTCCCCCTCTCATTAACCCTCAGGAACTGAGATGTTGTGTATGTGAACACGGCAAGGAGAGCTGAAAAAGTGCTTTAATTTCTGCTTATGCTCCAACAGAGTTTTCTCAACAGCTGGAAACACCTCTGCAGATCTCTTGATCTTAAACCTGAGGCAGCAGTGACATTCAGCAGTGGCTGAAAGGACACTGACACATCTTGGTTGACAGTACACAAGGAACAGGATCTGCTGGTCCCTCTTCTTCTATTTTGGCTTCTGCAGCATTTTGAAACAAATAAAGGCATCAGAGCAGCCCTGCTGAAGTGGGGAAGGTATCTGAGTTTTGTTTATGTTAAAAACTAACTAATCCTATTTCAAAGTAGAGTAATGGATTAACACACTGGTGTACTGATGATGAATTTAAGGATTTACTTTCACTACACACTATAATAAATTCAGCTTTGTGGTGGGTGATTCTTTACTCCCTCTGCCAAGAAGAGAAACTTTTTAATTTCATTCAAATTAAAGAAATCCATGAAAGTGTCGGGCCACGACATAAAGCAGAGCCTACAAGCAGTCTCAGTTGGCAACACTTTATTATTGAACATGGCTGACTTTTATACACTTTCCAATTGTTTATGCTTCTTCTATCTTTACTATTGGCTACAATAAATCAACATAATCTATTAGTAAGAAGTTATAGTGACTTAACTAACTTTCTAAAAATGCTTCATCCAGCTGCAAAGTTCTTTTATCTTTCTTCTCTCAGTCTCTTTAGTTACAACTTTAAAGAGAGCTCTTTATCAGCTTCTTCTTCCTTCTCAGCTTCTTCTGCTCCTTTAGCTGACAGGCCTGCTGTTAACCCCTTCCACAAGCAGCCCTGCTGAAGTAGGGAAGGTATCTGAGTTTTGTTTATGTTAAAAACTAACTAATCCTATTTCAAAGTAGAGTAATGGATTAACACACTTGATGTGTATTGATGATGAATTTAAGGATTTACTTTCTCTACACACTATAATAAATTCAGCTTTGTGGTGATTCTTTACTCCCTCTGCCAAGAAGAGAAACTTTTAAATTTCATTCAAATTAAAGAAATCCACGGAAGGTCATGCTGGGGGGCAGGAAAGGTGGGAGGTACCTTCAGTAAGGGATGGATTTTGTCCACAGGGAGCAGGAGGGGGTTCCTTCTTTTCCGTTTCTCGATGGCCGACTGAGCATCAGCGATGGCCCACTTGTCTATGGGGTGGGGAAACGTCTTCTGAACCCGCTCCTGCCAACACACACAGCTCTGAGCCCAGCCACAGCCACCAGGGAGGTTTAAAGACAACAGCACAGCAAATTACTTCCCCTCCAGGACAGGCAATTATCCTCCTCCTCAGTGTTTGCAACACGTTCTCCTAATTGCTCTCTCCTTACCCAACCTGGCTTCTCTCTTTCAGCAATCCTGAACAAGCTTCTTTCCCTGAGCACCAAGAATCCTTCAAATCTCTTCAAATCTGTGATCTTTTCAAGAGCAGCAGGGAGGTTTCAGTCTCCACTTCAGTAGAAGATGTTCCTGCCATGGATGGTGTTTAAGATCCCTTCCAACCCAGACTATTCTGTGAGCCAGGATCCCAGAATACAAACACCACCAGGAAGTACTGAATGGTTTACAGCCTCCAAAAAACCCCAAATTGATATTGTTCCTACTTGAGAAAAGAGTGCAACTTGCCCTACACCGGATCAAATTTACAGCAGGAATGAAAAGCTGAAGGAAGAGCTGGCAAAAAATGGTGAAATATTTGTGTCCCTTTGATGGAAAGACTTTTGCACATATCCCAAGCCCTCACAGAGAAGCAGATTTTCTTAGAGGCTGCTTTTAAACCTTTGCAGAGGCCATTTAATGCCCAGTTTTCTGACCAGCTCCCAGGCTGTCACAGGGTGACATTCCCACCTGGAGAGCAGCCCCCAAATGACCCTTCCTTGGGATCCTACCAGGACATGCTCCCAAAAATGCAGCTAGGGTGGCATTCAGCCATTCTGCAGTTTAGAATCATGGGAGTTCCAGACTGGTTTGGGTTGGAAGGGACTAAAATCCCATCCAGGGACACCTCCCACTGTGCCAGGAATTCCATCCCAGCCAGGAATTCCTTCCCAACATCCAACCTAACACAAACCTCCTGTGCTCCAACACTGCTTCCCTCGGTTCCTTAGGAACAATCTGAAGGGCTGCTTCTATTTATAAAACATTCTTAATTCGAGATTTTTAGACATTGATCTGGCAAATACTTAAGGACAACATCTTGGACAAACAGCTCCAGGCTGTTATGTAAATATCTGAGGATAAACTTCAGAGATCACAGCTCCCATGTTTTCCCTTTACAGCTAAACACAGCTAAGAAGCAGATCCAATCCCAAGAGCTCTTAAGGAACTAAGCTCTTAAGGAACTATTAAATTTTGCTTTTAATTTAGTGATATAATAATCTTCATGCATCAGTATTAAAAATCCCCATGAATTAATAATTAATGTTGAATAAAGGGCATCTAATAAAAATCTAAAACCCTTTGGGCAATTATTGGGCCAATACATACATACATACATAGATATATATTTAAAAATATAAAAGAATTCTTTATAAAATATATGTAATTAACATAAAGATATACATATCATACATATATATTCAAATATACAATTATATACATTTAACTATATATAAAATTTTCTTTCATTTCCATGACACACATACATAATTTATATTAATACATATAATAATTGTAATACACATAGAATTTTTTATATATATATATATGTAATTCTTTTAATTTCCATGTAGAGAATCCCATACAAAGACATCATTTTGGATGAGGCTGAAAAATCCTGGACCTACAGATTGATGTCAAATTAATGCTCCACAAAGCTCTATTGGGGCACAGCCACATGGAAGCATTTTCTCCCTCCAGACTCCATGAAACCCTCATTTTGGAATGATGGCACAAAAGCTGACAGCTGCAATAATACAAGGGCCTCAGTGAGCCCAGTAAAGTCCCAGGAACATCCAACTCTACTCCCTCAGCTGCACAACCCAGGCATGACAACAGTAACCTTTCATTGAAATATTTAAATCTTTTTCTTGCATATTGATATCAAAAAAGTAGGAAACATTCTTAAATCCATGGTGCATTCGACAGCAGGAAATCCTTGGAAGCATTTTGCATTTATAGGCGGAATTCACAGCAGCTCCAAGCTCAGATCCTCCAAACCACAGGTGCAGCTAAAGCAGCTCCTGGGCTGGCAATGGAGCAGGAATTGGCAGCTTCCTTCCCAAATTCTAATTGTGGATTTTCAATTCCCCACACTCAATGAGGAAAAATTCCCACAATTTCCATCCTGAAGCACTGGGCAAATAATGACTTTCCAGTTAAATTTGCTTTTATAATCTAAATAGAATCAGAGAATCCCAGAGCAGTTTGGGTTGGAAGGGACATTAAAGCTCATCCAGTTCCAATCCCTGCCATGGGCCACCCTCCACTATCCCAGGCTGCTCCAAACCCATCCAGCCTGGCCTTGGGCACTGCCAGGGATCCAGGGACAGCCACAAAGTCAAGTCAGGAAGCTCTGGGTGTCACTGGAACATTTTCTGAAAAATCCCTTCCCCAGGATTTCTCTCCTGGGAAGCTGAGAAGCCTCAGAGAAGAATGAAAACAAGAATTATCTGATGGCTTCTCCTGTGTTTGCTGCTTTGCAATGTGGTTTGGACACTGTTTACCAACTGGTCATTGTTTGATTGGTTTCATGTGAATTGTTTTTACTTAATGGCCAATCACAGCCAGCTGTGTTGGGACTCCAGAAGAGAGAGTCAGGAGTTTTCATTATAGTTCTTGTTAAGCCTTCTGTCTGTATCCTTTCTCTATTCTTTAGAAGAGTTTAGTAGAGCATTCTTTAATGCAATATAATATCATAAAATAATAAATTAGCCTTCTAAGAACATGGAGTCAGATTCATCATTTCCTCCTTCATCCTGGGCTTGCACCCTGCAAATTCAACACTCTGGGCTTGCAGCCTGCATTGCCCAAAATATCCCCAATAATTTCAGCAATTCCAGAGGCCAAGCTGAGCCCCAGTCCTACCTCCACGTCCTGCACAGTGCGTGGCTGAGCAATGCACAGTTTGTTCAGCAGCTGCAGGATCAGCTCCTCAATGTAGTACAGGGAATCCTCCTTTGCTGACAGGTTGGGGTGAACCTGCTGCTGCACCTGCCCAAAGCAAGTCAGAGAATCAGTGTCACCAGCACATTGTCTGAAAAATCCACTTTGCACAGGGTTCTTCTCCTGGGAAGCTGAGAAGCCTCAGAGAAAAAAGAAAACAATATTATCTCATTTGCTTCTCCTGTGTTTGCTGCTTTGGAATGTGGTTGGACATTGTTTACCCACAGGTATCATTGTTTGACTGGTTTCATGTGAATTGTTTTAACTTAATGACCAATCATGGTCAGGCTGTGTTAGGACTCTGGAAGGAGTCAGGAGTTTTCATTATAATTTTTTGTAGCCTTCTGTCTGTATCCTTTTTCTATTCTTTAGTATAGTTTTAATATAGTAATATAATATAATATAATATGTATATTATAATATATTATAATATTATAATATAGTCTTATATTATGTATAATAATATATATTATTATAATATATTCTTATATTATATATTATATATTCTTATATAATATTATAAGTATGTAATATAATATATAATATAATGTAATGTAACATAATATGTAATATGATGTAATGTAATATAATACCATATACCATATATCATACAATAATAAATTAGCCTTCTAAGACCATGGAGTCAGATTCATCATTTCCTCCTTTGTCCTGAGGACCCAGCAAATACCACAAATTAGGATTTTTTTCATGGAAAGCTGGGCCTAAAAACGAATCCCAGCAAAAGCAGGATAGCTGTGGATTGCAGTGCTGCAAATTCACACACTTTTCATATTTCTCCCGAGTTTTCCTCTGGAGTTAAGGTGGTCACTCCTATTCCTGCCAGGCTGGTGCCTCTGTGCAATTCCAAGCTCTGTGTTTCCCCATGCTGGTGGGGAGGAGTGTCAAGGCAAGGCAGGTTTCTGCCAGCCCTGCAGTGAAACCACCCCTGTGGGTACCTGTGGGTTACTCATGGCCTGGCTGAGTAACTGCACTGAGGTTACCCACCCTAAAAACCTGATGAATAAAGGAATGATGGAGTCACTGCCTGCAGCAGCTCACC
Source organism: Agelaius phoeniceus (assembly GCF_051311805.1). NCBI lineage: Eukaryota > Metazoa > Chordata > Aves > Passeriformes > Icteridae > Agelaius > Agelaius phoeniceus. The sequence continues at coordinate 62,508,747 of NC_135270.1, read as the reverse complement.
CTGAACACAGAGCAGCCCAGACCCACCAGGGAAGAGCAAGGAAAAGCTGCTTCCCACCTCTCTCCAAGGCAAGGCAGGATAATTCCTTTCATCTCAACTCATGGAGATGAATCCCAGCTTTGGTTTCCCAGGCTAAACCAGATCAGAACACCCAAACCAGGCAACCTCAGCATGTGCAGGTGGAGGAAGGGCTACAATGAACTCATCCTGGGCCAGCAGAGCTATTTTGCTACTAAAAATCCCCTCAGACAATCCCCCCCATCCCACCTTAAAAAGGAAAAAACAAAAAGCACTCAGGGGTTGGTCTCCATACTCAATTTTCCCTGGCAGCCTCTCAGTCAGGAAAGTGCTCACTAGATCTCAAACTATGGCCAAAAGACTTGTGAGGAAGACAATCCAGGGGAATTCCCTCCTCTCCCCATACAAATCCCATGTAAATCACCTCCAAAAGCTCCTGTGACAGCCTCACCTTGGTATGCACAGGACAAACGGGGTGGGCAGGACAGAAACATCTTTGGGCTGAATTCTGATGCTCTGAAATAAAGGCACAGCCCCTTCCAAAGCCTAGGGAGTAGGTCCCAAAAACTGGGGCGCTCTGAGGGCTTCCCCCAAATTAAGGAGGATCCCAGGATGGTCTGGGCTTGAAAGGACCCTCAGGATCATCCTGTTCCTCTCCTGCCATGGCAGGGACACTTCCACTGTCCCAGGTGCTCCAAGCCCCAGTGTCCAGCCTGGCCTTGGGCACTGCCAGGGATCCAGGGGCAGCCACAGCTGCTCTGGGAATTCTATTCCAGGGCTCCCCAGCCAAGAATTCCCAATTTCCCATCTAACCCTGCCCTCTGTGAGCTTGAATCCAGCTGCCCAGTCTTGTTATGAAGTTATTTTATAGCCCTGTAAACCTAATTTTGCCTTCTGTGCCTCAAACATGAATCTCTGCTCTACACAACTGATTCCCAGCTGACACAAGATCCTGAAAGAAAGAAAAAAATCCTCAAGAAAACCAAAGCCACTCCTTGAAAACTCCTCCTTGAGACAGCAGCTTTTCAACAATAGCCAGGGCATTTTGTGTTCTTCCTGAACATGAGAGTTTAATTCACAGAACAATGGCAGACCAGGAAGTGCTGGGTTCAGGTCCTGCCGCGTGTCCCAGAGAGCAGCACTGCAGCAAGAGCAGGGCCCAGCAGGGAAATCAAATGAGATTCTGTGTCCCTGCAGGGAACCCCTCATGGTGCTCCAGAGAACTGACGAGAACAGCGACAGTCGGGAGAGGAGGAGGATCGGGAGAAGATGGGAACTCCCATTCCCCGCTCAGGCTGCAGCCTTCTCCTCCCTCCAGTCGCTCATTTCAGACCTCACCGCACAAAAAATGATTTTATTTGGACCCGACTTCAGTTCCCAGGTGTGAGCAGCTCACGGCACAAACTTTCCCCAACAGCACAACCCCTAAACCTCCGTGGGAGCAATGGATGTGCAGCAAGGCTGAGGAGCAGCAGAGGAGCACAGAGCCCCCCTTCCACAGTGACAGGGAATCTCAGCTTCACTTTAGGAACAAAACCATGGGATCCTGGATTAGAAGGGACCTTTACCACCATCCCATCCCAGCCCTGCCATGGCAGGGACACCTCCCAGTGTCCCAGGGTGCCCCAGTGTCCAGCCTGGCCTTGGGCACTGCCAGGGATCCAGGGGCAGCCACAGCTGCTCTGGCAATTCCAGCCCAGCCAGGAATTCCCAATTCCCAATCTCCCACCCATCCCTGCCCTCTGGCACTGGGAGCCATTCCCTGGCTCCTGTCCCTCCATCCCTTGTCCCCAGTCCCTCTCCAGCTCTCCTGGAGCCCCTTCAGGCCCTGCCAGGGGCTCTGAGCTCTCCCTGGAGCCTTCTCCTCTCCAGGGGAACATTCCCAGCTCTCCCAGCCTTCCCCCATTACTGTTCCATTCCCAAATCACCTCTGTGGCTCTCTCTAAGTCCTGGAGTTAATTTTCCTTCAAAAGGAGCAAAACCAAGAACCAAGCCCAACATCTCCTGGCTGAGAGAACTCTCCCCAGAGGGTTTGGAAGCTCAGCTGCCTCTTGAAATGAGTCTGCAGCATCCTGAAAGCTCCCAGAGGTGCTTCTGCACCCCCTGCCTTTCAGAGCAGTCATTTTGACATAAATGCTGAGAAGAAAAAACCAATTTCATTTCAAGACAAGTGTTTTTCAGAGCAATACAAAAATGCTGTAATAAAAGCTGTGCAGCAGCTGATGCCATGAGATGCCACTGGATCAAGGAGAGAGAACATTTATTCTTTAGAGAAGTCCCCAAATCCTGACTGAGAGGACTGGAAAGGCAGGGAGAGACTGATCAACACTCAGGGCATGGAGAAAAGCAGGAGGAGCTGCTGGGCATGGTGCTCACAGAAGGGACATTCACTGACCTCTGCTTCACACTGCAGTATCTGAGCACAGCTACATCAGCTGGCATGGAATAAACACACCACAGCTACCCAGGCTGAAATTTGCCTGCTAATGATTTCTTTTAAGGGTCAAAAATACCCTTTAAAACCCACAGGGGCTGCACTGATGAGCCAGAGCTCTGCTGCAGGAAGCTGAGCAGAAGGGAGCACAGAAAGCAGATTTTTTACCAATTTTATCTATGAAACAGCAGTGTCTGAGTCATTAAAGAGAGATTAGGATTAGCAGAACTCACTAATTTTTAGTGTCATTTATTTACACAGGTTTAGTCCAAGTTGTTCCAATGAAAAGAGATTTAGTAACAGGGGCAAGGGTGGCATTTCAACTTGGCCTGAACCCCTTTCTGGGGGACATCATTTTATTTTACATTGAAATTCCTAAACTGCTCCTTCTCTTGCTCCTTAGTTTTTCCCTGTTCTTCCAACCCTTCCAATGTGCATTTGATGAAAATCCTCAAAAGCTTCTCCTCAAAATTCCTTCTCAGTGAGAGGTTATTAATCCTCAGAGGAAAGAGTCTGTTGAGAAAAGATGAAGATGAAAAGTTTTCATGGAGATAAATGGTATTAAAACTGGAAAAAACCTGATCTTATTTCTTTTCTTTTCTTTTTTTTTTTTTTTTTTGTTTACCAATGTAATGGCAGGGTTAATTTTGAATTCAAGATTTGAATTCAGGATTTTGAATTCACAGGAATTCTGGATCTCAGACTTGAGGAAATCCAGAAGTCCAGAGTATAAAAGAAATTATCAAAGGGTTTCATCTGAAATGACAAAAAAACTGAGGGGAAAAAACAGAGAAAATTAGAGACCTGCATGGAAATTCTTTTTAGCCTTTTCTGAGACAAACCAACAGCTGGGCTACAACACCTAAATATATTTTTACTTAATAGATTATTTTGATAGTGAAAACACATCCAGAAAGCTCCAGCTGTTCTACAGACAGCACTTGAGCAAAACGAGATTCTTCATTTAAAAAACTCCCAAGAACAGAAAATGCCCAAATCCATGATGTGCACATTGAGTCTGCAGGCAGCACATTCCACCATGAAAACATGGATGCATAGTCCTGAAACATTTGGTAAAAATATCCCAGTTTTCTACTCATATTCAAAACTGCATTTTCAGAAAATGGAATTGCAGCATTACCTGAGATTTCAGAACAAGAAGTATCTCATTTAAACTTTAAAAAAAATTTTTAATTATTTTTTTTAAATCAGTGTTTTAATTCCTTCTTAGCTTTTCTCTCCTACAGATAACTCTGACCACAAGAAACACAAAACATCTGCTCCAAAGGCATTTTTAATCCCTCCTCTGGATGATGCTCCAGAGGAAGAAGGGAACCAAATGGAGCAACTTAAAAGCTCCATTATTCATTGAAAGGGGACAGCACTGATATTCCCAATTTTCAAGCATTATTCTTTAGAAAGAAGCACAAAGATTTACATACTTGAAGAGAAATCCCCAATAAAAATGCACTGTCAACTTTTAAAAAATAACCACAGTGATTTCTTATTTTATTTCCAGCACAGCAATTTCTGGCTGGCCTGTCTTTCTTAAATCAGACTAAAGCATGCTGAGAGAGGAACAGCATGAAGCAGTTCTTTAATAAAAGAGAATTTTTATCTACATGCAGCATTTGGCTTTTTTACTGAAGCGTGGTTAGCAAAATAAAATTATCCCTCAACTGACTGAACAGGGGCATTAAAGAAATCATCTTACTCCACCACTTTGGTGTAAATGCGATTTTTTTTCCCATCTTTAGCTATTTCTATAATCTTCTCCCACTGTATATTCTAGCTGAGGGAGGGTGAATTAAAGCAGGAATGATGGGGGGTACAGACAGGATCTGACTCTGAAACTACATCAAAGACTGTCCTAAAATCTCCTGGAAAGCTGCTTGGTGCCCACAGGAAAAAAACATTAACAATGACACAAATCCACACAAATTCTTCTTTCTCCAATTAATTGTTGTTTTCTTTTATACAGAGTCAAGGAGAAACTAAAAGTGGGTTTGTTCACACATCCACAAACTATATATATATATATATACACACATTTTAATCTTCAAACCTGATGGAAAATGAAGTGTTTGGATTTGATCCATCCACAAAATGCTTTGCTGAAATTGAGATAAAGCCTGAGGGAGCCCAGCACAGCCTCTGGCTGTGACAGGGGAGGGAAACACCACGAGGTGGCTGTGCCCTCATCTGAATGAACACCTGGGGGCATTTCTGAAAGAGTTTGGAATGACTTAGAGATGGGACCTCTGAGATTTTAGATTTTGTGATTTATTTTCTTATCTTGTACAGGAAGGGTGAGTTGGGCTCACATCTTCACTGCATGGCTCAGAAGGTCACAAGACCCCCAGTTACAAGACTTTTTAAGGATTTATTGACCAATAAAACACCACCAACAAGGATATTTGTGTTTTTCACCTAATCCTTAAATATTTCATCTTATGGACTCCTGCTACAGTGTGAGCTTCCTTAGCCACTCATGTTATGGCACACACACCCACAGTGCTGCATTCTAAACTCCTTGTTCACCTCTGGAACTACTTTTATTTTTATATCTTAAACTCTAAACTTGAAACTTTCTCCCACTGAACCTAATGTGTCTCTGCTTTAAATTACAAATCCACATTCTCACCTCTGGCACCTCCGTTTGGGAGCCTTTCCCAAGGTCTCAGATCAAATCCTGGGTTTAATTCTGACCTTTAGCTCAGAGCCCCCAAGTTCTGAGATTTCCCTGTATTTCAGATTCCAGCAAACCCTGACACTCCCAGTTCTCCCAGAACTCTCCACAGGGAGCTCAGAGCTGCTCTGGGCTCTCAATTCAGCACTCAGGGTCCCCAGTTTTTACAGCCCACCCTTCCCAAGGAGCACGGCTCAGTCAGGCACACTGAATTATCCAACCTGCACTCTGAATGCCAGGATGGTTGGGCTGGAAAGGAGCTCAAATCCCATCTCATTCCAGCCCTGTGCCACGGCAGGGACACCTGACACACCCCAGGCTGCTCCAAAGCCCAGCCCTGGGACACTGCAGGGATCCAGGGGCAGCCCCAGCTGCTCTGGGAACAATTCCTACAATCTGGAGACAGTGAAGGCCTCAGAGTGATTTCCCCATGCCCCAAGTGGTCACTGAGGTGACATTAAAAATTAGGAGAGCAGGGCTGTGTGTCACAGACACATCTTCTGAAAAATCCTTTCCTTGGGATTTTTTAATCCTGAGAAGCTGAGAGGCCTCAGGAACAAAATGTAACCAAATAACAAAATAATTATCTGCTGCTGTGGAATGCAACAGGGGCATCTGGGATTGGTCTCTGTGGTTGTTTCTAATTAATGGCCAATCACAGTCAGCTGGCTCAGACTCTGGTCAGTCACAAGATTTTATTATCATTCCTTCACTTCCTTTCAAGCCTTCTGATGAAATCTTTTCTTCTATTCTATTAACTTTATTCTATTCTATTATTATTCTTTCTTCTATTGAAACTATTTAGGATAGTTTTAATATATCATATACTTTTCATATAATATATATCATAAAATAATAAATCATCCTTCTGTAACATGGAGTCAGATCCTCATCTCCTCCCTCATCCTGGGACCCCTGTGAACACCAGCACAGCCATGGGTGCAGGAAAATCAGGTTTTCCACATGAGTAACCTCAGGAAGCCCTGATGGGAAAGGCTGGCACAGAGGCAATCAGTGAGGTCATTAGGAAAGCAAATCCCAGAGTGCACAGCTCCTCTGGAACTGATTAGATAAGGGCTGCACTGAGCAGAGACACATCTGAAAGCAGGGAGAGCAGCAGGAGGCGGGCAGGAGGCACTGCAGGAGGTGAGGGGATGAGAGGATGGGAAAACCACACAGAACCGGGGTTGGGATTGGGACTGGAGCCCAAAGGCCCCACAGGGAGGTGAATCACAGCAGCCAAGGGCTCTGGTGGTTTGTAATCCCTGTGCCTGCTCCCCAGGCCAAGGCAAACACTAATTCCCATTGAACAGCACAGGTGGGAAGTGTTTTATTCTGTTGGAGCTGCCAAATGGAACCCCAGCGCTCCCACTGAACACCTGGGAGCTAAAATCCACCTGCAGCTCACAACTCTGCTGCCACTGCTGGCCAGGCACACATTCCTGTGCCAGGAACTTGGTTACAATGACAAAAAAGCATGAAAAGAGTAAGACTGAAATAAAAGGAGCAGCCCCCTTGCTTCCAGGCTGAGGCATCCACAGAATCCCAGACTGGTTTGGGTTGGAATGGATCTTCAAACCCATCAAATTCCAAATCCCTGCCGTGGGCAGGGACACCTTCCACTAGCCCAGGGCACTCAAATTCATATTTGGAGCAACTGCAGGTCTGCAAAGGTCCAGGCTTCTGAGCTCAAAGAAATGTATTTATGAGAAGCTAAATCACCTGAGAGATTTCAACCCCAAATGTAACCATTTCTTTTAACAAGCAACTTTCCTGTTGGAATGATAATGCATTAAATAACGATAGATGCTAATGAAATTAAAATGCTTTAAATAAGAATCCATTATAATGAAGCTAAAATACATTAAATAATTCTAATCCAAGGGGAGCCTGATCCTGGCATGGAAAACATGCATGGAATAAAGCTGGACACCCCTGCACCTCCTGACCTCAGCCCCAACCTCACACATCACAACAGAGAAACTCCCACATGTTTAAAAATACAGAAGCACTGAACTAATGTAAACTCAAAAAAAAGTCCTCAAAGTGGTCCTTTATATCTGTCTATGCAACGTTTGCTAAGAATAAACCCTTTAGTCATGCTCTAGAAATTTGATGAGTGGTCCAGAGCAATGGTGGAATTGTTTTAGAAAATGCAAATAGTGCCCAGAGCCAGGATTATCCCAACATGTGGTGCCTGCAGAGCTGTGGGGTTTAACTGTGTGTGGATCACAGAGAAAACCCAAAACAAGAATCCCTGGGAGATGCTCCTGGAATTTATTTAGAAAAATCAAAGAGCAAAGCAGCTGAACACACAGCTCTTGTTGACAGAAACACATTCTGAATCTGCCAGGGGACACAAATCCTAATTATGGAATCCTGGAATGCTTTGGGTTGGATTTAAACCCAGCCAGTGCCACCCCTGCCATGGCAGGGACACCTCCCACTGTCCCAGGGTGCCCCAGTGTCCAGCCTGGCCTTGGGCACTGCCAGGGATCCAGGGGCAGCCACAGCTGCTCTGGCAATTCCAGCCCAGCCAGGAATTCCCAATTCCCAATCTCCCACCCATCCCTGCCCTCTGGCACTGGGAGCCATTCCCTGGTCCTGTCCCTCCAGCCCTTGTAAAATGTAAGCTCAGGACACACAAGGATATTTTAAGGTGAATAAATCCATCTCTATACATTCCTCACTATTTTCAAATTTTCACTCTAAATCTATGGGGTCCCCCATGGGGTTTGTTTTAAAAATCTGTTCCAATGGAATCTTTTTGCAACTGCACCTCATGTTTGGGCAGATGCTGGTTGGTGTTTAGGGGCTGCTTTAGGTCAGATTCCAGAGGGATCAGGAAAAGAAAATAAAAGGAATAGACATTGATTCCAGGTACCAGTGGAAGGTATTTGGTACAAGTGAATTTCTCAACTACAATTCCCAAAAACCTTTGTGCAGCTGACATACAGGATATTAAACTGGGACCTCCTGTGGGCTGGAGGGAGTGACACACTCAGCTGCTGCCTCTGAAATCCCCCAGGACTGGGATCCCATTCAGTAACTGATACAGCACTGGGATCCCAGTATCAACCTGCAAAATAATTCATACAGGACTGGGATCCCATTCAGTAACTGATACAGCACTGGGATCCCAGTATCAACCTGCAAAATAATTCCCACAGGACTGGAATCCCTTCAATAATTCCCACAGGACTGGAATCCCATTCAGTAATTCACACAGTTCTGAAATCCCAGTATTAATCTGCAAAATAATTAATCCAGGACTGGAATCCCAATATGAACCTGTAAAATAATTCACATAGGACTGAAAGCCCATTCAATAATTCACACAGGACTGGAATCCCAGTATTAATCTGCAAAATAATTCATCCAGGACTGAAATTCCAGTCTCAACCTGCAAAATAATTCCCATAGGACTGGAATCCCTTCAATAATTCACACAGGACTGGGATCCCAATCTCAACCTGTAAAATAATTCACATAGGACTGGAATCCCATTCAATAATTCATACAGGCCTGGAATGCCAGTATCAACCTGCAAAATAACTCATACAGCACTGGAATCTCATTCAATAATTCACAGAGGACTGAAATCCCAGTCTCAAACTGTGAAATAATTCACACAGGACTGAGATCCCAGTATCAATCTGCAAAATAATTCATCCAGAACTGAAATCCCAGTATTAACCTGCAAAATAATTCCCATAGGACTGGAATCCCATTCAATAATTCATACAGGACAGTGATCCCAGTCTCAACCTATTTTATGAAAATAATTCATAAAGGACTGGAATCCCAATATGAACCTGCAAAATAACTCACACAGGACTGAAAGCCCATTCAATAATTCATCCAGGACTGGGATCCCAGTCTCAACCTGCAAAATAATTCACACAGGACTGGAATCCCATTCAATAATTCACACAGGACTGAAATTCCAGTATTAACCTGCAAAATAATTCCCACAGGACTGGAATCTCAGTCTCAACCTGTAAAATAATTCATACAGGACTGGAATCCCATTCAATAATTCATGCAGGACTGGCATCCCAGTATCACCTGCAAAATAATTCCTACAGGACTAAAATCCCAGTATCAACCTCCAAAATAATTCATATAGGACTGAAATACCATTCAGTAATTCACAGAGGACTGAAATCCCAGTCTCAAACTGTGAAATAATTCACACAGGACTGGGATCCCATTCAATAATTCCCACAGGACTGAAATTCCAGTATCAACCTGCAAAATAATTCCCACAGGACAGGAATCCCTTCAGTAATTCACAAGGTCTGAAATCCCAGTATCCACCTGTAAAATAATTGACTCTGGGCAGTTCCATCTGGAATTCAGCAAGAACCAGCTGTGGCACTGGACCTGTGCTAGGAAAGGTGATCCCAAACCCAAAATGCAGCTTTAGAAAAGGGTTTCACCATTTGACATCTCCCCCAACAAAGGCCAGGCTAAGCAAAACCAACCCAAACACCAAAAAACCAACAAACAAAAACCAAAACCAAACCAAAACCAAAAAAACCCAAACCCAAAAGCAGCTGCCAGGTTAAAACCTTTACCAGGATCTGTCTGGGGTGATTCACCTGCTCCAAACAGCAGCTCAAGTCACTAAACATCAGTGATCACATCAAAATAATGTTTTCTTCTGATTCATTTACTCTGAAAGGGTTTTATAGCAAATTACCCTCACTCCCTGCTCCATTTCCAGCACAGCAGCAGAGGAAAATAAAGAAATAAAGTGGGTGAGAGCAAGGATGTGCTTGTGCATCTCCCAGCTGCAACAGAGGCAAATCCATGGAACTGCTTCTAATTTCCCAACCTACAGGATTCCCAGGTGCCAGTGCTAAGGAATGTGGGCATGAAAATATAAAAAATCTGGTTTAAAGATGTTTTACCATTTAGCTTTGGGCTTTTCCTAAAGAGACTCCCACTCTTAAGGTAAAATTTGGTACTCTCTGCTCATCTCAAAGAGTATAAATGCAGATGAAATTTTGTTCAAAAACAGATTTTCTCTTTTTTTTTCATATATTAAAGTAAGAACTGATGTGTTTCACCATTTTTAAGTGTCCACTGCATAGAATTAAAGCAAAGCAAGAGTTTAAAAGTGGTTTGATAAAAAGAAGTTACCTTAAACTTGCTGAGTGCATAATAAAGAGATTGGAGCTCTTCAAAGCACGTTCTGGACTTAAAATCCAAGCAATAAAGAAATATTCTTTATTGTTAGTGAACTGCATGGGCTCCTTCTCCAGCTCCACATTTTGGGGCATTTTAGAATTCAATCTTTTTCCCACTTTAACATGCACAAAGAGAACCAGAATTTATCTTCTTTTTCTGCTTTCTGTTTCTCTTCTTCAATAAGTGCTCATTTAAAGGAAAAGCTTTCAGGAATGGGAAATAATGCCCAGGATATTAAAAATACAGCTTAAGAGTTAAAAAGATTCCTTTATTCTAGGTGTTTTAACTAAAAAAATACTGAACTTTCTTTAGAGATTTCATCACAGAGCAACCTGCTTGGAGAAATCCCATCTCAGCTGGCCAACAAGTGGATTTTTAACTATCTGCCAACAGCAGTGATGATGTTTAATGAGTTGGGAAATTAAGAGAAAATTTCAGGATTTGACACTCTGGATTCAGGGCCAGTTCTTCTGCTCCCCTAGAAATGATGGAATAGTTATGTTGGATAATTTCCTGCCCATTTTAAGATCTCCAGTGCTTGTTTTTATTAAAAGTGTTTTTAAAAGTTCTTTTGAAAGTGTTAACACTGAGAGTGCTTCCCCAGCAGGCTGACAATGATACAATTTTGGGTTGACTCACTGATACTGTGTGTTCACACCAGAAATTCACATTACAGCCCGATTGCCTCATGCTCCAGGGTGGGTCCTGCACACAAGGAACTTTCCCAGGGAGGAAAAACCTGGCTGTAAGCAAATACACATTTTTACAGCCACTCACTGGCATCACAACCCTGTTTCCTCTGCTTTAGAAAGCTGAAATTGCTGCTTTTTTCACCAAAACCAAATGCATAAATAGAATTGGTAAAGCAGCATGAACCCACCAACTTTTGCTGCATTTGTGTTTGAGGATGAGGAAAGCACCTCTAAAATTTTAAGGGAATCCTTCTGCAGCCACAGGTCACGTTTGGGCAGATGCTGGTTGGTGTTAAGGGGCTGCTTCAGGTCAGACTCCAGAGAGATCAGGAAAAGAACAGCCTGGCATTCTCCAGCTTCCATCAGCAGAAGATTTTAGGGTAAAGAGCAGAAAATCCAGGATTCTTCAGACAGGCAATTAGTGGTTTCTATGCCAGCCACAAGACCACTTAGACAGGCACCAAAACCAAATGCAAATCTTTTATTCTATTAAAAAAATAACACAGAATCATTATCCAACAGCATCACCACATCTATTCTTGGGGAAAAAGAGACAAACAACTCACCACTGCCCAAAGTATTTGTGTGGCAGCACCAGAGATGCAGATCAGCAGATAATGATGGTCAGAAAAATGGAATAACCCTCAACTTTGGCACATGACACACAGCAGGGCACTGCTCCCTCCAGCCTCAATTTATCGCTGTTTTTACACTGCTGGGGGTGAAAAGGGGAGCGGGCTGGAGCTTCCCTGCTGTGCAAACACATCCTAAAATCACGGATTCACCTCCTGTGTGGCTCCCCACTCTGAGCTGTGCAGCGGCAGATGGGCCACAGGGTGGCTGATCCCTGCAGCACAGGTGGCCGCTGGCACAGGTGTCACCTGAGGGTCAGGAACACCGCGGGGAGGGAACCCGGCTCGGGAAAGAGCCTGGAGAGGGTCAGGAGAAACACGGGGGAGGGCATGAAGGGATAAAGGAAGGGGAGAAGAAAGGGATGAAGGAGGGGATGAGGAAGGGATGAAGGATGCCATTCCCCGGCACATCAGCAGCGCTATCAGGGTGCCCAGAGCAGCTGTGGCTGCCCCTGGATCCCTGGCAGTGTCCCAGGCCAGGCTGGACAGGGCTTGGAGCAGCTGGGACAGTGAAAGGTGTCCCTGCCATGGCAGGCAGTTGGAAGGGGATGAGATTTAAGATCCCCTCTAACCCAAACCAAACCGGGACACCAACCCCTGGAAGCGAGAGCCCCAATTAAAGCGGAGAGCGAAGTTCAGCGAGCGCAGGTGCCGGAGCAGCAGCAGCAGCAGCTCCCGCCCGCTCCCTCACGCCCGCAGCATCCCCGGCCCGCAGCGGCGCTGAGGGAGCCCGGGGGGCTCGGGGCGCTGCCCCAGGGCAGGGCGGGGGCCGCGGCTCCCCCTGCCCGGAGCGCGGGGACGCGGGGCCGGCTCGGAGCAGGTGCCGCCGGGACTGACCTTGCGCAGGGCGGGCACGAAGAGGCCGCGCCATTTCGGGCCGTTCTCCTCGCCCAGGAACTCGTAGGGCTGCGGCGGCGGCTGCATGGCGGCCGCTCCGCATCGGGGCCGGCCGGGCCGCCGCGGTGTCGCTGCTCACCCGCCCGGCCGGGCCGCCATGGCTCGGCGGGGCCGCTCGGGGCTCGGCGGGGCCGCTCGGGGCGCGGGGAGGCGCCGGGCGGGGGTCGGGACGGGCCGGGCCGGGCCCCGCTCGCTGCGGCCCCGCTGCCGCCGCCGCCCGCGGCCGCCGCCCTGCGCGCCTGCGCCGCCGCCCCGCGCGCCCCCTGCGGGCCGCGCCCGGAACTGCGGGCACCGAGCGGGGACGGAGCTGCGGCACCGAGCGGGGACTGCCCGGCCCGGGGACGGCTCCGAAACTGCGGGGAGAGCTCCGAAACCAGGGGATCATTGCTTAACTAGGGGACAGCTCTGAACTGGGGAGAGCTCCTGAGCCGGGGGGAGAGCTCCTGAACTGGAGTATAATTCCTTACCGAGGGGAGAGTTCCTGAACTGGGGGAGATTTCCTAAACTAGGGGAGAGCTCCTGAACTGGGGGAAGAGCTCCTGAACTGGGGAGGATTTCCTAAACTGAGGGAGAGATTTCCTTAAATGGGGGAGATTTCCTAAACTGGGGGATAATTCCTGAACTGTGGGAGAGCTCCTGAACTGGGGGATAATTCCTTAACTAGGGGAGATTTCCTTACTGAGGGGATAATTCCTGAACTGGGGGATATTTCCTTACTGAGAGAATAATTCCTTACCTAGGGGCGATTTCTTTACCTAGGGGATATTTCCTTACCTAGGAAATGTTTCCCTTGCCCCGGGGGAAATTTCCTTGCCTGGGGGATGTTTCCTTACTGAGGGAATATTTCCTTACTGAGGAGATGTTTCCTTACCTAGAGGGTATTTCCTTACCAAAGGGATATTTCTTTTCTTACCTGGAGGACATTTCCCTGCCCAAATGATATTTCTCTACCTGGAGGATACCTGGAGGATATTTCCCTTCCTAAAGGAGATTTCCCTCCCCAGAGGAGATTTTCCCTACCTAGAGGAGATTTCCTTGCCAAGAGGAGATTTCCCTACCTGGATGATATTTCCCTGCCCCAATGATTTTTCTCTACCTGGAGGAGATTTCCCTACCTAGAGGACATTTCCCTGCCCAAATGATAATTCTTTACCTAGAGGAGATTTCCCTGCCCAGAGGATGTTTCCCTTCCTAGGGGATATTTCCCTTCCTAGGGGATATTTCCCTGCCTGGATCAGTTTTTCTGCAGGCTCTTCCCCTCCCTGCCCAGGGGCTGCTGTCCTTCCTCCCTGGGTGCCATTTCCCTGCCTGCAGGCTGTTCCTGTCTCTCCTCACCTGGAGGCCTCCTGCACACCTGTGCCTCTTCCCACCTGGGGCTTATTCCCATCCTCACCTGAATTCTCTTCTGCTCCCCATTTGGAGGCATTTTCCTCCCTATTTAGAGACTGGTTTATTACCTGGAAGGAATTTCTCTCCTTGCTTGGAGCCTGTTTTCTGTGAACTCTTCTCCCTGCCTTGAGGTGATTTTTCTCACCGCCTGGAGCTCTTTTCCTCCCCAGCTGGAGAATGTTTGTCTCCCAACCTGGAGGCAATTTCCATCCAAACCTGGAGGCAATTTCCATCAAAACCTCGAGACAATTTCTACCTTTTCTATCCCAGCCTTGAGGCTGTTCCCATCCCAGCCCCGAGGCACTTTTCCTCCCTCTCTGGAGGATGTTTTCCTACCTGCCAGCAGTTTCTCTCCATACCTGAAGGAGTTTCTCTCCCTTTTTGGATGCAGTTTTCTCCCTGCTCCAGAGAACAACATTCCCTTCACCCACTCATCACCCAAATCCAGCTAAATTTTCCCCTCATTTCCCTCCTGACAGCAAAATATTCAAATCTCACAGTTTATATTCCCTCCACTCCCCATTTTTAAGACTTGTCCACAGAGGGAATGGATAAATTAAAGCAAAGGGGAAAAAAATGTACCTTCCTGGATAAATTAAACCAAAGGGGGAAAAACATGTACCTTCCTGGATAAATTAAAGCAAAGGGGGGAAAATGTACCTTCCTGATAGTAAAATTGTGATCCTTCTTTGTAAGATTTCCTGGAGGAGCCTGATACACCCAGAGGCAGAAACTGGCTCAACCCTTCTGCCTCACGAGAGCAGCCTGGGAGCTTCCCAAGAAATATTTCTGTATTTATATCTATTCTATCTATATATCTAAATGATCTATTTCTGTATTTATAGTCTTTCTGTTTATTTCTTTTTTACACCTGTTCCTCAAACCCAAACTGCGAGCAAAAAGGAAAATAAGGATGGGATAGTGGTGGCACAACTCCTCCCAGAGTGCAGGGCTGACCCTGCTGGGCACTGTTTGGGGGGACATTGGGAAGGAATTCCCTGGGAGTGCCCAAGGCCAGGCTGGGCAGAGCTTGGAGCAGCCTGGGAGGGTGGAAGGGGTGCAGTGGGATGGGATTTAAGGTCCTTTCCAACCCAAACCAGCCTGAGGTTCTGTGATTCTGTAACACTTCTGGGGAACAAATGCTGTTTGTCCAAATATTTATTCAGAGTT
This sequence comes from Agelaius phoeniceus, assembly GCF_051311805.1. NCBI lineage: Eukaryota > Metazoa > Chordata > Aves > Passeriformes > Icteridae > Agelaius > Agelaius phoeniceus. The sequence continues at coordinate 62,493,630 of NC_135270.1, read as the reverse complement.
TCAGGAATTCTCATCTCACCTGTCCCAACAGGCCCAGACCAGAGCAGTCCTGTCGAGTGAGGGAAAGCTGTGAGGTGTGAGGAGCACAGATAAGATAATTTAGGAAGACAAGTTTGGTCATGTGTCCCCCTCCTGAAGTGATTTCTGTGACACAGAGTGAGATCCTGCCCAATTCAGCTGAGAATTAACAAATTCCAGTCAAACTCTTCTCTGAGTCAGGAGAAATACACAGATTTTACAGCATTAAAAAAAAAAAAACCCACCACACCATTTTAATCATAAAAGGCACATTTATGAAATCATCAAAGTGAGGCTCATTTGGAAAATAAATTAATGCATTTTCACACTTGGTGAGCAACAAGATTGATGCCTGAAACCCTGGTATCACAATCTCTGAATTTATTTTTATAACAAAAGTGTAAAACTTTTATCTCTGAAAACATTTCCATTTCACAGAATGCTACATCAAGGTTCATAATTTAAATTTCAAATAAACTTTACCCCCAAACAATCATCACCTGAGAGGAAAAAAGCAGTGCCCAGGGAAATGCTGACTCAGGACTCCCCCTGCTCTCTGTCTGCTTTGCATTTTAATGTTCTTTATTCTGTTAATACATGTCAGGGCCACACCCCATGTGGGAGGAAGTGGCTTTTGCAATCCTTTTGTAGGATTTACTGTTGATAGGCAACACTTCTGGCAGGGAGGGAAAACAGGATTGTTCCACTGTGGGAAGTTTTACCCAGCCCTGTGGCACTGGATCACTTGGAACAGCTGAATCTCTGCCTGAAGTGACCAAAACTTTGCTCTGGAAGGGTTGGTATTGGAATTTCCAGCTATCAATTTGCTGGTAAAGTAGATTTTACCTGGGGAAAAAAAACTTCTTCTTCTTCTTCTTCTTCTTCTTATTATTATTATTATTATTAATAATAATAATAATAATGGCAGATTAAGCCCTTTTTCCCCTCAAAAATGTCTCCAATCTGTACAGTAAGCTCAGCCTCACAGCTGCCCTCCTGTGCTAACCCACTCCCATCAGAGGAGCTCAGGAAAGAACTTTTAAAGGAGAAATTCATGTCCAATTTTCTGGTGCAAGCTCCCCACAATTATCTGTGCTACCCAGCAGCTGTTATGAAATCCTCAATACTTTGTCCCTGAGGCCACAAAATTCTGCTCTGCAGCAGTTCTGCAGGACACTCCCAGATCCTGAGCTCAGCCCTGAGTTTACTTCACCTCTCCCTGCACACAGACTCCTCCAGGTGTATCTCTGCTAAGAACTGGGGATCAGTGGAGGAGTCACCAGCCCTGTCTGAGCTCCCCCTGTGCTCAGGGAAAATGGGAAATCTCCCTGACTCATCCCTGCTTGGGCTCCAAGGGAAGCAACACCAGCCATGACTCAGGGCAGGTTTCTGGAGCTTCCCCCCCTTCACATTTCACATTTCCTGTTCCAAAGACCATTTTCCCTGATTGCTCAAGTGCCTGGACAAAGATCAGCTCCTTTTGCATCATCAGCATTCAAAGGAAGAAACCCAAAGCCACTGATGAGGTTTCTGACCTGGTGCTGATTTCCCAGCTGTAAATGAAATGAAAAGTAAGAGATTGTATCCATGTTTTGATTTCTCCTCTATAAAAAACACAGACAGTGATCAGACAGAGTATCTGAATTGCAGATCTAAATTGACTTGGCTTTGGTAATCCTCTTTAAGCTTATTTTTCTGTGAAATCCTCTACATTCAGGTCGAAGGCTCTGAATATTGTTCTCAATCTCTGCCAAAGCCTTGAATTCCACATCAGCAGGGCTTATCCTCCTATTCCATTACCTGCACGTCATCCAGAGGGCTGCACATCCACGTTCAATGGAATCAGAGCCACCCCACACCCGTGGCTTGTCAGACCCCTCTGAGGAGGCAGCACTGTGAGCACAGCCATGGCAAATCCAGGTGGAAAATGCCCCAGACAGGGATCCCAGCCTGCTGTGCCTGTGCTGCAGACCCTGCCATGGCTGCTCCTTCCTCAGCAGGCCGAGGAGCCGCAGAGCGGGCACAGAGCCTGCCAAGGCTGCCGGGCACTGCCTGGTGGCTGTGTGTCCCTCAGGAGGAGTGCCAGGCTGCAGAGGGGCACAGGCAGGGCTCCTGCCGGGATTCCTGCCGGGAGATTCCTGCCGGGATTCCTGCCGGGATTCCTGCCGGGACTCCTGCCGGCTCAGAGCCGGAAGCGCCGCTGGGCCTCGTCGGCGATGGCGGCGGCGATGGCCAGGGAGGAGGTGGCGGCGGGGGAAGGAGCGTTCCTGACGTGCAGGATCCTGCTGCCCACGGCCCCCGAGCCCCCATCAAACACAAAGTCATCCACCAGATTGCCCTCACTGTCCAGGGCCTGGGCTCTCACTCCAGAGGGACCCCTGCAAAAAGAAGGAGGAGCAGAAGGAAAATGTTCCTGAGTTAGGAAAGGAATTCCCGTGAGGAGGGGTCCAGGGAGACAGGGAGGAGGGCAGGGACTGGAGACAAAGCGTTTTTTGGGGGAGGTTTAACACTCCAGAGGCAGAGTGGGGGCATCTGACAGTCATGGAATCATTGAGGTGGCCAAACTGTGAGCTCAAAGCCCACCCAGTGCCACCCCTGCCATGGCAGGGACACCTCCCACTGTCCCAGGGTGCCCCAGTGTCCAGCCTGGCCTTGGGCACTGCCAGGGATCCAGGGGCAGCCACAGCTGCTCTGGCAATTCCAGCCCAGCCAGGAATTCCCAATTCCCAATCTCCCATCCAACCCTGCCCTCTGGCAGTTTGAGGCCATTGCCCCTTGTCCTGCCCCTCCCTCTCCATCTTTCTGTGGGCTCTCCTCAAGTACTGCAAGGCCACAGTGAGGTCACCCCAAAGCTTCTCTTCTCCAGGCTGAACAATCCCAAAATTCTCAGCCTTTCCTCCCAGCAGAGCTGTTCCAGATCATCCTGATGCCTCCTCTGGACTGAGGAGCTCCCTGTGCTGGGACCTCCAAGCTTCTGTATCATACTTTGGTGGAGGAAGGGACTAAACCCCTGCCATGTTTTCTCATGTGCAAATAGGAGATTTCCCAAGAGAAGAAGTTTCCTTTACCTGAGAACATCGTTGGTGGTGACCTCAGGGATGAACCTCTGCAGCTGCCTGACCTGGGCACTGAGGGAGAAGGCTCTGTACAGCTCCCCCAGGCCATAGGACACGTTCCTCAGCACCAGCTTCCACAGCCCACTGTGGACAAAAGGGGAGAAACAACTACACTGGGGCAAAGCCTGCCTCCAATGCACCAGCTGCAGCTGCAGGAGGCAGCAAATGCAACTGCAGGGCACGAGATGCCATTCCCAAAATCAGGAACCACATCATGCTCTGTGTTTGAGAAATACATGTTTGGCCTCCTCTGCCCCAACAAACCTTGCTCACAGAGCTGTGGTGGTGAATTAATTCTGAATTCTGGTTCTGGAGGTGTTCCAGGACTTGATGAGCTTGGAGCAACCTGGGCAGGGACACCTCCCACTGTCCCAGGGTGTCCCAGTGTCCAACCTGGCCTTGGGCACTGCCAGGGACCCAGGGGCAGCCACAGCTGCTCTGGCAATCCCAGCCCAGCCAGGAATTCCCAATTCCCAATCTCCCACCCATCCCTGCCCTCTGGCACTGGGAGCCATTCCCTGGCTCCTGTCCCTCCATCCCTTGTCCCCAGTCCCTCTCCAGCTCTCCTGGAGCCCCTTCAGGCCCTGCCAGGGGCTCTGAGCTCTGCCTGGAGCCTTCTCCTCTCCATGGGAGCATTCCCAGCTCTCTCTCCCAGCCCTTCTCTGCTCCCAGCACCCTCTGCAGGTATTCAATGATGCTGTCTAAGTTGATTAAGTTATCACAGTGCAAACCAAGCCTGGAATGGCTCCAGCAGCACCTTCCAGGGAGCAGCCACATTCCCAGACTGGCTGAGACATGTCCTGGCACAAAATTCAAACATGAGACCACACAAAGTCAAATGTCTTGGGGAAGTCCACCCTTATCAGCACAAACACCCCAACAAGGTGGGAAAAGCAGGATTTGGGGCAGGAAGAGGCTCCCATGGCTGACATCTCAACAAGAGCAGCCACAAGCACAAGGCATCTTTACCTGTAGGTGACAGCATCTAAAAAGTCTCCAGGGCTGAAGTCCAGGAGTTTGTAGCCCTCTCTCTTAAAGGCCAGCACTGCATTAGGGCCCAGCCAGACACTGCCATCCATCCTGGGAGTGAAATGGAACCCCAGGAATGGGAAACGAGGGTTGGGGACCTGAAAGGGGACACAGGAGTGAGCAGAGCTCTTTCCAACAGCAAATTTGTCATTTTATTTCCCACCACAGCAACAAAACTCTGAGCCACAGAACCTCAGAGCTGACTCTGAGCTGGTTTTGTTGCTTGTTAATTGTGCAGTTGTGGCATGTCATTAATTGAAACACTGGAGAACACAGCAGGGCCAGGTAAAGCTGAATTTTAGGAAAAAGGAAAACAAATAACAGGGGGAAAAAAAGTCCACATGATTTCTCAGGATATAAATCAACAACACCCTGATGTTATTCACCAGGAGCAATCACACTGCAATAAAATAGAATAGAAAATATTAGGAAACCCTTACTGTGTGTACAAACCAGCCTGAACTTAGCAGCTTAATGCTAATAATAATGCTAATAATGCTAATAATAATAAATCTGCATCTTCTTTTTTTTCTTTTTTTGTTCCACTTCCTCCCTCCCATCCCAAGACAGGGTCCTGAACCATTCCCAGGTGAGATCAGACAAACAGCAATGGCCAGCATTCCCAAAGATCCAGTGCTTAGCAGGCAAAGTTAATCTCACATTCAGAAAATCAGGATTTAAATGGACAGAATTAGCTAAAATGCTGCCCTAGGAATTCTCTCCACTTGCTCTGTAATTCATTTTCTGTCTGGGACTGCTGCTCTTCATCCCATCATTTGTCTATATTAGATGGTAGAAAGGTTGTTCCCTTTTCTCCCACGTTTGTTTTTAATGACAAAATCAGCGAATTCAAACATAAAGTTGAGAGGAGAATACCTAAATCTGAGTGTTGGGTATTAGCAGAAAAGATTAAACCCTTTATCAATAATTCATCCCAGAATCCCTGAGGTTGGAAAAGACCTCCAGTGTCATCTGTGAATCTCCTGAGGGTACATTCAACACCTTTGTCCAGATTATCCATAAAGAGATTAAACAGGACTGTTATCATTATTAAATAATAAATAATAATTACTGTCATCTCTCCCTGACTTCTGAATCCTGTCTATAGGAGATACAGAAATAATTTAGAGTTTTCTGGATATGAGGCAATGTGACACTCCATCTTTTCTCTCAAGTATAAAAACCCCAAAAATAAAACCATAAACAAAACAACTGGCAATAACTTCCCACATGGTACTTCCCACATGTTTTCCTCAATTAAGAAAAAAAAATTAACAAAAAAATTAACAAAACCCAACTGTCCTGTCCCAAACCAACCCAATCTCCACCCACGTGTGCGCGTCACTGCCTGACAAAAACAACCACGGAATTTTTCCTTTTTCTTGCATTTTTAGCAGCTCTTGGGGCACCCAAAGCAGGGGCACTCACTGGATAAATATTTCCTTTCACCAAGTAAGACTTTTCTGGTTTGAGCAGCAGATAATCCCCTCGGAAAGGGACAATCCTGGGCTGGGGGCTGCAGCCGCTGATCTGCGCCAGGCGGTCGGAGTGGAGCCCGGCACAGGTCACAATGTGCCCACAGGACACCTCCTGCCCCTGGGGACACCAAACACCAACAAAATTACATTCATAAAACAAAGAAAGAAAGAAAATTAAATCAATAAAATTTATCTAGCTTTTGTTAAAAAAAACACATCAAAATTCTATTTATTGGCTAAGAAAAACAACCCAGGAAAACCCACAGGCATTTATTTAAATCAATAAAATTTGACTTATTGAAAAAATTTATTTAACTTATTGAAAAAAAAAATCAAAATTGTATTCTATTTATCTGCTAAGACAAACATCGAGAACAACCCCACAGGCATTTATTTAAATCAATAAAATTTATTTAACTTATTGAAAAAAATTATTTAACTTATTAAAAAAATTTGACTTATTGAAAAAAACTCAAAATTCTATTCTATTTATCTGCTAAAACAAACACCGAGAACAACCCCACAGGCATTTATTTAAATCAATAAAATTTATTTAACTTATTGAAAAAATTTATTTAACTTATTGAAAAAAAAATCAAAATTGTATTCTATTTATCTGCTAAGACAAACACCGAGAACAACACCACAGGCATTTATTTAAACCAATAAAATTTATTTAACTTATTAAAAAAAACCCCCAAAATTCTATTTATCTGCTAAAAAAAAAACCACCCAGGAAAACCACAGGCATTTATTTAACTTATATATGAATAATTTATTTAACTTATTTAAAAAAAAAATATTTAACTTATTAAAAAAAAACCCAAAACACATCAAAATTCCATTTATCGCTAAAAAAACCCCAAAAAAACCCCAAAGCCATTTATTTAAATAAATAAAATTTATTTAACTTATAGAAAAAAAAAAAAAAAAAGAAAAAACACATCAACATTCTATTTATCTGCAAAAAAACCAAAACAACCAGGAGAACCCCACAGGCACTTATTTAAATAAATAAAATTTATTTAACTTATAAAAAAATTATTTAACTTATTAAAAAAACCAAACAAAATACATCAAAATTCTATTTATCTGCTAAAAAAAATCGAGAAAAACCCCACAGACTTTTATTTAAATAAATAAAATGTATTTAATTTATAAAAAAAAGTATAGAACTTAAAAATAAAAAATTATTTAACTTATTTTAAAAAAAACCCAAAACACATCAACCTTCTATTTATTGCTTAAAAAAACACCCAGAAAAACCCCCACTGGCATTTAAATAAATAAAATTTATTTAACTTATTAAAAAATATTTACTTAACTTATTAAAAAAACCTGAAAACACATCAACATTCTATTTACCTGCTTAAAAAAAACACCCAGAAAACCCCCACAGGCATTTATTTAAATAAATAATATTTATTTAACTTATTTAAATAAGAAATTAACATATTTAAATAAGGATGTTCACTGATTTGAGCCCACAGGGTGGGAGCAGCTGCACAAATTGACAGCACACAGGTGTGGAGAGCTGCTAAATATTAAACACCTTTACCATCTAAATAAAGAAATACATAAAAATCAAAAATTTATCCATAAATCAATTAAGTATAAAACTTATCCATAAATCAATTAATCAATACATAAAAATCAATTCACTTATTTAAAATGGGCAATCCATCCCCCACTTCAACCAGGGCAGCTGCTCTCCCACAGCTGCTGCCCCAAAGCTGATCCCTGCACCCAGAAAAACCCCAAATGCTTTTATTTCTTTAAATAGATAAATATTTCATTTATTATAAATATATTATAATTCTATTAATTACATAATATATTATTATATATTATACATATTATTATATATAATATATATTATATAATTATAATATTATATATTCTAAATAAAAATAAATATTTAATTTATTATAAATATATTATAATTATATTAATGATATAATATAATATATATTATTATATTATATATATATTATTATATATTATATATACTATAATTATAATATTATATATTATAAATAAAAATAAATATTTAATTTAATAAATTCATTGAAAGAAATAAAATTTATTTCACTTATTTTAAAAAAATGAACTTATTTAATAAGTGAAATAATGATGTTCATTGATTTGAGCCCACAGGGTGGGAGCAGCTGCACAAATTGACAGCACACAGGTGTGGAGAGCTGCTAAATTAATGAACCACCTTTACCATCTAAATAAAGAAATACATAAAAATCAAAAACTAGTATCTGTTTATTTACCTGGAGCAATTATACTGCAATAAAATAGAATAGAAAATTTAAAGAAATAAAATAGAATATTATATATATTCTATTATATTCTATTATATTATTATATAATAATATATTATATGTAATAATATATTATTATATATTCTATTATATTCTATTCTATTATATATTAATAATACATATTATATATTCTATTATATATTATTATATATAATAATATATAATTATATAACAATAGTATAAAATTATTATATGATAAATAATATAATATATTATATAATAATATAATATATATTATTATAATATTATATAATATATTATTATATATTATATATATTTAATATATATTATATATATAATATATACTATATAATATAATATAATATAATATAATATTATATTATATTATATTATATATTAAATAAATAAAATAGAATAGAAAATTCTTAGCTTAGTATCTTCCCTTAAATACTAATTTCTTTTTCAAGTGAAAAAGAATTCACAAAAAGAAAAAAAACCCCAGTATTTGGTGAAAAAAAATCTTAACAAATTTTGGAAGCTACTTTTTAACGAAAGAGCAAAAAAATAGGCAAAAAAAAAGCAGCAGAAGTAACTTTAAAAGTGACCAGAGGGGTTGTGAAGTTGTTTTTGTTGCAGATATTCCCTCCTGAAGGTGAAGGGGTGCAGGCTCAGCTCCTGACTGCAGGAACTGCAGCTGCCATGCACCTGCTGCACTGCTCTGATGAGAAAATGAAAATAAAATGATGCTAAAAGCCTCCTTATCGTTTTATGGATGCCAGAGCCCAAAAGCAAACATGAAAATTGGTGTTTGTCACCAGATGAACAAGTCATAGAGGAGTTCTTGGAAGCACAAGCATCAGATTGTGCAAATAAAGCAGATAAGGGATGTTAAATGTCAGGGAGCAGAAAGTTATCACTTAATATTTTACAGAATCACCACCATCATTATTATTATTATTTACTTATTTGAACACCCTCATTGTTAAGAACTGATTGCAGTTGTTTTATCAAACTGCTCATGGTGCTGAACAGCAGATTTTTAATATTTTGGTTTTGGAAATTATTCATTCACAAGAAAATAAAATCTGAAGAAAAGGAGAAGCAGCTTCCTGGAAGGAATTAAAACTTCTGTTTCAGCCTTACCTTTTTGCTCCTAACAATGACTGGGTATTTCAGCCCTGAAATGGAATTAGACAAGAGAAGGAATTACTGGAACAAGCACCAGAGAACTGACAGAACAGGAAGGAATTTTCCTCTGGAATATCTCCCAAGCTATGTAAGAACTACTCTTGTCATAATTAATGTGGTTGGACATGACTGGATTTATTAATTAATAGGGGTTTTATTCTTCCCTCTGTGTGCCAGCACACATCCAACCTGCCTTCAGGATAAGGAACATCACTATCACAAGAATAAACATGCAAGATTCAGCTAAATCTGAGTTTAAGAGAGAACAACTTGATTTCTCTATTTTACTCTCACTTGTTTCAGCTGAAGGGTGACCTGCCTGCTAAAACCCCCAAGTGAGTTTGCTGAATACTCTCACTAAAATAATTTTGCCTTTTTTCTCATCCCTAGGGGATAGAAAACTTCAGATTTGTTTAAAAAATTGTGTTTTGAACAAAATCTTTGTAGTAAATGGAGGGCAAAAAAAAAAAAAAATACAGCCTTACCATCTTCACTTTCTGCAGAACTTTCTGTGGCCATCTCCATGTCTGTGACCTCAAAATCAGTCAGGATTGTCCCCCCTGCTTCCTGGAAGTCTCTGGCATAGGACTGGGCCACTTGTTTGTAATCCACAATGCCAGTGTAGGGAGAGTCCAGGGCCATCAGTCCCTGTCAGGGTTTGACACAGAGGAAGATGAAAACTGGAATATTTCATCTGGAATACCTGCACTGCATGGCAAGGGAGGGCTGGTGTTTGCAGGGCTCCCAGGGTGAGGGAACAGATGAGAATCTGAACTCCATCTTTCAGAAGGATGATTTATTGTTTTATGAGATATATTATATTAAAAGAAAATGATGCATTAAAACTATACTAAAAGAATAGAGAAAGGATTTTATCAGAAGACAAGGAAAGAAAGGAATGGAATGATAATAAAATCTTGTGACTCTCAGAGAGTCTGAGCCAGCTGGGCTGTGATTGGCCATTAATTAAAAACAACCACATGGGACCAATCCCAGATGCCCCTGTTGCATTCCACAGCACAAATAATCATTGTTTGCATTTTGTTCCTGAGGCCTCTCAGCTTCTCAGGAGAAAAGATCCTAAGGAAAGGATTTTTCATAAAATGTGTCTGTGACAGTGCTGCTCTCTCCCCTTGTGCTCAGCTGGATCTGGAACACTCCCAGGATGTTTTAGGGAGCAGATCCAAAATGTTTACAGGGCAAATGAAAATATTATTTTCCAGAAAATTTCTCTCTGTATCTACAATCACTCCTGAGTGTCACAGCTGCACCAGAGCAGGCTGCCAGATGAAACAGCACAGGGAATTCACACCCAGCTTTTCCTTTCAAACAAAGACAGACTAATCAATAACAAATCTGTGTTCCACACATTCCTCCTGCTGTGAAAATAAACAGGCTGAGAAGTGCTACATAACAACCTCACTGAAATGGGCTTGATCCAAAAACACTTTTATGGATGGGAAGGAATTTTCAGGCTCTTCTGAACTTGAAGCTCGAGGCCAGAAAAGTATTTGTTAAATTTTGTTAAATTAAATTTTAGAAATTGTTAATTTTTTTAAAATGTGTTAAATTAAAATATGTTTTCACTTGAGAAACAGCTCTTACAAGGTAAATAGAAGTATGGCAACCCCTTACCCTGCAGAAGGGCTCCTTCTCCTGGATTTCCTTGGCTCCAATGAGTTTCAGCCCTGGGACATTGTTCTGCAGGCCCCTCTCATACAGAGCTTTGAGCCTTGGGATTTCATCCTGTTCCACAGCCACAATCAGCTTTGGGAAAGGAAAAAAAGTCACAGCAGTGAGCAAAACAGAGCAGGGCAGGTTTGGCATCAAGCACAAGCAGCAGGGAATGAGTGAACAAGGAATCCAGGGGGTGAAGAATGGTTGGTGCCATTCATTGCACAGAATTCTATTGCTGAGGAAGCACTAATATATCACAGAGAATGAAAAAATAAATGCTAAACTGTAGCTTGAGTTACAATCAATTGACAGTATTTGTCAGAAGCAGCCTGAGACTACAAGTCTGCATGTGAGAGAAGAGAATTTGAATTTGAAGAACCACTGGGATGCTTCCAGAAGTAAAACTGAACTCAACCCAAGATGTACCAACCTCCAAGAGCCTCGAGGAGAGAGTGGGGACATGTTCTGACATGGCCTGAGTGGAATTGTACCAGTTTCATTTAACCAAGGAGGCTGTTCACAGCTATCTCAGGAGATGAATGCAGACAGAATCACCTGTGCCAGCTTTGCACAGCCCATGATCCTCCCAGGTGTGAGGCTCTCCAAGCCTGGGGCTGCTCCAGGGACAGCTGGTGAAGTTTCACCATGATCCTCCCTGGAATGAACTGCCAGGGAGTGCCATGGAATCATGGAATTGTTCAGCTTGGAAAAGCTCTCTGAGAGTCCAACTGATCCCTCAGCACTGCCAGGCCACCCCTGACCTGTGTCCCCAAGTGCCACATCCACAGGGATTTGAAATCCCTCCAGGGATGGGGACTCCCCCACTGCCCTGGGCAGCTGTGCCAGGGCTGGACAAACCTTTCAGGAAGGAATTCTCAATATCAGAGCTAAAGCTTTGTGGCCCAGCCTGAGGCCGTTCCCTCTGCTCCTGTCCCTGTTCCCCCCGGCTGTGCCCTCCTGGCAGGAGCTGTGCAGAGCCACAAGGACCCCCTGAGCCTCCTTTGCTCCAGGCTGAGCCCCTGCCCAGCTCCCTCAGGGATTCTGCAGCCCCTGCCCGGCTCCCTCAGGGATTCTGCAGCCCCTGCCCGGCTCCCTCAGGGATTCTGCAGCCCCTGCCCGGCTCCCTCAGGGATTCTGCAGCCCCTGCCCAGCTCCCTCAGGGATTCTGCAGCCCCTTCCCAGCTCCCTCAGGGATTCTGCAGCCCCTGCCCAGCTCCCTCAGGGATTCTCCAGCCCCTGCCCAGCTCCCTCAGGGATTCTGCAGCCCCTGCCCAGCTCCCTCAGGGATTCTGCAGCCCCTGCCCAGCTCCCTCAGGGATTCTGCAGCCCCTGCCCAGCTCCCTCAGCCTCTCCTGGTGCTCCAGCCCCATTCCCTTCCCTGGACATGCTCCAGCCCCTCCTGTGGCTTTGCTGGGAGGGGCCCAGAGCTGTCCCAGCACTGGAGGTGGCCCAGCAGTGCCAGCACAGGGGACAAGCCCTGTCCTGCTCCTGCTGCCACCCTGCAAAAATATGAACCATGAGCATAAATCATCAACCAATCACCCACCAAATTTTACGTTCTTGTAGCTTATAAACAGCATGACACTGAAGATGTCCAGATGGTTGCCATACACACCCAAGGCCAAAAGACTCAGTGCTAACCTCACTGTTAGTTTCTGCTAGGTATATACATGCAAGTATCCACGCTCCAGTGGAGATGCCCTGCACATCTTGGTACAAAACACAGAAATTCAGCTGCCCCAGGCTCCAGCTGAGCCCCTGAGGACAGCTCTGAGCAGGCTGTCCCCTCAGGTGTGCTGCTGCACAGACCCACAGTGCCACCCTGTGCCCAGCCTGGCAGCACAGGGAGCACACACCAGACACAGCTCCAAGAAAAAAACCCTGGAATTCCAATTTATCCCTCAGGGCCAAAACCTTGGGGTCAGGACAGAGAGTCCTGTGGAAACAGCAGCTCAGTGCCCAGTGAGAGTGGAGAACCTGACCTGAGTGTTAGAGCAACAGGGAAATGGGCACAGAACTGTGTTTCACTGAGCCTGACCACACCTGGCATGCTCTGCCCAGCCCTGGTCCTCACCTTGCACACAGTGAATTAAAAATGGTTCAGAGCATGAAGGCAGCGTGGGGAGATGATGAAAAACCTTCTCTCAAACTGAAAGGGATGATGTGGGGGCAGGAGGGGATTATGGACATTATACACATTCCTGTATAAAATTATCTGCAGCTTGTGGAGAGAACCCACAAGCAGGCCTGTGCCATAGGTGGTACCTCACACCACATTCAGAACAGCCTCAGTTTCCAAGGGTGAAGCAGGGAAGCCCAGGATTCCTGTACCTTCCCACACTGCTTGTAGGGAATGCCCTTCTGGTCACAGTATTTGTAGCACAGGGCTGCCCCCTGCACACACAGCTTGGCCTTCAGGGAGCCAGGGGTGTAGTAAATCCCACTGTGGATCACACCACTGTTGTGGCCACTCTGGTGATGGGCTGAAGAGAAAGAAAAACACATGGTTAGAACTCAGTTGCTCCCACTTCATCACTTCTGCTGTCAGAAACACGAGTTCACTGAGGTCCTGCCTTAAATCAGCATTATGAGGCATGATGAGGTGAGAGAACAGCACAATTAATTCCTCCCCTGGCCTCAAAAGGTCAGAGAAACACTGACACAGCCAGCCCTGGTTAATGATAATCCATCACAGCCTGCATTGTGTTGGACCAACAGGAAAAAAACCTGAAAACCACAATGTTTTCCTTCAAGAACAAAACAATCAATCAAAACAGGGTAAAATTCAATTTTAAAATCCAATTTTTACAATGAAATGCATCTCCTAGGGCCTCATCCAACATAGGATCTGTCCAATCCACAATTCCTTTGGACATGCTGGCAGGCCTGGGAGGATAATTTTGAGTATTTGTGAACTGGATTGGGTTGCTATTTCCTCTTTGCAAATAGATAAAATAGAGGTGAAAAACAGCACAAATATTTTTACTGAAGTCATTTGGTCAGGTTCTTCTCCCTCTTTAAGGTGTGGATGCCCAAAGGTCACTCCTGCTTGGCACTCACACAGCTCTGTGTCTTGGGGATAAAAAGTCATTTTGTGTCATTCATGGAACATCTCAAAAGCAATTTATAGCCAGGCTGGTGGAGCTATTTCAGACAAGATTTTGGGCTCACAGGTCCTGTTTGGAGTTAATCATTGATGTCTATCCCTTGGGATTCTCCATGCAGAACCTGCCTGTGCCCTCCCACAAGCTGCACCATTCCTTATCCTGCTTATTCCCCTCCTTGTCCTCTCTCCTGCCATTCCCCTGCTGCTGCAGCCCCAGCAGTCACAGGGCAGCTTGCACAGGAGTTTTTAACTCAAAATTCCCAATCTGCAGCCCCAGCAGCCACACTGCAGCTTGCACAGGAGTTTTTAACTCAAAATTCCCAATCTGCAGCCCCAGCAGCCACACTGCAGCTTGCACAGGAGTTTTTAACTCAAAATTCCCAACCTGCAGCCCCAGCAGAGAAGCACAGACTGATGAAACTCTGCTGAAGGACAACCCTTGGGAGAAGGGTGGAAGAAATCCCTGTTAGGGGAGAGCCTTGGCACTGACATGCAGTCTCAAGCTGCACCAAGGGAAATTTAGGTTGGATATTAAGAAAAAGTTTTTTACAGAAAGGGAGATAAAGTTCTGGAATGGCTGCCCAGGGAGGTGGTGCAGTCCCCATCCCTGGGTGTGTTTAACAAAGCCTGGATGTGGCACTGGCTGCCAGGGTTGAGTTGAGCTGTTGGGGCTGGGTTGGACTCCATGATCCTGAAGATCCTTTCCAACCCAGGGATTCTGTGAGAGCCATCACAGAGTCCCAGGATGGTTTGGGATGGAAGGGACTTTAGAGATCACCTCGTTCCATCCCCTGCCAGGCTCAGGGACACCTTCCACTATCCCAGGCTGCTCCAAGCCATGTCCTGGAAATAAGAAATCCATCACCCACTTCAACAACGAGGGCAGCTGCTCTCCCACAGCTACTGCTCCCTGCACACAGATATCCATGGGATGCTGAGGTTCTGGCAGAGTGTCCTGGGGCACAGCCTCCCCTGGGTCCCTGTCCCACTCTGTAACCTTTGCAATTTGCAGGCAACCCCGACAAGGGAAGAGAGGAGAATCTTGTCTCCATGTTTCAGAAGGCTGATTTATTATTTTATGATATATATTAAATTAAAAGAAAATGATATACTAAAACTATACTAAAAGAAAAAGCAAGGAATAGAAAGGAATGATCATAAAATCTTGTGACTGACCAGAGTCCGAGCCAGCTGGGCTGTGATTGGTCATTAATTAGAAACAACCACAGAGACCAATCCCAGGTGCCCCTGTTGCATTCCACAGCAGCAGATAATTGCTGTTTACATTCCGTTCCTGAGGCCTCTCAGCTTCTCAGGAGAACAGATCCTAGCGAAAGGATTTTTCCTCAGGTGTGACACGTACCTGGCTCCTGCTCCTTCTCCAGCACGGCCATGGCCAGCGAGGGGTGGCGCTGCAGGAGCTCCCGGGCCGCGGCCAAGCCCACGATCCCCGCGCCCACCACGGCCACGTCGAACGAGCTGCAGGGACAGGGACAGGGACAAGGGATGGTGTGAAAAATGCGCATTTTGTGATTGGCTTTTCGCAAATATTCAAATGAATATTATGTGTGTTGTGTTAGAAAGTGATGCTGTGTTAATTTTCTTAAATATAGTGTTAAATATAGTTTTAGGTTATAACAAAATGTTAAAATAGAAACTATGCCATGCAAGATATTTTTCTAAAGAAAGGACTCGCAGTGAGACAGCAGCCACAGGACACCTGAATCTTTCAGAGAAAGAGAATTCATTGCTCCATTATCAGGAGAAATGAACTTCTTCCCACCTCACTTGGGCAGGGTTCAGAGGAAGCAGCTGACACTGCCCAGACAGAATCCTGTGTTTGGATGGAATTTCTGCATCATGGATGAGTTGTATGAATATGCAACAGGCTGTTGTTTTTAAGGGTTAATCCTCTGGTAACGTGGGGCCTTTTTTGGGCTTGTGCTGCCCAGAAAAGGTACCCGGACTGTCTGTAACTCTTTGTTTCATATTGTCCTAATCCAATTGTCCAAATTATTATTACTCTAATTATATTATTATTTTTATAACCATTTTATTACTATTAAACTTTTAAAATTCTAAAACCAAGTAATTGGTGTTTTTCACAAATAACAATAGGGGAAAAGGGTGGGGATAGGGGAAGGGCATGTCAGGAATAGAGGGGAAAGGATGGGGAAAGGGGAAAGGAAGGGAAAGTGGATATAAAGGAAGGTGATATAAGGGAAGGAGATCTAAGGAATAAAGAGGACATAGGGGAGAAGAAAATGGGATAGAGGAAAGGGGATAGGGGTGATTAATAATGTAAAGGGGGAAAGTATAGGGATGGCAGATAAAGGATATAGGGGAAGTGGCTATAGAGAATATAGGGGATATAGGAGAGAGGAAAAGGGGATAGGGAAAGGTGACATAGCAAACATAGAGGATACAGGAGAGAGGGACAGGGGATGGGGGGAAATGATACGGACAGTGTGAAAAATGCCAATTGCTTGTTTTAAAATTTTAAAATTTAATAGTAATAAAATGGTTATAAAAAGAGTAATATAATTAGAGTAATAATAATTTGGACAATTTGGATTAGGACAATATGAGACAATAGAAACAAAGAGTTATGGACATCTGAGTACCTTTTTCTGGGCAAAATAAGCCTGAAAAAGGCCCCACGTTACCAGAGGATTAACCCTTAAAACAACAGCCTGTTGCATATTCATACACCTCATCCATGATGCAGAAATTTCATTCCAACACAGGATTCCATCTGGGCAGTGTCAGCTTCTTCCTCTGAATCCTGACGGTGTCTCCAATCCTGAGCAGGCAGGAAGAAGTTCGTTTGTCCTGATAATGGAGCAATAAATTCTCTTTCTCTGAAAGATTCAGGTGTCCTGTGGCTGCTGTCTCACTGCAAGTCCTTTCTTTTAAAAAAAGTAACCTACATAGCATAGTTCCTATTTTAACATTTTGTTATAACCTAAAACTATATTTAACACACTACTTAAGAGAATCAATACAGCATCACTTTCTAACACAACACATACAATATTCATTTGAATATTTGCGAAAAGCCAATCATAAAGTACACAATTTTCACAGAAAGTCACAGGGGAAGTGGCTAAGTAAAGGCAAGAGGACAGGGGAAGGGGTGAGGGGACGGGGGACAGGGACGAGGTTCCGGTGCCGAGGGCAGGGAACAGGCAGGGTTGTGGAAGGTGCCGCTGGGGCCGGGCCCGCCCCGCTGCCCCCCGGCCTCACCTGCGCCGCCGGCTCTGGAGCCGCCACAGCGCCGGGGCCCCGCCCGGGCCCGCGCGGCCCCTCAGCGCCGCCGCCATCTTGGGGGCGGAGGGAGCGCCGGGGCCGCGGCCGCGCCTCCTCCTCCTCTCCTCTCCTCCTCCTCCTCTTCTGCTCCTCCTGCTGCTGCTGCCCCTGCTCCTCCTCCTGCTGCCCCTGCCCTCCTGCTCCGCTCCGCTCAGCCGGGCAAGGTTCGGCCGCTCGGCGCCGGGGCCAGCCCGGGGGCGGTGCCGGCCCCCCCTGCAGCCGTGGGCCCCGCCGGGCTCACAGCCCCACTCAGGCCGTGAGGGCGGCGCGGCCTCCCCCTGCTGCTGCTGGCGCTGCAAATAACACCCAATAACACCTCCCTTTCCCCTCTCCCGGCTGCAAGAAGGTGATGATGGCCTTGGGGACGCTCTTGAGGAAGCCGCCGCTGCCGCCGGGCAGTTGTAGAGCCTTCTGGGGATGGCTGAATGCCGTGTTCAACAAGTAAGAGTGAGTCGCTGGTTAATAATTAACTTGCAGATCCCTCAAATTCTCTGCGCGGTTTGTGAAGCGGAACAATCAAGTCCCTACGCTGCAGAAAACGTTTTCTGTCATTAATGCTCCTCTTTCCCCCCAGACTGCATGCTGGGTTGTTGGCATGGGGTCATTCCGTATCTGCTTCCCCTTCCAAAGCCGTGACCTTCCAGAGCAAGGTGTGGGCTCTGCCCCTGCCCTGGCCACATGGATCCCATCCCTAAATCCTGCTCTTCTTTGACCCCAAAACTCACCTTAACCGGTAGCAGAGTTTTCTTTCCTTACAGACATGGAAGGAAACTGAGTTAAGCCCTGTTATATTTGTATTCTTTTTCTAAAGAGCATCTGCCGCTTAAGTTAAAAAACCTCACACCAGATTAATGTGAAAAACGCCAATCACTTGTTTTTTTAAATTTTAAAAGTTTGATAGTAATAAAATGGTTATAAAAATAGTAATACAATTAGAGTAATAATGATTTGGATAATTTGGATTAGGACAATATGAGACAATAGAAACAAAGAGTTACGGACACTCCAGGTACCTTTTCTGGGCAGCACGAGCCCGAAAAAGGCCCCACGTTACCAGAGGATTAACCCTTAAAAACAACAGCCTGTTGCATATTCATACAGCTCATCCATGATGCAGAAATTCCATTCAAACACAGGATTCTGTCTGGGCAGTGTCAGCTTCTTCCTCTGAGTCCTAACAGCGCCTTTGAGGCGGGAAGAAGTTCATTTCTTCTGATAAGAGGGCCATAAATTCTTTTTCTCTGAAAGATTCAGGTGTCCTGTGGCTGCTGTCTCACTGCAAGTCCTTTCTTTAAAGAAAAGGATCCTACATAGCATAGTTTCTATTTTAACATATTTTATAACCTAAAACTGTATTTAACACACTACTTAAGAGAATTAACACAGCATCACTTTCTAACACAACACATACAATATTCATTTGAATATTCACGAAAAGCCAGTCATAAAATACGCATTTTTCACATTAAGCACTGCACAATCCAGAACTCACCCATTCTTAAACTCCTTCTAGTAAATCCCACCCTCACTCCTCTGACACACGGCCACAGATTTGCTGGGAGCGTTTCGATTATCCCCGGGATAACTGAGCCCCGCTCCGGGCGGGCTGTGGCTGCTCTCTGTGTCCCGCAGGGTGGATCACGAGCGCATCCGAGCCGTGGGTCCGGACCGCGCGGCCTCGGAGTGGCTGCTGCGCTGCGGGGCCCTGGTCCGCTACCAGGGCTCGCCCAAGTGGCAGCAGGACTACAACGCCCTGCCCACGGGGCCCCTGGGCAGGTACAAGATCGAGGCCATCAACGCCACCGACTCGTGCATCATGTACAGAGGATTTGACTACCTGGGTAATGTACACGGGGGAAAGCGCCACTCGCTTGGTTTTGGAATTTTGAAAGTTTAAGGGTAATGAAATGGTTATATGGATAGTAATGTAATTAGAGTAATAATGATTTGGACAATTTGGATTAGGATAATATGAGACAATAGAAACAAAGAGTTGTGGACACTCTGGGTACTTTTTCTGGGCAAAATAAGCCTGAAAAAGGCCCCACGTTACCAGAGGATTAACCCTTAAAACAACAGCCTGTTGCATATTCATACAGCTCATCCATGATGCAGAAATTCCATTCAAACACAGGATTCTGTCTGGGCAGTGTCAGCTTCTTCCTCTGAATCCTGACAGCATCCTCATAGCTGAGCAAGGCAGGAAGAAGTTCATTTCTCCTGATAATGGAGCAATGAATTCTCTTTCTCTGAAAGATTCAGGTGTCCTGTGGCTGCTGTCTCACTGCGAGTCCTTTCTTTAAAAAAAGTATCCTACATAGCATAGTTTCTATTTTAACATTTTGTTATAACCTAAAACTGTATTTAATAACTACCTTAGAAAATTAACACAGCATCACTTTCTAACACAACACATACAATATTCATTTGAATATTTGCAAAAAGCCAATCATAAAATACACATTTTTCACAGTACACACGGTGATTGTTTTAATGACTTTCATTTGAATTGCATCAAAATATGAATAATGGTGTCATTTTCTCATTCCTTAGCAAGATACTCATAAATAATTTGTGGGGTTTTCCCCCCTTTATAAATATTTATCAGTGCCCAGGGTTTTGCTGGAGGTGTGGTATGAAGTGGAAAGACTTTGGGAATTTCAGCTTTTACCTGAAGTTGCCATAGCACTAAGGAAGTGCCACAAATTTTGATGAGTTTGTAGCAAAAAGCACTATAAATATTATTTTTCTTCTGCACCAAGGGATGATTTTGGTGTCTCTGAAGTTGTATTCTGCTCATTATCCAGGCATTTATGATGTCTTCAAAGACAAATAAAAAAGACAAAAACCAAGTGTTTCAGGTGGTCTTTAAATAACAGAAACCAAAAAGGGAACAGGCTGTTTTATTTTTTCATAGCAAGGGACCCTGAATTCCTGGCATTAGCACTTTCTTATGTCAGTCATTGTTTATTACCCAAAATTGTGTAGGTTTTTTGTTACTTGCCCATTTCAAAGCTCTGGAATTCTTACTGAAACAATTCAAACCCCAAGGTTTTCCTAAATCTGAAGAGCCACAAAAGGGCTTTGGAGATTCACTGTGTGTTACAGCCCCACTGTATAAAGGAGTGTGTGGCTGGGTGGTTTTAGGGGCAGTTGTTAAATTGAGAATTTAACAAGCAGCACAGGCTTGTCAGTGTTCAGGAACACAAAACCAGGGAAGGATTCTGTGCAGGGGCTTTTGTTGGAGAGCTCTGGGTGTCAGGGGTACAGACCCAGAGCTGACTCTGACACGGGTTCAGGATCAACCCATAATGTTTTTATACCCTTATTGTTATATAATTACATATTAATTATTAAACTTCTATTGTTCTATTGTATACATTGATTTCACCCAAGCATGGATTTTGTAGTTTTCATCAAACCCCCAACACAGTTTTTTATTATTCTTGTTAGGATTAAACAGTAATTATATCCAATTACCAAACAATCTAACAATCCTGTCATTTATCATGGTCATTCAGTGATTATCCAGGTGCAGCCTAACATTTTCCCAGGGCCTACCAGGCCTAGCCTTCCTTTTTAAGTCCCCTGAATATTCCACGATTTTAGAAACATTTTATCCCTGTAGTATCAGGCTGGAGCTGGAGTTGTGGAGCAAAGCGTCCCTTGTGCCCCTGCAGATGGCCTGGAGCACGTCACAGACATCAGGCTGGAGAAGTGCATGTACATCCAGGACCAGTGTCTGCAGAGGCTCAGCGACACCAGCAACCTGCAGAGGAGTCTGCAGCAGCTGAGGATCATCTCCTGTGGCAACGTCACTGACAAAGGCATCCTGGCACTCCACAAGCTGGCGTACGTGGGGCACCGAGGGCTCCCTGCTCAGGGCTTGGCATTGGCATTGGGGCTGGGGTGGCCTTGAGGATAGGTAATTAGTGATCAGCAGGTAATTCATGATCAGCTTGGCTGCTGTTCTGAGCCCTGTCGTGCAGCAGCTCTGTTTGACACAGTTTGTGTCCTGCAGCTTTCAGTGCTTGTCCAGCTCACAGCTTCCTGTCACGCCACCCTCCTGGGCCTCAGGGTCTGGGACACTCCTGGGTGCTCAGGAATGGGGTGCACTTGGGTACTGCAGCTAAAAACCCCAAACACCCACTTCAGAAACAAACTTCCAGTAGAACCAGTTAAAGTACCAAAAATTCCAGTCACCATTTAAAATACTCAAAACTGCAGTAGAATAATTTCTCCAATTTCTCTGTCAGCAATTCAACAGCAGTTGCTCATTTTCTTTTTGAATATTTACAGGAACCTGGAATATTTGTACCTGAGTGACCTTCCTGGGATCAGAGAGAAAGAAACAACCTTCCGTGTGCTTCAGCAGGCACTGCCCAAGCTGGAGCTGGAGCTGGATTTGGAATAAACACAGCAGCACAAATCTGAGATGTGATTTCCTAGGATTTGTCTTATGTTGCATCAATGAAGTTGTAGACACCACTGTGCTTCCAGTAAAGCCCAGCTCTCCCAGTCCAGCCTCAGAGGTGGATGTGACCTTTTAAGAAATCATGCAATTAATTTTTATTAAGCTTAAACTCAGTGGTGGATCAACAGCAGACAGGGCAGGCCTCTGCACGTAGGCATCTGGTTCCTGTTTTTCGAGGGAGCTCTGAATAGCTCAGAAGTTCTCAGGGTTCTATTGCACAGAAGCAGAGTGGCAGTGGGGGCAGTGTTGGGGTGTGTGTGGTCAGTGCCTGGTGTTGGTGCTGTTCCCTCTGGAGAATCTCACCCAGTAGGTGGGTGCTGATTAATAAAAGAGGTTCTGGGTCTTTTCTGTGTCCTTCACACTCGGAGTTTGTCTGGTTCCATGATCTGCAGGCAGGCAGGGTCACCCCTCAGGAGCACTGAGCTCTTGGTGCAGGAGCAGCAGCTCTTGGACACAGCCCTGAGTACGTTTTTGTGTGTGCTGATGGACTGCAGCAGTTCTGTGCAGCTCTGGAGTTCCATCCTCATCCCTCCTCATAAGTAAAAGTCAGTGAGAATTGTTGAGGTTGGAAAAGTCCTCTGAGACCATGGCAGTCCAAGTGTTCCCCCAGCACTGCCAAGGCCATCACTGACCTGTGTCCCCACGTGCCACATCCATGTGGCTTTTAAATCCCTCCAGGGATGGCGAGTCCCCCACTGCCCTGAGAGCTGTGCCAGGGCTGGACAAACCTTTCAGGAAGGAATTCTCAATATCAGAGCTAAAGCTTTGTGGCCCAGCCTGAGGCCGTTCCCTCTGCTCCTGTCCCTGTTCCCCCCGGCTGTGCCCTCCTGGCAGGAGCTGTGCAGAGCCACAAGGGCCCCCTGAGCCTCCTTTGCTCCAGGCTGAGCCCCTGCCCAGCTCCCTCAGGGATTCTGCAGCCCCTGCCCAGCTCCCTCAGGGATTCTGCAGCCCCTGCCCAGCTCCCTCAGGGATTCTGCAGCCCCTGCCCAGCTCCCTCAGGGATTCTGCAGCCCCTGCCCGGCTCCCTCAGGGATTCTGCAGCCCCTGCCCGGCTCCCTCAGGGATTCTGCAGCCCCTGCCCAGCTCCCTCAGGGATTCTGCAGCCCCTGCCCGGCTCCCTCAGGGATTCTGCAGCCCCTGCCCAGCTCCCTCAGGGATTCTCCAGCCCTTCCCTGGACACGCTCCAGCCCCTCAATCCTTTCTTGTGAGAGACTCAGAAGTGCCCCAGGATTGGAGGTGGAGCCTCAGGTGCCAGCACAGCAGGAATGGCTCATCCTCAGGGAGAGCATTTTCACTCAAATCCCTGGGTCTGGGCTAGAGAAGGGCAGAAGGCAGTGGCTCCAAGCAGTCAGGTGCACAGTGCTGGCTCAGAGGTGTTTTCCATGTGGAAGCAAACAGAAGGCCATCAGGCACACACAGGACATGGCATCTGTCCCACTGAAAGGGCTTTTACTGCTGTGGAACACAAAATGTACTGGCAAAACATTTTTGCTCTAAGTGTCAGTAAAAAGAGGATGTTCTTGCCCAGTAGTAAAGTTTTATATAGCAAAATACCTCCAGTTAATTGGAAAAAGCTAAATTTCTTTTATTCAAAATCATCACAATATTAAATTCTGAGATTCCACAAACCCCAGTCGTTCTAATACAAACACTTAGGTAGAATTCCTGCCTGTGTCTGGCCATTGTTATAAATTACATTCATGATTAGTTTTGATAAAATCATTTCTGTAACTACAAGCAAGTGCCCTCACTCTTGTCAGAAGCGGAATTTGAGGATGAAACTTGCAGTAGAAGCTCTGGAAAGACTAAAGACACAGCAGGGATGTTGCTCTGTTCTCCTGGTGCCTCTGGAGCTCCCTGGAGCAGGCAGGCAGCCCCTCCCAGCCTGGGCTGCACCAACACAGCTTCAGCCCTTCAGCAGCACAGGCACAGCTCCCCACAGAGCAGGGACTGGGCCCAGCCTAAAGCAGGAGGGACCTGGGCCCAGCCTAAAGCAGGAGGGACCTGGGCCCAGCCTAAAGCAGCAGGGACCTGGGCCCAGCCTAAAGCAGCAGGGAGGGACCTGGGCCCAGCCTAAAGCAGCAGGGACTGGTGTATTTGGCAAGGTGGAGCTCTCCTGCCAAGTCTGAAGTGCAGGGACAGAGTTTTAAATTTCATCCTGTAAGCACTGGGTTGGGATAATCCTGCACCAGGAGGCAATCAGGAATGAAAGCAGAATGCATTTGCCTTTGTACACAGAACACTTAAGATGAGCTTGGAGTTGTTTCTGCATCACTTCCTCTCCATCAGTGACCCAGAGGAGAGGACAGATCACTCTGTACGTGCCAGAACTTTTAGTAATTTAGTTTTCCACTGTGTATCCTCCATTTATAAATCCTGGATGACTTCAAACAACTGAGTTTTAATCTGCCACCTGGTCAGATGTTTGGGAAGTGGTACTTTGATTTCCTTGTCTTGCAGCAGTTCTTCTTGCTGTCCAGAGCTGGGAGAACCTTGCTGCAGGTCAGCTGAGGCAGGTGCTGTAACTAAAGGAAAAGTTACACCACGTGTATTTGTTTGGAATGGGAATAAAGCACACATGGAATCAATCTTCATACAGAATATGAGCTATAAAACTATTCCTACTGTAATCCTATATTTTTCAAGCTAAGATCCTGGGGTTTTATGACTGGACTCTAATTAAAGAATTCCATTAAACAAGGAAAATATCCCAGGTGATAGAAATGGAAGAGGCCAATCCGTGTGACCCAGAACTGACACCCTGTAGCAATTCTCCATCCCTCACCTCCAACCTCCCTCCTGTTCCCAGCTCAGCCTTAGAGCTGCCATGGGGAATGTGGCTCCCAGGAATGAAGAACTGTGCAATGAGGTGCATTGTGAGGCTGCATCTGGGACTTGGGATGGAGTCTGGAAAAGCCAGAGCAGCAGGGAGGCATTTGCTTGGCAGCTCCAGCTGCAGAAACACCCAGTGCATGGGGTAAGGGGTGGAAGTGTTACAAA
Source organism: Agelaius phoeniceus (assembly GCF_051311805.1). Taxonomy (NCBI): domain Eukaryota; kingdom Metazoa; phylum Chordata; class Aves; order Passeriformes; family Icteridae; genus Agelaius; species Agelaius phoeniceus. The sequence continues at coordinate 62,468,944 of NC_135270.1, read as the reverse complement.
CAGAAGTGGTGTTTATTCCATCTCCATAATTCAGGATTAAAAAGCACCTGAGTACTCAAAATTAAACCAGTGAGAGTGTGCAGTTTGTGCAGCCCTCCTGCTGCTCTCTGTCAGGAATGCACATTCCTGGATGAGCCTTACCCTGCCGGGGCTGAGCTGTTTATCCCCAGTGCCCCATGGAGCCGCAGTGCAAAATCCACTTTGTACAGAGTTACTCTTTAGCCAGGGGCTGTTTTGTGCTCAGGACAGAACCAGGAGCAGCCCAACACCCTCAGTGCCAGCAGGGCCCACCCTGGGAGCCAACAAGAGAGCAGCCCCTCCTCAGGGGGAATACTGAACACCATGGCAGCCTTACCCCTGGCACGTGCTTCCGGGCCAGCCTGGCCGGGTTCCCAGCGCCCCTCTGGTGTTCTCTGGCCAGCTCTGCTGCCTCCCTGAAGCTGTCAAAATAGGGGTGCTGCAGCAGCTGCTCACAGCTCTGCCTCTCTGCAGGGTCCATCCGAAGGCAGCCCTTGAAAAGATGGAGGATCACACCAAGCACTCCTTACCCAGCCCTGCACAATCCCTGTGCTCCCCACAGCCCAGGAGCATTCCCACAGGTACCTGTGTTAGCAGCTTTTTAATGGATTCTAAGAGTGGCTGTTCAGTGTCAGCACGAAGCTTGAGGAGCAGCTAATTATCCAACAATTATAAAAATTAGTCATGGAATGGTTGGGTTGGAAGGGACCTTAAAGATCATCTTGTTCCAACCCCCTGCCCTGGGCAGAGACACCTTCCCTATCCCAGGCTGCTCTGAGCCCTGCCCAGCCTGGCCTTGGGCACTTCCAGGGATGGACAATCCACAGCTGTAGGAGGAATTGTGGCTCAAGGAACTGCTGCAATCACATGGGGCAGCAAACCAGGTCCATTTCTCAGGGAATCTCAAACTCAGTCCCAGACTCTCACACCAGATGATTTGTTTATCCCTGGGCTGGGCTCCTCCACAAGCTGGAGTTTCCTCACCTTCATGAGAGCCAGTGCAGAGTATGAAATATTGGGGAATTTCACTTCCAATGGTTCCTGCAGGGAAAAAAACAACCAGTGAATGGACTCATATTAGCAAACTTTTCATTCATCAGGCACCAAGAGCCAGCTTTCCATAGGAACATAACCTGTTCCTCACAAAATAACTCCATCATTCCATGGGTTCAGAGGCCCAGCAGCTCTGAGGATGTGCCACCAGAAATGGGGCAAAGCAGCAGAGATTAAACATTTTTTGACTGCTTTAACACAAATTGTAAGCTAAAATGTCATGAGAGGTTCAGCCACCTCCAAATAATATTCTGGTGCACACTGGCAAAGTAGAGGACAAAGTTTTTGGATAAGGAAAAAATACTGCACAGCAAAGGACAGGGCAGGGTGGGAAGGGAGGGAAGTGCAGCTGCAGGCAGCTCTTACCATGATCTCTGGGTCTGGAATTCTTACCCCACTGAAGAACTGGTTGGTGCTGAACACTTGCTGGTGCCTGGGAATGAGATCCCCTTCAACCAAAAATTTAAAAAAGAAAAATAAATAAATAAATTGGAGTAATTTGCTTAATTTTACAGTGCCTGCACTGAATGTGGCTGTATCCTCTAACAAGGCTGATGCCATCCAAGACAGCATCTCAAGAGGTGGAGCATCACCAAGTGAGCCAAGGCAATGTCCTTTGTGACAATCAATGTCCATTTGGGCCACCAGTGATCCCACACCCCTGTGACTGTGCTGAAGGAAAGGCAGGGCCACAACTGTTCCAGCTGCAGGAGAATTTAACTCCTCTTGGAAGAAATTCTCTTTGGAACTCGTGAGGGTGGGGTACAGGACAGAGCTGGAACACAGCCCCACCTGAGCCTGCTGCAGCTTTTCCCCAAGGCAGCATTTCTGAAGCTCAGAGCACCCCAGAGTGAGGAAAATGTTCAAATCCATAGCAAAGGAGCCAGTACAGTGCCCCATAATGGCACAGCTTCAGTCAAGGAGCTTTGCTCTGCCTCACTCCAGCACCTGCATCCAACAATCAATGGGAATCTCCTCTGGCTAAAACCCTGCCATCAAAAATTAATTGTATCTGCCTAACACTGGCATTAATGAACTCTGGAGGATGAAGGAATTGGTGATGAACTATTTTTCTAGGTAAGGAGCTTATCTGTTTAAAGCCATTGGTCACCTTTGTAGTTTTATAAACTGCTCAGTTAAAATTACAACTCTCTGTTCATTCCAACAAATTGCAGTGAAAAGTGGGGGGTTGTTCATTGTCACCCAAGAAATCAGATGTTACACACCAAAACTGAAAAGAATCAATGGGCCTGGATTAGTTTAAGTGTTATGGGGGATAAGGGCTCTTTTATTTAACAAAGAGGCTCCTAAATTCATTGATGAACTACAAGAAACAGGTGGAACAGACAGGCTGTGGTGTTCACAGTCCCCTTCCCAGGCACACAGCCACCAACAGGCCCTGACAACACTGGAGACCCCCCAGGCTGGGATGAATTCAATCCAGCTGTTCATGGACCACTTGGTTTGGTAGCAAACCCTGAAACAAACACCTGGATCTTGGAAACCTTTATGCCAAACATTCCTGGTCCTTTCTGCTACAGACACCTCATGTTTTTGTCTGTGTGCAGACAGCTGAAGTTGCTCCCCCACCCCAGCAGGGACCAGCAGGGGCATCCAGTGGTCACCAAACACATCCCCCATCTTTCCTCATCTGCACCAGCCCCAGCTGCCCAGAGGGCAAGGACAGAGCAGGGATGGTTCCAGGCAGTCTGCAGGCAGTGATCCCAGCTCTCAGCCTGGTTCACTGTGGGCCTGTCAGCACCTGCACACAATGCCAGCAACACCATCTCAGCTCCTTTTAAAGGACAGGAACCCCTCAAATGAAACTGCACCTTATAGAGAGAGATCTGCTGGCTGAATTCCCCCTGGCTGCCACAGACACATTTTATGGAAAATCCTTTCCTTAGGATCTGTTCTCCTGAGAAGCTGAGAGGCCTCAGGAACAAAATGCAAACAAGAATTATCTGCTGCTGTGGAATGCAACAGGGGCATCTGGGATTGGTCTCATGTGGTTGCTTTTAATTAATGGCCAATCACAGCCCAGCTGCCTTGGACTCTCTGGTCAGTCACAAGATTTTATCATCATTCCATTCCTTTCTTTCCTTTCAAGCCTTCTGATGAAATCCTTTCTTTTGTTCTTTTAGTATAGTTTTAATATATCATTTTAATATAATATATAAAATAAGAAATACAAAATATTACATTATTATATTAATATATTTAGATATGTATTTATACTAATATATTTATTTTATATTTAATGCTATTGTTATTATTGTTATTATTATTTTATATAAAATAATAAATCGCCCTTCTGAAACATGGAGTCAAGACTCTCATCTCTTCCCTCGTCCCGAGAGCCCTGCGAACACCACCGCACCTGGCCGCTCGCCGTTCCCGCCGCAGAGGGCACCATGCATCCCTCCGGGGCAGGCCCCAGCGGGGCTGTGTGTGCCGGGGACGCTCACCCAGCGTTCTGCGGATCAGGTACAGCTGATCCACGTCCGACTTGCCGGGCCACAGGGGCATCCCCGAGAGCAGCTCGGCGAACACGCAGCCGATGGCCCACACGTCCACGGGCGGGCCGTACTGGGTGTCCCCCACCAGCAGCTCCGGGCTGCGGTACCACCTGGTGGCCACGTAGTCCGTGTAGTAATCGCTGGGACCTGCTGGCTCGGGGCAGGGCAGAGAGACACGAACACAGGAACGTGGGGTCAGAGCCGCGCACAGGAGCCATCGTCACTTGTGACATTTTGGGGCATCTCCTGGCAGGCCAGAGCTGCAGGAGCAGCGTGAGTCACTGGCCACCAGCGGAACCCAACTTTGGAAACGCTCGGGAGCTGGTAAAAATCAAGAGCGTGTTTTCCTCCAAATGAAAATCTGCACGGCTCCACAGCCGGGCCCTGCACAGCCAGTGGGCAGTTCTCAGAACCCATGTGATTTATCTGAAGAGGAGCTAAAAAAACCCCAGATTAGGGGGTTTATTTACAACGGAAAATGTGAAGCCATTGTTTGCAGAGGCAGCCCGAGGGGCTTTTCCTGCCAGGGAGCTCCAGCTGTGTCCGCAGCCCTGCACAAACAACGGCTGGGCAGCTCCGAGACGCCAGGGCCGCTTCCCTGCCTCCCCCGTGCCAGCACCCCCAGCGGCCCGGCAGGGAGCTCCGCTTGTTCGCGGCTGGTTCAGGAACCTCTACCCGGCCCTCAGCAGAGTTCCCTGGGCAAACACACAGCTACCACACAAGAGGATGTGCAGTGTGTCAGACACAGCCAGGTGAGGGCTGCGATGGCTCATCCCACACTCCCAGGACATGAAGAGTGCCAATAAATTCAGCACTCACTCAGTATGCGAGCAAATCCAAAGTCACAGAGTTTGATGACAGAGTGCTTCGTGATCAGGATGTTCTCTGGCTTCACATCCCTGTGGATGCACTGGAAGAAGGAAAAGAAGCAAGGTTGGAAGCATTTAACCTGGCCCTCAGATAAATTCAGCCAGACCCCTTTGCAGCACACTGTGGCAGGCAGCTCTTCCTGCTGAAGGGTTTCTGAGCAGCAGGACAAGGACCTGGCCATAGCCCAGGCTCTGTGCAGGCTCCCAGCTTCAGCATCCCCTGGGAAGCTCCTGCCCAATGGTTTTGCTGACAAAGCTCAGCACGAGCTCTGCTCAGCACAGGTGACACATCCAGAGCTGGGGACCCTCCAGAGAGGGAGGATGTGACTCCAGTGAACGGCCACTGAAATTTATGGGACTGGGGTGTCACATCCAAAGAGAGCATGAGGGAGCTGGGACCATCAAGAAAAGGCTCCAGGTGAAACTCCTCAATGGGCATGAAATCCCTGATGGGGAGGAGGAAAGGGGACAGAGCCAGGCTGCTCTTGGTGGGGCACTGAAAGGACACAGACCATGGGCACAGACTGAACACAAAGGAAATTCCATTTAAACCTGACCAATTTATTTTATCTTTTTTACTGAGGGCATGGCCACACACCCAAACAGATTGTCCAGAGAGTCTGTGGAGGCTCCAGCCTTGGAGCTTTGAAATCCTGACTGGAAAAGTTTCTGAACAGCCTGTTCTAGCTGAGCCAGACTGACTGCAAGGGTTGGATGAGGAGATCTCTAGAACCCCCTTCCAACATCAGCAATTCTGTGATCCTTTGGAGGTGACCTTGTCCTTCACAACAACCAAATTGGGGCTTGGCAAAGAATTTCTGCTGATCAAACTCAAAACCTTTATTTCTTTTGTTCTGCTCAACTCACTGGGGTCTCACTCACATTGTCCCTCTCCCATCATCACCTCAGAGCAAACCCCTTGGACTTTCCTTGCCAAGCTGGTGGTAAATCACTGTGTCCCCTCCTGAGGACTGAAATGCTGCTTATTGAACCACATGGAGCTCCAAAAAGGGCAGCTGCACAAAACCTCATCACCTGTGATCTACAGCAGCTCAGGCTGCAGCATCTCATTGTTCCCTCTGCTCCCAAACTCCACTAAATCTTCCAGACTGAGCAGGGGAACAGAAAAAAGACACAAATCAACAAATCTTGGAAGCAGGAGAGACCTGTGGCCAAGTTCCTGTGGCTCAACTGGACGTCATTCCCTCAGCAAAGACCAAACACCCATGCCAGGGCCATCTCCTGCCCCACTCTTAAATCTCAAGTGTTGGCAGATGAACAAAAATAAAGACAATTAGAGCTAAGTTTGGCTAAAGAGTTTCTCCAAAAGGCTCCTTCTCCTTCCCTGCTTCTTAAAATGTTCCCACTGACATATCTGACACACACACAGCTCCAGAGAGCAGAGGAGGGAGTAAAAAGGATTTACTGTGTCTAAGTTTTGAAATGTCTTCACTGGTGCCATGGTTCAATCCCATGCCAGTAAGGTGAGGCACTTGCTGTGAAATCCAGCTGATGAGCTGCCAGGGCAGGTTCCTGAAGGGCAGCAGCAGTGCAGGGCCCAGGCAATCACACAAGGATCATTCCCACTCCTCCTGGAGGATTTTCTAGGGTCTTAGAGCAAATCCCTCCCTGACAGCCAAGCCAAGGGACTGTGTGACAGTGAAGGCAGCTGGTGTGGGTGTACACCAATATTTCAGGTGTGTTTCCTGTTCAGAACAGGGGATAGCACCTGCCTCCATCCCATGAAAGCTCTGGAATCAGGAAAATGCCAAGAGAAGCCCCCTCTCTGCCCCAAGGCCACGTTCCAGCAATCATTGGTGCAGCTCAGGGGACTCACATTGTGTTTATGGCAGAAGTTCACAGCCTGCAGGGTCTGCCAGGTTATGCTCTTCACCAGGTACTCTGGCACCCTGTTGGAAAGAAACACAGTTTTATTTTGGCCATTAATAATGAATTCTCTATTTCAGGGGAAATGAGTGCTGACATTGTACAGGGATCTCTGAGCAAAACCATCAGGGAAGTCAGGAAACCCTTCCAAAGGCAGCCAGGGCAGCAAGAGAAGAGGATTTGTGTCTGGTGCCAGTGTCACAGCCAGCAAGGGCTGCCCCTGTGACCACACAGCAAAGTGTGTGAGTCCATCCCAGAGCCTGTCCTACAGCTCCTGGCAAGCCTGAAATGCCAGCAGGAGTTTGTGCCTCTGCACCTCTCAGGGCTGGAGCTGCTGGGGTAGCCATGGTACACACACAGGGAATGCTGCCATGGCACTGCTTGTCCCCAGTGGAGAGGTGAAAAATGGGCCAGGGAAGGGTGCTCAGACCAGAGTACAAAGCCCTGCTTTGGTCTGGATCTCCCTCCTTCCCTCCCACAGCCAGCAAACATTTCCCAGCCCCCTCTCCTTTCTTTCAGTTACTGGGCAACAGTTCTTGAACTTCCTTGGCTGTCTGTAAACATCTTCCACAACCCCAGGAAAGGCAGGAGCGACAATCTTGACATTTTCCAACTCCAACACAATTTTATTTCACATGTTTAGTGCTGAAAAGCTTCTGGTTCATAATAAATAAAAACACTCCCCCAAACTAAACCAAAACAATGCAAGGCTGAGTTTTTCTTTCACACTTGGCTGTCAGTGGGTCAGTGACACTCTGCTGACACTGTGAGTAGAGATTCCTTCCAGAAACATCCCAGAATGATGGCAGTGCTGCTGTGACAGCTAAAAAGGGGATGGAGTTGGTCAAATGAGCTGGAATCAGCCCATGCCCACCCATCTTCACCTGACCACAAAAGACTTGACCATCTGCCCTAGCAAAGCTGAAAAGCAAAGCAAGCAGCCAGCTGTTACATGTTCCTTCTCACTGGAGTTGTTCTGATCAGCAGTCAGCAAATGGGAGGCATTTATTTCCTTCAGGGGAGTTTTCCATCCCCTCTTCAGATTCCAGGGAACAGGTTCAAAGTGGGATGGCAGCTCACAGAGCTCTCAGCTTTGTCACATGCTGTCAGCATGCTCCTTCCTCCCGGAGAAAGGGAGTCAATAACAAAACTCTTGTTTACTCAACCCCCCATGCTGCAGCAAATTCCCAGCCCCAGGCCTGGGAAACGATTTATGGACTCCTGCTTTAGCATTTCCCCAGCACCAAGGCACCGGGATAATTAGGGACAGAGGGAGTGGCCTTTACAAGGTGTGGGCAGAACAAACCTGTGTGGAGCTCACACGTGGTGCAAGCACCTGTTTGAAGAGGAGTTTTGCAGAGAGCAAAAAGAAAAACCAAAAACCTGCAAGTTTTGCAGAGAGGTGCAGGCTCAGCTCTTAGGAATTACTCCTCACTCCAAGTGCTCCAAAGTGTAGGTGTGGCACTTGGGGACAACGATTTAGTGGCGAACACGGCAGTGCTGCATTAACAGTTGCTCTCAGAAGGCTTTTCCAACCTAAAGGATTCTGCAAGTCCCTGATTCTGTGTTTGGGTGCCCAGTGCCCGCAGTGCTGGCAGCAGTGGAAGGAGCAGCTGCTCCCCAGCCCCGGTTCGCTGCTCTCCCTCAGCCGGAGCAGGACACAAGGACAGAATGTGCTCCCCAGCCCCGGTTCACCCTCCCCGGCAGGTGGAACCCTCGGAAGGAGCAGGACACAATGACACAAGGACACAATGACACAATGCGCTCCCCAGCCCCGGTTCGCCCTCCGGCAGGTGGAACCCTCGGAAGGAGCAGGACACAATGACACAAGGACACAAATTGCTCCCCAGGCCCGGTTCGCTGCTCTCCCTCAGCCGGAGCCCTCGGAAGGAGCAGGACACAAGGACCCAATGACACAATGCGCTCCCCAGCCCCGGTTCGCTGCTCTCCCTCAGCCGGAGCTCTCCCAGACGCTCGGCTCGGCGCTGCCGTGCCCGCGCTGAGCGGGGCTGTGCGGGAACGCGGCTCCCAGGCCGCTCCTGTGCCGAGCCACAGCAACGGAGCCAGTGCCGGGCACTGGGCTGCTGAGAAACTGTCGGAACTCAGTGCAGCCCTCTGGGTGCCCAGAGCTGTCGGGACCCCTGCCAGGGGGCTCAGAGACGCTGGCACACAGCCCAGAACACCTGTGGGTTTGATTAGGACCCGTGGAGCAAATTACCAGCTTTGTATGAAGACCTGAAAGCCACAGAAGTTTAAGTAGTGTAATAATAAAATTATCACTAGGTGAAAAAGTAGATTTTGGGGGTTTTAGAATAGGGGTTTTGGGGACAAGATGGAGGGACTTGGGCGTGTCCAGCCTTTCTTCTTCTTCTTCACTACCTCCATCTTCTGCTGTGATGGTGGCACTTACAGATTGGTTTAGAGTGGAAACTCACTGTCTAACATAGGTGATAGGTATTGGAGAGTAACTGTAAACGTGTTATATGTAGTTTGTAGTATAAAGAGATAACCCTGCCCCGGGGGCAGGCAGAGTGCCTGGAACTGTCCTGCTGGATGGACCTTGGCAGGGCAGCAGAAAAATTTTTATAGATAAGATACAACAAACAACTCTGAGACCGAGAAATGAAGAGCCCTGACTCATCCTTCGAACGTGCGGGCCGGAACAGAGACTGCTCACGTGTCTCGGGGCTGCCACGAACTGCAACGTGCCGAGAAGAGCCCTGGCCTGTGATGAATGAGCCGGCTCTGAAGGGCCCGGGGCAGCACCGGGGCAGCGCGGGGCCCTCACTCACCCGCGGGGGTGCCGAGAAGAGCCCTGGCCTGTGATGAATGAGCCGGCTCTGAAGGGCCCGGGGCAGCACCGGGGCAGCGCGGGGCCCTCACTCACCCGCGGGGGTGCCTGTCCAGCTCCTGCAGCACCGTGTGCTCGCAGTACTCCAGCACCAGGTGCAGCCGCCGCTTCCTCCGGAACACCTCCAGCAGCTTCACCAGGTTCGGGTGTTTGAGGTGCTGCAACACACGGGGGGTGGGCTGGTCAGAACTGCACAGGGCAAAGGGGTGGGGCACAGGTTTGTGTCCTGCAGGGTCACAGTTCCTTGAGCTGAACCCTTTCTACAAGCACAGCTCAGCCTCTGGGTATTTGTTTTGGGAGCTGACCTCAATGGGTGGGCAACAAGCTCTGCCCAGGGCTCCATCCAGGGCTCCATCCCTCTGGCACTGGGAAGCACCAGTATCCCCCTTGTCCTTGGGTATTGGGAAGGGATTCCTGGCTGGGAGGGTGGGGAGAGGCTGGCACAGGTGCCCAGAGCAGCTGGGGCTGCCCCTGGATCCCTGGAGGTGCCCAAGGCCAGGCTGGACAGGGCTTGGAGCAGCCTGGGACAGTGGGAGGTGTCCCTGCCATGGCAGGGGTGGGATGGGAGGAGCTTTGGAATCCCTTCCAACCCAAACCATCCTGGGATTCTACGGTTTCAAGAGTCTCCAAACTCCCACTCCACATCCCTTGGCTCCTGGCCACAAAAATCCCTTGGTCTGCAAGGTGTTTACTGGGCGGAAAAATGATTTATCAGGCCCATAATTTTCTGCTGATGAAACACAATCTCACTCCATCTCAACAAACAGGAGTTGCCTAAGCAAGGAGGTGCCTCAACAAACAAACAAACAAACTGTCACTATTTGCAGAGAAAAATCTGAAAAGAGTCAAGCAGGTCTGCACTTGTTCAAGTCAACAGTGATCAACACAGATCCTGCTGTGCCTGGCTGCAGTGGCTTTGGATCCTTAAGGATGATGCAGCTCCCAGCTGCTTTACAAGGAACTTCTGCCATGATTATTTTCCTTTTCAGATGTTTAATATCATTTAAACCTTAATGTAAATCTAGCATTATTCACTGAAATAATATAGCTACACATCCTGTGTTTGCTTTGGATAAGAGAAAAACTTTGGCTGCTTCTTCCAAAATGTAACTGAAAAATAATTATGCTTTTTCCTAGATTATTGTTTTCCTAGGATAGCAGGTGTACAAATCATGAGCACCATGGAAACGGTGCAAAGGGGACACTTCCCATTTCTTGGAACACAAAGCTGAGGGTACTGTGTGCCATCACCCAGCAGCAACTTTGAAACAAAGAAAAGGAAATTTTTTTTTTTTTTCACACAACACATTCCTAAAGCCTCAGGACACTATGGAGACCAAATGAACACATGAGTTCCAAAGAGATGGGACAGAGTCCCAAAGATCTGCAGATGGATGAAGCAACAGGCACAGCCTTTGCTGCAGAATCCTTGCCCAGGAGCTGGGAGGGTGAAAGGAAACCTTACCTGATCCTCTCCCCCTGTCTCCCAGATCTCTGCTCATTTCTGCATGCTGGATAGACCTGGGGTGTGACTCACTGCAGATGCTCCTGTGCTTTTATTTCATGGGAAAATAAGGCAGAAGCTGAAGGAATAACCCATTTCTGAAGGAGTGACCCATTTTTGTGTGAGGATGAGCACTCACAGAGAGGTCAGGGAAGGATCAGCAAGGACAAGGCTCACTGGTGCCAGTTCTGCTGTCACTTCCATGCCCCTGGCATTCAATCCACAGCTGGATCCTGCACATCCAGGGGCTCAGAAAGGGCGTTTGAAGGAGGAGCTGGGGCAGATTTATCAATTGTAGAGCAGGGAGAGCTGTGTCCCCTGGCTGTCCCCCTCCTCATTCAGCCTAGCCTCACTTTTTGCCCATGTGTTTTATATTGGCTCCAACTGTTCTGGGCAATCTCCCGGGCGCAGAGGGGTCTGTGACATACACCAAGGGCAGAGCTGTGCCCACACCGGCCAGGACACGGCTGGCTCCATGGGGACAGAGCCTGGCTCGCTCCCTCCGTGCAGGGCACACCGTGACTGCGCTGATGCTGCTCCTGCCAAGCCCGCCGGCTGCTCATGGCCGTGCCTCAGCTCCCATCTGCTCCTGCCTGCCCGCCCCGGCCAGGATCACCCGGCATCGCCGTCTCTGGACAAGAGGGTCGGACATTCCTTGGCACTGGCTTTCTTTCAAAGGAACTGCCTGACCTGGGCACTTCATGGTGCTCCATCACCCCTGTCTCTTTGCTTCCCCCATCACCTCACAGATGCCCTCATGCGCCGGCTCTTCACGGCTGCCCTCACACCCCGTCCCCTCACGACGCCCCATCCCCTCACGACGCCCCGTCCCCTCAGGACGCTCTGTCCCCTCCTAGCTGTCCTCACACTTTGTAGCCTCACGATGTCCCTTCACGGATGTCCTCACACCCTGACCCCTCACGACCGTCCCTGGCAGATCCCTCAGGGCTGGCCGCTCCCCGCCGGGGCTCGCCATGGCGGGCACAGCCCAGCGGGGTCCGAGCCGCCGCTCCCGCCCACCTTGAGCATGCGGATCTCCCTCAGGGCGATCTTCCGGATCACCGGGTCCTCCTCGGACTCTAGGAATTTCTTGATGGCCACAATCTGCCCCGTGTCCTTGTTGCGGCACTTGAAGACGACGCCGTAGGAGCCCTCCCCGACCTTGCCCAGCTTTTCGTAGCGCTCCATGGCCGGGCGGCTCCGCCACCGCCTCAGCGCGGAGCCGGAGCCGGGGCGGGCCCCGGGCGGGGGAGCCTCCCCGGCGGGCACGGCCCCAGGAACCGCCCCGGGGACACCGCCACGGCCGGGGCGGGCCCGGGGGAAGGGAGGGAGAGCGGGGCTCCCCGTGGCCGCAGCCGGGGCCGTACACTGACTCCGCGCCTCACGATCCCCCCCGCTTCGTGCCCCGCAGCGCCGTGTTCATGGAGTCACAGAACCACTCATGGACTGGACGGGAAGGGACCTTAAGGACCACCCAGCTCCAACCACCCTGCCATGATCACGTTGTTTCTGCACCTCTCTGCCTGTCCAGAGGATCGCTAGGTTTGACTCCTTTTCCTGCAGGGTTGGAAGAGGGCGCATCCTCCCACAGGCTCTGCCAGCCTCGGGCAGCAGCCGCAGTTCCCTCTGGCTCCCGGAGGTTCCCCTGGAACATCTTCCCACTGCACGGTGCCATTAGCTCAGCTCTGCCACTGAATGGGCTCCTGCCAGCAGCCAGACCCTTTCTGGGAGCTTTCCAGCCCTGACCATCCTCTTCTCTGTCCTGGTGCACCCGGCTGGGTCCCTGGATCCTCATCCCTCTCCTCATCCCCTGACCAAGGTGGCCTTTTGTGGTGGTAATTGCTCTCAATATTAGATCTGAATATGAGTGTGGCCACCCCACTCCATCTCATGCCTCCTCCCTCCCCAATCCTTCCCCACTCCTAACTAAGATCCACTAATTATTTTTCTTCCCAAGCCATATTCATCAGGGATGTGCAGTCCTCACATTCCAGCTGCCAAGACTGACCCCACCAGAGTTAACCATCTCCTGCAGAGGAGGACTATTTATTTATATTTATGTATTTTATAGAAATATATTTATTTACAAATATACTTATAAATAATACATATAACTTATTTATAAATATAATTTATATTATTTATAAATATTTATTTATAAATATTGTAACAGTAACTAGCAGTTGTGTTGTCCAAAGCCACATTCATGACATTATTTTTTCAGCCTCGTCAGCAGATCCCTGAAGATCTGGGATACAGGCACAGCACCTGCAGCAAACAGCCAAAGTGTGTGTTTACACAAGGTGTAAACTGCTCTAGGTCCTCAGCTGTGTGTTTCCCTACTCTGGGCAGCCCTTTGAAGCCACCAGCCCTGCTCTCTCCCCAGGTACAAGGCAGGAGCCTCTGCTTTCCCAGCCAAACAACTCCTGAGTGGTTCCTCGGTGCTCCCAGGTGGCTGGGCTGGGATAATGTGTCCCTGTGGGAATAAGGTGTCCCTGCTGCTGTGATTTCTCCCTGTGCTGTCCCCAGGAGCTGCTGCTGGCTCCCTGCAGCCTGCAGGACAGGGATCAGCGGCGCCAGGCCCTTCCCACAGCAGCCACAAAACCTGGGCTGAGGTTTTGAGTCCTCCCCAGAGCCTCTGAGCAAGGGATTGTTCCCAGAGAGTCACCACGGCCCAGATCAAATAAAGCAGTTTATTTGGCATAGACTGAACTGCAACAGAAATTCCCGTGGAACAAAGCCTGGTTACACAAACTGAACGAGTGCAGTTTTGAGTCTCAGTTACACCTAAGGACTAAACAAGGTAAAAAAAGCACATTTCAGAGTCTCCCAGTCTGGTCCTTTCCATCCAGAGACACCGTGGCTCCCCTGATGCGTTGTACCTTTCTTCTTTAAAGAGATGTCAGCACAATTCCAGCTGTATTTTTCACTTGCAAGGAATTTGGTCAGGAAATCCAAAGAGATTAATCCACAGACTGCTCTTCCTATGCTGGTTGTACTTCCAAGAGCTCTGGGAGCCTGTTTTAAGGCTTTCAAGTTGGGTACGTGACCTCGTGCATCCAATAATTAAAATGTTGATAAATGTTGAGTGAGGAAGGAGGGGCTGAGCAAGCTTTTCCTTCATCACTCATGAGCTCCCCCTGTTAGGCTTCCTCAAGCCTGGTTTAAATTCCACAAAAACAAAGGTACAGACAATACCAGACGAAATTAAACAGTCAAACACAAATTATACTGATCAGAGTCACTGAGGCTGGCTGGAACACACAAATCTGCTCTGTGGTACGGAATAAAAGTGAGGTTTTACACTAGGAAACAGCATCTTGCAGATCATGCCAAAAAATGCCACTGTCTATGAAACCAGCAATAAGCATTTCACAACATGCCATTAGAAATGCTTCAACAGCTAAAAAAGGTTTGATTAAATGAGGACTTTCCTAAGTTTACTCTTTAGGATCCAGCAAAACATCAGCAATTCGTGTCAAAGAAAAATACTCTCTGCTTGTTATTCCTGCATGACAGTGTCATGACCTAGAAGTTATTTACTCCAGTTATTCCCCATAAATATTCAGATTTTATTTACAGGTTTCTCTAGTCTTTTAGAGATCTCCTTTAAGTGTTTTCAAAGATGAAGCTGAAATTACCTTCTGTAGTGAATAAGGTAAATTAAAAAAGTGTTTGCTCTACAATATCTACACCTGGTGCTTCACTTCACCTTAATTTTTGTTTTAAAGACCAGGAGAGGCACCATTTGAGGTTAATCACCAGTCACTGTTACCTGTGGAGAAGTAATTTCAATACTAGAGAACTCTTTTAGAAGACAAAAATCACACGTCCTGCTTTTAATACTGCTGATCCAATTCCAGCTGGCCACCCCTAAAGCACATTTCTCATGCTCTGTGGAGTGATTTATAAATTTCATCTGTACACTTAGTACTTATTAAGCTTTGACATAGTGTCAGAACTGAAAAGCTTGACTCGATTTGGATGTCAAGTCAGCAAGAATTAGTTTTGAATGACAGTGGCTAAAATGCTGAATGTGTGCAGGGCTGTTTTCCCCTCTGGACCTTCCCACCTTGCAGCTGTCCTGAGTTAGGAGATGTCCCTGAGCCATCACGTGGGCCCAGACAATTCCTCCCTGGTAAATTATGGATCAGGGAGCTGGATGCCAACACAGCACCAAAGCACTCCCAGCTCTCACACACCTTTCCTGCTCAGCTCAAATGACCTGGGAATTCCAGCCTCTCCTTCCTAGGCAGCAGATCTCAGGAGCTGAACAGGCATTTAATTAAAAAACCCCTTCAATTCCAATGTTTCTGAGCATTGGAATTGTGCACCTGCCCGAGGAGTGTTCACATCAAAGCCAGCAGGGTAATGTGAGGTAGTAAAACCAGATGCTCTCCTGGAGTCAGTCTATATTTAATGGTACCTCAGGAATTTTAATTAATGAGGAAGACAAAAGGAACCGATGTGACTCTTCAATGGAGAAAAGAGAAAGGAAAAATAAAAATGCAGGTGACCAAAAAGTGATCAAAGCTTGGCTACAGAATATGGTTCTTATCATGTTTATTTATACTCCCAGCTGGGGCTGCAGCCATCCCCAAAGCACAGCAGCTGCAGTGCTGCTCAGGCTCAGCTGTGGCTCCAGGTCCCCTCTGCAGCAGCATAAATAAACCACACGTCGTGGGCAGTTGGATACATGATACTTTCATTCATTAAGGATGATGACCTGCTACAGTTTCCACTTCATCTCACAAGGCTTATCCCTAATTTATGAAAATAAAGCATATATGTTTTGTACATTTTTATATATATATGTATAAATATATATATAAAAAATACACACTGCCAGGCAACTTCACACACATGCACACGCACACACACATGGATATTGTACACAGCCACCCAGGAGCAACGAGTCTGATATCAATATTCTACTTTGTGTACACACACCCTACGTCTAGGAAGTAAGAAAATCCCTTTTATGGCAATTCTGCAGACAGAAAAATCAGTACAAAATACTTTGTTGTACAAAACTGCATTTTTTTTACATGATCACCCAACATGGTAACACACCCCTCAGTAATGCACTACATCCCTACAAGGAAAAAGAATAATCAAATCTTTATACAGTTGTAAAAAAAAAAAAAAAAAAAAGTAAGCTGCTCTGCAACCTTCCTTTGCTAAAAGTTAGACATTACCCCATCCTAGCAGCAGATTAATAAATAAGGATTAAATAGTCTATTATACAAAGCCATACCCAATGGCAGATTTAAAACCAAAAAGCTTTGCAGATACTTTCACTTCCTACACAAATCTTTGTTTTATTAAGAATAAGACTCAGTATAAAACAGGGCAACAGCCAGCACTAGATCTGTATCTACAGAATAAAAGGAAAACCCAAGGGAAGGGAAATATTTAACAGTTTATGGCACCTTTACTGCAGAACACGTTTCAAGGCTCTGTTTCCCTAGAACTAACAAGTAAAGGGCTCTTTATCTCAGCTTTTATTAAGCAAACTCGACATAACCAACCACACAGTGGCAAGAGACAGAACCAGCTGTTCCCAGCTGCAAAAATGGATTGGTTCCACCCCAAAGCCCAGCACAGCTCGGGTGCCAGACAAGGAGCAGCCAAGTCCCGGTTTCCTGGTGCTCCTGGCTCCCAGTTCCCTCTGCTGCCTGGGCTGGGTGCTGCTCAGTAGCTGTTCTCATGTCCAGCCAGGATGTAGAGGTTGCTGTGAGCTGTGGGGTTTTCTGTGGGTCTGCTCTCCAGCACAACCACTCTGCAACCAAACACAAATGGATCCACGGTTAGGGGCAAGGAACAGCTCCTGGTGTAACTCCTGAGGGGGAAACTCAGGGGTTTCTACAGGTTGGGCACAGAGGTTCTCCCAAATATCTTGGGTGTTTCCTTCTTTAACCAGTTCCCTCCTTTTCCACCATCACTTCTGATAAAAACACTCAAGGACAAGATACAGTGTTGGAAGGGTTGGAACTGGATGGTTTTAAAGGTCCCTTCCAACCCAATCCATTCTGTAATTCCATGATCCCATCATCTGCAGCCCAAATGTTTATCCCTCCTACATCTTCTGATAAGCAACCTCAACAATTCTCCTCCCTCCCAAATATTTATTATCACCTCATGGGTTCACAGGGATCACTGAAGCCCATCTCTGCCCTTGTCCTGCTGGATCATGTTCCTGTGGCCACTCTGGACAATGATTCTCCCCCTCTCTTGGCACACTTGACCATCAGCTGCTGTGGTTGGGCCCTTGAGCTCCCCTCTCCCTCCCAAATGCTGAGATTTCTCTGCACCAGTTCCTGCTGTTTTTAGGATTAAACTTGTCTCTGCTTTTTGTTTTCCTCAAAGAGTTTCCAAATGAAGTCTCTGTCCCTGATCCTCACCTCTGCACTCAAGCAGTTCTGGAGTGATCCAAGGTAAAAAGGAGATCCACATCTCACTGGAATGGCAGGAAAACTCCTGCTCCATTTGTACAGGGATGGAAAATACAAACCAAAGGGTCTGGCAGTTCCAAGGCCAGATGAGGGAGCAGAAGATCAAGGTTTTGAGAGCAGGAGGTGTTCAAGGCTCTGAGCCACCTGCTCTGGTGGAAGGTGGCCCTGCCCAGGGCTGGAACAAGAAGAGCTTTAGGGTCCCTTCCAAGTCAAACCAGTGTGGGATTCTGTGGCTGAAGTGATTGCTGCACTCATCCCTGTCTGTTCCTACATTTATCCCCCTGGCTGGCTGAGAATCCACAAGGGAACAGGTCCAACCTGGAGCCTGGGGCAGCTTCTGCTCAGGCTGCAAACCTGGGCACAGCTGCACCTCTCCCCACCTGTGCAGCTGGAAGGGATCTTATGGAAAATGTGTGGATTTGGATCACTGGGACTAAAACCTGAGTTTGTTATTTCCTGACCAGCCAGGGTAATTCCCAGCTCACCAGGACAATCCAAAACCAGGAGCAGGCTTTTCCAGAAGTGCACTGGGCACCCTGCAGGCCCAGAGCATCTCTCCTCTCTCCCTGGCTCCTGGTGCCCACAGACAGAGCTGGGCTGGGCTGGAAGCCAGGCCCAGCTGGGAACTAGAAAAGCTGGTTTAAATAAAACAAAAGGTTTCTGTTTCTGCAGGGGGATTACCTGTCTGAGCCCAGCAGGCGGAAAACCCTGGTCTCATCAGATATCTCCTGGGTCACCTGCAGAAAAATGCAGATATTCAGATCCATTTCAGCAGCACAAGGGAATTTATTGGTCTGAGTTGGAAGAAAGGAAACAATCAAATGCATTTTAATGCAAAGTGCAGGACTGAAATATATAAATTGATGTTAAGCATTGTGGAATGTGAGCATTCTCACTTGGGAAGCAGAGATGATGCCTCAGGTTTAGCTTTTGTATTTTTCACATTCTGTGCTGCTTTAGTGGGTGGGTCTGGGCTCCATGTCAGGGGATGCTGAGCTCTGTGCACAGAGCAGGGAGACAAAACAATTCCTGCTCCAGCTGGGCACCAAGGACAAATGATCCAAACCTCAGCCCCAAGAGCACAAACCCCGTGGGCTGGAGAGAGAAAAACAAGCAGGGTGGGAGTGCAGGGGCTAAAGCTGGAATGGGACAATGAACTGCAAGGTGCAAATGGAGCAGAACTGATCCCAGGGACAGAGCCCGTGCCCGGCCGTGCATTTTGGGGCCATTTTGGTTGATCTTGGGTGCAGGCCTGGCTGGGCTCTTGTGCTGCCCAAGGTGGATGCATGGAGGAGATGCTTTGAATCAATCCCTGCTTTATTCTGGAACTCCATCCAGCCTCTGCTCTAGGGCAGCCTGCACAAGGCATCAGAGAGAGAAGGCAAAAAATCCAGTGGTAAATAAGGAACAGGAGGAATTAAACTGGAGAAATTAAACTGGAGATCACTTACTTCATCTGACTTGAAGCTCTTGCCCTGCATGCCATGTTTCCAGAAGGCCAGCACGCTGTCCTGAAGGCACACTGCAAAGCAGGGACACATCACACCCCATTCCCTGCAGCCCTGTTTGCCTCTGGAGAACCCCTCAGGAAGTGTAAAAACAAACACTGCCAAGCAAAGCATGTGGGCTGCTGGAAATGACACATCACCTGAATTATTACAGTTATTTCCAAACAGATGAATGATGGAAAATGGGAGTTTTCCATTCAGGCATGGAGAGAGCACAGAGCTGCCAGCTCTGAGTGATTTAATTCTGTGATTCTGAGAGTTTATGACAGCAGAAATTCTTGTTTGACAACTACAATTTAAAAAAACCTCCTGTCCTAGTCTAAAGACAGCAGCTTGAGAATTTGATTCAAATATTATTACCCTGACTATTAAAAAATGGATGTGCTATTACTTGAAATAAAATCTTAACTTTTAGAAGGCTAACACAGATTTATGTATCACTAAACCACTTTTTCCTGCCCAAGTTTTGTTCTCATTGCTATGGAAATGACCAGAACCCAGTCAAGCTTTCAACAGTGAGTTCTTAAACCCCTGAGAGACCCCAGAGCAGCAAATCACTCACCCACTGACTCGATGCAGAAATCAAAGCTCAGCTCAGAAGCCAACTTCTTGCTCGACTTCAATTTCCCTTGTAAATTCACTATTTTCACAAATTCTCAAGAGAAAGAGAAAAATCAGCATTAAAGCCCACTGCTGAAAAGGATTTAATTGCAAACTACAAATTTAACCTTTCAGGCACAAAGAAATATCCAAATTTAACATCTATAGCATTTGCTAAAATGAACCCATCTTTGTCTCAAAATAAATACAGAAAACTTTGTACACTTGGGGTGGTTTTACACTGACAGTGATGCACACATGAAGAGACAAAGTGGAATTACAAAATCCAGAATGAAATCCCACTTATCCAATCTATCTTTTTGGAAATATTACAACACAAATTAATAATGTAGGGAGGGGAAAAAAAAAAAAAACCAAACTCGTGGTGAAGCTCAAATCAACAACTGTGGCAACCCAAGTTATGCACGAGGTGTGGTGAGTTAGCCAAGAGAATTTTTTGTTACTCACTGTCCAGGCAGACCAGGACAGTGTCTCTCTCCAGCTGTGTCACATGAATGGCATCCAACTGCTGATTGCCTGGAGAAAAAAACAGATTATTTTATTTTTTATATCACTATTTTATATTTTGCATCACATCAAGAGACTCTGCTCCCCCACCAAGCTCTTTTCACTCTGCTATTCTTAGTCTGATTTTTTATTTTGTTGTTACTCTGATTTTTAGAGGCTCCCAGAATGTTCTGGGAGAAGCACAAAGCTCTCTGTTCAAAGCAGGTATTTAATAGAAAAACACAACTTTTACTGGATAAAACATATTTTATGCTATGGTTCAGCACAGCTTCTTTCGTAGGGAGGCACCACAATAAACAAAAGGACTTTTAATTCCTAAAACCCCGCTCTTTTCCCATAAATCCACATCTGGAAAGATTTTTGTGATGATAATAAACTAGTTTAAGAGATTTTTTTCCCTAGTTTTTACTAATGAAGTTGTTCCTACAGCAATATTTAAAGGTAAAAATGGACATCCAACAAAGGCAAAGGAGAAAAGCAGCTGCAAAATATCAACCAGGTCTTAAAAATAACCCAAATCTTTGCTTTTTAAGAGCCAGCTGAAGATAACAATCCTCCCCCAAGGGCTGGAAGATGGACAAGAATCCATTTCTGGGAGTTGTTATGCAGGAAAGGAGGGCAAAGAACAGGATCCCAGGAAAGAGCATGGAACCACAAAGGAGAACCTAACCAGCAGGGTCTGCTTGATGTTTAAGGGAATTTAGAAAAGGTTTTTTGTTTTGAAGGACAGTTTGTGCAGATGTGGGGCAGGTCAGCACAACAGAAAATCAGGGAATCAGAGAATAACTGGGATTTGAAATTACCTTAAATCCCATCCCATCCCATCCCACCCCATCCCATCCCATCCCACCCCATCCCATCCCATCCCATCCCATCCCATCCCATCCCATCCCATCCCATCCCATCCCATCCCATCCCATCCCATCCCACCCCTGCCATGGCAGGGACACCTCCCACTGTCCCAGGGTGTCCCAGTGTCCAGCCTGGCCTTGGGCACTGCCAGGGATCCAGGGGCAGCCACAGCTGCTCTGGCAATTCCAGCCCAGCCAGGAATTCCCAATTCCCAATCTCCCACCCATCCCTGCCCTCTGGCACTGGCAGCCATTCCCTGGCTCCTGTCCCTCTGTCCTTGTCCCCAGTCCCTCTCCACGTGGGATCAGCTTCCGCGTGCTCCAGGCAGAGAAGCTGCCAATGCTCAAGGCTTTCCAAAGCACTGCAAGGAAGGAATTCCCACCATGCCCAGGCTTCCCAAAGCACTGCAAGGAAGGAACTCCCACCATGCCCAGGCTTTCCAAAGCACTCCAAGGAAGGAACTCCCACCATGCCCAGGCTTCCCAAAGCACTCCAAGGAAGGAATTCCCAGCACTCCCAGGCTTCCCAAAGCACTCCAAGGAAGGAATTCCCACCATGCCCAGGCTTCCCAAAGCACTGCAAGGAAGGAATTCCCACCATGCCCAGGCTTTCCAAAGCACTCCAAGGAAGGAACTCCCACCATCCCCAGGCTTTCCAAAGCACTGCAAGGAAGGAGCTCCCACCATGCCCAGGCAGCAAAGCACCGGAGGAGGGAGCACGGGCTCACCTGCCCCGATCTCAGTGAACCAGGAGGAGGCAGAGTTGAGGTTGATTGTCTCAAAGTGCACCACCTGGCCGGGCTCCGTGCCCCGCGAGATGGCCACGCACACCATGGGGTACTCCTGCTCCGGGATCACCAGCATCTCAAACACGTGCAGCGGGCTGGGCAGAGGGAAGTCAAAGTGCTGCCAAAACAAAACAGCAGCTCTGGGTTTGTTTCTACCTTGGGATGACTCTGCAACAGCATGCACAGAGTGGGAATATACAGAGAATATTTATATTCATGTTAATTTTATTTATATTAATATTATTATATTGATATCAATTATATTCCTATTAATAAAATGCATTTTAAGTCTATTTAATAAAAGCTATTTAATATATTTATTGTATACTATATATAACACATACATATTTATAGAGATAATATATATTATATATAATATATAAAACAGATTCATTTATAAATAAATTTATCTATATTTAATAAATATATAAAAGATAATATATTATGAGTATAATTATATTTATAGTAACTCTACTTCTATGATTAAAATATATAATAAATCTATTTCATAAAATATCTTTAATAAATTTATAATATATACAGTATATATAATATATATAATGTATATAATCAATATAATATAAAATAAATTTCTTAAAGATATTTTAGATATAATTTTATATATACTTATTTCAGATATATTAATAATATATTATTATATATTATTATATTATTATATTAATAATATACTAATTACATTACATTATATTACATTCTATTACATTATATTATATTATATTATATTATATATTTATAAATACATTTACTTATATTTAATAAAATATATAAAATAGAAAATATATTTATATAAATATTATATTTATATTATATAATTAACGTTACAGAGTATATTTATAAATATACAAAGCATACAGAGTATACTCTGTATATAAATATTTATATTTATTAATATTATTAATAAATAATATTAATAATATGTATAAATATTACTAATTAATAACAATATATTATTTATTAATATTATTGTATATCACTGTATTATTGTGTATTGTACATTACTGTATTATTGTGTATTAGTGTATATTTATGAATTGTATATTTCTATTCTGTATACAGAGTAGAAATTTTGTATATATTGTGTATATATATTGTGCATTGTATATTACTGTATTATTGTGTATTACTGTATATTTATAAATTGCATATTGTATATTGTATATACTGAATTTTCCCTGCTTTTGAAGCTGGGCAGAGGTGGATCATGGTGCTTTATTGCCAGTGCTGGGCCTGATCCAGCATTGAAATAACTTTTCTATTACTTAAATCATTTCAGTCACAAGATTTTCTGAGTCAAAATGTGTGCAGCCAGGTTTTCAAGTGCTCCCAACCCACAAATGGCACCAGACTGGGGGGCACTTTCCACCCCAAACTCTGCAAAGGTTATTTCACCAAGTGCATAATAATTCAGCTGCACCAGAAGTGACTGCTTACCTTTATTAACATGAATTTCTGCATTGGCTCATACCACTGGAGCAGAACAATTCCAGACTGCAATGCACCACACAGGTACTTGTGGCCTGTGTAGGGATTTCGTACTACAGAAAATAAAAAAATGCCAGAAAACAGTCGTTTTTAAAGCTCTGCAAGTTCAATTCATACTTGGGAAAAAAACCCAAACAAACAAAAAAACCAACCCTACAGCTAACTTTACATTCTGAGTTAAGAAACTGCATTATAAAATCATCTCATGGCAGGATTAGGCTTGGAAGGGACCTTAAAACCCATCTTGTTCCATCAGTTTCCCACCAGTTGCCTTCTGGCTTCCCATTCCAACATCCCCAGTGATTAACACTGTGCCACATTCCAGAAAAATTCAATTACAGTTCTAATTAACAACCAGCTGCATTCCTGGAGTCCCAGTTCAGAGGCTGAGAGGGCAGAAAAGCTGCAGTGCCTTTCCCTGGGGCTGGAATAAATCCCCAGGCAGGGAAGGTGGGAAGTTCTGGGGAGCTCTGACAGCTCATGAAATACAAGAACCAGGCTTTGGGGGTGGCTTTTTAAGCTCAGCTGGACACAGGAGCAGCCTGATTTCAGGAATGATTTGTAAATGTGGCTGTTGTGGGCATTTTAGATGAGCTGAACAGCATCTCCAGGCATGCAGCTTTATGTTAATAATATTCAGATTTATATCTATATTTATAATATTTGAATTTATATATTTTAATATATAATATACATGATATATTTTATATTTATACTTAATATTTCTATTGACAATATTTATATTTCTATTTTAGGGGTGCAAAGGTACAATCTGCAGATGTGGTACTTGGGGATGTGGGTTAGTTCTGGGGGAATGGATGGATGATCTCAGAGGGCTTTTCCAACCTTGGTAATTCCAGGATTCTGATTTCACACAGCACCAGGGAAAGGACAGGACAAATCCACAACTTGCCAATCTTTAACTTTGCCCTTCAAAGTACACTTATGGCTCTGTCCTCCCCAAGCTGCCTGAATTTTTATTCCCGATCCTTTCCTGGTGGAAAATATTCAAGTTTTCCTCACTACAGGTTGGCCCTGGGTGACACCTTGAGGCAAGGTGACAAAGCAGAAATGCTGTTTGTGGGTGTGCCAGGCTCTGGGAAGGATTTAATCCCAAACTCCCATCCATCCCTGCCCTCTGGCAGTGGGAATCCCCCTTGGCCTGGCACTCCCTCCCTTGCCAACAATTTCTCTCCATTTTTCCTGTAGCTCCTTCAGGCACTAAAATGCCCCAATCAGGTAATTTTGGAACATCTTCAGGTTGAACCACCCCAATTCCCTCAGCCTTTTTTCTGAACAAAGAACTCTTAATTTTATTAAAAAGAAATGAGTTTCAGATATGCCACAGCCAGGGGAACAAATGGCAAAGCTGGATTTGTCTGCTCACCTATACAGCATTTGTGGCATCCTTTTGTGTCAGGGATCTTGGTTGTTAAGGCAAATTTCCTGGAATAATAATCACCAAAAAATGCATTAAGAACAGATGATGGGGCCCTTCACACACCAACTCAACAGCACCAAGACAATTTATGGCTATTTTCACTTATTATAATTGTCTTTAAGTGAAAGGTTTGTACCTTGGTAATATTTTGTCAGGAAATCTGTGGGTTTGAATATGAGCAGCTAATCCTGTTTTTTTGGCTTGTTCAAACAATGCTATTAAATTATGGGAGTAGAGCTGGAATGTTTTCCCTGCAAGAGAGAAAAGCACAGTTGACATCTCAGCCATTCCTCCACCACAAAACTGGTCAGGAAAATGCAAATATGGAAAAAATTACCTTCTGCAAACAGGTGTCAGGTAGGTCAAGTCCAGATATAAGAGAAATAAATCAAGATAAAAATAATAATGAATATAGAGATAAGAGCTTATTTCATTACATTTAGTTTTATGCAATTATTTTTAAAGCCTGTCATTACAAAACAACAATAAATTATAGTAAATAAATAATATATAGTGTATAGTATATAATAGTATATTGTATATAATAGTACATAGTATATAAATAAATAATATATTTATTATATAGTATATAATTTATATTTATATATTTATATATTATAGTATATATAAATATAAATATACAAGTATTTATATATAATTAATATATATTATAGCATATATAAATATAAATATATAAATATTTTATATATAATTTTTATATATATTTATATATTATAGTATATAAATATATATATTTATATATTATTATATACCATATAGTAGAGAGCATACATACTATTATATACCATATATTATAGAGTATATAAATATACTGTTACATAGTGTAGAAATAAACAATATTTTTATATTATAAATTATACTATAGTATGTTTATATATAATATTATAATTTATATTCTAAATTATTATAAATAATATATTTATATTCTAAATTATACTTTAAAATATCTAAGATATTTTCTTATTGATAAACCAAGACAAGTGTTATATGAATCCTGCATGTTCAAAGGCACAGTGCCACCATCAGCCTCCATGGCACAGTGCCTCATTCCTGTCTGGAATGTTCCATTCCAGGACAAGTGACTGCCCAGGAATCAGGAAAATGGCTGGATCAGCAGGACCTGAAAGCCACCTCATTCTCCTTCAAAGGGACACAGGTTTTGTTTTAGGAGCACAGAATCCCAGAGTGGTCTGGGTTGGAAGGGACCTTAAATCCCCCCCAGTGCCACCCCTGCCATGGCAGGGACACCTCCCACTGTCCCAGGGTGCCCCAGTGTCCAGCCTGGCCTTGGGCACTGCCAGGGATCCAGGGGCAGCCACAGCTGCTCTGGCAATTCCAGCCCAGCCAGGAATTCCCAATTCCCAATCTCCCACCCATCCCTGCCCTCTGGCACTGGGAGCCATTCCCTGGCTCCTGTCCCTCCATCCCTTGTCCCCAGTCCCTCTCCAGCTCTCCTGGAGCCCCTCCAGGCTCTGCCAGGGGCTCTGAGCTCTCCCTGGAGCCTTCTCCTCTCCTGACTGACCCCAAACCTTGCATTCAGTCATGATTTAAATGTTTCTGTTTATTTCTAGCTGCAATCATTTCCCCTGTACTGAACTCACCTGACAGGGACATCAGGGTGTTGTTGATAACGTAGAGCCAGGTGCACTTTCGAGGGAATAACTGGAAAAAAAGAAGAAAATTCCATTAGTAGAAACCTACAGGAATCTTTACCTGAGATTTTCTCTGCTTGTTCCACATCCACCACCATTCCTGCAGGGATCCACACTGGAGAAAATCCCATCTTCTTGTGTATATCCTTACTTAGTCCTGCACAGACAGACCAAGGAATACCAGAACAAGTGCCCAAGGCCAGGCTTGGAGCTGCCTGGGACAGTGGAAGGTGTCCCTGCCATGGCAGGGTGGCACTGGGTGGGATTTAAGTCCCCTTTCATCCCAAACCATTCCATGATTCCAGAACACTTTGTCCCATGTGCCACTCCCAGGTGCAAAGTAAGAACATAGGTGTAGGAGAAAGTGTGGAAAGAAAAAATCCAACTGGTTGGACACAAAGCCTGAGTATCTCCCAGCAATTTTCTGTTGAACAGAATAGCTTTGGGTATATTCAGTGTTTCCAGTGAAAAACCACAAATGGAATAAAAAAGATCCTTCTGGCACTGGGAGATGTTAACCCTAGACAGACTGGAAGGTGTCTGGAAGACACAACCAGAATCAGAAGTTGGAGAAACACTTCAGAAAGTGCATTTGCAGGGGAGAAATCAGCAAATGGATAAAAGGAAATGTGGGAACAAGAGGTGTGGCAGAAACCTGTGGGGTTTGAGGTGGTCCCACCTGACCTCTGGCAGCTGGGAATGCTCTCAGGGAAAAGGAAATTTCGTTTGAAGTGCACTGAATGATCTCCCTACCCACCAGTGGCACAGCCAACCCTTCATTGGGACATAAAAAAGCACGTGGGAAAGCCCAGAGAGGACTGTCAGATTAAATCATTTAGGAAAACACACAAGGAATGAGATTCCAAGAACATCCTGACTCTGAAACACCAGATTTGAGACCATGACTGCAGGAAATGGCTTCGGAAAGGGTTAGAAAGCCCAGGAAAAGCTTCCTGGGGATAACAGCAGCAGCTGAATGAAATGATTGAGGGCTTTGCATCCAAGGAGCTGCCATGTGCCATCTAGTGGGGATGGGATGGAGGGAGAAGGGCAGGGAGTTGTTCTCCAAGGAGATGGAAGATCTGACAAGCAGCAACTAGAACATACAGGTAGGTCAGGGAACAAATAATTTTCAGGTTTTCATTATTGGCTTTGATGGGAATCACTTAAGCCCCAGAGCCTGGTATCCACCTTCTCCTCCAGTGCCAAAGTTCACACCCCATAACATCCCCAAATCTGTTGTGTGTGTTCAGCCCTCCAGAACTCACCTGTTCCATGGTTGCTTCATGAAGTTCATTCAAATTCAGAGTGTAGATCCCTTCTTCTGTGCCAAAGATGATGTACTGATCTGAAAAATCAATGGAAAGGATTATTCCCTTCCCACTTTGGGAAGTTTCAAATGCAAACCTAAAATAACTTTACAAATTCTTTTCTTTCCCAACCCATCGCCAAACCTAACACAACTTTACCTTTAGTATCTGGATGTATCCATGAAGTTGCACAGTTAATCTTCAAAGGACAACCATCAAAGACTTTGGAAAAACAGGCTCCCATCTGAAAGACACCAAAACTGAAACCTGAAACAAATTTAGAGTGTGAAGAACTGATTTTTCTGGACACTCACACACAGCTGAACACACACTGACTTTCACACCTTTAAATTGGAATTCATGGACATTCCAAAATGCAATGAGGGCTCAAAATGGTATCAACAACTGTAGGTACCTACTGGTACCTAAATACATCCTGGAGGGATTTAAAATCCATGTGGATGTGGCACCTGGGGACATGGCTCAGTGTGGCCTTGGCAGTGCTGGGGGAATGCTTGGACTCAGTGATCTGAGAGGGCTTTTCCAATCTAAATTATTCAATGTTATCTGAACATTGACTATTATCTATTGACTATAAAAATCATATGAATACTGAGTGCTTATGAAATGGCACATGGAGGGAGAACAGGCAAAACCCAGTGATCACTACAACCTTTTCCCATTTCTGTGCCTAAGCAGGGGCTGCCACTGGAGAGCACAACTGAGGGAGTCAGGGGAGCCTCCAACCCTTCACATCCAGACTGAACAGTGACAGGAAGGTTTTAACAAATGGAAACAAATATCATGGATTCAGCACTGGAAAAGGAACTGCTGTGAGATGCAGAAAATCCCCCTAACTGTGGTGGTGCCTTATCCCACCCCGGAGAGAGGAGGTTTCCAGAACTCCCAGTGCACACGGATTTCTTACCAGCACCTTCGGAGTCGGAGGCAAACCATTGATTGCTGGTTTCTGTGGGAAGAAGGAAAGAGAGATCATAAAACCCCCTCTGTGCACTGATCAGCTGGAGGACATGGCAGTGCCAGCAGCCCCAGAGTCCCAACACCTACAGGGAAATCTCTCTTCTCCTTTTTGCGTGGCAGCTGAGGGATTTGTCCAGGTCCTTCTGCGTTCTCCTCGATGTGTTTCAGCATCCCATTCCCATTGCCTGAAAAGGAGCCCAGACAAGGTTTGCAGCTTATTTCACACAGAGAAAGAAAATCTCTTCTCCCCTGTGCTGAGCTGGAGTGCAGGAGTGAGCTCTGACATTGCACAGCCACACCTCAGGGAGCTGAACTCTTCCCAGCACTGAGTTGCACATTTCCCATTATCCAAACAGTCCCTGGGACAAATCCCACTGAGAATAAAGCTGTGGTAAGGTCCTGCCCACACATTCATTGTTTTCCTCCTGTGGCAAGGTTCTCCCCACACATCCATTGTTTTACTCCTGCTCCTGCAGGCAACTCAGTAATGGCACTGACTGGCTGAGTGTCCTTGTTTTGGGGAGAACATTCCCACCATGGCTCTAATAAGAACCACACGTGGAAAAAGGAAAACTTCACCTCATGACCAGCTTGTTTTAAGCTATTCTCTACTGGGAACAGCTGGCTCTGGAGCAATTCCTGTTCCAAGGTGCCAGGCAGCCTTGGGGCAGGTGAGGCTCTTACCCAGGTCGCTGTATCTGGCTGTGAGCAGTCCAGGGCTGCTGATGCTGCTGGTCATCCCCACGGGGCAGGAATCTGCCTGGGGCCCACAGGCTGGGATGCTCTGTCTCCTGTGGGCTGCTGGGGCTCTGCTCTGGGACTCTGGGAAGTGTTTTATTGTCTGGCATCTGTTGTCATCAGGGAGGTTCTCCTCGGGGTAACTGTTCATCCTCGGCTGCAGGGAACCAAAGAGGGGAAACGTGAGGAACTGGGAATGGCACCTGGCAAGAACAAACCTCAGATAAGCTGAACTTCAGTCACACTGCTGCTACATAAAAATGTATCAGCCTTGGAAATGTGTGTGTGTGATTTTGGGCACCACAAGGTAAGAAAGATAAAAAGCTCCCCGGTGAGCAGGGACAGGACCCAGGGAAAGGCTGGAGCTGTGCCAGGGCAGGTTTGGGTTGGATTTCAGGAAAGGTTCTTCCCCCAGAGGGTGCTGGCACTGCCCAGGCTCCCCAGGGAATGGGCACAGCCCCAGAGCTGCAGGAGCTGCCAGGGATGCCCAGGGTGGGATTTTTGGGGGTCTGGGCAGGGCCAGGAGCTGCCCTGGATGATCCCTGTGGGTCCCTCTCAGCCCAGAAGATCTGTGGCTCCATGAAAATAATCTGACAGCAGAATCATTTCAGAGCTTCCTCTCTGATGGAGTATCAGAGGCAGAATGCAGAACAAGAGGCCATCCCAGCCTGGCTGAATCCCTTAAATCCCACATTTCTCACCTTGGGAGGCAGAGGGGGTGGCCCAGCTCGCTTTAGTGTCGATCTGCAATGAGAAGAGCAGCAGTTGTGTGAGCTAAAGCAAAGCCAGGACTCCTTGAGGACTGGAAATAAGATGAACCAGAGGCACAGAAAAGGCAGAGCAGAGCTTTGCACACACAGGGTTAAACTAGAAATGCAAGAGCAGGGGAGAAGCTCATTAATCTCATCAGAAGTGCTGGCTTTTAATGAACTCCTGTTCTTCCATAAATACCAATGTTACAGAGCAATCTGTGGGGAAGGATATTTGAAGTCTGTAAATCAATTCAGGGACTGGATCTCAGGCTGGAGGGACTTTAGAGCAGGGCCTGGAGTGCCAGGACAAGGGGGGGATGGTTTTAAGCTGGAAAAAGGTGGATTTAGGTGAGATATGGGGAAGAAAATCTTCCCTGTGAGGGTGGTGGGGCCCTGGCACAGGGTGCCCAGAGAATCCCTGGAATTCTCTGGAAACTCATTCTGCCCAAGGCCAGGCTGGACGGGGTTTGGAGCACCCTGGGACAGTGGAAGGTGTCCCTGCCATGGCAGGGATGGAACAAGATGATTTTTCATGTCCCTTCCAACCAAACCATTCTGGGATTCCAGTCTGCAGCCTTGCTTTGGGATCAGACAAACACTGGGACACCTGAGCTGTGCAGGATCACCCTGTCCCAGCCAGGCCTTGCTCATGATGCATTCAGCACCATAAAATCTGCTTTTAGGTGCCAGGCACTTGCACAGGGACTAAGATAACTCAGGAGGGAGAGCAGGGGAGGAAGCAGAGCTTTGGGATTTCTCCTGAGGATCGGGGAAGGAGCCAAGAGAGCAGCCAGCCCTCACTGGGTGAGTGGCAAAGCCTCCTGCAGCATTTTGAGGGAAGAGGTTTTGGAGCAGAGCAAGGAAGGAGATGCACTCACTCTTCAACATCTTCACTCCCATCTCCAAACTTTGTGAGCAGTCCCCTAAGGCAGAATGTTTATAAAATTAAGAGCTCAGCTCTGAGGTGGACACGTGCAACTCAACCCCTCCCTGATGTCACTGAGTTTCACAACAAGCATCTCCCAGCTCTTTCCAAAACAAATAATAATTCTCTGCACTAAATTCCACTCTCTAAGGTCCTTTCCTTCTCCTCACCCCCTAAAAATCACTGGATTCTCTTCCACACCATCAGATTTCACTTCCCACCTGGCATTTCAGATATTGTTGAAATGTTTAACAACAGTACAATATAAAAAGAGAAAAAAGGAACAGAGGAAGTTACTGGGAGACAAATGGAGAAAAGCCTTTAAAGGGAAGTTTCCTTATTTATACATATGCACAAAAGACCCAGATTGTGTAGTGTTTCCCACTAGAGTGAGGATTTTTGTTTTAAAGCTACTCCAGGGACAACAAAAAAAGAGAAATTGTGACTAGAGGATCAAAGCAGCACTGAAAATATAACCTTGAAGAAAAAAAAAACCTGATAAAAATTTGCAAAATGGCAATTTTCAAGCTGTGTCTTTAAAGGCCAATGACCAGGAAAACCCAGCCAAATTTGGATTAATGTGAAATATTCCTGCAAGTCACTTCTGAGGAAAAGCAACAGAGAGCTGCCAACAGGAACTATTAAAAATTTAAAGGAGAAAAGGTTTGTTTTTTTTTTTTTGTTTTTTTTTTTTTTTTTTAAAGGTTCTTGTTGCCCAGAGCAGCTGTGGCTGCCCCTGGATCCCTGAAGTGCCCAAGGCCAGGTTGGAGCAGCCTGGGATGGTCAAAGTGTCCCTGCCCATGGGAGGGGGTGGAACTGGATGGGTTTTAATGTCCCTTCCAAACCAAACCTTCCTGGGATTCTTTGAAAACCATCAATAAAAAAACACCTCCATAATGCAGGACATTTTTACAAAAGCAATTTTAAAATGGAAGGAACCAGTTCAGCCACCAGGTACTCATTCTGCTGTTCCCCTTTTCCAGTCAAATAATTGCTCAGCCAAAGACATCCCTCAGCATCCACTCTGATAAAAGCCAAAGGGCATGGAAAGCAAGGACCCCCCAGCACACATCCTCTCTGCACATCCCAGGGATTACTCACAACTGCTGGGACACAGGAGTTATGCATTTCCTGTTTATCTTTCCAACTGGAAGTGGTTTCCAAGTGAGCAGCACGGATCCCCCATCCAGGACTGCTGTCCCTGCCCTCCTTCCCAATGGATCTGCACCTATTTATTGATTTACAGCCCTGGGAATGTTTGCTGCAGCTTTAGCACAGCCTGCTGCAGACAAAGCCACAGGAACGGGATCAAATCCCTGAGTCCCTGTGCCAGGGGCAGCTTCCCTGCCTCCCTCCCTGCTCCTGGACCCCACAGATTCCAGCTGGCTGCAGAAAATGCAGCAAAGCTTCAATCCACAGCTCAGCAGGGTCACACAAACAAACCAGGGCACAGGGAGGGGAGGGAAACAGGCCAGGGGAGAGGCAGAGCCCCCCAGAGCTCAGCCCCAGAGCCCCCAAACTCCTGCTCCAAGGAGGCTGGGAGCAGGAAAACCAGGATGCTGAAAAAGGCTCAAATCCTGGCAATGTCCCCCAGCTTTCCAGGGCTGTAATGTCAGCTGACAGCTTATGCAAGACTTTTATCTGCAGCAAAAAAAGGCAGAGGAATTCACTGTCTGCTGCTGAGTTCCAAATAAAGATGGGAAACAGGCTCTTTGAGCTGAGCAATGGTCTGAGCCCAGATATCATCTCTGCCTGCATCTGAACCTCCACACTCCTGACTGCAAATCCTTTAAAGGCAGAATTCACTTTTCAGCAGCAAAAGGAAGGTACACACCTAAAACAATTCAGTCCTAACCTGGAGAGAGTTGTGCTCCTGTGCTTCAGGCCTGCTTTATCCCAGGGAAAGCAGCCACAGACAAATCTTTCCCTAAAACATTTCACCCCAAACCCCTCCACGGCTGGGTTAGAAACTCCCCCAGAGCAGCAGGGGTGGTGCAGTGTTAAAGCTTGGTAAAAGTCAACATTCAGAACTGGCTTCTCCTTCCCTTTCTTGAGTTCAGGCCTTGTCACAGGATGTCACAACCACAGCCACAGCTCAGAAGAGAAGTGTGAGGCCAGGGCAGGATCCTGAACCCAGCTCTGCTGCAGGAAATTCACTGTGGCTGTGTTATGTCACTGTCCTGGCTGTGCATTTACACTTCACTTCCCACCTACAAGCTTAAACCAAGCTACTGGTGGTGGTTCAAAGAGATTAAAAGTCACTCTGCAAGAGACCTGACCAAGCACCTGCAGAAGGAGGGCTGCACACTGGGTAACAGCTCCTTGATTTATCAATATTCAAGTGAATCAGGGCTTATGGTTGAATTTTTTTAACATATCTCATTTTTCTTTCAGTTTCATAATTAGTCACAGAAATAAAAGCTGGTTTTATCTGTACTTACTTGTTGCTTCCATCAACAAAAGGATTCCAATGTGAAGCAAAGTCACTGCCAGCTGCCACAACCTGAAGATGCAGAAATTGTCATTTTACTTCCCCCCATCAAACTAAAGTATCTTAAATTACCTTATCCACAACACACAAAGAGACCTGAGGGATTTCCCAGCCCTGCAGAACAATCCACAAGCAGAAAAATCAAATTCCAAAGAGAAATATCATCTTACAATCTATAAATTTATATATTCTTCTTAGAGTTGAAAGCAGCACCAGGAAATGGTGTTATGTTCATATTAAGCAGCAATAAGTAACAGGAAAACAAAAACTGATGGTGAGAAATCCAGTAAGGATCATTTAGGGGACTTTAAAAACGTTTTTCCAGCAAGCTGCTAAGGGCTGAACCACAAAATAGTGAAGATACTGTGATTTTAATAACTAAAACTTATTTTATTTCTACCAAATTTGTCCTTACCATTTCATCCCGAGCTTCTGTTTCTTTCCGTAGAGGGGGCTCAAACTGCAGCTTATCAACTAAAAATACAATAATTTCATAATTAATACACACAATCTTGCACTGGGATCCTTTCAGTGCTCACTACAGTGAAAAGCAGGCAGGAACAGATATAAATCTTGTGTACACAACTCTGAATTTGCCTCTCAAAAGGAGCAGCACTTCACTATCAGCCTCATTGTCTGAGTGCTTGAATTTGCAAATATGAAACCCACAAGAAAGGCCAAAGGCAAATACCAAGTCACAGAAACGTAACTATTTAACCACTTGTTGCTGTAAAATGTGTGTGAAAGAGGAGAAAAAGGCTCTTCAAGAGCAAATTTCCCAGAGTCTGATGGAGCTGCCACTATTGGTGCCACCAAAGGCTTTTGACCAAACCTGCAGATAAAACCATTTCTACCCTCAGCATTTCAGCTCAGATCCATCAGAGTAAATAAATAATAAAAGTAAAGAAATAAACTAAGTAACTAAGTAAGCTAAGTAACTAAGTAAATAAACTACTACCAGAGTAGTTTATTAATATTAATCTTAGTTTTGAACAATTTTTGTTGAAGAGTCACATGCTGCTGCTTCTCCAGGGTTTGCTTCCCAAATGGAAAGAGGTTTTTGGGAAGTGACCCCAGAGGCAAACCACCCCCAGGAAGGGGAAAGCAGAGCAGAACTCACAGTTGATCTCTGATGCTGTCCTCTCTGCCCGGACGTTCCTGTTGGTGGAGCGGATGGTGTGGCGGATGACGGAGTGAGGCTGCAGGGACGGCAGCACAGGTGAGGGAAAAACCAACAAGAACAGGAGCAGCTGCTGTTTCAACTCCAGCTTTAAATTCCCAAAGCAAGCCAGGCCATTTGAAGTGCCAGTTTGAATAAAAGGCAGAGAATAAAAAAGATGTTCTCACCTCAAAATCGTCATCGTCCACTTCGCCGTAGTGCGTGTGGTTCTCAGGGTTGTTGACTTTGTCCAACAGCTCAACTGCTAAAGACCTGGAGAGACCAGGCTGCCCCACAAAGCTGTGCTGTAACCACAGCAAAGAACACAAAAAAAACAAGTTTTAACATGCAATTGATAGATAACTTTCAGTAATAATCGTTCAGTAGAGTTACTGAATTTTTTTCACTGTTATTTTAGTGACTCCTCAATGCTGGATTTCCTAAGAATACCAATATGGAAACACCACACTCTGGGCCACTTGCAAATTAAACTTGAGTCAAACAAATTATTACACCTGAACTTCCTTTTTCCACATCAGTAGTTCAGAGCTTGGGAAAGCACAGATACATCAAGAACTGCTGAAATGTTTGGGAGTCGGGAAAATCCAACTTCTGCACAGCTCCAAGGCTGAGGCAGCCCCTTCCAGGAAGGCCAAGGTTGAGAACATGAAGCCAATTTCTGTAATTGGCCAAAATTTGCATAAAACTGTGCAAAAATACTACACAAAACCCACTTGCTAACAGCTGATCAACGTGTTCTTCCTTCAGATTTCACCACCTGAGTTACAAGATTTAAAAAAATTGGTTTCCCTTCGGTTTTCTACTGATCTGTTCCTCATTTTGAAGCTAAAGATCCCTTCCTGAGGTCACCAAAGGTCCCAAGTCACTTACAGAGAGAAGTCTGTCTGCTGTTGGTCTCTTCTTTGGATTTTTTGTAAGTGCTATTTTGACAAAATTATGGAATGTTGCTGACCTTAAAGAAAAAGAGGGTTTACGTTGAATTTTTCAAGGTATTATTGGTTTTAAGACAGTTGCTAAGCAGATTACAAAAGGGTGTGATAAAGTACAACATTGTACAAGTATCTCACCTCAAGTTTGAATAATTACATTCCCAAGTTAACAAAATAAGGGAAAAAACTCATTTGATTCATGAAACTTGCACGTAAAACATTTTGGTACAGAAAACAAACCAAGAATGGCACCAGGAAATTCTCCCAGGAAAGGATTAAACCATTACCTGTCCCAACGACAGGGGCAAGGTCCCCATGACAGGAATTGAGGAGAAAGGATAAAGATTTTTCTTCTAGAACATACAAAGAGCACCAAAGAAGGGTCTCTTCTTCAATAATAACAAATATTTTTGCCCTTTATCTATAAACTCTTAGAATGGTTTGGGTTGGATCCTAAGGATCATGTAATTCCAATAAAATATGGATCAAAGGAAGGAGCTCCACCTACCATTTCGCTTTTTCCTTTAGCTTTGGAGGTTGAAAATTACTTTTTGACATTAAAAACAGAGCCCTAAAGGGAAAGAAAGAAAAATGATTGATAAAAATATAATTAATTTCATTCTAAAATCTAAATACTTTAACACTTTATGGTGAGAATCATATTGGTGCAACTGGATTGCAGTTTGCACTGGGTTAAAGGAGAAATACAGGGAATCTGCTGATTTTATCTTAAAATATTTTTAGTGCCATAATCCTGTTAAATATCAGGGTATGGCTTCTCTAGTGGTTTTCTATCAGCAGTAAATCTGTCCCTGTTCTTCATCAGATTCTTGATTCCAGAATCCAGCAATGGTTTGGGTTGGAAGGGACCTTAAATCCCATTTCATTCCAACCTCCTGCCATGGGCAGGCACACCTTCCACTAGGCCAGGTGCCACCAAAAATGTAACAACTTCAAGATTTTGCTTCTAATTTCCATTCTGTCTTAGGCTGGAAATGTGGGTGTGTGTTCTGTCCCCACCTGTCAGAGCTGGGGCAGTTCTCTGCCGTTCTTGGGGCAGTTTTTTCTTTCTCTCTCCCACAGCCAATCCTCCCTGCAGGAGATCTCTGCTGTCCATGGCCACTGAGTGTCCCTGCAGGGCTGATCCAATCCCAGCATCCCATGGGGAGATGCTGCATTGCCCAGGGGAGGAGCCAAGCATTCCTACCTGGATCCAATCTGAGCTTTGGGACAGCCCAGCAGCCTTTGCCCAGTGCATTGCCAGAGGAGCAGCTTCTGCTGCCCTGCATGGCCAGAGGGAGCCCAGGCCCATCTGCAGCAGCCCTGGAGCTGCAGAGGAAAACTCCCCCCTTGTGCAGGATCCCTGCTCCAGCAGAGCCACAGCTGGCACTGCAGGAGGGCTGAGCCCCCATGGGATGGGGCTGTGCCACCCCCTGACACACAGGGGACAGGGCATGGTCTGACCCTGGCAGGGTTTGTTTTCTTTTTTTGTACTATTGCATTTGTATTTTTAATTTTCCTAATAAAAAACTGCTATTCCTGCTCCCATATCTTTGCCTGAGAGTCCCTTAATTTGAAAATTATAATAATTCAGAGGGAGAGGTTTTACATTTTCCATTTCAGGGGGGGCTCCTGCCTTCCTTAGCAGACACCTGGCTTTTCAAACCCAGACACATAAAAAATGCAAGATTTCAGCAGATTGATGCCTTAAAGACAGACATGAAAATATCCAGCAAAGGAATCTCAGTTTGAGTTTCCCCTCCTGAGCTCCAGAGAAGCTCCAGCTGCATCCCCACAATTCCAGCTGGGATTCAGGGAGGGGCAGGAGGCAGAGGAGCCCCCAGGGCACAAACCTCATGGGGTGCAGGTCGAACATGGGTGGCTGCAGCTCTGCCAGCTCGATGGCAGTGATGCCCACGGCCCAGATGTCACACAGCTGGTTGTACCCCCCGTTCTTCTCCACCGCCGCCACCTCGGGGGCCATCCTGCAAAACCAACACCTTCCTCAGGGCCTGCTCCCATGCAGAATTACACAACGTGCATGTGCATGAAAAATTCATTGAATATTAATTATGAATAAAAGAATATTAAATAAAATTAAATAAACAGTAAAGTTATGTTATTAATTAAATTTTATTTTATTAAATACTAAATATTTATTTTATTTTATTTTATAAAATATTAATTAAAATAAATTAAATTCACAGAATTCACAGAACCACTGGGTTGGGAGAGACCTTCAAGATCATGGAGTCCAACCCAGCCCCAACAGCTCAACTCAACCCTGGCCCCCAGTGCCACATCCAGGCTTTGTTAAACACACCCAGGCATGGGGACCCCACCACCTCCCTGGGCAGAACATTCCAGAACTTTATCACTCTTTCTGTGAAAATCTTTTTCCTAATATCCAACCTATATTTCTACATATATACATATAAATAAAATAAAATTTTTAAAAAATTACACATATTTTTATGTGCAATTACTGGATGTCTGTGACAGTGATTTCTAATTTTAAATATCTCACATTCTCCCCCAAGAAAGAAAGAAGAGGGGTGGGGGGGGAATGAACAGGAGGAATACAAATATTTTTATGTCTAACAGAGTAAGTTAAGGGTTTTATATTCAGATCATTACAGAAATACTTTTAAAGTTTTTAAGTTTTTATTAACACTTTAATGAAAACTTTATTTATTTTCAAAACCCCTAAATTTAAAATTTAATTTATTTAAAAATTAAAACTTTATGAATTCTTTTATTAATACTTTTAAAGTTTTTATTAACATATACATAAAATATTACACACTAATTTAAGCTATGTACGTATGTATGTATGTATGTATGTACACCTGTACACATACATTTTTTTATGTCTAATGGAGTAAGTTAAGGATTTTATGTTCACATTGGGTTTTGATCACTACAGAAATACTTTTAAAGTTTTTATTAATGTATACATAAAACATTATACACTAATTTAAGCTATACACTCATGATGAGTCAATTTGTCTCAACATTATTCTAAAAAGTATGTATTTCAGAGGTTTGGATTTGTTGTTTTTTTTTTTTCCTAAAGCTCTGGAAATATCTTGGATCTAAGGACAATTTAAGCTATACAATTATGATGACTCAATTTGTTTCAATACTACTCTACAAAGTTTGTATTTCAGGGGTTTGGGTTTGTTTTTTTTGTTTTTTCCTACAACTCTGGAAATATCTTGGATCTAAGGATCTAAGGACAATCTTTTCCACAGAGGGTATAATCTTTTGAAATGTGTGAACACAAAATAAATGTGCTGAATACAACATCACAAAAACAAACAAAAATACAGCAAAAAATGTCACATTAAAGAGTAAGGTAGGGACACAAAGTACTCAAAAGCTCCTTATGGATTTATATAAGCATCTTAGGAGGGGGATGCAATTGGATCACCTCTGGACACATTATTTGCATATGATTATTTGCATATGATTATTTGCATATTAAATGCTGCCTCGTGCAGACATTAATCAGTAGGAATAATTAAAAGGCAGTCTCAAAATCTGGTTTCCTTTCTGCACACAAATCACTTTTCATCACTGTTTTAAGTCACTAAAAATGCAAGGCTGAGAAACTAAATAACCATTGGTATCCCTCAAAAAGGGAGAATAATCTGCAAAAAGAAATGTGGGAGAAACAACAACCCTGCTCAAATTCAAGCAGCTTTTGTTACAGCAACAAATCAGTGCTTCCCAGATTTTTACCCTGTGGGCATTTTACTTGGAAGAATGGGAATTGATGCAATTTCTACAGACATATGTGTGTGTTTGAGGATTTCTGGCATAAATACAGGCTCAGCTTTGCAGCACAGCAACCAAAGTGGCTTCTTACCAGTAAGGGGTGCCAATGAAGGATTTCCTCTTTGCAATAGTGGCTGTTATTTTTGCTGCTACCCCAAAGTCAGCTGGAAAATAAAATCAAACCATCAGAGCCTTAGAAATCACAGCTGAAGACCCCAATCTTACAGTGTTAAAAGAAAGAACAATCATGTGTTTCATGCAAATTAAAAATTCATTAGGGAAGCAGCTGAAGATTGATAATAAGATCATTTATGTCTTCACTGACATGACTTCAAAGAGTTTTCTTTCTACACACAGCTCCTCTCTTAGATCATTTTTTCCATCTCACAATACATCCACCAGAATTTTTGGATATTCAATTTAAGAGGAAAAACAGCATCAAGCCTTGGAAAAGGCACTTTTTGTGTTTTATTTATGGAGGAACCGTGATGGGGCAGCTGCTCTCTGCCCTGGACACTGTCTAGGGGCCAATCATCCCTTGCCCCCCGAGCTCTCAAACACCAGGTGGTCCTGCAGAGCCAAAAATCATTTAAATCCATTTTATTTTGATTGATTGATTGATTGATTGATTGGTGGCATGAAAGCTGCAGGATAACTTGGGAAAATGCAAGAAGGCAAAAGGAGGTACCCCTTTTGTGTATGCCAAGTTTAATGCAGGGAGTGCAACCTCCTCTCAGTGTTGGGGTTTTACTCCATTTTTTCAGGTTTTACTCAATTTTTTTCATTTTTAAAAAGCTTTCATTTCCCAACACAGCATTCCTGCTTCTCCACAGGGGGCTGGAGTTTGAACTAAGGCACAGCTGCCCTGAATCCAGGGATGGTGACATCCCATGGCAGGGGATGGTGACATCTATGGGATGGTGGAATCCATGGGATGGTGACATCTATGGGATGGTGACATCTATGGGATGGTGGCATCCATGGGATGGTGGCATCCATGGGATGGTGACATCCATGGGATGGTGGCATCTATGGGATGGTGACATCCATGGGATGGTGGCATCTATGGGATGGTGACATCCATGGGATGGTGACATCTATGGGATGGTGGCATCTATGGGATGGTGGCATCTATGGGATGGTGACATCCATGGGATGGTGGCATCTATGGGATGGTGGCACCCATGGGATGGTGGCATCCATGGGATGGTGGCATCTATGGGATGGTGACATCTATGGGATGGTGGCATCTATGGGATGGTGACATCCCATGGCAGGGGATGGTGGAATCCATGGGATGGTGGCATCTATGGGATGTTGGCATCCATGGGATGGTGACATCCCACGGGATGGTGGCATCTATGGGATGTTGGCATCCATGGGATGGTGACATCCATGGGATGTTGGCATCCATGGGATGGTGGCATCCATGGGATGGTGGCATCTATGGGACGGTGGCATCCATGGGATGGTGGCATCTATGGGATGGTGGCATCCATGGGATGGTGGCATCTATGGGATGGTGACATCCATGGGATGGTGGCATCTATGGGATGGTGGCATCTATGGGATGGTGACATCTCATGGCAGGGATGGTGGAATCCATGGGATGGTGACATCCATAGGATATTGGCATCCATGGGATGGTGGCATCCATGGGATGGTGACATCCATGGGATAGTGGCATCCATGGGATGGTGGCATCTATGGGATGGTGGCATCTCATGGCAGGGATGGTGACATCCATGGGATGGTGGGATCCATAGGATGGGGATATCTCATAGCAGGGATGGTGACATCCATGGCATGGTGACATGGTGACATCCCATGGCAGCTTCTCCCTGCAGACCTGGGAGTTTTCCTCTCCTCCACCTTTGTGGAATTGCCCAACACCACACACAGAGCCAGGATCAGACCCTACTTTTGCAGAGGCTGCCCCAAAAAGAGGATCCTGAAAGGCTCTGAGGGATAAAAGTAACATCCAGGTAATGGCAGCCTGGCAAATTCCAAGAAAATCTGGGAGGCTGAAAGGCTCAGTGGTTGAATAATGAAATTATCTGTAATTTCTTGACAGAATACAAAATTTCTCATCTCCTCCACAGCCTAGCCATGGATACACACTTTGTCATCACCTTCTAGCACCATCTATTGCCCCAAATAATCATGGAATCATTTAGGTTGGGAAAAACCTTTAAATCATGGAGTCCAGCCCTTCCCCAGCACTGCCCCATGTCCCCAGGTGCCACATCCACATGGCTCCATAAATGAAATGAAATTCAATCCATATTACAGAACTCAGGCAACTCACCCAATTTAACATCTCCATGGTCTGTTAGGAGAATGTTTGCACCCTAAAACAAAATAAATTCAGAATCTTTATCAGGAATATTTTCCCTGCACTTGGAACTGTAAGATCAATTTCTCAAGGTTCCAAGTTATTACCTTTATATCTCTGTGCATTTTGCCCTTCATGTGTAAATAAGCAAGACCCTGGAAATAAAAGACACAATGAATTATTCTGCCATTTGTTAACATCCCACAAAGCCTATTCTGTTTAATAAATTTAATTTTCTCAATCTCTTTGATTTGGAAATGGAGACATTTGAGATTTGCAGATAAGGGAAGCTTCATTTTGTAATTCTTTGCTATCAGCACTCACAAAATGAATTTTATTTATCTGGTTGCAATATTTTACCCCCACGCATCATTAAATTTACCACCACAGGGCAGGCAGGCAGTTCAAAATTTAAGCAAATATAAGTAAATATATCACACTAGAATTTCTTGGTCATTTTATTTACAGTATGGGAAACAATAGGTTACCCCTGGTGAATTGGTGTCT
The DNA here is from genome assembly GCF_051311805.1 of Agelaius phoeniceus. Taxonomy (NCBI): domain Eukaryota; kingdom Metazoa; phylum Chordata; class Aves; order Passeriformes; family Icteridae; genus Agelaius; species Agelaius phoeniceus. The sequence continues at coordinate 62,426,968 of NC_135270.1, read as the reverse complement.
GCTTGATTCCCAATAGAAATGCTGGAATGGAACCAATTTTCTGTATCTGCTTTATTTCCATGGAATAAACACTTCATTGTGCACCTGCACAAGTACAGTACCTGAAGAGTTTCTCTGCACACATAAGCAATTTGCAGCTCTGACAGAGGTCCTGTTACTGCAAAGAAAGATTTAAAAATTAACTTTACAGCACAGAGCACATAAATAATAACACTGTGAAGCAGCCAAGAAGTGATTTGGCCATGCCAAAGCTAAAGGCTGGTTTTACATGATCTGCATTGTGCACTGAGCTGAAAAGAGGGGTTTGTTTGCTTGTTTTACAGAAAGCTTTCTGTAAAAAAAAACCCCAAACAGCACCACCACAGAGGACAATACCCACAGAGAGAAGAAAACCTGCTTTCACAGCATCTAATTATTATTTTATGAGTGATTTTGTAGTACTCTGTTGTTATCAGGAAACTAAAAGTGACATCTGCTAATATTTTTATATTAGAAATGGGAATGTTTCATATCAGGGACTGTCTAAAGGGCTTGGAATTGGTTTAAATTGTTTTAATTCTTTTAGAATTGTTTTTAATTGGTTTTTTTTGGTACTAAATAGTTGAAAAATAAAGCAGAAAGAGCTCAGGCATCCAAAAATTCAGTGCTATCATTTAAAGGCACAGCAAGTCCCCAGCTGTTTTTCCAACAATTCCAATAAATTATTCTACAGCATCAACAACTCCAGATGAAACTTCAGGAAGGAAAATAATACAGAAGTGAGATGGTATTTCCCAGGGGGAGGAATAAAAGTCATTTTTCCCCTTTAAAGCTCAAATTTTGAGATTTCCCAATGAAAACTCCTTCCTCACCCCATGCACAGTGTCCATATCCAACTGTTCTGCCATAAAATGTCAAATATTAAATGTCAAATATGATGTCAATATTAAAAATATTAAGAATGCTGCTCACCCTATCTGGAAAGTGCTCTCAAAATCTATTGACTGCAGCTAAAAACCACTTTATGCCCCCCAAAACTCCCCACATCCAGTGCCAACTGTTCCCTGCAGGTTTCTTATTTATTTTTCTTTTTGCAGAAAGCTTCCCAAAGTAAAAAAAGTGAAAATAATTGGCCAAGTACCGTGGTAAATGTCCTGGAGGGATCCCCCACCACAGTATTCCATGCATATCCACAGCTTCTCACGGCTACAAAACAAAATTCAAACACAGGCATCAGAACCTGACTGATCTGGATGCAGAACATCATCATTTCAATTATTTTCTATCATTTTTGATCACTCGCTGTTAAAAATACACATTCTGGTACATGACCAGCAGTTACACTGTTATTAGTACAAATTCTTGTGTTATTAATATAAATGCTCATGTTATCAATATAAAAATATTGATATAAAAATATAAAAATATAATTTTCACCAATCAAAACATAAGTTTTATGCCAAAGTCCCTGAGAAATATTTAAACATCATTAAACATAAAAGGTGGTGCTTTAACTCTGCAATAAAACACCTGAGGTTTATCTGCTATCAGCAAAATTACATTAAATATCACATTAAACTCAGTGTTTCAATCTTAAATTGAAATTACCTCATTATATCTAAAAAACTCTTCTAAATTCAGAATTAGAAATCAGAAATTTAGTTCAGATTGAGTCCATTTGGGCTGCAGGGATTATATAAATGCAGCCCTCCAAGAAAAAGATGAATTCTCACAGAAAAAAGACCAAGCAGGCAAAGTGCAGATTCACATTCCCACAGAGCCAATTGATAAATGGCAGAGTTGCACAGAAATTGAGAATATTCCCTGAATTCCTGTATAACATTTAATGTATAACATTTAATATTTAATATTTTCCTGTAGAATATTTAATGACACAACCTTGGTTCTGCCTCTGCTGCACCAGAACTGTGAGAAATGTTATTTCCAGCAGCTCAGATTTTTAACTCCCCAGCCATACTTTCATGGCCCAGACAACTATAATTAAATAAAATATCCAAAGGCAATTCTGCTCTAGAGAAATAATGAGCTGCTCCTATATTAGAGCTGATAAATGTGTGAGTAGGACTGGATATGTTGCAAGAGTCTCCAAGGGAAATGTTTCTTTCTGTTCCTAGTGATAAAAATATTCCAGCCTTTTGGCCAGCAGAGAAAACAAAATATTAGTCACTTTTGGTTTTTAAAGCCAATTGGGTTGGCTTTAAAAATAAAAAAAAAAAAACCAACAAAAAACCAAGGGCAATTCAACCTCTGGAGGAAGATTTAATGAGGATACAGGACTAAACCAGACTGGGATTGTTTTAGGAGAGAACCAGCAGGAATATTGAGATAAAAATTGGGATTTACCTGAGATAACTCCCAAAATAGGCGACTATGTTGCAATGCTTGCATTCTTTAACCATATATATCTCCTGCTGGATCAGGGAGAAGTCATCTCCTGCAAAACAGGAAGCAGCCAGGGTTACACCATGAACGTCCAGAGAGCTCTGCAGGGATGCACAGAATTTGGGAAAACGTTCCAAGGGTCTGAATCCTGGCCAAACCTTGGAGCACCAATGCCCCCAGCTGGATCCCCTGTGCTGGGCTTTGCCCAGGTGCTGGCCTTGGATTCTTTTTCCACCTCTGTCAAGGTCAGGGCTGAAGGCACTCGAGATGATGGTTCAGGGTCAGATGTTTATCAGTTCTTATCTCTGTCACGGCCTCACAAACCTTGAGTTTTGCAGCACTTCTCTCTAACAAACTAAAAATGGAGCCTCATCTCTCTCTCTCCAAGGCCTTTTAAGGATAAACTGTCCAATTAAGAAATGACACCTCAGTTATTTTCACTTTTAACCCAATAACCAACCACCCGTGCCCACAATGGGGACTTTTTTATCCAATTACACAAAACCACCCAAACCCATGGAGAAGAAGGAGCAGCCTCACCCTAAAACCTCCATCTTGTTTTATATCTATTACTAATCTAAACCCCCAAATTCTGAGTTTTCCCCCCTGTGATATCACACACTTCTATCCAAACCCCACACCCACAATCCCAGTTCTGTCATTCCATTTTGGGAGCTTCTCCACAGCCTCAGGTCAGTGCAGTGTTCTCTTGGGGGTCAGAGCCTGGCAGCACAGAAAGTCTGAAATTCTCAGCATCCAGAGCTCCAACAGTGAGGCACAAATATTTTGTGAAGACCAAGAGAGCAGGGCTTGCACAGGTATTTTCTGAAGACCAAGAGAGCAGGGCTTGCACAAGTATTTTGTGAAGACCAAGAGAGCAGGGCTTGCATGGATATTTCTTGAAGACCACCAGAGCTGGTGGCCTGAGAATGATCCATGAGTTCAGAGGGCTCCAGGAAAGCAGCACAGGGATCCAGGGAGGGACGGGAGTAAATTCCAAATTTACTTTTCAAGCTTTGTTTCCATCCAGCTGCTCCCAGCACAAGGCTCCCAACAGGAGTGAGGATTGCTGGAATTGCAGAGCCTGGAAGGAGTGGAGCCCACGTTCCACAGGCTGGTTATGGCTGCTTATGAGGAATATTTCATTCCCAAGGGACCTGGATGGAGCATATGAGCCTGCACACCCACTCAGCTGACTCAGAGCTCAGGAGGGGGGGTTGGGTGGTTGTGCACATTGGCACATCCTAAATATATTTTTTTTTGGTGAAAAAAGAAGGATCTACTAAAAAATCCATTATGAGCAGGGCATGTTCTGCCACTTTAACATAAAAGGATAATTTTTTGTAAATTAAAAAAGCAATAATTTCAGAGATGCAATTTCTGTTTGTATTTATACAGGTAATAAATCCCCTTGAGAGAATTTCCAAGCAGAGGATGTTCTCCCCAGAATCCTGAACTCAAACCCTGCAGCTCTGCTTTCATTATTTTATATATTATTAACTTTTTTCATCCTTTGACATGGAAGGACAAAGGGGAATGGCTTTGAGCTGGAGAAAGGGACATTTAGATGGGATATGAAGAAGAAATTCCTGGCTGGGAGGGTGGGCAGGCCCTGGCACAGGTGCCCAGAGCAGCTGTGGCTGCTCCTGGATCCCTGGCAGTGCCCAAGGCCAGGCTGGACAGGGCTTGGAGCAGCCTGGGATGGTGGAAGTGTCTCCCATGGCAGAGGGTGGAATGAGATGAGCTTTAATGTCCTTGAAATTCAAATTATTCTGGGATGTTTACTTTTGTTTCAAGTTTCCCCAGTAAAATTCCCTCCTATATTAAAGTCAGGGATGTCCAACCCAGAAAACATGAAGAGCTTTATCCTGCTCCCTTTAATTGAGATGATTTTGACAAGTCCAAGAGGATTCAAGCACTGGTGTAAATTGAACTCTTGATGTGTTTATTTAAGTAGCAGCACAGCTAATATTTTTTAATAACCTCTTTTAAAGCAGATGTTTGTATTTGCTGAGCTGTGAGGCAGCTTCCCTGAGAACAGTGTCCCTGGCAAAAGAAGTACCAGTGTGTTATAAAAGAAATCATCACAACCTTTATGTCCCAGCGACTGCCAGGCTTTCATTTAAGAAAAAAACTACAAAATACAAAAGTTAAAGGGAACCAACTCAAAGGAATCCACCCCTGACTGATTTAAGTAAATCCTCAAGGGCTTCTTGATGTTGAATTATGTGAAGAAACACTTCACTGGGGCAGGAAAACAGTAGTAGAGAACTTTCAAATGTCAAGAGGCTTTTTATAAACATCAGTAGTATTTTTTTAACCAATGAAAAAGAGAAAAGGCAACACAATTTCCATAAAATTAGCACAGATTTCACACTGGGCTTGGTTTAGGGATTCCTTGCAGCTACAGCTTTGCTTGGATTCACACATCCTGGTTATAAATGATCACTGTGAGTGAAGATTCCTGAGTTTAGAGAACCATGGACTGGGTTGGGTTGGAAGGGACTTAAATCCCATCCCATCCCACCCCAGCCATGGCAGGGACACCTCCCCCTGTCCCAGGCTCCTCCAAACCCATCCAGCCTGGCCTTGGGCACTGCCAGGGATCCAGGGGCAGCCCCAGCTGCTCTGGCAATTCCAGCACAGCCCCTCCCCACCCTCCCAGCCAGGAATTCCACCCCCATATCCAGCTTAAACCAACCCTCTCCCAGTTTAAAGCCATTCCCCTGTCCTGTCCCTCCATCCCTTGTTTAAAGTCCCTCTCATTAATTTTTATAAGATTCTTTAATTCAAGCTTAAATCTCATGGATTCATTCCTCCCACTTCTCCAACCAACTTCCTAAAGGAAATTGTTGAATTCTCACAGACAACAACTGAAGAATTTTCAAACTGTTCAAGCATTTTCGAGAAAGTCAAATCTGAATAAGAGTGAAAGCAAAATCCTCTCACCCCACACTGAAAAAATTCCATCTTTCTCCACAACCCCTTGTCCATGAGCTCAGAGGATCCAATGCCAAATGCCAGTGGCCTCTTCAAACCAAGGAATCCTTGAAATGTCAGCTGCAGCCTTTCAGCACAGCTGAATCCTGACCTGCTGGAACCCTGGGAATTGCTGAGAATTTCAGACTTTCTGTGCTGCCAGGCTCTGACCCCCAGGAGAACACTGCACTGACCTGAGGCCCTGGAGAAGCTTCCAGAATGGAATGACAGAACTGGGATTGTGGGTGTGGGGTTTGAATAAAAGTGTGTGATATCACAGGGGGGAAAATGTAAGAGTTTGAGGTTTTAGAATATAGTAATATATATAAAGCAAGATGGAGGTTTCAGGGTGGAGGCTGCTCCTTCTTCTCCACCTTCTTCTCCATGGGTTTGGGTGGTTTTGTGTAATTGGAAAAAAAGTCCTCATTGTGGGCATGGGTGGTTGGTTATTGGGTTAAAAGTGAAAATAATTGAGGTGCCATTTCTTAATTGGACAGTTTATCCTTAAAAGGCCTTGTAGAGAGAGAGATGGGCTCTATTTTTAGTTTGTTAGAGTGGAGTGCTGCAGAACTCAGGGTTTGTGAGGCTGTGACATTGTCCTGGTTTGTAAGATATGTGTGTATTCCATGTCCACCTGTCAGAGCTGGGGCAGTTCTCTGCTGTCCATGGGGCAGTTTTTCCTTTATCTCTGCCACAGCCAATCCTCCCTGCAGGAGATCTCTGCTGTCCATGGCCACTGAGTGTCCCTGCAGGGCTGATCCAATCCCAGCATCCCATGGGGAGATGCTGCATTGCCCAGGGGAGGAGCCAAGCATTCCTACCTGGATCCAATCTGAGCTTTGGGACAGCCCAGCAGCCTTTGCCCAGTGCATTGCCAGAGGAGCAGCTTCTGCTGCCCTGCATGGCCAGAGGGAGCCCAGGCCCATCTGCAGCAGCCCTGGAGCTGCAGAGGAAAACTCCCCCCTTGTGCAGGATCCCTGCTCCAGCAGAGCCACAGCTGGCACTGCAGGAGGGCTGAGCCCCCATGGGATGGGGCTGTGCCACCCCCTGACACACAGGGGACAGGGCATGCTCTGACTCTGGCAGTGGTGGTTTTTTTTTGTTTGTACTATTGCATTTGTATTTTTAATTTCCCTAATAAAGAACTGTTATTCCTATCCTGCAGGAGGGCTGAGCCACCATGGAATGGCACTGCTGCCACCACCCTGACCCACAGCACGACAGGTCCTATTCTGACTCTGGCAGTGATTTGTTTTCTGTTTTTGTACTATTGCATTTGTATTTTTAATTTTCCTAGTAAAGAACTGTTATTCCTATTCCCTTATCTTTGCCTGAGAGCCCCTCAATTTCAAAATTATAATAATTCAGAGAGAGAAGGTTTACATTTTCCATTGCAAGGAAGGCTCCTGCTTTTCAAACCTGGCTTTTCAAACCAAGACAAACATAAATAAGAACTAATAAACATTTGAATCCAACAAGAATTACTGTCTTGTGCATTAAAGACTCCAGACTGCCCCATGTGAAAATCCTGTTGGGAACACCCCCAGAACAGGAAAACCTCCCAGGCAGCAGCTGGAGCTGCCGTGGATCACTGCCGAGCGCCAGGGCAGTTCTAGGAACTGTGACTAACAAGGGAAATTGAGGGAATGCAGAGCTTTGGGCTAGAAAAGGACTGACAGTGAGAAGATAACAACCTCCATGCACATAAAAGATGGCAGGGAAGTGGGGAGAAGGGATAATCTGTCTGCAGTTTTATAATAGGGTAATCAGCAATGGGCTTAAATTGCCTTCACCTACATTGCCTGGGCAGTTGAAAAGGTTTTCCTAACTGGAGAAATATCAGGGATGGGAAATATCTGGGATGTTTACTTTGGTGTAAAATTTCCAGCATATTTTTGGTTGAAATTTCTAACAAATGAAAAAAAAAAAAAAAGAAGAAGAAGAAAACACTCAACAAAATCTACCAGGAATGACTTGGAATGATGCTGCCAGTAGTAGAGTGAGACAGCAAAGATGATCTTGTGATTTGCTATTTATAAATGAAGGATTCATCCAAAAAATGGGGCTTACTTATAGAGAAAGGAGGGAAAAAAAGGATTTGGAAGAGAAAGAAGAAAGAAGACAGGGAGCTGATAGAGAAGTAGCAAACAGATGGAAAGAAGAAAATTTATCCACGAGAAAAAATTGGCTAAAATATGGAGGAAATAATTCTGAAAGATGAGACACAGAGATAGGAGAGAAGATGTATAGCTGCTCAAAGATGACAAGAATGAATACAAAACAAACCAATTCAGAGTTTCCAGGCAGCTGCAGTATTAATCTTGGCAAGAGGCACTGGAATAGGGCAAAAATCAAATATCCTTGGATAGCAGGAAAAAAACCAGACACAATTTGTAGAAAATACTTCACTGAGAGCGAGACAGCAAGATAAAAAGAATTAGACCAAAGGTGACAAAACATCCATACAAAATAATCTGGTTTAGCAGTCAAGAGATTTGATGGTGAACAACAGGGAATTGGGAAGATTGGGTTTGCCTGCTCCCATTTTGGCAGTTTTGGGATGTGTGGCAGTTTTGGGATGTGTGGCAGTTTTGGGATGTGTGGATGTTTTGGGATGTGTGGCTGTTTTGGGATGTGTGTCAGTTTTGGGATGTGTGGATGTTTTGGGATGTGTGGCACTCTGGGTGGGAACATCCATCAGGGGAATGCTGCAAAGTTTGGGACTGAGCAGGGACTGAGCCACTGCAGCCTCCTCTGCTGTGGGGTTTTAGCTCTGCTGAGAGCCCCACAGTGGAATTTTCTCCTTGGACAGCACAAGAGGCTGCTTGTCCCCAGCTGCCAGGGAGGGGACTGCAGGAACCCAGCCCCTGCCATGGGGTGGGATCTGAGCCCATCCCAGAAGCTGAGCAAGGTAAGGGCTGCTAAATTCATGATAAATTCATGATAAATCTGAATTTAAATGGGAGATCATGGAGGAAACTGGTGGCACATCAACTGCTGTGAATTATTCTACTTGCAGAGCTCACCTGTGGAACAGGCTGGGAGAGTTGGGGGTGCTCCCCTGGAGAGGAGAAGGCTCCAGGGAGAGCTCAGAGCCCCTGGCAGGGCCTGGAGGGGCTCCAGGAGAGCTGGAGAGGGACTGGGGACAAGGCATGGAGGGACAGGAGCCAGGGAATGGCTCCCAGTGCCAGAGGGCAGGGCTGGGTGGGACATTGGGAATTGGGAATTCCTGGCTGGGCTGGGATTGCCAGAGCAGCTGTGGCTGCCCCTGGATCCCTGGCAGTGCCCAAGGCCAGGTTGGACACTGGGGCACCCTGGGACAGGGGGAGGTGTCCCTGCCATGGCAGGGGTGGGATGGGATGAGATTTAGGTCCCTTCCAAACCAAACTATTCCATGATTTCATGATCCTGTGCACAGCTGGAATGTAGAGGGATCCTGCCAGGTTCTCCTGGATGGAGGGCAGCTGCTCCCTGGGTGCTGCAGCACAGGAAGGCTCTGCTGGCTCCAGTGCCCATCACACAGCACTGCTGCTCTCTGGGCCTTCCTCATCCTCATGGTTTTTGGCCAAGTTTATCCCTGCACATATTTTCACCTGCTCCACTGCTCTGAGTGTTCCCATCCTGCAAGAAGGCCCCAGGTCACTTGTCACAACAACCCCTTGGGAAGAGCTGTGAATCCTTTTGGTGTCCAAGAGGTGACTTCTTGGGGGAGAAATTCATGGGTTTTGTTTTAAACTGGTTTATTCTGCATGACTTCACAGCTGGTGCTGTGTGGGAGCAGAGGGAGGAGAGAAGTGATGGCACTCAGAGACACCTCAGTGTCACCAGAGGGTGGGACAGAGGCTCATCTGAAGGGAACAGACCTTCAAGGTGCAGCACTCCTGCCCAGCCTCCCTCACAGTGCCACCATGGACATGGACATGGACATGATGGACACCTCCTGATGGACATGGAGATGTGACTCCCAAACCTCTCCAGGCAGCTTGACCTGGGGTTTGTAATACTACAACGAAGAGTTGGGATTTTTAACACTATAATTAACATTAATAATTTAAATATTAGATTATGTTTAACAACAGGATTAGAGGAACACTTGTAAGGGGCGCTGAAGGACGAAGAGCAGGGTCACACCACTGCAGCCTCTGCTGGGACCATTCCTCAAACATTTCTTATTTCAACAACCTGACTTCCCAAACTAGGAGAGGAATCCCTATGGGAATGACAACTATTTGTAGGGGGATAGAATAGAAGTAAATAAAGGTAGTACAGAAAGCAATCTTACCCCCTAAAGAGTTGCAGCTGGGTTAATTATTAAAGATTAGGAGCAGGCCTGATGTTAACAGGCCACAGCTGTAGCCAGTAAGAAGAGTGTTATACAAGGGTGGATTGGTTGGCTGAGGGGAACTGGGGTCAGTTGGGTGCTGTGAGGACAAGGAAGAGTCAGTGCCTGGAGGAGCTGCCCGTGAGAAACATCAAGGAGGTACCAAACTCTGGCAATATGGAACCCTTGCAATGTAATAAAAACTATTTGTCCCAGTCCACAGCTCCTCTCCAGCTCTCCTGGAGCCCCTTTAGGCACTGAAGGGGCTCTGAGCTCTCCCTGGAGCCTTCTCCTCTCCAGGTGAGCACCCCCAGCCTCTCACACAGGTGAGGTGTGTGCTGACTCCCCAACACCCTATGCTCCAACAGATCCCAGTCATTCACTCCAAACCACTCTCCTGAAGCTCAGGAAGGTTCAGGCTGTGCTGATCAAAGGGATGGCTTTCCCAAAATGCAGGATCTTTCATCCTGTTTTATCCATATCTTCTACAGAAATTTTTCATATGCTGTTTTATCCAGACTGCTTTTCACGGGACTCATGGAAACCTGCAGTCTGGCAGAAAGAATTTCAATTCCCCAAACTTGAAACTCAAGAAACTTGATTCCAAGCAGCAGCAGCTATTTGGAAACAGTGATGTTTCCAGCAGCAGATTTTCCTGCTGGGCATGGAGCTGCCAACTGCTAACCACTGATGCTCCTCATTATCTCTCTGCTGATACTAAATATTTCTGATGGAGATGTGCTGCCATGAGCCCCACAGCAAGGAGCACACCAGAGTTTGGAGTGAGTGGTCCAACACCAGAACAATTTCCCTCTGGATTTTCTCTTCTGCTCTGCTTGGGTCCTGGTTACGAGCAGCCTCTCAATATATCATTGGTAATTAAAAATATATCATTGGTATTGCCCATAGAAGCTGTGGCTGTCCCCTGGAGTGTCCAAGGCCAGGCTGGACAGGGCTTGGAGCAGCCTGGGATGGTGGAAGGTGTCCCTGCCATGGTAGGGATGGACTGGGATGATCCTTAAGGTCCCTTCCAACCCAAACCATTCAGGGATTCTGGGATTCCTCTCTTTTAGCAGCTGCTTCTCCTCTCTCCTTGCCTCACCTACCCACTGTTGTACAGCTCAGTCTTTGATCTTCACTCCCTCCTCACTGCTGCTGTTTTTCTTGATGTATCTAGGCAGATGATCTGCTCTAATTCACCCCAAGTGTCACACTCTGCACTCCTTTCCAACTCAAATGTGGGACTTTGCAGCTTCTTCCCTACTTGCAGGACTTCCTTCTCCCACCACAACCCCTTCTGTCCACTTTCCCCATCCCAAAAACTCTGTTTTAAGTGAAAACTTGCACTACCTGGATCCTCCTCTGGATCCACACATTTCTTAAGAAGAACAGTGAATTATAAATTCATTATAAGGACACAAAGTAAAATCTGATCCCATTTCAACAAGTTGGATGTAATTAAAATTCTGGGCACTCTGGATTCCAACTCCACACTGCCTTTGCTTTGCCCTGTGTGGGGCTGAGCAGCTTTGAGTCTGTGGCAGCACCACATGGGACAGAGGATGGCACACACAGGCCATGTCCAGCCTTTAATGGCTCTGGACCTCCTGGAACCTCAGGAATTTGGCCCTGGACACGATCCCAAACCCAACCAGGCCGCACAGCACGAGGCATGGAAGGTGTGTGGGTGCTAATGAGAAGTCATTTTCATATTTCCTTAACCCCAGGTGCTGCCAAGAACAGTTCAAGCCCAGCAGGCTCAGTTTAAATCAGCCTCAGGCTCAGGTTAAATCAGCCTCAGGCTGGTTCTTCTCCACAGCTCCTTTGGGGAATTCATTGTATGGGAAATGAGGTCCCCAAAGCCCTGGGCTGGCAGGGCAGCTCTGCTGTGCTGCTCTGGTGGTGCAGAGGGGTCAGACCCCCTTGTGACCCTGCTCCTCTTTGCTGTGTGGAAAATCCCCTTCCTGAGCTGGCTGAAGCACAGGGCTCAGCACACACAGACCTGGCTGGGAAGCTCTGAGCACACCTCAGCTCTGCATGGCTCTGCTCCTGCAGCTCCCTGTCCAACTTGAAATAGGTAATTGCCATTGCTGGGATCTCAAATGGAAAATGCAATCATTGGACCAAAAAAAAAACCCCAAAAACCCAGCAGTGAGATTCTTCTGCAACCTTGCAGAAGGTTCTGAACACGACAGAGGACATCAGTTATCATGACAGCAGCACTTAAAACAGACATTAGCATATTTAAAAATACTTTTTGTGATATTCTCCCAGGGAGAAAGTTCCATGGCTGAAAACTCCACTGGCAAACAGTTCCCTCTTTGTATTGAGTCCCCTCTAGATTCATCTGCTAAACCCATACAAGGAAGAGGCTTTAGTGTTTCAGACAGTTTTGGCTGCTGTGCTGCTGAGTACAGTTGGATTAGTTTCTGAAATAGAATTGGCTCCCAAATTATTTGAAGCATTTGTACTCAGGGAATGCTGGGAAATGTCATTAGCGTGCCATAATACTTTTGCCTAATGCTCTCCAAAGTCTGTGCCAAAAAAATTTAAAAAAAAAAGGGAAAAACACTATTTTGACTCCAAGTGACTGTGGGAGCAGACCTAGAGAACTGCCCCAAATTTAAATAAATTGGTGACAGCAACCTTCCAAGCTGAGTTTGTTTTCTTTGTCTGGAGAAGAGACAAAGGTAAGAGCTGATGAAATAAAATACAGATCCATGCTGGGATCTGTTTCCAGCTCTCTTTGGGTACTCACTCAGTACCTGCAGGAGATGAGGGAGGAACAGGAACAAGCCAGACTCACCCCTGCCAGGCCAGCAGTATCCTGATCTCCTCAAATCCTGCCATTTTACTGAGTGCAGTTTCTTCAGCTTTCATCCAGCACATTCCTCACCTCCTCTGGAGCACTCTCTGCTTCAGAGCCTTTTGTCTTTTGCTCCCAATTCCCCTGTCTATGGATTAATCAAGTCTTGAGTTTGGAGCTCTTCTTTTTCCATCAGCTAATTAATTGCCATTGATGAGCCTTCTCCTCCTCCTCTCCAGAAGATGCTGTATGTAACTCCCAAGCCTATTTCTCCACTCTCTAATTTAGGAAATTTATTATTAATTTTATTCCAGCTGTGCCCTACTGTGTTAAAGGAGCTTGTGCTGGTGTTTGGAGGGGCTGCCCTTCCCAGGAAACCACCACAGGGAATTCCAAGAGCTCCTGACCTGGTCCAGGAATTGATAGTGCCCTGCATTTTACAGTCTTCAAAAACTACTCAAAACCCTTAAAATTAGTTAGAAAATTGAAGTGTGTAGCAGCCAATTAATAATTTCTTTAAAAATCTGGAGTATTTTAAACATGAGAACTGAAAAAGGAGTAAGTAAGTAAATAAATGCTGTGAATCCTCCTTAAAAACCAAACACCCAACAAGATCCCTGCCAGGAGGCTGTGGGTGTACATGAGATGGATGGAGATCAGGTTGGCAACAGTTTAAAAGAAGATGGATTAAAAAACCAAACCAAAACAAACCAGAAAAAAATGGCTTCCCTGTGGTGATCAGACCAATATAATTAAACACAAGAAATGGTCATCAGTGCTAATTAAAATTGGGGCCAGAGTCTTGTGTCTATCACTGGAGTGCTTAAGCAGCACCAAGGAAAGGCAGAATCCCACTCCTCCCTCAGTTCTATCCTCAGAGGATTCAGCCTCTGCTTCACTTCAGCTTCCAAAGGAGTCCCTCAAATTCAGAATAGAACCAGATCCACTTCATCTGGATGAGCTGCAGCGACACAGTGCTGGAGGAGGCTCCTCTCCAAGGTAGCAGTGGGTTATTACTGTCCTTTTTCTGTCACTGAAGCATCATCTGCCTCAGCACAGCCCCACTGCCCCAAGCTCTGGCCACAGCAGTGCACACAGGGTGTGAGGGATTCCCCTGAGTCCCCACTGCCTAATTAACCCTAGCACTGCAGCCCAATTAACAAACCCAGCCTGCTCTGCCAGGGGGGCTGAGCAGTCGCAGGCACCCAAAGGCAGTGATTTTCACTTCTCCCCCGAGTATCCCCCTGCTTTTTCTACCTCCAGCCTTCAAACCCATTTCTTTTTCTGCACAGAACCAACCAGAAATAAAAATTAACTCTCCCCTCAGGCCTTCAGCCCCAGATGGTCTTTAAGTTCTCTTCCAACTCAAATCATTTTGGGATTTTGTGATTCTCTGATTTCCACTCAGGACACAATTTCAGATTTCAGCTCTCTGTGCAGGACTCAGCTCAAACTTCAGCTCAGGAAATCTCCTGAGCAGCAAGGGAGATCCCCATGGTCTCTCCTGCTTTTAGGAGGAGTGGCAGGAACTCCATGGACAGCAGGAGCCATCCCCCTCCCCCAGCACAAAAAGAAAAGATGACACATCCAAAACAGGGCCCTGCTTCTCCCAGTGCACCTTTGGTGGGAGTTGGGATCACTGCCCAATCCCTTCCCCCTTTCAACTCCCACAGCTCCCCACTGGCTCAGAGCTCACAATTCACCATCTGTCCCTGATCTCCTCTTTGTACCAATAACACGGTGTAATTGCAGCACTTCTTCATGCAGCAATTGATCAGGCAGATAAGAACAAACAAGGAAATAGTGAGCATGACACAGCCAAGAGCAGTGGTACATCCTGCAGGGCTTCCTGTCATCTAACCACTGAAACTACAAAAAAAACCCAACCCCAAACACTTCTTTTGTCTAGAACTTCACAGTGGGTGAAAATAAACACATGGAAAAAATGAAAATGTGATTCAAAAATACAGGAAAGAATGTAAAACTTACCAGGCTCTAACTTGATTATTTTTACAGCAGCCAGTTCTCCTGTATGAAGATTTCTAGCCTGAAACAAGAGAGTTAAGATATAGTTATGATAGATATTTAGATATTTAGCTATAGTTAAGATAGATTTAATCATAAATCAAGGCACCTCACAGTCTTACACATTGTGCAAAAATAAGATGTTGTCTGATACAAATACAATGCAAAGCTGAGACCAACGTGGGTGAGGATAATTTGGGTTTGGAATTAGCACAGCACCAGCCTGGTTGGAATTGTGAAGTATTCCTGACAGTTCTTTTGCAGACTTTAAAACATCAAATAAGAGAATGATTGAGGCTGGCAAAGCTCTCCAGGGTCATCCCATCTGTGACTGTCACCACCTTGTCCCCAGCCCAGAGCACTGAGAGCCACATCCAGTCATTCCCTGCACACCTCCAGGGATGGGCACTCCAAACCTCCCTGGGCAGCCCCTGAGCACCCTTTAGAGGAAGAAATTCCTCCTCATGTCCAACCTGAACCTGGAAATGAGAGCTCACCCCTCTCAAACACCATTTCTAAGGGAAGTTTCTGACGCTCGAGGATGCACCAGGGGCTGACCCATCTGAACCTCCCTCAGTGTGCCCCAAAAGTGGAACTGAGAGGGGCAGCAGAGGCACTGCAGAGGCACCAGGGATGAGTCACAGCTCCCCGCAACAACTTCACTCTGCAAACTCCTTCCTTGGTCCCTCCTCCTCCTCCTCAGAAGCAGCAGCAGCTCCAATTAAGCCCTTACAGAACTGTCCTCTCTGGATATGCTCCAAATTTCAACTGAGAACTCAGTGCTGGAAGAAGATGACACAGGAACCTCAGATACAGAAAGTTTTAAGAGGGGATTTTGTGAACACTTTCTAGTAACTAAATAATTCAGGCACCATCACCAGAGCTGAACTATTATTCCTGATTTAATAAGGCTGAACATCCAAGAGTTACAGGAATTTATCCCCAGCTGTTTCATTCTTAGACCCTAACAAATATGCAGAGTCTTCTGAACAGCTGAAATCTGGTGAAAAGGTGGATTATAGAAAATGGAGAGAAAACTGGCTTCAAATTAAATCAATTTGGACTTAAGATGAGGATGTAAAGGAAATTTGACCCTGTGAAGGGAGTCATTACAGAACAGGCTTCTCCTGTGCATGGACAAGAAGTCTTAAAAACTTCTTGTTTAGAAAGTCCTTAAAAAAGGAAGATCAAGAGCCTGAAGGATTAACCCTTGAGTTTTATCAGTATTTAGTCAAGCTTCAAAGTGGGGAAAGGCTTTCCAGCCAGGAAAAAAACCCAACCAAACCCAACCAACCCAACCCAACCCAAACCAAACCAAACCAAACCCAACCAACCAAACCAAACCCAATGATTGGCCTTTCAAATTCCTGCAGTGCTAAGACATGAGATGGGTTTCAAACTGCAGGCCAAGGACACATATATGACTCAAGCTGATCTCAAAGAGAATCTGAACAATTCTACAAAGGACCCAAACATCTGCAGACCAAATCACTCAGAGTCATCTGCAAACCACAAAGGAAACATTCACCACTTCTAAAAGCACCTTCCCACCAAGGTGTTTTTTTTTTTTTAGACCACAGCAAAATCTTTGGTGTCCTTCAAAATTCAGAAGGAGCAGGTGGATCCCAGTGGGATAAAGGATCAGGATAAAGGATAAAGGAGTGCTCTGGTCCTGTTAGAGCAATGTGAAACAGGGATGTTCCCAGCAGGGACACAGACTCTGCCTCACTGAAGCCAGGGGTGCTCCACTATCCACACTTTTATCCAGGAGCAGCTCAGCTGTTCAGGTGAAGCGGCCTGCACCATTTCCAGAGTATCAGCCTCACTTCTGGAGTACCAAAAGGATCATATTCCTCACAAATATTCCTTTTCCACACCAGCAGTAAGTGCCACTGTCATGCTGAAGCCTGCAGGAATGGATGGAGTCTGCCAAAGGTCTGCTTGGCTGGGAGCTGAAGGTTCAGGCAGGGAACGCTGCAGTTCCTGGCTCCCAGCTCTCACACACGACACAGCTCCACTAAATCCTGTCCTGCTGCTTTCCAGTATCACCACTAAGCTCATATATAATCTATAGCTTGGACTATTTTGGGTTTCAACCATCAGACTCTGCCTGCTGGAACACAGCAGTCCCCACTGGGCTGATATTTATGACCTAAACCTATCAAGTTGCCTGTGTTTTCTGGTCCCACAGCTTCCCTCTTCCACCAGACACATTCTTCAGCTGATGACACCAAGACCACACGTGATCATTAATTCCTGCTGTGCCAGAACCAAAGGCAAAATCCCAAATATTCCCTGATTCTTAAAATCCCTGTGTGGATGCTCCCAGATAAGGAATGGTTTTAGATCTCCAGTCTAGACACTGGCACTGTGAGCACACAGCAAATCACCCCAAATGCTTCCCAAGGGATGTCACCCAAATGTCACCAGAGGCTCCTGTTCCCTGCTCTTGGCTGGCAGCAGCTCCACCTTCCCTCTGCCACCTGTCACTGAACACTCCATCAATAATGAATTACTGCTCTCATTAAAAATGCAACAAGGCCAGGGCTAAAAACTGGTTCTCCCTGTACACACCTAGATGTGAAAAGTGTCAGATCAGGATTCCTCAGATCACTCTGGGATGTGTTAGTCAAAGAAATCTTCATTTCCCACGAGTCACTGCAGTTTGCATCATTCTAATTTTTTTTTTTTAAAGAACTGTGCAGTTACCAAGGAAGTCACAGACAGGAAGGCACCAAAGCCAACGTCATTGGCTTTGTGAATCAAACCTGAAATTTGACTAGAAATTATATTTGACACAAATGTAAGTCCCTAATGTGAAAAATTAATTAATGATCTATCAGACTGTCTTATTGATATAATTCTGCACTGCAGAGGGGAAACTACAGACTGAGAAATTACAGTTCTTCAACTCATGTTATTTACATTTCCTGAGCCCAACAGCAAAAAATCTGCCTCCTCCTCATCCCTTGAAATTTCCTCTGTATTTCAAGTCTCAATGTAAAATCAGCTGAAATTTTTGAAATTAGCCAGAGGCCAGGGAAGCTATTACTCCATGCCAAGTTATCCAGACCTGTTCAGTATCTTGTGAGCTATTACTGACAAAGGAAATAATCATTTATATGCATTTATCCCATAAAGATGACATATATATAATGAACCTTGATGATATATTTCACTTTTAAGGAAGATAAGATGTCTTATTGTCTTTAATTCTTCTGGTCTTGATCCCTTCAATATATAAGAAAAACTCCTAAGAATTTATTTGACACTAAAGGCTGAAAGACTCAGTGCTGGTGTCCACATCTCCATCAGCAACGTGGTCCAGTTCCACAGGACAGGAGCAGATCCCAAATTTCCAAGATATTTGCTGTCAGACCTTCTCCAAGAGGAAGACAGAGCTTTTGCCCTTTATTAGTATTGATCCTAATTTTATTTCATGAGACTCAAAGCTGAAGATTGTGTTCCCTACAGGATGAAAACTAAAAGTACAGGATTTTGGCAGAAGGATTGCAAAGCTCCAACGTGAGCCACACAGGAATGGGATCAGAACAAGAATGTGTTTGAATGAGGTGAACCACAGCCAAATTTTCATTTGCTCAATGTCATTGACAGAGTTTATTTACTGAGAAAGAAGAGTTTGGCAGCAGCCTTTTGGTCACCTCTTCAGCTGTCCCACATCCTGACAGAGGGTGAGTGACAGCATCCCACCGAGCTCAGCTCTTCCAGAATATTTTAGCAGCTGAATACTAACACTGCAGAACATCACATGGAATCTGTGTTCAAAATAAAACAAAACAAAACACAAAGTACAGACACAAGTACTCTTATTTTTTTTTTGGATATCCCATTGCGTTGATGTAGTGATCGAGCACATCCCACCCCACTGGGACAGCACTGTTAGTAGGAGTATTTTGGGGAGCTGGGAGAGTTTTGTAGGATTACACACAAAAAAATCATTGGGTTTTCCCACTGAGACTTGACTTTCTTCCCCAACAGCTGCTGTGGGACAATGGGACCCGAGGTGAGGCCCGTGGCAATCCCTGTGTGCGGCGCTTCCCACCGCACACCCAAACAGCACACCTGAGAAAACACAGGCTGGGGAGGGCATTTCTGCAGCCAGTGACCAGAAATAACACACAGAACTGGTTTCAGAACCAGTTATGCACTCTGCACTTGTGTTTTTATTTGTTTTCAAGAGTTCAAGCCAAACAGTTCCAGCCCAGGGGGTCCACAGTGCTGAGCCATGTGAGACGCTCAAAATGGGGGAATCTTGGATATTTGAATCTGTGCTCAGGGTCCTCTTCCTAACCACAGAGAAAGAGAAGATCCATGCAGCAACATCCCTCTGACAGGCTCCAAATTAGTATTTTCAACTTCCATGGTGAAATCCTCTCCTCTCC
This sequence comes from Agelaius phoeniceus, assembly GCF_051311805.1. Classification (NCBI taxonomy): domain Eukaryota; kingdom Metazoa; phylum Chordata; class Aves; order Passeriformes; family Icteridae; genus Agelaius; species Agelaius phoeniceus. The sequence continues at coordinate 62,408,052 of NC_135270.1, read as the reverse complement.
CCATGGTCACTGTCTCATCTCCAGCCTTGGATCAGCAGCCCCATTCAGAGAGGAGCTGTTTGCTGGAGCGTGTCTGCATTAATTGAATCCTGACTGCAGCTCCTGTGGCAGCCCTCCCTCCCTGCCTGCCCAGCTTATTCACCCCTTGCCAAGCTTCACTCACCCCTGACCACGAGCTGCTGCTGCCTCAAGGGCTGCCTGCTTGTCCCCAGGCACTGAACATCCCCTCAAAGGTGCCTGACCTCGTGCCCTGGCAGTGAAACTCAAGCTCCTCTGCTTTCCAGTTGGACACTTTAGAATTCCTAACCTGCTCTGTGTGGGTTGGAAATTCCCATTATGCTGTGTGTTTCTTTTCATATCTCACAGCATCATCAAACTGAGCCTTGAATTCACCTTCCTGCATCTCTGAATTCACATCTACCATGTCAAGAGCCCTCACCCAGCTGAAGTGACCCAAAGAAGTGTGTCTCATTTTAGGGGCTGCCCTAAAACCATAAAAACAGGGAATTCTTGGTGGATGGTGATCTGCTGGACTCTAACAGAATGTGAATTATATCCCAATGCAAAGTTTCAATAAATGTTCCTAGTGTTTATTACAATTAACTGTACAATTCTGCTTACAACTAACTGTACCTGATCTCATGCCCTGGGAGTGAAACTCAAGCTCCTCTGCTTTCCAGTTTCTGACCTCTGACACTTTAGAATTCCTAACCTGCTCTGTGTGGTTTGCAAAGTCCCATTATGCTGTGTTTTTCTCTTTTTATCTCACAGCATCATCAAACTGAGCCTTGAATTCACCTTCCTGCATCTCTGAATTCACATCTAGCAGTACCAAGAGCCCTCACCCAGCTGAAGTGACCCAAAGAAGTGTGTCTCATTTTAGGGGCTGCCCTAAAAGCACAAAAACAGGGAATTCTTGGTGGATGGTGATCTGCTGGACTCTAACAGAATTTTAACTATGTCCTAATGCAGAAGTTTAAAGAAATGTTCCTAGTGTTTATTACAATTAACTATTTAATTCTGCTTACACCTGTTATTTACATAAATCTGACAGATTTAAGAAATGCTTTCTAACTAAAGCTGGAAAAAACAAATATCAGCAACATACTCTTAATGACTGGAAAGGAGATGTTTGCTCTTCTCAAACACAATCTCTTTACCAGTTCAGTTTAACACCTCAAATGTAGAACTGAGGATTCTTAAAATGTCAGCTGAAGCCAGAAAATTACTCAGAAAGGCCAAATAAACAGCAACAAGAGTTAATCTGCACTGTGTGAGCTAAAATTGCCTTCCTTCACAAGAGGACATCACGGTTTCCTGCAGCGCTGTACATTCAGAAAGAACTTTTGCAAAAGAAACCAAACTCTCTGAAAGGTCTAAAAAAAAAATAATCCTTGAAAATCTGCAGGTTAACCCCAGCCCCAAATAAACAGCAGCAAGAGTTAATCTGCACTGTGAGCTAAAATTGCCTTCCTTCACAAGAGGACATCACAGTTTCCTGCAGCGCTGTACATTCAGAAAGAACTTTTGTAAAAGAAACCAAACACTCTGAAAGGTCTAAAACAATAAATCTTGAAAATCTGCAGGTTAACCCCAGCCCAAATAAACAGCAGCAAGAGTTAATCTGCACTCTGTGAGGTTAAAGTTTCCTTCCTTCACTAGACAGTTTTCTGCAGCGCTGTACATTCAGAAAGAACTTTTGCAAAAGAAACCAAACACTCTGAAAGCTCTAAAAAATAAATAATCCTTGAAAATCTGCAGGTTAACCCCAGCCCAAATAAACAGCAGCAAGAGTTAATCTGCACTCTGTGAGGTAAAGTTGCCTTCCCTCACAAGAGGACACAGCAGTTTTCTGCAGTGCTGTACATTCAGAAAGTAGTTTTGCAAAAGAATCCAAACTCTCTGAAAGCTCTAAAAAAACCCCAAACTTGAAAATCTGCAGGTTAACCCCAGCCCAAATAAACAGCAGCAAGAGTTAATCTGCATTGTGTGAGGTAAAAGTTGCCTTCTTTCACTAGAGGACATCAGTTTTCTGCAGTGCTGAACATTCAGAAAGAACTTTTGTAAAAGAAACCAAACTCTCTGAAAGGTCTAAAACAATAAATCTTGAAAATCTGCAGGTTAACCCCAGCCCAAACTAACAGCAGCAAGAGTTAATCTGCACTGTGTGAGGTTAAAGTTTCCTTCCTTCACTAGACACAGTTTTCTGCAGTGCTGTACATTCAGAAAGAACTTTTGTAAAAGAAACCAAACTCTCTGAAAGGTCTAAAACATAAATAACCCTTGAAGATCTGCAGGTTAACCCCAGCAGAGAGGCCAGAGCCAAGGCAGATCTGCTCAGAGCAGATCCAAACCTCGGTGGCAGGGGAAGAACCACCTTGCCCTGGCTCCAGCCCAAAGGAGCAGCTCCCACCACTGTTTCCCAGTTTTGGAGTGAGTGGAGTGTCCTGGTTCCTCTCCAAGACCAGCACACCCCAAAGCACCTCAGAAGACTCCTTGGAATGGATTCAACCCACAGATTCCACCCCCACAGCTGCAGCTCTTGGTTTGGGGCTTTAACCCCTCTTTTGTATAAAACAAAATAAGCAAAATCAAGCTAAAATTCCCCAACAGCCCCATGCCAAGAAAACCCAACCAGAGTGTGAGACTGGAGAAATGCCTCCTGCTTGGTGCTGACAGTGTTTCTGTACCAGATACTGAACATTTCCTTTCACCTCTGAAGGTCTGTGCATGGATTAAAAATGTAATTGGAACAAAGGAGGAAAGCTTAAGAAAAACCCAAAAATTGGACAACTCTGGCAAATGATAATGGACATTTTCTTACTGGACAGGCTGATTTGTGCCAGACAGAACCAATGCCATAGAATCACAAAATCCCTGAATGGTTTGAGTTGGAAGGGACCTTAAAGATTGTCCAGATCCAGCCCCTGCCATGGTCAGGGACATCTCCCACCATCCAAGGTTACTCCAGCCCGGCCTTGGAGACCTGCAGGGATCCAGGGACAGCCACAGCTGCTCTGGCAGAGCAGTTCCAGAGCCTCCCAGGGAACAATTCCCTCCCAACACCCCACCCACCCCTGCCTGTGGCAGTGGGAAGCCATTCCCTGGGTCCTGTCACTCCAGGCCCTCACTCAAAGTCTCTCCATCCTTTTCCTGGCTCCTTCAGGTCCTGAAAGGTCACAATTAATTCACCCCAAAGCTTCTCTTCTCCAGGCTGAAGAACCCCCAATTTCTGAGCCTTTCCTGCCAGAGTGGAGCTGTCCCTGCCCATGGGGACTCTCCACTCCTCCCTGCAGCTGTGCTCACACCTGGGCAGACCTGGCTGCCCTGTGCTGCTGGACAAAGAAACCTGAACACCATTCTGCATTTTCAGTGCTGTTTGTCTTTTAAGAAGCAGAAGGATGCAGAGGAAATTGTTCCCCCTGAAATCTCCCAGCTGGATTTTTGGAGGTGGAGAGAGCAGTACCAGACTCCTTTGTAGTGGAAGGCACAGAGGCTTTCAGAAATTATTTCCCAAACAGAGACTTTATAGATTCAAGACACTAAAAAAGAATGGTCTCTTCCAACCAGCAGGCACAGCTTTTTGGGATAAACCCAAAATGAAGATTTCCATGCTAATTTTACTGGTTTATTCTGTAGTTGCAACAGAGCCATCACTTTGGATCTCTGAGCTGAATGCTGTAGGAGGACAGATATTGATTTTGTGGGTGCTCTCCAGATGGGTACTGCCAGTCCTCATCCCTCAGAACAAGCAGCAGCACGAGGCTGGATGAAGAATTCCCAGCTGTCATTCCCTATTTCCACATTTCCACACTTCCTGCTGAAAGGACAGAACCCAGAATATGCACAAGTGCCAGGATTTCAATAAATCCCACATGAAAACCTGAATCCCAAACCCACCACTGACCCTAGAATGCAAACAAGGCTTAAATGGATTTACTTTTGGTGAAATTGAGATAGTTTATCTGTGGTAGGGGAAATTGGGAGGAGGAGAACCCACCTTTCACTGAGAGACTTGTGACACTTTCTTACTCAAGGCCAATTAACTCGAGCAGTAAGGGATTAACAGCTCATTAATGATGTGAGGCCCACTCCCTTTATTCCCCAGAAAACCAGGCTGAGGATTTGTATAAGCAGGGAGGTTTTGTAGGGTTCAGTAGCCACTAAAAACATTTCATTCTCATCCCTGGTAATAATTACTGAAGGACCTGGGGCAATAAAGATAACAATAATAAAGCAAAGATCAATGCACAACTTAACATTTATTTAGAGGGAAAAAAAAACCCAACAAAAGAAGTCAGCTCTGTGCTTCCCAGCAGAGGTTGGTTGTTCTCCTATGAAATTTTCTTGGCAGATCCTCCTTTGCAAAATATTTGGCATCATCCTTCTAAAACTGAAAAGCTAAAGCTAGAAACAGACCCTGACCACAAAAGTATTATTTAGCAACTAATGCAGCACAAAAGATACAAACAAATACCACATGAGGAAAAAAAAAAATTAAAAGGCCCCAATTTTGACTCAGCTGGAGAAGAAAACAAACCAGAAAAGAACCTTTTCAAGTTACAACTGTGTGCATTGCAGTGGTTTGAAAAGCTCCTAGAAATAGCTCGCTTTCCTGGGGAATAATAAACATTTTTCAACATCAGATCATGAAAATCAAAGAATGCCCGTGGAGCTGCTGATATACTCAAAAATGAACAGATGCCCAACAGCTTTACAGGCCAGGGTATAAAATAGGGGAAAAAAAGAGAGAAAAAAAAAAGAAAATATCCCTTCAAATACATTAAACTACAAACCAAGATGGATTTTAAAAGGATTTATTCACCAGAAGATAGGGAGAATAATGTAAAACAATTTTATTGTATCCCTGTGTTGAATGCATAGACCACAACAGCAAAAAACCCCTCACAGTATTACGGAGTACAAACCCAAGTAACATTAAAAGATGATCCATTTCATCAGCTGCAGGGGAATTTATTTATTCCTTAGAGATGAAAGAACTAAGAGATGTGACAACCAAAATATTTGAAAGAAAATATCTGCGTGTCTTCTTTTACTGACAGAAAAAAAAAACCTAAAAAAAAGAAAAAACTAAAAAAAAAAAAACAAAAAAACTAAACAAACAAAAAAGACCCAAACCAAACCAAAAAAATCTACCAAAAAAAAAAAAAAAAAAAAAAAAAATCTGGCTTTCCAGGCAGGGGCAAAACAAATTTCTGAAGGAGAAGATGGGTTGCTTTTTTTATAATTAAAAACTAAAGAATTTCAGACCATCATTTATTTCTTTACCAAAGAAAAAGGTTATTTTTTTACTGCTTTGTAAATATGACCTAACCCCCAGTGAGATGTGTCCCTCAGAAAGGCAAAACTGAGGAGCCTCCACTGGCATTTTAAAGGGTCAAAATAAAGGAATTTTGAGATTGCAAATGTTATCTCAAACCCTCCAAACCAAAGGTAAAAAAAATCCACATCAACTCCTTTTCCTTATCATTATTTATCTGATAGAATCTAGAGAGATTCAGGTGGAAAATGTAGATTTAAGTAGAAAAATCTACCTACAACAAAGCTGCCCAGTAATCACCTCCTTAAAATTTCAGTTCCTCAGAGATGAACTCACAATTACAAAATTAAAATGAAATTTAAAAGAATTAAATAATTAATTTAATTAATTAAAGTTAAAATTAAAAAGCCATAAATTTGCCTTGATGAAGAAAACAGGTCAGTGTTTTTTACTCTTTATTGTTAAATAAACCAGGGAACAGAACAAAATTATTAAAGAAGTTGTGTAATTGAAGAAGTTAAAGGAAAATCAGCTAAAAATAGGAGTTGGAAGATTCTTTTTCTGTTCTACAATTGAGCTTTGGTTTGCATCTGGAGTGTATCAATTGTCACCTCCTTGGGGTGGGAGATGGGTGAGATTTGATGCTTCTTTCTGATACTGGAACAGCTGTTTGGACTAAAATAAACCCCAGGATTCATTTCCAGTCTCCATTTTATAGGGGTGAAACAGTGATCAGCAATTCTCTAATTCAGGAGAAAAGAATCAGAAGGTGGAATTCTGTAGGAATCAACAGCAATGACATTTCAGGAGGTTTTTTAGTGAGGAGAAATGCAAGTTCTAAATGTGCTGGTACATGAGAAAGGTTACAGATAAAATATGGTTTGCACTCGTGCTGATGAAGCAGAGAGGAAATCTGCTGCCATTTCATTACAGATGATAACCGAAAAATCCTGCAAGTTATCTCATCCTCTCACTTTATTTTTAGCCAGAACAGAGGAAAAAAAACCTGCTCTGATTTTTTACTATCATTTTTTCTTCATTTTAACCAATTAACTCATGCAAATGATGTCCCCTGGAAGCAAGACTCTTTCAAGGTGGCACATGAAAATTAGAATATTTTTCTGCATTTTCATCTGCAGCGATGGAGCACCAGTTTCACATCAGTCACCTGATTTCAAGCACTTGGCCAGAGACTTCCTCACTTTGAAAGATGAACCAAAACTGTGCTGCTCAAGTAATATGTGTTATTAAATAATTAGAAAATTCTGGTAACTTTGGCCTGATGATTTAAGCGGAATTTTAAAAGAATTTTTTTGTTTGTTTTTAAATTTTAACACACTTGAGAACATTTTCCATCTTGCCTCATTTCTCTTGTCTACATGGATTTTATTTTCTTTATTGTGTTTCTGTAGGTTCTTAAATTCGTATTTGCTGCATACCTGGGTATGGGGATTTTTGAAGGAGTTTTGAAGGAGTCAGAGATGGGATTTCTGAGTTCTTATTGATGATGTGGTTTATTTTCTCATTTTCCACATAGGTAGGAAGGGTGAGGTTGGTTTACATCTTTTCATAGTATGGTTTAGAAGGTTGTAAGATTCCTAGTTATAATATTTTTAAAGGATTTATTGATTAATATAACACTGTTAATAAGGATATTTATGTTTTGATTTAATCTTTAAATATTTCATTTTATGGATTTATGTTGTAGTGTAAATTTTCTCAGTTAATCATGTTATGACACACAAATTTATAGTACTGTATTCTAAACTCCTTGTTTAATTTTTAACTACTTTTTTTTTATATCTTAAACTCTAAAACTTTAAGCTTAATTTAACATGTTTCTGGTTTAAACTATAAATCTATATTCTTGCTTTTAGTACTTCAGTTTGGAAGCTTTTTCTAAGATCAAATCTTGGGTTTCATTCAAAATTTTGGTTTACAGGATTCCAACACATGGGGGGGCCCTCAAGGCCACCCCTCCATGCCAGGCTCTCCCCCTGCTCCCATCCCCAGGGAATGGAATCCTCTCCTCAAATTCCTAAAATTCCTGAGAATTTCAGATTTTCTGTGCTGCCAGGCACTGACCCCCCAAGAGAACACTGCATTGACCTGAGGCTGTAGAAAAATCTTCCAAAATAGGTTGACAGAACTGGGATTATGGGTGTGTAGTTTGGATAAAACTACATAATAAAATAAATAACAATATATAAATATATAAATATAAATAAATATGTATTTATATATATTTAATATATATTATTTAATAAATATATTATCTGTATTATATATCATATATAAATATAGAAATATATATATTATATATAAATATATAATATATACACAAATATATAATATATAAAAATATTAAATATATAAAATTACATATATATTAAATTTATATATAAAATATATATCACATTTATCAATAAGCATATAAATAGAAATATAGTATATATAAATAATATATAAATATATAAAGTAATATAATAATAAAATAAATAATAATATACAAATATATAAAATAAATATATTAAACATATAAATTGTATATACTATATTAAATTTATATATAAATTTTTATATATTTATATATTTAATATAAATTAATATATTTTATTTTAATTAATATATTTATATATTTAATATAGATTAATATAATTTATATATTTATAAATAAATATATATGCTTATAAATGAATATATAAAATATATTAAGTTTATAAATAAACATAAAATATAAATATATATAAGTAATATGTAAATATAAAAATAATATAACATTATAATAATAAAATAATAATAGAACAAGCAAATAATAAAAGAAATAATAAAATAAATGAAACAAATAAAAATAAAAATATATAAAAATATATAAAAATAAAATATATAAATGAATAAAAAAATGACATAAAAATTAATTTTAAAAATCACATGGTAGAAAACTTAAGAGTGGAATGTTTTAGAATATCGTAATATCTTTGAAACAAGCTAAAAGTTTTGTGTCTCCCTGCAGCAGCTGTGTGCATTTTCCAAGGAGCAGCCTTCCCCAGGCAGCCAGCAGAAGGAATGTTCTGGAGAGAGCCAGAGGAAATCGTGGTGCAGGCTCTGCACAGCCTGGCTGCCTCCCTGCTCCCAAAATTCTGCCTCAGCTCCCCTCGAGGAGGCACAACAAAGCTCTCAGGGAAAGTTGTTTAAAAAGTCAAGGAATGGTTTGGGGGGGATCAGCAAAGAGCACCTTTAAAAAGTCAAGGAATGGTTTGGGTGGATCAGCAAAGAGCACCTTTAAAAAGTCAAGGAATGGTTTGGGGTGGATCAGCAAAGAGCACCTTTAAAAAGTCAAGGAATGGTTTGGGGGGGATCAGCAAAGAGCCCCTTTAAAAAGTCAAGGAAAGTTTTGGGGTGATCAGCAAAGAGCACCTTTAAAAAGTCAAGGAAGGGTTTGGGGTGGATCAGCCAACAGCACCTTTAAAAAGTCAAGGAATGGTTTGGGGTGATCAGCAAAGAGCCCCTCGTGCTGGGAGCGGGGACATTTCCCCGGCAAGGCTGCCCCAAGCTCTGTCCAGCCTGGCCCTGAAGGCTCCAGGGATGGGGAATTTCACAGGATGCTGCCATGGAGCAAAGCCTCCTCCTCATCCTCCTCCTCCTCCTGCAGCCAGCACAGTCTGTGTGCCCCAGACACCCCACTGCAGGAGTTACACAAACCTCAACACCTACAGAACGAGAAAAAGGAAAAATCCACGTTCATGTGTCCTGGGCAGGCCTGATGGATCATGGAACCAAAACTGGAGATCTCCTTATCCTATCCTGATCCAGAAATCCCTTGGTCCTGTTGGACACTGAGCCAAATTTCAAAACAAGACTCTCAGGACAGGAACTGTCTGAACTGGCAGAGTTTAGAGGGCCCTGTGTTAATCCAGAAGTTATTTCTACCTCTTCATAATTAACCAAGAAGCAGAGACGAGAGCCCAACCAGTGCTTTAAATTTAATCACACACATGCCTGAGAAAACAAAATGGTTTTATCAGAAACTGCTCATCCTGGGGACTGTCTGAGGTCAGGGCTGTGAATATTTACAAGGAACACATCAAATTCTCGAACTTTACTCACTGCAGACCAAATGCTTCAAAATTTCAGCTGCTCTTGTTTCCCAACCCCTCATAAATAAAACACAAATACCTGAAGCTCTTCCATCCCTGAGAGCAATGAGCACCCCTCAGGCACTGCTTCTGTCAAATTTTAATTCTTTTACTTCTATCAAGAGAAAATACATCCATAAAAGATGGTACTGCCCCACTTTTATTCTTTCTACCTACCATGTTTACACCTCAGTGCCTGTGCAAGAGACTTTACCATTTATCTTCCCTTGGGATTAATGACTAAATCCCCCAAACATTTTTGGGAGCCTGGTGTTTATAACTCAGCTCTGATCTTGCATGTCTGTACATTAAACAGCAAGTTAAGGCACACAAATTCAATTCTTTATTGCTTCAACAGCAATGATCAGCAAAAAATCACCCACACAGCTGAGAACAGGGCAAAAATACTGGGTTTTGGGGTGGATAATCACAAATGCAGCTTTTTGGGGTGGATCCTCACAAATAGAGCTTTTTGGGGTGAATAATCACAAATACAGCTTTTTGGGATGGGTCCCCATAAATGCAGCTTTTTGGGGTGGATCATCCCCTCAAATGTAAGAAGCTATGCCTTTAATGCTGCACAAGACAAAGCTATTCAAAAAAATCCCTTAAGAATGATTTCTTATCAATACAACAATAACCTCTTCACTCAGAAGAAAAACAGCACTTGCCTTCCTGGAACATCTCAAAATTCACATTTCAAAGACACTACAAACCCAGCTTTTTCCCACTGAGCTGAAAATATGGTTCATTCAGCTTTCTTTTTTCAGACATTCTTTCTCCAGCCAAATCTTCCTCATCTCTATGAAAACATGAACCTCCTAGACATGATATTCATGCAGAAGACACAAAAATACACTTGGGGGAGGAGTAATTCCAATGTGCCAAGATATTAAATCTGGCATTAAAGATGCCATTTTGAAGGATCAATAAACCCAGCAGTTTTGGACACCAGCACTGTGTGCTCTGAGGGTATCCATGACTGTATTTGTACAATATTTTTGCTATCTTTGGGAGAATAAAGTAAGTGGAAACACATAGAGCAACACAAAGGATAAGGGATTAGGAAAAGTACTGGAATAGGACAATCCTGGAAGTAATTTTGTGGCTCAGCCTCCCATGTGCTCTTTCACTCAAGAGCTTCAAAGACAAAGGTGAAGCTGCAGCTTCTCCTCACAGAGTTTTCCATCCATCATGGAAAAAGGTAAGTTTTGGCTGAGGAGGGCCTTGCAGACATATCCACTGTGCTGGATGAAATGAATCACTCCAGCACTTGGGTGAAAGAATTTAGAAAGCTGAAGAGCAGAACAGAAACCTCTCTGTGCCAAACTCACAAATTTCTGTGCATCTAGGAAGGAAGGGCTTATCCAGCCTCCATATGTGATTTTTTATTGGAAATCCAGAATGGATCAGGGACCAGCAAAACTCCCCAAATCAAAGGTGGCTGTGTCCACCAAACCTTGCTCAGGGATTTACTGCTAGAAATCCTTCAGAAACTGGGGAAGAACTCTTCTGGCTTCTTTGGAAAATCTAAAATCTGACAACTTAATGAAATGGCAAAATGTGACAAAGTCCCAGAATGGTTTGGGATGGGAGGGAATTTAGGAAGGAATTCCACCCCCTGCCATGGCAGGGACACCTTCCCCTATCTCAGCTTGCTCCAAGCCCCATCCAGCCCTGGCCTTCCAGGGATCCAGGGGCAGCCACAGCTTCTCTGGGCAGCCTCTGCCAGGGCCTGCCCACCCTCCCAGCCAAGAATTTAATCCCAATATCCCATCTAACCCTGCCCTCTGCCAGTGTGAAGCCATTCCCTTTTATCTTATCACTCCACATCCTTGTGAAAAGCCTTGGCAACCCCAACCACCAGGCATGGAGATTGCCTTGAGCTGAAGAACAACTTCATGAATATGGAGATGTCTCCCTGAACTGCAGTCAGCTTGGGCTGCTGCTGCCTCTCCTCTTCCCTCCCAAGCAAGCAGCAGGTGCCAAAGCAGCTAAAGGTAGCAGGGAAGGTTGTTTTCCCAGCTGCAGTGAGCAGGGACAGTTGCTGCTGTCAGCAGAACGTGCTGCCAAACTCCGTCACGGCCTCGCTGACAGGAAGAGCTGCTCCCTCTGCCAGGGATGATCTGTGAGCTTCCACCACACACCTCTGGGACAGAACTGGGGCTCACACACAGCCCAGAAATCCTGGAGGCTTTCCAGGTTATCCAAATGCTGGCATTGAACCTGACCACTGCATCTTCTGGAGACAGAGAGGAAGGAAGGAGGAGATCCTGGCAGGCAAATGTTCTCAGCTTTGATCTGTTCTTCCCTCTCAGGTCTCTGCTGTTGGGGGTGAGTGCTCTGTGACCTGCACTGTTTGCTTCCTCTTAATGGACATCTCACATTGAGAAGAAATTCGATTTTATTCACAGAATTCACAGAACCACTGGGTTGGGAGAGGCCTTCAAGATCATTGAGTCCAACCCAGCCCCAACAGCTCAACTCAGCCCTGGCACCCAGTGCCACATCCAGGCTTTGTTAAACACACCCAGGGATGGGGACTCCACCACCTCCTCCATTTTTAAGATTTTGGAGAGTGCCTGGCTCCTCAAAGTAAGAGCCAGGGAGAAATAACCATAGGGGAAACAGCACTCCCACCATGTAACTTCCCATTAAAGCCAAGAATTCCAGAATGGTTTGGGTTGGAAGGGGCATTAAAGATCATCCAGTTCCATCCCTGCCATGGCAGGGACACCTTCCACTGTCCCAGAGTGCTCCAAACGCCGTCCAACCTGGCCTTGGACACTTCCAGGGGCAGCCCCAGCTTCTCTGAGCACCCTGTGCCAGGGCCTCCCACCCTCCCAGCCAAGAATTCCTTCTGAATATCCAACCTTAATTTCCCTTCTTTCACTTCAAACCCATTACTCCTTGTCCTGTCACTACAGTTCCTGCTAAACAGAAACATGAGTGACAGGATATAATATTTAAAGCCAAACAGCTTGGAACATCCCACATCAAAGACCAAATCCTTAATAAGAGAAACTATTACAAACATTTCAAATGGAAACCCAAAGTTTTCACCTTCCACTGCTGAATATCCTCACAGAGGGTGCCAACAAGCCACAGAGCACCTTATTTCCAAAGGAGAAATCCTACTGACTGCATCCTAAAAGAAAAGCATGCCATTCCCCAGAAGAGGAACTCCACAGCAGTGAGAAAGAGCTCAAGAGCCCTGGTTTGATGTCATTCCAAACACCATTTCCATGGAAAAAAAGAGCACACAGAGTACAGGCATAGCTACAGCAAACACTGCTGACCAGAGGGCTTTGATCTGCAGGGCAAGAGTGGAATCCCCCACATGACAGATGTTTTATGGTCATTTATATGTGGAAGCAACAGATATTCACCAGGGACAGCAGTGCTGAGTCAGGGATGGCCAAATCCAATTGGCCTGCAGCTGCCAAAACATGTTGGTATGAAAGTTGGGAATATGAGATTAAAAGCTGTCACAGCCATAACTGTTCTCTGGTATCAAAAAAAAGCTTTAGTACTCTGTTCTTAACCTGTTGACTTAAGCAGTAAAACACTGATAAAAGAAACAGATAAATTTTCATTATCTGAGAGATTAGAATGACATTGAGAATTATTTTCTAAACATCAAATCCAGGTTCTCTGCAGCCTTTGGCTGCACCAGGAATTAGGATCCAGAGCTCTGAGACACAAGGCAGTGACCACACAAGCAGAGCTGAAACCTGATTCAAACTGGACAGAGTCCCACTTTTATGGCAACCTTGAAAAAAAGAAAACACAAAGAAAGTAAAACAAACTTTTCTGTTGTTTGTTTGAAATTGAATTTGAGCAAAAAGTCTGTGTGTGCCACAATCCAATTTCATTGCTCACTATTTTCCAGCAGCAATCAGTGGCAAAATGCTGCAGGTTTCGAGTTGAAAACACTGCAGGTTTCTTCTAAGCTGATGCCTTTATTTGGTGCAGGAGATTAAAAAAATAATGACAGTAATCTCAAGAGAAGAGAGACTACAGAAAGAATGAAATTTTCATGATGAATATAACGAAATAGAAGATCATGGCATCAATATAAAACGTGCCCCTTGTTTACAGGCAGTTTCTGCCACGAATTTGGTGCATTCCTTGTCCCTTGTGCTTACTCTTCAAGAAAGCCACTGTGGCACTGCTCACAATCCTGCTTGGAAAAGCCCAAACAAGCCAGCTTTAGAATTGCTGCACAAGGTCATGTTTGATCATCGGGGAGCACAGACATGCTGCTGTTCATCCCAGCTCAGCTGCCAAACAACAGCCTTCAACAAGGATGGATTTACACCCAGCTACATCAACCACCCTTTTGTTCCCCTCTGCAGAAGCAGGGAGCAGTTCAAACTCTCTTTGGGGCACTTGGAATGAAAAACACAAAAAGCTGAGCCCTGGGAATGGTTTGGGGTGGGAGGGACCTTAAATCCCATCCCATTCCAGCCCTGCCATGGCAGGGACACTTCCACCATCCCAGGCTGCTCCAAGCCTCATCCAACCTGGCTTGGACACTTGAATATTTCCCCTAAATCTCTCCAGCAAACCTCTTCAGAGCCATTAATAAACACTCCAATAAAAAATCCATACAGGAAAATGTAGGAGCGTCAGGAAGGACGAGCAGCAGGAAATCATCCCCTGAATTCAAGTCCTGTTTTCCAAAGCCCCTTGAGGACACCAAGATCCACAATTACACACAAGCAATGTTGTGATGGATGCTGTGATGCAACCAAATTCCACAAGTTAAGCAAAACAGCCCAGCCTTCTGCTATTCCAAGTACTTCCAGAAAATACCATGGAGTGCAGGAACTTGTGATGATCCAGCTGATGGTGTGACCTTGGTATCAACCCAGCCCTAAACAAATTAGGACTACAAAGCCCTACTGAAAAGCTGCAGGTTCACCCACAGGTCATGCTGGTGTGAAAAGCCATCCTGGCAAACATCTAACCACACTGGGGATTTACCTGGGATGGGATCTGACCAGCCACTTCCCACTGCTGGAGGTTAAATTCCATTTACAGTCTCCAGCAGCTTTTTAAAATTTTCTGCTCCAAGACCTCAGTCAAAAATGTGTTTCTTCATTAACCACACATAACAACTATTTCAGCATGAAACAGATGCATTTCAGAACTTCTGAATGCAAACAGAACAAACGGATGTCATTTTCAAACACTGCCTTGAGGTTTTAATTTTTATGACCACGGTGGGAAGACCTTTCCAGGAAAGCCAGATTAGAGTGACACTGGGGACATAAAAATACTGTTTTTTAAACAGCACATTATTAAGTTCCAGTTCTCATCTTTGCTATTACAACCTCTTCCACGAGTCAGTAATTCAAGGTATCTTGGTGCAATGCTGTGAGGGATAAATTATTCCAATGGTTTAATATTAATGTCTTCTATTAAAAAGAAAAAAAAAAAAGCTTTCCCACCACAGATGAGACAACTAACAAGTCAGGATTGTAATGGAAATTACCTCCAAGACTGCTAGACACAAACTTGGATCTATTTACACAGGCTGTGAATAGACAAGAGTTTATTTACAGATGGTTTCTCCCCAGCCCTGAAATGCATTTTGGGGAAAAAAGATATTAAAACAACATCAACAATCCAGCACTTAGGAGCAATCCTACAATCAGCCATTGTGTGCCATGTGACAGACAAGAGAAATAAACCCCACAAACACTAAGAAAACACATCTCTGTTTAAAGCTTCCATGGTAGTAATGAAAAGCAAAGTGGGCAGGAGAATTTTGGAAAAGCCTTTAAATATTCTTCTGTAACCTAACAGTGAAGATAAATATTTGCTTAACCTCCACCTTCACCATCCAAAAAAGAGCCAATTACTCTAAAAGCAACCAAATGCCCCAAGAAGAATTTAAAGCATTAACCACAACCACCAGAAAGCATCTGAGGAAGAGGCAGATGTCCCACAATCAGAGAGGCTGCCTGGCTTAGACATCCCAAAAACAACTGTGCTGGAGACGCTGGTGACTCATTATTAGTGAAGGAGCAGAGAAACCACTTGAAGAGGTGAAGGGAAAATTCCATTTTAATTTAAGAGCCCTCTCTAGCAAACCCTTCCTGAGCTCTGCAACATAAAAACACTTGGATATTTGCTAATAAATTCATTTTATAAACACTTCCGACAGCCCTCAGCCAGCACAAGATGTGCCATCTGCACTGAGACTTACCAGGGGCTAAGAAAAATATAAGTACAATGTTTGTACATTAAGTCCTTTCAAGAAAAAAAGGTTTACCTCACTTATAAAATTACCATAACATCAGTGACTTTAAAATGTAAGTTTGCCGTGCATATTTGTCATAAGAGGCAGTGCCATCTGATTCAGTATTCCCTTGATACAGTTCCTGCTGCAGGCCTTCACAAAAACAAAGAGCAAACCAGTGACCTAGAAACAAATGCAGCCTCTCAAACTCCTTTCAACTCATTAACTTTATACTCGTTTCGGACTCATACCAGCGCCTGGAACTCCTGCCAAACGCTTGGACTGAAATTTGCCAGGCTGCACGAGGAGCAAGTTTGGGTTTGCTCCTTATCTGAAAGCGTTTCAGGAGTGGAAGGAGCGTTTGTCAGGAGCCAAGGAGAGGAGGAGGAGGGGGCAGAGGGCTGTGGTTTTTCTGTTTGGAGGGGATGGATGTGTTTACATGGCACGGAGCAGAGCCATGCATCCAGCCCAGCTCCGGAAGCGGAAGCTGGATGACATGTCAGCACAGCTCTCCACTAATTACCAGGATAATGAGAAGCAGAATATTTCTTTTTCCACAAAGAGATGACACAAAAACACTTCCCTGCAATGCAACTAGTTATTTCTTGTCGTGCTGCCTGGTTATTTCTTGTCATGCTGCCCTGCACTGGGCAGGCACACACAAACAAAGCAGCTCAAGGTAGGCAGAGTTCCAGATTTATGACAGTTGAAATGTTCTTTTAAAGGATTTAGTGCTAGAATCCCTAGGAAAGAAGCTGACTGATCTGTGCACAGCACTACAGGATTAAAAAAAACAAAAGAGGAAGGTAAATATGCACCATGAAAACTTTTAAAAATAACTCCCTGAGGTCATAAGTAACCATTTCAAAGGGGTGGTGGGAACAGGATCCATCCATAAAACTTCAATTTGAACATTAGCAAAGAGCCCTCCCCCAGCAGGAGCAATTACTGCTGCCTTTCATGTGGCACAGTAACACACCTTCCCTTGCACGCTTGGCTGTGTCAGGTCTATTTTAAACACACTCAACAGCACTACAAAGGAAAACATCCCACAGCTCCCTCCCCGTGCAGCTGAACACGCACATTGCCAAGCACAGGTTGAAAACTTTTGAGGCTTTCTTCATAATTCACCCAGCCCTAAAAGCTGCTGAGCATCCTTGAGGTATGAGGAACATCCCTGAGGTATGAGGAACATCCCTGAGGTTCTGAGGACAGGGCTCATATGAGGAGGACACACGACTGCCTGCACCTCCTGTCCCCCACACCCGTGGTTCTGCTGATGTGAGCACCAATATGGAATTACAGAATCCCGGAATGGTTTGGCTTGGAAGGGACCTAAAAGATCACCCGGTTCCAACTCCCTGCCGTGGACAGGGTCACTTTTTGTATGCACCATTCCAAGAGCATCTACTTGATGTGCTGCACTAACTCTACCTCGTGCTGCAGCTCCGTTCCAGCTTCTGAAGAGCTTTAATCTGCTTCTGCCTTTCACGGGCTATTATTAACCTCGGGGATAAAGTGGCACCCTTTTAATCAGGTGCTTTAACTGGATGCGTTCTGCAAACAGGTACAGCCAAGAGATATCCTCTACCTCCCGGGGCAATAACGTGGGAAGAATCGCCTGCCATATTCACCAATAAAACCTCCAAGAAGGGCAGCAGAGAGAGAACCTTCTCTGGTGCTGCAAGCACAGAATCCCAGGATGGTCTGGGTTGGAAGGAACCTTAAAGATCTCATTCAGTCAAACTCCTTAGCCATGTGCAGGAACACCATTCACCATCCCAGGCTGCTCCAAGCCCGGTGCAACCCGGCCTCGGACACTTGCGGGGATGGCCGCAGCCTCTCTGGGCACCCCGTGCCAGGGCCTCACCTCCCTCACATTCAATCCTTTCCCACACAATTGGGAATCCTCCGGCTTGGCCAGAGGCTCACCTTGTACACGTCGCCGTAGGTGCCGCTCCCCACCCTCTGGATCAGCTCGTAGTCCTGCTGCGGGTTCCGCCTCAGGATATCGCCGCTGGCCCGCGCCGCCGGCTCCATGTCCCCGCCGCGTCCCCGCCGGCCCCGGGATGCTCCTACCGCGGCGGCCCCCGGCCCATGGCTCCTGCGGCGGCAACGGCGGCTCAGGGGGGCTCCGGGCGGCCCAGACAAAGGCGGGCGGGCGGCCGCGCCCTCCGCGGCTCCCGGGGCTCCTCGGGGCAACCAGGAAGAGCCGGGGCGGGCGGGGAGCGAGGCCGGGCGGGGAGGGAGCTCCGGTGCCGCCGGCGCTGCGGCCCGTCCGCCGGGGCGGCCAGGCCGGGCCGGCTCCTACCTGCGCGCCGCAGCCCTTTGTCCCGCCGGGGAGGGAGGGAGGGAGGGACGGACGGAGGGGGGAGCACCGCCACCGCCGCCTCCTCCTCCTTTTCCTCCTCCTCCTCCTTCTCGTTCTCCTTCCGCGGTCGAGCCGGGCCGGGTTCGCTCGGCTCGGGACGGGACGGGACGGGCCGGCAGCGCCTCCGCGCCGCCGCAGCGCCCCGGCGCGGCCAACGCGGGCCCCGCTCCGAGCCCGGCCCCGCTCCGAGCCCGGCCCAGCCCCGCTTCAGGCTCGGCCCCGCTTCAGGCTCGGCCCCGCTCCGCTCCTGCCCGGCGCCGCTCCGGGAACCGCTGCCGAGGGGCTGTTACGGGGCGCTGCCCGCCCCGCGGCCCGACGGCTTATGGAACCCCAGCGTGGTTTTGGTTGGGAGGTAGCTTAAATTCCATCCCATTCCCACCCCTGCCATGGCAGGGACACCTTTCACTAGACCAGGGTGCTCCAAGCCGCAGTGTCCAACCTGGCCTGGGACACTTGCAGGGATCCAGGGGCAGCCACAGCTGCTCTGAGCCAGGGCCTTACCCTCACAGCCAAGAATTTCTTGCCAATATCCAACTAAAATCTTCCCTTTCCCAGCTTAAAGCCATTCCCTGTGTCCTGTCCCTCCATCCCTTGTCCCCAGTCCCTCTCCAGCTCTCCTGGAGCCCCTTCAGGCCCTGCCAGGGGCTCTGAGCTCTCCCTAGAGCCTTCTCCTCTCCAGGGGAGCACCCCCAGCTCTCCCAGCCTGGAGCAGAGGGGTTCCAGCCCTTGGAGCATTTTTGTGCCTCTTCTGACCCTGTTCCGACAGGGCTTTATTGTGGAGGGAGAAGTGCAGGTACAGGCAGGGCTTTCAGCCTGTACCCCTTGGTTTGAGGCAGGACAAAAGCCCCCAAGTTGGCTACACCACCTATATTTTATATATATCTCAATCCATATATCTGCTGATACCAAACACCAGGCTGAGCTTTCCATCTTTCACACCAGAGGCTGGGATACTTCCCAAGAGACTTGAGAGGAGAAGGAAAAGGAGGAGGAACATGTGGAGGATGTAGGACTGATCTGGATTGCAGCCTTGCAGCCACATCGTGTAATCCTTCTCATGGGCTAATCAGGTGGCATTTAGCTTTGTGGGTAACCAGTGCAATGAAAGTCACACCAGAATTACCTCAGACTTGTTGGGACTTGTCTCCCTGGGCTCCATAAGTCAAAAAAAGCTTCTGTGAACCTGCAAAGTGGAAAGCATTTATAACTGCCTTTCTCAATTATTTTCAGCAAAGCAGCTGAAATTCTGGGCAAAGCTCACCCATGGTCTCTGAAATGAATGCTGAACAATTTAAGAAGCCCAAAGGTGGGGATAGGGAGTAGAGGAATGCTGGAATTTGCAGTAGCACTTGCTGCAAGGAGAATCATTAGAGCCTGAAAGGAGGTGTGATTTTCTAGGCGTCAAAACTACCACATACTCAGAGCAGGAAATACGTCTGCAGAAGTTAGGTAGAAAAAATTCAAATGGATGCCAGATGTAGGAGTCTCTGGTGTCCAGGATTGCTTATTTCACAACAGATTTTTGCTTCTTTGGCAGCCACACAGCCCAGGCAGGCCCAATATAGTCTAATGACAACGTAGCCAAGCACTGATCTTGGGTTTTAAATGGAGTCTGGGCTTTGAACTTGCTCTTACATTTAGAAATCCCACAAGTAGTACCTGACAGAGTGGTGTGGATTGCATAAGATTTTCCTTCAGACCACAGGCTCCACAGCAGACTTCATTAGGATCTGTGGTGCTTTAGGTTAAACTCAAAGGCATGGTGTGCAGACTCCTGGGAATTGCATAGTGGCCTTTGGGTTTATTGGGATTTATTTATGGGCTCATTTGGGCTGCAAAATGTAACCTGCCCCACCTCCCAGAAACAGGAGAGCTCAGGGCTGCTCGCTTCAAGAGATTCCCATTTAATTTCCCCTTGTACTCTCCAAGCCTTCTGCATCCTGTACGTCCTTTCCAACATAAATACCTAAGTTTTCCTGAACCCCCAACAAACAAGGAACTATTTACCCTTCAGAGAGCTGTATTTCCTCAAGTGATTTTTAACAAAGCAATTACCTTTCCCCTCATAAATCAGCTTCCTGTGCTCCCAATAGGGAGCTGTTTGTGTCCTTTTTCTTTCCCCTTCCTCAGCTGATGCTTTTCACTCTGCTGACTTGCTGCTCCTGACAAGCCATGGGGTAACAGTACAGCAAAAAGGACATTTCATTTTCCAGTGGCAGATGGTGCATTAAGACTTGGCCTCCTAGGACACCTGTCAGATCTGAGAGGCTGCAATTCACTGCAAAAGCTGCTGTATTTAGCCCTTGCTGGGTTAAGTTTCACTTCTCACCTGGAGGGGAAGTTTCTCATCCCATCTTGTCAGTGGTGGAGAGTGAGCTCTCAGAGCCCATCTCATGTTCTGAGCTTTAATTCACCTTTCCCAGCTCGGTTCCCTGCTGGAAGAACATCTGGGAGGTGTCCATAGATAAAAGCAGCACTGGGACTGGATTATTGTTACCATTTCATGATTAGAAAAATGAAGAAACTGCCTGAAATTGTGCCAGGAGAGGCTGAGGTTGGATATTAGGGAAAATCTCTTCAGGGAAAGGGTGGGCAGGCATTGTTTGCCCAGAGCAGTGGTGGAGACCATCCCTGGAGGGTGACAAGAGCAGTGTGAAGGTGGCACTTGGGGACATGAGTCAGTAATGACCATGGCAGTGCTGAGTTAAGGCTTGGGCTCAATGGTCTGAGAGGGCTTTTCCAACCTTAATGACTTAATTAATGATTCTAATGAGTTTTCAGTGCAAGGCACGGACCCTGTGCCCTGGCAGGCCTATGCTCCTGAGCACACACCGCATTTTCCACCCCAGACCACGCTGCTTTTCTGGTCAAGCGTGTTCAGGAATGTGCTTTTATGCAGCATCTTCCATCTGAACAGGTCGCAGCCCTAGAAGGAATGTTAAGTGGTTTTACATAAGGCATTCTGTGGGTTTGGAGAATGGGATCTGTTTGTGCTGCAGTCTGAGGAGGGAGAACAGCCACGAGACACCCAGGAGCACCAGGTAACAGTGGCTGCAGAGCTGGAGGAATTTCTGACTGAACTAGACAATAAAGGTGGTTTTAAAAGCAGTGAAAATACTTCAATCCTGGTGGTTTTTCTGACTACTAAAATATCTTGAATTTTTATACAGTCTAACAAACTGACGTGGGAGGCATTCGTAACTGCTGCAGCCCCTTCCCTATGATTTGATTTTTTTTTTTTTTTTTAAGTTTGTGGTTTGTGTTTTTCAGGCTGGTTTTCCTCCCCAGTGGAACACACACTTGCTTCACCCATGGCCACAAGTGAAGGGCCTGCAGTGGAGCCATTCCCAGGCTTTCTGTGGACAATTTTCCACCCCTGAGTCTAGTTCAGGATGCTGAACCTCCTAAAGCTTCTTGGCATTCCTTTGGCACCTTTCAGTGCTGCTTTACCTGCTCTGCTATCAGAATTCAGAATAAGAGGGATAGGGAGGATTTTGTGAGATCCTGAATGTTTCTTGTTTCTGGAATGGCCCTTTGGGGGACAATTGGGATGGCAGCAGATGTGGGCACGTGATGACAAGTACAAAAATTTCCTGGAAAAAAATAAAGAGCAGAAAGAGAGAGGAGTCCTGGCAAGATGGATGGAGAGAACACAGCCAAGGGCAAGAGAAGGAGGAGAAATCCAGGCCTGTTGGATGTTTCTTATGTCCAGCTTGGGAATTCACTTGCTCAAGGAAACATCAGTCTGCCATAGACTAAGGATCTCTCCAGGGGTTGTGCTGAGATGCTGTGGGAAGAGAGAAAAGACACTGCAGGCAGAGAAAAGCCTTTTGTCCCTTGCAGGAGCAGGAGAATTGAAGGAGACACAGCCCAGGCCTGTGTGCAAGGATTTGTTTTTCACGGAAGGAAGAGGGGCACTGTGGCTATACATTATATTTGTGTCACCCCGTTTACGTAGATGCATCTCAGGAGACTTTGCAGCTGATTGTGCTCTTTGCATTCAAAGGAAGGAAACCAGCTGGATGCCCTTCCCTCCCACCAGCACGCACAGGAGGGCAGAGGTGAGAGCAGACAGCAACTGCTCAGCACAAGGATGCAGGAAAATGTGGCCATTTCCATGAAAAACAGCATTAAAAAGGGAAATTCGGAGCACTGCCTGGAAACCCGGCTGCTTCCCCAGTTTCCAGGTGCACCAACCTGGCTGGAGCATTTTGCAAGTATCCTGCTGAATCATCCAGGCAGGTGGATTTGGTTGGTTCTGCCAAGAGGAGCTGGAAGCCTTTTTTTTCTGGCTGAGGTGAATCTTCAAGGGGAAATCCTAGAAACAAACTTGGCACGCACAGATTTTGGCTTGGGCTCACTAAAGCCACGTTGCAAACAAAAAGGAGGCTGGTGAGGAAGGATGTTTTCAATAGTGTCCATCTGCCTGTCAGTGCAGAGAGAGGGCACAAATTAAAAACAGGATCGGAAATAGATGGGAAGTTTGGCTTAGGAGAGATCCTCTCTCTGCCTTGCTGACCTCTAAATTGTAGAATTGTGGAATTACCCTGAGGATCATCCAGTTCAACTCCTGGCCCTGCACAGACACCCCAAAAATCATGAGAGCCGTCCTGGAGCTCTGGCAGCCTTGGGAACGTGACCATTCCCTGGGGAGCCCCACCACACTCTGGGGAAAGAACTGATAAAGAGAAATAAAAGGATCAGATGGTGCAAAGGCAGCCACCGAGGTAAAACCAGGCCTGGGCTGATGATTCTTTATCTCCATGTTTATTTTATTCTTAAGTAGCTGCTTTTAGTTTATGGAGCATCTTCCAGAAGGAAGAACCTCCACACTGATTGATTAAACAAGTCATTTAATTAACTACTGGAATTCTGTCTCCTCCACAGTGAAATACCTCTGTGCAGCCCTAGTGTGCAATTGTGTTTACAGAAGCAGCAAAGAAAATTCCTTTGGCTGCACAGCCCATGTAAATGTGGGCGGTCACAGCACAATTTGGGGTGAGAAATGGGAGCTGCAGGAATAGCAGGATTTCCTAAGCAACAAAGATCTGCTTCACTTAAAATATTTCAGGAAGAAAAAAAAAAAAAAAAAAGAAAAATCAAACAACAGAAAGATGTCAGGAAGGTTTTAGCTTCAGGACCAGGCAAAAGCTGATTTGGTTTTATCCCTTTTTGGTATTACCAAGGAATTGAGGCCTTCTAACCCTAGAAAAAGGGTACAGAAATGAAACCAGAGATGAGGAATCCCTGGCAGGCAGTAAAACTAAGGAGACATCCCCCTGCAATCCTCTTCAGACACATTTGACACATAGATTCCTTTTCCCATGCAATTCAGCAGAAGCAGTGAAAGAGCAAAACCCGAGAAGGCAGAAGTGATAATAAAAACTAAACTAACACATCCCAGGCCCTCAGATAACCACTGCAAGAACAGATCTGTCACCCAGGGGCTCAGGCAGCGCCTTGTCCAAGGAAAACTGGTGGGGATGGCAGCGTTTTGCTGAGCAGCAAGTCCCAGGGAGCCCGTGGTGGCACCTGAGCAAGAGCAGAGCCTTGGCAGCGTCCCTTTGGCACCTCTTACATAAGCGTTGCACAACGCGCCCGGGTTCTGTTTGCAGAGGGCTGGGGATATGAAAAGCAACTGGAAATGCTGCCTGGGTAAGTGGGACATCAAATCAAGGTAAATTATGAAACAGCTCCTGCCAGTGGAATGCAGGATGGATTTAAATCCAGGTTTTCTCCAAATTCCGGGGCCTTTTCTGCGCTGGATCTTGCGGTGTCGAACTCCAGCCGTGCTCTCCCTCTTGGGGTATTTTCTCTTTTTGCCTTTTCTCCATTTAGCATGGTTTTTACTCAAGAATTCTTCCAGTCCACGACCATTCAGCACATCTGCTGTAAAATCAGCTCTTTGTGAGCTGGCAACTTGGGCAGCAAGAATGTAAAGATGCTTCCTAGGAAGGGCTGTTTGCAACTGGGAAAATAAAGGAAAGATGAATCGGTGGAGAGAAGGGATGGATGAAAATGAACAAATGCTGAGTCACTCTTTGGAAAAAAAGATCACCCCCTGACTTGGGATCATAGGAAATAATGCAGGAAAAGGCCTTGGGAGTTCATGCAGACAATCCCCACAGCACAGCACAGGATCAAACCTCTCTGCTTCTCTTTGACTGGGATACCATGTGCTGTAATGGCAAGAGAAAAGGAGAAATGCCAGTAAATGGGGCAGTACAAGCTTGACCTTAGCAGCAATTCTCAACAGAATGAGGAAAACAGGACCTGAGCCCATCTCAGTTTAATTAGACTTTCAGATTAACACATTTCCTTTTCCATCCTCTATTTTTTTTCTCTCTCCTGTCCATTTCCCAGCTGCTTTTCTTTTAATCTCCTCTTTCAGCCTATCTGAACCCCTCTGACAGTGTCCAGCGTGAGAAATCTCTCCTCACAACACCTGTCTCTTCTCTGCTGCATTGAAGCAGCAACAGGGCACGTGCAACCTCAGGGATTATTTCTAAAAACCCTAATGCAGCTTCTGCAAAGCCCAGGGAGCTCCTCGTGGTCGCAGTGCCCGGCAGGGGTGGGCAGGATTCAGCTGTCTGCCACGTGAGAGAGCCAAAATTACATGTTTGCTTCTGATGCTGTAAACACAGGGAAGAGGCAGTCACAGAGTGTTGGAGGAGGCACTCAGGAATGAAGTATCAGCATATCAATGGGAGCCCAACAACACATGGCTTTGGTACACATCAGATGCCTGGAACTGAAGATTGGTTCAGTTTTGAGTGTTCTTCCTGCTGTCAGGAGTGAAGAGCAGATCCTGCTGGCTCCTGTGAATCCAACAAAGCTGGATGGTCACTGCCTTTCCATGACTGCTGTGGGCCAGAGTGCAGAAATGATCAGCACTCGCCCAAAATCTCCTCTTGCAGATACAATCTGGGGCTCAGCTCCCTTCCCATCCTGCTGGATTTTGTCCCTCTGGTGACCACCACATTTCCAGAGTTTAATCAGCTGATCTTTGAGTGCTGTGCCACGTGCCTTCCAAAGAGCATTGGGCTCTGGCTTCAGAGTCAAGTTGATTCCAGCAGCTTGTTGGTATCAAGAGTGTGGGCAAACAGTAGCTGAGGACGAGTGTGTGCACTCCCATGCTGGCCCACATGGAGTGGGTGGGAGTGGGCAAGCTCCCCATGGAGCCCAGAAAGCCAAACACAGCATGGGCTGCAGCCCAGCAGGGCGGGCAGGAGGCTGAGGGAGGGGATTATTCCCCTCTACCCTGCTTTTGTGACAGACCCCACCTGCAGTGCTGCCTCCAGCTCTGGGGCCCCCAACATGAGAAGGATGTGGAGCTGCTGGAGAAAGTCCAGAGGAGGCCACAGGGCTGGAACCCCTCTGCTCTGGAGCCAGGCTGGGAGAGCTGGAGAACAGAAGGCTCCAGGGAGAGCTCAGAGCCCCTGGCAGGGCCTGAAGGGCTCCAGGAGAGCTGGAGAGGGACTGGGGACAAGGCATGGAGGGACAGGACACAGGGAATGGCTTCATCTGGGTTAGATGGGATATTGGGAAGGAATCCTGACTGTGAGGGTGGGCAGGCCCTGGCACAGGGTGCCCAGAGAAGCTGTGGCTGCCCCTGGATCCCTGGAAGTGTCCAAGGCCAGGCTGGACATTGGGGATAAGAAAAAGGAAAGGAAAGGAAAAGGAAAGGACTCCCACCCATGACAGAGGGTGAAATGAAATGAGCTTTAGGGTCCCTTCCAAGCCAGACCATTCTGGGATTCTACAGTATCAACTGGGCTGCACTTAAATCCTCCCCAGAGGTGTCCAAGTCCAGTCCTTACCCTGCCTCCTTCGTGCCCCATCTGTATGAGCACAGTGTCTCCTGCTGCCTGCACAGCTGGAACTGGGGAGCAGGGCCTGGCTGACCCCACTCAGGGTCACAGGATCTCTGTGGTGATTTCTCAGCCCAGGTGTCCCCATGCACTCACCACAGTCCTGGTTGTGCAGGGTTCCCCTCCCAGCCATGGCCCCTTGTGGGTGGGTGCCCCAGATGAGCTGGGTGCCCTGCCCTGGGGTGGATGTCTCCAGCGTGTGGGTGCCTCCAAGTGCATTCAGTACCCCCAGATTTGAATACTCCAGCTGTGGGTGCCCCAAGGATCCCACTGCTGTGGCAGGAATAACCTGGATGTCGGATCCTGCTATCCGTGCTGAGCCCCCCACCACCACCACCCCGTCAGGAGGGGATTCAGCACCCACGGGGGTGCGGCTCGCCCCGCCCGCGGGGCCCCCCTGGCTGCGCGCACCCCGAGCGGCGGTGCCGGGGCGGCCCCGCGGGTGCCGTGGGCGGGTGCCCCGGCGGGCCGGGCCGTGCCGGGCCGTGCCGCGGTGCCGCGCCGAGCGGCGGGCGGGGATGCTGCTGCTGCCGCCGCCGCCGGCTCCCCCGCCCGCCCCGCGCCGCCGCCGCAGCCCCGCCAGACGCAGCGCGGCTCGGAGCGCGCACGGAGCCTCCCGCAGCCGCCGCCATGGCCCGGAACCGCCGGGACAGGAGCAGCTGGGGTAGGGCGGCGGCGGCAGAACCGGGGGGGAGCGGGGGGAGCGCGGACAATGCCGGGCCTGAGGCGGCCGCGGGCCGCGCCGGGGCGGGGCTGCGGCGGGAGGACGCGGGCGGGGGGCTCGGCTGGCCCGGGCGGGGCGGGGGGCTGCCCGGTGCCGAGGGGACGCGCGGGTGTCCGGGACACCCCGGCGCTATCCCTGAGGGGCCTGGGGTCCGCCCGTCCCGCCCGGGCAGCGTGACGGGGAGCGGGGCTGCGGGATGGGGCGCCCCTCGTTCCGGGGCCTCCTGAGGCGAGGTGTTCCCGGCTTGGGCCGGTCACCGCCCTCGGCTTGGCTGCGGCGGGACCCCCTGACACACCTGGGGCCGGACAGCCCCGGCAGCTCCCTGGGGAGCCTTTGGGCTGCTCCTCCGGCTTGCCCTGACACCCCTTAGCCCGGCCCTGCTGTCCCCTCAGCTCCTGATGGGGGATGACACCTCAGCCACCACCCCAGCTCATCCGGGAGCAGCGATCCCGCTCACCCCGCCTTCCACAGGCAGAGCCACAAGGCCACCCCGGCTTGTCACCCGTCCAGAGGGGTTTCCCCATTTCTGGAAGCCGTAGGATTTAGTTGTCGAGTCACCCTCCAGACAGGGCCCATTTTGAACCCATCCCTCAGAGCCCCCTGATCCCGGGGAGCCGGGGAGCGGAGGGGGGGACGGCAGGAGGAAGTTCTGTGCTGCCTTCCTGCGAGGCTTCGGTTCCCTCCAGAGGCGCCTGGATCCTCCTGGATCCTCCGGCTGCTGCTGCTTCCCCCTGCATGGAGCCCCGGCTGGTCCCACAGGTGGGCAGCAGCCAGCAAGGGGCTCCTCCACCTTCAGCCTGCCTGTTAAGGATGGCTTCACCCACTCCCACTGACACGCTGTTCCGTAGGAAATCCGATTTTACCCAGCCAGTTCCCGTTATTTGACGAGAGTAATTTGTCGTTTCCTCCGGAGCCGTAATTCCATGTGAGCTCACTCACACGGGTAGCCGGCGGTATCCCGGCTCCTCAGGCGGAGCGGGTGAGCTGAGCTGTGATGTTTAGATACACAAATTACATTCTAATTTGTGTAGATGAGCGTAGGATTTCCCATGGCAATGATTAACAGCTCGGAGGCATGCTGGAGGAAGCGCTGGGATAACGGAGCTGCTGATCCGGTGATGGGCTTTTTGGGATGGAGGGGGGCACAAAATGGGCCAAGCTCATTTGATCGGTGCCGTGTTCAGCTGTGACTTAATGAAGGTCCTCAGATCCTTGGGTAAACCGGAGGGAGAACTTGCCAGGGAATGTGGTGCCATTCTCAGCTTTGTCTCGCGGAGCGTGTGACAGACGTGGCAGCCCTGACTCCGTGCGTGCTGGGAATTGCACACACGTCCACCCGCCTGTGCCTTCCCTGCACACCCTGAGAGCAGGAGGAGGGAATGCAAATGATGCCGGATGGAAGTGGAGAAAGCATCATCCTGGGAAGTACAGCCTGCACCCAGCAAGGGATTTAGGCACATTTCTCAGCCTGCTCCCGGGAAATGTGATGTGTCACCGAGGGGTGAACTCTTCCTGAGCTTCCCTGCAAGAATCTGGAAGCATCCATGGATCCAGGTGGATCTCTGTGGGATCAGCTGCCTTCTGCTGCCACCCATCCACAGCTCAGAATAATTCCCTGTATCCCACAGACATCCACCTATTCCTAGAGGATTCCCTGGCTTTTTGCCAGGCTGGTTGACATTGTGAGTAAGAAATTGAGTGAAATGCTTCAATTTTTTTTTTTTTTTTTACTAGGAAAGAAAAAGAAAAAGCAGCCTTTATAAATTTATTTATTCTATTTATACAACAAAACCTCATTGCCTTGAAAGCTGTGTTTACATCCAGTGACTGCAGCATTGTGTGGTGACATCAGTCCATGGGGTGACTATTCCACTGCTACATTTTTCAGCTGGCAAAGGAGGAGGCTTGGGCTTTTCCTGAAACTAAGGCAGAAAGGAGAAAGTCCTTGCTTTGTTCTAAAAGTGGGCTTATGGGTCATTAAAAATATTAACGCTATTTTGAAACGGATCAAACTTTGCCCTAGTTACTCAGGCCTGGAAACAGGCAGCTGCTTAGTGTAACCCTCCTTTGTTTCATAAAAAATAATTTGCTTTTTTAAAGCTCACAGAGCAAATTAGGATGAGTATATGGGATTGCCCCTGGTCATAGCTGGGTCGCTGTCACATCCCCGGGAGCTCTGTAGGGGTGTGTGATGCATCCAGAGTAGGATTTAGCCTTGGGCTAAAGGTCAGCATCAGGTTATGCCTCATTTGAGGCTCTTCCTGAATGTGCCAAGCGGTGCACAGACCTCACAACTGCTGCCAGTTGAATGGTTGAGGCAGCTGCAGATGAAAAAAAAAATCCCAAATAATTCTTTGTTGTGAGTAGTGGACCCTGCTTTGCCTAAAATGAGGATTGTTAATCCAAGTTCTGCTTGGCACAGTGAAATCCAGCCAGCTCCTGGAGGTTTGTAGTAGATTACACTGAATTTTGTCTGAAATTCTTTGTGCTTGGCAGGTGCAGATGTTCAGCCTGGTCCCTCTCATCCAGTGAGATCCCTGCTCCCAGTCACTCCTTTAAGCAGCACAGACTGGAACAAATCATGTGAAATCTCATTTTCCCCATCATGGCCAATTTTGTGTTGAAATTGGAACGGTCCACCTAGCAAGAATTCGGTTTTAAAACCATAAAAGGGATTATAGAAGTTACAGATACTTCTTGGTGAGGGTTTTCAAGGTGGATAGGGGATTTAGGAGAGCTCCTAAAGGGAGCCAGGAAAAGCCAAGGAACTATTTTGAGGATAAGGGGCTCCTCTCCAGCACAGGCCAGGGATCATCCCTGCCACATTTTAGACTGCACACAATGGGTTAAACTGAGAAGAAAACCATGATTTTGGTAGGTTGTTTTTCATTTTAACCATGTTAACATCCTTTGTGTTTGTTGTTTGATTTCTGCCCTTTTATGATGGATTTTCAGTTTCCACTTCCTGGCATTTCTTTGTGACTCTGAATGCTGGGAACCTGACAAGGGAAAGCTGAGATGTTTCAGACAGAGGGGCCTTTACACAAAAAGCCAGAAATATTCACAACCAAATGACTGGCTTGTGAAAGAGAAACGAAAATGAAGTGCTGGGACTTGAAAGAAGTCAACATTTCAAGCTGAATGTGATTATAGAATCATGGAATGGGCAGGGACACTTTCCAGTAGATCAGGTTGCTCCAAGTCCCATCCAACCTGGCCTGGAACACTTCCAGAGATCCAAGGGCAGCCACAGCTTCTCTGGGCACCCTGTGCCAGGGCCTCACCACCCTCAGAGGGAAGAATTTTTTCCTAATATCCAATCTAAGCCTGCCCTCTGGCAGTGGGAAGCCATTCCCTGTGTCCTGTCCCTCCAGGCCCTCATCCAAAGTTGCTCTCCCGTGGTTGTTGTGCAGGGAACTGGAAGAGCTGGGACCCACCAGATGAGCAGGAGCAAGAGCAGCCTGACTTTCTCCTGGGCTGAGCCTGCCTGGGAGTGGTGACATGGTGCCCTTGTCCTGCCTCGTGTCATGTCCTTGGCTGCTCTGGCCTTGGCTGCCTCCCTGATTCATGGGACTGGGAAGCAGCATTGGTTGTGTCGTGCTGCATTTTCCCTGCTCCATGGGTGACAAACAGCACACTAAAATGTTCTTTAAGGCCTGGGTGATGTTCAGAGGCAGCAGGTTTTCTGTCAGCTCCCCTGGATCACTGACTGGAACCTTGTCCAGCGGGGGAAGGAGGCTGGGGCAGGTGTTGTCATGCTCTTGTGTCATGTGAGGCACAAGGTGTCCCACAGGTCACTTCTGAAAGCCACTCCACTCTAGAGAGCCCCCAGCTCCTCTGCTCCTGCCAGAAATGCTCCCTTTTGCCATCAGATCAGGAAAAGTGAAGTGTTAACAGCAGGAAAATAACTGAACACAGATCTCCCAAATGGGGTGCAGACTTTGGAGAAGGGGCTGAGCTCTGCCAAGCCCATAAAGCACATTTAAAGCACTTCATATACATAAGCATTTTATGCAGAGTGTAATTACCTTTCATGTTCTATCCTAAAATTTCATGGCGTGTTTACCAAACTTTATTTTCAGACAATTTTAGCAACAAAAGGGTAAAAATAATTTAATGTCAGAAAAAAACTAAATCCAGTACTGGTGGTGGAGCTGAAGGGAGGCTGTTGCTGACAAATGGCAGATGAAGGACCATGCAGCAAACGTGTGCTGGGAGGGAAGAGGGAGTTCTGGAGATGGATCCCTGGCAGTGTCCAAGGCAGGTTGGGTGGAGCTTGGAGCAGCCTGGGACAGTGGAGTGTCCCTGCCCTTGACAGGAGGTGGAATGAGATGTTCTTTAGGTTCTCCTCCAACAGAACCATTCTGGGATTCTGTGTTGCCCTGCAGAATGTGGGCTTAAGTATGGGAATTATTTATGGGAAATACG
Source organism: Agelaius phoeniceus (assembly GCF_051311805.1). Classification (NCBI taxonomy): domain Eukaryota; kingdom Metazoa; phylum Chordata; class Aves; order Passeriformes; family Icteridae; genus Agelaius; species Agelaius phoeniceus. The sequence continues at coordinate 62,376,991 of NC_135270.1, read as the reverse complement.
GGAATAGGTTTAAATGTGGAAAGGGAGCAGGCCCAGGGTTTGCACCTGACAAACAGATCATGGCTTTTTGCTGGTGCTCTTCCAACAGTGTTTTGCCTGTGGGAGGTGTCCACCTTGCCTCTGACTCAGCCATTCCTGCTACCTGAGCTGTCATGGGCACAGCCACATAACTGTCTGACCTGACCTCAAACTTGCTGAAAAAATTCTACAAAACCCCCTCTGATTTGTTTTGTTCCCCAGGTAGTTGCCTGCCTGTGTCTCCAAAGCTCAGCCTGGGAATTTGACAGCAGTAGGAGCTGCTCTTGCTTCAGAGCCAGCTGAGCACTGGAGCTTCATGTAGTAGGTGTTGTAATTAAAAATTTCACATCGTACTTTGGCATTTGAGATGTTGTAACAGGCAGGTTTGGGGAGCAGTTATCATCCAAACTCTTGCTCCTGTCAGCAGTGGGAAGGTCCCAAACCACTCCTGCTATCAGCAGAGTCATTCATCCCTTGTTCCCTGTGCCAGAGGGAGAAGGGGCTGAGCTGGCCAGGCAGAGCTGACGCTGTGCTGCTGCCAGCTGGGTGACTCAGGCCTGGCAGGAGGAAGGTGCACTCCACATCTCCACTGCTCCAAAAAAAGCAAAGGGTGAGTGAGGATGAAGCCTGGCAGCAGCAGCAGCAGCCACCCTGCTCAGCTCCCTGCTCCAGCCATCCCAGGCTGCAGAGCAGGGTCCCTGCCAGGAGAACGTGGGAGTGCACACTGGATTGGCAGAGCTGGAACACAGCTGGGCAGCTCAGCTCTGGGAGCTTGCCCTGGCTGCTTGGGATCCCAAAGGGAGACTGCCAAGTGTGGCCTTTCACAGAATCACAGAGTTAGTGAGGTTGGAAGAGACCTTTGAGATCATCAGGTCCCAAACACCGCCTCGTTAAGCAGACACTGAGTGCCACACCCAGCCTTCCTTAAGCACCTCCAGAGGTGGTGACTCCACCACGTCCCTCAACATCCATTGCTATTTATCTGCCACTCTTGGCTGCTGAATGACAGGGCTCCTTTTTCCATAACAGTTTTCGTCACCTGTTTCTGATGTCCTGCAGCTCCAGGGACTGTCATTGATCCATCATTTCCACGGATTGATGGCAGCTGTGATTCCAGCCAGTCTGAGGAGGTGCAGATGATTTCCTAGTTGGGCACTAGAAGTTCTGGCCCTGCCTTCCCCTTCCTTGCTGCATTTCCCAGCTCAGCAGCCCCAGGTGGAAGGGATAGCATAGCAAGAGAGCCTGACAGAGGAGCATGTGGCACTTCCCAGGTCCCCCTGGGTCTGGTCAGTGCGTGGGCAGCATTTGGTGCTTCCCCTGCTTGGATCTGGGCTCCTCTGGTTCTGTGGACATGTCAGAAATCCCAGCAGAGGTGTGAGCAGAGTAAAGGGAAGGCTGTGTGTGAGACCAGTTGTGTCCTGAGTGCAGGAGAAGCATGGAGAGAGATTTATTTATTTACAAGACTACATAGAACCAGGATAAGGGGGACTGGCTTCCCACTGCCAGAGGGCCAGGTTCCATGGGATATTTAGAAAAAGTTCTTCCCTGTGAGGATGGTGAGGCCCAGAGAAGCTGTGGCTGTCCCTGGATCACTGGAAATGTTCCAGACCAGGTTGGACAGGGCTTGGAGCAGCCTGGGATTAGTGGAAGGTGTTATTTGTGTAAGGCTTGAAGCTGGCTGGGCATTAAGATCCCTTCCAACCCAAACTATTTTGGGATTCTGTGCCCCAGCAAGGCGCGGTGAATGTGTGTGTGTGGTTAAACCCAGCTTGGGAGGATTTCTGACCTGCTGGCCTGAAACCTTCGGGGCTGTGGTGCAGGGGTGGCTGTCACACAGGGCTCTGCCCGGCCGGGTTCCCTGCCCCACCCTCTGCAGGGCTCTGGCTCCCGGGTTACCTCTGTCCGGACACCTCCTGGCAGCCCCTGCCGAGGGCATTTGTGCGCTCTCAGCTGGCCGGGCTCAGCTCCGGGGGTGTATCCTTTGTGCAGAAGCAGGGCAGGGTTTGCCGGGCACCACCCTGCTCTGCCTCTCCAGTGCACACCCATCGCTCCCACCCTTCGTTCCCCGTTTTCCCCTGGTTGGCTGGATCAGGTGCCAGCCGTGGAGGGAGGAGGGAGTTCCTGTGCGTGCTCGGAGCTCCCTGCCCCTCCCGGCCTCCTGGGACCATTGTGGCGCACGGAGCTCAGCGCAGCCCCGGAGCGCAGAGCTCGTGTGCCAGCAGCAGCCGGGCCGAGCGTGCCCGGCGCAGGGGAGGCGCTCGGGGAGGGGTTCTGTGCTCCCCAGAGCTGTTGTGGAGGGCAGATCAGCTTCCTGCAAACTGCGGCTCTCTGGAGAGCATCCGGAGCGATGGAGGCTGACTGCAGGCTCTGTTCAGGGCTTGGCTCTGGTGCTGTTGGTGGCAGTGTGATATGTTTGGGATGGAAACTCCAGAAAGGAGCCACACAGATATCGCTGCTGGTCAGACAGATCCCCTGAGAGCTGCTGATAAGCAGCCTGACACTGTGCATACAGGATACTCTGTTCCAAGGAACAAGCAAGTTCAAGCTTCCCATCAAACCTCGATTTTCTCTCCCTGCTAGTTTGTTTTCCATGCAGTAATTTGGTTTGAATGCCCTGAGAATGGCAGCACTGCCTGACATTGGTGTTTGTGTGTGTGTGACATCTGAGCTGGGGTTGTTTTGCCTGGAGAAGAGAAAGCTCCAGGGACACCTCACTGTGGCCTTCCAGGACTTGGAAGTGGCTTATAAAAATGGAGAGTGACTTTCTACATGGGCAGATAGTGATAGGACAAGGGGAAATGGATTTAAACTCAAAAATGAGAGATTAGATTAGATAGGAGGAAAAAATTCTTCTCAGGGAGCGTGGGCAGGCCCTGGCACAGCTGTGGCTGCCCCTGGATCCCTGGAAGTTCCAAGGCCAGGCTGGACAGGGCTTGGAGCAGCTTGGGACAGTGGAAGGTGTCCCTGCCATGGCAGGGGGTGGAACAAGATGATTTTTAAGGTCCCTTCCAACCCAAACTGTTCTGGGATTGTGATTTCAGCAGGAGAGTTGGGGCCCAGGCTGCAGCTCCTGCTTTCCACAGGCTAGCTGAGAATCCTGGGGTCCAGGAGAGCCTGAGAGCAGGGCTGGCAAATCCTCAGGCTCTGCTGAGGGCAGGGTTTGCACAGATGGTGGGACATGGCTGTGTTTCATGCTCTGCAATGAAATGTGTTTCTTGTGCAGGCTCACACGAGGACAAGGCCGATTCCTTTGTGGCACTCTGGGAAGCAGTCAGCATTTCTGTGACCTGTTCTTCCATGCCTAAGGAGAACAGGCTTCAGCAAGCACTCACCAAACACTGCATCGTTAGTGGCTTGTAATTAACTCCTAGAGAAGAATAAATTAAGTAAATTACATTAGGCACGTCTGTGAGTCTGCACACAGGCACAATGTGAAATATGCTGTTTCAATTTAATTAATTTAGTCCAAAGCAAATCTTAGACCAGTTCAAGAATTCTTTGCCTTTTTTATGTTGGCTGACAGCAAATGCTGCTCTCCTTCCCCTTGCCACTTGCAATGGCCATATGGAAAAGAGCTGTGACTTCCACCCCGCTCCAGAGCCACGGGAATGAGCTGTTATGAGATGGGGAGAAGGAGCCGGATCCTGTGAATTTATCCTGTGAATTTCTGAATGAGCAGCTGGAGAATTGACGTAATTGCAGGGCCGAGAGAAAGGAGGAGTCAACTCAGAAAAGGAGTGAAAACAAGAGTGTGTTCAGGAAAGCTGAGCTCTCCTTCCTTTCCTTTTTGGCTGGATGAGTTTTTGCCACTGCCAGGTACAGCTTCCTTCAAGGCAAAAAAACTCATTTATGGCCAGAAAGACCAGTTAAAATCACTGACTTCCAGTAGTGTGCAGCCATTTTATAAAATAATCCCTGGCTCTGCAGTGGGGCAGATGATCTAATAAACAGAACCTGGAAGTTTCATCACATGGAAATAGGAATATAAATATGAAAAAAGATAGTTTTGTCTGCAGATGGCCTATGTGAAAGAATGAGAGATAGGGATGAAATGAGTTCAGAGACCTGCTTGATATAATCTCACTTTCCTGCTGTCTCCAAGGAACTGGGAATCAACATATCCTGCTCATAATGCCTTGTGTTGTGCAAACAGCCTGGTTCTCCTGGTGTTCAGGTGATGGAACCAAGGAGGTCCCCTAGGAGACCATGGCCCCTTCAGTGTCTGGAGACATTCTCCCAAAATCTGTTAATGGCTGCTTGAAGAAATTAAAGAAGAATTACTTAAAGAAATTACTGTCCTTCAGATGAGGATGATGATTTGAAGGGACAAAACAATCCCTTCTCCTCTGGGATTGTGATTTCAGTGGGAGTATTGGAGCCCAGGCTGCAGCTCCTGGGCTGCAGGACCTGGTTGTTGGTTCAGCTGCTGGGAAGAGCAGAGTGAGGAGAAGCTGTGCAAGATCCCACCCAGGCCCCAGCAGAGGGGATCTGGCCCCAGGTGTCCCTGTGCCAGGGCAGGGCAGGGGACTCTCCTCAGCCCCCAGGCCTGGGAGGTCCATTCAGGTCTCTGGGCCTGGGGCATCTGAGGATTTGTGCCCATCTTGGTACCCACTGCTAGTGCAGGATGAGTAAACACATAAATCATGGAATCCCAGAATGGTTTGGGTTGGAGGGGACCTCAAAGTTCATCCAGTGCCACCCCTGCCATGGCAGGGACACCTTCCACTGTCCCAGGCTGCTCCAAGCCCTGTCCAGCCTGGCCTTGGGCACTGCCAGGGATCCAGGGGCAGCCACAGCTGCTCTGGGCACCTGTGCCAGGGCCTCCCACCCTCCCAGGGAACAATTTCTTCCTAAAATCGAATTAAATCTCTCCTTTTTTTTAGTTTGAAGCCATTCCCTGGCTCCTGTCCCTCCATGCCTTGTCTCCAGTCCCTCTCCAGCTCTCCTGGAGCCCCTTTGGAAGAGGCCCTGAGCTCTCCCTGGATGCTTTTCTTCTCCAGGTGAACATTCCCAGCTCCCCCAGCCTGGCTCCAGAGCAGAGGGGCTCCAGCCAAAGTTCTGCTCCCACTTCCCTCTGTCTGTGTGCCCGAGGTGGGATTTGTCTGTCTGGGAAGGTGACACAGCTGTTGCACCCTGATGGCTGAGTTAAAGTCAGAAATATTTAAGTTTAATTTGATTTACAAATTTTTTCCTGCCCCCACCATGAGTCACATCCTATGCAAGGATCTCTCTGCTGTCCTTTCTGTGCAGCTGGAAGAAGAAAATAAAAATAGGACTTGGCTTAGCTGGGCAGGGCTTTGGGAAACACCACAAGAGAGGAGGCATTTCCTTATCCTTTATATGGCCCTTGCAGCTTGGCAGTGCTTAAAAAGAGCCTTTGGCACCTGGCTGTCCTTACCTGGTGGGAAATGTGTTTGGGGTGTTCCTGATCTCAGAAATTTGAAATGAGGATTTTATTTTTTTTTTCCTGGAGGCCCCTGTGCAGTGACACGGTGCTGGAAGGGATTTTAGTGCTGCAGTCTGGTGGAGAATCTGCTTTTCACACCATTTGGGACTTTTGTTTAGTTAAAAAACCTCCAAGCAATGGAAAGAAAAGATCTTTGTCTTTCAGCTGTGAGCAAAGAAAGCTCATAGTATATGTCCAAGAGCCACCAGCAATCCCCTGGCAACCAGGCCTAATGATCCTGGTACTTCCTTGCAGGATCTTAGGAAATCACAAAAGTGCTGCTGTTATTTAAAATATGGAGTTACTGCTGGAGGCTTCTTTATAGAGAGGCCCAGAATGGGCAAATCCTATTCCTCTTGCTATTTATAACTTCTCTTTTCGTGTGTGCACACACAGTCCTTGTGCTTTGAAACAGCTCAAAGCTGGGTCCCCAAGGTCCAGGCAAAACCTGAGGCAAAACTTGGGAAAGTTACAGCCTGAGGCAGCAAACTGGGAAGTTTTTGTTGGAATGTGGGGGGAACTTTCCACCTCAGTGTCCTTTTCCTGCTGGCAGGGAGGTTTCGTGTGGCTGTGGGTGAGCTGACTGGCACAATAATCACCTTCAGCATCTCTTCCCTGTGCTGCAAAGGTTGGAAAGACCAGCAAAGGAAAATTCCTGGAGCCAGCCTCCTCTTTGCAAATCCCAGGGCTGCAGCTCTTAAAATGCATCTGGCCCCTGTGAGAGCCTCCTGTGTGAGCCCTGCACAGCCCAGGCAGCAGCTCCACAGGGACCTTGGCCATTTCCAAGGGGGAAAGGGGCAGTGCTTGTGCTCTGTGTGTGCTTCCCACTTGGGAGCAGCAAAGTGGCTTTTAGCAGGACGGGCTTGTGTCTGCATGGCCTGATTCCTGCTGGGAGTGTCCTGGGGGATGCTGATGGTGAGGCTGATGGCAGGAACAGCAGATTGCACTTGGAGCATCAGCTCAGGCTGCAGATGGAGCAGGAATGTGTTGCTACAGGAAGAGCAGTGGCACAGGATACACAAAGGCAGCAGCATCCTTTGGTAGAGCTGTGAGACCCTTGGACACCTCAGCTGGAGAGCTGCTTCTGGTTTTGAGTCAGCCTTCAGGAATGACCTGGTGGGAAGTGTCCAGAGGAGAGCAGAACCCTAGATAATGTGGTAGAAGGGATGATGAGAAGGCTTGGACTTCACTTTTCCAGCTGAGAGAGGGCCAAGGAAGGTGGTATAGCAGGCCCTGCTTATGTAGGGAGTTGCAGGGATCTCTTTTCCATGCAGGATAAAATCTAAGGGATGTGTTCTGCCAAGGGAGGTTCCAGCAGGGAATGCTCTGCCTGTGTGGGGCACAGGGTCAGATGACCCCAGAGAACCATGGGGTCTCCACTGGGATGTCTGAGGGCAGGTGCAGCAGATCTGCTCTGGATGATGCCATTTTAGGATGGATATTTGAGTTTTTGGATCTCTTAGCACCCTGTCCAGCCCCGCTGTCACTGACTGTCACCGTCACATTTTCTGGAAAAATCCCCTTGCCCAGGATTCTTCTCCTGGGAAGCTGAGAAGCCTCAGAGAAAAAGGAAAACAATTCTTATCTCATTGCTTCTCCTGTGTTGTGCTCATGTGGAATGTGTTTGGAGATTGTTTACCCACAGGTGATTGTTCCATTGGATTCTGCTGGGAGTTGGTTTCACTCTTTGGCTGTGTTGGGGCTCTGGAAAGAGTCAGGAGTTTTCATTATTATCTTTTTAGCATTGTTTAAGTATCCTTGCTGTATTCTTTAGTATAGTTTAGTACAGTGTTCTTTAATATAATGTAATATCTTAAAATAATAAATTAGAACATGAGAACATGGAGTCAGATGTATCATTCCTGCCTTCATCTGGGAACCCCACAAACCCAGGATCAGTGACCCCTCACAGTGCAGAGGAAGGCACCAAACCCCTCTCATGTTCCCTGTTCTCACAGGCAGTTTTGCAGACAAGACTTACGAGTGGAGCTCTGAGGAGGAGGAGTCAGTGAGGAAGGCAGGGCCAGTGCAGGTCCTCATTGTCAAGGATGACCACTCCTTCGAGCTGGACGAGGCCGCCCTGAACCGCATCCTGCTCTCCGAGGCTGTCAGAGATAAGGAGGTGGTGGCTGTGTCCGTGGCTGGAGCTTTCAGGAAAGGAAAATCCTTCCTGATGGACTTCATGCTGCGCTACATGTACAATAAGGTAAGGCTGCAGCTCAGGGGGCCCTGCCCAGGCTGCTGGTCCTCATTGCTCCCACGTGGAGCATTTGTTGCCTTAGGAAGGCTCAAGGCTCTTGTGAGTGTGGGCTTCACAAATAAAGCAGAGCAGATCCTTCCCCAGGCAGAAGTTTCTTTTGGACTTGACTTTGGAGCAGGAATGTTCACATCTGCTGCCCTGAATGACAAAATCATTTAGGCTGGAAAATCCCTGTAAGATCATTGGATCCAGCTGTTAACCCAGCATCACCCTGCTCACCACTGAACCATATCCTCAGGTGTCTTATCTGTGTCTTTTAAACACTTCCATGGATGGAGACTCCACCACTGCCCAGGCAGCCTGTTCCAATGTGTGACCACCCTTCCAGTGAAAAAAATTCCCATAATATCCAACCCAGTAACTTGCCTGGTGTAACTTCAGATTGTTTCCTCTTTTGCTGCTGCTTTATCCCTGAGAGCAGAGCCCAATTCCCACCTGCCTACCCTCTCCCATCAGGGTGTTGTGAAGGTCCCCCCTGAGCCTCCTTTTCTCCAGGCTGAGCCTCTTTCCCAGCTCCCTCAGCCTCTCCTGGGGCTCCAGCCCCTTCCCAGCTCCCTCAGCCCCTCCTGGGGCTCCAGCCCCTGCCCAGCTCCCTCAGGGATTCTGCAGCCCCTTCCCAGCTCCCTCAGCCCCTCCTGGGGCTCCAGCCCCTTCCCAGATCCCTCAGGGATTCTCCAGCCCCTTCCCAGCTCCCTCAGGGATTCTCCAGCCCCTTCCCAGCTCCCTCAGGGATTCTCCAGGCCCTGCCCAGCTCCCTCAGCCCCTCCTGGGGCTCCAGCCCCTTCCCAGCTCCCTCAGGGATTCTCCAGCCCCTTCCCAGCTCCCTCAGCTCCTCCTGGTGCTCCAGCCCCTTCCCAGCTCCATTCCCTTCCCTGGACTCTCTCCAGGCCCCTCCATGTCTTTGTTGTGAGGACCCTAAAACTGACCCCAGGATATGAGGTGCCTTGAGAGTAAAAGGGAAGAAAAACCTCCCTTATGGGGTTCTTAAGGGGTTTTTGCCACCTGCAGCAACTGCTTCTGTTCCTCCCTGCAGGAGGCAGTGGACTGGGTTGGGGATTACAACGAGCCCCTGACCGGTTTCTCCTGGAGGGGCGGCTCCGAGCGGGAGACGACCGGGATTCAGATCTGGAGTGAGGTGTTCCTGGTGGACAAGCCCGATGGCACCAAGGTGTGTGTGTGTGTGTGTGTGTGTGTGTGTGTGTGTGTGTGTGTGTGTGTGTGTGTGTGTCTGCTGCTGCCAGCTCCTTTTCCTCCTTTTCCAGCTTTTGAGGCTCTCCTGCCTTGTCTTAGGTGGTTGTCCAAACCTTTCTTAGGGAAGGTTTTCAATACCGTGTCTCTATTTTGGTAAGTGAAGGAAGTGATGTAAAAATATTTTTTGAAAGAATGTAATTTTGATAATAATTTTTAATATGGGTATTTCACAGAGCTGAGGGGTAGAATGTGGTGTTTTATGGGAGGCATTTCTGGAAGTGATGCAAAAACTTCTGTGTAATTGACAGTCTGTAGAACCAGTGGGAAGTTGTATCCACCTCTGTAAAAAACACATGTTAAAGATGGGTTTAACAGTGAGGTGCTGTGATGTCCAAGTGTCCCTGATAGGTTCTCGAAGTGTCCCTCAATTCTGGGCATCCCAGAGTTTATTTCTGTATTATTCCCAAAAATCTTGAATCTCATGTCCTTGCAAACTCCTTCATTTCCTAGAGCAGGAGTTGCAAGGTGGAGTTTCTTCATTCAGAGTTGTCACAGTGGATTTGGAGCATCCTGCCAGGAATATTTGTATTTATGTGCACTTCAACACAGAGCACGGCACCCAAGTGCCACTGAGGCATTCAGGGCGTTGTTCCTACCAGTGGCTGAGTGTGTTTGGGTTCAGAAGGTGCAGTTTGTGTTTGGGTTCAGAAGGTGCAGTTTGTGTTTGGCTTCAGAAGGTGCAGTTTGTGTTTGGCTTCAGAAGGTGCAGTTTGTGTTTGGGTTCTGGTGCAGACTCAGCAGAGCCTCCTGTGCACTGGCAGGTGTCAGAGGAGCAGAGCAGTTCCCCCAGTGCCTTGCATTGATTTTGCTGCCTGCTGGAGTCTCCCTGCTGTCAGGGGTGGCTGGGGCTGAGCTTTTCCTTTGTCCCCCAGCAGTGAGGCCCCAGCACAGCCCCCCCAGCTGCCATTGCCCCCATGGCACATGGGGGAGCTGACAGGAGCTTTGTGCCCCGCAGGTTGCAGTGCTGCTGATGGACACCCAGGGCACCTTTGACAGCCAGTCCACCCTCAGGGACTCTGCCACCGTGTTTGCCCTCAGCACCATGATCAGCTCCATCCAGGTAAGAAACCTCTGGGCTGGAGGAGCTCAGCCCCAGGAACTACAGAGCCTATCAGGGCTTCCTTCCTGCCACTTGTGCCAGCATCACTGGGACCTTGCCCGTGTCCCCACGGGGATGTCACAGCTTTAGCCACACCAACCACGTGTTAGCCCCAAGGACGGGGGTCTGAGTGATCTGAAGTTGGTTTTTTATTTCAATGCAGGTTTATAACTTGTCCCAGAATGTGCAGGAGGATGATCTGCAGCACTTGCAGGTAAGAGAAGCTTTGGGGTAACCTAACTGTGGCTGTTTACAAGGGCCTGGAGTGACAGGACCATGGGGAATGGCTTCCACTCCTAGAGGGCAGAGTTAGGTGGAATAAAGGAAGGAATTTCTGCCTCTGAGGCTCTGGCACAGGTTTCCCAGAGAAGCTGTGGCTGCCTCATCCCTGGAAGTGTCCAAAGCCAGCTTGGATGAGAGCTGAAGCAATCTTGGATAGTAGAAGGTGCCCCTGCCCCTGGCAGGGGTTGGAGCTGGGTGGGATTTCAGGTCCCTCCCAAACCATCCTGGGATTTTATTCTGTGATTGTGAATTATCAGCCTGGGTGTTGCCATCTGGTGCTGGCTCAGCACAGGTGACCCTCTCAGGGTGATTCCAGCCCTGACTGTTGGAGACAAGCAGCTAATGGGATTTTTGTGACACACCTGCCTATTTCCTGGAATTACCTCCTGCTTTCTCTTCTGCTCAGTTGATTGATTGGTTGATTAATTAAATAGGTTTTTCCAGGAGCTTAAGGAAAGCAAAAGTCCAGCTGAAAAAATCAGCATTTCAATACTTCTGAATTATCTCAGTCCATAAATATTATTAACAATAACACTTCTTTAACACTGAATTTATTCAGTGTAGCTCTGATCTTTCAGTTTGGATTTTAAGCCGTGACTGTTTAACAAGTTTACCCTTTTTTAGGCATCTGTGAAACACATCATTGTGCCTTCAGTTAGAAATTAGAGTGCAGAGAGACTGGAGAGTCTTCAAATCTTGCTGCAAGGCTGATTTTCGAGTCTTTGCACAGCAGGGGTTTGCAGGGAAAGCACTTATTTCTGAATTCATTTCCGTTCCTTCCCGGAGTGTTTGGAGGGAGCAGGGCTCCAGCAGCCCCTGGAGCACCAGAACTTTCTGGCTGGTATGAAACCAGCAGCAAGCAGCTGATCTGAGCCGTTTTCCACAGATTTGGCAGCCAAAAGCTGCAGGCTGGGATCTCTCACATGAGGTTCCACAGCAGCTCCCTGTGCCTCTGGGATGTCAGCTGGGAGCCCAGAGCCTCTTTGTGTCCAGTGGTGCTCACTCCTAAATATCCCTTACTGCTCCAGAGAATGGGGAGTTCCCTCCAGGGACCCCCAGGGATCATTGATCAGCTCCTGGCCCTGCCCAGACCCCCAACAGTCCCACCCTGGGCATCCCTGGCAGCGCTGCCCTGCAGCTCTGGCAGCCTCGGGGCTGTGCCCATTCCCTGGGCAGCCTGGGCAGTGCCAGCACCCTCTGGAATAGTGGAACCTTTCCCTGGCAAGAGACTCAGGGCCAGGTTTTGGTGTGGTGTGAAGTGAGGCTGCAGAGGGTGCTGTGGGCTCAGAGCAGCAGGTCCTGACCCCCCTGTTGGTGTTTTCCAGTCCCTTATATTCCTTGTTCGTGACTGGAGCTTCCCTTAGGAGCTCTCCTATGGATCTGATGCTGGTGCAGGATTTTTGGAGAAGAGGCAGCTGGCCTGGCTCAGCTCCAGCCTCTCCCTGGGTCCTGTCCCTGTCACAGAGCTCAGTGCTGGTGCCCCTGTGTCCCACAGTGACAAACTCATTGTCCTGTCCTGTCCTTTCCTTCTCCTTCCAGCTTTTCACCGAGTACGGCCGGCTGGCCATGGAGGAGACGTTCCAGAAGCCTTTCCAGGTGAGTCCGAGGATCCTGGGCTGCTCGTGTGTCCCCCTGGCTTCACCACGAGGTGTCACTGCAGCTCGCAGCGTGGGAGGAGCTGGCGCTGCCTGGGGATCGCTCTGCTGCTCCAAGGAAGGGCTTTGTGCTTCCAAATACATCCAAAATCCCTCTCTCTTTCCTCCCTCAACCCCCGCCTTCCCAAGAGCTGGGCCCTGTCCTGCCAGGCTTGGAAAGCAGCTGGTGCTGCAGCAGGTTTGTCCCTCTCTGCAGTCAGGAACTCTGCCCAGCCTTTGTTCTGAGAGGTTTGAACTCACCTGCCCTGGGAATCCCTGCTCCTGGCCAAATGAAAGGATAAGGATTAGCAGAGCTGTGGGAAAACTCGGTGTGAGTGGGGTTTTAACTTCAAATTAGGGACATCTGTTCATCCTTCTGCTCCCCAACCTGTGAAAAGCTGGTGGTAAAAATAAAAGGAGAGCATTGGGCATTCCCAGTAGGTGAGGTTGGTTCCTGTTTTTAGAGACACAGGAGTGTTTTGATTAGGTTGGGTGAGGCTTTGTGAACTTCCTAAAGTAAAAACCAGCAGAGAACAAAGCACGCTGTAAAAATCTAAAGAGTAATTGGGACTGAGTTACAGCTTTTTTACATTTGCTTTCCCACATAAAAAGAGAATTGCTGTCCTGGAAGGACTAAGGGGTTTATAAAGTGTCTGTGGTCAGGAAGTGGAAATAAAATTAAAAAGTTAAAAAGTACAACAAATGGACAAATTGAGATTTTTAAGGTGTATTGGATTCTGCTGTGGGCTGGTGATTGATAAATGGTAAAACTAAAAATATATATGCTAAAAATATATGACAGGCAAGAGCTTGAAGAATGTTGTAACATGGTACAGCAAAAAGCCAGACATTAAATAAATATTCCTGCTCCTTATTTAAAGACTGTGGGGATAATGTAGCCAGATATTCCAGTGGAACTGAGATACTCCCTACTCCATCAGTGAAAGGAGGCTGTGAGGGGAGACTTAAACATGCTTAAATCATTAGGGCTGGGTAATAGGCTCTGACTCTCACAAACATTGTAATTGCTGTCAAGTCACAGTTTGTGGATGGTGACTCTTGTCAAACAATCCCATTATCAGTTTTTGAAAGAGCTGGGTTGATAAAGGTAACTCTCACCATGATCCATTGCCTTCTGTCAGCCTTATCTCTCCAGGATGCTGATTGAAAGCCAATGAAGTCAGCATTGTCTGGTTTAATCCATAGTTAATGGATTAAAAACTCATTAACTGATAGATGCCAGAGCACGCTGAACTAATTGCAGCTAATTGTGGGGAATCATCATCCTTCAGAAGTGTTTCCTTGGGATCCCCCAGGCTCTCCCTGGTTCAATGTCATCTTCATTAATGATCAGGGGCAATTATCAAACTGGGAACCCTTGTGGGTGTGACAGATGTGGCAGAGGGGTCAGTGGTGCTGTAGCCAGGTGAGAAATGATCTGTCTGCATCCAGCATGGGCTGCTTCCCACAGAACATGTTTGAAATGTGACAGTGTGGATTAGAAAGCAGGAAAAGTGAGGGTGGGAAGGCCCTGGCAGAGTTTTCCCAGAGAAGCTGGGGCTGCCCCTGGATCCTTGGGAGTGTCCAAGGCCAGGCTGGACAGGGTTAAGGACAACCTGGGATGGTGGAAGTGTCCCTGCCATGGCAGCTTTAAGGTCCCTTCCAACCCAAACCATGCTGGGATTCTCCAGGTGTGATGGTGAATAAACAGCAGTGGCACTGATCCTGCTGGAAGGAAGGGAAATGAGACTTGGCAGTGGAAAATTCCCATTTCCCTTTGTCTCCCTCCTCTCCTCACACTGAGGAGCCCTCACCAGAGGCAGGCCCTGAATGTGGGGCCTTCACAAAGGCAGTGGTAAGCACAGCCTGTCTGGAACAATTTTACTTCAGAGAAAAAATAATAATCCCAATTCAAGGCATGCATAATGTGTTTGTGGAAAAGTCCTAAGCCTGGGCATGTCTCTGAGGCATCTCCTGGTGTTTGAGAACAGCATGTCCTGAACCAGCTCCCTGGGTGCACTCACTGTGGCTTCTCCTGCAATTCAAAAAAGGCCAACTCACTGTTCTCTCCTCTTTTTTTTAACTTTTTCTGATGTTTTATGAAAGAGAAATAGCAGGAATATTTCCCCTCCCTCCATTAGATTTTTGTTGTAAACATAGATAAACTTTAGGGGAATTCCAGTGAAATGGGTTCCACTTGCTGACCTGCTTATCCGTGTTCCAGAGAGAAACTCTGGCACCTCTGCCAGGCCCTCCTGGGCTTTGGCATTCAGGACTTCCCCCTCCAAACCCTTTATTTCCTACATGGGATCTTGTACAGGCGAGACCTGATTTTTTTCTGAAAACTTTTTTTTTTTTTTTTTTTAAAGATTCAAAGTTGACTGTTCTGGTATTTATTTATTTATTGCCCAGGAACTTTGAATGCCTCAATAAAGATTACAAAAGCCAATGATTTCTTATTCACCCTCATTCCTCTGCATCTGCTTCTCATTAAAAGTCTGTCTGGAAGGCTGCCCAGTGAAAAAGGCTGAAAAAATGAGCCTGTAGAATTCCCATAGGATGGAACTAAATGTGGCTGGAATTAGGGAGCTTGCTGCCTTTTGTCCTGGTTAGCAGCAATCCCTTTCCTTGGGCACTTGGAGTGATTATTGATGTTGTTCTCCCAGCCAGGGACTCAGAGCTGGTGCAGCACTTTGGGGGGCTGGGACAGTGGGGTGGTCTCAGTCCCTGCACCCCGGGACCTCTCATTTCCACCAGGAAAGGTGGGAGATGCTGCTGGAGCTGGGAAGAGACTCAGGGCCAGGTTTTGGTGTGTGAAATGAGGGTGCAGAGGGTGCTGTGGGCTCAGAGCAGCAGGTCCTGACCCCACTGTTGGTGTTTTCCAGTCCCTTATATTCCTTGTTCGTGACTGGAGCTTCCCTTATGAGTTCTCCTATGGATCTGATGGTGGTGCCAGGTTTTTGGAGAAGAGGCTGAAGGTATGTTTTGCCTGCTCTTGGTTCTGGGTAGTGGAAGTGTCCCTGCCCATGGCAGGGATGATCTTTAAGGTCCTTTCCACCCTGATCCACTCTGTGATTCCATGGTTTTCCTGCTCAGCTGGGTGGCCTCAGCACTGGAGGTCAGGTGTGAACTGCAGTGCTGGTTATGGTCACACCCAGTGCCTTAAAATCCCAGAGGAGCCATTTGGGGAGGGTGAATTGCCTATAGGAGCCATTTGGGGAGGGGGAATTTCCCACAGGAGGCATTTGGGGAGGGTGAATTTCCTATAGGAGGCATTTTGGGAGGGTGAATTTCCCAGAGGAGCCATTTGGGGAGGGTGAATTTCTCAGAGGAGCCATTTGGGGAGGGTGAATTTCTCAGAGGAGCCATTTTGGGGAGGGTGAATTTCCCACAGGAGCCATTTTGGGGAGGGTGAATTTCCCAGAGGAGCCATTTGGGGAGGGTGAATTTCCCAGAGGAGCCATTTGGGGAGGGTGAATTTCCCATAGGAGGCATTTGGGGAGGGTGAATTTCCTATAGGAGCCATTTGGGGAGGGTGAATTTCCCAGAGGAGGCATTTGGGGAAGGGTGAATTTCCCAGAGGAGGCATTTGGGGAGGGTGAATTTCCTACAGGAGCCATTTGGGGAGGGTGAATTTCCCAGAGGAGCCATTTGGGGAGGGTGAATTTCCCAGAAGAGCCATTTGGGGAGGGTGAATTTCCCACAGGAGCCATTTGGGGAGGGTGAATTTCTTTGCCATGTTCAGGTCTCTGCCCAAGCCCAGCTCCCTGGGACTCTCTGGGAGAGTCCAAAGCCATGGGAGTCAGCAGATTCCCAAGAGACTGGGAATGATGCTTCAGTTAAATTAGGGAGTTGGACAATCAAAATGATGGGCAAGGGCTGCTTGGGATCAGTCAGGAAATGCAGGGTGATCTGGTGGTGGAGAGACCTAATTATGTGTGAGACAAGCAGGGCCCTAGTGGGAAATCCCAAATGTTTTTGTATTCCAGTCATCCATGGACATGTGCATTTCCCAGATGATAATAACATGCTCCAGGGCATGTGGTCAGAGATACTCCAGCTCCTTCTCTTTGTCCTCATGCCTATGGAATCTTCTCCTTTCCCCTCCAGTGTGGAGTATCCTGTGCTGCTGCCAGCTTTATCCCAATATTCCTATCAGAAGGAAACTCAGACTGTGGGAAGCAGATGGGCAGCACAGAGCTCTTCTCTCTGGTGACAGAACCTGAGGGAACAGCTGGAGCTGTGCCAGGGCAGGCTTGGGTTGGATCTCAGGGAAAGCTCTTCCCCCAGAGGGTGCTGGCACTGCCCAGGCTCCCCAGGGAATGGTGACATTCCTGAGGCTGCCAGAGCTGCAGGAGCTGCCAGGGATGCCCAGGCTGGGATTGTTGGGGGGTCTGGGCAGGGCCAGGAGTTCTGGACTCTGCTCCTTGTGGGCACATCCAGCTCAGGATATTCTGTGCTTCCCTGTCTCCACAGGTGTCAGGCAATCAGCACGAGGAGCTGCAGAATGTCAGGAAGCACATCCACTCCTGCTTCACCAAAATCTCCTGCTTCCTCTTACCCCACCCCGGCCTCAAAGTCGCCACCAACCCCAATTTCGATGGCAAACTGAAAGGTACAAAGGCAAAGCTCTGGTTTCTACCCTGATTCCTCAGAAACCCTGGCAGACTGCTTGTTCCTGAAACCCCCAAACTTATTTTCCATGAAAAAACTTCTGGAAGAGCAGTTGGATCCTCCTCCCAAGTGCTGTTCACACCCCCTTCTGCTTCTCCCCAGTGCAGCAGACAAAATGTGGAGGGAGAAAAGGTGTGGGAGGCTGAAAGAGCTGAGAGTACTGGCAAAACCCAGTGATAGGAAAACTGGGAAGGGCAGGGATGAGAGTGGATGTTTGTGGATGTGGTGTTGAAGCTGCAGTAAATTCCTGTGCCTCACCTGCACAGGCAGAGCCTGCTTGCTGCAGGGCTGCTGCTTCTGGTGGGTGGAAGGCTGCAAGCTCTCAGAACAGTTATTTCCCTTTGAAAAGCTTTCCAGGGAATATTTAATCTGCCTGATTTATCTGATCAGTGGTTTCCCTACAGGGCAGGCTTGGTTCAGCAGGTTCAGAAAAAAAGAGAGAAGGAGAAAAGAGCTGTGGTGAGATTCTCCACCCCAAAAGGAGCCACGTGCTGGGGATATTTTTAGGTGTTTGTTGTGAACTCCTCACCAGCGTGGCTGGTTCCAGGCTGCTGCAATCTTAGCAATAAAGTGGACCATTAACTACTTAAAATAGCAGGCAAAGATGGGAGTTTTCCCCTGGTTTTGTCTGGCTCAGACTTGCTCTGCTGGCAAGCTCTGTGCAGAGCAGGAGGGAGATGTGCTGGTGGAAAATGAGCTGAGGCCTGGAACTCCCCCTTAATCTCAGGTGCTGAGGAGTGAGGAACAATTGCTGTGTGCAGACAGGAGCTGTCAGCAGCTTCTTGACACAATTTTCTTGTTGCCTCAGAGCTCTACTCAGCTTTTTGTGCTCTGATGGAAGAAATGTGGGGGATTTTCCCTGCTTTCCATACCTTCCAAATTCCTGGCTGTTGCATTGGTGTTTTTTCTGCCTTCAGTCCTATACAGTTGAATTTAAGGGAACCACCAGAAATCCCACCCTGTGCATCCCTGAGAGCTTTGTCCAAATCCTCCTGGAGCTCTGGGCAGCCTTGGGGTTGTGGCCATTCCCTGTAGAGCCTGTTCCTTCCACCCTCTGGGGGAAGAACCTTCCATGGCAGGGGACTGGAACATGGTGGTCTTTAATGTCCTTCCCAACCCAAACTATTCTGGGACTCTGTGATGCCTCTTTTTTTTTTTTTTTTTTTTTCCAGAAATAGATGATGAGTTCATCAAGAACTTGAAGATTTTGATTCCTTGGCTCCTTAGTCCTGAGAACCTGGATGTTAAGGAGATCAATGGAAACCACATCACCTGTCGAGGCCTTGTGGAGTATTTCAAGGTATTTATTTCAGAGAAAGTGGATTTATTCCTCTGGGGAATTCTGCTGAAGGGGAAAGCAGCAGCAGGCAGGGCAGCAGTGACAGTCCTGACTCACTGCAGCAGAGGGCAAACACCTCATGGTCATTGATTTGACCACACAACAAGCCCAGAGAGTGGGAGGAGCTGTTTTCCTCTTTCCCTTTCCTGGAGAACTGAGGGCTAGAGGGGGATAAGCTGAGGGCTGTATTCCAATTGCCTTTGGAAAAAGCTTATTTTTGTTGTCATGGCTACTGGGACATTTCCATGAGAGACATTGGTGAGTAATTCTCACCACCTACTCCCAGGGCTACCTTGGCTCCTTCTCCTGCAGGGAAGGGACAGAGGTAGGTGCAGATCCTTTGGGAGGGACACTGGGAGTGAGGGGAGGAGGAGGGAGAGCCTGCAGGGACTGGCCCAGGCCACCCAAGCAGTGGCATTTTCTGACCAAAGCCATCCTGGGCTGGAGCTTCCTCCTCCTCCCTGCTTCTCAATCCTGTCTGGAGCTGGGTGGGGGTGCTGCTGTTGCTCCTGTGTGCTGCATTCCTCATGATTCCCTTTTCCCTGCTCTTTTCCAGGCCTACATAAAGATCTACCAAGGGGAGGAGCTGCCACACCCCAAATCCATGCTGCAGGTAGGTGTGAGTGGGAGCTGTGGGAATTCCTGCTCTGGAATTGCCATGAATTCCCAGGAATTGGCAGAGGTGCCCAGCACAGTAGCACTGCTGGGACTTTATTCCAAATGCCTCAGTGTAACCAAGGAGCAGCACTTTGGGAAGGGTTTGGCATCAGGAGCCCAACCTGGCTGAGGAATCACAGCTGGGATGGACACAGCCCCAGCCAGCTCAGCTGAATAATGATTCCCTGCAGGTCAGTGACATCCTGGGGGCCACACAGGGAGGTGACACCTGGAAGTGGCTGCCAGAGCCAGCTGGGGGTTGCAGCTGGAGCTGTTATTTGTGGCTGAGCCTTTTATCTCTTTCCTTGGTGGTTCCCACAGCTGAAGCCAAAGTTTTCATAGCTCTGGCTTGAAGGGGAGGAATCCTCTCTTCATGTGTAAATATGGGATGAGCTTATTTGGGATTGGTTGGAGGCTGGGAGAGCCCCTTGGCTGATTCTGGGTGCCACACACATGTCCTGGCTGTGTCCTGGCTGTGGCACTTGCACAGCTTAATTAACCCTGTCCTTCTGCTCCTACATTTCATGTTCCTTTTGCCCTTACAGGCCACAGCAGAAGCCAACAATTTAGCAGCAGTTGCCACTGCCAAAGACACCTACAGCAAGAGGATGGAAGAGGTGGGTGGTGCTGAGTGTGTCCTTCCTGCCCCTTCCTGCCCCTTCCTGCCTCCTGGCTCCCCTGTCACAGATTTATGGAATCCAGAAGGGCTTGGGCTGGAAGGAACCTTAAAGCCCACCCAGTCCCACTCCTGCCATGGGCAGGGACACCTTCCACCATCCCAGGCTGCTCCCAGCCCTGTCCAGCCTGGCCTTGGGCACTGCCAGGGATCCAGGGGCAGCCACAGCTGCTCTGGGCACCTGTGCCAGGGCCTGCCCACCCTCACAGCCAGGAATTCCTTCCCAAACCCTAACCCCTAACCCTAACCCTAATTTCAGATTTCCCTGTGTTAGGAGTGATGTTTCAGGGATGATTTCCCTGTGTCAGCAGTGACATTCCAGGAGTGATTTCTTGTGTCAGGAATGATTTCCCTGTGTCAGAAGTACCATTTCAGGGATGATTCCACTGTTTCAGGAGTGATGTTTTAGGGATGATTTCCCTGTGTCAGAAGTGGTTTCACCATGTCAGGAGTGCCATTTCAGGAGTGATTTTCCTGTGTCAGGAATGATGTTTCAGGGATGATATCCCTGTATCAGCAGTGCCATCTCAGGGATGATTTCTCTGTGTCATCAGTGATATCTCAGGGATGATTTCCCTGTGTCATCAATGACATTTCAGGGATGATTTCCCTCTATCAGCAGTGATTTCTCTGTGTCAGCAGTGACATTTCAGTGATGATTTTCCTGTGCCAGCAGTGATTTCCCCGTGCCAGCAGTGCCATCCCAGCAGTGCCATGTCAGGGATGATTTCCCTGTGCCAGAAGTGATTTCCCCCTATCAGCAGTGATTTCCCTGTATCAGCAGTGGCATCTCAGTGATGATTTCCCCATGTCAGTGATGATTTCCCCATGCCAGCAGTGATATCTCAGGGATGATTTCCCTGTATCAGCAGTGCCATGTCAGTGCTGATTTCCCCATTTCAGGGATGATTTCCCTGTATCAGCAGTGCCATGTCAGTGCTGATTTCCCCATCTCAGTGATGATTTCCCCATGTCAGTGATGATTTCCCCGTGCCAGCAGTGATATCTCAGGAATGATTTCCCTGTATCAGCAGTGCCATGTCAGTGCTGATTTCCCCATCTCAGTGATGATTTCCCTGTGCCAGCAGTGCCATTTCAGTGCTGATTTCCCTATCTCAGTGATGATTTCCCCATGTCAGTGATGATTTCCCTGTGCCAGCAGAGCCATCCCAGCAGTGATGATTTCTCCATGTCAGTGATTTCCCTGTATCAGCAGTGCCATTTCAGTGCTGATGTCCCCATATCAATGCTGATTTCCCCATGTCAGTGATGATTTCCCTGTATCAGCAGTGCCATGTCAGTGCTGATTTCCCCATGTCAGTGCTGATTTCCCCGTGCCAGTGCTGATCTCCCCATGTCAGTGATGATTTCCCCATGTCAGGGATGATTTCCCCATGTCGGTGCTGATTTCCCCGTGCCAGTGCCGATTTCCCCGTGCCAGTGCTGATCTCCCCATGTCAGTGCTGATCTCCCCGTGTCAGTGCTGATCTCCCCGTGCCAGTGCTGGTTTCCCCGTGCCAGTGCTGATCTCCCCGTGCCAGTGCTGATTTCCCCATGTCAGTGCTGATCTCCCCGTGCCAGTGCTGGTTTCCCCGTGCCAGTGCTGATCTCCCCGTGCCAGTGCTGGTTTCCCCGTGCCGGTGCTGGTTTCCCCGTGCCGGCAGAGCCATCCCAGCCGTGCCCTCGCTCCCCGTGTCCCCTGCAGGTGTGCGGGGGGGACAAGCCCTTCCTGGCTCCCAGCGACCTGCAGGCCCGGCACGCGGAGCTCAGGGAGGAGGCGGTGCGGCTGTTCCGGGCCGTGAAGAAGATGGGAGGGGAGGAGTTCAGCCGGCGCTACCTGCAGCAGCTGGAGGCGGAGATCGACGAGCTCTACATCCAGTACATCAAACACAACGACAGCAAGAACATCTTCCACGCCGCCCGCACCCCGGCCACGCTCTTCGTCGTCATCTTCATCACCTACGTGCTGGCCGGCGTCACCGGCTTCATTGGCTTGGACATCATAGCCAGCCTGTGCAACATGATCCTGGGCTTGACACTTATCACACTCTGTACCTGGGCTTATATCAGATACTCTGGGGAGTACAGAGAACTGGGAGCTGTAATAGACCAAGTGGCTGCAGCCTTGTGGGACCAGGTAGGATAAAGAGTTTTTGATTTCAAAAGTCACACAGAAAGTGTCCTCCCTGCACCCCGCTGGGTTTGTTGTGTGTTGAGTTTCCTGGGGGTTTTCCTCCCCCTTTGGAGATGGTTTTGGTTTTTAGGGTTGTTAGATCCAGCTGTTTGTGCTGTGATCACTGCAGGGGCAGCTTTTCAGTTTTAATTGAAGTTTGAATCTGTTCCTTAGAGCTTCCAGATGGGGAGAGGAGGGGCAGAGGAATTGTTGCAGTTGAGTTTGTGGAGTTTGGTGTGAGGGGGAGGTCACAGGGCTGCACAGGTGGGTGAGCAAGGCTGGAGCTGTCCCTGAGCCCCAGTTCCTGTCCAGTGTGGAAAACAAGCTGTGTAGACCTGAGAGAACTCCCAGCAAGCTCTTGTGTTCTGCCTTTTTCTTTCCTCCTTGTCTTACCCATCCCCAGACGGGATTCTGTGGAGCCCTGTGGGGATGGGCAGCTCTGAGGGATGCCCTGGGGAGGATCCTGGTGTGTGTGCATGGCTGTGGCTGCTGAAGAGGAGCAGCCAGGGCCCTCCCCTGCTTCAGGGCAGGGATTTGGGCTCTCCCTGCTTCAGGGCAGGGATTTGGGCTCTCCCAGCCCTGCCAGAGGTTGAGGCCAGATCTTGGCTCTGCCAGTTTTGGCACCAGGCCCTGATTTCCCGCTGCAGCCCTTCCCTGTTCCCACTGCAGAAGAGGGCAAGCCCAGCCCTCAGAGGCTCCCCTGAGCCCTGCTCCCCATCCAGGGGTACAATCCATGTATCCAGAGAGCCCAAAGGCTGCAGGGCCCTCCTGCTCTTGCCACAGCAGAGCTGCAGGAGCTGATCCCTAGGAGCCATCCCAGCTCTGATTTCTGGCAGGAAGGGCCCTTCTCCTTCCCTGCTTTTCCTCCACCAGAGAGGTTTCCATGGAGAGCAAACACATTTCTTTCCCTGCTTCCCTGTGCTGCTGCAGCTTTGGGGTAAAGAGAGGCAGCACTGAGTGCTGTTCCTCCATGCCAGAGCTGGGCAGGTGCTGCTGTCCCAGCTGGGTTCATCCTGTCCCAGCACAGCCCCTGCCATGTCCCTTTGCCCAGGGACACTGCCCTGGAGCCTTTGGGATGTGCTGGAATATTCCATCCCATCCCAGTGCAGGGATCAGTGGGGGCTCAGCAGGAAGGTGCTGCCCTTGCACCACGTCCAGCTGGGGGAGAATAAACAGGGCAGAGTTCCTGGAGCTGCTCCTGGCTCCCACGGGCCCTGTGGCTTTCCAAGCAGAGGGAAAGTTCTCCCAGGAAGGATTTGTGGCAGAGGGGAGCTGCTGCTGCTGCCTGCCCTGGGAGGGGTGGCCAGTTTGGGCTGAGCACCCCAGGGATGAGCTGCCATGGACACTGAGATCCACAGAGCTTTTCTCTCTCTTTCTGTCTCCCCTTTGCCCCTGCCTCTCCCAGGGAAGCACCAATGAGGTAAGTGGCTCTTGCTCCCTGCATGCTGCCAGGCCCTGGGCTCCTGGGAAAAGCATCCTGGCCCCAAAAGCACCTTTGGGCTGCTGGGCAATGGCAGCCACAGGGCTCTGGGTGCCCTGGCTGGCCCTGGCTCTTCTCTGGGCTGCCTGGGGAGGGCTGTGGGTGTGGGCACTGCACTGCAGGAGCAGGTGGGACAGAGATTTGGGTGGGGAGTGTCAGGATGTGATTGGGATCTTCATCTTGGTCCCATCAGCTCTGTTTGGGGGTTTTCCTGTTGTGCCAGGAGGGCAGATCCAGACCCAAGCCCCAGATTGTTCTGGTGCAGGCAGGGACAGCTGGGGAGCCCCCATGCCTGGCCAGGCCTCTCAGTGCTGCTGGAATCGCTGTGGGTTTTGTTTTTTTGGGAAAAACCAGCCCATGTTGGATTGAGCTGAGTGCAGAGCCCAGAGTTCATCCATCCCTGGGGCACAGGGAATGCAATCCTGCAATCCCAGCATGGCAGGGAGCTGCTCTGAGGGGAAATGCTCCCTGGCCAGGCCTCCAGGAACAGCAAAACCTGGATGGGAGAGGGAGCTGCTCACTCAGGTGAGACCCTGAGAGCAGCAGGGGAGGATGTGGAGCTGCTGAACAGAGACAGAGGAGCCACAGAGCTGCTCCAAGGCTGGAGCCAGGCTGGGAGAGCTGGGAATGCTCCCCTGGAGAGGAGAAGGCTCCAGGGAGAGCTCAGAGCCCCTGGCAGGGCCTGAAGGGGCTCCAGGAGAGCTGGAGAGGGACTGGGGACAAGGGATGGAGGGACAGGAGGCAGGGAATGGCTCCCAGTGCCAGAGGGCAGGGATGGGTGGGAGATTGGGAATTGGGAATTCCTGGCTGGGCTGGGATTGCCAGAGCAGCTGGGGCTGCCCCTGGATCCCAAGGCCAGGCTGGACACTGGGGCCTGGGGCAGCCAAACGTGTCCCTGCTCATTCCAGGGGCATTGGAACTAAATTTGGGGTTTTAGGGTTCCCTTCCAAGCCAGTCCATTCTGGGATTCTGGTTTATGATCACAGCAGCTCTTTGGGTGTGCCCAGCTCAGCTCCCTGTGCTCCTCCTGCCCAGCCCTGCAGGATCCCAGTGGGAGCTTCTGGAATGTTCCTTGGGCAGAGCCTCAGCCAGGATCTGATTAAACCAAAGAAAGCCAAATTTCCTGCACGTGGGCATTTTATTTATTGCAGCTCTGGATCCCAGTGCCTGCCCAGGCTGGCCCAGGTTGGCACCAGACATTTCCACGTTTTCTGTGTCCCCAGAGCCCCCAGTTCCAGCTGGCAGTGCCACCTCCTGAGCCCCTGAGTGCTGGGGCAGTTCCTTTAGAGGAAATTCAGGCTGTTAAATCCATCCCATCCCTCATCCCTGCCAGCAGCCAGCGTGGCCCAAGGGTACCTCAGGGGTGCCAAGAGGCAGAACACAGGATTTGCTGTGGGTGAGGTGTTGAACAAACCCTGCCATGTAAAAATGAGCCCTGTGGGACTGGTTTGGCATCACAAAAGCCCCTAAAACAGCACAAAATGCTGCAAGGGGGCCTGGATGGGGCTTTTGAAGGTGAATTTCCCAGAAAGAGAAGCAGAGAAGCTGTGTGAATTCTCTTCTGCCTGTCCCCTCTGTTCCCAAACCATCCCAAACCACCCCTTCTGTCCCCAAAAGCCCATTTGGGATGGGATCAGCATCCTCTTGGACACCTCTGGAGGCATCTCATCCTCACCCTCCTCCTCCTCACTGCTCCTTCAGCCTCTCCTGCTCCATTCACCCCCTGAGCACACAGGAACTCATCGCCCTCTCAGTGTGTGGGGTCCTGGTGCCCCTTCCCACCCCTTCCAGAGCTGATCCTGGTTTGCCAGCAGTCCCAGCAGGAGCTGATGGGATTTGGGTTGGTTTATTCCACCCCAAGTTTATTAAAATGGCAGTGTCAGAGCTGTGAGAGTTGGTGACACCAGGTGCTGAGCTGTGTCCTGGCAGCTCCTGCTGTTTGCTGTGGGATGGAGGTGGGGAAGAGGCAGGGAGGGACACGAGGGTGTCACCCACCTGTGGGCTCAGAGCCTCTCCCAGCTCTGTGGGTGCTGTGCTCTCAATTCCCTGTGGGCACTGCAGCCCCACGGCTGCTCCTGCCTGTTCTGAGCCTGGCCTGGCTCCAGGACAAACAGAAAATGGTAAAATCAGAAAGAAAAACCCCAAACCATCTGCAGGAAAACGATGGGGACAGGGACCTGTGCCACCCCCAGCCCTCGGGCTGAGGCAGTGACGGAGCTGCCTGGGGGGGAAGCAAAGGCTGAGGCTGCAGGAACCAAAACAGGGACAAACAACCCCAAATGCCTCACTCTGCTCCAAATGAAGCATTGATACAGCTCAGGGGGCTTGAGGTGCTTGGAAAATTGGAATTGTGGAGTCACAGAATTCCCTGAGCTGGAAGGGACCCCCAGGGATCATCCAGTGCAGCCCCTGCCCTGCCCAGAGCCCCAACACTCCCACCCTGGGCATCCCTGGCAGCTCCTGCAGCCCTGGGGCCGTGCCCATTCCCTGGGGAGCCTGGGCAGTGCCAGCACCCTCTGGGGGAGGAACCTTTCCTGAAATCCAACCCAAACCTGCCCTGGCACAGCTCCAGCTGTTCCTCAGGCCCTGAACCCGGAGCTGGAGCCCTCTGGGTGTGCTGGGCACTTGATCCAACTGCGCTGGTGCACAGAACGCACGGGGCTGGGATGGACCAGGATCCCTGGGATTGGGATTCCCTGGGATTGGGATTCCCCGGGTTTGGGATTCCCCGGGTTTGGGATTCCATGGGTTTGGGGATTCCATGGGACTGGGATTCCCTGGGTTTGGGATTCCCCGGGTTTGGGATTCCATGTGTTTGGGATTCTCTGGGATTGGGATTCCTCAGATTTGGGATTCCCTGGGTTTGGGATTCCCTCAGATCAGAATTCCCTGGGATTGGAACTTCCTGGGATAGGGGTTCCCCAGTTTGGGATTCCCTGGGTTTGGGATTCTCTGGGATCAGAATTCCCTGGGATTGGGATTCCCCGGGTTTGGGATTCCCTGGGATTTGGATTCTGTAGGTTTGGGATTCTCGGAGTTTGGGATTCTCTGGGTTTGGGATCTGGGATTGGATTCCCTGGGATCAGAATTCCCTGGGTTTGGGATTCTCTGGGTTTGGGGTTCCCTGGGTTCAGGATTCCCTGGGATCGGGGTTCCCTAGGTCTGGGATTCCTCGGGTTTGGGATTCCCTGGAATTTGGATTCCCTGGGATCAGAATTCCCCGGGTTTGGGATTCTCTGGGTTTGGGATTCTCTGGGTTTGGGATTCCCCAGGTTTGGGATTCCCTAGGTCTGGGATTCCCTGGGTTCGAGATTCCCTGGGACCAGAATTCCCTAGGTCTGGGATTCCCGATTCCCCGGGTTTGGGATTCTCTGGGTTTGGGATTCTCTGGGTTTGGGGTTCCCTGGGTTCAGGATTCCCCGGGTTCAGGATCCCCTGGGATCAGGATTCCCTGGGTCTGGGATTCCCAGGGTTCAGGATCCCCTGGGATCAGGGTTCCCGGGACTGGCTCCGGGATTGCCCTGCGGGAAGGGCCGCTCAGAGCCGTGTTTCCCGCAGGCCTTGTACAAGCTGTACAGCGCGGCCGCCACGCACAGACACCTGTACCAGCACGCCTTCCCCGCGCCCCGGCCCGAGCCCGGCCCGGCCTCCGACAGGAAGCAGCTCTAGGGGCGCCCGGGCCCGGCCGTGCCGGTGCCGCTCCCGCCCGGCCGCGGCTCCCCCGGCATCGCCGCGCTCCGCCCGTGTCCGTCCCGAGCCCGCCGGGAGCGGGGCAGCGGCGCCGCGGGCAGCGCCAGCATGGATGGCCCCGGCCCCGGCCCTGTGTACAGAGGGCGCTGCCGCAGCCCGGAGCTTCGCTCTGCCATCGCCAGCGACTCCCAGCTCATTTATGAAGCCTTATTTCCCCCTTCTTAATTAGTCACCACCGAGGAAACGATAATTTACGTGAAACCGCAACTAAAATGGCCGAAGCTTGTCCAAAAGGCAGTTTATTTCAGGTACTTGAAGAAGTTATAACATGTAACCACGTTTGTTTCCTTCGTTTAACCGTTTAATTACATGAACATAATGAAAGTGTTAACTTGCTTTATCAGACACCGTTAAGGGCACTTTGCTATGGTCTGTTAAGGGTGCTGTGAGGAACCGTTTCTGTTTGTCTGCACAAAGTGTCACTTTGTAGCTGTTCTGGAGGAAGTTTCTCTGTGTTTCTGTACATATTTATCCACGATAGTGCATAGGACGTGTGGTACAGTTCTATTCTTTTATTGTCAGAACTATTAAAGTTTGCTTTTGGTTCCTAAGAAGTTGGTTCTACAGTGAAATTATTTATTATCTAAGCAAGAGCTTCTCCCCTGGGGTTTTTCACACGTTTGGTTTGATTTGGGATGTCAGGGTTGGTGTTTTGAGGGTCATTTATGGTGATTCATCCAGACAGACCCAGAGCTTGGTGCCACCAAGAGCTTCCATCACCTCAAGCCCATGGGGCTTTTCCTGCTGGTAAGAATGGTTTATCTGATGTTCTGAAAGGCCACAAATCAGTCACACAAACCCTTCATTCATCGAACAAAATGATTTTTATTGAATTCGTAGGATTTACAAGAAATGTACTTTTTTTTGTCTGCAGTGTTTATTGCACTGAAAAGAACCCATAAATAACATACCAGGACAATTAATGAACCAAATGAAATTACTGGAGAGGGTAACTGGACAATTAAAGATTTCCCCAAGTGAGGAGCTTTAACACAAAAGCTCATTTAAAAAAACCCAGTAATTGCTGTTACATCCCTGATTTTCCCCCTGGGGTGGCACAGTGGGTCAGACAACGCTACTGCCTTTCCACTGGAGCGGGTCAGGTTTTGGGAAATGCAGGATCAAAGCCACTCTGCTTAGAGATCTTGGTCTTTGGGAAGGTACAAGCGTCCCCCTCTGAGTAACCTGTGTGGAAATGAGGAGTGAGGCTGCAGTACTAATGAGCTAAAGTAAAAAATAAGGCAAGGCAGGCTTCGCCTGGGCGAAGCGCTGGGGTCCGGAGGGTGAGATCAGCTCCTGGTGGGAGTGACCAGGCCGGGGCTGGTTCTGTACATTAAAGCTGTAAACAAAGAGCAGAGCTCTCAGGAGAGGGTCCCAACCCCCAGGGAACGCCCTGAGCGAGGCATCTGCATCTGGACAAGGTTTGGAAGGCAGGACCTGACATCTGCATCTACTGCCCTTCAAAAACACACAGCCAGCTTTTAATACTGCAGCTGACTGCAGGGAAGGGCTGGAGCATCAGGGACACGGAACTTGCTGGTTTCTCAGGATAACAAACTCAAACTACTCCCGGCGCGGCCAAAAGAGATTAACAAACAATTTCCACTTTTTATAAACAACACATAATACATGTAGAAAAATATTCAAGAGGATAATAATAACAAAGGTGCAACGTCAACAAAAATAAGCTGCCTTTTCAACCAGAAGCACTTTTCCTTGGAGAGCTGCTGTGGTGTGGGCAGGGAGCTCAGTAGTTGGCGCTGTGCTGCTGCTGCTGCTGCTGGTACCACTGCTGCCGCTGCTGGCGCTGCTCCAGCTCCCCCAGCAGCGCCTGCCTGAAGGCCTCGTAGAGCTTCACGATGCGCTCCAGCTCCTTCATGAACAGCAGCTTCAGCATGCCCTGGTACGTGTCCAGGTCAGCCAGCTGGAACAGCTCCCACTTCAGGATGTGGTCGTACCTGGGGGAGACACAGGGATTGCTTAAAGATATGGATAATAATGTGAAAAATGCCAGTGGCTTGGTTTGAAACTTTTCAAAGTTGAATAGGAATAAAATGGTTATAAAAACAGTAATATAATTGGAGTAATAATGATTTGGACAATTTGGATTAGGACAATATGAGACAATAGAAACAAAGAGTTATGGACACTCTGGGTACCTTTTCAGGGCAAAATAAGCCCAAAAAAGGCCCCACGTTAGCAGAGGATTAACCCTTAAAAACAACAGCCTGTTGCATATTCATACAGCTCATCCATGATGCAGAAATTCCATCCAAACACAGGATTCTGTCTGGGCAGTGTCAGCTTCTTCCTCTGAATGCTGACAGCATCTTTGAGGCAGGAGAAGTTCATTTCTCCTGATAATGGAGCAATAAATTCTCTTTCTCTGGAAGATTCAGGTGTCCTGTGGCTGCTGTCTCACTGCGAGTCCTTTCTTTAAAAAAGTATCCTACATAGCATAGTTTCTATTTTAACATTTTGTTATAACCTAAAACTATATTTAACACACTACTTAAGAGAATTAATACAGCATCACTTTCTAACACAACACATACAATATTCATTTGAATATTTGTGAAAAGCCAATCATAAAATACACATTTTTCACATTTGTGGTGGTGTTCACAGGGGTCCCAGGGCGAGGGAAGAGATGAGAATCTTGACTCCATGTTTCATTTCATTTTATGATATATAAGAAAATGATATATTAAATATAAACTATACTAAAATAGAAGAAAGTATTTCATCAGAAGGCTTGAAAGGAATAAAAAGCAATGATAATAAAATCTTGTGACTGACCAGAGAGCCCAAGCCAGCTGACTGTGATTGGCCATTAATTAGAAACAACCACAGAGACCAATCCCAGGTGCCCCTGTTGCATCCCACAGCAGCAGATAATCATTGGTTACATTTCATTTCTGAGGCCTCTCAGCTTCTCAGGAGAAAAGATCCTAAGGAAAGGATTTTTCATAAAATGTGTCTGTGACAGGTACTGATCTAGTGCTGATATCCAACTGTGAGGGACAAAACCTCTCTAACAGTTTAAAGTTTAACAGTGTGTGTTTATTGTGGGATAGCTCCCAAACACACACCACAATTTACAGGTGATTCCAGAGCTCTTTTATCTGTACAAATATTGAGTATCCAAAATACAAATACACATTCATAACTTTGGTACATCCCATTTCCAATATGGATATTGATCTAGTACCGATATCCAACTGTGGGGGACAAAAACTCTCTAACAGTTTAAAGTTAGAAAGTGTGTGTTTATTGTGGGATAGCTCCCAAATACACACCACAATTTACAGGTGATCACAGAGCCCTTTTATCTATTAGTATATAAGAGTATATAAGAGTACCTATAAGAGTATTGAATACCCAAAATACAAATCCATATTCATAACTTTGGTACATCCCATTCCCTGCCCCATATGGTAATTAGTTCAAAAGCCATTAAGCATGGTAATTAGTTCAAAAGCCATTAAGCATGCTCAGTTTGTTCCTTGATGTGGGTCCATGGTCCCTTTCATGGGAAGGGGTCCCAAAATGAGGAAGTAAATGAAGTCTTCCTCGTTCTGACCTTGCTGCCTTTTCAATGCAGATCTGACAAATGAACCCTTGGTAGAACTCCCATTCCCATCTTCAATTGGGTTCAGAACAGAGGAGGCCACAATTGTCTCATGTTCCTAAAAGCCATTTATCAGTTTCTAAGTTCTATATTCTATAAAAGCCATTTATCAGTTTCTATATTCTATATTCTATAAAAGCCATTTATCAGTTTCTATATTCTTCATTATAAACCCAGCTCACCAAACATTGTGTTGACAAGCAATCAATTATTAGTTAACTACTAACTCTTAACTTCATCAAGGCCTTGTATTGAATTTATTTTAATTAACTCTAATAAAGCTTATCTCTAACTAAAATCTTAGCTCCTCTAAAATCTCTAAATTCTATAAGTTTGTGTCTCAACAGGGTCTCTCCAGGATGGCTGGAATGAGATCCCTTCATGGGACTGAGCCCTAATGGTGGGGCTGTGTTTGGGAATGGGCTGGGCTAACATCACTGCAGGAGCCACAAACTCTCCCGTGTCCCCTCAGAAAGGAAATAAGCCCAGAACTTTCCCTCCTCAATGAGGTGAAAAGAGACCTCATAGGACCTGGGGGGCTTCACCTCAAACTTAAGGATGGCTAATGGGACAGAAGCCAAAAATCCTGCCTGGGCAATTTACCAGAAAAAGAAGAGAACAAAAAACCAAATCATTTCTGTGAGGTGTTTTACCAGGGGCAAGGACCTCCTACACCTGGCTCGATTTTTCTGTTTGTTATTTTGCCTTTTAAAATAAGGCAAAAATTTTATATAAAAAAATAAATTAAAATTTATTTAAATAAAATACTTTCTTCTATTTTAGTATAGTTTATATTTCATATATCATTTTCTTTTAATAAAATATATATCATAAAATGAAATGAAACATGGAGTCAAGATTCTCATGTGTGTTTGGGAGTTATCCCACAATGTTTTGTTAATATTAAATTAACAAATTCAATTATTAAATTTTATTTCATAAATATTAATATTAATAAAAATATTATTAATTTATTTAATGATAGAAATTTATTTAAACCTTCTTCATAAGGTTAAAACCTTATTAAAACCTTTTTAATCAAAGGTTTATTAAAACCTTTCTGTTTCCAGCAGTGCAACAGAAGCCATGCTGCTGATTTTTATGCCTGCAGGGGCAGCTGGGCTGTCTTGGGAGTGTTTCAGACCCTGAACCTTGTGGGACCTGGCCCAAGGAGCTCCTGTGGCACATCACAGCCCCTGCAGGGACACAGGGGATGCCCTGGAGTGACCAGAACCAACCAGCACAGCAAACACAGCTGGGAGAGCTGGGAATGCTCATCTGGAGAGGGACTGGGGACAAGGCCTGGAGGGACAGGAGCCAGGGAATGGCTTCAGCTGGGTTAGATGGGACACTGGGAACTGGGAATTCCTGGCTGGGCTGGAATTGCCAGAGCAGCTGTGGCTGCCCCTGGATCCCTGGCAGTGCCCAAGGCCAGGCTGGACAGGGCTGGGAGCAGCCTGGGATGGGTGAGATGGGATGGTTTTCAATTCCCTTCCACACCAAAGCACCCTGGCATTCCATGGAAATGCATTCTGGAAGCACTGAACAGCAATTCCATCCCAAGCACCTGGAATATTGACTGGAAAGCAGCTGTTCAATCCAAGTCACACAGAAAAATGAATTCATGAACGACTTCAGCAGCTCAGGTCCCTCCCAAGGATGGGGCAGTGTCCCCAGTCCAGAGCAATGAGTGTTCTTGGCTGCTCAACCTCTCCAATTAACCCCTCCTGGTTAATTAGCAGCGATAATCAGCAGTGGGTATTGAATGCAAACCCTGCTGTGCTTCCAGCCTCACTGCCCTCCCCTCCCTTCCTGCTTCTCCCTCACACAGCCCACCCAAAATGGATTTCCTGAGCTTGGAAATGGGGAGCTGGCTGCTCTGCCCACCCAGAACAGGAGGGGCTCGTGAATCATGGAGACACTTGGAAAAATGGAGATATTTGGGATAATGGAGATATTTGGAATAATGGAGATTTTTGGAATAATTGGAGACATTTAGAAAAATGGAGACATTTGGAATAATGGAGACATTTGGAATAATGGAGATTTTTGGAATAATGGAGATTTTTGGAATAATGGAGTTATATGGAATAATGGAGATATTTGGAATAATGGAGTTATTTGTAATAATGGAGATATTTGGAATGGTGGAGATTTTTGGAATAATGGAGTTATATGGAATAATGGAGATATTTGCAATAATGGAGATCTTTGGAATAATGGAGACATTTGGAATGGTGGAGATATTTGGAATAATGGAGATCTTTGGAATAATGGAGATCTTTGGAATAACAGAGATATTTGGAATAATGGAGATATTTGGAATAATGGAGATCTTTGGAATAATAGAGATCTTTGGAATAATAGAGATATTTGGAATAATGGAGATCTTTGGAATAATGGAGATATTTGGAATAATGGAGACATTTGGAATAATGGAGATCTTTGGAATAATAGAGATCTTTGGAATAATGGAGATCTTTGGAATGATGGAGATCTTTGGAATAATGGAGATTTTTGGAATGATGGAGATCTTTGGAATAATGGAGATTTTTGGAATGATGGAGATATTTGGAATGATGGAGATCTTTGATGCAGCTGAGGCACAGGAGGAGCTGGATTCACCTGGCTGGAGGCTGAGGCTGGAGTATCAGTGGCTTTATGGAAATAAACTGCATTCCCCACTGAAAGTCACATTCCAGAGGTATCACAGAAGCACCAGGATGTGCAGGTGACTTCCAAAGATGCTCTGAGGAATTTTAAGAATTTAATTAAATCTTATCACAGCCTCTGTGTTAAAGTTATCCCTGATTCTGACAGGGTTGCACTGCTAAAATCTTTGATTTTTTTTTCCCAAAAAAAGGAGGAATAACCAAGTGCAGCTGTTTGAGTTGGAGCTGTGTGTTGACAAGGAGGGCTGAAGTTCTCAGGCACTTGTGTGAAGAACTTTGTGTTCCTGGCTACCAGCAAACAGACTGAGCAGCAGAAATGAACAATCTGGATTAACAGTTTAACAATTACAGTGGATTTGGTGTGTGTTACCAATGAACTGTTAATTAGGGGACCCCTCTGGATTGCTGAGCTCACAAGGACAACACCTTTCCCTCCTTCTCCCTTCCCGCTCAGCAGGAGCCTCCCTGCCCTCACAGGAAGGAATTTTTTCCTATAAACAAAGATTATTTTGGTTAACACCTCCTGGACTCTCTGTCAGGCTTTTTCTAACCCTAATTTTTATGCTCTAGAGGAATTTGTTACAACAAAATCTATATATTCTTATTTTTTCCATAATTATCTACTCCTCTAAACAAAAACAAACAAAAAAACCCCTCAGCTAAATCAATTTACAGAGCCAGGGGTAAGTAACAAATCATGACAAAATAAAACCAATTATTTCACTGCAAAACTGTGCTGATAATTAAAAATTTAAAAATTTGTCTCAGCCTACTTGCTCTAAAGAAATCCCTGATGAATTGTTTCACTTGTCTTATGTTTGTTTCTCAAGTTTCAAGAAAATACCCAAAATAATCCACACAACACAGGCTGAGCTATTTAAATTCACATTGTCTGGATGTGCCCAAGACCTCAATAAAGGAATGGATCTGCAGCCAAAACCTGGAAGGATTTCTAGGATACAAATCCTGCAGGCTACAGGAACTGAGTGTGGAGCCTCAGTGTGCTGGGGCTTTTAGGGCAATTTAAATTTTATGGGCTGCTGGCAAAGCCAGCAGTCACAAGAAAGAATAAAACTCATTCAAATTGTACTCACTAGGAGCAGGTAATAAAAAAAAGGAATTTTTTTAGTGGAAGTCACTGAACACCACAGCTTGAATTTGCAGTTACAGGCTGTCCTCACTGCTGGAAAACTGAATTTCTCCATATTCTCCTTATGAACAGCACATGATTTAATAATTATTACAGCACATTTATTGCTTTCTATTCAGTGTTACTGCTCTGCAGAGCTGCACCCATTAGAAAATCTCATTTCTTGATGCTGACTCAAACCTTTTTTTGGAGGAGATTCTCCCTGTTCCTGCAGCAGTTTTTTTTGACAAAATGACTTTTTATTAGCTTTTAGTTTTTAATTCAATTTCTTGAACAGGAATATAGAAATAGAAATATAGGAATACAGATGTCAGCCAGCATTTGGCCTAAAGGGGCTCCAAAGGAGCTGGAAAGGGACTTTGGACCAGGGATGGAGGGAAGGACAAGGGGACTCAGGATGGTGTGAATGAGATCATTTTATGGGACTGACCCCAAAGGCTGGGGGTTGTGCTTGGAAATGGGCTTTCACAAATGGCTTTCAGCTGCAAAAAGGTACATTTAGGTTGGATATTAGGAAGAAATGGTTCTCTGTGAGGGAGGGGAAGCCTTGGTACAGATCCCCAGAGCAGCTGGGGCTGCCCCTGGATCCCTGAAGTGTCCCAGGCCAGGCTGGACAGGGCTTGGAGCTCCCTGGGATGGTGGAAGTGTCCCTGCCCATGGCAAGGGTGGAACTGGATGATTTTTAAGTTCCTTCCAACCCAAACAATTTCATGATTCTGTGATTAAAAACTCTTAAAGGTGAAGGAAAAGCTGTGCTGTTTAAAAAGAACTAAAAGAGACATGAGGAAGTTCCACCCTAGGAATGTTTCACATATTTTCTGAGCACGTGGTACCGCTCTTGTAAATACTCTGAAAGCAAAACACATCCTTCACCCTGTGACAGAGCTTTCTGCCAGTTGTGGGAGCTGCACAAAGTGATGCCTGAAAGAAAGCAAATTAATGGGATAAACATTTGGTACAACTCCCTCATGCTGTCAACCTCAGCCTGAAAACCAAATACAGCACAAGCTCTGCTGTCAGACACAGAAATTCAATTTTTGTTTTTCATTTGCAGAGTGAAAAGAAGAAGAAGAAAAAAGGCAGAATCTCACTTGACAGGAGCCCTGGCATAGACCTGCAGCCAGTCAGGGATCTCAGCACTGTGGTAGGGGTTGGCAGGGACCAGCAGGGCCTGGCTCCTCTCTGGGGGCTGCGGCTGGTAGGACACGGGGGGCGGCTGATCATAACGGGGCACGCTGCAGGGACAGACAGACAGACAGACAGACAGACAGGGTCAGCCAGCGCCCTGCACACCCTGCACGCTCTGCAGGCACCACCCTGACACTGTGCACAGGCTCAGCATCCCTGACATTGTACACAGGCTCAGCATCCCTGACATTGTACACAGGCTCAGCATCCCTGACACTGTGCACAGGCTCAGCATCCCTGACACTGTGCACAGGCTCAGCATCCCTGACATTGTACAGACACACCATTCCTGACACTGTACAGACACACCATTCCTGAACATTGTACACAGGCTCAGCACTCCTGACATTGTACACAGGCTCAGCATTCCTGACACTGTACACAGACACACCATCCCTGACACTGTACACAGGCTCAGCACTCCTGACACTGTACACAGGCTCAGCACTCCTGACACTGTACACAGGCTCAGCATCCCTGACATTGTACACAGACACACCATGCCTGACATTGTACACAGGCTCAGCACTCCTGACATTGTACACAGGCTCAGCACTCCTGACATTGTACACAGACACACCATGCCTGACATTGTACAGACACACCATTCCTGACACTGTACACAGACACACCATGCCTGACATTGTACAGACACACCATTCCTGACACTGTACACAGACACACCATGCCTGACATTGTACAGACACACCATTCCTGACACTGTACACAGACACACCATGCCTGACATTGTACACAGGCTCAGCATCCCTGACACTGTACACAGGCTCACCATTCCTAAGCACCAGACACTGACCCACCATCCCTGACATTGTACACACACTCACCCTTTCTGAACATTATACACACACTCACCATTCCTGAGCATCATACACACACTCACCATTCCTGAGCATTGTACACAAATTCATTCCTGAGCATTATACACAAATTCACCATTCCTGAGCATTGTACACAAATTCCTTCCTGAGCATTATGCACACACTCACCACTGTCAAGGCTGCTGCTGGTGCAACCTCACTGGGGTCTGCACTCAGCAACAGCTGCTGCTATTTTGGTGAAATTCACCTTAGCCCCACTGAAAGCACTGGAGCTGTTTCTAAAATATTTTAAAAGTATTGATTCACACAATCCACAATTTAACATGTCAGAACAGCTGGATTCAGGCAGCAGCTGATCAGAGCTACTCCATTTAAAGATATCCCCTTATAATTATCTTTTGTGCCACAAGGTGAAGAACTTTCTCTTCCTGGGTATCAGCAGAGCAGACTGAGAGCAGAAATCAACAATTTGGATTAACAATGTAGCAATTAACATTGGATTTGGTGCATATTGACAAGTAACAGCTGGATTTGGTGCATATTAACAATTAGCACTGGATTTGGTGTGTATTAACAATTAAGTTAGATTTGGTGTGTATTTATAATTAACTGTTAATTTGGTGTGTATTAACAATTAACATTGGATTTGGTGTGTATCAACAGTTAACTGTTAGATTTGGTGTAGATTAACAATTAACATTGGATTTGGTGTGTATCAACAGTTAACTGTTAGATTTGGTGTATATTGACAATTAACATTGGATTGGGTCTATATTGACAATTAACTGTTAGATTTGGTGTAGATTAACAATTAACATTGGATTGGGTGTATATTGACAATTAACTGTTAGATTTGGTGTAGATTAACAATTAACACTGGGTTTGGTGTGTATTAGTTTTATTTTCCTTTGAAATTCTGAGTAGCTGTAATACCCATTTTCATCCCAGCCAAGACTTAGTTCACATTTCAGATGTCCAGAGCACCTCCAGGCACATCAGACTTTCAGTTTACACCTCAATTCTCAATTCTCACCAACTCTGCAGCTCTCCTGGCAGCTGCAGAGCTGCTCTGTTTGACTGAGCAGCACCATCCTGCTTCTAAACACCAGAAACGAGAGCCAAACCCCGCAAAGCGGCAAAGCCAAAAATAAAGATTTTTTCCCCTGTTTTATGATACAAACCCATCTCCTCCCTGCACTAAACCACCCAGGGAGGGCAGGGAAGGTGGGAGCTCACCTGGGAGCACAGGGGTGCTTGTACTGAGCCCTTTTGTTGATGTGATCCACGTAGTAAACCCCGAATTCCGAGGACTCCACGCGCTCCCAGCCCGGCGGGAGCCCCTCGCGCTCCAGGGGGTGGCTCCAGTGGGTGGTGTTGGTGTTGTGGTCGATGTAATATTTCCTTCCTCTGATAGTCCAGTCCACTGACCAGCCAGGAGGAAGAGGTAAATCTTCAGAACTATGATTTGTTAAGTTTCCTAAAGATGTAGCAGCGACTCTCCCGATGCCTGAAACAAGAGAGATCGGGGTTTAAGGGAGAGATTTACAGAAATTAGGATTTTTGGTAAGGAATTATTACGGCTGCTTCGTTTATCAACAACAAAAAAAAATCAACAAAAACAAACAAACAAACAGTTAAATTTCATATATCACCAAAAAAAACCCCAAAAATTCAGAAATTCAAACTCTCCAGACAAATCAGTGAGTCCTAACAAAGCTTTCCAGGTGCACCAGTCAAGAGCAGCAACAGGACAGGGTAAACAAGAGAGGAGGGACAAGCAGGGTTGGGGTCCAAGAGCTGATTAAATTCCCACCTTTTCCCTGGAATCAGAGCACTTTTGGGATTGATCCAGCACTAGGTTTAAAGGACTGCTCAGCTCAGCAGCTCTTTGAAATGTGGGATTTGTTGTAACACACAGAGAGTTTTTACAGTTTTTAGCAGCTGGAGGGTGAGAGATGCCCACAGAAACAGCTCCTGTCCCATCCCTCCCCAGGACACTTGGGAAGAAATAAAACCAGATGAGCAAGTACAGAAAACTCATAAAAACCACCCCCAGGACACCCAGCCACAAAACCCCAGTGACATAATCAAGAATTCTGCAGGTTTCTTCCCATCCCTGGGAATTTGCTACCTCCTGGATGTGCTGGGCTCCATCCAATTCCCTTTAAAAATTCATTTCAAGGAGTTCCCTCCAGTCCTTCACAGTATCTGGTTTTAATGATAATTCCAATTATCTTTTCATCCCCCAGCCAAATGCATCCATTCAATCCCACTGGCAGGAGTTTGTGTGTAACTGTGTCCCACAGCCAGCAGAAGGGATTTGGGAGCCACTTTTGACACATTTGTAGAAGTCAGAAATCACCCTCCACACACACACACACATACACACACATTTACTGACAGGAATCCACCCCCTGCTCCTTTTCTTTTCAGGAATCACATTTTTGTGGGGTGATTTTTTGAGGCAAGGGAAAGGCAGAATCTCTCCTAAAATGGCAGCCTGAAACCTGGGTGAGCTATATCCTAACAGAATATTTTATAATAATTAAAAAGAAACTTACAGGAAGGCTCCAAAACAACTGGATAAATAAAAAATATAAATTAAAATCCCCCTCACCAACAGCCTCTTTTCAAACTTTGTGCTCAGCCATGAATCTTTTTCCAGCTCTGAGCTGTTTGGCCTGGAAGGATTTCCTCTGCTGTCAGCACTCACCTGTTTGTCAGCATTGGAAAGGGAAGCTGTGTCCATCTTTAATTGGGATTCAACAACCCAGAGCTTAATTCCAGACATCTGGAGCCTTCCTGACCTTTGGAAGGGCTGGGGTAGTGAAGCTGGTTCAGCTCCACAGGCCAGGCACAAAATGAGAACATTTCAGCTTCTTCAGAATGCTGGGGCCAAACAAACCCAGGATTCTCCCCTTTAGGAAGCTCTGGGATGGGATTTCATGGATGTGGAAATTGTGATTGTTCAATCATCACTGCCACGAGAGCTGCACACACAAATTTCACTGGGGGGTAAAAAAATCCCTCCCTATTTTTCTGTTTACTGTTAAAACCTGCACATCCCTGTATTTTTCTTACAGTTCCTCCTCCTTAAATTCTGGCCTCAAATCCACAGATATTTCTTTTTCCTAAAGGTAAGGGTTAATGTGGAAGAGGTGCCATCCTCTGCACTAAAGCTCTCCTGACACATGGATTCTCCCAATGTCGGCTCATTTTTCATTTCCAAGATGCAAAGAACAAAAAGAACAGCAGATCACAAATATTTTATCCATTCCTTCTGCTAATTTAATTTCCTGTATGAAGAAGCAGAGCCAAACCATTAAAATAAACTTGTGCAGATGCAGAAATTACCAGTTTTGAGCAATATTCCATGGACATGAAATCAAAGGCCAGACTTATAAACTGATGG
Source organism: Agelaius phoeniceus (assembly GCF_051311805.1). Lineage (NCBI taxonomy): Eukaryota > Metazoa > Chordata > Aves > Passeriformes > Icteridae > Agelaius > Agelaius phoeniceus. Next base: position 62,337,360 of record NC_135270.1, on the reverse strand, counting down.
TTTGGAACAATCATGTTTTCCCTTCTATCACAGATTATATTGGAATATTATCTCTGCTGAAGTTTGAAGATGTTGATATTCATAGGGCCTTAAAGCCATCAACCACTGTGGCATGAAAATCAACAATTAATACAATTTAGACATTTTTTCCCTATAGAATTATTTTTTTAGGGATCAAAGGAAATTGTCTGTTGGTTTTCCTGATAAACCTCAGATGTTGCTTTGTGGGAGGATGGATACACACATAAGAGAAAAACTCCTCCTATAGTTTTGAAGAGTAAGAGAAGAGCAAAATTAACTTTTATAGATATTTTTATATTTATATATATATATAGACACACCTCTGTAATTTCAACTAAACAACACCTGGAGGAAAGAGTAAATTCCTCTGTGATTTTTTCCAAAGAAGAAAATTCCAAGCCAGCCTAAATCCATGGCCTGCCTTTTCCATGGCAAATTTCCAGGAATGACATTTTCTGCATTTAAATTCCAGGTAAAGTCTGAGCCCCAGAGCATTTTCACAGCAGCCCAAAGCTCCACAGAGGATTTTCCTGCAAGCACCAGGGACATTCCCTGGATTGGGGGCTGGCACCAGATTTATGGATCCCAAACAGAAAAGCTGAACAGTTTTGATACAAAGATTTGGTGTAAAACTTGGGATTTTCCTGGCATGGAGGATGTGATCCCTACCATGAGATAAACTGAGCCTGTCCACTGGAACTCTCAGGGTTTTCTTGCTCACATGCTCTTCCAGCTGGAACAAATAAAAGTTCTCCTTCTTCCTGCTTTCCCAAGAATTCAAGTTAAATTATCCTCTTTTCCCAAGGTCTCCTTTCCCCTGCTCAGGGATGGGCACTCTCTGGAGTGGCACCATCAAATCTCAAGGATGGTCAACAATCCATTTCAATTTATGCATTTGTAAAACCTTTTCAAGCCTCAGCTGGTAATCTGTTTATAATCTTATATTATAATATAATATATTAGATAATGGGCTGTTTTTTGGTTCAGCTGCTGCTTTTAAGGAATATCAACACTGAAACTGAGGCTTTAATTTTCCTTCCACTTTTAAAATGCAGTATCTTCAATTTAAGGTCTTGAATTACCAATGTGAACTTTGAGCAGCACATTCCAATGCACTTTATCAATGCAGAAAGTTCCTTCTCCCAAAAACCCAAATAAAGTCACAAGTGTGAACAGTCTGGAGTGTGTTCTTCACTCAGGGAAGTTGAGTTTAGGAAGGAACAAAGGAGCTGGGAATGATGTCAGTGCTTTCCCAGTAAAAGGGGCTTTGTTCTGAGGGAACCCTGCCTGGAAAGAAATCCAGGCCCTCTGGAGCAAAGATTGCCAGCAAAGGGCAGGTAAAAAACAGAAATCCCAGCACCAGCATAAAGGGCAAAGAGCAAAACCAGAGGAGAAAATTCCACTGGGGTAGAAAATGCAGAGAAATTTCAGAGCCCAGCAACTCCCCACCAGTGACTTCACCCAAATTTCCAAATAAAATTTGGAAACACTTACAAAAATCTTACCAAACCCTATTTGTTTTGAATTAGCCCAATTGTCCTGAGAGCCTTTTTTCAGGATGCCAAAATCCTCTCCCTTGCCCTCATCAGAGCTGGGTGAAGAGCAGGAAGAGAAGATGAACAAACTGTTGAATTTGACAAGAGTAAATAATAATAAAATACCACAAAGCTCCCATAACTCTCCTGTTTCTGCAGGTCCCAGCCTTCCTGAGCCTCTCCAAAGCCTCTGAAGGAACTTCCTGAGCACAAGCACCTCTTTTGTTGGAGGGAATGGGGCGTTCCAAGCAAGCACAAATTCACAAATAGGAAATGACAGGAAGAACTTTGAACACGTCAGGAATTATGCTGCAAAATTCCTGCACAATCAGCACGAAAGAAGAAAAAGGCAGGAACTGCCATTTGTTTAAAAGTGAGACAAGTGTACACCCAGAAAAATAAAAACATGGCTGTTTCAGCTCTAAATGGGTTTCAGGCCATAATTTGTATTCTTTTGCTCTTACATCAAACAAGTTTGCAGATTTTCATGGGTACAACTTAACAGATGAACCAAAAGCAGAGTGGATCCTCTCTGTTAAATTGTGTTTTCTCCTGTGACATCCCAGTGAACTCATCACAATCCACCACCAGCAAGTGCCCTTAGAGAGTTGATTTCAAGCTCAGCAATTTTCATAGACACAGAAGAATGGTTCAGCTTACCGCTCACACAGGTACAAATAACTCTGAGGTCTTGGTTACAAGTTAGTTCCAATCTACACTGTAGGTATAACTTCAACCACAGACCTCCCCAAAACTTTAACCTAGAAGAGAGGAAAGAGATGGCGAGGAAAGACAGGTAAAAGTCTCTTAAGAATTAAAAGTTTGAAAAGGACACTCATAATAATTAAAAAAAAAAAAAAAAAGAAATTAAAATTTTAAGAAATGCCACAGAGGTAGCTAAATGTATAAAATTAGGAGGTATCTCAACTGAAAATATTGGTCAGGAAAATCAGCAGCACTGAGTTGGTAATGAGAAACAAACTGAATGGAAATATGGAAAGGAGGAGATGGCAGAAGTGGAGCACAGGGAGAGAGAAAAGGTGGCTGGAAGGAGAAATGCCATGGAGGGACAGGCAATGCTGAAACACCAACTGCTGCAAAGCCCAGGGCTGCCTCAACACCTGGCTGAGCACTCTGAAGCCTTGATAAGAACATGCTTGCAACTCCTCTCCAAACCCCAGAGAGGAAAATCTCAGTGTTGAATGAGAGCTGAAATGCACAGGCACCTCCTCACTCCAGACTGCTCCCAAACATCACCTCAGTGTGAGCACCATGGAATGCCAGCAAAGCAGGAACACCTCGTGTTCACCAGGCAACACCTCCTGGGGAATCCACCCCAAACACACCAGGACTGAGCAAGGGCACCTCTGAGGGAAAGGGAAGGAGGCAGCATTTACAAACTCCAGCTAAAAACCAGATTTTTCATTTGGAACTGCAGGCATCAGGCAATTCTGGCATCTCAATGAAGAGAAACAACAATGGAGACCAGTAAAGAAAAGTAATTTAGACAAAGACAGTGAAAGCAACAGGCTCTGGAAATGCAAGAAAAAGAAACAAGGAATTACAGAGACATTTGGGGAACTCAAGGAAAACACTGAAGGTGTGAAGGCATGGGATGGTTCAAATAAAAAGAAGCTGAATGGTGAGATGAAGGAAGTAACAAAACCTAAAACTTTCTTATTTTGGGCCACATAATTCTTTAAGAAAAAGGAAACACTTTAGGAGTTCATATGGAGATGGAAAAAAATGGAGGAAAGGGAAACCAGTGGCAAGTGAAAGGCTCACCTGTGTGTGTCCCTACGAGTGCAGGAGATGAAATACTCACCCACCACCAAACCTGTGTAAAACTTGTTCAAAAGATGAAATACTCAACTATGAGAGTCAATGACCAAACCAAGCAAACAGGAGCAGCTCCTTTATGATTTCCAGGGTTAAGGTCAACAAACAGCAGGAAAAAAAATCTATTTAGGAAGAAGATGTTGCAACAATGGAGCAAAGTATGGAGCTCCTCTCACAAATTTGCTCTATGAATCTCCACCTGCAAGGCAGAGCTGCATTTCTGGGGATCTCCTCAGCAGACACAGCTGCTGTTCAGTTCTGAAGGTTAAACTGATGGACAGGTCTGTGAAATCCTCCTCTCCTCCCTCAGACATCCCAGTGCTTGTTCCCTGGCCCAGGGAAATGTTCAATGACTGCTGGAGGAGCAACAACTGCAGAGATGCAGGCTTTGCCCACAAAGTCCAGGCAGACCAGCCATATTCACTTTTAGAAAAATAAAGGAGGATTCAAGTAGCAGGCCTTAAACCTCAGCATTTCAGCATTTCCTGGCTGGCATTTCCACTTTTCATGGAAGTGTTTCTGTGGTGAAGAAAACACGAGGCACTGCCAGGTTCTGATCCCACACACCAGGGCAGCAGCATTAACAACTGATGTTCTTCCTGGCAGGTTTCTTTTTCTAGACAGGGGATTTATTTTATCAGACACTAATTACAATTTTGTTTATAGATTACAGGTGACAATGTATTTCATATTGACAGGTTTTTAAATATTTTTTTTTAAATATTTTAAAATATTTTTTTTAAATATTTCATTATTTACAGGTTTGAAATGTTTGTTTCAAAGTCCTCCTTGGGCATAGTTTTTGTAATATCAGAGTAAAATATTCCAGAAAAGTAATATTTAATGGATTCTTCTTTCTTATGCTGTTTTGTTTTAGGAAACAAAGGCAAGTTCCAGTGAAACTAAGGGGGGAACAGGCATATTTACAAACAAATTTAAAAGCTAAAAGAAAGGAGTCAAGGATTGGGAAGTAAATTTCAACACTAATTAGACACCAATTTGCTAATTACACAAAGCAGTCATTCCTCCCTATGACTATTTATAAGGAATTATTTTAATTATTGAGGTCAAATTCAAACAATGAAATTAAATAAGATGATACTTAAAATTTAATGATAATAACAACAATAATAATAATAATGCTGCAATGTTGTAGTTTAGAGCTGTTGGTTATTCTCTACATCATGAAAAGAGGAGATATCCCCCAGTGAATAAAATTCCTTGCTAGCCAGAACTGTGTAGAGGAGATGTACATATGCCTGGCATTAAAAACCCCAAACTTGTTTGGCCTTAGTCCATTTATTTAAGACAATAATCCTGGTTTCAATCTAGTTTTCCTTTCTGGATACGTGTGAACAAACCCTCAATTCCAATTACCCAGAACTGATGTGTAGAGGAGATGTTCATATGCCTGGCATTAAAAACCCCAAACTTGCTTGGCCTTAGTCCATTTATTTAAGACAATAATCCTGGTTTAAGTCTTATTTTTCCTTTCTGGATATGTGTGAACAAACCCTCAATTCCAATTACCCAGAACTGATGTGTAGAGGAGATGTACACAAACTTTCTTGGCCTAAGTCCATTTATTTAAGAAAATAACCCTGGTTTCAATCTAGTTTTCCTTTCTGGGTATGTGTGAACAAACCCTCAATTCAGATTATCAGCCTTAGAAACCATATGTGAAACCATTAGAAACCAAATTCCAATTACCTGGCATTAGAAACCATACTTGTGAACAAACCCTTGATTCCAATTACCCAAAACTGATGTGTAAAGGAGATGTACACAAAACCTGCTTGACCTTAGTCCATTTATTTAAGAAAATAACCCTGGTTTAAATCTGTTTTTCCTTTCTGGGTATGTGTGAACAAACCCTTGATTCCAATTACCCAAAACTGATGTGTAGAGAAGATGTACACAAAACCTGCTTGACCTTAGTCCATTTATTTGAGACAATAATCCTGGTTTAAATCTGTTTTTCCTTTCTGGGTATGTGTGAACAAACCCTCGATTCCAATTACCCAAAACTGATGTGTAGAGGAGATGTACACAAAACCTGCTTGACCTTAGTCCATTTATTTAAGAAAATAATCCTGGTTTCAAACTGTTTTTCCTTTCTGGATATGTGTGAACAAACCCTCGATTCCAATTACCCAAAACTGATGTGTAGAGGAGATGTACACAAAACCTGCTTGACCTTAGTCCATTTATTTAAGAAAATAATCCTGGTTTCAAACTGTTTTTCCTTTCTGGATATGTGTGAACAAACCCTCAATTCCAATTACCCAAATCCCAGAAATGCCATGAAAAAGCAGCTCCAACACAACCCTGATCATCCAGACTCCCCAAACTCTCAGCAAACCCTATTTTTCCCAAAAGCACGGAGGAATCCTTACCTGAAGTGTGCCTGCCATGATTGTGGGCCATCCTCTGGAACAGATCACTGTTGTGTTCATAATACCTGTAGTCCTCGTGCAGGCGCTCGTTCAGCTGGCGTCTCCTGTGGCCATCGTAGAAGTGATCGCAGTAATAGCCCCGGGCCCCGGCATCGCCGTTCTCCAGCCCGGGGCCGGGCTCGGCCAGGAAGGGCTGCGAGGAGGAGGAGGAGGAGGAGGAGGAGCCGTACTCCCTGGGCACGTCGGCCAGGCTCCTGGCCAGGTAGGAGGGCGCAGACAGTCTGTTGCTTTCTCGCCTCAGGATCTCGTGAGGCGGCCTCTGCACCGGGGTCCGCAGGAAGCTCTGGTTCCTGGAGACGAGGCCATCGGCGCCGCCGGGGGCGTAGGCAGAGGATGAGGAGTCGGGAGGGCAGATGTCCGTGCGCCTGGGAATGGTCGGGCCGTGGCGGATGAAGGAAGGCATCAGATCTGCCAGGGAGCACGGGGAGAAGTGAGAGCCCTGCCTGGGCAGTGATTTACACGCTGAAATTGGGGAAATTCACTTAAGGCGCCTCTAATGTGAAAAATGCGTATTTTATCATTGGCTTTTCACAAACATTCAAATGAATATTATACGTGTTGTGTTAGAAAGTAATGTTGTGTTAATGCTCTTAAGTAGTGTGTTAAATATAGTTAAAATTGAAACTATGCTATGTAGGATACTTTTTTTTCTAAAGAAAGGACTGGCAGTGAGACAGCAGCCACAGGACACCTGAATCTTCCAGAGAAAGAGAATTTATTGCTCCATTATCAGCACAAACGAACTTCTTCCTGTGCTCGGGCAGGAGATGCTGTCAGGATTCAGAGGAAGAAGCTGACACTGCCCAGACAGAATCCTGTGTTGGAATGGAATTTCTGCATCATGGATGAGCTGTATGAATATGCAACAGGCTGTTGTTTTTAAGGGTTAATCCTCTGTTAGTGTGGGGCCTTTTTCGTGGGGCCTTTTTTGGGCTTTTTTCAGGCTCGTGCTACCCAGAAAAGGTACCCGGAGTGTCCATAACTCTTTGTCTCTATTGTCTCATATTGTCCTAATCCAAATTGTCCAAATTATTATTACTCTAATTGTATTACTGTTTTTATAACCATTTTATTACTATTAAACTTTGAAAATTTTAAAAACGTTTGGCGTTTTTCACATCTAACACTTCCAGAAGGGAGGCTGCAGACAGGTGGGGTTGGTCTCTGACAGAACCAGAGGACACAGCCTCAAGCAGCATCAGGGAAGGGACAGGTTGGATATTAGGAAAAAAAAAATTCACCAAAAGAATAATAAAGCACTGGAATGCTCTTCCCAGGGAGGAGGTGGAATCACCATCTCTGGGTGTGTTTAAAAAAGCCTGGCCATGGCACTGGGTGCTATAGTCTGGGTGAGGTGTGAGGGCACAGGATGGACTCAGTGATCTCAGAGGTCTCTTCCAACCTCATCATTCTGTGATTCTGTGATTCTGTGAATTCTGTGAATTCTGTGATTCTGTGATATGCTTGAGTAAATGTGGTGGTAAAGCTGCAGAATGTCCAGGTGCAGCAGAAACCAGCACAGCCCACACCACTGAGCAGTTCTGCCAGTGTAATAAAACTGCAGCTGTAATAAACAAACCAACCCCAAACCCATCAAAAAAACCACACAAGAAAAAAAAACCCAAACCACCCACACTGTGCTGTGGCTAAATCAGTCAGGGTTCGTGTTTCTCTGTGAGAAGGGTCAAGAAAATCCACATATCTTGGCTACTGCTTCTTTGGGAATGTTGTCCTTATAAACTGGGAATGACAAATGTTAATGCCCACAGGAATCCAAGATAGAATTCACACTGCCCCCACTGATCCCAAAGCCACAAAGTTCAGCCAGAAAAAACGATGTCATTCCATATGCATTAAGTCCTCAAATTATCAGGGAGATATTTCACTTTGTCCTTTAGAATTTCACTGCCTCCCTCCAGTATGTGCAACATTCCTCTTCTCCCTCCTTTTACTTTCAACATGATAGAAATAAGTAACTTCCCTCCAGGTAAATCAATACAGATGCTAACTTTCACTCAGAATGAGGTCATTCCTATAATTAATTACCTTTTATTAATAAACTCTTACAACTTACCTTAAAATCTGGTGCACCCTAGAGGGTGTCAGCAATACATTTATTTATTTATTGAGCAAACAAACCCATTTCAATCTCGGGTTATCTTCTAAGACCAACAAACCCAAACCCAAGCACACTTTCAGTGTGTGTTTGTGGTGATGTGCCCAGCCCTAGGAACACAGGGCTGCAGCATCAGAACCACGGGAAGATCCCTGCAGCCCAGGTGACCTCACCACGTTGAGTCACGGATAGGACCTGGGGCATTTTTTATGCAGGGATTTTATGCAACTGCCTGGCGGGACAGTTATCCCATTCCACGGAGCTCGGATGGGGAAAACAAGCGCTCCGTTTGGGAGGGAGCGGGCTCAGGGATCCCCGGAGCCGCGGCCCCGAAGCTCCCCCGTGCCACAGGGACTCCTTCCCTCCCTCCTTCCCTGTGCCAGGCTGCTCCGAGCCCCGGCCAGCCTCACCTTGGAGCTCTTGGCTTCGTTTAAAATCAGCGTCTGCCTGAACCCCGGCCTGCTGAAACTGAGGGACCGGGCACCGAGAAAATCATAAAAACCACAAAAACCGCCGAGTTCGGGCACGCTGAGCGCCCGCTGGAACAAGGCGTGCAGGGCTCCCTTTGAAACTCGGGTTTCCTCTCAGTTTTAACTCCCCTCCGTCATCTCCCAGGGTTCGTAACAGCACCAAACACACATTTACAGGGAGCAATAGTCCTTACACACATTTACAGGGAGAAATAACCCTTACACACACCCACAGGGATAACTCCCCCTCACGCCCCTCACCCCGCCAAGGCCGCGCAGCTCCAGGGCCCGCCGGACCCGCACCGGCCGCACACAAAGGCCTCGGGATCGGCCCCCCCAGCCGGCGTACCCCGGTTCCCCCCGACACTCACTCCGCAGCAGCGGGCTCGTCTCCTTCTTCACGTACTTCCCCTGCACCTCGCCCGGCTTGGAGAGCTCCGTCCGCGTCTTCTTCCGCGACAGCATCCCACCTCCCGGCCCGCTGCCACCGCCCGCATGCCCGGCGCCGCTCCCCGCTCCGCAGGGCGGGGGGGGGGGGGGGGTCCGGCCGCCGCCGGGGGCCGGGCCGGGACCAGGAGCGGGGTTGGGATCGGGATCGGGACCGGGACCGGGCCGGGCCGGGGGTCGCTGAGGGGACGCGGCGGGCGCGCGGGGCGTTGTGGGAAGGCGGCGGCCACCGCCCTCCGGGACGGCCGCGGGGCAGCGCAGGGGAGGGGGCGCGGCCACAGCGCCCCCGCGCGGCGGGGAGGGCGCGGCCCCTCACGGAGCGGCGGGAGCCCGCCAGGACAGAAACCCCTGAGTAACAGAAACCCCAGAATAACAGAAACCCCTGAGTAACAGAAACCCCGGAATGACAGTGACAGAACCCCACAGTGACACAACCATTGAATCGTTGAGGTTGGAAAAGACCTCCGAAATCAGCGAGTCCGAGCTGTGCCCGATCCCCACCTCGTTACCCAGCCCAGAGCACTGATGCCACGTCCAGGCCTTCCTTGGGCACCTCCAGGGATGGGCACTCCTGACAACGTTTTCCGTGGAGAAATTTTCTCAAATATCCCGTTTAAACCTCCCCTGAGGCTGTTCCTTCTTGTCCTGTTCCCTGGAGCAGAGCCCGACCCCCCCGGCTGTGCCCTCCTGGCAGGAGCTGTGCAGAGCCACAAGGGCCCCCTGAGCCTCCTTTGCTCCAGGCTGAGCCCCTGCCCAGCTCCCTCAGGGATTCTGCAGCCCCTGCCCAGCTCCCTCAGGGATTCTGCAGCCCCTGCCCAGCTCCCTCAGGGATTCTGCAGCCCCTGCCCAGCTCCCTCAGGGATTCTGCAGCCCCTGCCCAGCTCCCTCAGGGATTCTGCAGCCCCTGCCCAGCTCCCTCAGGGATTCTCCAGCCCCTGCCCGGCTCACTCAGGGATTCTGCAGCCCCTGCCCAGCTCCCTCAGGGATTCTGCAGACCCTGCCCAGCTCCCTCAGGGATTCTGCAGCCCCTGCCCGGCTCCCTCAGGGATTCTGCAGCCCCTGCCCAGCTCCCTCAGGGATTCTGCAGCCCCTGCCCAGCTCCCTCAGGGATTCTGCAGCCCCTGCCCAGCTCCCTCAGGGATTCTGCAGCCCCTGCCCAGCTCCCTCAGGGATTCTGCAGCCCCTGCCCAGCTCCCTCAGCCTCTCCTGGGGCTCCAGACCCTTCCCAGCTCTGTTCCCTTCCCTGGACATGCTCCAGCCCCTCAGTGTTTCTTGTCATGAGAGGCCCAGGGCTGGACACAGCAGGGCTTGACCATGGAGGATAGAGCAGGGACCCACTGTGCTTCCCTCCATCTTTTCCCATCCCTTGATTCTGTGAAAAGCTTGCAACAAGCACTCAATATTTCCCCTCAATACTTCAATATAAAGGTGAGGAGTAGGGATGCAACTTCAGATGAACATAAGCCAAGGGGTGTTCACTACCTGTCAGGTTTTTACGCTTCAATTTCATACTTTAATAATGCAAGAAGCTACTTTTTCAGAGCTGTCAAACCATCCCTTTCATTATTGTGTATGCCTTTGATACTACTTGAAGTATTTACAACATCCATGGGAAGAGAAGCTGTGGCTGCCCCTGGATCCCTGGAAGTGTCCCAGGCCAGGCTGGACAGGGCTTGGAGCAGCCTGGGATGGTGGAAGGTGTCCCTGCCATGGCAGGGGTGGGACTGGATGGGATTTAGGTGCCTCCCAACTCAAATTACTCTATGATTTTCATGTTGGACAAAAACCAAAAGACACAAGTATGCATTGTACATTAATGTATTTTTTATGCTCATTATAAATAATGTATCAGTTGCTTCATCTCTCAGCTTTACATGATGTTCTAAGGACAATATATTACACCAGAACAAAACAAACTCAATAGAAAAAAAATAATATACATTTGTTTTCCTTTATACACAAGTTGTTTGTCATGAAACGACACTGAACAGAGATTAGACAGGTAAATGATGGAAAACCTGAGTGACAGGGATGGCATTTGCTGGAAGTAAACAAAAGGATTTTACTCTTGATCAATCCAGACTGTTCCCCCTGCTATACCTAACATATAACCTGGCTAAAATAAAAAATGTTAATATCCTTTTTCTTTCCCCAAGCAGAATTCAAACAACTCCATTTTTCCTTGCATTTAAAGTACCACTTGGAGCATGTCCCACCAATGTAGACTTTTAAATCATTCTAAACTGACAAGCAGCACTTCAGCTGCGTGAATTTTGTACACCTCTATTTAACTTGGGGTCTGTCCCCTTCCAAAACCCCCAACCTGAAATGTCTATGTGCCTTTATTTTCACAGTGATTCATAAAGTAAGAGTTGAAAACATTTAAAACACCTTCTGGTGATGAAGTAGTTCATATCTGACATGGCAGGACCTGTTGTAGGAACAAGGCCTAAAAGTTCAGTGATTTTTGACTGCAACAATAACATTAAATACTTTGGTTTTTTTGCCTATTCTGCATAGGAGACACATTCATGCACAAAACACCCCTAATGCTTAATAAATTATGTGTTTCTATGCTTATTTTCAGTAGCCTGGACTTTGTAAAACAGCTGCTTCTCTTGTGAGCTGACACACTGAATTCAGGAGCAATGTGACACCCATCTGGAAGCAGCTCTGCCTTTCTCTGGGATCCCTCCTTTTGGGAAGGGATTGTCCTGAATTGTCCTGTGGCACCCCAGCCACTACAGTACAGGAAGGCAAAAGGCACTTCTGAGAATTAATCCACACAAATCTTCCAGTGAAATTGGAGTTTTTACCAACAGGACGTTTTCCTCCTCCTCCTCCTCTCTCCTGTAGTTAAGTTGTTTTTTTTCTGAAGTTTAGTGAAAGAGAAGTAGAGCAAAGTAGGATAGGGGAGAAAGGGAAAAGCCAAAAGTCCCTTTTCCCTATTTCTGCTTCTCCCTTTTTGGTGCTGTGCTCTAGCAATGTCTGTGTTTGGTTTATAAAAGCCTGGTAACTACCAGGAGATTAGAAGAATTAGTGAAATAGTCCAGCCTTTAAATTGAGCAACATGAAAGTAATTGCACAATAATTTAAGTGAAATATTCATTCCTTCCTTTTAGACTCTGGTCACAGACACAAGTAAATCAAGGTCAAGGTATGAAGTAGTCTTAAAATGTACTAGATATTAATATTTTTTTCCAAATACAGTTCTGAACCTAATTTCTTTTGTTTCCTGGAATTTTGCTAATTTCCAGAGCATGGGTTTAGGGTGTGCTCAGTTCCCACTTTGCCAACACACAGCCCTGGTACCCACGCAGAGATTTATTATCATGTAACTCAGACCACTTGGTGATAAAAGCACCAAGAAATCACTACTTCAGCTTTTCAAACCCTCAGATTTCTATCAATTTAAGACATTTCCAGTTTGTGAAAGTATTTTTGCAGCCTCTGAAAAATCTGTAAATCCTTGAACTTGGGATGACTCGGAGAAAACTCCACTACATGCAATTAGAAGAGCACAGCAGTGAAATAATTTATGAGGACTCCAACATGATGTTATTCCATGATTCTATTTCCATTTCCACTTTGTTGCCTGCACAAAGCAATAGAGGAGGAAAAGGAGGAGGAAAAAGTCACTTTCTAGTGACTAGAGTGTTTCCTGTGTCTAGTTCAGTCCACAAACCCTCCAAAATTGATAAGTAACCCCAGAGGCACAGGAACATCCTCTCAGCCACATCAGTATGCAATAAAATTCATTTTCCATCTGCTCCTGCACAGCTTGCAGGCACTTTCACCCCAGTTTTTGGAGGAATTTTGGCTCCTGACACAATGATCAGCTTTGCCAGTGATCTCTGAGACAAAACACCTCTTCCTCCCCCTCCCAATCGCTTGCATTTCAAGAGGTCCCGTTTCAAGTATTCCAGAAGGGCCCCAGTTTGATTTACAATGTTTAATTGTGTCTGCCTGCTCTGGGGAGGCAGGGCAGGATAACACACACCCCCTTGAGCAGGCAGGCTCTTACCCAGCTGCTCCTCTGGCAAACCCCTCTGTCTGGAAGGTGCTCCCAAAAATGTTCATTTCTCCACTCATCCCAAACCTTGATGCTCCTCTTCAAGTTGGGTAAGGAGTACCAAGGAAATACTCAGCCAAATCCAATTTGTTTTATCCTGCTTTCCCTCAGGGGTGTTTACCTCCCTCTGCTGACATTTATACTCACTTTTATAGCTGAAGGAAGCTGATTTAGGCTGATGCTCCCTGAGTTCTTCATGATTACACTGAATGTGTTTCTGCACAACTAATGACAGACTCTGCACCAGGATTAACACCAAAGACAAGACTTTTCCAAATGATTCCTCAGGTCAGAGCAAATGCTGCATTCCTGGCAAAGCTCCATGCTCACGAGGGTTCCAACACAGGATCCCACTGACAAAATCATCCAAGTGCCCCTCGTCATTCTTCTGCCAGCAGTTTAATAAATACACTGCACTGCTTTACTGAATTTACAAATCACATAAACAAAGCTCCCATCTTTGCTTCTGTTCCGTGACTCTTCCTTGGTTTAACTTATTTCCATCTACAAAACCAGTAAGGCCTCTACAATTCAGAGTTGTCTGGCAGCACAGCTTTAAAAAAAGGGAATAATAGTCTTTATTTGCTAGTTGGGAAATTTCTTCAGATGAAATATTGTCACCCTTAGTTGGAGGCAGTAGTCTAGTTCTGTATTTTAAATAAACCTCTTTTTTTTTCCTGAGCTCTGCAGAGAAACAGCCATGAAGAACAACCCAGAAGCCTAATGAATAATTGCTTTAGAGAAACCAGAATCAGTTCACAGGACACAGCCCATGGCAGCAAAGTCTTGCCTTCAATAACATTTTTGCTGACAGTGTTGAAGACTGACCCATCAGCATTTCTAGGTTTGGAGCTATTTTAGAAAGCTGAAAATATTGTTAAGTTTTCAGTTCAATAATCTGAGTTTACTTTAGGCCTTGGCTTCAATCTAGATGATCCAGTACAGGAAATTCAGAATTTGGATTTGAAAAGAAAGTCAAGGCATCAAAGTAGGTTAACCTAGAAAAATACAAGCTTGGGGTTTTTTACATAGTGATGATTATTTTTAGGCAAAACTTAGCAGAAACCCAGTTTGGGAACCAACAAAATTCTCCTTTGGTAGTGTCCATTTTGGGAATCAGCTCTGTGCTCTGTGGGGAGACATTTGTAACTAAAACTCATTCAGTAAGAAAAGGCAGCGCAGTGAGAAGCTGAAATACTCCCATTTCAGTAAAGTGCAGGGGCTGGGACACACAGCAGCTTTGCTATGACCTGATCTCTGGGCTGAAGGAGGGGGAGGCCAAATTCTTCACTATTCTGTTGAGGTTGGCAATTTTCTCTTCCAGTAAATAATTTTTCCTCTCTGCAGTTTTCTGCCTCTGCTCTGTCACCTCCAGAGCCTTCAGCAGCTGCGCGTTCTCCACGTAGAGATCCTTGACCATGGCATCTGCCTTGGTGTTCTTGGAAAGCTGGGTGGGAATGGGACACAGGCACTCAGCAAAAGGCAAAGAAAAACCCCAGAGGAGGTGGGGAAGTGAATGTGTCAATTATAGCTCAAATATCAAATTAATTGATAATATCAAATATCCCACTCCTTCCATTAAAAACCTGGGGTCTTTAGAGATGCTCAGAAATTCTTGAGACTGGAAAGACTTTTTAAGGAAATGGGGTTGGTTACCCTTGGTGTTCTTGGAAAGCTGGGGTGGCAATGGGACACAGGCACTCAGCAAATGGCAAAGAAAAACCCCAGAGGAGGTGGGGAAGTGAATGTGTCAATTATAGCTCAAATATCAAATAATTATAATATCAAATATCCCACTCCTCCCATTAAAAACCCAGCGTCTTCAGAGATGCTGTGGAAGTTTTGAGACTGGAAAGGCTTTTTAAGGAGATGGGGTTGGTGACCCTTGGTGTTCTTTGAAAGTCAGGGTGGGAATGGGACACAGGCACTCAGCAAAGGGCAAAGAAAAACCCCAAAGGAGGTGGGGAAGTAGGTGAATGTGTTAATTATAATTCAAATATCAAAGTAAAACCCCACTCCTCTCATTAAAAACCTGGGGTCTTCAGAGATGCTCAGAAATTTTTGAGACTGCAAAGGCTTTTTAAGGAGATGGGGTTGGTTCCCCTGGGTGTTCTTGGAAAGCTGGGGTGGGAATGGGACACAGGCACTCAGCAAAAGGCAAAGAAAAATCCCAGAGGAGGTGGGGAAGTGAATGTGTCAATTGTAGCTCAAATATCAAAGTAATTGATAATATTGAATATCCCACTCCTCCCATTAAAAACCTGGGGTCTTCAGAGATGCTCAGAAATTTCTGAGACTAGAAAGATTTTTTAAGGAGATGGGGTTGGTTACCCTTGGTGTTCTTGGAAAGCTGGGGTGGGAATGGGACAAGGGACTCAGCAAAGGGCAAAGAAAAACCCCAAAGGAGGTGGGGAAGTGAATGTGTTAATTATAATTCAAATATCGAAGTAATTGATAATATCAAATATCCCACTCCTCTCATTAAAAACCTGGGGTCTTCAGAGATGCTGTGGAAGTTTTGAGACTGCAAAGGCTTTTTAAGGAGATGGGGTTGGTGACCCTTGGTGTTCTTGGAAAGCTGGGGTGGGAATGGGACACAGGCACTCAGCAAATGGCAAAGAAAAACCCCAGAGGAGGTGGGGAAGTGGTGAATGTGTTAATTATAATTCAAATATCAAAGTAAAACCCCACTCCTCTCATTAAAAACCTGGGGTCTTCAGAGATGCTCAGAAATTTTTGAGACTGCAAAGGCTTTTTAAGGAGATGGGGTTGGTGACCCTTGGTGTTCTTGGAAAGCTGGGGTGGGAATGGGACACAGGCACTCAGCAAATGGCAAAGAAAAACCCCAGAGGAGGTGGGGAAGTGGTGAATGTGTTAATTATAATTCAAATATCAAAGTAAAACCCCACTCCTCTCATTAAAAACCTGGGGTCTTCAGAGATGCTCAGAAATTTTTGAGACTGCAAAGGCTTTTTAAGGAGATGGGGTTGGTGACCCTTGGTGTTCTTGGAAAGCTGGGGTGGGAATGGGACAAGGCACTCAGCAAAGGGCAAAGGAAAACCCCAGAGGAGGTGGGGAAGTGAATGTGTCAATTGTAGCTCAAATATCAAATTAATTGATAATATTGAATATCCCACTCCTCTCATTAAAAACCCGGGGTCTTTAGAGATGCTCAGAAGTTCTTGAGACTGGAAAGGCTTTTTAAGGAGATGGGGTTGGTGACCCTTGGTGTTCTTGGAAAGCTGGGGTGGGAATGGGACACAGGCACTCACCAAAGGGCAAAGAAAAACCCCAGAGGAGGCGGGGAAGTGAATGTGTTAATTATAGTTCAAATATCAAAGTAAAACCCCACTCCTCTCATTAAAAACCCAGGGTCTTCAGAGATGCTCAGAAATTTTTGAGACTGGAAAGATTTTTTAAGGAGATGGGGTTGGTGACCCTTGGTGTTCTTCAAAAGTCAGGGTGGGAATGGGACAAGGGACTCAGCAAAAGGCAAAGAAAAACCCCAAAGGAGGTGGGGAAGTGAATGTGTCAATTGTAGCTCAAATATCAAATAATTGATAATATCAAATATCCCATTCCTCTCATTAAAAACCTGGGGTCTTCAGAGATGCTCAGAAATTTTTGAGACTGGAAAGGCTTTTTAAGGAGATGGGGTTGGTGACCCTTGGTGTTCTTGGAAAGCTGGGGTGGGAATGGGACACAGGCACTCAGCAAAGGGCAAAGAAAAACCCCAAAGGAGGTGGGGAAGTGAATGTGCTCAATATCAAAGCTCAAATATCAAAGTAATTGATAATATCAAATATCCCACTCCTCTCATTAAAAACCCGGGGTCTTCAGAGATGCTGTGGAAGTTTTGAGACTGGAAAGGCTTTTTAAGGAGATGGGGTTGGTTCCCCTGGGTGTTCTTGGAAAGCTGGGGTGGGAATGGGACAAGGGACTCAGCAAAAGGCAAAGAAAAACCCCAGAGGAGGTGGGGAAGTGAATGTGTTAATTATAGCTCAAATATCAGAGTAATTGATAATATCAAATATCCCACTCCTTCCATTAAAAACCCGGGGTCTTCAGAGATGCTCAGAAATTTTTGAGACTGGAAAGGTTTTTTAAGGAGATGGGGTTGGTGACCCTTGGTGTTCTTGGAAAGCTGGGGTGGGAATGGGACACAGGCACTCAGCAAAAGGCAAAGAAAAACCCCAGAGGAGGTGGGGAAGTGAATGTGTCAATTATAATTCAAATATCAAAGTAATTGATAATATCAAATATCCCACTCCTCTCATTAAAAACCCAGCGTCTTTAGAGATGCTCAGAAATTTTTGAGACTGGAAAGATTTTGTTTTGGTAGCAGAGAGATTCAAATCCATCTTGTCAGGTGAATTCTCCTTTACACCATTTGTCCTCTAAGGATAAATTTAGTGCACAAAAGAATCCATAAGCCCAGTGATCCCACAGAGATCCTTCCAAAAACCCCAAAACCACATCAAACAAAGGATGGATTTAGGGTAGGAGACCTTAAAGAAATCAATATTTTCTCCTCAGGAAATTATTTTTTCCTCCTTTTCTAAGCAACTTCTCCAGTTCGCATCCTCAGCTGAAATTTGATTTTTGTTTCTTGATTTAGGAAATTGAGGAGTGGATTTAGTCCCCAGTTTAGAGTTTTATGAATTTTGGACAAATATGCTGTAGTTGAGCTCAGAATAAAATTAAATCAAACCACTTTTAACTTTATTCTGAACAAGAGCTTGGCAGCTTTTGCTCTCTTAGGGGTTTAGAGAAGGAATGGGGAAGGTTTGAGGAAATCCAAAACCACTTACTTGTTCTTTCAGCTGATTTACTTTATCTTGGAGAAGCCTCTTCACAAGCCTTAATTTCTGCTCCACATCCATCATTCTCTCTTCCATCATTTTTAGGAGCTGCTCATGACCCTCCTGGAAAGCAACATTTATGTGAAAAATCAGTTAAAAATCACTTCTCATTAACCAGTCTGTTTTGTTCTTCCACTTCATGCTCAAAAAAATTGGTGGCCATCCACATTTCAGTCTGCTTTAGAGCAAATAAATTAATAAACCTTTAATTAAAGCAAAATATTTATGGCAACACTTAAAGGACACCCTCAGCATTCCACTGGTTTTTCAAGCAAGTTACATTTGAAATCAGCAAATCAAGGAAAAATGATATAAAATTCTAACTTTTGTCTTGTTTGTGACAGAGCTGGATAATTCCCTTTTCTTGTTCTTTGGTGCTGCCAAATTTCTGATGAATGTGGAAAACAAAATGCCAATTTAATGGTTTTAGAATAAAAATAAAATGAAGTTATAAGGTCATAGTGACAAGGTAACTCTCCCATGCCAGAGACCCCTTAAAACTGAGTCATATCCAAAAGAAACAGGATTCCAAACTTCATTTTTTACATCTTTTTAGGTTAGTTTTCATAACCCTAAAGTGGTTTTTCTTCTTTTTCTTCACAAGGTGACAGTGTAACTAAAAGCATCATAATTCTGTGGCATGTTACAGGAACACCTGAGAGAAATTTTCCCAAATAAATAAGAAACATCAGGAATTACAAAAGAACTTGACTAATATCCAAAAGAAACAGGATTCCAAACTTCATTTTTTTACATCTTTTTAGATTAGTTTTCATAACCCTAAACTGTTTTTTTTTTCAGCAAGGTAACTAAAAGCATCATAATTCTGTGGCATGTTACACGAACACCTGAGAGAAATTTTCCCAAATAAATAAGAAACATCAGGAATTACAAAAGAACTTGAGGGAAATTTTCCCAAATAAATAAGAAACATCAGGAATTACAAAAGAACTCAAGTAATATCCAAAAGAAGTGGGATTCCAAACTTCATTTTTTTACATCTTTTTAGATTACTTTTTTTTTAGATTAGTTTTTTCATAACCCTAAACTGGTTTTTCTTCAGCAAGGTAACTAAAAGCATCATAATTCTGTGTCATGTTACATGAACACCTGAGGGAAATTTTTCCAAATAAATAAGAAACATCAGGAATTACAAAACAACTTGACTAATATTCAAAAGAAACAGGATTCCAAACTTCACTTTTTACATCTTTTTAGATTAGTTTTCATAACCCTAAAGTGGTTTTTCTTCTTTTTCTTCAGCAAGGTGACAGTGTAACTAAAAGCATCATAGTTCTGTGTCATGTTACATGAACACCTGAGAGAAATTTTCCCAAATAAATAAGAAACATCAGGAATTACAAAAGAACTTGACTAATATCCAAAAGAAACAGGATTCCAAACTTCACTTTTTACATCTTTTTAGGTTAGTTTTCATAACCCTAAACTGGTTTTTCTTCAGCAAGGTGACAGTGTAACTACGAGTATCATAATTCTGTGGCATGTTACATGAACACCTGAGGGAAATTTTCCCAAATAAATAAGAAACATCAGTAATCACAAAAGAACTTGAGTAATATCCAAAAGAAGTGGGATTCCAAACTTCATTTTTTACATCTTTTTAGATTAGTTTTCATAACCCTAAACTGTTTTTTTTTCAGCAAGGTAACTAAAAGCATCATAATTCTGTGGCATGTTACATGAACACCTGAGGGAAATTTTCCCAAATAAATAAGAAACATCAGGAATTACAGAAGAACTTGTTTGGATTTAGGAACTTTGAACACCAACTGCAGGAAATTTGAGACTTGGTTTTAATGCTGGTTTGTTATTCAAATTCCAGGCAGTCATTTGAGGAGATCCAAGTTTGAGAAAGCACCAACCCAAACCAAAACACCTTCAAACCCAAACCCATCCCCACTTGTGGAGGAGGACAAATTAAAATTTGTGTCAGGCAGGGAGTTCCTCATCTAAAACCCTACAAAATGATCCCCCTGGGGGGCTGATTTAATCTCACTCAACATTTTATTTTATTCGCTGTGGCATCAGAAATTCAAATCTGTGTACGAGGTAATGTGATAATCTATTTTTATGAAAAAACTTACATTAGAGTCACATAGAAAAAAGAGTTTTACTGTGGGGGTGGAGTGGATATTTTTCTGAATGAATGGAATTTGATTGGAATTCAAAACCTTGGAATTCACCATTCCACTTTCCACTGGTTGCAGGAGCCCTGGCTGAGTAATTATGTGGAAAATAAGAATTAGAGAGGTCTCAATACCTGTGATCCCTGTTTTTTTGCCTTAAATAGTCTCACTTCACATTATTTCATGTTAAATGGCAGAAGTCAGCTCAGGCAGCAGCTTTAAGGTCATTAAAAATAGGAGAAAAAAGATCTTTACAAGCAAACAGCTGGAATGGTTCATGGCTCCAACTAGGAAAATCACAGGCCTTAAAGAGGTGTTTTGCTGAACTGTTAAAAGTATTAAAATCCTAATTTAATTAAATTAGGATTAAATAAATTAATTAAATCCTAATAAATTAATTAAATTTCATTAAAATCCTAGTTTGAGACAAAATAAAAACGATAGCATTTTGTCCAATAACCAATAATTTTCCCTTTTTTACTTTATGGCCACAGCAGTAGAAGATCCCTCATTTCCTTAAATTTTCAGGTACATCTGCTAAAGAAAAGCTGAGTTTCTGTACTCTAATACATCCCTACCACAAATATTTCCCAGATATAACAATGTTCATTATCAAAGAGAAATATTTTGCCTAAAACTTGTTCATTCTTAAGTAGAAATTAATGACTTCCATGAAGACAAGAGACATTATGGTTAAAAAAAGATTTTATTTTTCATTTACATCAAAAAAAGTCATCTTTCCCTGTTAAAAAGTTTATACATCTTATACAAAAATGCAGTATAAATACCCCAGGTTTTCTTCAACTCTCATATAAAATTAGTTCCATTTGAGAAAAATAGGCTCTTTCCCATACTGAACAACTGCACATTTTAAATAACATAAATAAAACCCGTTTGCAACACATTTTAAAAAGCTTCTGGAAGCTTCTGAGCTTTCACAAAATAGCTTCTAGACAAATAAATAAGAAAATAACACTGCGGAGACTTTTTTTTTTTTTGCTGGTTTTTTGAGAGAAAAAAAGGAAACAAAAAAGAAAAAAGGAAACAAAAAAGAAAAAAGGAAACAAAAAAAAAGGAAACAAAAAAGAAAAAAGGAAACGGGAAAAAAATGAAGGAAAAAAAAGAGGGGAAAAAATGAAGGGAAAAAATGAAGGGAAAAAAGGAAAAAAATGAAGGAAAAAAAGGAAAAAAGGAAAAGAAGGGGAAAAAAAGGAAAAAGGAGGAAAAAAGGAAAAAAATGAAGGAAAAAAGGAAAATAAAGGAAAAAAGGAAAAAAGGAAACAAAGAGGAATAAAGAAAAAAGAGGAATAAAGAAAAAAGAGGAATAAAGAAAAAAGAGGAATAAAGAAAAAAGAGGAATAAAGAAAAAAGAGGAATAAAGAAAAAAGAGGAATAAAGAAAAAAGAGGAATAAAAGAAAAAAGAGGAATAAAAGAAAAAAAAAGGAAAAAATAAAAAAAAAGGAAAAAGAAGAGGAAAAAAGGAAAAAGGGGGAAAAGGGGGAAAAAGGGGGAAAAAGGGGGAAAAAGGGGGAAAAAGGGGGAAAAAGGGGGAAAAAGGGGGAAAAAGGGGGAAAAAGGGGGAAAAAGGGGGAAAAAGGGGGAAAAAGGGGGAAAAAGGGGAAAAAGGGGAAAAAATGAAGGAAAAAAGGGAAAAAATGAAGGAAAAAAGGAAATAAAAGAAAAAAGGAAAAAAGGAAATAAAAGGAAATAAAAAGGAAAAAAAAAGAAAAAAGAAAAAAGGAATAAAAAGGAAAAAAAAAGGAAAAAAATGAAAAAAAAGGAAAAAAAAAGGAAAAAAAAAGGAAAAAAAAAAGGAAAGAAAAAGGAAAACAAAGGAAAAAAAGGAAAAAAAAAGGAAAAAAAAAAGGAAAGAAAAGGAAAAAAAAGGAGAAAAAAGGAAAAAAAGTGGAAAAAAAAAAGGGAAAAACCAAAGGCATTTGATCCTCAAGGTTCTCAGCTTATGCCAGTTCTGTGATTTGTGTCTATCATGGCAAGGGAAGGGGATCAGAAGCAGCCAGGGGTTCAGAGGTGCCCAATCCTGCGGTAGGAATCTGCATGCACTGCGCGCTGCTCCGGTAGCAGGGCCTGGGGAAAGAAGGGAAGGGGCAAACTTCACCCTGAGATCCACGTTCTGCTTCAAAACATCAACACTTCCAGCCAAAAACAATCAGCACAACAAGCAAAGCAAGCAACACAGGACAAAAGAAAAAAATACACACACAAAGAGAAAAAACATGCAGGGTATTTTATATTTTATAGCTGTAAATATGGATATTAGCACCACACAGCTGGGACATGGAGGGGGTGCTTCCTACATCTAAGGACTCTCATCCATGGTTTTTAAAAGATCACTGGCAGTGACTGAGGTAGCAAAGCTTTTCAGAGGAAATCCTCCTCTCTCCCTCTCGAAAAATCTCATTTATAGCATGAAAATCTCATATAATATATATAAAAACTCACAGATTGCCAAGCTTTTGGGAAAAATGTATCCAGACATTATATATAAATATTACATATATTGATATATTTATATATATAATCTATATATATATTATCTCTATATATATATATATATATATCTCTATATATATAAAAAATACCTCACAGATTGCCAAGCTTTTGGGAAAAATGTATCCAGACATTATATATAAATATTACATATATTGATATATATATATTTTTTTTTTATCTATATCTATATATATCTATATATATCTATATATATATAAAAAATACCTCACAGATTGCCAAGCTTTTGGGAAAAATGTATCCAGACATTATATATAAATATTACATATATATATATATCTATATATCTATATCTATATATTATCTATATATATATCTATATATATATAAAAAATACCTCACAGATTGCCAAGCTTTTGGGAAAAATGTATCCAGACATTATATATAAATATTACATATATTGATATATATATATTTTTTTTTTTATCTATATCTATATATATCTATATATATATAAAAAATACCTCACAGATTGCCAAGCTTTTGGGAAAAATGTATCCAGACATTATATAAAAAAAAATATATATATATCAATATATGTAATATTTATATCTATATATATATATCTCTCTATATATATCTCTATATATATAAAAATACCTCACAGATTGCCAAGCTTTTGGGAAAAATGTATCCAGATATTATATATAAATATTACATATATATATATATATATTTTATCTATATCTATATATATATCTATATATCTATATAGATATATATATATTTTATCTATATATATCTATATATATCTATATCTATATATATATAAAAAATACCTCACAGATTGCCAAGCTTTTAGGAAAAATGTATCCAGATATTATATATAAATATTACATATATCGATATAGATATATATATATTTTATCTATATATATCTATATATATAAAAAAAAACCTCACAGATTGCCAAGCTTTCAGGAAAAATGTATCCAGACATTATATATTTATATAATATATAGATATGTAAATATATAGATATTGTAATATATAGATATTTAAAATATATCCATACAGATTGCCAAGCGTTTGGGAAAATTGTATCCAAACATTATATATCAATTTAATATAGATATTTAAAATATATATATAAAACCTGACAGATTGCCAAGTGTTTGGGGAAAATGTAGTCAAACCTTACATATAAATATATTTTATATATATATATATATATATATATATATATATATATAAAGTACCTCACAGACTGCCAAGCGTTTGGGAAAAATGTAGCCAATTATATATAAATATAATAGATATATATTTAAATATATATATTTTATATATATATATAAATATAATCTCACAGATTGACAAAAATTTGGGAAAAATACAGCCAAACATTATATATAAATATTATATATACATACACATATAAAATATATTAAAAAATATATATATAAAATCTCAGATTGCCAAGCATTTGGGGAAAATGTAGCCAAATATTTATATATAAATATAATATATATATTAAAAAAATTATATATAAAATCTCAGATTGCCAAGCATTTGGGAAAAACGTAGCCAAACTGGCCCTCCTTTGAAAACTTTGCATTTCTATCTCAAACCTTGTTGTTTTTCCCTCAGAGTGAACAAGCAGCTGGTCAGAGGTGCCATGAAATTTGAAATAAAGAGCTGTACAAAGGGGGAACTGAGCAACTCAAATATTAATCAGTGCTAAGCAAGCTTTGGGAAATATTGGGTAATTACCAGGCTCCCAAATTTAGTTATTGAGAAAGGGATATGAGGTAATCACAGCACTGGACACAGCAGAAACAATCACTGGAGATTCAGAAGAGTCCAGGCAGGTTAACACAGTACAAACAGCTCAGGAGTTATAGTTTTTATTTATTTTAGTGAAATTTCAATATGGAACAGCAGCCTTTGGGTGAGAATAACTCAGGCCTGACCGTAAAATGAATGAAAAAACCACAGACAACCAGGATCAAAAAGCAATGAAAACTGCAAAGCAGGATAAACACAAAATAATTCCATTAAAACAAAAAAAAAAAAAAAAATAAGGGGGGGAAACTTTGGATGCCTCATTAGACAGGAGCTAAAAAGCTGCAAAAAGCAAAGCAGCAAAACTGAATTATTTATTTTACACATGGAGACAGCCTGACCTTGTACTCACTGGTGAGAGGATGATGGAGAGGGATTAGCATGGAAGTTTTCAGGGTGCTAAAGGGGACATCAAAAGGGACATGAGCTCAACTCAATGTTAAACCCTAAAAATCAGGATGGCAAGGAAAAATCAACAGAGACTCAAGCAGGAGGTGCTCGTAAAGTGGAGACAAATAAATCTGGCTTTGTTTGTAAGTGCAGGTTTTTAATAATGATTTGCAAAGTTATGTAGTAAAAAAAAAGGGTGTTAGAAAGCAGAATATGCACTCATTTTAAGGAAAAAATTAAAAGGATTAAGTGTGTTAGTGCATTGACAGCACATATTTTTAAAGCCTCTCTAAGTATTTTTAAATTCCCAAAGCTTTTCCAGGAAATGCAGGAGCAATTCCTCTCTAGAATTGCAAGTTCCAGGACGTGACTCGTTTGCAGATTGTTCCAAAATCTAAATTACAAACTCATCACTCCTAATGCAATCCCAGCACACTCCATTTGCCACTGCTGCAATATGGCTTTGATTGATTTTTAAATTAAACTGCACATTTTGCTCCCCATGGTATGGGAACAACTACATCAGCCTGTGGTGATGCACTTCTGAAAAGGAACCTTATAATCAATTTATTTCTGCTTAACCTGAAATGATTGGCTTTTATTTTTTTAATAAAACATTT
Source organism: Agelaius phoeniceus (assembly GCF_051311805.1). Lineage (NCBI taxonomy): Eukaryota > Metazoa > Chordata > Aves > Passeriformes > Icteridae > Agelaius > Agelaius phoeniceus. Next base: position 62,312,073 of record NC_135270.1, on the reverse strand, counting down.
TGATTTTATACCTTTCTCAAAAAAAAATTTTACTCCAAGTTTTGGATACTTTAAAAACTGGTTACTCTGCCTATACTCTCTCCATAATACCCTTTTTTTCTGGAATACCTATTCCCACATTCAGAGATTTTTGAGCTTCAAAGTCTTGGTGGTATTATTATTATTATTATTATTATTATTATTATTATTATTATTATTATTATTATTATTAAACTGCAATCCAAATTTAAAATATAAGAGGGGTCCTTTTTTCCTACTACCAGATGAATACATAACTAATAGTATTTAATCTAATTTATTTATTTAAGTGTAAAACTAAATAAATATCTAATCTAAACTAGGTAAAATACTAAATATAAATTTAGTTTACTTAAACTTTACCTTATCTTTTCTCACAAGGTAAAGTTGGAATATTATTTTAAGACATTATTTGGCCTGAGCCAAAGTTTGAGACATTTAGAGATCCAATTAGTTTGAAGAAAAAGATCATTTGGAAATTTTTATATGGCAGATGTAAAGCTTTTTATTGCCTAGAATTCAGTTTTACAAGGTAAAAAATTAACACTAAAAGTGAGTGGATGAATTAATCTTCCTTGGAATTGGTTTTCCCTCAGAAATGTTGAAGTTTCTGTACAACAGTAACTGTGTCTTGTCTCGTGGCCAAATCAGGAAGAAAAAGGATTAGAAAAAACCTTAGAAAAAAAGGATTAATTTGTGTTCTGCTCTGCTACAATTGACACAATTCCGTGTGACAGCAGCAGCCCAAATTAGGATTTTATGTGATGGATGCCTGTGCAATATTTGGTGTGGTGTATTTTAAAAAGAATAGCTCTAGACAGGGTCATTAGGTAAAGAAACAACAAGAAAAAAGCCTCTATAAACACTTACTGCAGATGGAGCAGAAGGAGAAAAGCCACTTAAGTGTGGATGGGAGGGGTTTGATCTCAAAAAAAATAAAGAGGACTTGAGAACAAAGCTCTGGCTCGTGCTGACCACACCAACCAGCATTTTACACACATCCTTGCTGCCATGAAATTTCACTTTTGAACTGGCATAAACAGAGAACGGATCTCACCAGAATAAAAACAAAAACAAAACCAAAAAACCCCAAGACAACCAAACCAAAGCCTTTAAAATTTTCACTTTCAAGGCGAGAGGGCCTTACCTGCTGCATGTTTGTCGCCGAGGGTCTGCTCTGGAGCTCTTCCTGGAGGTGCTGACTCCTCCTCTCCGCCTGCAGCAGCTGCTGCTGGAGCTGCAGGAATTGTTCCCTGGGCACCGTGGCACAGCCTTGCTGCTGGGAGCTCTGGCTATGCATCCCCCTGGCCTGGAGCATCTGCAAAACCCCAAAATCCAACATCAGCACCTGCTCCAGAGCTTCTGCAAAACCCCAAAATCCCAACATCAGCACCTGCTCCAGAGCTTCTGCAAAACCCCAAAATCCAACATCAGCACCTGCTCCAGAGCTTCTGCAAAACCCCAAATCCAACATCAGCACCTGCTCCAGAGCATCTGCAAAACCCCCAAATCCCAACATCAGCACCTGATCCAGAGCTTCTGCAAAACCCCAAATCCCAACATCAGCACCTGATCCCTCTGCTCCAGAGCATCTGCAAAACCCCAAAAATCCCAACATCAGCACCTGCTCCAGAGCTTCTGCAAAACCCCAAAATCCAACATCAGCACCTACTCCAGGAGCATCTGCAAAACCCCAAAATCCCAAAATCAGCACCTGCTCCAGAGCTTCTGTAAAACCCCAAATCCCAACATCAGCACCTGCTCCCTCTGCTCCAGGAGCTCCTGAAAAACCCCAAATCCCAACATCAGCACCTGCTCCCTCTGTGCCAGGAGATCTGCAAAACCCCAAAATCCCAACATCAGCACCTGCTCCCTCTGTGCCAGGAGATCTGCAAAACCCCAAAATCAGCACTTATTCCCTCTGCCAGGGCTGCCCCAAAAGCATCTGCAAAACCCCAAATCCCAACATCAGCACCTGATCCCTCTGCCAGGGGTGCCCCAAAAGCATCTGGAAAACCCCAACATCAGCATCTGCTCCCTCTGCCAGAGCTACCCAGGAGCACCTGAAAAACCCCAAATCAGCATCTGCCCCCTCTGCTCCAGGAGCATCTGCAAAACCCCAAAATCCCAACATCAGCACCTACTCCAGGAGCTTCTGCAAACCCCAAAATCCCAAAATCAGCACCTGCTCCCTCTGCCAGGGCTGCTCCAGAGCATCTGGAAAACCCAAAATCCCAAAATCAGCACCAGCTCCCTCTGCCAGGGCTACCCAGGAACATCTGCAAAACCCCAAATCCCGAAATCAGCACCTGTTCCCTCTGCCAGGGGTGCCCCAAAAGCATCTAGAAAACCCCAAAATCCCAACATCAGCACCTGCTCCCTCTGCTCCAGGAGCATCTGCAAAACCCCAAAATCAGCACCTACTCCAGGAGCTTCTGCAAAACCCAAAATCCCAAAATCAGCACCAGCTCCCTCTGCAAGGGCTACCCAGGAGTACCTGAAAACCCCAAAATCAGCACCTGCTCTCTCTGCCAGAGCTCCCCAAGGAGCACCTGAAAACCCCAAATCCCAAAATCAGCACCGGCTCCCTCTGCCAGGGCTACCCAGGAGCAGCTCCCAGATTTTTTTATGTGCAAGGGAAACAAGGCTGGACTTGGTGATAGAGGTGACAAAAGATGGAATTTCACACAAAGGAAGCTGGGCTTTGATTCATCATTTCAGGCCTGAATTATAAAATCACTGAATTTCGGATGAATTCTTATCAAAGTTTAGTTGGGGAGCTTTAAGTAGCAGTAATTTCCCATTTCAAGGGGAAGGCTGAAGTTGTGCTGATTATAACCCTAACCCTCAAAATTCAGTATATAACACCCTACAGATATTTCCTAATATTCACTCCTAACTGTGGAGATACTAAGACCTAAGCCAGTCACATGGAATAATTTAGAATTTTTCCAGACTAAAGCAAAACCCAGGTAAGTAACTCACAGCTGGAAGAGTTAATTATAACTAAAAAGGGCCAGAAGTGGACAGTAAAAATCCCTGGTTGAAACAAACTCTTTTGCAGCTGGAATTTGTGTAGAACTAATAATTTCTTCCCATAAAGAAAGAAAAAACCAGGACCATAAAGGTCCTGTTACCTTAAAACCATTTCTCTGTTCCCTTAGGAAAAGGTGTATAAGATTATCTAGGTGATTTTAGCTTTCCTTTCACAGCTGATTTTAATTCCCTTTCACAACTGACAAAATTATCAATTTTGATAATATTTCAGTTACTGACTTCATCTCTAACTGTAAATATTTTTCACAATGCTGCAGCTCTTCTGGCCCTGTTACCATCCCTATCTCTGCTGGTCCAGGTAAACAGAACATAGGTTTATAAATGCTTGAAAATAAAACTATTTGTGCTTTTTAAAGCTATTTAGGGGTTCTTTTTGTCTGTAAAGGAGCTGTTCTTTCCCTGACAATATAAACAGTGAAAATAATGAGCTTTTGGTGGGATTTCTTTCAGGATTCCTGTCATGTTGTGAAGCACACAAGTAACTAATGAGGAAACAGTCAATTAGTGCTAACAGCATCTTAAAAATAATTACTAATGAAACAACAATGGGAACAATATAGCCCTGCTGGATTCATCTGTGGAAGAAAATGGAACCATCATGAGCTTGCTAAACCATCAGATGAGAATTAATGATGAGAAATTAATTAATTTCAGGAAACGTTGGGCAGTCTCGTGCAGGAGTAAATATGCAAACACCTTCAAGCCTCACAGGCAATGGGGGAGCAGGAAGCCACTTTTCATTCTCCCACTTCCAATTTTAATTCTTTTATTATTTTCTTTTCTATTTATTTTCTTTTATTCTTTTATATTCTTTATCTTCTTGAAATTCCCAAAGAATTGGGAATTTTGGGGTGATTTCTCTCCATTTTCATGGCAACCCCTCAGGAACACACAGCTCCTGAGGGTACAGCACAAACCACAAAGAACCTGTTCCAAAATTGACATTGAAATGAATAGTGGCTTCTTTACTTAAGAGATGCACGGAATAAAAAGACAAAAAAAAAATTCATTAAAAAAATGAATTCATTAAAATGAATTTAAAAAAATGAGTTTTTCCATGCTATGAGGGTACATGAAAAATGATTGCTCTACCTTCACACACTATTTCAGAGAGAGAGCTGCCCCCTTCTCTGCTAGCTCCAACCACTGAGTTCTAGCCAGGTTAGCCATGGACAAAAGGAGAACAGGCACAAAAGAGAGAGTTAGAAACCACAAATCACTGAGTGAATGCTGCACACACCTGCTGGGAAAAGGTTACCAGGAAGAACAAAATCCTGCATGGTTGAAATTCACATTTCAGGAGAAAAGGCAATCCCAGGCTGGGTGTTTATGGGTTTGAGTGTTTGGCATTTTCCCAAAGCTTAATTAAGACTATGTAAATAAATTCACAGGGAATAGAAACAGTCTTTTCATTAACTTGTCAAAATCTCATCTTTCCTAATTAGGTTTTTTATAGTTTTATTACTAATTACATAGGATTTTCAGCCTAATGGCTCCCATTTGGTGGAAAATGAAGCCATCTATAAAGTGTTATAGAAGCCTCATCTAAAAGATGCTTTGACTTATGGAACAAGTCAAAATTGTAGGGTTTTTTTTTAATATTATGTTTTAAACTCAAATCCAGGACATCAAATTTAGGCAAGACTACTGAGAGAGAGCTTGGAGGTCTGGGCTGACCTTATGGGATGCACTAAACACAATTAAATTGCCCATTCCTATAAACAAGAACTCCTAAATTTCGATGATCCATCTCCAGCAGAACTTTTACAGCAGCTTTGGGAAGAATCTCCACCAAAGTTTTCACTTGTGCCTTTAAATTAAGAGTAAACTGTGTAAATTGCTATTTTTTTCACTATTTAGATAATATTAAGCTTAAATTCAGCAAATTATTCACAGAGGAAATAAGAACAGGTTTCTACATTAAGAGCAGCATCGCACAAATATTAGATAGGAAATTTGAGGTGACATGTTTTAGGAAGAAAGAGGGAAGTGTCAGCCTTGCCTCAAGGACAGAAACAAATTTCTTTGCTGTTTGATTTTCCATCTGAAGCCATATGTGAATTATGACTAAACAAAACATGCTTCAGAGAGCAGGATGTTTGCCACACAACTCGGTCATGAAAGAGGAGAGGTTCATTCTTCTAGATTCAATTACTTTCCTCTGTTGCTGCACATCCGTAAGTTGTTTTAAAAGAAAATAAATTCAATAAAACAGTGATAAAGGCCCACAGTCAACACTGATTGAGAAGTACCTCCATTAACTGATCATCCAGCTTGACTTGCTTTTTTCTCAGCCCTTCATTTTCTGAGCTGCTCTCCAGTTCACGTTCAAGAGAATTCATCTGACTGATCTATCAGAGACAAAAAGTTTCCTTAGAAAAGCAGCAATTTCTCCTTTTATCTGTTTTTTTCCCCCTCATCATGAACCACTGAATACCAAGACAACTCAAGTCTAAAAATCAGGAATATTTGAAAAGTGCTTTGCTGCAGGAGCTGTCTCACAGCAGATGCAGAGCCCTGTCAGCTCCTTCAGACACAGATTTGTGAGAGGCAAAGAGCACAAAATCCACAGCAGCAGAAGAAAGTTACCTTAGCTGAGAGCCTGGTGTAATTCTGTACCTTTCAAACCCAAGCTACACTGAAAATGAGCTCCTCTGTCCATGTCTGGTTTAACTTTTATAGTTGATAGGTGCAAATTAATGCATTGCCCACAGATTTGGGGGTTTTGTTGGCAGACAGTTTATTCTAGGGAAGAATGGAGACTCAAGGGAGGGACTGATCACTGCCTGCCCATGTTCAACACTTCAGATACAGCTTTCTGTTTCAAGGGGTATTTCAAAAACCCCTTGAGCTTCTGAGAGGTGGAATTGACTGATTTGTGTGTTTAGCACCCAAACCTCACCTTCCTGTTTGCAGATGACAGCTCCTTCTGAAGCTGCTCACACTCCCTCTTCAGGCTCAGCTTCTCCTGCTCCATGGCTTTGACAATCCCTGCCTGGCTTTGATGCTTTTGGTGCTTTAGGGAGAGGATTGTGGATTCCAGCTGTCGGATCTGAGGAGATGGGAGATGAACAAATGGCAAAAGATGTTCCAGATAGTTCCACTTTATTTAAAATACCAGCTGATTTTGGGCTCACAGAATCTCAGGGTGGTTTGGGTGGAAAAGGACCTTAAATCCCAACCCATCCCACCCCTGCCTTGGCAGGGACACCTCCCATTATCCCAGGCTGCTCCAAGTCCTGTCCAAGCTGGCCTTGGGCATTTCCAGGGATAAAGGAGCAGCCACAGCTTCTCTGGGCAACTCTGGGATATTTCTGACATCTTGGCCTTCTTTCCCTTTGCCCTCCCCATAATCCACTTGATACTGCAAGCCAAGAAATTGCACAAGAAGAATGTTAGGAATATTAAGAATCTTTTTGTCAACTTGAAGTTGGACTGAAATCTTTGACAAAGGCTACCAGGATTGTCTTTTAAAGAAGAGAAATATCCTGACAGTGTTGTGGAGTCTCAGATATTCAAACCCTGCTTGGATTGTGATCTATGCAAAAGGGTCTGAGTGACCTCCAGAGAATTACCAGGATTGGACAAGAATTACCAGGATTATCTTTTAAAGAAGAGAAATATCCTGACAGTGTTGTGGAGTCTCATTCTCTGGAGAAATTCCACAAGAAGAACGTTAGGAATATTAAGAATTTTTTTGGTAACTTGAAGTTGGACTGAAATCTTGGACAAAGGCTACCAGGATTGTCCTTTAAAGAAGAGAAATATCCTGAGAGCGTTGTGGAGTCTCAGATGTTCAATCCCTGCTTGGATTGTGATCTATGCAAAGGGGCCCGAGTGCCCTGCAGATCCCCCAGCCCAGCCCTGCTGTGATCTCCCAGCTTGCCCAGGTTACCTTTTCCCTGGAGTGAGCCAGGTCTGTTTTTGTGCTCTGCACTTCCCTCTGCAGCCTCTCGTTGTCCTGCCTGAGCAGCCTCTGCTCCTGCTCATCCCAGGGGATGGGCCCCTGCTGCTCCTGCAGCCCTGAGGGAGGCACAGCCACTTCCAGAACCAGGTTCTTAAGACAGACAGAATTGCAGGGTTAGGCCTTCAACAAAGAAGCAGACATTTGCTCTATTCAGGTGGGGTTTAGGTGGATTTTCAGTAAGTGCAGGCTCCAAAGCTGCAGCATTCCCATCTCCCTCCCAGCCCCACTCACTGTTTTCCCCTAAGAAATCCAATGTGCAAATCCCAAGTGCTTCCCTCTACTAAAACCATGGATAATAGCTGTGTGCACAAGGAGTGCACAGAGTTCAGCAACACAAAAAAGGCAATTTGTGCTCTCCTTAGAGCCAAACAGAACTCAGTATTCTATATTATGCACTAATAGCTGTAATTTAGCTCCTGTTGTACAATTCTGAGAGAGTCTCTTTTCCATGTGGACATTAAATATTCCTTAATTACATGGCAAACAAGCCAAATTAGTGACTGAATTCATAACAGCAATCCCAGGACTGCTGTCTACAACCTCCTTCAGTTACAAATCCTCATTAGCTGAGAGGTTGGTGTGATTCTCTACCTTTCAAACCCAAGTTGCACTGAAAATTACCTCCTCTGCCAATGACTGGTTTAATTTTTATAGTTAATAGGTGTAAATTAATGCATTGTCCACAGATTTGGGGGGGTTTTATTGGCAAAAGGTTTCTTTTAGGGAAGAATGGAGACTCGGGAGAGGGGGACTGATCATTGCCTGTCCACGTTCAACACTTTTTACAATTTTTAAAAAACAGCTTAAAACCACATTATATCCACTATCCACTAATTCCAGCTACCCCCTGAGATGCCTGAAGCCTTTACCTTTTCACTGGTGCTCTGCAGCTGTTTGTGCAGGGCCATCACCTCTTGTTTCAGACTTTCCTTCTCCTGCTGCGTCAGCTGCAGGTCGGATTTCAGCCGCGACATTTGGAGGTTGGTGCTCTGCAGAGTTTCACTGAGGCTCTGAACCTGGAAAGAGCAAGAGCACGGTTTGGCTTTTGCTGGATCAGGATTCCCTGTGTGGATCAGGTACCCCAGGTATTTAGGATCTCTGATGGAAGGAGTGAAGTTAAAACGTTGATTTTTCTCCTTTGAAAATGTCAAATTGAGTTTATTGCTCTCCACAAGTCCCTGACAGGAAGGTGGAGCTGAAAGGGGTCAGGCTCTGCTGCCAGGGAACAAGGGACAGGATGAGGAAACAGCCTCAAGGTGTGTCAGAGGAGGTTTGGATTGGATATTAGGGAAAATTTCCTCGTGGAAAGGATTTTTGAGCATTGGAACATCTGCACAAGGCAGTGGTGCAGTCCCCATCCCTGAAAGGATTTAAAAGCTGGGTGGATGTGGCACCTGGGGACAGGGGGCAGTGGTGGCCTGGGTGATGCTGGGGGAATGGTTGGACTCAATCTTATAAGGATTTTCTATCCTTAAAACTCTATAATTCCAAATGATTTTCCAACTTCTTGTTCCAAGCTCCCAGCCACCCACTTTGAATAGAGCCACAATGCTGCATTCACCAGAAACATCTTCCAGCCCTGAGCATTCACTGAGATATCCTGGATGGAAAGAAGCTTTCCCTTGAATTGTTTCTTCTTCCTGCTCCAGAAATGCTCAGCCAAGCAGGGAACCACTTGATCCCATCCCTGCCTGGGGAAGGATGAGCCTGCACCAGGACAGAGCAGCAACAGCAGAGTCTCTGCAGCATTTTAGGAATCACCAGGCAGAGGGGATTGGCAAAAGTAGCTTGGCTGTAGAGAGAAAAACCCCTCCTTGTGTTTAACAAGTTTCCTTTTGTCCTCTAAGAACATCTCTGTGAAAGCCCCTCAAGCAGCCATTCTCAGCTGCATGGCATCAGGAGGGGCCTTTCAGGGGAAAAAGCACTACAGGAGATGATCAAAGTGCTTTCATCAGGGCTGGACCATAAATCAGTGTTTCATACCTTGTCCTGGGAGAGGCTGAGCTGTGCTTTCAGTGCCTGACTCTGCTGCTCCCAGGATTTCTGCTCCTGCTTCAAGCTGCCCATTGCACTCTCCAGGCAGCTGACCCGAGCTACCTGCAATGACATTACACCAGGAATCTCACTCAGGAATTTGCTTTTTGACTCCATTTCACTTCAAGGGTTACCCCAGAGGGAGTTAAAGCTAAGGAAGGAAGGAAAACGCAGGAAAGCAAAAAGCCCCTCAGCTCCCTGAATTTCCACACAATGGGATTATTATTTGCAGTGTGCAGAGTGCTCTGCTCCAGTTCAGAGTTACAGTAGGTTAGAGATGCAATAAAAGTCCAAGAACACTGTCTCCCTTGTCCTGCTGCAGGATTTACATCCAGGCCTCTCTTCCTTGCAATGTTTGGAATTTCCTACATAATCAAATTACAGCAAAGCTGTGCTCCAGAACTGAAGCTTTCCTCTCTAAGACCAGCTAGGAAAAAACAATCCAGGAGGTGGCAACAAAGCCTTTATCTGGCTCAAGGGTGAGGGAAAAAGCATCCAGGGAAGTTATCATAACCATAGGTTATGGTGATACAGATATAGGAATTTTAACAGCCTTTTACAGCACACAGTGATGAGGATTTTCCTTCCTTACCTTTTCAATGCATCTGTTCAGCTCCTCACTCAGGGCTTCTTTCTCTTTCTGCAGCTTTTCATTTTTAGTGATCAAACTTGCAACTTCATTCTGAAGGTCAGCAAGATCAGGGCATCTGGGCAGCTGTGGGAAACAAACCCCTCAGAGTTGCACTTTTGTGCTGTCACTGAATTTGGCAGGAAAATCAGGGGATGCCCAAATGGTTTGGGATGGAAGGGACCTTTAAAGGCCATAAGCAGGGGCACCTTCCACAATCCCAGGTTGCTCCAAGGTGTCCTTGGACACTTCCAGGCCCTCCCCACCCTCACAGGGAAGGATTTTTCCATAATATCCCATAGAAATCACCAAACACAGAGAGGGAAAACCTCTGCACTGCCGAGTTCCAATCCTTGTCCCAAGTGCCCCAGTGCTTTATCCCTGCCTTTCCTCATTCCACCTCTGTAATTACACTCCAGCCACAATCCCCTCCTTTCTCAATAGGCCTCAGCTGCTTTTGCTTTTTAAGGCCATTATCTACCCTGAGCACTGAGTGTTTTACACTGTGCAGAAAATGACTTTGTGGAGCCCTAATCAGGGAACTGCCTCATTTGAAGCCCTCATTATCTGTGTTTATTAGCATACATTTACAGCCAATTGAACTGTGCTTGTACAGGAGATAACTGAGCTCTCCAGGAAATTATCCTCAGACCTTGTGAGACTCCCAGATCTCCCAAATCTCCTGTTTAGCAACAGGAATTCTCCCTGACAGGACATGCTGGAAGAGCTCACTCCTTAAATGGAGCTAAAATGGGTTATATCTCCAGTTAAACCAGGGAAATGTCCTCCTGTGGATCCCATTTTCCCTATCTATCCCTTAATTACAGCTTTAAATCTCTATCTTGACCAAAGCTTCTCTTTGTAGATCCACTACTCCCAAAATCTTTTGGCAAAATCGAAGTGAACCCAACCTTATTTGAAGAATTGTGTGTTGCACCTGGAAACTCTTTCAAGAGGAGATACATTCCCTTACTTTTATAGCTTTTCTTTGAAGAAATCAACTATTTCCACCTCTTAATTTTCATCCATTAAGAGATGGTGCAAATTAATCTGAATGCACTCAAACAGAATCCCAGGAGGGTTTGGGTTGGAAGGGACCTTTAAAGGTCATCAAGCTCCAACCTCTCTGGAATAAACAGACACACCTGCCACTGTCCCAGGCTGCTCCAAGGTGTCCTTGGACACTTCCAGGGATCCAGGAACAGCCACAGCTCCTCTGGGCAAGAGGATGCCATACCTGTTTTGTCTTCTCCAGCTCCTGCTTGAGGATGTGGTTCTCCTGCTCCAGTAGATGAGCTTGGACCTTCATTTTTGACAAATCCATCTCCAAAGATGACACCATATTTGAGGACTGCAAAAAAAAAAAAAAAATGAAAGGCTCAGATTTCAATTTAGGAGACTGACAGAGCAAAGTTGAGCTGAGGATGCTGCAGCCACTGGATAGAGCTGAGATGGCACTGGATGAACAACGTGGAAAATGCAGGGAAACATTTGGCATCACCAAGCTGTGTTTTCAAGACACACCTGCACATTTTTCCCTCCTGGCTTTTGGCTGCTGCTGTGTTTAGGGCAGCACTTAGCAAAGCTCAGCTTTGAAATCCCATCCCAGGACAGGGATGCCAGTTCCAAAGCCCATGAAGCCTATGAAATGCTGTACCTCGATTTTGGAGCTCTCCAGCTCCTCTTTCAGCAGCAGCCTCTCCTTTTCCCATTCTTCCAGGGTACACTTCCCCTCTTCCCTTTCCTTCTGCTTGAGCACCCGTGCCAGCTGTTGATTGAGATCCTGCACATCTGCTTGGCTTTTGGAGTTCCTCTGGCTGAGTTCTGTATTTTCAGAGTCCAGCTGTTGGTTCCTGGTCTTCAGATCAGCCACCTGAGTGGGGACAGCAGTGATTTTACACCAGGAATGAGATTTTGGGAATTTCCTTTCTCTTAAGGTAATTAAAGATCTGACAAGTCTCACTCTGACAGTGACTCCAAACAAATAATTTGTCATAATTGGCCTTAATTAGAGACCAGTCATATCAGTCACCCAACGCTCTGCCACCCTGGTGTGGATTTTGAGGGTTATCCTGATTATTCTGAGCAAGTATTTTCCTGAGCAATACCAGGATGGCATGATGTTAAAGGTAATTAATCCTTTTATTTCATCCATTATAACAAGCCACCCCTAAAATAAAAGTAGCAGCCACATGGATACAGCTGGCAGAACCCCTAGACCAGGCCAGATGGGAAATGAGTAAAGGTTGAATCACAATCTCTATTTCCCATGGGCTACTGCAGAGAATGGCACAAAAACTATAAAACAAAAGATGTAAACTTTGCTTTTCTACAAAAACACTTTCCAAGTTGACTGTGGAAAGTGCTCTCAAGCCTGTGAGCTGGACAATTACTGCTTTTGTGTTATGAGCAGGTCAAGCAAGCCTCAAATCAATTGCCCAAAGAGGCAATAAAACAGTAATCAAAATATTTAAATTTATAAAGTGCTTGTTTCCTGCTGCCACACACCTGCTTTTTCAGGTTGTCCACCATCTTCTGCACAGCCACTTTCTCCTTCCTCACAGCCTCTATCTTCTGCCTGTGGAGAAATGAAAGCTCATTAACACTAAAATCAATTATCAATATACACAGCTGCAAGATTGCACAGGAGGACATCACCTCAAGTTGTGCCAGGGGAGGTTTGGATTGGGTATTAGGAAAGATTTCCTCACTGCCCAGGGCAGTGGTGGAGTCCCCATCCCTGGAGGGATTGAAAATCCCTGTGGCATTTGGGGACACAGGTCAGTGGTGGCCTTGGCAGGGCTGGGTTATGGTTGGACTTGATGATCTTGGAGGTCTTTTCCAACCTTAATGATTCCAAAAATGAGCTGGTTTTTTAAACACCACCAGAAATGGTGATTGTGGATACTTATTTGTTTATTGCTCAGCATCCCTGTTCTGCATCAGCTGGGCCAGTGCTCAGCCTCTCAAGGTGCCCCAAGTGGGTCTTTCCTAGAGGGGAAGAATAATCCCAGGATCAGGGATGGTTCTGCACTTGCCAAAGACCCAACCACTGGAATAATCTGCCAGAGGAGCCTCTCCCTGCCTTTGCTGAAGCACAAAGAATTGCATCAGGTCAGCTCCTACATGCTCTGTGTGTGTTACTGGGTCACCCCAATGCCTACAGCTAAACCTCTGCTGCCTCTGGGGATGGGCAGGACCAGCTGGGGCAGGGAAAAGGATGAGGAATAACTCCATGAAATAGCCCCAGTTTGGATCTGTACAGCGCCTGAAACACGAGGGAGCTTGGAGAGAAGGGATGAACCCATTGCGGCTGAGCCACAACAACAGCCTGAAGGCATCCCAGGGTGCATTCCCCACGGAATTCTCACCTCATTTCTTCCCTGGATCCATTCAGCTCCCTCAGTTTCAGGCTGGAAGCGCTCCCTTCCTCATTTAATAAAGTGACCTCGTTTTTCAGGACGGCGTTTTCCTCGCGGAGCTTCTCGGCCTCGCACCTGTGGCACAGACAGGAGACAAGTGAGAACAGCTCCTGTGGCACAGCTGGAAAGGAAAGAAGTCCCACAAGTCAGAGCTACCTGTAATGCTTCAAAACCAAAGCTACAACTGCCTTGTTTTATGTATAAATGGTGTATTTATATTTTACATGAATTCAGCAGGAGCGCTCCCCAGTTTGTTCAAAAAACCCCAAAATTTTACAACAAACTTTAAAAAAAAAAACAAACCCTGGGCTTTTGGGGCATGTTTTTAAGCAGCTCAAGTGAGTTAAAATCTAAAGTTTCACACTATATTCTACATATCTTTCAGTCCTTAAGCTAGAAATAACAACTGAACACCACAATGTGCAGATTGCCAGGAGAGTGAGCTGTTTCCCCAACAGGAATTCAGAATTCTGGGAGCAGCACGGTTGGAAAAAGCCTTTTCTGTCCTCAGGAGACTGCACAGAAATAACTTAGCCATGGTGGGACACCTGAAAGAACAATTTCCTGCAGGAAGCTGGTGCTGAACAACAATTAAACCACTTGTAACCACTTTATCCATTAAAAGAAAAAAATCCTTGCTGGAATACAGCAGTTAAAAACAAGTAGGTAAAACCTATGATGAGTATAATATAATGAATAAATGTTTTATAACTGTATTTGCCATATCCCACTCCTGAGGGGTTCCTAACTGGGAAAAAAAAGTCCCTATAATTTTCTAATATTAACTTAAATACTGAGAAAAAAAGAAGCACTTTTAGCATTTCAAATGACCATAATCCTACGGCATTCACTGAAACACTGAGGCAAAACAGGAGCAATTTTAGCCTTGTGAGCAACATTCAGCTCTAGAAGGGAACAAACTGAGTGAAGTGAAGATTAGTAAAAGCTACAAAGCACTCTGGAGGTGTTACCATGGATTTTGGACACGGGAATACAATGGGTTTGTGCTGGAGGACGAGCTACACACGGTGACGGTGACATCCACACACAGGACAGCTGGCAGGTGCTCCAGGCACAGAGAGGAGTAAGTCACACACAGTTACTGATTCCAGTGCTCTTTGTTATCCATGACTAGAGGAGTTAGAGGAGTCCATGGCAGTGTCTGCTACTCAGAGTTAAGCCAGAGTTAATCTAGGGTGGTTAAAGGAGCAGCCAGGGCAGCGCTGGGTTAGTGGCTAACGCCGCGTTACGTTACCTCAGCAGGTCAACCTTCTGCTGCAGCTCAGTGCACGTGCTCTGCAAGCCCTGGGTCGCTGCCCTCCTCTCCTCTGGGGGACCCAGAGCTCCCTCCTTCACCTGGGGGCTGGGATCCCTCATTCCTGCTTTTCCCACTTGTGTCACGGTGCTGTCACTTGGGGGGTTCTTGTCCTGCTGGCCCGAGACTGCGGTGGGATGTTCTTCCAGCTTCCCACCTCTCGTGTCCCCAGGCACATCCGAGTTGCCCTGAGCATCTTGTTCTTGGACATCCTCCAGTTCTTGAATATCTTCCAATTCTTGAATATCTTCCAATCCTTTACCTTGCACGAAGAATTTGGTGTTCTCATCTTCAAACTTGACGCTTTCCACCTCACTTTCTCTTTGTTCACAGCAAAGCCTCCTCAGCCTGCGCAGGTTGTCTTCCAGCACTCCATTTTTTTCAATTAACTGCATCACTTCAGCCTTCAGATCCTCATTTTCTACCTGAATTTCTTCTTGCAGGGACAGAAGTTCAGCCTGTGCCATGGATCTCTCTTCCAGCTCCTCCATCCTTTTCCACAGCTGAGCTATTACACTCTTCAGGTCACCATTTGCTGTCCCAGGAGTGTGATCCAGCAGGAGAGAGTCTTCACTCAGTTCTTCAGCCCTCTCCAGCTCCACCTGCACCTTCAAAGCATCAGAAACAAACCCTTTATTTTTGGGAGCTATTCTGTGATTTAGCAGATGAACCTTCTGCTGTTTGACATTGTTGTGGAGCACTTTTGGCCTGGGAACTTTCTCCAGATCTCTCTTTTTTGACAGCAGAGGCACCCAAGAAAGGTTCTTGTCACCATCCAGAGCCGCCTGACATCCCTGGATCCAACACTCCTGTGCCTCAGCGTGGCCACCAGCTCTGGCTTTCACACATCCCTCCTCCAGATCCCAATCCACCTCCAACATTTCTTCCAGGTCTGTAGCATCAGCCTCCAGAGGTGGAAGGACACTGAAATCTGCTCCCAGGGCCACATCTTGACAATCACTGGGCAACCCTTCAAAGCTGGGCTCCATTTCCTCTGCTTCTGAGGCAGACTGGGAGCAGCTGGGGCTGGGAGGCTGCAGCTCCTGCTCTGCCGCTCGCAGGCGGTGCTGCAGCCTCAGGATCTGGGCAGCCATCCTGACGTTCTCCTTCACTGCCTGCTCGTGCACCTTCTGCAGGTTCTGGAGAACATCCCCATCGTCCCCCAGAGCAGCTGCACCAGGAAGAGCCGCGATCTGGCTCTTGGCTTTTGCATACTCACTCTCCAGGGCCCTGTAATGGCTCTGCAGGGCAGAGAAACTCCGCGTTTCCCACTGCAGTTTCTGGATTTTCCCTCGTAGGTCTGAGACTTCCAAACCCATCTCAGCCTTTTCTGTCTCTGCTCTCTCACAAATGTCTCTGTTTAAACTCTCCAGAGCGAGAAGTCTGGAATTGAGCTCTTCTTTCTCTCGCTTGTACTCACTGTCCAGTCTCTCCAGCTTCTCCCTAACCAGTTTTCCATTTTGCTCCACTGTGGATATTTGTTCCTCTTTCTCCTTTAGCTCTTTCTCATGGTCATTTTGGAGCTGGTTTATCTTCTCCATCATCTTTTCCTCTTGCTCCTGGGCAGCATTCCTCAGCTCTCTCAGCTCCTTCTCCAGCTGCTCCCTCTCACACACCAGCTTGTTCACTTCCTCCTTGAAACGTTTCTCCAGGAGATCCTTCTCCTGGCTCAGGGCAGAACAAAATGCCTTCTCACTCGCCAAGCTTTCCTTCAGCTGCTCGTGGGCTTCAGCAGCCTCCTGAGCAATTTCATCCCTTTCAAACTCCCACTGGGATTTCTCCTCTCTCTGCTGCTCAGCAAGGTCCTGCAGCTCTCTCTGGTAACGTCCTTCCAGGCTCTGCAGGGTTTCTTCATATTTATTCACAAGGGTCTGTGTGTCCACAGAAAACTGAGTTTGTGCATGAGATGCTCTTCTGTTATAGTCACTTGCCATTTTTTTCCTAGACATGGTTAACATAAGATATTACTAAACTACCTCAGAGATTAAACTGGCTTTTTTAGGCTGAATAAAACAAGTAGGAAATTTACTTTTTTTTTTTTTTTTTAATCCACTGACTATTGGATGGGTGTTTCTGGGAGCTGGAAGTTAAATTCGAGGCAATTTGGTGAAACTCCAAAAAGAAAAGCTGCCTTGGAAAAGTGCAACAACTCATGAAATGTCCTCAGAAAAGGTTTCATGTGCAATTTGTGCCCTTCAGTTCCTGTGCTCAGATTTTGGGGGGGCAAATGCTCTCACCCCCCTCACCCCAGGGTGGCCTCAGTTTCTTTTGACACTCCATATTGGCTACAAAAGCACTTCCCTGCCACCCCTTTCCCTCTTCAGCAAAGAACTCTGAAAACCCAGAGCTTGCTGAGTTTTAAAGGGATTTGTGGAGCACAGGGATCCTGAACAGAGCTCGAGTTAATCACTCCTGGTTATGCATTAACACAATCGCTGCCTCTGGGTGAGCTAAAAACGAACCTCAAGATCTGCTTGAGAAAGGTCAGAAGAGGAAAAAAACACCCCTGGAGAGCAGCCCAGAGCTGTGGGACAGTCAGGACACTGGAGTTGCCCAGCAGGGAGGTGTTTCAGCAGGCTCCAGCGCTGTCCCCACCAGGGCTGACACTCACCTTTCCTCCTCCAGCTCCTGCCGGTGCTTCCTCAGCAGCTCCTGCTGGAGCTCCTCCTTCTCCAGGGCGTGCAGCTCCGCCAGCCTCTGCAGCTGCTCCTGGAAGCCCTGCTCCAGCTCCCCCTTCTCCTCCTGCAGGCTCTGCACCACAGCTCTCATCTTCTCTTCCACCCAGGCACTCTTCTGCATCAGCTCCTCCCGGTCCTGCCTGGACTTCTCCTTCAGCTGCTCCACTCTGGCCCTGACATCATCTTCATGCTCCTGCCTCAGCACTTCCTGCAGATTGGCTTTCTCCTCATCAAAATGCAGCTGTAATTTGTTTTTCTCCTCGTTGTGTTTGCAGTTGAGCTTCTCCTGCTGCTCTCTGAGTGCTGCTGCCTCTCCCTGCAGCTCTGCTATTTGATTTTTGAGGCCAGTGATCTCCTTTTCCATGGCATTCATCTCCTCAGCACACTTCTGCCTCAGATCCTCTTGCTCCTTTTCCCAGTGGGCTTTTGTCTCATCCAGCTGCTTTTCATAATGGCTCACCTGCAGGAGGGAAAATGGGATGGGTTTGTTCATTTTCCACTGAAAATTCTACAGGGATGTTTTCATCAGTATTTCCATCTAGTTTTGTACATTCACTCTACTGATATTTAGATTTACACTCCAGCATCCCATATTAATTTCCCTGGAAAGAATAATCAGTGCTCAGCTTTATTTCTTCCTGGGATCATAGAATCCCAAATTGGTTTGGGTGGGAAGGGACCTGCAGGACCATCTCATTCCAACACTTACTGTGTCTTCAAGCTCCTGTTTGAGGTGATGCAGGTCCCTGTGGTGCTGCTCCTTCATCTGCTCAATGGCCATTTCTGCCTCTATGCTCATATTTAATGGGTTGCAGTCTTCTGAACCGAGCCCTTCAGAAAAAATAATCAAGTAATAATTTATATAACTATAAAAACATGAATTGTACAATACATAAATATATATAATTCTCAACAGAATGACTTCCTCAATTCAAATTTGTTTGGCAGCTCTCAAACTCCCATCACAAACACAGCCAAGGAACTGCAAACTTCAATTTCAGCTTTAAATTTGGTTCAGCAGTCCCAGTCCAGATTAACACTAAACACCAAATTAGACTTGGTGACCAATTCTCACAGGGAAGCTTTTCTCAGAATGACCTCTAAGATGTTACAAACACCTGCAGCCCAGATCCCAGTGCCACAGGAGGGATATTTCACCTTGGTCAGGCTCAATCCCACTGGTGCCATGGCTCTTCATGTCAATGTCAAACTCCTCTGACAAGGAATTTCTCAGGGCAGGCCTGAGCACTTTGCCCTGGGCACGGAACTCCTGCAGCTCTGAGTGCAGCTCATCAATCTGGTCCTGCAGCTCCTGAGAGGGAGGAAAACAAAAAAAGCTGAGTGAAAAGGAGCCAAGGCTGCTGAGCACCCACCCAGTCCCACCACAGGACGTTTGGGTGGGAATTACAGCAGAGTAAAAATACTCTGTAAGAATACTAAGAATAGAAAAGTATTCTATTCTTAATAGAATAAGGCTATGTGTCGATAAACACAGAGCCACAGCCAAAAAGGGGGGAATGGCTTCCCACTGCCAGGGGGCAGGGCTGGATGGGAGATTGGGAAGGAATTCCTGACTCTGAGGGTGGGGAGGGGCTGGGATGGAATTCTCAGAGCAGCTGTGGCTGCCCCTGGATCCCTGGAATGTCCCAGGCCAGGCTGGACAGGGCTTGGAGCAGCCTGGGATGGTGGAAGGTGTCCCTGCCCATGGCCAGAGGTGGAACAAGATGGTTTTTAGGGTCCCTTCCAACCTGCACCATTCTGGGATTCTCTGATGATTCTACAAGCCCAAACTCTCAAAGGTGAAGGTGTAACAGGAGCTGCAGGAGCTTTCCCTTTATTCCTTCTTCCTGTGACCTTTTATTAAAAAGCAGCTTTAGTAACATTTCCAAACAGTTGGGAAATGCCTCCTCAAACACCAGCTACTTGAAAAAAAATCAAATCAGAAGCAAAAGATCAAATTAGGAAGGAGATCCCCTCATTACTGAATTTACCATCTGGTCCTTCCTCCTGCCTGCCAGAGGAACATCCCGAGGGTTTGTGCCAAGGGCTGTGCACTGCACTCCAGGAACAGCAGTTATTGAGGAAAACAACTCCCTGAATGTGCAAACACACAATCCTGCAGCTCTGAAAGGCCCAGGAAGTGAACCTTGAGTACTGACTTCTTTCTGCCATCCTCAAAAAGAGAAAAATCAGCTGCGTATTGAGAAGAACCGATTCAACTCCTATTTCTACTCAATCTTTGCTTTTAAACTGCAGCTTCCTAAGAGAGCTGCTGTGCTGCTTTCCAATCCAACAGCAAAGGCAGCCCTTTATTGAATGGAAAGGACCCTGCAGAACAGATCACAGAATTACAGAATTATTTGGGTTGGAAGGGATTCCAAAGCTCATCCCATTCCACCCCTGCCATGGGCAGGGACACCTCCCACTGTCCCAGGGTGCTCCAAGCCCCATCCAACCCAGCCTTGGACACTGCCAGGGATCCAGGGACAGCCACAGCTGCTCTGGGCAACAGATGAGCTGGTTCCTCTGCAGATATCAGAAAGCAGATGTGTAAACAGAAAACCTGCAAGCTCACCTTAAAGTCTTTTAAGTACACAAGATGGACGAGAAAGCAAACTTTCTGTTCTCAGGTTTATTTTTAAAAAAATATTCCTGGTCTGACAACCAGCAAAATGTGGATGTTTTTTATTTCTCCTCAAAGTTCCTGCAACTCTGAATTCACAGGGCCCCATGGACCCTGGGGGCACCTCACCCTCTCAGCTCAGCCAGTGGGAAGAGATTTCCAACCTGCCTCGTGCTGCTGCTTGCAGTGAGGATGTGGCACTTGGGGACGTGCTCAGGGCAGGGCTTGGCAGTGCTGGGGGAATGCCTGGACTCCACCTGAGAGGGATTTTCCAGCCTAAATGGTTCTGTGATGTTGCTGGTGGACACAGGAGCCAGGCCTCAGCTGCACTTACCCTGCACTGCTGCTCGTACTCGCTCCTCATCTGGGCCAGCCTCTCCTCCTGCAGGAAAAACTCTGCACTGGTGGGATCCAGGTCACCAAACTGGAACACAGGAGTGGAACACCCAGTTATCCACCCACCCACCCTGCAGCCCTGCTCAGGACAGCATGGATGCCATCCCAAGCAGTTCTGCAGCCTGCACTCCACTCTCTCTCCACTCTGGGTTTTTATTTTAAATAAACAAAGTCCACTTTCCTCCTAGCAGGGAATGAGTAACTTCCCCAAAAAACCTGTCTGCCATCTAGCACAGCTCTCATGCTCATTCTGATTCCAGATCACAGCTTTCTACCTTAGCATATGCACGTCTCAGTGTGGTAAATAATCCCAAGCTTTCAAGAAGGCTGGAAATCCCAATATATGAACCTTAGGCTATGGCTGCACAAACTTAAATAACTTTGGAGAAGCTGATATTCTGAAAGTTTAATGTAATACAGCCATGAACAGCTGTTCAACCTCGATTTTCACCTAATTCCAGCAGTGATGCCATGTAAAACCTCACTGCTCCTGGAAAGGACCTGTAAGTTGGGCCCATCCAAAACTCTGTGCTGGGAAAAAAAAAAAAAAAAATCCCTGCAGATCTTCAGGATGATTGCTTCATTTTAAGGCTCCATGGTTTAATTGGAATAAAATTACAGCCAAGGTGGAATATCTGTATTTTCCTTAGCTGGGAGGAAGCCCATGTCACCAAGGCAGGCTGTGCCTGGATAATCTGGATAGAGACCCCCAAAGCCTCTGGCTATCAGCTGAACTGGCAGCTGCAATGTAGCAACTTAAAAATGATTTAATTCTGAAACCCCACTGGGAAGAGGGGGATTTACCTTCTCAGCCAGGACATTTTCCAAGTTCCTCTGCAGTTTGCTTGCCAGACTTTCACACTCAGCCAGTTTCTCTCCTGTTTCCAAGAGCTCGTTTTCCAGGCGGCTGTTTTCCTGCAGCAAACAAAAAACCCCACAGCAGATCAGCACTTGGAGGAGGAAAAAAACAGCATAATAAGGGTAACTCCTAATCCAGCATGACACTATTCCAAGCTTCAGGTGATGACAGGAATTAGGAATTATTTTCATCCACACACAACCCACTCCTGCCACAGCAAGTGTGAACACTGGACTTTTGAGAAATTATCAAAAGGCTTAACAGCAAGTTTGCTTTGCATGGTTTGGTTGTTTTTAAAAGAGGATTTTAAACTCGATCAAGATGTTTTATCTCCTGGCATGACAGCTCACCTGAGAGCTGTGCACACACACACACTCTGCACGTGATGGCAGCAGAGATTTGACATCTCTGGAGGTTAGGAATCCATGGAACAACCCATCAAACACCAATTCTCATGGACATGGCCCTACCTTACTGCTTCAATGACTTTTTGGCCAGCTAAACATAGCCCACAGCTCATCCCTTCAGGAGTCATTCCCCCTGTGCCAGGGCACTCCTGATTTTGGGGGAAATCCTGGCTGTGCTCAGTCCCTGTTACCTTCAGGGCCAGGCCCAGGCGGTCCCGGGTGTAATTCTCATCCGTTTTCAGCTTTTCAATCTCCTGCTCCAGCTCCAGCCTCTGTTTGTTGGCCTGCTGCAGGATCTGCTCCCGCTCCCTGCGCAGCTCGTTCTTCAGAGCAGAGATTCTCTCCTTGTACTCCTCATCCAGCTTCCTGCCAGGGGAACAGGAGCCTGTTAGAGCAAGTGTGGAAAGCCAGGGAATGTTTCTCTGTCTGCTCTGGGGTGCCCTGACCCCCAGGGGAGCACTGACTTTGACCCTCATTCATGGAGAAAGTTTCCCAGACTTCAAGATAGACTGGAACCCACAAAAGTGTGAAATAGATTATAGAGAGCAGTGTGGGTGTGTCACTGGGTGAGAAATTGAGGTTTTAGGGTTTTTAGTGTGTTGTGGATGGAAACAAGATGGAGGGCACAGGGTGTCATCCTGGGTTTCTTCTTCATGCTTCTTCTTCCTCCTTCTCCATGGGTTTGGGTGGCATTTTGTAACTGGGCAGAAAAGGCTGCATTGAGGGCTCTGTGGGATCAGTTATTGGGTTAAAAGGGGAAATAATCCAGGTGTCAGCTCTTAATTGGATGGTTTAGTCTCAAAAGACCTTGGAACAAGAGACTGTTGGCCATTTTGTGCCTTGCTGCTGAACTCACAGCAGTGAGACTGTTTTAGTGATAAGAAATAATAAACACCTGAGACTGAGCATGAACCACTGTCTCAAGTGCCTTCAATCCAGACCCAGAGAAACTCACAACTGGAACCCCCACAAGGAAGAGGGTGACAAATATTGCTGGGGGTGGAGCTGGGTGGTCACCAAGCCCCTGCCCAGGAGGGAGGGATGGATGGGTGGGTGGATGGGTGATGGATGGATGGGGGTGGATGGATGATGGGTGGGTGGGTGGGTGGATGGATGGATGGACGGGTGGATGGGTGGGTGGATGGAAGATGGGTGGATGGAAGATGGGTGGATGGTGGACGGATGATGGGTGGATGGATGGATGATGGGTGGATGGATGGATGATGGGTGGATGGATGGATGATGGGTGGATGGATGGATGATGGGTGGATGGATGGATGATGGGTGGATGGATGGATGATGGGTGGATGATAGGTGGATGGATGGAGGATGGGTGGATGGATGGATGATGGGTGGATGGATGGATGATGGGTGGATGGATGGATGATGGGTGGATGGATGATGGGTGGATGGATGATGGATGGGTGGATGATGGGTGGATGGGTGGATGGATGGATGATGGGTGGATGGATGATGGATGGATGATGGGTGGATGGGTGGATGATGGGTGGATGGGTGGATGATGGGTGGATGGGTGGATGGATGGATGATGGGTGGATGGATGGATGATGGGTGGATGGATGGATGATGGGTGGATGGATGGATGATGGGTGGATGGATGGATGATGGGTGGATGGATGATGGGTGGATGGATGATGGGTGGGTGGGTGCTGCAGCTGCCCCACCTGAGGTTGTACTCGTTGCGGCGCTCGATGGCCGCGTGGTGATCGTCCACCTCCGAGGCCATCAGGGATTTCAGCTTCTCTGCCTTCTCCAGGTCCGAGCGCAGCTTCTCCTTCTCCCTGGCCACCTGGTCAAACCTCTCCCTGGGCAGAGCAGAGCACAGCCAGCCTGCATTAGGTCAGCCCTCATTGCTTCCCCCCAAAAAGGGGATTTGAAACATCAGAGAAGCTTGGAAAGGTCTCCAAGGGTCTCATCAACTGCATTTAGTGACTGGATTTCAACCTCTACCCAAACACCTCTGGACATGTCTTGGTGTCCCCACAGATCCTGAGACCCTCAGCTGTGGTCCAGCCCCCAGATTCAAATCCTGAAATGGTTTGGGCTGGAAGGGACCTTCAAGACCCTCTTGTTCCAGCCTCTGCCATGGCAGGGACACCTCCCACTGTCCCAGGCTGCTCCAAGCCCTGTCCAACCTGACCTTGGGCACTGCCAGGGATCCAGGGGCTCCCCCACCCTCACATCAGGAATTCCCAGTTCCCAGTCTCCCATCCATCCCTGCCCTCTGGCACTGGGAGCCATTCCCTGGCTCCTGTCCCTCCATGCCTTGTCCCCAGTCCCTCTCCAGCTCTCCTGGAGCCCCTTCAGGCCCTGCCAGGGGCTCTGAGCTCTCCCTGGAGCCTTCTTTTTCAATACAGAACCATAAATACAGCGAGTCCAGCACAAAGTCAAACTGTGTGGACTTTCAAAGGAAAACCACTGGGATTTAGAGTGGTACAGATTTTGTACCTCACCTCCACATGGCAGAACCTCTGCAAAGCCCCAGATCAGTTTGGATCCAAGGCACTGATAAACTCCACCAGCCTCTGCCCTGAGCTGTGCATTCCTTGGCCATCAATGGCCACTGTGGACAGCAGTGCCCACTCCCAGACTGGGAACAGCCTGCTGCTTCCATTTTTAATTTTTAACCACATTTTTCTGCATCCCTTGGAGGTTTCAGTGTTTTTCCCAGGCAAAACAAGAACGCTGGAAATTTCTGAGCACTCCAACAGAGAACTGAGCCTTCCAGTGCCACCCCAGAGCCCCTGGGAGCACCAGCCCCCCTCAGCTGCTCCCTCAGCTCCTGCTTGGCCACCAGGGCAGGGAGCAGCACCTCCAGGCACCCCTGGGACTCACATCAAGTGCCTGATCTCTGTTTTGAAGCTGGCCAGGGCTGCCTGGTGCACCCCGTTCTTGGTGATGAGCAGCTCGTTCTCCAGCGCCAGCGTCAGCTCCGTCAGGTTCACCTTCCCATCCAAGCTGAAGTCCAGAGCCTGTGGAAACAACAAATCCTCTGAGTGGAATGAGCTTCCTGCAGGAGCCTGGAGACATTTCTGCAGGGATTGACAGGGCAGAACGAGCAGGCTCACAAGGGATCTTTGCTGGCTGATGAATCTGTCACAAACACCCCGAGGGCAACAAACCAGACATCTCTGCCACCTCCCTCCACAGAGCTGCTGCCAGCTGTGGAGATGGGAAATGTCCTGGTCGTGCTGCAAGACCAACAGGAAATTAAGCCCAGGACTGATGAATTGCACCAATTCTCTGCAGGATCTAATGAGACTGGACTCAGCTGCTGCGAGGGGGTGGCTGGGGATGCTCGTGGCAAACAAAACCAGTTCTTGCAACTGAGAGAACACAGGGGCAGCCCTGCAGGGGGGTCTGATGGGAGGATCCCACCTCCCAGAAAGCAAGATATCATCAGCAGCTGCTTGGGATTTTGTACAACGCCAGAATGGTTTGGCTGGAAGGGACATTAAAGGTCATCCAGTTCCACCCCCTGCCATGGGGTAGGATTCTATCCCCCTTCCACCATCCCAGGCTGCTCCAAGCCTTGAAGAAAGGCCTTTTCTTTCCTTGGAAGTGTTCCAAACCCACATGGATGTGGCACTTGGGGATGGGCTTTAGTGTTGAACAAGGGCTGAGCTGACAGCTGGACTTTTCCAACCTAAACCCTGCAGGAGCACAAAGCAAAAAGCACTTGTGGTGGGGCTGGGACACTGGAGAAACCACCCCAGGGACACCAGCACAAAGCAATTTTCCAGTGAAAAGCAACAAAGCGAAGGTGGACACCCAAACCTGGTGAAGGTGGTCCCACCTTCCCAACCAGTGCAAAGTGGTGAGTGGGTTTAAATCCTGAGCCATGGCACAGGTTATTCCAGCCTGGCTGCTCTCTAGCCACATGGATATTTAAAAGCCAGGAGAATCACACTCATCACTGCTGGAATCCAGTGATGGTCACATGAAATGATCTTCTGCCACCCACAGCTTCTGATGAGATGGACAGGGATGGATTTATTCAGGTATCTGATTTGATCCCCATCACCCTTTCACTCTCTCTAATGGAACACTGGGGACTGGGCAGGGTTTCAAGTGCTGTCCTCCACCTCAGCACAAGCAATAATTCAGGTCACCCCGGTGCTCAGAGGTTTGCAGGTGCAGCTATTCAGGGAGGAAAAGGAATTAAATTGCTTCCTAACAAATGTAGGTGACCTCTTCAAGCTATGCTGGAAATCACGGTGTATTTTTATCATTAAAAATGATAAAATGGGATGCACCATAAAGGAAATGATTGGAAATTTCCCAGAACTCTTGTTACTAGCACTGGGAATTTTTATAGAATTACAGAATGTGTTGGGTTGGAACAGATCTTAAAGATCACCCAGTTCCACCCCTTGCCATGTGCAGGGACACCTTCCACTATTTTTATCATTAAAAATGATAAAATGGGATGCACCATAAAGGAAATGATTGGAAATTTCCCAGAACTCTTGTTACTGGGAATTTTTACAGGATCATAGAATGGTTTGGGTTGGAACAGATCTTAAAGATCACCCAGTCCCACCCCCTGCCATGTGCAGGGACACCTTCCACTAGTCCAGGCTGCTCCAAGCCCTGTCCAACTTGGCCTTGAACACTTCCAGGGATGGAACAACCACAGCTTCTCTGTGGGAAGATTTAAAAGGGGAAAAAACCAGAGACTTTGGAAAGGAAAAAAAATAACAAAGGGATAAAAAAATCCACATAAAACCAGGGGTGAGATGCAGCTGGGGGTTACCTTGAGTATCTCCTGGCTGTTCTCTATGCCCTCCTGGTGCCAGCAGTCCAGGACCCCCTCCACACAGCCATAGCCCATGCCATCATCCAGGCTGGAGAAGAGGGAGAAGCCGATGGTGCTGGGCATGGCCGAGGGCGTGGTCGTGCGCCGGCCGCTCTCGTCGAAGGACTGTGAGAGAGGATGAGGATGAGACAGGGCAAAGGCAGTGCCCACAGGGCTTCACCAATGGAATTTGCCCTAGCACTGCTCCAGAGATTAAGGATTAAGCTCTGGTTTTCCTCACGGCCAAGCAAAACCCGGCAGGAGCGTCGCTGCTGACCTCAAGCAGGCGCTCAGGATTTAAAACAAATCCCAGGAGGAGCAGTGTTCCAGAGCTGCCCTCATTGCTCCAGAAGGGTTTCACAGTGCTCACTTCTGGTTTGGAATGTCACTTTGCCTAAAACAGCTGCAGGGAGCACTTGTAGAGTGGTTTGGGTAGAGCCCTCAGCTTCCAGGCAAAGAAAGGGAGCAGATTTCAAACTCTCTCTCAGGAAAAAATGCACAAATTGGAGTGGAGATGTGGGAGCTGCATGTCCCCAGCCTATCCCAGGCAGTGCTTCCCCCTGCACCCAGTTTGTACTGGATGCCCCATCCTGGAAATGTTCCAGGCCAGGCTGGATGGACTTTGGAGAACCCTGGGATAGTGGAAGGGGGTTGGAATGAGCTTTAAGGTCCCTTCCAACACAAACCACCCTGGAACTCTACAAGGCTCTACCACTGCACTCCACAGGTTGCCAGAGCCCTCTCCAAGCCACAGAACTTCAAAGTGGAGCCATGTCCCCTTTCCCATGAGGGTGTTCTGTGTTTTGGCTCCCCCCAAAAGTGTTTTTTCTGAGCAAGAGTTTGAAATCTGCTTTTGGAGCAGGGCAGGCAGCAGCTCACTGCCACCACCTCCTGCCTCACAGCTGCCCCTGCAGGGACAAACACTGAGGAAGAGGAGGAGACAGGCTGGGTGGGAATTGTTCAGGAGTTCTGCTGCTCCTTTTACCCCAGGATTCTCCTCTCACTTTCTCACCTGCATGGAGAGGTGGCGTTTCAGCTGCCGGTACGGAGTGGATGCGGAGGGGGTGAGGGATTTCCCATTTCTAAACAGGCCATAAAAGAAATCCTCTATGCTCATGGTCCCATCTTGCTCCAGGTTATGGAGCACCTCTTCAAGCACCTGCAAGGAGACAGGAATCATGTAAAAGGCCAAAAGAAATCTGGCACAGAGCAAACATTCTATTCCCAAGGCTCCAAAAAGAGCAAAGCAGGAATTACCTGCTACATCAGCCTAACACATTTCCATATTCTCCATGTGGAAAATTGCAGGCACACATACAGCATGAAAAAAAGCTCCTGGTCATCTTGGAGCTGCTGTTTAATGAGGCAGCAAGGAAAAAAACCTCATTTCATTCTGCCCCTGAGCCAGTGTGACCTCAGGAATTCAGCTCGAGGTACTGAGATGCCAAACCCTGAGCAGCTGGAAGTGACCAGGCAAAAAAAACCAAACCTCTAAGACACTGCAAGGTTATCATAAATCTGTTTGATGCCTCAGGGCATGCTGCTTTCTCAAAAGTAGGACTGGAGATGTTCAGATTAGTCCCTCACTATTTCTTTGTCTACAGTTTATCTTTTCAGGTATTATTTTCTGCCTTAATACCCTGAAAGCATTTCATTGTGGATGCTGCAAAGGAATACCTGCTCAAGAACATGTTTTGTGGAGGAAATTAATACCAACCATGTTATCTTAAGATGCAAAAAAATCTGACTTTTTTAATAAAACTAAATCCTAAGTTGATAAGAGCCTTTTTTTTTTTGTTGTTAAAGATTTCATTTTCTCATGGGCTCTTGCTGCAGGACAGAAACGCCCACAGGCCTTCCCAAAGTCAAAAGCAACCACCTCTGAATATTTAACCCATATTTGCTGTCTAGCAAGAAAATTCCTAGGATTAAGGAGACATGTTTGGAATCCAAGCCATGCTTTTAAATTCCAGATCCCTCCGTGATTGCGTGAGGAGCGCGCACGCCACGGCTCAGCCTCAGCTGCCTTCTCCTGATGGTTTGGGACCAAAAACCCCACTGAGAACCAGCAGCTGGAGCTGGAAACTCCTTCCCAAGCAGCCAGCTGAGCTTGGGGTGAATCCCAGGAGGGATTTTGGGGCGGACAGCAAAGGCCAGGCAGGGCAGGGCTGGGATGGGTGGCTCACCTCGCCGGCCGCCGCGTGCAGCCCGTGCTGCTCACAGATGGACACCAGCTTCTTCCTGTTCAGGTGGCCATCCCTGGTGATGCCCAGGTGCTCACACACCTCCTGAAGCTTCTCCTCAATCCAGTCTGGGCTCGGGGAGGTCCCAGGGGAGGCGTTCAGGTCGTCTGGGTTCCAGAAGCGCAGCTGCCCTGGAAGGGGGGAGATTGATCCGGTGTCTGCGGTGAGGAGCAGAACATCTGGGGTTCTGCACCCCACAGAGAACCTGCAGCTGCCCTGGGCACAGCTCCCTCCTGCCTCTGCAGACCACAAGGGATCGCTTGTCTGGGTCCAGAGCACACTCTGGGGCTCAGGATGTGGATACTGGTCCCAGCAGTACCAGACTCTGCTCAGCATTTCACTCACTTGTGCCACCAGGGGAAGGAGCCTGATGTCCACAGAGCCATGGAATTGTTGAGATTGGGAAAAAAACCTCTAAGACCATGGAGTCCAACTGTTCCCTGGCACAGCCAAGGCCACCACTGGCCCATGTCCCCAAGTGCCACATCCACACAGCTTTTCATCCCTCCCAGGTGCAGACTGAGCAGCAGCTGGGGCTGTGGCCAGAAGCATCTTTGGGAATGTGGATGAGTCTGATGGCCAATGTGGGCTGGTGGCCAGGGAAGGGCAGCAGAGCTCCCTCAGCTGCTGGCATGGATGGGGAAGGGACCCCTCCCTCCCCTGGGCTGTTATGGGATCAAGGGAGCTGCAAGGCCATCTCCTGGGGCTGGAAAAGCAGCTTTAGGAGAAAAAAGTTGGCCCCTTTGGATGGGGAAAGGGTTAGAGAGCAGCTGAAATGTGGAAGAGGTGCTGATGTAATTAAAAGGATGTAGATGCATTCCTCTGTGCCTCCAACAGCTCCATGTCCTTCCTGTCACCCTCCTGATGAAGATGGTAGAACAATGGCACAAGTGAAGGTGCCCAGAGAAATTTCCCATCCCTGGAAGTGCCCAAGGCCAGGTTAGACAGGACTTGGAGCACCCTGGGATAGGGGAAGGTGTCCCTGCCACGGCAGGGGTGGGACTGGATGAGCTTTAAGCTCCCTCCCAAAGCATTCCAGGAATTTACAACTCTGTGACAATTAGGGAACTTTTAACGACTGGTCCCTGCTGACATCTAGTGCCCACCAGGCTCCACTACAGGCAGAGCCCCCCGGGGCAGGATGGGGAGCAGGACAGAGGGCAGGGGGACCAGGAACACCCACAGCAGGATGAAGAGGCCAGGGGGGCATGGCACAAGATGGGCCCTGCCTCAGCTTTCATCCCCAGCTGCACCTCCCCAAGCTGTGCAGCAGCCAGGCTGGGTGTTGCACGCACCCAGAGCCCCTCTGATCCCTCTTCAAAGCTGAAAGGAGAACAAGCAATGAGAACAGGCAGGCCCAGGTGCTGCTCTCTGCTCTTACCCTCGGCCTCGTACTCCTCGCTGCCTCGCGTCTTCCAGTGCTGGGGAGAAAACAAAAAGCTCCTGAGTTATTGATTGCAAGGCATCCCCTGAATGAAAGAGACTCTGGGATCAGCAGCCAAGGAGCTGCAGGGCTCCAGCAGGGCTGCCAGGCTTTCATCTCCCTGCAGGCTGGGCTGGGGATCCAGGGCTCTTTGATGCTGCCCTGCTCTGTGGTGGGAGAGCCCAGCGGTGCCCAAAGCCCCACAGTGAGCCAGCAGAGGGGACAGAGCAGGGCCTGGCAGGGTGCTGGAAGCAAGGCAGGGGTTTGCTCAGAGGGCAAAGCATGCTGCTTTCCTGGGAGGGATTGATGGCTGAGGGGATGGGGATGCAGGAAGATCACAGGGCTGGGTTATCCTTTCCTTCCAGCACTGCATTCTGTCAGCCAAGCCCTACTCAAACCTCCTGCACTGAGAGCAGCTCTGTATCAGGAGAGAGCTATGCTGCCAACAAGAGCTTAACAGAGGGAAAATAAATCCACTCTCTGGTGGTCTTAAACCATCCTGCTCCCTCTGGCATCACCCCATCAGCCCAGGAGCAAAAGCACAGCATTTAAGGTGATTTCCTCATGTACTACACGTTGTCTCATCCCTTGCAGCAGCCCAGGGTATTTACTCCCACAACATGAACTTTGCTTTGGCAGTGGCAGATGTTGCTCCTGCACTGGGACAAGTGGATCCTTCTGCCTGCACGTGACTGATGGATTTGGAGTCAAAGTCACCCAGGACATAAAGAGGCTCTAAATCACCACAGAAAAGTTCAATAGCTCTCATTCAGATTACAGCTAAAAGCCATTAATCTACAACGTTGCCATGGAAACTGAATTAAGGCACTGGACTTTTTTTAGCTCTGCTGCTGTTCCTGTTTCAGCTGCAGGACCAGGCAAGAGCCCTTCCCTGCCACAGCATCACAACATCCCACAAGGGACAAAATGCAGGAGCTGAGGCAACAGGTGCCATTAAATCCCAGCCCTGGAAGTTCTGCACAAAGAGAATGGCAGAACCCTGGCACAGATTGCACAGAGCAGCTGTGGCTGCCCCTGGATCCCTGGAAATGTCCAAGGCCAGGTTGGATGGGGTTTGGAGCAGCCTGAGATAGTGGAAAGTGTCCCTGCCTGTGGCAGGGGGTGGGACTGGATGGGCTTTAACCATTCTGGGATTCTATGAAATTGCCACCTGAAAATGCAGAAAACTTTGTGCAGAGAGAGGGTTGGCTTGGGTGCCAGAGCAATCACCCTGCAGCCACCCATCCTCCTCCTTGGGGACAGTGGGACACTGAGGGGAAGCTGGCAGTGATGCTCAGGAGGCAGATCCTCTGTGTCCCAGTCCTTCTGCATAAGCAACATGCACACTTTTATAAAGAATCAGATTAATTGAGCACCAGACCCCCTCACTTCAAGCACTTTCAGCAAAACCACACCAGCTGCTGCTGTCCCACCCCTGCAAGTGTCCCAGGCCAGGCTGGACAGGGCTTGGAGCCACCTGGGATGGTGGAAGGTGTCTCTGCCATGGCAGGGGATGGGATGGGATGAGCTTTAAGCTCCCCTTCCAACCCAAACCATTCCGGGATTCTACGAAACCACAACAACTCCATCAACACCAACAACCCCAAGAGGGGCTCTGGCATTCTACAAAACCACAACAACTCCATCAACACCAACAACCCCAAGAGGCTGAACAAAGCCAGGGGGTTTGGGCTGGGGTGCTCGTGTGCCCTCCCCTCCCTCCCTCCTGTGCCTTTGTGTGCTCGGGGTCAGCCACCACCGGGAGGGGACAAAGAGGGGCCAGGGTGGGTGGGACAGGCCCATGTCAGGCTGTCATTGTCCCCCAGCCCCAGCAGGGCCTCAGCTGGCCCCGGGTCAGAGGCAGGGGGTGCCAGGAATGCCTGATCCCCGGGGAGGCGCGTGCGGGGAGCAGATGGCTCCGAGCGCATCTGCAGCCTGGGCCGTGGGCCCTGCCCACAATGAGGCAGCAGCAGCCTGCACCTCTCTGTCCCCCCTGCCATCTGCTCCAGCCAGCCAGACCTTTGTTCTGCCCCGGAATATATTGCTAATTAAAATGATGATCAGCAGCACATGCCACGAGGTGAGCCCCGGTGCTGATGGGGTTTGCTCTTCCCAGATCCACGCAGCTGCTCCCTGGGCTGAGCAGAGACCCCAAAAAAAGCTCTCAAATCCCTCACTCTGCCAGGTGCCCTCAGCTCCAAGCACCAGTCAGGCACTTTTTCTGGGAGCAGGCACTATCTTAATCACAAATCCTGGCTTCCCAGTGCTGATGGATTTTGTTCTTCCCAGATCCACACTGCAGCTCCCTGGGCTGAGCAGAGACCCCAAAAAAAATCTTAAATCCCCACACCTTGCTTTGCCAGGTACCTTCAGCTCCAAAGCACCAGTCACACCAGTCAGGCACTTTTTCTGGGAGCAGGCACTTTCCTGAGCTGTTAATCACAAACCCTGGCTTTCCAGTACTGATGGATTTTGTTCTTCCCAGGTCCACACTTGCAGCTCCCTGGGCTGAGCAGAGACCCCCAAAAAAGCTGTCAAACCCTTGGCTTTACCAGGTGACCCCAGCTCCAAAGCACCAGTCACACCAGCAATGCACTTTTTCTGGGAGCAGGCACTATCTTAATCACAAATCCTGGCTTTCCAGTGCTGATGGAGTTTGTTCTTCCCAGTGCTGATGGATTTTGTTCTTCCCAGATCCACACTGCAGCTCCCTGGGCTGAGCAGAGACCCCCAAAAAAAGCTGTCAAATCCCCACACCTCACTTTGCCAGGTGCCCTCAGCTCCAAAGCACGGGTCACACCAGCAATGCACTTTTTCTGGGAGTGGGCACTTTCCTGAGCTGTTAAATCACAAATCCTGGCTTTCCAGGACAGTCCCACTTTGGGAATCTCACATCAAGAACCCAAAGCAGGAGTTTCAACCCTCCCAATGAGCCAGGCCATGCTGGAAACAACTCACAAACACACAGAGCATGGGAGCAGGTGGCACTGAAGGGACAGAATTGGGATGTGCCAGCAGATTGTAAAACCTCAAAGCTTGGAGCAACCTGGACAAGTGGAAACTGTCCCTGCCTGGGGTAGAAGGCTGGAATGAGATGGGCTTTAGGGTCCTTTCCAACCCAAACCACTCTGGAATTCTAGGAACCTGCAAATAGGAGGGACCCCTGCCAGAGCAGAGCAGCAGCTGGGGAAGGGGAGGTGATGGATGCTCCCCGGGGAGGACTGGAAGCCAGCACAGCCACCATCCATGGGGACAAGCTCCTGCAGGTCACAGGGACCCTCAGGAACCCACCACAGCAGGGTTAATGCCAAATCCAGGCCCAGCTGCTCATCACCTGATCCAGCAGCACCTGAAAACCCCCGGGGATGGAGGTGGAGCCTCCCTGGGCAGCTGCTCCCAGAGCAGCTTCCCAGCCTTTCCCCTCCCAGAGCTGCCTTCCAGCCTTTCCCCTCCCAGAGCTGCCTTCCAGCCCTTCCCCTCGTGTTTACCAGGGAGGGAAACCTCTCAGACACAGCCTGAGCCCTTTTAATTGGCACTGCCTGGGAGCAAGCACCAATTAAGCCACCCTGCCCCAGTTCTCAGGCTGGGGGCTGTGTTTGCACACACAGCACAGAGAACTGGGCAAGGGCTGATCCCTGGCCAGATCCCAGGGAATCAGGAGCCTCCAACACCCCCCTGGGACCCCTCAGCACCTTCCAGCAAGTCCTTCCCATGCATACCAAGAGGATCTGCTTTGGAGATGCTGATAAAGTTGGGGTTTCACAAGTTTAGCCCGATTTTTGCTCCACCTGCAGAGGAATTAACCATCCCAGCAGCCCAAAAGGTGCAACAAGCACCCCCAGCAGGAGACTGATCCAGCCCCCAGCCACAGTGTGGTTACAACAGCTGGGTTAATTAACTGACCTTGTTAATGGACTGCCCTTTACACCTCTGTGACAGCTAAAACCAAGGGGTGAGGTTAGAGCAGCCCCTTCCAGCAAGGACAGCCCTTCCCTGGAGAGTGTGGGAGGATTAACATCGATTCCAAGGTCAGGGCAGCCCATGTGGCCAGCACCAGGAGATGGATGAGCATCCCTGTGGTGCTGAGCAAAGGTCACCAGCAGCAGGGAAAACCTTTCTTTGAGGTGTTGGTTTGGGGTTTTTTTTTTATCATTTTTAAGCTCAGCTGCATGGGAATAACACTGAAACCATGGGAATTGGAAATTCCTTCCCTGCTTTCTCACACAGGGCTGGGAGTCCCCCTACAACAGCGGCTGCAGAGGCTCCAAGTGAGGCCACGAGACAGAGGAGGGAGAAAGCAGCAGTGCTTCTCCTTCCCAGTGGGAAAACTCCCACCACATCTCCTGAATCAACAATACTTGGCACAGCAGGGCAGGCTGGAAGCAGCCCAGCTCCAGGGCAGCGCTGTTGTGGCTGTGCTCTAACACACAGCACCAATCCCAAGCACTCAGCTCCCTTGGCTTTCCTGTCTGGGGAAGCAAGAGGAGATTCACTGGCACAGAGAGAGCCACAGCTCTGGAGCACAAAACCAGGAATGGGGATTGTTTTTGGAGCAATTAGAAGCCACTGTCTCAAAGCAGCTGCTGGCTGCCCAGCACCCCTTGTCCCCCATGCCTTCTGCTGGAGCCATGGCCAGCTTTTGGCAGCTGCACTAATGGATGTGGACGTGCCCAGGCTGCTCCCAGCCCACACCTCCTCGTTAGCCACGGGGGCAGCAGCTCTGCCCTTTCCTAATTGCTGGCCCACGCTCCAGCCAGGAGCACGGGCCCAGCTCCCTCCCCACTTCCCACGGAGCAAGGGAGCCACGCCTGGCATGGCTCAGCCCCAGGGACAGGCAAGGAGAGCGGCCAGGAAAGGCACTGGGACACCCCAAACCCCTTCAGGTGTGGGCAGCAGCCATGCCCAGAGGTGACAAGGCCACCCCAACACCAATCCTAGGGACAGGGAAGGCACTGGGACATCCCAAACCCCTTTGGATGAGGGCAGCAGCCATGCCCAGAGGTGACAAGGCCACCCAACACCCATCCTAGGGACAGGGAAGGCACTGGGACATCCCAAACCCCTTTGGATGAGGGCAGCAGCCGTGTCCAGAGGTGACAAGGCCACCCCAACACCAATCCTGGGGACAGGCAAGGAGAATGGCAGGTAAAGGCATTGAAACATCCCAAACCCCTTTAGGTGTGGGCAGCAGCCACATCCAGAGATAAAAAGGCCACCCCAACACCCATCCTAGGAGAGCAGCCAATGCCTTCACTGGGAAGGCTCCAAGCACATCCCAATCCCTTTGGATGGGGTCAGCAGCCATGTCCAGAGGTGACAAGGCCACCCCAACACCCATCCTAGGGACAGGCAAGGAGAGTGGCCAGTAAAGGCACTGGGACATCCCAAACCCCTCTGGATGTGAGAAGCAGCAATGCCCAGAGGTCACAAGGCCACTCCAACACCCATCCTAGAGACTAGCAAGGACAGAGGACAATGCCTTCACTGGGAAGGCTCCAAACACATCCCAACTCCTTTGGATGTGAGGAGCAGCCATGTCCAGAGGTGACAAGGCCACCCCAACACCAATTCTAGGGAAAGGCAAAGAGGGCAGCCAGTAAAGACATTGGAAAATCCCAAACCCCTTTGGATGAGGGCAGCAGCCACACCCAGAGGTGACAGGGCCACCCCAACACCCACCCTAGTGCCAGTAAAGGCACTGGGACATCCCAAACCCCTCTGGATGCGAGAAGCAGCAATGTCCAGAGGTGACAAGGCCACCCCATGACCAATTCTAGGGAAAGGCAAAGAGGGCAGCCAGTAAAGACATTGGAAAATCCCAAACCCCTTTGGCTGAGGGCAGCAGCCATGTCCAGAGGTGACAAGGCCACCCCAACACCCATCCTAGGAGAGCAGCCAATGCCTTCACTGGGAAGGCTCCAAGCACATCCCGACCCCTCTGGATGGGGGCAGCAGCCATGCCCAGAGGTGACAAGGGCAGCCCAGCACCCACCCCTCCCTGCTGACCTCCTGGCTGGCAGCAATGTGGGCAGGCTCCTCGCTCAGTGGCTCGATGACTGTCACCTCAGCAAAGTCCTGCGGGGACTCCTGGAACTCCGGCAGGGAACGGCGCCCGTAGCGTTTGCCACCTTTGATGTACTTGGGCTGTGCTTCCGGGGAGGAATCTGGGGAATCCAAGCACAGAACACATCAGGAATGCCATTTCTGAGCTCTCTCAGGGCTGGTTTGCTCGTTCAGCAGGACTCTGAGTGCCCAGTTGCTGCCACCATTCCTGGTGGGCAATGGCACCAATGGTGGCTCCACTGCTGGATCATCACCACCCTCTGTGCTGGTGTTCACAGGGGTCTGAGGATGAGGGTCTGACTCCATGTTTCAGGAGGCTTGATTGATTATTTTGTGATATATATTATATTAAAACTATACTAAAAGAATAGAAGAAAGGATTTCATCAGAAGGCTGGCTAAGAATAGAAAAAGAAGGAATGATAACAAAGGCTTGTGTCTCAGACAGAGAGTCCGAGCCAGGTGGGCTGTGATTGGCCATTAATTAGAAACAACCACATGGACCAATCCCAGATGCCCCTGTTGCATTCCACAGCAGCAGATAACCATTGGTTACATTTTGTTCCTGAGGCCTCTCAGCTTCTCAGGAGGAAAAATCCTAAGGAAAGGATTTTCCATAAAAGGTGTCTGTGACACCCCTCACCCTGGCACTGCGTCTGATGGTTGGAATTGGTGCTGCTCCCTACCAAAAACAGCCTTCACAAAGTGCAATCTTCCTCTTCCTCACCCCTCCCCAAGCCCCAGATGAAGTTAACAGGATGGGGAGGGAAAAATCTCCACAACCTTGCCAGGAGCCTGGGATGGAAAGTCCATTAGGCCTCTCCTCCTTGCACTCCTCTCCATTAGCAGCACCAGGCAGGTTTAATTAGGGACTGAGTTGCACTGAGGCAGCTCAAGTCTCCAGATCCTGCAGACACCTGGGCGGCTGCTGCTGCTGCTCTCTGTGGGTTTGAATTTCAGCTCCATTAAAAATGCCCAAACAAGCAGGAGAGTGGAAAAAAATTGGGCAAGTTTGGAGTCTCTGGGGGCCCCGACAGGAGCAGCTGATGTGAGAGACAGTGGGGCAGGTCCCAGCCTGTGCTGAGCAGCCAAAGCCAACTGCAAGATCTAAATAACCCTTTGGAGTCATCCTCTAATTACAGGGGCTCCACATTCCCCAGCTCCAGCTTCCCCCAGCAAGCTCCTGCCTTTGGGGACTGAATTATCCAGGAGCACTGGCAGGCAAGGATCAAAACAAAAAAATAAATAAGCACGTTTTGGGCTGTTTTCAGTGAGAATCTGGAGCAGGGGGCAAATTAAACCAAGGACCAAATTAACCAGGGATTCAATTAGGGGAAGGCTCGGTGCCACGCTTTGTTTCAGTGTTTGCTAACCTGACTGCTGAAACCCCCCCAGGACTCCATCATCTTTTATTTTCTGCCTCTCACAGTGGCAAGAGCAGCAGCTTTTGAAAATTTTATTTGCAGAGGGCTGTGATATAAAAGAAATGCAAGAGTGCAATACTAATAAGGCACAGGGAAGCTTTCCACCACTGACAAAGGATACGGGGAAAGCAGCAGGTCTCCAAACCCCCTCACCCAAATGCCTCCTCGGATAATATTCCTTTAGATATGGAAGAAAAGGCTTCAAGCTTGTTAGAGGGGAGAGAAAAAAAAAATACTCCACAACTTAGCTATGCAATGAATTATAAAATACACAGGCTGAGGAGTGCTTTGATTCCTGCAGCCCCACACTCCATCCAGCCTCGGTGCAGCTCTAGGGAACAAACCCCGTGCCTGTGTTTGAACAAGGCCATTCTAACAAGATTTGCTGCAGCTGGGACTCAGCACATGAAAGTTGGGCTGATGGAGTGCACCGATAGAAAAATCAGGAGGAGACAGGCTGATTAAGGAAGAGCCCCAGAACAAAAGCAAACCTTATCACTCCTATTAAAGCCCGCCCGGTGGTGAACAATCTCCATCCAGCAGCTCTCTCTGAAATGCTAATATTTGTGGCTACTCATTCACCCAGTTATTTCCTCCCTCCCCGCACAAGAGAGGGCTGGGGGGCTTTGTTTTCCTTCAGAAATCATTTTTATTATTCCTCAGACAGAGCTGTACCTCCATCTGTCTTTGGAGAGATGGAGGAGGGGGGAAGAAGCTGGAATTCAGTGAAGCTCCAGCTGAATTTCCTTCTGAATTTCCGAAGAATCCTGTTTCCATCCCCACCACACTGACTGTGTTTCCCCACTGCTGCAGCTGGAAATTCAGTGGTGCTGTGGAAGGCGTTCCTGCTGTTCCAGGGGGTTGCAATGAGATGATTTTCCAAGTCCCTTCTGCTCTGTGACCCTCAGGAGCACAAGTGCCCCCACGCTGGGCCCCCTTGTGAGCACAGCAAAGGGGACATCAGGAGCCTCTCCCCACTGCTGTGCTTTGGGCACTTGCAGGCTGGCAGCTGATTCCTCTCTGCTCTGAGCACCACGGGTGAGCTTGTTTGCCTTTTGTAATGAAAAACCTGTGAAGCCCCAGAACATCCCTGGGAGGGAAAGGTGACCCTTCACAGCTTGAGGAGAACAGAGTTTGCTCCAACTTCCAAACCAGCTGTGCCTGAGCCCAGCTCAGGCACCCTGAAATCCCAATTTCCACAGCCAGGCTGGTTTTGACACTGGGTTCCAGCCCTTCCCTTATCACATCCTGCAGCACAAATCCCTCTCCTTTCCAGCACCATCACCTCTCAGCCAGGTGGACACAGACACCTCCCACACCTGCAGCACCCTCCAAGCCTCTCCATCTCCTGCTTGCCCACCAAACCCCCCAGCAGAGCAGCTGGTGCCCTTGATGTTCCCACCATCCCCGATATTTAGGGGATGCTGGGCACACAAAAATGCAAAAAGCAGCCATCCATGCTTCCTGAATGCAGGAAATTCACTGGGGAGCTGAACAGCTTCTCATTCCCAGCCAAAAATGAGCAGGAAGACTCGGAGAATCATTAAAGTTGGAAAAGAATCATTAAGGTCGTCAAGTCCAACCTCAGAGCTGCTCCAGCCCCAGGTGCTCAGGAGGAGCACAGAGGAGATGTCAAAATCAAGCCTTTCATGGAGCAGATGCCCATGAGACAGCCCTGTGTGCCATTCACCCCCAAAAATGCCAAATATCCCCCTGAACAGAGGGGGAAACACCCCCAGAGCAGAGGATGCTCTGCTGCCCACTCCTCCCACCAAGAGCAGGGGGAGATGCTGCTGCTCACACCCCCACTATTGTGTGCCTGACAAATCACCAAGAAAAGGGGGGAAAATGAGAAAAATAAAATGGGTTCAGCCCTCCCTGCTCCCTACAGCCCTTGGCAAAGCGTGGGCTTAGTAAAACCCACTCCAGAGCTGGTGTCTAATTAGACACTGGGGTCTGATCTGCCCCCCTGAACTGCCCCCAGGCTGGGGGCAAGAGGAGGAGGCTGAGGGAAGCAGCCTCTCACCTTCCTGCCCACTGCCCAGAGGGTTTGTGGCCCTCCAAGTGCCCCTGGAATGAAACAACCCCCCCTAATTCTGCATTTCACTCCCTGATTTAAGCGCCACAGACGGGAGCCATCAATTCCCTCTCTCACTCCCCTCATCCATCCCACTGAAATGTCTCCATGGCTGGAGATTTACACTTGATTTTCTGCCTTTCTGCACCAGATAAGTCATTTCAAAATCCTGCTCTGCCCTCAGATGGGTAGGGAGGGGGGGCTCCCCTTCCCTGGGCCCAGCATCAAAGCCCTGCAGAGCAGACAAAAGGGGGTTTAGAGCAGGAGCCCCCTCATCCCCCAATCCCAGCCTTCAGAGGGGAAATTAATTTCTCTGCTGCTTAAGATTTGGAAGGGAGGGATGCTCCAAGTGCTGGGCAAAGCCCATGGCAGCCAGGATCTGCTAAATCCTAATCCCCTGAGGCACCAGGTACGTCTGAACTCCTCCAAGCCCTATTTCACCACTCAGGCTCAGCAGTGGAGGAAGAGAGGAGTGGTGGCAGGCTCACCACAACCCAAAACCAACGGGTTTTGACCCAAAAATACCCCGTGGCATCAGGCAGCCCTGCCTGGGCTGTGACACTGGTTTCACCCAGTGCTGCAGCCACCCGAACAACCTTTCCCCCACGGATGGGGCCCTTCCAAAGGGCATCATCCCCACCAGCCCCTTTGTTAGAGGGCACTTCTGCTGTCTCCAGAAGGAAAAGGGAAAAACAGGGAAGGAAAAACCCCAAAACCCTCGTGACTGTGGGGAGGATGGCGTCCAAGTGCTCTTTAATTTCTCCTGGGTGTTCCTGTAATCCTGCACTCCACCCCATAATCCCTCCCTAGCCCAGCTTCCATGCACTTTTTATTTGCTATAATGGGGAGGAAAAAAAGCCTGATTTTTTTTTCTTCCCTAATCACCCACACAACTGATTTTTTTTTTTGTTTTCCTTTCCCCACCCTTAAATCTATTTCATTGTCCCCTCACTGCTGCAGTGACCCGTGGACAAAGAGCAGCAGCACCCAGCCCTGTCCCACAGGAATCAAGAGCTAAGATAGTGATTATTTTAAATCACATTCAAGCTTTTTTCCTGCTTTTCCTGGCATCTCCCCATGCCTGTTCCCAGCAGAGGAAGGCTTTGCCCAGCTGATGCTCTGGTTCACAGCTGGGTCTGTGTCCCCACAGTGTCACCCTCGAGGGGACAGAGCTGATCACAGCAGCTCTGGAGCTCTGCCTGCCTTGGTTTCCAGAGCTGCTTCCCAGGCAAGGAGCCTGCAGCACCATCCTCCCTGCCAGTCTTGCCTTTGAAAAAGGAATTCGAGACAAAAAAATAAATCTGTATAAATCTATCAGCTGCTCTCTGCAAGCCTGAGTGCTTCCTCCCAAATGAGGAAACCCCAGTGGCTGCTTCTGCAGGAACTGCAGCACTTCTGGTTCCTTGTCCCCAGCCCCTGTGACCCCAGAGCCCTGGCACAGAATCAGTTTGGGTGCAAGGGACCTTGGAAATCACCCCCTGCCATGGCAGGGACACCTTCCACCATCCCAGGCTGCTCCCAGCCCTGTCCAGCCTGGCCTTGGGCACTGCCAGGGATCCAGGGGCAGCCACAGCTGCTCTGGGCACCTGTGCCAGGGCCTGCCCACCCTCACAGCCAGGAATTAATTCCCAATCTCCCATCCATCCCTGCCCCCTGGCAGTTCAAAGCCATTTCCCCTTGTCCTGTCACTCCAGGCCCTTGTGGATTTTCCCTTTCCCTGTTTCTTTTGGGCTCCCTGCAGGGACTGGCAAGGGCTGGAAGGTGTCCCCAAATCTTCTCTTCTCCAGCCTGAACAGCCCCAAACCTCTGAGCAGCAGAGGGGCTGCATCCCTCTGTGCCTCCAACAGCTCCCTGTCCCTCCTGTCACCCTCCTGAGCTGACAGCATCCATGGGGACAAGGACATGCCACCCCCCTGGCCGTGTCCCAGACTGTCTGGGGCTGCAGCACAAAATCCCCCAGTGCTCCCCCACTGACCCTCCCATCACCCAAATCCCTGGAGAAAACCCCCACAGCCTCTTCCTTCCCAGATGCTGCCAACAGCCTTAAAATCTCTGCTTCTCCCCCCCCCCCCAATTAAATTTTCATTTAAATGATATGATTTAGAGCTCTTAACTCAATTTTTTCCCTAGCCTGGGGCAGGCTGGAACACCAGCATTTCCACACTCCCTGACAGTTTGACACCAACAGCACAAAGCAGCTTGTTTCTCCAAATCTCCAGTTTGATCTAAATTAAAAGAAGCAAAGACTTTGGCATTAACCAACCTGTCAAAATGCATTAAAAATAAAATGCCTCCCAGGCCTGCCTGGCTCTGCCTCCCTACCTGTACCCTACACCCTTTGATTTGCTGCCACTCCAACCCCACTCTGACAAGAGCATCCCCAAGGAGGGCTTCTCCAGCTTCACTTGTAATTTCCCCTGTGATAACCCCAAATTTAGCTGTTTCTGGAAGATTTATTTACATTTCAATCAAGCTGGAGCTTCTCAGCCATATGATACCCCAATAAATGCAGAATGCTGGATTAGTTCTGCCTCACTGGGGCTGATTCCTGCTCTGTGCCAGCTCCTTCCCAAGGGGCTGGCAGGGAATGCTCCCCC
Organism: Agelaius phoeniceus; assembly: GCF_051311805.1. Lineage (NCBI taxonomy): Eukaryota > Metazoa > Chordata > Aves > Passeriformes > Icteridae > Agelaius > Agelaius phoeniceus. Next base: position 62,270,024 of record NC_135270.1, on the reverse strand, counting down.
CTGAGCACCCACTGAGCTGCACTTGGAAATTCCATTAAGGAATGCTGGGCACAGGAGCTGCCATCACCCCTCTCACAGCATTAAAGAGCTTTGGAAATGAGAGGTGGAAAAGAAAAATAATCCATCAATCACACCTCTCCAGCCCTGTGGTTTTTGCAGCCTTATTAAAAGGGGAAAGTTGTAATTTTGCTGGCAGGCTCCTCTCTCCAGAGTGGGATGCTCCAGCTGAGATTGATGCTCCAGGAGGGGGAAATCTGGAGAATTCTCTCTCCCCCTTTGCTAAGCTGTTTTCTCCTTGGGGGATTTGGCTCCCCTGCTGCTCCAAGGACAGGATTAGGGATTTCCATACAGGTGTGGCACCAGCTGGAGCTGCAGGGCTCAGCCCCAGCACGGCCCCACAGCTCCCAGGCCCTGCTGCAGGGGGGGAACACTGAACCTGAAACCTTTCCAGCCAAGGAAAGCCTAAAAATGCCCCATTTTCAAGGCACAAAGCAGGGAGAACACTGAGGAGTCACAGCAGAGCCCCTGGAAGGGTCCCTGGAGCAGCCTGGGATAGTGGGAAGTGTCCCTGCCCATGGCAGGGGGTGGAACTGCTCTCTTCCCACTCAAACCATCCTGGAATTCTCTGACCAGCCCCAGCCTGGTTTCTCAGGGGCTTCACTCGGTGAGGAACATCTCTGGAGCAGCCTGAGTGTGTTTTTTCCTGGGAGAAATTCAGAGAGGCTTCCTACACCCTGCTCATCTCAGACACAAGGAAACAGAAGGGACTTAAAAAACATAAAAACCAACACCAGTCCCAGCTGGGAAAAACCCCAGCAGCAGCAGGAGCTCAGCCTTTTGTCTGTCTGGCCACAGCTCTCTGCTCCTCGAGCATCCCTGGGCAGCAGGAGTGGTGTGGGATGGAGGGAGCTGAGCCCCTGTCCCAGCCATGACCCAGCCTGAGCATCTGCAGGGAGCTCACAGCCAGCCTGGGCCTCTCTGGGCATTCAGATCATGGGAATGGCAGAGAAATACCCAAGGGCTCTGAAAACACCTCTGGGCAAGGTCCCACAACAAACCTCAGCTCCCTTTGTGTAAAGAATCCATTTCTCACCCTTCATCAAAACTAATAGTACAATAACATTTTTTTTATTTTCTATAAAATAAATAAATAATAATTTATAAAAATCAAAAATATATATTTTGATCTTCTATATTTTATATATATTAATAGACACAAATGTATTTTTGTATATTAATATATAAAATATAAAATATAAAAAATACAAATATGTCAATATAAACATGAAAATATAAATATATATAAATTTGTGTATATTAATATACATATAAAATATAAAAATATAAATATGTCAATATAAACATGAAAATATAAATATATATTTATATATAAATTAATATATTATTTATATATGAATTTATATATAAATAATTATATAAATATAAATAATATTTATTAATAAATATATTAATAGAATAATATAATTAAAATACAAATAAATCTATTAATATAAACTAACATTACTATAAATATATAAATATATTATTATAATATTGATATATAAATGAATATATTAATAGAAATAACTATATTTATTAATATATATACTATGATTAAAATACAGATAAATTTATTAATGTAAATAAACATATTACTATGTTAATATAAATAATTTTTATAAACCTTATATTTAAACTTCTCAATTACCTCATCTCTATAAAAAAACAAAAAAACCCAACATCTTTTGTCCCAATATCAGCTTTTTCTGCTTGGGTGGCAGCACCTAAAAAGCACTTTCTCTTCTAAATTCTTCTGTGAGAGCCACCCAGAGCTGCTTTGCCAATGAAAATGTACCAGTTTAGGTAATTTCAGTATTTACCTGGTTCTTGGAAGTGCTCCTCATTTGACAGGGTTCTGGATAAGATGAGGATAAGTGCTTCTTTAAACTGATCAAAGTGGACCTGTGGGGGGAAAAAACAAAAAAAAAGGAAGGAAATGGGCAATCAGGTGGTGCAGGGAGTTAAACATGGGGCCAAAATATGAGGAAAAGAAAAAAAAACCAGAAGGAAATGGGCAATCAGGTGGTGCAGGAGTTAAACAGGAGGCCAGAATGCAGCAGAAGATGGGCAGCAGTGGGGATCACTCATCAGCACCCCCAGACCAACAGCCTGGGCAAGGGGCACCAAGGAACCCTGCAGAAGGGACAGCAAGGGACAGGCAGGCACAGCCAGCACCTCTGGGCACGTGGGAGCAGCTATTGCCACACAGAAGGAGCCAAAGCCACAGATTTCAGGCACTGGTTGGGTTTTTCCATTGATCAGGAACCAAAAGAACACATCCAAAGGAGCAGGGACATCTCCATCCCTCGAGGTGACCTGGCCAGGGTCAGTGGCTTCTGCAGTGAGACCATTCCTGAGCAGGGACAAATATTCTGCTGTGGAAATGCTCCAGTGCCCTCATTTACCTTCAAAAACCACTTCCCAATGTGGATGGCAGAAAAATCCCTCCCTTTCCAGGGCAGCTCCAGCAGCTCTGGGAGGGCTGAACTCGGAATACCAAGCCTGGAGTGAAGCTGGGAATAAACCAGAGATGATTCTGCCACTGAGGGAGGGTTTTTTTTTTTCCCTTCTGCTTTTTTCCATCTGTGCCTTCCTGGAAATCCTCCTGCCTGCCAGGCAGCAGAGCCAGGAGGAGGCTGCAGCATCCTCCCAGCCTGCTGGGGAATGTCAGCAATTCCAGCCTGGGGGACACCAGACCCAGGGACAGCTGGAGGAGCAATTTGACATGGGTCAGTGGCCAGGCTGCTGCCATTTCTCCTGGCTAAATAAATCTTAGAAGAATTTTCAGCGTGGAACAAGAAGATTTTGTATTTAAAGGAACCCAGAGAGGCTGCTCTGGCTGGCAGAGCTGCACTCAGAGGGATTTTCACCCTGCACAAGCACCAAAGCTCAAGTCTGAAGTTCCCCAGCTTGTTTTTGGGGGTCAAGCAAGCTCAGAAAAATACCAACAAGCCCCCTGGTTGGGAGGGGACAGAGGTGAGCCATGGGGGTACAGGGGAGCTCAGGCAGTGCCAATCACCCCTGAGGCTTTAAACAGTTTTAAACATTTTTTTTTTTAACACAATTAAAAAATATGTTCAGCACAGAAGCTCATCAGGACTGCTTCATCTGAATACTAATTGCTGCCATCCATTTCCAGCCACTGGTGTACTTCAAAAAGGCCAGTTTACAGAGAGAGGAGACTTTCCCCCATTAAAATAAAGAAAACTTGACATTTAGACTAAATGAGGATGAATAAAAGATGAGGGTGTTCAGATTACAGGTTCCCTCCCCATGGGATCCTCTCAGGAATGAATGGACAGAGCCAATCCCTTGGATGGGTGCTGGGGATGGCTTTGGAGGAGAGCTCACAGGAAAACAAGACCCACTTTGCATCCCTCACATGGAATTGAACAAAGCCAAACCACCTGGGCAGGTGTGCAGCAGCACTGCCATCCCCTGCTCTGCACAATGAGCCCACAGCTCCTGCCTGCACTGATGGGGAGGAGGAGGGAGGAGGAGGAGCTGAGCCCTTGCACAAGGACAGAGGCAGCCATCCATGCTTCCTGAACGCAGGAAATTCACTGAGGAGCTGAACAGCTTCTCATTCCCAGCCAAAAATGAGCAGGAAGGCTTGGAGAATCATTCAGGTTGGAAAAGAACCATTAAGGTCATCAAGTCCACCCTCAGAGCTGCTCCAGCCAAACCCCAGGTGCTTCCAGAGGCACAGGAAAAACATGAAGATGTTAAAATCCAGCCTTTCATGGAGCAGATGCCCATGAGACAGCCCTGTGTGCCATTCACCCCCAAAAATGCCAAATATCCCCCTGAACAGAGGGGGAAACACCCCCAGAGCAGAGGATGCTCTGCTGCCCACTCCTCCCACCAAGAGCAGGGGGAGATGCTGCTGCTCACACCCCCACTACTGTGTGCCTGACAAATCACCAAGAAAGGAGGAAAAAACCAGAAAAATAAAATAAGTTGAGCCCTCCCTGCTCCCTACAGCCCTTGGCAAAGCGTGGGCTTAGTAAAACCCACTCCAGAGCTGGTGTCTAATTAGACACTGGGGTCTGATAAAGTAGACTGGCCCTGTGGTCAAATTGTGATTTTTCCATGAGCAGGACAGCCCCAGGAGGCTGTGGAAGGTCAGGCTGAGGAACAGGACATGGCCATGCTCCTGTGCTGCACAGCAGGACTGCAAATGCAAACCAGCAGCACAGGGACAGGCACAGGGGGGTCCCCATGCCCTCCTCGCTCTGCAGGTGGAGTCCCAGCTGGAAAAGGGGGGAGATTTGTCCTCAAGATGGGGCAGAGGTTTCCCCAACAGCAGCTGAGCAGCAAAAGCAGCCTGTGGTGCACTCTGACCTTGGATGTGTGCAGGCACAGAGCACTCAGAGCTGGAGAAACAGCACTGATAAAATGAGAGCTGGGCTGGAGCACGAGCCAGGCAAGGCAGCCACAGGACAGCAAAGCCACAAAGGCTGCAGAAATCCTGCAGAAATCCTACAGAAATGCTGCAGAAATCCTCCTGCAAGGCTGGGGGGAGCCTGGCCCAGGTTCCCCACCCCTGGAGGTGCCCAAGGCCAGGTTGGATGGGCTGGGAGCAGCCTGGGATGGTGGAAGGTGTCCCTGCCAGAACAAGATGGGCTTTAAGGTCCCTTCCAACCCAAACCACTCTGGTTTTATGACTCTGCTTTGGTATTGCTCATCTCTGTGTCTGCTCATGGGGGTCTCTCTGCAATTTGGGGCTGATCCCAGGCAGCCAGGAGGCAATGGGGGTTGGGGAGGTGATGCTCAATGGGCTGTCCAGGATCAGGGACAGCACACACATTCCTGGCTGGCAGGGTGGGCAGGCCCTGGCACAGGGTGCCCAGAGCAGCTGGGGCTGCCCCTGGATCCCTGGAAATACCCAAGACCAGGCTGGATGGGGTTTGGAGCAACGCCCCACAGCCAGACCAGCACTGCACAGCCAGGGCAGCCCCCCAGCAAGGAGAATTTTCTCAGAACAAGTAAATCAAACAAGACAAACCCAGCCCAGCCTGCCCAGGCAGCCAGGGACCAACCAAAGCTGTGCTGCTGAGCAGCTCTGGTTCCTCAGAGAAAGCCCAAGGTCCCTGCAGAGCCAGCTCCCTCTGAAGCTGTGCTGATTAGCACTAGAAAGGGCTGGGAGCCTGTGCCAGGGCACCTGCTGCTCCTGTGTGCCCCTGCCATGCAAAGCACTTGGCACAGGCTCCTTGCAGCTCCCTGCCCTGATCCCCAGCACAAACCCCATCCCCAGAGCTCTGCCCCTGCCTGCAGACTCCTTCCAGCCAGAGGCTGCACAGGGAAATGTCTGCTGGGGGAGATGAGGATCAGGGAACATCCTGACCCACAGGGAATATCCTGATCCACAGGGAATATCCTGACCCACAGGGAATATCCTGACCCCCAGGGATCATCCAGGGCAGCCCCTGGCCTGCCCAGACCCCCAACACTCCCACCCTGGGCATCCCTGGCAGCTCCTGGAGCTCTGGGCCTGTGCCCATTCCCTGGGGAGCCTGGGCAGTGCCAGCACCCTCTGGGGGAAGAACCTTTCCTGAAATCCAACCCAAACCTGCCCTGGCACAGCTCCAGGTGTCCCTTCAGGTCCCAACAAGCCACTCCTGCAGTGCCATCAGAACAGGGCAGCCTTGGTCCCAGCCCACAGGGCACCAAGGGGAGCAGCAAGGGCACTGCAGGCACAGGGGGAGGATATTTGGGTATTCTGCAAGAGGTCACTGCAGGGAGCTGGGAGTGAAAGCCCAGCCAGGCTGTCCTTGCTGCAGGCTGGGAATGCAGTGGTGCAGGTGAAACCTGAGCTCCTCATCCCTGCTCAAGGACAGCTCCAAGGACAGGCCCTGCACAGGGCCAGAGTGCCCAACTTCACAGAATCCCAGCAGATTTGGGCTGGAAAGGACCTTAAAGATCATCTCATCCCATTGATGGCCATGGCAGGGACACCTTCCACCATCCCGGGCTGCTCCAAACCCCATCCAGCCTGGCCTTGGGCACTGCCAGGGATCCAGGGCCTGCCCACCCTGCCAGCCAGGAATGTGTGTGCTGTCCCTGATCCTGGACAGCCCATTGAGCATCACCTCCCCAACCCCCATTGCCTCCTGGCTGCCTGGGATCAGCCCCAAATTGCAGAGAGACCCCCATGAGCAGACACAGAGATGAGCAATACCAAAACAGAGTCATAAAATCAGAGTGGTTTGGGTTGGAAGGGACCTTAAAGCCCATCTTGTTCTCCCCCTGCCATGGCAGGGACACCTTCCACAGTCCCAGGGTGCTCCAAGCCCTGTCCAGCCTGGCCTTGGGTACTTCCAGGGATAGGGACTGGCTCCCAGGGCTCATCCCCATCCCTGCACTGTCCCCAGGACACCTCTGGCTTGCTGCTAATTAAAGGGCACAGAGAGGGCAGACAGACAGACAGACAGGCCCAGCCACACCCATCCCCTCCCTCCTGCCACCGAGGGTGAGGGGCAAGAACCTTCCTGAGGCACCCCAGGAACTGCTGTGAGCATCATCTCCACACACAGCGTGCGAGGAAAACACTTCCACCACAGGGGTTTGGCTCTGCCTGGAGTCAGGGCAGGATTTACACCCACCCCAGACCCCAATAATTCCCAAACCATCTCAGGGGAGGCAGCACCTCCAGACCATGAGTCAGGGCAGGATTTACACCCACCCCAGACCCCAATAATTCCCAAACCATCTCAGGGGAGGCAGCACCTCCAGTCCCTCTCTGAATGGAAACTCAGCTCCCAGTCCCTGCCCAGGGCAGAGGGCTGGAACGAGGTTATCTTTAAAATCCCCTTCCAACCCAAAGCATCCCACGATTTTATGATCCCAGAGCATCCATTCATGCCTGGAGCAGAGCCCCAGCACAAAGACAAGCACGTGGCCCCAGGGAGCTGCCCCTGAGCAGACAAAACCTTCCCCCAGTGCCCCCCTCCCCAGGGCTCTCCCATAAATCCCAGCCCCTGGAAGGGCAGGCAGACAAAGGCTGGGACCATCTGCAGCACGAGGGGCAGGTGCAACAAGTCTGTGCTCAGGGGGCTCTGGGTGTGCTGCTGCTCTCCCCAGGAAACCCCAAGGATGCCAGGGCCATGAAATTGAAATCTGGCTCCTGCTTAAACCTGGGCCACTGCTGCTGCTGAGGAGCAGAGGCAGAGATTGTCCTGAGGCTCTGTGGCAGGCTGGGAGGGAGAACCATGCCCAGGGACAAAGGGGGGATCAAATAAAATGGGATGCCTGCTGTCCTGCAGGGGTGGAGCTCTGGGATGGGATGGGGTGAGTGTGACCCTGCCTTTGGGATGCTTTAATGGGGGTTTTAGTGCCCTGACCAGCTGTGACAGCCACATCTGGTCTTTTCTCTCTGTGCCACCATCCCACAAGTGGCAAAGCCAGGATAGGACAAGGGGAAATGGCTCTAAGCTGAAGGAAAATAGATTTAAATTCAATATTGGGAAGGAATTCCTGGCTGGGAGCGTGGGCAGGCCCTGGCACAGCTGTGGCTGCCCCTGGATCCCTGGCAGTGCCCAAGGCCAGGCTTGGACAGGGCTTGGAGCAGCCTGGGATGGTGGAAGGTGTCCCTGCCATGGCAGAGGGGGGCACTGGATGATCTTTAAGGTCCTCCCAACCCAACCCATTCCAGGATTCTTTGCTAACAGCATCCGAGTGCCCCGTGCTCAAGATGACAGAGCAGCACAGAAAGTCTCTGGTGCTCCAGAAAATGCCACACTGCAACTCTAAAGGTCAACAACCTCCACCTGCATCCATCCCAGCTCCACTCACTGACAGCAGAAGAGCTGCAGCCCCAGGGCAGGCGAGGAAGAGGAGGAAAAAAGGAAAAACCCCTTTGATCATTAAAGGAATTATTTTGTTTGTGAGAACTGGAGTTTGATTGGAAATTGGAGTCGGGATGGCTGCCTGTCTGTTGAAAGCCCTGGCTGCCCTGCTCCACATTTCTGTGATTTTAATGAGCAGTGATGGATTTCAGGGTGATTTCCAGGGAAGGATCTGATGCACTCTGAGCACAAAGACACCCAGCTGAACGTGGAGATCCCCCCAGGGGCAGCAGCTTCTGCTCACTGCCCTGGGATTTAACCCCATGAAGGTGCAACCACAACTGGAGAATGGCTTTGGGAAGCCACCAACAGCAGGCAAAGTGGACAGAGGTGGCTCAGACAGCGTGGGACAACATTCTGTACCTTAGAGAGACATCCGTGACTGCACACAGCCCTGCCAGCATAACCACAGCTTAACCAGGGTAAATCACAGGCTCAAGCCCTGGATTTAGGGCTTTGTCCCATCCCAGGTGGCTCAGAGCCTGTCTAAGCACCTGGTGAGCTGGTTTGGGGAGGTGACCCAGGCCAGCAGCAGCAGGGACCAGAGCTGGGGACACAGACACAGTGTGAGCCAAGGGCAGCCAGACCTGGCACCTGCTCTGGCCTTGGGAAAGCACAGCAGAGCACAAGGCTCAGCCCAAAGTGGTGGCTCCTGAGTTCCACACCACCTCCAGTCAGGGCAGACAGAGCAGTTCCCTCTCCTGCTATCCCCAGTTCTGCTCTTGGAAGTTGCTCTGTGCCCACCCTGCTGAACAGACCAGGCCAAACCCCACAAGCCCTGTGGCACCAGAGCCTCAGGAATGTTGGGTACACACAAATCACACGCCAATCTCTCCCCAAAACCACCCCATGCACGCAGGCACTGCCCCCTCCATCCCCCAGCTCCTTACCCTGCCTAGGAGGTTTCCTTGGAGCAGGGTCTGCTGCAGGGCTGGGGCCACCTCCTCCAGGTGCAGCACGTGGCAGAGGTCAGTGAGCTCCTCCTGGCCCAGGGAGCCCGTGCCTGTGCTGTCAAAGCTGTCAAAGAGCTCCTTGAGGCGAGCTTCATACTGGTCCTGCTCAGCTTCATCCATCCCATAGCCTGCCACGCTCACCTGGGGGAAGACATGGCACAGGTCACCCTCGGTGCCATGGGACAGCAAAAAAAAAACAAACAAACCCCAGGGCTGGCACAGAAGATGCCCACCAGGCTGTTTGGGGCTGTGTTTGGTTGCATTGATGCTCCACCACTGCTCCAGCCTCTCCCAGCCCACTGGGGGAAGGAGTCACAGAGCAGAAAGAGCCAGGGGAAAAAGCCTGGCAGAGCCAAACCCTGGGGAGGGGACAGCCCAGGTGGCTGGGACAGTCCCTGTGTGCCACCTCCCACTGCTCCTGTCAGCTAGTCTGGCTCAGCTGCAGCAGCTAAATTGTTCCCTGGGGCTCCAGGGATCCCCAGGTGCTGCAGGTGAGCCTTTGGTGAGAAGATAAACAAGGCAAGAACGGCTCAGCAGCTGCAGGGAGCAAAGCCTGAGGAGGGCAGGGCAGGAGACCCCAGCCCAAACCCTTCAGGGCAGCCACCCACCATGGCCACCCCCTCCAGGGGCACAACACAGCTCCAGGATCCATTCCAGGATCATGGAATGCTTTACTTTGGGGAAACAACTCCCCAGATCAAGCCCAGCTGCCAAGAGCTCCCCATGCTGCTCTCCCTCAGGTGTTTCAGGTCAAACCCTGGCTGAAGGCAGAGAAGAGTGTGACAGGCAGCAAAGCCAGAGCAGCGTGGGGACAGCCAAAATGGACCCGTGTCCTGCAGCAGGCACACAAAACCCAGACCCTGTTGGCCTCAGGTCTTCATTTTCCCCTCCAGGTCAAGTTTTCACCCCTCTCATCCTGCTCACAGCCCCAGGAGCTGTTCTGGCAGGGGATAAAGGGAAATTTCCTGTCTGAAATGCAGGATTTGGCTGGATCCGTTTGCTCAGCCTGGCCCAGGGCTCCTGGCTGGCTTTGGGTGGCAGCTGTGTCACCCAGCGCCACCACACAGCCTCAGTGTGGATGTGCCACTACCCTGGGGCACAACAGGCACTGTCACCGTGCTTGGGTGACAATGGGCACTGCAGTTGGTGTCCCAAGGAGCCAGCTGGGCCTCCCAGCCTCATCCATGAGCCCACATCAGCCAGCCGTGGGAATTCTGGTTTTGTGACTGCTGGGGGTTGTGTCAGCCACATTTCCCAAAACAGGGGGGTCCTACCCCAACTCCCTTCCCCACCCAGCCCCGTCCCCTCTGCTCCTCACAGGGTTCCTGTGGCTCCCTGGGCCACAGCAGCACTCCTGGACATCCCAGAGCTGCTGCAGTTGCAGCCCAGCTCCACTGCCCTGCCCAGCCCAGCCAGGAAATCTGCAGGGCAGGCAGAGCAGCAGCTGTGTCCTTGATTTCCCTGGCTGCAGGAGCAGATGCCAGGGCAGAGCAGCCTCTGGATCCCACATCTGCTGAGGGATGCAGGGCTGTGGAGCCCACAGAGCCCACAGGACAGGGACAGCCCAGCCAGGCTGTCCTTCCCCTGCCCTGCCACAGCTCTGGGCACTCCAGGGATGGACACAACCCCTCCACCTGAGCCTCACACCCTCCCTGGCCTAATTTTTTTCCCCCAAATCCCTCTTGAGCTGATTTCCCAAGTGCTGGGGGGAGGAGGGAGGCACAGACACATTCGACCTGGGGCACAGAGGAGGAGGAGGAGGCAGCACCCAAAAACTCAGGTGCCTGTGAGCAGGAGGAAGGCAACAAACTTGTTTCCATTCCCACACCAGCAGCCCCATTTCCCACCTGCACCCCCAGGGCTCCACAGTGGCTGGATCCTGGTGTCAGGGAGCCCTGCCTGCACATTCCAGCGGCCCCAAAACTCACAGCCAAGCCTCCAGCAAAGGTGACTCCACCCCACAGAGCTTCCCAAGCATCTCTGAACCTCTTATCTTCAGGGTCAGCCACCTCCTGCCCCCCCAGAGATGTCTGCAGCACCTGACCAGAACCAGTTCCCCCAGTTAGTGCAGAGAGATAAATGCCACCTCCCAGTATATCCCTGAGCATCCCTGCTGCTGGAGCACTGGGATCACCCCTCTCAGTGCCACAACAGCCCAGAAACTCACCCTGGGCAAGTCCAGCACTGGGAACACCCAAAAACCAGCAGGAAAAGCTCAATCCCTAAAGGAAAAGAGCATCAGGTGCGTGGGCCACACCTGCCCTACAGCCCAGGTGAGTTTTTGGTGAGGGACAGCCAGAGCTTAGAGGGACACAGTGCCACAACAGCACAGAGCCCTAAAACTCACCCTGGGCATTGGGAACCCCAGAAAACCAGCAGGAAAAGCCCAATCCCTAAAGGAAAAGAGCATCAGGTGCATGGGCCACACCTGCCCTACAGCTCAGGTGAGTTTTTGGCAGGAACAGCCTCACACATCCCCACGCCAGGGGACAGCCAGAGCTTAGAGGGACACAACACCACAACAGCACAGAGCCCTAACACTCACCCTGGGCAAATCCAGCATTGGGAACCCCAGAAAACCAGCAGGAAAACCCCAATCCCTAAATGCAAAGAGCATCAGGTGCATGGGCCATACCTGCCCTACAGCCCAGGTGAGTTTTTGGCAGGAACAGCCTCACACATCCCCACGCCAGGGGACAGCCAGAGCTTAGAGGGACACAACCCCCCCTGCAGAGCCTGGGGAAGGGATTCCCTGTTTCCCAGGGCCAGGGAGGCCAGGGCTGGGTGCCTCCTGCCTCAGAGGGCCCAGGGCGCTGCCAGCAGCCCGGCGATCCCGCAATCCTGCTCAACCTCCATCTTAGGCAGGCGGCTCCGGCACGCAGCCGGCTGCGCAAGGTGACCCAAGATGCCTCCTCTCCTCTCCTCTCTCCTGCCTGAATTATTCAGCAGCGCTTCCACAGCGAGAGGGGAAAAAAAAAAAACCAACCCAGAGCCTCCTTCCTACCTGAGGAGCTGGCATCGGGCAGCAGTCAGAATAATGAGGGCAGCAGCATCAGAGCCCCGGCTGTGCTGCCACCTCCATCAGCAGCCGTGGTGCCGGGAAGGGGGGACCCGGCAGCGGCACACAAAGCCCCAGTGAAAGGGCTGCCTTTCATCCCTGCTCCAGATGGGCCAGCAGCTGAGATGCAGCAGGGATAATAGGGGCAGGCAGGCAGCAGCTGAGCGGGGGCTCCCCAGTCCCCCGCCAGGAGGAGAGGGGATGGTCCCTGCACAGGGCATCACTTTGTTCAGATTTATTGCTGCCCTTCTGTGCTGCTTCAAGCCCCCCAGAATGACCAGCTTGAGCTGGAAAGTGCACGTTTAGGACAGTCAGCACCACATTATTCCTCATTTCTGTTCTCCTTCTTGCCAGCCCGGGGAAGCAAAGCGCTCCGGGATGATGATGAGAAGAGGAAGTTTTCACCGGCATTTCTTTCCTGCTTTTAAATCCACCCCCTCCTGAGAGCCAGATAACCTTCAAGGCACACAATGTAGGGGCCTGAGAGGACTAAATTCTCAGCTAAATTTAACTCAAACAATATAGGCTTAAACAGTAATTACTGCTTCGCATATTTAAGTGCCTGGAATCGATATCAACTTTAGCCTGGAGCTAATGAAGACACAGATCGGTCAATCAATGGCATCAGCAAGGAGAAACACCACAATTAGCACAATTACTTTTTTTGGGGGGGTGGGGGGGTGTTTGTAAGCAGTATGAATTACAGAACCCCAGAATTATTTGAGTTGGAAGGGACCTTAAAGGTCACTTCATGTCAACCCCCAGCCACGGGCTTCCAGTAGGACAATACAAAATCACATTTGCTGCTGCACAAGAGGAATTTGGGATTTTGGGGATGCTCTGCATCACTAATCAGGGCTATGGGTACCTTGTCCTTATCCCTGCCCTCCACTGAAGTCATCACCTCCAAGGGACAGCCAGGAAAATGTTTTTACTGCTCCTCTTGATTGCCTCGACTCAAATGAGGGCCTGGTAATTAGCAGTAATTACCCAGCAGAGCAGCATCCACCTCCAGAACACAAGCACCTACTCCATGGCATGTCACTGCTCCGAGTGTCCCCCCAAAGTGCTCTTGGCCACACTTGGGCACTTTAAAGCAACTTTCCCTTCCCACTGCACCTGTGACAAGCTGGGTGATGTGAACACAGCTGGCAAAACCCACCAGGAGCCCAGGTTTTAGTGCTGGGGGTTGTCTGAGAGGCCCAGCAGCCACCAAAAGCAGACTGGGGAGCTCTTGCTGGAAAGGCAGAGCTGAGGTTGTCTCACCCTCATTATCTCCTTCCCTAATGAACCATCTCATCCATCAGCAGCTCTGCTGAATCACAGAATTCCCTGAGCTGGAAGAGACCCACAGGGATCATGGAATCCAGCTCCAGGCCCTGCACAGATACCCCAAAATCCCCATCCTGGGCATCCCTGGAGTGTTGTCCAAACTCCTGGAGCTCTGGCAGCCTCGGGAATGTCACCATTCCCTGGGAAACCTGGGGGGGAGGAACCTTTCCTGCAATCCAACCCAAACCTGACTCACTCCAGACATTCTCTGGGTCCTGTCACTGGTCACCAGAGAGAAGAGCTCGGTGCCCTGTCCCTGCGTCCACCCCAAAATCCCCACACTGCGTCAAGACAATTTCCAGCTCAGCTCACTTTGCCCGTCCCCTCTTGGAGCAGCAGCCCCACAAAGGGTCCCACCGAGAAACCAAAGGGAAAAACAAAACCCAAAAGGACAATGAAGCACCTTAATGCCAGTAAATCACTTGACAGCACGCCCAGCTCTTCAGGGGTCACCACCAGAGTCAGCCTTACAGCTGGCAGCTCCTCCTCCCCATTGACCACGCTCATCATTTTCCCTCTGCACCTCAAAACACCCCCAAAAAACACCCCCAGACCCTCCAAAGTTGGCAGAGAGCAGCGACTCTGTTAACCAAGCCCCAGTCCAGATCAGCCGAGCAGCGCTGGCTATAAAAGCACTATAAATTTATGTAAAGAGCTTCAAAAGCAGCGCAGCGGTTTGAATATTCACGCCAGCCCGGTATTTGCATTGTAATAGGGCTTTTCACTCCCAGCCTTCCCTCCGTAAGGAAAAACAAAGCGCCCATCTGGTTTGATTTTTGCAAATCGGGCTGGAGTCGCTCCGCAGTGACTCGGGGAGCCCCGGGTGCGATAAAGCCCAAGGTGGAGGAGGCACAAAGCTGATTATTGCAGGAGTAAACAAAGCGAGCCGGGAATTCATCCCGGGAAAGGCGGGATTCGGGAATTCCCGCGGAGCTCGGAGCTGCCCCGCTCTGCTGAATCACGGCGAAAACGAGCCCAGAGCCTTCCTCAGCTCCGTTTTGGGGAGCACACGAGGAAGAGGAGCAGGATACACCCAAACTGTCACCCAGGCACCCAGTACAATCCCAGCACTGGGTGCTCCTAGGCTCTGGATTTTGGCTCCATCCCTACAGGGATGCTCCAAGGGAGACGGGCCCACGGCTGGGGACCAGACAGCAGATGCTGTCTGCCACCCTGGTGACAACGAGAGCTCTGCCGATGACAAAACAACTGCTGTTATTAATTCCTCCAGCCGCAGCCGGCTGCTCCCAGGGCTCAGCCCGGCCGGAGCGGTGCAGACCCCGCTGCCAGCGCTCGGAGCATCCCTCCGGGAGCAGGGACGGGGCGCCCTTGGCAGGAGGGCGAGTGGCTCCCAGTACCTGCCACCAGCACCGAGGGGACCTTGGGAGCTTTGCGGTGTCACCCACTCACAGCCACCCCTGACACCGCCCTGCGGCTACGAGGAAGCAAACCTACCCCTAACCCTGTCCCCAGCACCCCCTTCCTCAGCATCCCACCCTGCATCATTCCCCCTTTCCCTGCAGCATCCCCCCGCCCTGCAGACGCCCTCGTTGCCCAGGCACCCACCTCGCCGCTGCTCCCGGTCCCCGCCGGCCGTCCCGGCGCCCCGCACACGCGGCCGGCCCCGCCGGGAACGGACGGGACGGGAAGGGGCGGGCAGGGCCCGGCACCGCCCGCGGAGGAGGGGCCGGGGCGTTCAGCGCTGCCCCCGCACCGGGGCTCGCTGCTGCCCCTTCCCCTTTCCCGTTCCCCTTTCCGTTCCTCCCCCGTTCCCGCAGCCGCCCCCGTTCCCGTCCCGGCCTCACCGGCTGCCGGTGCCGCGGGGCTGGCGGAGCGCTCGGAGCGTTGCGGGCCCGGGGGAGGCGCCGCGTTCAAATGCGGCCGCGTTTATTGGGCCGAGAATCGGGGGCGGCCCCGGGGGTGCGGGACGGCCCCGGGGCGGGGGGACCGGCGGCCTTTGTGCGGCACCGCCCGGGAACGCCCCCCGGTACAAGGGGCGGCTGCGGGGCTCTGCTGGGGCGTCCCGCACTCCCGGGGCACCAGCGTGTCCCCGCTGTCCTGGACCAGTATGCCATCACCTCAGCTTCCTGCTGGCATGTCCCCCAGTGTGGCATCACCTCAGCTTCCCGTTGTTACGTCCCCCATCACCTCAGCTTCCCGTTGTCCTGCACCCTCGGTCCCCGATGTGCTCATCCCCCGGGTGGCATCACCTCGGTTCCCATCATCCTGCACCCCAGGGACATCATCCCGTCTCCCTGCTGTTCTGCACCCCCGGGTGACATCAGCCCAGCTCTCCACTGTCGTGTCCCCCAGGGTGGCACCGCCATGGTCCCCACTGTCCTGCATCCCAGGGTGGCATCACCCCACACCTCAGAGCGGCTCTGCAATGTCCCATCCCCCCAAATGGCATCATTGCCGTTCCTGCCATCGCACTCCCCAAGGTGGCATCGCCCCAGCTCCCAACTGTCCCATCCCCCAGGGTGACATCACCTGAGTTCCCATCATTCTGCACCCCACGGGGACATCACCCTGGCTCCTGCTGCCCTGCACTCCAGAGCAGCATCACCCCAGCTCCATCCTGTCCCCCAGACCCAACTGTCCTGCACCCCAGGGTGGCATCACCCAACTGTCCTGCACCCCAGGGTGGCATCACCCCAGCTCCCTAGCGCCCTGTCCCCCACAGTGACACCACCCTGGTTCTCATCCTCCCACGAGCCGAGTGGACACCACTGAGTCCTTGCTGTTCTATACCCCAAGGTGGCATCACCCCGGCTCCCCACTGTCCTGTCCCCCAAGGTGGCATCACCCCGGCTCCACTCTGTCCTGCACCCCAGGGGACACGGCCCTGCAGCTCCTCATTGTCCCAAAAAAACAATGGCACGTCGCCTGGGCTGTCCCATGCCTGAAGGTGACAGCAGCACATCGCTGTCCCCACCCTGGGGATGTGGCACCCTGGCTCCCTGCCATTCCCGGGTACCATGTCACCCCCCTGTCCCCCACCCTGGGGACGTGGCACCCCAGCTCCTGCCATCCCTGGGCTTGGGGGACAACATCCCGACTCTCCTTGTGTCACCGCGACACAGGACAGCTGCTGTGCTGTGACATCCACCCCTTGCACCGCCCCAGCTCTGGTGGTGGCTCCGCGCTGTCCCACCCGCGCCCCTCACTCTCTTTGAGAGGGGGTGACAAACCCAAGGACCCCTTTTCCCCCAGGAGCCACGGCAGGAGCAGGGGAGCCCTGGGGCGGTGACACAGCAGCCACAGCTCCATCCCAGCTCCAGCCCAGCTCCATCCCAGCTCCATCCCAGCTCCATCCCTCATTTCCAGCCCGGCAGTCCCGGCTGGGAGCCGCAGCCGCCGCCCGCCCACGCTCCTGCTCCGCGCCAGCCGAGCCGCAGGAAACCGGCGGTCCCCAAGGCTTGTGGGCTCTCTGATGGCTAATGAAGGGTTCCACCCACGCTGCAATCCGCTCTCGAGCAATTGCATGAGATTATTTTGTTGGTTTTTTTTGGTGAAAATGCCAGGGGCGACGTGACTTTTTAGCCTCCTTCCCTTTTTCGAGGCGGCTCTGGTCCGCGGGTTCAAGAAATTTCGTAAGGAGGAGGGAGGGGAGCACAAAAACCTCGCTCAGATCATAAAGCAGGCTTAAAACCCCACAGCAGAGCCACGGGTGGGTTTGCCACCACACGAGGACATCTGGGACACGTGAGGTGACAGCGTAAAGAGCTCCAAAAGTATTGTAATAAAATATTGTAACCAAATATTGTAATCAAATATTTAAGGGTAGCTCTGCTGCACGTCACCTGGCATGTCAGTGCCACCTGTCCCGGGGCAGGGCTGTGGCTGTGGGGCATGGCACAGTGTCCCCAGCACAGCCCTGTCCGGGGATGTGGCCGTGTCCCCGCGGTGACAGCAGCGAGGCAAGGTGACACCAGAGGGAAGGGGCCCTTTGCCGGACAGATGTCAGCAGCCGTGGCTTTGTGCCGGCCAAGGGCTTTTTGTCTGGGTTTTTAACATTTGCCATTTTTCTCCGCCGCTTTCTTCTGCTCTGACACTTGCTGAGGGTTTTTCTTTCTTCCCTTTCTCCCTCTCTTTCCACATTTGCTTTTCCATCCCCGCTTCAAACACTTTTTCCCCGCGTATTGTGCTGAAGTTGGAACCATCTGGTGCTTTGTTTTGTTGCGAGCCCGGCGAGTGCCAGGACCTTTATACCCCTCCTCCTCCTCCTCCTCCTCCTCCTCCTCCTCCTCCTCCTCCTGCCTCTCTAATCCAAGCGACAGCCCCTAAAAGTCCCCCCCTGTCCCCAACAAAGCCACGGGCCACACGCGTGCACGGGCGGGCGGTGGGGACAGCAGCACGCTCGGTGTCCCCATGTCCCCATCCCACAGGGACATGAACCCCCCGCCTCAGGAGCGCTGGGAATCGTCCCGCTGCAAATTCCTGACTCATTTTTAGGACCAGCTGTTAGCAGTGGCATCCCGGTTTTATTTTTTTGTGAAAAATGCGTATTTTATGATTGGCTTTTCACAAGTATTCAAATGAATATTGTATGTGTTGTGTTAGAAAGTGATGCTGTATTAATTCTCTTAAGTAGTGTGTTAAATATAGTTTTAGGTTATAACAAAATGTTAAAATAGAAACTATGCTATGTAGGATACTTTTTTTAAAGAAAGGACTTGCAGTGAGACAGCAGCCACAGGACACCTGAATCTTTCAGAGAAAGAGAATTTATTGCTCCATTATCAGGAGAAATGAACTTCTTCCTGCCTCTAAGGCCCTGTTAGGACTCAGAGGAAGAAGCTGACACTGCCCAGACAGAATCCTGTGTTTGAATGGAATTTCTGCATCATGGATGATCTGTATGAATATGCAACAGGCTGTTGTTTTTAAGGGTTAATCCTCTGGTAACGTGGGTCCTTTTTCGGGCTTATTTTGCCCAGAAAAAGGTACCCGGACGTCCGTAACTCTTTGTATTTATTGTCTCATATTGTTCTAATTCAAATTGTCCAAATTATTATTACTCTAATTGTATTACTATTTTTAATAACCATTTTATTACTATTAAACTTTTAAAATTTGAAAAACAAGTGCTTGGCGTTTTTCACATTTTTCCCACAGGAGAAAAGGGGAAAGGGGCTCCCTGCGTTTCTGGGGAGCCACGGAGCCGCGCCAGAACCTCCTATTTTTGGAGCCCCCTTCCCAGCGAGCAGCTGCGCTCCAGGATGGCATTTACAGCCAGCTCGGAAGGAAGGAAACCTCGGCTCAAGCAACGTCACAAAAACCGGGACACGTGGGAAACGCGGGGATTGCAGGACATCATTGCCACCGATGGAGCCGCGGCTGGCACGGAGCCACCCAAAATCAGGGGCAGGCGGTGGGTGGGTGACCCCTGTGCGAGGCCGTGGGTGCCCGGCTCCTGCAGGAACACCCTCCCGGCTTGGCTCTGGCTGCTCCGTCACGCTTTCCTTCCCATTTTCCCTGAACAATGGGGTGCTTTGTTCTAGGGCGAGGAAAAGTCCGGGAGCTGGGGGGGAGCGGGGAGCTGCTCCTGCATTCCTGGGGTCTTTCCAGCTGTGCCCTGCTGGGAGCAGGAACCCCTCATCCCGGTCAGGACAGGGGGAAGAGGGTCGTCAAATAGCCAAAAAAATTCAGAAAAAAAATAATAATTAAAAAATAATTAAAAAAAAAAAAAAAAGCCATGGAGCCATCAGCAAAATATAAAGGGAAAAAGGAAAAGAGGCTGTGGGGGGAAAAAAAAAAACAAAAAACCAACCCAAAACCAAACAGCTGGAGGGAACCTCCCCATCTCCCAGCTGGTGCCGGGAGAAGTTTGGAATGACATAAGCCCAAACTTCGCTTTTTTTTTGCGCGAAACAAAGGCGAGCCCTGCTCAGCCGCAGTGGTACCGCCGCTCCTCGGCTCGCTGCTGCCATCCCACGTCCGGCTCCCAGCTCACAAATCTCCTTCCAGCACCGCCTCTCCGGCCTCATCCTGCCTCATTCCAGCCGAGGATTTTCCCTTCAGCCCAGGAAAACCTGGTGTTTGCTGTGCTGGGTCCTTATGGCAAGAAATATTTGGGTGGATGCTCCATCCTGGTGAGCGCTGTGAGCTTCCAGAGCTCTGTGCCAGCCCCTTCCAGCTCTCAGGAGCTCCAGACCCCTCTGGCACCTTGCCCAGCCCTGTGGGCATCACTGGAGTTTTTGGGGATCACCTCTCCCATGAAAAATCACTGCCCAGCTGCAGCCCCAGCACTCTTGGAATGGGGAAAATCAGGGGTGGAAGGAAAAGCTCTGGATTGTAAAACCAGTTGGGAATGGGGAAAAATTGAAGGTAGAGGGAAAAGCTCTGGATTGTAAAACCAGTTGGGAATGGGGAAAAATTGAAGGTAGAGGGAAAAGCTCTGGATTGTAAAACCAGTTGGGAATGGGGAAAAACTGGGGCTGGAAGGAAAAGCTTGGCCTGTGAAACCAGTTGGGAATAGGGAAAAATTGGGGGTGGAAGGAAAAGCTCTGGCCTTTCAAAACCAGCTGGGAATGGGGAAATATTGGGAGTGGAAGGAAAAGCTCTGGCTTGTGAAACCAGTTGGGAATGGGGAAAAATTTGGGGTACAATGAAAAGGTCTGGCTTGTGAAAGCAGCTGGGAACGGGGGAAAACTGGGGGTGGAAGGAAAAGCTCTGGATTGTGGAACCAGCTGGGTTTGTTGGTCATTTCCCCCGTTCTCCTGCCCCTGAGGCATGGGAAGAGCAGCTCAGGGCTGGCTTGTGCCACCTCATTGCAGCAGCTGCTGGTGGGGAACACGCTGTGCCTGCCCACAGCCCTGCTTTGGCTGGACCTGTTTGTCTTTGGATTTGCATTTTGCTGCTGAGGCAGGGTTAGATTAGATATTGGGAAAGAATTGCTCCCTGTGAGGGTGGGGAAGCCCTGGCACAGGTGCCCAGAGAAGCTGTGGATCCCTGGAAGTGCCCAAGGCCAGGCTGGACAGGGCTTGGAGCAGCCTGGGATGGTGGAAGGTGTCCCTGCCCATGGTAAGGGGTGGGATGGGATGGGCTTCAAGGCCCCTTTAACCCAAACCCTTCTGGGATTCCACGATTCCAACTCAGGAAAAGCAGCACAGGCCTGACTTTGGATAAAAGCAGCTCCAAATGCCAGCCTGGGTGGCTGCTCCTCTAGGGAAAGGTTTGTCCCCAGCCCTCCCACAGATGATTTATGGGTCCCTGCTGCGGGCCCCACTGACAGGTGAGGTGCTGAAGGGCTGGCCCAGCTGTGGGTGCCTTCCAGCAGCACATCCTCCTGCACCTGGCAGGCTTGCACAGGGAATTCTGCTGAAACAGGGATATTTCTCTCCTGGTGGGAGGTTTCATCCTGAAAAGGCCCAGCTGACTCACCCTGACAGAGCTGCAGGTGGGAGGCTCAGCTGGGAGGGCAGGCAGCAGCAGGTTCCCACCCTTCCTGCTGAATCCTGGGGACACCACGTTCAGTGTTAAACCGCTTTAAAAATTATTTTTATTTTTGAACCTGGAAGCTTTCCCTCTGTGCTCCTTGCCTGTGGCAAGGCTGTTTTCCCTGGTGTGTCACCTTATTGCAGGCCACACGATCCCCCTGGCCTCTTTTGGGGTACAGAGGACTGCAGATTTCCTGGGGTCCCCTCTAAGCCCACCCAGCCTTGGGTCACAGGGGGCTGCAGATCTTCTGGGGTCCCTGGGGGCTGCAGATTTTCTGGGGTCCCCTTTAAACCTGCCCATCCTGGGGGGACAGAGAGCTACAGATGTCCTGGGGTCCCTGGGGGACAGGGGACTGCCACCCTGATGGTGTCCCTCTAGACATGGCCAGCCCTGGGGTACAAGGGGATGTCACCCTGGGGGACAAGGGGATGTCACCCTGCCAGAGACCCCCTGAGACGCAGCCAGCGCTGGGGGGGGACAAGGGGTTGTCACCCTGGGGGACAAGGGGTTGTCACCCTGGGGACAAGGGGATGTCACCCTGGGGACAAGGGGATGTCACCCTGCCAGAGACCCCCTGGGACCCTGGGGGACAAGGGGCTGCAGCCCGGCCGGGTCCCCCCGGTGCCCTGGCGCGGGCGGTGACACGGCGGGTGGCGCCGTCCCTGTTCCCGAGGCGTGTCATGGGCGTGTCCTGGTGACACAGCCGTGTCCCCGTGACGTGGGCGTGTCCCCGCTGTGGGCGTGGCCTGTCGGCGCTGTCGTGCGCACAGCGATGCGGCGGCGCGGCGGGGACGGCGACAGCGGCGGCGGCGGCGGCGGTGGCGACATTGTCCGGGCGGAGGGAAAGCTCGGCGTGGCCCGGCTCGGGCGGTGAGTACCGGCCCCGTGGGGACACCGAGCCGCGTGTCCCCGTGCCCAGCCCTGTCCCGTGTCCCCTGTCGTGTCTCATGCGCTGTCCCCCGTGCCGTGGCCGTGCTGTCCCGCTGGGGCTGTCACCCCGTGCTCTGTGTCCCCACGCCGTGGCCTGGTCACGCTGCTGGGCCGTGACCCCGTGTGTGTCCCCGTGTCTGGCCGTGTCACCCTGTGGCTGGCACCAGCCCATGCTGTGGCTGTGTCCCCGGCTCATCTTGCGGCTCCACACTGTGGCCGTGTCCCCGTGTCACCCTGCCAGCACCGTGACCCCGGCTGGCTGTGTCACCGTGCCGTGGCTTGTCACCCTGCTGTCCCATCAGGGGCTGTCCCCGCGGTCCCACCTGCCCCAGGTGTTGTGGCCGGGCCACCCGCCCGTCCCCCGCAGCCTGTCCAGGGCACTCCCGGCTGTCCCATGGCTGCCCAGCCCCATGTCCTGCGGGATAACCGGGATTTGAGGATTCCCCGTGCCTCCAGCACAGCTCCTGCCATCCTGGGATGTCCCCATTCCCTGGGGACACCCCTTGGCAGTCCTTCCTTGGGGTCCTGCAGCATTCCCAGGGCAGGGAATGGGCCAGGTGCTTTCTGACCTCTCTTTGCTGAGCTGTGCCTGGCTCCCATCACAGCCCTCTGCCCCAAATCCCCCTTGCCCAGACTGATTTCCCCATCACCATTCACCCAGAGGGTGTTGATGCTTGGAAGGCTGCAGCTCTTGGCTTTTCTTTCCCACCTGGGGCTGGTTTGGGGTCACTTCTGGGGTTTTAGGGTCACTAATGGTGTCCTGGGGTCACTTGTGGGGTCACTTAGAGGTTTTGGTGTTCTGGGATTACTTGTGGGGCAGCAAGGGCCAGTTTGGGGCCACTTGTGTGGTCACTTATGGGGTTTGGGTGTCACTTATGGGTCACTAAGGGAGTTTTAGGGTCACTTATGGGTCACTTATATGTTGCTAATGGGGTTTGGGGTCACCCATGGGTCTGGGATCACTTGTGGGTCAGTTATGGGGTTTGGGGGGCACTTGAGGGTCTGTAATGGGGTTTTAGGTCACTTATGTGTTGCTAAGGGGGTTTGGGGTCACTTGTGGGTCACTGATGGGGTTTTGGGGTCACTTGTGGGGCAGCGAGGCCTGGCTGGAGCAGCGCTGTGGGGCAGCCCTGGAATGGCAGGGCACTGTTGGAGGTGTTGCTGGTGGCCCTGGGGGACATCACCCCCAAGCCCTTTTTCTTCCTTCCTCCTTGTCCCTGGAGTGTTGCAGGAGCTCTTAATGCCAGGCTTGAGGCACACCTGGCCAGCCCGGGCTCGGGCTGTTGTCACAGAGCATCTGTTGCTCCTAATTGCAGGTTTGACTTGCAGCTCCCAGCCCTGGCACATTCCCTGCCCTTCCTGCCTCCAGGCACCCCGTGGGAGGGCGTGGGACCAAATCAGAGCCGGTGTCACCCAGTGTCACCGTGGGGCTGCTCGGACACGTCGGCTCTGTCCCCAAAAGCCAAGCACAGCACCGATGTGGGGAGGTGGGGATCCAATTCCCACCCCCAGAGGGGTTGGGGTCACCCTCAGGCCCTTGTAGCTGTATCCAACCCTCATGGGAAACGGGGAGCTGCACCCCAAATCCCCGGGGATGGGCGGGGATGAGCTGACAGTGCCTCCCTCACAGGGCCGGGCGCTGGCGGCTGCCACGGCTGCGCACGCTGCTCCTGGCCCCATTCCTCACCTGCACCTTTCCCTTCCTCCTGGCTGGGACTGGGGCTGGGGAGCTGCACCCCAAACCCCTTGGGATGGGTAGGGATGAGCTGGGATGAGCTGACAGTTCCCCCCTCACAGGGCCGGGCGCTGGTGGCTGCCATGGCTGCGCACGCTGCTCCTGGCCCCGCTCCTGGCCTACGCCTCCGTGCCCTTCCTCATCCGCCTCTTCCCCAGCCTGCTCAACAAATTCGTCTACCTGAACTTCCGTGAGTATCCCGGGGTTGTCCTGACCAGGAGAACCCTCACAGAACCCCCCCAGGCTTTCAGCTGGCTGCTGCAGACCCCCCAAAACATGGGTGGCACTGTGCCGGGGTGGCATCAGGACAGTGTTAATCCTGCTGTGCCTTGGGCTAGCAGAGGAGGCATGGAAGGATTTTGCCCGTGTTTTGCAAGCTCTAATTAGGTGCTGCTGCCCACCCTGATTACTGCCTGCAGCCACGGCACGCCCAGGCACGCTCAGCATCAGCGGGACTGGGAATTCGGGTGGGAGGAGGAGGAGGAGGTGGCAGAGGGCTCAGCTCGTCTGGCTCAGCGTGGCCCTTGATAATCTAGAACAAATAACACACTGGTTTAGAAAGAGTTGTGTGAAACAGCTGGGTAGGAGGATTCTGGATGATGGCTGTGGTTTCTCCATCAGTGTCCTTCCCTTTCTTCGTGGACTTTCGGCGGCCGGAGCTGCTGGTGAACAACACCATCAACCTGTACCTCACCACCGAGCCGGGCATCACAGTTGGCATCTGGTGAGCAGGATGGCCTCAGGACATCCCCAGCAGCCATGGGGGACAGCAGTGTCCTGGTGGAGCCGCCAGGGTGACCCCCTGTCCCCCCAGGCACACGGTGCCAGGCAGCAGAGGGGCCGAGGCGCAGGGCAAGGACCAGCGCTGGTACGAGGAGGCTCTCGCTGATGGCCACCCTGTGATCATCTACCTGCACGGCAATGGGGGCACCAGGTGAGTTCCTGAGCTGCTGCTGCAGGGCCAGGAGCAGGGCAGGGTGGCTGCTCTGAGGTGAGAAGCAGCAAACTCGATGCAGTAGCAGCATCGGGGCTGCTGCAGAGGTCTCTGATTCTTATAGGAGAATCCCTATAAAATAAAGGGAAAAGTTAAAATCCACCCACCCCACAACATCCAACTCTGCCCTTCTGGGATCAGGTCACCCTGGTTCCTCACCTGCCCTGCTGTTGGAGGGGAGGGTCCCTTGGGGTCCCCCTGAGCTCTAACCCCATTTTCCCCATCAGGGCTGCCAGACACCGTATCCAGTTCTTGAAGGTAAGTGGTGGCCTGTGGGGACACTGGGACCTGCTGGGAGTGAGGCTCCTGCTGGCCCTGGGGACCCCACAGAGACCCTGTGCAGAGTGAATGGGCCATGCTGGGGCTCCTGGGGTGCAGCCCATAACTCAGTGCTGCTCTGACAGACGATGGGGGCTGCTGACTTCCACATCCTGGCTCTCGACTACAGAGGTACAGTTGTCCCCTTGCCTCTTGCTGGGTGATCCCCCTCTTGGGGCCTGTCCCCACAGGGTTGTGACACTGAGCTGTGTCCCCCACAGGCTATGGGGACTCCACTGGATACCCCTCAGAGACTGGCTTCAACACAGATGTCCTGGCACTCTATGACTGGGTGAAAGCACGGAGTGGGAACAGCAGCATCCTCTTCTGGGGACATTCCTTGGGGACAGG
Source organism: Agelaius phoeniceus (assembly GCF_051311805.1). NCBI lineage: Eukaryota > Metazoa > Chordata > Aves > Passeriformes > Icteridae > Agelaius > Agelaius phoeniceus. The sequence goes on along the minus strand of NC_135270.1, from coordinate 62,245,003 downwards.
GTAGGTGCAGGGGGCGGGATGGGGACACACCAGAGCCCACCCTGTGCCCTGTGACACTGCTGCCAGACTGGTGCCACCAGGGGATGGACCAAGGGCTTGGAGCAGCTCCTTGGTGGAGGCCCCTGCAAAGCCAAACGCAGCCAACAAGGGGGACATGAGGGAGCTGTGTCCCCCCTGTGCTGCTCCCCCTCACTGTCACCTCTTCTGTCACAGGATTGCCACCAATGCAGCGAGGAAACTGCAGGAGGAGCGAGGTGAGGGCCAGCATGGATGGGCTGTCCCCATGCAATGTCACCCTGCCCTGGCCTGATTTTGAGTTCAGGAGCCCTCTCTGTCCTCCCTGCTGGCATGGGGACATCTTGGCCCCTCTGCAGCCTGGGAGGGGAGTGTGGCAGCAGCCTGGCAGGGGGACAGCCCCTCAAAGCCATGCCCACCCCCACCTCCCTCTGCCCTCAGGGGTCCAGGTTGATGGAGTTGTCCTGGAGTCTCCCTACACCAACATCCGAGACGCAGCTGCCAACATCCCCGTCACCAAGGTGAGTCTGGGGGCTGCCTCTGGGGTCCCCCAGCAGTGACAGCCCAGTCTGGGGGCTGCCTCTGGGGTCCCCCAGCACTGTCAGCCCCAGATTCCTGGCTCTCCCCCCTCACAGCTGGATCCAGCCATGGTTTAGCACCCCCAAACTCTCTCCCTGCCAGATCTTCCGGCAGTTCCCGGGTTTTGAGTACCTCATCCTGGATTCCATGGCTCGGGCAGGAATGTTCTTCCCCAGTGATGAGAAGTGAGTTCCTGGTGGGAAGGGGCACAGGGGCTGTGGGAATGATGCCAGGAGCACCTGGCTGAGGAGAGGTGTCAGTTACCCCATTGAAATTCCTGTGTTTACCCAGCTTACTCATACTTCAAAAGCGACTTTTTGTTTGCATAATGTGTTTGATTATTGAGCAAAGTCCACAAGACACCTCCCTTTTTTTGGCACCCCTGTTCCTTGCAGCACGCAGAGCCTGCCCAAAATCCGTTTACGGGTGCTTTTGAAATTGGGGGTTAAGGTGATTGGGGTGCTCGGTGCTGCCATGCCAGGAGGGCAAGCAGCGTGGGCATCACCCAGGTGGGCGTGAGGATGGCTCTGAGGGGCAGTGCTGGGGGGATCAGGGTGCTGTGGGAATTTTCACAGGGACTGGGGAGGCTCCTGGGGGGGGTCTGTTGGCTCTGGGGAGCGTCCTCAGGGCTGTGCTTGCTGCCCACAGTGTGAAGGTGCTGGGCTGCCCCCTCCTCATCCTGCATGCAGATGATGATGGAGTCGTGCCTCCGAAGCTGGGACACCAGGTGGGCACCTGCCAGCCAGGCTTTGAGCCTGGCTTTGGAGGCTGAAGTGGCCAGAGAGGGGATGGCCACGCAGCAGGAGGGGTTTGGGGTCCCTGCTGGTGCAGTAACCACACCCCTGCCCTGTGGCAGCTCTATGAGACAGCACTCGAAGCCTACAAGGACAAATCCAAGGTGAAGTTAATCACCTTTCCCAAAAAGCTGGGCTTGGGCCACGACTACATCTCCTTCAACCCGGAGCTGCCTGCCCTGGTGAAGTAAGTGCTGCTCCACAGAAATGGGGGGGGGGCACACACAGGATGAGCCTTGGCCTCCCCTTCCACTGCTGCCTCCTCTCCTGCTGCCTGCCCCCTGCTCCTTCCCCTCCCCGTGGTGTTTGCTGGCATCACTTTCCAAACCTCAGTCACTCCCCACTGCCCTGAGCCTGTCCTCAGCCTGGGTGGCTCGGGGAGGTGGCTCTGGGAACACCAGCTCCTCTTTGCCCTGGGTGCAGAGGTGCTCCAAGGCCAGCTCAGCCCCACCTGCAGGGATCACAAATCAGGCTCTGACGCAGCACAGGAGGTTCAGTGACACAGTGTAAGATTTATTACATCTTGTTGCAGAGACTTCTTAAACATGAAGTGATGCCAATTGCTGCCTGCACTGATCCCATGCTCCCTCAAATCCACTCCAGGACCCCCCCCTCCATGGCACTGAACTTACTGCTGTAAGTAATAAAAACTACTAAGAAACTTTTAAAGTCACCCTCTGCCTCCAGGATGCTGCAGGTTACTCGAGGGATGGAGACACTGATGTGGGCTGGGCCACCAGAGCCACAACTGGGAGCATCCCACGGGACACTGGTGGGCCTGGCACCCCCCTATCCTGCTTCAGCAGTGCCTGTGAGGGCCCAGCCAGCTGTGTCCAGCTGCACCCAGGTGGGGGAAGCAAGCCCAGCCCTAATTTTAGCCTCCAGCAAACATCCCCCTCCGGACTCCAACGGCACTTCTTTATTTCCAGCACCTAATGCAAGCAACAGGGCGACGTGCTTTCGCTTCCCACACGACACCTGAGTTATAAAAACCCCTCCCCTCCTGCCCACCCCTAGGGAAAGCCAGCAGCAGCAGCAAACACAGAGACTCAGACAGCAGGGAATTGTACAGCGTGTGTGTGCTTGCCTCCCCCCTAGGCCGCGGTGCCGTTGGGGGTCTTGTCCTGCCCCGCGTCCCGGGGCTCGTTGGGTGGGGGGATCTTCAGGTCCGAGGGCTCCACGTGCCAGATGTCCCGGGCGTACTCCTTGATGGTGCGGTCACTGGAGAACTTTCCAGCCGCCGCGATGTTCCTGATCACCATCTTGGTCCAGGCCTTGGAGTTCTGCAGGGAGTGCACAGAGTGAGCAGGTGGGGAGGGACCTTCAAATCATGGGGTCCAACCCAGCTCAACTCAACCCTGGCCCCCAGTGCCACATCCAGGCTTTGTTAAACACACCCAGGGATGGGGACTCCACCACCTCCCTGGACAGTGGGGGAGGCCTTCATCACTCTTTCAGTGAAAAAATTTTTATCACTCTTTCAGGGAAAACATTCTTCCTCATATCCAACCTATAATTCCCTTGAGGCAGCTTAAGGCTGTGTCCTCTGGTTCTGTCAGTGCTGCCTGGAGAAAGAAACCAGCCCCACCTGAGCACAGCCACCTTTCAGGGAGGTGTAGAGAGCAATAAGGTCACCCCTGAGTCTCCTGAGAGGGGTGGGGTTGGCCCCAAGGCTGGTTCTCAGCCAGGGATGCTCTGGGTTGAGATCAGCCTCATCTCCAGCATGTCCCCTCTCCAGGATGGGATGTTGTGTCCTGGCACAGCTCCCTGCCCTGTCCCCAGGGTTCTGTCAGTGCTGCTTGCAGAAAGAGCCCAGCCCCACCTGAGCACAGCCACCTTTCAGGGAGTTGTAGAGAGTGATAAGGTCACCCCTGAGTCTCCTTTTCTCTAAAGGAGAGGAGTGGGTTGGTCCCAAGGCTGGTTCTCAGCCAGGGATGCTCTGGGTTGAGATCAGCCTCATCTCCAGCATGTCCCCTCTCCAGGATGGAATGTTGTGTCCCAGCACAGCTCCCTGCCCTGTCCCCAGGCTGGCACTCACCAGGTACAGCTCGCTGACCTTCTCCTGGCACTTGACATAAGCCTCGTAGTCTGCAAAGACTTTAAACCTGTAGCAGCAAAGGAAGGAGGAGTCAAGAGCAGAAGGAATAGGAATGCCCTGATGTGAGGTGTTGTCACACCCCAGACCTTTAAATCCAGGGGTAAACTTAAGGTTCCTTTTTTTTTTTTTTTCTGGTGCAAAGGAGAAATCCCCACCAGATATTCTCAAGAGGTAAAAAAACACACAAAAGTTTACTTGCAAAACCAGAGCAAATTAAGGAAATTTTGGCAAAAAATACAACACTGTATTCAAAGTAAATAGAATGTTGAATTCAATGTAAAACCACTTATCATAGCATTACTTAGCATTAATTTAGTAGTCAGCATTTTCTTAGGATTCATTTAGCATTTGCTTAGCCCATTTAACTGGGAAACCTTTAAAACCTTAAGATGGTATGTTACCCATAAAGCTCCATGAAAGGAGGGAAGGTGGGAGGGAAGGTGGGAGGGAGGGTGGGAGGGAGGGAGGGAGGGAGAGAGGGAGAGATGGAAAAGGTACAGAAAAACCACACAGCTACCAACTCCTGGGCTCCAGCGTGGGCGAGGCAGAAACTCCAAGGAAGACGCCAGGGCAGGGTCAGCCATAACGCCCTCGGCGCCTTTTACAGCCCTAGCCCTTTGTAGGCCCGCCCCTAGGCGGGACTTCTTGTTGCTCGACCAATCAGAGACTGCTTAGTATGATTGATTGGCAGCTCGGCCAATCAGAGGCTCGGTTAGCACAGCCCCACACACCAAGGTGCCATGATTGACAGCTCTGCCAGGCTGAGGGGTCTGGGCACTGCCTCAGCAGAGAGCCGGGCCAGACCCCAGCCCCACACACACAGAGGCGTCCCAAGAACCCTAAAAACAGCTCCAGACATCGATCTAATCCCATCTCTGACAGGCCTCCTCCAACACAAAACCTCTGGCCAAATTATCTCACCTCAAACCTTGTTGGTAAAGGACCCTGGATGCTCCAGGAGGGAAATGCGGTAAAAGCATTTCTCCTATCCCAATGGCCATGACTGACCACTGCTCTGGCCAGGAAAGCCCTTGAGATGCCTCAAATCATCTGGAAGGGCTGTGCACCCAAAGGCATTAATGTGACAATGGCCATCCACGGAGAGTCCGTGCCTGAGGAGCATCATCCCTGTGCAATGTGGTCCCAAGCCCAGGGGATGGATGGATGGTACCCCAGCACCTCACCTGTCGTGGTGGAAGAGCATGTTGACCACGTCGTTGAAGAGGTTGGGGTCTTTTGGGGAGAAGAAGCCACTTTTAATCTGGTCCACAGCCTGTTTCAGCTCGGGGAGCCGGTCGTAGTAGAGCTGGGCATTGTACCTGGAGGGAAGGAGGCCATAAAATGGTGCTGCCCCAGGGACCTGAGGTGGCAGCGCTGTGGCATCCCCAGCCCTCACCCTTTCCTGTCCAGCTCCGTGACATCCTCCACCCTCATGCCGAAGATGAACAGGTTTTCCTCTCCAGCCTCCTCGGCCATCTCCACGTTGGCTCCATCCATGGTGCCGATGGTCAGAGCCCCGTTCAGCATGAACTTCATGTTCCCTGTCCCCGAGGCCTCGGTGCCCGCTGTGGAGATCTGCTCCGACAGGTCGGTCGCAGGGATCACTGCCAACAAAACACACCAGGGGCTTGTGATGATCAGACCAGCTTTGGGTTTGCTTCCTGCTGAAGGCCCATGGTGGGAGCCATGGGATGGAGGGACGCCCCCTCCCCACTGCATGTCCCAGCCAAGGTACCTTTTTCTGCCAGGGACACCCTGTAGTTCTCCAGGAAGATGACCTTCAGCTTGCTGCCCACCACGGGGTCGTTGTTCACCACCTGAGCCACGGCGTTAATGAGCTTGATGATCATTTTAGCCATGTGGTATCCTGGGGCAGCCTGGGAGAAAAGCCACAGGTGAGCCAGGAGGGCTGGTGCCAGGGGCAGGTGAGGCACAGCCAGCTCCCAGTGTCCAGGGAACAACCTGTTCATCCCTGTTCCCATCACCACGTGTCACACCACAACATTTCTGGGGGCTTCCATGACCACAGACAGCAGACGGTTGTCCAAACCCCCCACAAACTTGCTTGGGTTGAAGCATCAGTGCTTTTTGGGACAACTTTGTGGACTTAGCACCATGGAATCATGGGATTGTTTAAGCTGGAAAAGCCCTCGAATCCAACTATTCCCCCTGCACTGTCAAGGTCACCACTGACCCATGTCCCCAAGTGCCATATCCACATGTCTTTCAAGTTCCTCCAGGGATGAGGACTCCACCACTGCCCTGGGCAATGCCTGACCACCCTTTTGATGAAGAATTTTTCTTAATATCCCATCTAAACCTCCCTTGGCACAGCTTGAGGCCATTTCCTCTGTCATGTCCCTCATTCCCTGGAAGAAGAGCCTGACCCCTGCCAGCTGCACCCTCCTGTCAGGGAGTTGTGGAGATGTAGCCCCCAGATGAGACACCTGCACCCACATCCCACCCCAGGACACTTCCTCCAAAATCTCTAAAACCCCTGACCCAACTTACCTTGCCTCCAATGATCACTGTCCTGGGCACAAAGAGCTTTGCAGGATCCCTCCTGATTCCTGGAGAAAACAGCAGGGTCACTGTGGGATGTGGGGCACAGGGAAGCTGCTGCAGCCCCGGGGCACCCTGTCCCCTCGGGTGGCTTACGGTTGTACATGGTGATGATGTGCAGGCAGTTCATCAGCTGCCGCTTGTACTCGTGGATCCTCTTCACGTGCACGTCAAACATGGAGGAAGGGTTGATCTTCACCTTGTACTCCTTCTCCAGGTACAGCGCGAACTTCACCTTGTTCTCCTGGGCCAGGGCAGGGACCACGTCAGCCCCCAGGGAACACCAGCCCTGCTCTCTGCTCCCCCTGCCCACGCCCCTCACCTGCTTCACTTTGGCCACCTCCCGGATGAAGAGGTCGTCGTCCACAAACTTGTGCAGCTTGGTCAGCTGGCTCAGGTCCCGCACGTAGTCCTCCCCGATTTTCTGCAACAGGAGCAAGGGCACATGCTGATGGTGGGGTGGTTTGGGATGGAAGAGATCTTGAACATCATCCAGTTCTACCACCTGCCATGGGCAGGGACACCTTCCACTATCTCAGGTTGCTCCAAGCCCTGTCCAACCTGGCCTTGGGCACTTCCAGGGGCAGCCACAGCTTCTCTGGGCACCCTGTGCCAGGGCCTCACCACCCTCACAGGAAGAATTTCTTTCCAATATCCCATCTAACCCTGTCCTCTGTCAGTTTACATCCATTCCTCCTTATCCTGTCACTCCATCCCTTGTCCAAAGTCCCTCTACAGCTCTCCTGAAGCCTCTATAGACACTTGAAGGGGCTCTAAGGTCTCCCTGGAGCCTTCTCCAGGCTGAACACTCCCAGCCAGGCAGAGTCAGGAGCATCTCCGTGGCCTCCTTTGGACTTGCTCCAGCAGCCCCACATCCTTCTGCTGTTGGAGACCCCAGGGCTGAAGGCAGCTCTGCAGGTGAGGTCTCTCCTGAGTGGGGCAGAGGGGCAGAATCCCCTCCCTTGACCCTGAACCATCCAGAAGAAGTGACTGGCTGAGGTTCCCTGGCACCCTGGGCTCAGCAGGGAAGGGTCAGTGGCCTGAGGGTGCTCCCCCCGTGCCGGTACCTCCGCGATGAGCTCTGCCAGCCCCGGGTTGCAGAGCAGGAGCCAGCGCCGCGGGGTGATACCGTTGGTCTTGTTCTGGAACTTCTCCGGCTCCAGCTCCGCAAAGTCCTCGAACCTGCAAGGGCGAGGGTGGCACAGCTCCAGCCTTGCCCACCTTGGCACCAGCACCCCTCCCCAGCCCAGGGTGAGCCATCAGCACCTCGCTCCCCTCACTCACACTTGAGTCTTGACAATCTCGGAGTGGATCTTGGCCACGCCGTTGACGGCGTGGGAGCCCACGATGCAGAGATGGGCCATGTTGATCCTCTTGGTGTCCCCCTCCTCGATCAGGGACATCCTCCGCAGCCGGTCCACGTCATTGGGGAACAAGGACGCGATGTGCTGCCGGGGGAGCCAGGGTGAGAGGGGGTGGCACTGAGGGGTGTCCCACCCCATGGCTTACGAGGAGGGGCCAGGGCAATGTCCCCAGTGCATTTGACACCAGGCAGAGCGGTGGCTTTTGCTCTGTTGTGGTGGTGCAAACTCCCTCCAAAGGGTGCCCTTTCTCAGCATGGATCTCTCTGGATAGGAGGATCCCCCCAAGCTGCCACACAGAGGGGTTTGGGGGCACACACTTGGCCAGTGAGGCCATTTGGGCAAAAGCCTTGTGCTGCCAGACCAGGAGGTCAAACCACTCCCAACATCCTCTTTCCCAGGATGAATTTAGGAAGTGAAGAAATGCCAGCTCTCAAGTCCCTGAAGCAGCAGGTGAAGCTTCCCAGCTGCACTAACTGCAGGATGGCAATGTGCTGGTGGGAAAGGGCTCTCCTACACATCAACTTCCCAAAATAGCAGCTGGAATCCCCCAGCCCCACACCCAACATCACCAGTTTGTGTGTGCCCCTCATCCTGACAGTACATCCCTGTCCCCCTGCCCAGAGCAGGCTCCCAGGCACTCACATCCAGGTGTCTCTGGTTGATCTCGTAGATGATCTGCAGGTGCCTGGGGAGCAGCTTCTCCACCAGGTCCACAGGCCAGCGCTCCAGGGCCTCGGGAAGCACCGTGTGGTTGGTGTAGGCAAAGGTCCTTTTGGTGATGTCCCAGGCCTGGCAGGGAAGAGCCAATGCTCAGTCACACCTCAAGTGCCAGAACCCACCCTTGGTCCTCCCAGCACTCCCAGCAGCACAGCCCAGCCCAGCCCAGCCAGCTCCTCCCAGCCCACACCAGTTAAACCCAGCCTGACCGCTCCACATCATTCCCAGCAGGCACAAAACTGGTTCCTCCACCATGGGCAGGTGGGTGCAGGTGCAGGAGACCAGGTGGAGTGTCCCTACCTTATCCCACGGCAGCTTCTCAATGTCCACAAAAATCCTCATCAGCTCAGGGATGGCCATGGCGGGGTGCGTGTCGTTCAGCTGGATGGCAACCTGGGAGAGCAGGGTGGCACATGGGGACACAGGGGGGACACTGGGAACCCCACAAAGGGCCTACAAACATCTGCATCCTCTGGGAGGTGTTGACACAAGCTCCAAGGCAGAGGTGGGAGCAGCCCTGGCTCGTACCTGGTCCGGGAAGGAATCAAACACGGTGCGGACGCTGTCCGTGCTCCCGAATTTGGACGCTTTGAAGCGGCGGATGATGTCCTGCAGGGTGGCAGCCACCACAAAGTACTCCTGCTTCAGCCTCAGCTCCTTTCCTTCGAAGAACTGTGGGCAGAGGAGCAGGGAACTGCAGGATTCCTGCAGGATTCACTGCACTTCCTGGGGGAAGGTTTTCCCAGGGTGTGCTTCCCCCAGCATCACTTGGAACCCTAAGCTCTTCTTGCTTCCCAGATTCCAGCACAAGGGTTTGGGATGTGCTGGTACAAACAGGTTAAATCCCACCTGAGCATTGTCAAAACCTGCTCTCCATGGTTTGAACATTTTGGCTGCAAGGAAAGGTACCAGGACACTGGGAAAGGAAGCTATAGGGGCTATTTCCAAGACAAGGATTTCACACCATTCATGCAGCAAAAAACATCAAATGCAAAGGAAAAGCTGCAGGAGACAACCTCACCACTGGAGCTGCAGTGCCTCCAGCTCTCCTCACCAGCTGGGAAGACTGGAGGAGGATTAAATGGGCAAAACACTATCAGGAACTGCCTCAAACAGGATGCAGGGCAAGGAGAGCTTCAGGTGTAATCCCAAGCTCTTCTTGCTTCCCAGATTCCAGCACAAGGGTTTGGGATTTAACCTGATGGTTAAATCCCACCTGAGCATTGTCAAAACCCGTTCTCAGTGGTTTGAACTTTTTGGCTGCAAGGAAAGGTACCAGGATAATGGGAAGGGAAGCTATAGGAGCTATTTCCAAGACAAGGATTTCACCATTCATGCCGCAAAAAACATCAAATGCAAAGGAAAAGCTGCAGGAGACAACCTCACCACTGGAGCTGCAGTGCCTCCAGCTCTCCTCACCAGCTGGGAAGGCTGGAGGAGGATTAATGGGAAAAACACCATCAGGACCTGCCTCAAACAGGATGCAGGGCAAGGAGAGCTTCCCTTTTTTATTTTCTTCCTGCTCCACAGCTTGGTTTGTGGCTAGGGAAAGGTTGTGTGTCCCACCACACTTCAGTGCCAGCCTGGCAGGAACTCCCACAGCAAGAGGCTGGGGTGCAAACAGCAATTTTGAGGCACAGCCTCTGGTCCCAGGGTTGCAAAGGGCCACCAGGGTAACATCAGCAGTGTTCAGCAGCTTGATTCACGTTACATTCTGAGACTCAAGGAACGTTTCTGCAGCAGGGCTTGCTCATCCCCACTCACTCTGGGCAAAGCTCAGGGGAACAGACTCATCCTGGTGAGAGGCAGCAACCCTCATCCAAGCACTGCAGGCAGCTTGAAACACAACTAAAAACATCTCTGCAGCATCCTGGAGTGAGGAGCTGCTCCCTTTCCCCCTCCATCCCTAAAGGACCCCCTAAAACACCACGACTCACGTTGTCATTGGGGTAGAGCACCCGGGAGATGTTCTCGGCCAGGTTCCTGTCCAGCACGGCCTGGATGTAGTCCCCGACGTTGACTGGGGAGGAGCAGAGGGTGAGGTGGGCGTGGGACCCCCCAGCTGTGCCCACCCCACCCCAGCCTGCCCAGCTCCCACTCACAGTCGCGCAGGTTGAAGTCGTTGGGAGCGCGGGCTGACCACAGGCGCATGGTGTTGACCGTGTTGTTCATGTAGCCGGGCACGGGCGTGTCGTAGGGCAGTGCCAGCACCACCTGTGACATCCCCAGGACAGCTGGAATTGGGCTGGGATCCCCCCCATGCCCCCCCCTGGAGCCCTCCCATCCCACAGAGCCTCCTGCTCAGGGCTGAGCTCAGCCTGGTGTCCCTGCACGTCCTTGGTACCCCTGCATGGGGACACCCCTCTGGCTCTGCCTGCTGCCTGGTGTTTGCCAGAAGTGCTCAGGGCATAGAGAGTGGCTTCATGAAGAGTGTAAAGGTCAGGAGCAGCTTAATTTAGGTTTAATTTATTCCTGCTGGAGCTGCTTTTGGTATTTTGTAGAATCCCAGAATGGTTTGGGTTGGAAGTCCATCTTGTTCCAAGCCCCTGCCATAGGCAGGGACACTTCCCACTAGACCAGCTGCTTCCAAGCTCCATCCTCCAAGCTCCTTGGACACTTCCAGGGATGGAGAGCTTGGCTGCAGATGTGGAGCAGCCAAATCTTTGCTCATGCCCATGTCCATCTCCACCCCACTGTGCCCCACCACTGCCTTTTCCATCCCAGCCCAACCTTCCCGGCAGAGATTCTGCAGGACTCATCCCTGGGGTGCAGCCAGCCAGGGAGAGCCCCCCAAATGACAGGACAAGCCATGCAAGGGACACTCCTGTCCCCAGCCCTTACCTGGGTGTCAATCCACTTGGCACCAGAGGCAGAGTGCTCCACCCGGCCGTAGAAGTGCACGGGCAGCATGTACTCAGGGCGGGCCTTCTCCCAGGGATTGCCATGCCTGAGCCAGTCATCAGCCTCTTCCACCTGCCAGGGGGACACACAGCAGTGACAGGGCCACCCACCCTGGGGATCCCCCACAACTGCAGCATGGCTGGGCCAGGATGCCTGGGAAAGGCTCTGCTCATGGCAAAGGGGAGGATGCTCTGAGCGTGTCCACCCTAAACCTAGATTTTGGCACAGCAGGGTCAGCCTGGAGGTACCACCCCGAACTCTGGGGTGTCTGTGCCTTCCATGAGGATGGGGACAAACCCAAGGTTTCTCTTTAGTGCACTGTTAATGTTGCATTTCCAAACCAGCCTCTTCCACAAGAGCAATACAACTGCTCCATCCTCACCCGCTCCAGGCAGCCATGGAGCAGCTCTTGGGGTGGCCCTGAGCTCTTGGGGTGGCCCATGTTGAGGATGGGGACGAGGGATGAAGCTGTGAGCTTGCACCGGGTTAAGAAGTTAAAATTGTTCATGAAAATATCTGTTAAACTTTAAATATCACAGCAGCAGCCTCTGAGCTGAGGGGAAGTGTCTGTACCCCCCAATTAAAGGGCGAGGAGGTGAATGTGAGGTTCCAGCTGTGCCAGGGGACAGTGAGGGCCACACATCTCCATCCACACCTGCCAGCCATCCCGGATCTTCTGGTTGAAGATGCCGTACTCGTAGCGGATGCCATAGCCGTAGGCTGCCAGCCCCAGCGTGGCCATGGAGTCCAGGAAGCAGGCTGCCAGGAGAGAGCAGAGCAGTGAGCTGGGAACCCTGCAGCCCTGGGAGATGGATCCTTCTCCCTGGGACACCCACAAGCCCCACAGGGACAGGAGCCAGGGCCAGCGGGCACCCAGCAGCACCTTGCTCTGTGCTGGAAAGGCTGGAGCAATAAGCCCCAGGATTAGGAAGTTCCCACAGTGGATGTAAAGCCCTGGGGGGGTCACTCACCTGCCAGCCTGCCCAGACCCCCGTTGCCCAGCCCAGCATCCTCCTCGATTTCCTCCAGCTCTTCCATGTCCAGCCCGAGCTGCAGATGGAAAAAAGGAGAGGGCCTGGAGGCTGTCAGAGTGCCCAGCCCCACAGAGGAGGGCATTGTTGGCACACAATCCCTTGGAGGTGGGTTGCAGGAGGGCTAGAAAGGCACCCAATTCCACAAGACCCATCTCTGCAGGTGGGACACTGATTTGCACCCAAAGCAGCTGCTCTCCCCCTCAGCTGTGACTGTGCCATGGCAGGGACCATCTCCCATGTTTAAGGTCACTCTACCAGGCTTTACAAAGGGACATTCACACTCTTGACCTTGCCAGATCTGGGCAAGATCTGGGGATTTGGAGCACCAAACTATAACCAGGGTGCTGCCCTTGGGGTTCCAGACTCTTCCAAGGGCTCTGAGAGGTCATTCCCAGGCCTGCTCCCTCTCTCCATGGCTGCAGCCCTGCAGGGGCAGGCACCAGGCTCCTGCTCCCTACCTGTTCCAGAACCCCCCAGGTGGAACGTTCCTGCTCCCCCAGCACCCCTGTTCCTGGGGGAAGGCACCTGGGTGCCACCCTCCTGCTCCCCCAGCACCCAATCCCTTGGGGACAAGATCCAAGTGCTGTGTTCCTTTCCCTCAGCACCTCCATCCTCTGGAACAGGCACCCAGGTGCCCTTCCTCCCAGCTGCAGGCATCACCCTTTAGGGTGAGAAGCTCTACACCTCTTTTCCATGGAAATTTAATTTTTCCAGCCTAGGATGCTGTAGGAGGAAGCGGTTTTGCCTATGCAAAACTCCTTGGGGAGCTCAGGTGGAGACCTTTGGTCCATTGCCCTGCCCTGATGTCCCCTGATCACAACAAGTGGGGATAAAAAATTTTAACCCCCCTAAAAATAATTTCCTCTCCTTTGTAGTGTTTGCACAAAAGCTGTTCCTGCTCTTGTGCAACCACCCTGGCCACATCTGATGATGTTGAACACCAGAGGTGACAGGGTGGGGACAAAAGGAGGCACCCAAAACCCTTTGATCACCCCAGTGCCACCTGGTGCAACACCCAGCTGGGCTTAATTCAAGCTTTTATTCCCCCCTGCCACTGATCATGGACATGAACAGCCTCATCCACAGAACCACCAGTGTCCTTCCAGGATCCTGCTGCATTCCCAGAACACACAGCCAGGCTGGGCAGCTCCAGGCCTTTCAAGGGCAGGTTCTGGAGCAGCCTTTATTCCCTAAGCCATCCCCTGTGGCTCAGGGAGCTGTCTGCAGCCAGTGCAGCAAAACATGGACATTCCCAGGAGCTGGAAAACAAGGATCCCTGCCAGGGCACGTCCTCAGCCCTGGTGGGATGCTCACCTGGTAGACAGCCTCATCACAGGCGTTCTGCAGCCCCAGGTTAATCATCGTGTTCTGCAGCGTCCGCCCCATGTAGAATTCCAGGGAGAGGTAATAAATCCTCTGGAAGAGAAAAGCACCCCGTGGTCACCTTGCCCAGGGCTTGAGGAGGCTGCCCTGGACTCCAGAAGCTGCTGTTGTGTGATATCTCAAAAACAAACAGGGAAAAACCCCCGGCTCCAACAGAGCAGGGTGGTTTGCACCAGGAATTCCAGCTTGTGGCTCCTGGGGGACCCTGCAGCCCCTGCCCTGCTCTCCTGCTCAGGCTGTTCCACTTGGACAAGCCCCATTGCCCTGTCCCAGGGTGGGGACAGCTCCACCGCGGTCACCGGTGGCAGCACTAAGTTAAACTTCAAAGAGGAGCCGTTTCCTAATGTCACTCCGGGTTTCAAAGCCACCGGAAAACCGAGCGAGCTGCCGGGGCCAGGCGGTGGCCGTGGGGACATGGGGCCGTGGGGACACTGCCGCTGACACGGCGGGCGCAGGATGCGGCCGCTCCGGCCTTGTGTAAGCCGAGCCCCGGCGTCAGCACCGGCAGGTTTTAAGGAAGGATTTAGGCTGGGGGAAGTCGCTGACTCGACAGCTTTCCCTCCCCAGGACCTGCGGGGGTCGGGCGGGGAACGGAGGTGGGATAGAATCCTGGGGTCCTAAAATGCTTTGGGGTTTGAGGGAGCACAAATCGCCCCGTTCCAACGCTCCTGTCACGGGCAGGGTGTGCTGGGCAGGGTGCACTGGGATTTACTGGTTTGACTCCAGCAGAGCCGGGAGCAGCGACTCCAGGCAGGCAGCACCCGGCTCGCCTGGGCTGCACGGGAGAATCCCAACCCCAAACCCTGCAAGAGGCTCCTTTTGCTCACCCCTACAACAGCACGGGGGAGCGCTGAGCTATCGCGGCTGGCACGCTCCCAGCGAGGTGCTGCCAGGGAGGAAATTGATGCCGACAGGGACATCCAGGTGTCAGCAGGGGGATTAGGGCTTAATCCCCCCCGGCAGGGCCCGGAGCAAGCCAGCGGGACGAGCAGCAGCACAGCAACTCCTGCACAAACCGGATCTCTCACGCTTGGCATCACTTGTGTTAAACAAGACATGTTTGCGGTTGCTTTCGGGTGCCTTTAAGCCTTTCCAATAATTCCCCGGGGAAGGCTTTGGAGTTGGTTTTGGTAGACAGCACCCACGCCGGCGCCGCGGGACAACAAGCGGCGTTCCCATGCCCTGCACCCCGCTGCCGGCCAAGCCGGGCTCTGTTTGTTTTGCAGAGCAAAGGACAGTGGCCTCGCTTGGTAAAGTCCAGTCCCTCCTCTCGGAAAAGTTACCGGAACGGCCCTAAACCCACGGAAAACCGAGCCCCGCCAATCCCTCTATTCCAGCGCCGAGGGAGAGTTCCCATCCCCGGGGTTCCCATGGTTCCCACCCCAGCCACAACCACCGTGGGGGGTTCCCAGCACCCCGCCCTGCACGGGGGGCTCCCCCTGTATCCCGCCGCTCCCACCTTGGGATCCTTCTCGTAGTAGTACTGCTGCGTGCGGATCCAGCGCCCCACCAGGTGGTCCCGCACGGTGTGGGCCAGGGCGAAGTAGTAATCGCGTGGGGTGGCCACATTGCGGTCCTTGACCAGGGTGAAGTGCAGGTGCCGGTTGAAGCCGCGCTTGAGCTCGGCCACGCTCTCGGCGCCCACGATGCCGCGGATGCTGATCTGCTTCCGCCGCTCCTGGTCCGACAGCGGCCGCGACATCGCGGCGGGGCTGCGGGGACACGGGGAGGGGGGACACGGACACACGGGCTGGGCTCCGGCGCCGCGTTCCGCCTCCGCCCCGAGCTGGCACCGCCCCGGGAGGGGACGGGATGGGGACGGGGATGGGGACGGGCCCCGCCAAGGGCCGCCCACGAGTGGGGCGGGAGCGGCGGCCGCCACCGTGGGAGCAAAGGGGGGACCCCGAGGAGGGACAAATGAACAGAGGGGGGTGCAAAGGGGGGAATCCCGAGGATTGGACAGAGCGGGGTGCAAAGAGGGGAATCCCGGGGATTGGACAGAGCGGGGTGCAAAGGGGGGAATCCCGGGGATGGATAGATCGGGGTGCAAAGGGGGGAGTCCCGGGGATTGGACGGAGTGGGGTGCAAAAGGAGGAATCCCGGGGATTGGACGGAGTGGGGTGCAAAAGGAGGAATCCCGGGGATGGACAGAGCGGGGTGCAAAGGGGGGATCTCGAGGATGGACGGAGGGAAGTGCAAAGGGGGGACTCCAGGAATGTGGCCGGGGGGTGTCCCGGGGACCGCCCCTTGGCTGGGTCACCGAGGGCTGTGCAAAGGGGGGGAGCCCCAGGGTCACGGAGGAGTGTGCCAAGGGAGGGGGACCCCGGGTATGGACAGAGGGGTGTGCGAAAGCCAGGCGGAATTCGCCGGGGCACAGAGGGGTCTGCAAAGCGGGGGGGATGCTGGGGGTCTCAGAGGGATGCGCAAACGGGGGCCCGTGGGGGGATGTGCAGAGGGGGTGTCCCGGGCCGGTGCAGAGGAGGGGCCGGGGCAGAGCCGGAGCACCCGGGCGGAGCGGAGCGGTCCCGGCGCGGCCACCGCCCCCAGCGCTTCCCACGGAGCGACCGCCCCCGGCCGGGACCGCCCCACGCGTGGCCCCGCCCGCGGGGAGCCTCTGCTGGAGCACGTACGAGGAAGGTGCCGGGAAAACCCGGAAAGGGTCGTGCTGTGTCCCCCCGTGTCGCGATCCACCCTCGCGTCACGGCTTCCCCCCCGTGTCACGGTCCCACCCCTGTGTCACGGTTCTCTGCGGTGTCACGGCCCCTTCCTGCCCGACTGTCCCCCGCCCTCCCCCGCAGCATTTCCCGGCCCCCTCCCTTTCCCCCCCTGTCTCCTCACAGTTCTCTGCCTGCCCGCAATCCCTCTGGAAATGGTGTGGGGTCGCTTTCCCCCGCTCCGGGCTCTTCCCGGCTGCCTCCCGCACCGTGGCTGCCGCAGGACCCTGCCCTGCCCTGCCTCCGGTTCCTCCCAAGGGCAAAAATATCCGATATGAGCTTCCAACGCAACACTTTCTCCTCCCCATCCTCCTTATCCTCCTCCTCCTCCTCCTCCAGCCAGGCTTTCCAGGCTGTTTTCCCTGTCCTGGCCTCATCCCCAGCAGGGTGGGCAGCAAGGCAAGGAAATGGGATTGAGCTGCTCTGCCTCACTCAGGTGAGACCCCACCTGCAGTGCTGCATCGAGCCCTGGGGTCCAGCATCAGGAGGATGTGGAACTGATGGAGAAAGTCCAGAGGAGGCCCTGGAGCTGCTCCAAGGGTTGGAGCCAGGCTGGGAGAGCTGGGAATGTTCCCCTGGAAAGGAGAAGGCTCCAGGGAGAGCTCAGAGCCCCTTGCAGGGCCTGAAGGGGCTCCAGGAGAGCTGGAGAGGGACTTAGGAGGAAGATCTAGAGTGACAGGATGAGGGAATGGCTTGGCAGTGCCAGAGGGCAGGATTAGATTAGATTAGATCCATGCACAGGCTTCCACCCAGAGAGTAACAGACTCACAGAATCATGGAATGGTTTGGGTTGGAAAAGAGCTTAAAGATCATCCAGTTCCACCCCCTGCCATGGGCAGGGACACCTTCCACTGTCCCAGGTTGCTCCAGGCCCTGTCCAGCCTGGCCTTGGACACTTCCAGGAATGGGGCAGCTACAGGGCACGCTGTGCCAGGGCCTCACCACCCTCACAAGGAAGAATTTCTTCCCAATACCTCATCTAAATCTCTCCTCTGTCAGTATAAAACCATTCCCCCTTGTCCCACTGCCACAGATGCTCTGGCCCTGGGCTGTTCCCTGTGCTGTACATGACTTTCAGGCTGGTTTTACATGCTGCAGGGAAGATGCAGTTTCCTGTATCTCCGGTGCTCCTGGCACATTCCCACTCTGGAAGGAACAAGCATCCTTCTGAGATGCACTTCATGCATTAGCATTTTCTTCTTTAGCCCTGGACTCGAGCCCGTGATGAGCTCAGAGGCTGCACATTGAAAACCTCTCCTGAGCCACTCTGGGAAAACAGAGCAGGCACTGATATCCCAGCAGCGAGTCCTTCTCACGGCCCTGGGAGAACTCTCCATGCTGTTCCCTTGGAAATGGCTCCCCCTCCATTGATCCCTTTGAATTCTGCCTCTATTTCATCTCCCTGGGGAGATGGTGCTCTGTATCCAGCCTTGCTCATTCCTCCCTCCTTCCAGGGATCCAGGGCCTTCTCTGGCCAAGCAGTGCCAGGGCCTCCCACCCTCACAGCCAAGAATTCCTTCCTCCAGCAGCTCCCATGGCCCCCTCCCTCCCTCCCATTGACTGAGTTCTGTGTGATCTCTGCTGCTGCCTCTGGCCAAGGACGGTGAGGGATGTGCACCAGGGGCCATGAGATGGGAAGTGAAGCACAGAGATGCTCTGGAAGCTCTGCCCTTCTCTGGTAAAAGTCCTTTATTAGAACGGCAAACATGACATTGTCGTCAGTACAGCGGCTGTGTGCGGCTACCATCGCGCAACGGGGGGACGACGTCTTACAATCACTGGGACTCTAAGAAGCACCATGGACACCCTAAAGAACGGGGGATGACTTAGGCTGAGAGAGGAGCCCCGGGTGAGCCGGCCACGGGGGCTCCTCAGGAATCCACCCGGGAGCTGCCCGGCGTTGTCCCGCAACACGGCTCGGGCAGCTGGGAGGAACTCCTCGGCGGGAGTCAACGAGATAGCACCCATCCAATAAATTAGGAAAACCTAATGCTAGAGCAACAAGGGGCTGTCCTAGAGGAGGGCAGGCTGGGAGGGAATGGGCTATTTACATTTGTCTTTCTGCTGGGCCGGCGCTCCCGTCGCATCCCGCCCGGAGCCGGGCTGGGAGCGATCCCGCTGCCCGTCCCGGCTCCGCGGGGACAGCGAAGCGAAGCGAGGGGACAGCGCATGCAGGCGCTCTCGGCTCCGTACGGGGCTGGCACTGTTCCTCTCCTGCCTCTGGATTACCAGAAAGTCGAGCAGGGGATGGCGGCCGGCGGGAACTGCTGCCGGCAGCAGGCGCGCGTTCCTGAGTGCGGGGCTGTGCTCTCCTTCCTCCCCATCCCATCCCCGCCCCCGGGCTCTCTGTCAGACCCTCGCTGCAGAATGAATTCTCCGGTGATTGGAAGGACACTATCAGTTGAATTTAAGGCTAGGCTTTATATGGCAACTATAAAAAAATAAACACTAATCTCCAAAGAGCCGGGTGAGGGCTCTCCGGTCTATGGCTGTGCACCGAGGTGTGGGGGGCCCCTGCAGAGCCCCCCGTGGGCATTCAGCACCCAACCAAGGGCCTGCCAGCACCTGGAGCACCTGGGGACAGGATGGCCACCCCCTGCCCCGCACAGATGCCCCAGGGGGACACAGCACAGAGTGGGGTGTTTTGGTAAGGACATGGAGACTGACTGGTAATCCAGGACCCACCTCTACACATGACCGAGGGTGCTCTGCAAGAAAGGCCACAGGGGAAAGAAATAATCCTGCAAAGTAACCAGGCTGGCGTGGGCGGAAGCGTTCCCGTGGTGGGGTCCCTCGGGCTGCCCCCACGGGCGGGGAAAGCGAGACAGAACTGCCCCCTCCCCCAAAACCCCAACTCAAATTAGGAAAACCAAACCTAAAAGCAGACACAGGAGAACAGCTCAGGCTACCTAGGTACTTCATCAGCCAAGGAGAGCTAAAGAGCAAAGCGCACACACACGGGACAGCGCGGAGGCCGGAGAGCAGAGGCGGCCCAAAGCCGGGATCTTCCTTCCTGATTCCTTCCCATCTCCAGCCGGAGGCCGAGCAGGGACCCAGCAGCTGGGCAGGGACCTGGCAGCTGGGCAGGCACCCAGCAGCTGGGCAGGGACCTGGCCTTGTCCTGCAGGAGGGAACGGGCTGGCTCCTCTCACCCCGGGAAGAGGCAGCCGGCTCCGGGAGCATCCTCAGGGCATGGCCGAGCGCGAAGCGTAGAACTCGGGCACGGGCAGCCCGGTGTGCAGCGTCACCTGCAAGGACAGACACGGGGCTCAGCTGTGTCCCAGGGCGCCTGCTGGGACAGCTCATAGCATGGCAGCTGGCACATTGTCCCCAGAGAGGGCAGGAGCAGCACTGAGGACAGGCAGGATGTGACTGGAGATGCGTGTGTCCCCAGAAGTGTGGCAGTGGCTCCATCTGGCTTGTTCCTCACTTTTCTGTGCTGCTGGAGTGAGCTGGGACTGCTGGTAGCAAGCTCCAAGTACTCCCAGCTGGCTGTGTAGAAATCCCACAGCTGGCTGCCAGAGAGGTGGGACATGGCAGGAGCTGGGTCTTTGTGCAGGTGAGATGGACAAAGGGGATGGGGGGACCTGAAGGACAGTGAAGACATTAGAGGAGATCTTGGAGAAGCCCCTGAGCTGAGTGGGGATGGGGACAGAGAGGGGACAGGGATGGTGGAGGGGATATGGCTCTTTTCTGGTGGGAGCAGGGAGCTTTGTGGTGGCAAAGCTGAGCAGCATCAGGATGTTGGGGCAGGGCCATGCTCACACAGGCACTGGTGAAATTCAGGTCCCTCCACAAATTCTTTCATCTGGAAGGAGAGCACAATTCCTCCTTTTATTGCAGCAGCAGCATTTCCCCCTTCAGATACAGATTTGCAGAAAACTGTCTAAAATACAGAGATTTCCCTCCTAATTAGAGTTGTTTTCAATCAGGCATATACCTCTGAAAAAGCATAATAAATGGCTTGGCTTAATTAGCAGCCTTTGATCAGCATCCCAAGGGATTTCTGTGCTGTCAGGGGATTTAGGCACTGCCTTGCCCAGGGAACTCACAAAAGCCAAGGGGCTCCAGAGATGCCTTGTCCCTTATGGCTATGTAGAGAACTGGGGTAGGAGTTAAACCCAGCACTCAGCAGGATGCTTTTACCACACCAAATTACTACAGCACCTCTAAACCCAGCACAGACAACATGGGCTTCGTTAGCATTTCCTAATTAAACATTTCTCCAAGCCAGGCAGACTCCCCTGCCAGTGAGACCCTTAGGGTGGGAAAATTTGGCAAGGATGCTCCCAAAGTTTGGGATGGTCCCAACACACCTTTGTGCCAGTGCTGCTGGAAAATTGTCACTGCCTTGGTGACAGTGCAGCAAGCCCTGGATCCTGATGGACACAGCAGAGCATGTCCTAATCCATGGATCCCTGATTCACAATGATCCTGATGGACACAGCAGAGCATGTCCTAATCCATGGATCCCTGATTCACAATGATCCTGATGGACACAGCAGAGCATGTCCTAATCCATGGATCCCTGATTCACAATGATCCTGATGGACACAGTAGAGCATGTCCTAATCCATGGATCCCTGATTCACAGAGGCCACTTGGTGCCTCTGCCCTTGCACAGAGGTGATCATAAAATCCTGGAATGGTTTGGGTAGGAAGTGACCTCAAAGTTCATCTCATTCCACCCCCTCCATGGGCAGGGACACCTTCCACCATCCCAGGCTGCTCCAAGCCCTGTCCAGCCTGGCCTTGGACACTTCCAGGGATCCAGGGGCAGCCACAGCTGCTCTGGGAATTCTATTCCAGGGCCTTCCACCCTCACAGGGAAGAATTTCTTCCCAATATCCCATCTCCTCCTGCTCTTTGGGAAGCCATTCTGCCTTCTCCTGTCACTCCAGGCTGTGTTCCAAAGTCCCTCTCCAGGTCTGACACCCACTGTAGAAGACCCTGCCAAAATGCTGGGCACCCTGAGATGATCCATCCTGTGTCCCTGGATGTGCCTGGGCATTGTGCAGGGTTGGGGTGCAGGCAGTGCCAGGGGGGATGTGCCAAAGCCAGGGTGTGCAGGATTCCCTGGGACAGAGGAGAGCAGGGATGTGATCAGTGAGAAGAGAAATGAAAGATGGAAATACCGGAATGGTGGCACCGCTTGGGGATGTTCAGGAGAGCTGAGAGCTTGGGAGAGAGGGAGAGAAGAGGGGTTTGAAATGTCCCAGAGGCAAACAGGTTTTGAAAGGTGCCCCTCTCCCTGGTGATGCTCCCAGCCAGGACCTGGGAGAGCTGTAGGAGCTGGTGAGGCTCTTGTGAGGCAGCATCACAAAGGAGTTATCAAACCCCACCCCAAGGAGGGCTGGAGAACCCTGGTGCTTCAGCAGCCCTGAGGGAGAACCTGGAGCAGGCAGTGAGGCTACAGGGAGGCCTGTCCTGGTTTGGGAGACTCCCAGGTGGTTTAGGGTGCATCATCAGCTCCTTCCAAGCCACCCTTGCTGCCCAAGAACTCTCCTGCTCCTGCTCCTGCTCCTGAGCAGCAACCACTGCAGTGACAGCAGCATGGGGGCCATGTGACAGCAAGGTCACCATTCCCACTGCTGGGAATGTCACACCCTGCTCCAGAGAGCCCGACCAAGCCGTACCTGCACGTTCCTGTTGAGGCTGACGGCGGGGAAGAAGAGGCCCTCCAGGTTCTCAAAGGCCACGGGCCCTTGCTGGTCCTCGTTGATGGAGAAGGTCAGGGTCCTCCTGGTCAGATCCAGCAGCACTCCCACCGTGGCGCCTTTCGTGATCCCACCCTCCGTTCTGTGGGAGGAAAAGGCTCAATGGTCCCCGTGCTCCTGGCTCAGGCCATGGAGATCAAGGACTGATGATGGTGAACACCACAGCTCACCCAGGAGCCAGGCCATGACCTGCTCCCATCCCAGCCATGCTCATCCTTCCCTGGGAACCTCCTCCTCCACCCTCCCATGGAGCTGCTCTCCTCTTGCCATGATGTCCCCAAGGAAAAGCCACCCTGAGAGCAGATACAGTGACACAACCACGGGGGAAAGCAGGTGGAACTGTGGAGTAAAGCCACACCAAAACCTGCTGATCCATCAGGGAAAGGCCTGCAGGAAGGTGACCCCAGGCTCTCCCCAAACAAAGTCCCCAGTCCCACGTGGAGCGCGAGCAGTGGCTCAGGGATCAAGGCAAATGTTGCTGCAGGAGTTGCAAGGATTTGGCTGTTACTGGGAAGGGGATGCCAACAGAAAGAGTCAGCAGGAAAAAAGTGGTGGCAGGGAGGGAAGGAACACTGGAACAAGGCAGCACCAAGCAGGCAGGGCTTGATTCCCACTTGGGGAAGGGCACATCCTCCAACAGAGATGACCAGGATTGATGTCACCCACCCAGTGAACTCTTGTAGGTGCCACTCTCAAAGCCACAGGCTCTTTGGGCTGTGGTGTGGGGGGAAGCCCCTGTCCCTGCCTGATGCAGTTGGTTTGGGGGGATCCCTGGGGGCCCCCTAAGCTGTGTGTTCCCTGGTAGCAGCAGGCAGGCAAGGAGACTCCACACAGCTTCTGAGGGTGCTAATTCGATGAGGGTTTTTTGGGGGGTCCCACCCCAGGAGCAGCATGGTTTGTGAGAGAGAAGGGAGAAAAGGGAAGGCAGGGGGAGAGAGGGAGAGCCTGGGGAGAAAAGGGCCAAGAGAGAGTCTATGGTCTCCCCCCACAGCTTAACAGGGAGATTCAAAGTGGGCATGGAATAAGCCTTGGGCCAACGGGATTACAGATCCGTGACACTTCAGGGGAGAGGATCCCAGGCTTGGAATAACCCCTACATTTTCGAGGGGTGAGACAGAGCAAACCACTGAACTAAAATGCAACCCCACACCCACCCACCTACCTGTTGGTGTGGGAGTTGTTGTGCATGAACCAGCTGCGGTTGTTGTCCACGTACATGGCCCAGGCCTTGTCGTCCTTGCCCAGCATGGCATCCTTGAGGACGTCGATGCGAGCCACGCCAAAGGCCGGGTCGGGGTGGTTGTCGTAGCGATCGATGGACAGCTCCCAGTAGTGGAGCCCTTTGGAAAAGCCCGTTTTGCCCAGCACCACCCTGTCATCGTAGCTGTTGCAGGTGACAGTCAGGTTGTCATTGGAAAAGATGATGTCAGCGTGGGCAGAGGAGGGGTCGAAAGAAAACCAAGCAACTGGAACACACAAACAAGACGGGGTTAGCGCGGTGGGGACGCGCCGGGGACGCGGGGAGCGACACGGACGGGGCATGCTGCATGCAGGACACGGAGCTTCCACCACGGAGGGACAACTTCCACCAGGGAGGGACAACTTCCACCACGGAGGGACAACTTCCACCACGGAGGGATGCTCTGAGCTCCTGTGGCTGCAGCTGCCAGTGTGCCTGAGGTTTTATGGCCAGGACTTGGAGGAGTTTCGCTCTTGCTGCTCCATGGTTGCCAATGTCTCAGCTCGTGAGCCTGCAGGATCCTCAAGGCCTCCTAAAATTTGGGCCTCGCAGGAGATGTGATCCTCACCAGGTCTCTGGGCTCTAACAGAATTATGGAATTGTGGAAGGGTTTGGGTTGGAAGGGATTTTAAAGCCCATCTTATTCCAACCCCTGCCATGGCAGGGACACCTTCCACTATCCCAGGTTGCTCCAAGCCCTGTCCAGCCTGGCCTGGAATGTAACTTACTCTCAGGACCGAGTGTTATCAGTTTGCAGAGTCAGGTCAGTGTGGGAAGGGAACTGAGGATCAGCAGATAAACTCTGTGTGTGTATTTAAGGGCTGTTTGTGGGAACCAAAAGCACACACAAAGGTCTTCATTCACTGAGTCACACAAAGAAACCTCCCTGCCAAGCAACGAGCCACACCTAAGACAAGAACTCAAGGGAAGGCTGGAAAATGCCCCAAAACCTCCAGGATTCCGTAGGGCTGCTGGTTTAAATGCACAGGACTTGGTTACTGCAAATCTGACAGACACAGCGTCACGTCCTCGACAAGACAGACGGACAGGGAGTCATTCACAAGCCACCAGCCCGGTTCCCCAGGTGGTTTCCTCCAGCTGAAAATGTGAACTGACACATCCAACAAAACACTCTGGCGGCTTGAAAAACAAAACCACTCGTGTGAGACTGATTGACTCTGGTTTATTGGAAGGTTCCACAGGACAGCTGCCATGCACGCGGCCGCCCCGCGCTCCCCGCGCTGCGCACGGGGGTGCCGTACCTGCCACCATTTTTTTAATGTCAACTGTGGTCATCCCCAGGGAAAGGCATGCAGGAGAGAAAACAGCACGTCAGGTTGAGTAGGAGAGAGAAGGAGAAACCATTCCTGCTTGTCTGTGACTCCAGCCAGAGCATGGACCTGTTGGCATTGTGCATCAAGGTGGGGCGAGAGGCGCGAGGATGGGCTGGGGCTGTGAGAGGGAGCAGGGTGAGGAGGGAATCCCACAGGGCTGCGGGCTCCTTCTCCCAGGGGAATGAGCAGGACTGGCCCTGCAGACAGCCTGAAGAGGACAGGCAAGCGGCAGCCACCTTGCTTTAATTAGCTGCAAAGGGGCTAATTGCATTCAGGGCATTTGGCCCATGTTCAAGTGCCTTAATGAGCAGGGATATGTACTGAGAATCATGGAGTGCTTTGGGTTGGAAGGAACCTCAAAATTCATCCTGTTCCACCCACTGCCATGGGCAGGGACAACTTCCACTAGCCCAGGTTGCTCCAAGCTGGCCTTGGACACTTCCAGGGATCCAGGGGCAGCCACAGCTGCTCTGGGAATTCTATTCCAGGGCCTCCCTACCCTCACAGCCTGAATTCCTTCCTAATATCCAATCTAACCCTGCCCTCTTTCAATTTTAAAGAGGAGGAGAGCAGAAGAATCAGTTCCCAATTACAGGGCCATTTCCAGAGCACTGACCTCAGGCTTCTCTTTAAAACCATTTGGGGGAAAACCAAAATGCCTTTACATCATCCAGCCACCATAACTTCTCCAAATTTGCCACCTGCTCAGGGCAGTGGTGGAGTTCCCATTCTTGGAGGGATTTAAAAGCTGTGTGGATGTGGCACTTGGGGACATGGCCTTGGCACTGCTGGGGAATAGTTAGACTCAGTTTTAGAGGGCTTTTCCAACCTCAACAATTCCATGATTCTGTCACATCCAGGAGTGCTCTGCAAGCAGGGTACGAGCGAGAAACACTGCTCAGTCGCCAAAGAAAAGATAAAAAAGCAAAAAGAATAAAAAGAATGAAGCAACAGGCAGTAGGTGCCAGTTAATTGTAATTAAGATACTTGCCTAATTGGGAGTAAGGCGATCCTTGTGAGTCAAAATTGCATCCTATAAAGAGATACTACATTTCACACATCACAGCTGAGGAACAACAACCTCCTGACAAACACTCTGAGCATTTCATTGTTAATTAAGCATCCAGCAGCCACGGGAGGCCTGATTCATTAAAAGCCAGAGGGCACGGAGAGGGGTGGCAAACACAGCCTGGGAGTTTGAGTGTGGACTGTATAAAGTCTGACTGCTCAGGATGCCAAATTATTCTGCTTTTCTCAGAAAAAAGGCAGGAAATTTTAGCCTTGGTGGGGTATCTTGGCTGCTTGGTAAAGATTCTCTAAACTGACTGATAAAACACTTCTTGAAGGACAGGGATTGAGGAAAAGGCAGCTCCTGATGGGTGTGGGGTGGAATGGAGCTGGAATGGAGATGCCCAGGGGCTGGCACCTGCCTCAGACCCCAAAGGGCTGTACCTTCATCAGCTGCAAGGGCAGGATGTGTCAGGTGCCCTTCATGCTCCTGTGCCTGATTGCTGGCTGCAAGCACCTCATGGGAGCCAGGGACTGATCCAGGAGCTTGTCCTGACCTAGGGGCTTGTCCTGATTCAGGAGTTTTTCCTGACCTAGGGGCTTGTCCTAATCCAGTTTTTTCTTACCTAGAAGCTTGTCCTAATCCAGGAGCTTGCCCTGATCCAGGAGCTTGTTCTGACCTAGGAGCTTGTCCTGTTCCAGGAGTTTTTCCTGACCTAGGGGCTTGTCTTGATCCAGGAGCTTGTCCTGGTCCAGGAGCTTGTTCTGACCTAGGGGCTTGTGCTGACCTAGGGGATTGTCCTGATCCAGGAGCTCATCCTCACCAGGAGGAGCCACCAACATAAGCCCTGTGTGGGGCAGCACTCACCAAGGGCGCTGGATTTTAGGGCCACCCCTGCCCAGCTCTGTGCCTGGTTCCCCCCTCCTGCCCTGGGTGCTGGTGGGAAGGCACCTGGCTGTGGTTGTGCTCCGTGCTGTGCCAAGAGGCTCCTCCTGAGGCTGCTTTAATGAATCCTGCCCCGTGTCCCGACTCCAACACCGCTTCTCCAGGGCTCCGCGCATCGCTGTGCTCCAAAGCTCTCATGAGGGACACACAGACCCTGTTTTGGCTGTCAGGACCCCGTTTTTCCCTGTTCCCCCACCCCAGAGTGGGGCTGCAGAAGGTCCAAGGTGCACGCATGGGTTTGGCTCACGGGCAGCACGGGAGGGTCCCGGAACCCCGGACACAAAGGAAGGAACGTCCGTAACAAAACAGCGTTGGAAGCCATCAGCTCACAGCAGCACGATGAGAAATCAAACATAAAAAGCACAAAGAAAAGAAAGTTTGCAGGGTCCTCCCCCCACCCTGGTTATTCTGGCAAGGGTCATGCTGCAGCATTCCTCATTCCGTGTTATGGGATGGAAGTCAAACAATCGGGGGCCCCCATTCTTCCAGGGCTTCCACCGGAGCAAGCCGGGAATGAACGCCTTTGGAGTGGTGTACATCCAGAGTGGTGGAAGAATCAGGGCCCAGGATCTTTAGCAACAGAAGATGTGCAAAGATTGGTTAGAAAACAGCTCTGAGAGATGCCTGTGCCTGTGGCTCCTTTCTGGCTGCCCAAATCCATCCCTCACTCTGCCTGACCTGTCTCCATCCCAGCACAGCCGCGATTCCGGGCACACGGATCTGAGCTCGTGTGGGGCTGCCAGGCCACAGAGGCATCACAGGGGTGGTGTCCTCTGCTCTGCAGGAAACAGGGCTTTGGGATGGGCACATCTGAGTTTGGAAAAGCTGAGCCCAGTGCTCAAAGCTGAGCGGAAAAGAGCCCACGTCTCCAGGCCCTAAGTCGGGCTGTGAGCTGGAATCACAGAATCCCAAACTGGTTTGGGTCGGAGGGGACACAAATCACCTCATTCCACACCCCTGCTGTGGGCAGGGACACCTTCCACTATCCCAGGCTGCTCCAATCTGGCCTGGGACAGACACTTCCAGGGATGGGGAGTCCTCAGTCTCTCTGAGCAACAAGCCAGAGCCTGCATCCAGACTTGCTTCTTTCCTAAGAGGGGTCTAGATTTAATAAACAAAACTCATTTCACAGACCATATCTCCCAGCAGAGGCTGCGTTTCCTGGTTGTGCTCAGAAAGGAAAGCATGGGGATATTCCCACAGGTTTCACCCAGGGAATGTCTTTTCTGATTAACCCTTGACACAAGCTCAACACAAACCAGAAATGAGGAATCTTCCAGAGGAAAGTGTCCCTGCCCATATGAGGAGGTTGGAAGTGGATGAGCTTTAAGGTCCCTTCTAACCCAAACCATTCAGGGATTTATGATCACCAAAGGGCTCAGCCTTGCCAAGAGCAGCACCCAGGTAAGGAATGACTGTGCTGCTCCATCAGCCCACACCTGAAACACCCCAGGAGAAGCACACCACTGACCCCCCTGGGCGGCAGGAGCAGGCCACTGACAAACAGAAAGAATTCCCACTGCCATCTGCATGTCATGGCAAAAACAAACACGACAGAACAGAACAAACAGAGAGTTTGGAGATGCCCAGAAGCACAGACCAAGAGGCAAGGCCAGAGGTGCTCAGCTCACCGGCTGAATTCAGGGACTGTAAGGAAGAATGCAAGCTCAGCTGGTGGGCCGAAGATCTTAGCTCAAAGTAGGATCTCCCCGAGAAGCTGGGTTGCAGGTTAAGGGTGGAGGAGAAAGGACTCATTCTACGAAGCTGCGATCTTTCCAAAGGCACTGGAAAAGGGAGGGTCTGCTCTTCTGACTGCGTGTCTAAACGTAAGATCAAGGCAAACTGCACATCAGACATGGGCTCTCTGCTGGGCAGAGAGCAGAAAACAGCTCTGAGAGATCCCTGTGCCTCTGGGGATCTCTCACTCCCCAGCCCCAGCCCCAGCTCAGGGCAGAGCACGGAGCCTGCTCCTGTGACAGGTGCTGGGCAGCCCAGAGAGACCCTTGAGGGCAGCCTGACAGCAAGGAAAACATGTTCATCTTCCAAAGTGTCCCCGTGACAAATGCAACTGGTTTTCTGTAAAGGGGGGAGGGTTCTGCATCTCTTCACAGTAATGCACCTAAAAGAATTCACAGGTTACCATGCACACGTCCCATCGTGCTTTAACACATCCCAAACCTTTTCCCAGGGGTGGCAAACCCAGCTGGTGACATTTTGCAGGGCTGTGCTAAGCTCCATCACCCTAAGAACCACCAAGCACCCACCTTACTCAAGGGTTGTTCGGGAGGTTGTGTTCTTGGTATCCCTTTGTACCTGTCAAAACACATCTGAGCCTTACAGCAAGAATTTAACCTGTGGCATTCACAGCAAAAACGTCAGAGCACAGGGAACCTCTTGGGTCATTGGTCTCTGTTCCCTGCTACCACAGTCACCTCCCACAGTTTCTTCCCTAACCTCTTCCAGGATTGTGTTAACATGAAAATGTAGAATCCACCATCCACACGCTCACACTGCATCCCCCAGCCTTCCCAGCTCTGCTGTGGGTATGGATTGAGCTGGGAATTGTTAAAACAGATAAAAAGGGAACATTTCTTTGCGTGGTGGGTTGTAACTTCTGCAACTCGCTGCTGCTGTGGCCCAGGCTGTGGAAGCAAAGGGGGTCAGTGGGGTCAGAGGAGATAAATTATTGCACAACAGCCAATAAACAGAGCTCAAAGTTTGTTTATTAGTTTAGCTTCTAACCCTACCAAGAGTGAGAGGAGCTACTACCACGAGTAGCTGTGCTCATGGCTCTCCCTATCAGCCCCTCACATCCCTGTAGCTCCCTGGGGCTGATCCCCCTGGGGTTGCTCACCCTTTCCAAAAGCTGCTGGTTAAAAAGCCCTGGTTGCTGCTCAGGGTCACTCCATGGATGGTCAGGAATTTAAAGTTGGGCTCCAGATGAGGAGCTGGGCTTGAAAGAAAAGGTTCTGGTGCTTGGCTTGGCTGGGGAAGGGAGGAGGAAGCTCTGTGCCTGGAGAGAAGCCTGGGAGGCACTGCTGAGCTCCATTTCTCCATCTCCACCTGGAGTGAGCTGGTCCTTCATCCTGACATCCAGAGCATGGAAAGAGGTCAGGAGGAGTCTGGCCAGAGGCAGGGAAATCTGCTGGATGAGGGAAAAGCAGGAGAGCAGGGCTGCCCAGCTCAGGGAGGAGGAGGAGGAGGAGGCTGGGAGAGACCCCAGGGCAGCCAAGCAGGGCTGCCACCAGCCAAGCTTTGGGCCATGTCTGTGCCCTGGGTCACCTTTTTCTTCCAGACTCACTTCCCAGCACAGAGCTGAGCTTCATTCAGGTGCTGGAGAAACAGAGGTTAAGGCAGAGCCTTGGGCTAAGATGTGAGAGAGCAAGAGACACTCGCAGGGATTGTGTGGAACAGCCCCAAACCAGCTCAGGAGGGGACACAGCCCAAGGGAAGGATGGCACCTTCCACCCTTGCTGCCCCTTGGCTGTGCTGGTGACAGGGATCTTCACCCCTGGGAAGCCCCAGCACAGGGGAAGGGCTCAGGAGCTCAGACCTTCTCCCAGCCAGGAACCACCTTGTCCTGCTGCTGGCACCAAGAACCAGCTCTGGAGGGTGACCTGCCATAGTTTCCTCAGGGATGAGCAGAAGGTGCCTCTCCCATGGGCTGGGAAGATGCTCCTGCTGCAGATTCCTGCCTGTGCTGCCTTCCCATGGGATTTTCCACCTGGCTGCTGTGGCTGTTGACAGAGGCAGCACCTGCAGAGCCCCAGGCACGTCCCCTTCTTCTCATCCTGGTTCTCTTCAGATGCTGAACCCTGCAAGACCTTTTGCTCCCCACTACCCTCTGCTCACAGAAAGCAGAAGAAAGGCTTCAGTTCCCTTGCACAGGCTGCAGATGAACATCTCATGGGCCAGAGCTATAAACCAGCTCTTCAATACCAGAGTTCCTCCCAGCCACGTTCAGAGAGATTCTCTCTTCACATCGAGCCTGTCCCTTTTTTGTCCTCTCTTCCCACACAACCACTTTGCAGGAAGCTGCAGAGCTTGGCTGAAGGGAAAAGCTAAGCCTACTTCAGACAAAATAGCTCTTAAGAAGGGCTGATGGTGCTGTAAAAGGCAGGAATAAAAGCCTAAGCCAGGGCTGTGATGTGCTCCATTCACAGTCACCGGGATATCCGGAAGCTGCACACACAGATGTGATTTATTTCCCTTTCAATCCAAAAGAGCTCAGGCAGCCTCTAAGAGCACAAAATGCTCCAGGCCCGTTTGACTTTCTCTCCCTGCCTTTTTTTTTTTTTGTGCTGGAATAACAAATGCAAGAGCTCATTCAAGTGAAAAGGCTGAATGAATGCAGCCAAGGAGATGGAACTTCTCCTTGGTGGCACAGCCCAAGCACAGCCCTGCTGGGGCCACAAGCAGCTCTTTTCTCCCAGATTCCTTTGTATTTTGGAGCTTGGCTCAAGGTGAGAACACCTCTGAGAGGAAATCAAAGCTGGGAAGATCATAGAGAGGACCCTGTGAACTCCTGGCTGGGACAACTTAAAGCCCAGCTGGTTTTGATGAGGAAATTGTGCCTCAAATGTGTCGTGTGAGGCACGAAGGAGATGAGCAGTCAAAGCTCTGCTGTCTCCTGCTAAGGCTGGAGTGGGAGCTGTTGACCTTCAGGCTTTGGGAGCAAGCCTGGCCAGCCTGGCACGGGGCTGGATGCAGCTTGTCCCCTCCCTGGATCTCCAGAGGAACTTCTGCAGCTCCTTTGCTGCTGCTGCTCAGTTTGCAAACAGGCACTGAGGCGTCTCTGACAGATGTGCCAAGGCCTCTGTGCTGTGCTGTGACCTCCCTGCCTCTCCTGTGACAAGTTTGTCACAGTTTTGCTGTCTGCCCTAGCTCTGAATGAATCCCATTCCTTGCTGACCTGCCCTTTCCAAACTGGAATGGTGATCTGCAGGCAGCAGGAGAACCTAGCTTAATTTCTCTAAGAGAAACAAGCTTGCTCTGCTTTTGTCTTCTATTTCTTCAGCAAAAATCCCATTTTTCTCCTTGCTGAAAGCCCCCAGGGCTGCTCTGTGGCTCTCCCCTTCCTTCCACCCCCTCAGCAGCCCCACAAGCTGTGTGTGCTCCCTTCTGATCCCAGCTGCCAGCCAGCTGGATGCTGCTGTGAAAAACCCTCACACGGTTTGGAAAAGAGAGATTTTCGTCTGAGAGCAAGGAAAAGGGATTGCAGCAAGCGTGGAGAGCTCCCAAGGAAGGGTTTTGTGCCTGGCTATGGGGCAGCAGACGTGCTGGTGGGGCTGATCCCTTCCTCCACAGCTGCAGCTCCCCACTCCCACCTCGGAGCCAGCCCTGCCACTCTCCACCTGCACGTCAGGAATAAACCAATTTTCCACAATGGATTAAGTGCCTGGTGTGACAAATGTACTTAAAGCCAGGCAGGGAGATCCCCCTGCAGCCTGCAAGGGATTGTTTGATATTCTGAGTGGGTGTGGGGGTGATGCAGATGATGCTGCAGGGCTCCTGTGCTCCCCTGGCTCTGGAAGGACAGCAGGACACCAAAACACTGCTCCATGGCCCCTCTGCTCCCTGTGCTGTCCTGCCAGGCCTGGATCCTGTGCTTATGGCATTGTGCAGCCAAGCACAGCCTCAGGAGCAATGCTGGCAGTGCTTTGCTTTAAATGGGCCCAGTGGAAACATCTGAGCTTCCCTTTTGTGGAAGCTTTCCCTTTCACATCTCCCCAAATTTAAACACCTCTCTTCACAGAGAGCAGCAGGCACAACTTCCCAAGGACCTGTCCTGGGAAACCTCAGGGAAGAAGAGGAAAACAATTCTTATCTCTGTTCACTGCTCCTGTTGTTTTTGCAGGTGTGGAATGTGTCAGGAAGATTGTTTACCTGAAGGGATTTGGTAACTGGACTCTGGTGATGGTTGTTTATGTTAATTAACCAATCACTCCAAGCTGTGTCCTGGCTGGCTCAGACAGTCATGGGTTTTTCTTTAGTATAGAATAATATAAAACTTCAGTATAGTTTTCTTTAGTATGGTATCTGTTTAGTATGTCATTTAGTATTGTATTAATAATATATTAGTATTAGTAATATAGAATATATATTCTATATTACTAATACTATTCTATAATATAGAATAACTATATATATATTAGTATTAGTAATATAGAATAGCTTAATACAGCAATTGTTCAGCACTCTGAATCCTGGAGTCAGATCCCCATCATTCCCAGACCTCGGGGTGTCCCTGCACTCCACACTCCCCCCGTGCCTGCCCAGAGGCCACAGGCAAAGGCTGAGAGGGAGCTCCTGGCTCTGCTGGAGGCTCCTGCCCAGCTGTGCCCCAGGTCAGTGCTGGTGCTGCTGCAGGGGTGGCTCGGGGAGGGCTGCAGGAGCTGGGCTGGGCTCTCCTGAGCCGCCTCCAGGCTGTTCCTTACCCTCGGAAGTCTGCAGCACCAGGGTCTTGCTGTAGGGGCTGACTCCTGACTTGTTGAAGGCCTTGACACGGGCACTGTAGGTGCTGTTGAAGTGCAGCCCATCCACTGTGCACATGGTCTCCTTGCCCACGTACACCTCCTGCAAGAAAAGGCTCCTGTCAGTGCCAGGGATGGGGAATGGTGCTGACATCTTTCATGAAAAATCCTTTCCTTAGGACTTTTTGTCCTGAGCAGCTGAGAGGCCTCAGGAACAAAATGCAAACAGTGGTTATCTGCTGCTGTGGAATGCAACAGGGGCATCTGGGATTGGTCTCATGTGGTTGTTTTTTATTAATGGCCAATCACAGTCCAGCTGTCTCGGACTCTCTGAGAGTCAAAAGATTTTATTATCATTCCTTCCCTTCCTTTGAAGCCTTCTGATGAAATCCTTTCTTCTATTCTTTTAGTATGGTTTTAATAGATCAAATACTTTTAATATAATATATTAATTAATTAATATTATATAAATAATATAATATACTATAATATACTATAATATATTATATATTATAGTATATATAATATATATTATATATAAATATAAATAATATATCTTTATTAATATAATAGAATAGAATATATTTTTATTTATATAATATATTTAATATATATTAAATATATCATATAAATATAATATAATATAATATAATATAATATAATATAATATAATATAATATAATATAATATAATATAATATAATATAATATAATATAATATATCAGCCTTCTGAAACATGGAGTGAGATCCTCATCTCTCCCCTCTTCCTGGGCCCCCTGTGAGCACCAGCACAGGGAACAGCCTGGCACACCTTGGGGGGCACAGGATCCCCCCTGGGGCATCCCTGGGGGGCTGGGGAGGGCTGAGGCTGAGCCAAATGGGGTTTGTTCCCTGGGCTCAGCACCAGCAGGAGCTGAGGGGGGGTTCTGCCCCTCTGCTCTGCTCAGCTGGGATCCCAGCCTGGAGCTCTGCCCCCAGATCTGAGGTGCAACATCAGGAGGACGTGGAGCTGCTGGAGGGAGTCCAGAGGAGCCATGGAGCTGCTCCAAGGGCTGGAGCCAGGCTGGGAGAGGAGAAGGCTCCAGGGAGAGCTCAGAGCCCCTTCCAGAGCCTGAAGGGGCTCCAGGAGAGCTGGAGAGGGACTGGGGAGAAGGGATGGAGGGACAGGAGCCAGGGAATGGCTGCCAGTGCCAGAGGGCAGGGCTGGGTGGGAGATTGGCCATGAATATTGGCAGCAGCAAGCACTGACCTTGTTCTCCCCACACCCATCCTGCTGCTCCCCTCCCTCCAGGTGCCGCCCCTGTCACCTCTCCTTTGCCTCAGCTGTGCTCTGGCAGGGCCTGAGTCACTGTGGGGAAGTTCAGAGTGCAATGGGCTGGTCCTGTGCCTGCTCTCCGTGGATGTGAACACGCCAGAATAATTATTGGCGTGTTGGATCAGAGAAAAATCATATTTTAATTGTGTAATTACAGCAATTTAAAAGCCCTCAGGCCTTAAACACCTCTGCTTGCTGGCAGCTGGCAAACCATGAGGCTTTCATGGCAATTAGCATGCCTTGCATGAAATATTCAGCAGCCTAAAAAGATGGACTTTAAGGAATGGTTCGGGTTGGAAGGGACCTTAAAAACCATCTTGTTCCACCTTCCACCATCCCAGGCTGCTCCAAGCCCTGTCCAGCCTGGTCTTGGGCACTGCCAGGGATTCAGGGGCAGCCACAGCTGCTCTGGGTAACAAGAGCTTCAAACATTGAGTTTCCAAGTCAAGGTGGCCACTGGAAAGGCATTTGCACCCCCTCAAATCACCCTGTACCCCAAAAACCCCACAGTGTGTCTGCACCACCTGCTTCCCTGGGCAACCCAGCAGGGAAAAGGGGACCTAAAAAAAAAATATGAGAACAAATCCTGTGGCAGGGAATCCCTGGAGGCAGAACATCCCCATAAATCCCATGGCAGGAATCCCTGGAGGCAGAACATCCCTCCAAACCCTGTGGCAGGGAATCCATAGAGGCAGAACATCCCCCCAGATAATTTGGCAGGGAATCCCTGGAGACAGAACATCCCCCCAAATCCCATGGCAGGGAATCCCTGGAGGCAGAACATCTCCCCAGATAATTTGGCAGGGAATCCCTGGGGGCAGAACATCCCCCAAATCCCATGGCAGGGAATCCCTGGAGGCAGAACATCTCCCCAGATAATTTGGCAGGGAATCCCTGGGGGCAGAACATCCCCCAAATCCCATGGCAGGGAATCCCTGGGGGTAGAACATCCCCATAAATCCTGTGGCAGGGAATCCCTGGAAGCAGAACACACCCCCAAATCCCATGGCAGGGAATCCCTGGAGGCAGAACATCCTTCCCAAATCCCATGGCTGGGAATCCCTGGAGGCAGAACATCCCCTCAAATCCCATGGCTGGGAATCCCTGGAGGCAGAACATCCCCTCAAATCCCATGGCTGGGAATCCCTGGAGGCAGAACATCCCCCAGATCCCATGGCAGGAATCCCTGGGGGTAGAACATCCTTCCCAGATCCCATGGCAGGAGTCCCTGGAGGCAGAGCCCCCAGATCCCGGACACGTACCCTGAACTGGCCGCCGTTGCCATCGTCCAGCTCCAGGATGTATCCCTCCACCTGCACGGTGGACAGCGGGGGCTGCTTCCAGGACAGGGTGGCGCTGTTGTTGTGGGTGCAGCACTCCTCCAGCTGCAGGATCGGCGGGGCCGGCACTGGGGACGAGACTAATCACCAATTAGTGCAATTAGTGCGACCCTGGGGGAGGGGAGGCAGCTCCAGGGGCAGGGGAGGAAGCAGAAAGGATTTTTCTCCCACTGAATTCCTCCCCCCTGCCGGCCTGCTGAAGCTTTTCTGCTTTATTCCCATTTTCTAATTGATTTTGGGGAATTATGGCAGCACAAAGTGTCTGTTTTGAGCTGCCTGAACCTTTCATGCAGCCAGTCCCAAACCTGGGACAATTCTCCCACAGGTTCTGGTTCTTATCTACAGCCCTGCTCTTCCCTTCAATAAATTCACTGCAACAAAACTGGGGGGCTGAGCACCCACTTTGGCTGCCATCAGCTGCACAGGGGGCAAAAAGGACTGCCAGGGATTTTCCTGCTGTGTTTGGGCATCTCCACATGTCCCA
Organism: Agelaius phoeniceus; assembly: GCF_051311805.1. NCBI lineage: Eukaryota > Metazoa > Chordata > Aves > Passeriformes > Icteridae > Agelaius > Agelaius phoeniceus. The sequence goes on along the minus strand of NC_135270.1, from coordinate 62,208,985 downwards.
CAGCCCATTCCTGCTCTGAAAAGCACAGGAAGAGTGACAGGGAGATGTCCCCTGACACACCTCTCGAAGAGCTGCTCGTCCACCATCCTCATCCTCACTGCCCAAAGTGACAAGAGCCACTGGAAGCAGACATGGAGAAGCCAGACAAGATGGGGAGGAGCCATGGATGCCCAGGAAAAAGCTGGATTTGCTCAGCATTTTCACCCTCTGTGACTCCTCCACCTCCTGGGCTGCATCCTCCAGGCTGGCAGAGGGTGTGGGGTGCCTTGGGACTGCTCTTTGTGCAGGCCTCAGGTGCTGTCCTCCCTCCCCTGGTGCTGTGGTACAGATTTGGGATGCAAACCCAACCTCCTGTAAGTCTACAAAACCAACAACTGATTTCCACAGCCAGGGTGAGCTGGGAGAAGGAGGAGGAGGAGGGATTTGATAAGAGGAGGGTGGGCGGCTGAACCAGCAGCAGATTTGCTCTTATTAATTAAAAATAACCCTCTGGGCTAAATTGCAGGAAGGGAGGGCAGGAACACAGGGCTGTGAAACAGCAATCCAGCCCTCCCTGGGTTTGCTATCCAAAAATATTCCTGACATTTCAGATGAACAGCCTGGCTAAGGAAGAGCCAGCACGGGCAGCTCCTCACTGCCACCAGCACCATCAGCTGAGGATGCTCCTTGTGGTGACAGAGTGTGGCCAACATCCTTCCTGTCCCTGGCCACTGAGACACCCTGGGCTGTGCAGACAGCTCCTGGGCCAGGAATTGCAGCTGTGGTGGGGAGGAAGAGCAGTGCCAGAGCTGCAGCTGGTGGCTGAAGGTCCAGGCCAGGCTCAGTGTCCTCCTGAGCCTCCCTGTGTCACAGCCCCTCTGCAGCTCTGGCAGCTTCCCTGGGCTTCCCAAACCCCTCATTCCCCATGGGCTGCAGCAGCCCTTGGTGGGACAGGAGAAGGAACACAGGGGGAATGGGGAACAGCAAGGAAATAGAGAAAAATAGAACTGGAATAGAATAGAATAGAATAGAATAGAATAGAATAGAATAGAATAGAATAGAATAGAATAGAATAGAATAGAACAGAAAGCCAAAATGATGATCTAAACCAACAGGGAGGGGAGGGAGGGAGGGAGGGCAGAGCACAGGCTAGGTGACCTGGCTCTGTTTGCAGGGACATCTGCTCTGTGACAGATGCTGCTGAGCACAGAGATGTGAGGAGAGCTTTGGCAAAAGCCTTGTGCTGCTCTCAAAAGAGAGGTCCCAACCTGCAGAGCACTTTTCAATGCACTGACAACTTTGTCAGAGCACTTTTTAATGCACTAGTAAATTTTTAATGCAGTAGGAGGGGTTTTCCAGGCAAAGCAAAAGCCCTGGCACCCTGCTCTGGCACACAGATGCCCAGGGATCCAAGACAGGGAAGCAGATGGTTGGCCCAGGGATGCAAAACCCACAGAAATGGGCACAACTCTGGGTCTGGGGTGCCCAGTTCTGCTGGGAGGTTGTTGGATTAGGCCCTTTTCTGACCCAGAGATGGGGTAACTGAGAGGCCTTTTAAAACTTTTATTCCATTTTAGTCTCATGAAAAGGGTGAGGCAATACAGATGTTATAGTTCACACCATCACAATCACAAGACAACTATTTCCTAATTACAATACATTATAAGTGTTTCTTGGTCTATCAGCTTTTGTCACACCATGCTGTAAATGCCTTAAAGCCAATTATCTAAAATTACCCCTTGTGGGTCCCACTACAATACACCTTTCATAGTTCTCCAAAGTATTTAGCTTAATTAGTTTAGTTTGCAAAGCCATCCTTTGAAACTTGTTTTTAGTTCTATTTTTCTCTTAACAATCTTTGTCTTATTCTATAGCATTTCTAAGTCAGCATTTCTCATCTCAAAGTTTCCATACAGATGCACTCTATGTCAGCCTTCTGTTAAGCTTTGAGAATTCTCTACAAATTCACTTCTCACAGGAGGTGAGAAACTCTCCTTTTCTGCCCTTCCCCTGGCATGAGCTGCCTGGCAGCTCCCAGCAGGAGCAGAGCTGAGCTTTGGGAAGTGTCCTGGATTGCCAAGCAAATTGTTTTCTGTTTGCCATCTGTGTGGCAGTTGTCCTCTGTTCATTGGGCAGTTTTTCCTTATCTCTTCCACACCTAATCCTCCCTCTGGGGAGACACCTGCTGATAACAGCCATGGAATGTCCCTGCATGCCTGATAAGAACTACAGCATCCCATTGGGAGATGTGAGCCCAGAGGGAGGAGCCAAGCATTCCTCCCTGGATATAATCTGGAGATTCTGGAACACCAGCACAGCTTCTGCACTGGATTGCCCAGAGGAGCAGCAGCTGCCTCTCCTTGCCCTGGATCTGCAGAGGAAGCCTCCACCCTTCTCCAGGATCCCTGCTCCAGCAGAGCCACCCCTGGCACTGCAGGAGGGCTGAGCCACAATTCCAATGGGGCTGCTGCCAGCACCCTGACCCACAGGGTGTCAGGCTGGGCTCTGACTCTGCCAGTGTTGGTTTAGTTCACTGCATGGTTCATTTTATCCTTTGATTTTCTTCCCTATTAAAGAACTGTTATTCCCTGCTCCCATATTTTTTCCTGAGAGCCCCCTAATTTCAAATTTATAGCAATTCAGAGGGAGGGGTTTTACATTTTCCATTTCAGGGGAGGCTCCTGCCTTCCTTTGCAGACCCCTGGCTTTCCAAACCCAGGCCGGAAGGCACTGGAAAGATCCTTACCTTTCATCTGCACGAAGTCCAGCTGGTGGATGGACTGGAGCAGAGGGGCATTGTCCAGGTTCAGGTCGAAGTCCGTGGTCATGCGGGGGGTGAGCGTCCCCTTGCCCCACTGATCCTCGGTCATGTGCACCCTCCTGATGAGAGCATCTGAGATCTGCAGGGCAGGAGCAGCCTCAGCTGCCGTGGGAGTGTCCCATGCCTTGTCCCCACCCTGCTCTCCCTGTCCCTCTGCCTGCCAGGCTGAAGGCTGGCATGTCACACGAGGTTTCCAGCATCGCTCTTCCCTGCAGGCTGGGCTGGAGGAGGGAGCCCTGGAGTGCTGGGTGCTATTTAATGGCAGGGTTTAGGGCTGAAGTGTTGGAAAACCCCAGCTTTACAGAGATGGGGCCACTGAGAGGTGTTTTAAAAGATTTTATTCCCTTATCAGTCTCATAGAAGGGTGAGACACAAGAAATGTAAAACTCAACACCATTCTATCAGAAGCCAACCCATTACCTTATAAATGTTTTTCAGCCTATTAGCTTTTGCCACACAATGCTGCTAATACTTCACCCCAGTCACCTAATTATTTTTCCCCACAATGCATCTTTCACAGTTCTAATTCTCTAAAATATTTGGTCTTTTTGTAAGGCCATAGTTTGAAACTTGTTTCTAGTTCAGTCTCTCTCTCAGCAATGTCATCTCTACTCCATGGCCTTCCTAAGCCAGCACACCTCATCTCAGAGTTTGCACACAGGTGTACAAGGCTGTGTGAGCTTTCTGCCAGCTTTTGAGAATCCTTTACAAATCCATTTCCCACAGCAAAGGGAGCCCAGGAATGCCTGGTCTGTTGGTGTCTCAGTGGAGAGCCAGGAGCACGGTGTGATCCCTGCTCCAGAGAGGCACCATCCACCCCCTGCTGCAGCCCTCTTGAGAGGAATGGCAGATTTGTCTTTCCAAACAAGCTGTGGGTCTGCTGGTTGATAAAACCAGCACTGGGAGATAAAAGAAACAATGGGAAGGATTCCACTGATTGCTGAATGGAAAAAGATATTTGCCTTTAGAAATAAACTTTAGGTTTTCTGATAAATTAAATTAGACATTGAAAGATGAAAGAATGGGGAAGAAAAACCCCTAAATTCCATATCAAATAAAAATTAAAAGGGAGGGTTATACATTACAAGGGAATCTCTGGTATCAGGTGTTTTGGGGAGTCTGAACCTCTCAAGGACCTCAGCCAATGGGGAAAGAGAGAAGGGAAATGTGGCTGGGAAATTGGGATAAAAAGGAGGCTGCATCCTCCAAAAATGTGAGAGATCCCAGGGGAATGCCCCATGGCCTCTCCCTTTATTCAAATAAAGCCAAAGGACTCCTCTGTCTCCTTCTTGGACATAAACCTCTGGTGTTTGTGGATTAATTTTCCTAACACTCTCCTCCAGAAATGTCCCTGCCCCACCCCTGCTCCTGCCTTGCTGTGAACATGGAGGTGATCAGAGGCAGATCCTGGATTTTATGGGGCCATTTCCCCTGGAGCAGCCCCAGCCCTGCAGCACCCCCCAGGCCCCAGCCTGACCTGCAGGAAGCCACTGGGGTCGTTCTCCTTGATGACCTCCAGGCAATATTCCATCAGCCCCGTGGTCTGGCGCAGCTTCACCGTGCAGTGCGAGATCTGGTCCCGCACCACCTGCAGGGGACAAGGACACCAGGGTCACCAGGACGGGCCCAGACTCACACACTGAGCTACAGACCTTTCAGAACCTGGGCAACAGCAGTGTGGAATCACAGAAAGTTTTAAAGGTCCCTTCCAGCCCAAAGGAATCTTGTTCCACTCCCTTGCACCATCTCAGGTTGCTCCAAGCCCTGTCCAACCTGTCCTTAGGCACTTCCAGGGATGGGGAATCCACAGTTTCTCAGGGCAACCTGTTCTAACAAGCTTTGTTCAGCCCAAAATCATAATTAACACACATAATTATTCAAAGCAGGAGGGCAGCTCCATGCCCTGCCTTTAATTAAGCCGGCTTCCAAATGGCAGCTGGTGAGCTCCATGCCAAGCAAATGCCAACTTCCATAGATCCACAGCTGCCCTGTCCAGCCTGGGCATGCAGCCAGGTTATGGGGCTGGCTCTGGGGCAGCTGAACTCAGGAGGATGAGGAGTGACCCTGGCAGCTGCTCTTTGCCAGGGGGATGAACACATCACCTCCCCCAGCTCCATCCCCAGGATGTGTTTGAGATGCTCAGCAGCTGCAGGGACCATGCTGCAGAATTCCCTTTTTTTTTTTCTCCACAGGCTGGGGATGAGCTCTGAGGAAGGGAAGCTCTAAGGAGAGGAGATAAATAAATAAAATAAATCCAAGCTCAGCCTGGGGCTGCCCAAGCTCCGCATTAAGGCACCTCTTGCACTCACAGCTCCTTCCCCAAGGGATCACATTCCAGCATCCCAGCAGAGCAGCACAAGGGTGAGGTTTGCTGGTGCCTCAGGGCTCTGCTGACCTTCCCTGAAGCACAGCAAGGAGGAGAGGGTCCAGGCTGGATGACACAAGGATTATTTTTATTTATTTGTTTGAAGCTGGCTGCTCCTTCACACTGCACCCTGCAGGTCCAGGATTTCACTGGCAGAGCAGCTCGGGAAGAGAGATTTTATTCTTGGACAAATGTGTTCAAATGCTCACAGAAGATTTTTTATTTTCTACTCCTGGAAGAGCTTTAAAAAGCTGTGTGTACAGTCCTCCACTGGCACTGAACAAAGCTGTGCAGCTCTGTGGAGTGTTACAGCAAGGATGAGCTGTGAGGATGAGCTTGGCAGCTGCAGCCAGATGGGAAGAGCTGCAATAAACAGGGATGAATATTGTATTTGTGGGGTTCCCAGATGAAGGAAGGAATGAGGAATTTGACTCCATGTCCTTAGAAGGCTACTTTCTTATTTTATGATGTAATATATATAATAAAATAATATATATATATCTATATAAATTAAAAATATATTAAATATATGTTTTTATATATAAAATAATACACATAATATTTTATTATTATGTATACATAATATATAATTACATATAATACATAACACATATTATTATATTATATTGTATTGTATTGTATTGTATTGTATTATATTATATTATATTATATTATATTATATTATATTATATTATATTATATTATATTATATTATATTATATTATATTATACAGAAAGGATACCTACAGAAGGCTAGAAAGATACTAATGAAAACTCATTACTCTTTCCAGAGCCTTGACATAGCTTGATCTTGATTGGTCATTAAGTGAAAACAATTCACATAAAACCAATAAAACAATCACCTGTTGGATAAAAAATCTCCAACCACATTCCAAAGCAGCAAAACACAAGTGAAGCAAATAAAATAATATTGTTTTCCTTTTTCTCTGAAGCTTCTCAGCTTCCCAGGAGAAAAATCCTGGGCAAAAGGGATTTTCCCAAAAAATATGAGTGCCACAGATGAACATTCCTGGGAGCTCAGTGCCTGCTGCTCCCCACTCTGGGCTGGAGAGCTCCTCCTGCCAGCCCTCCTGTCTGAGGGATGGGCAGGGGAAAGGAATTACAGTGGGGGAACCTGGGCTTCCAGGGGGGGCAAGTCCTGCAGGGCAATCGGTGCCATCATGTGTTGGTTAATTAAAATTTAATCACCTCTACTTAATCACCTAGCAGGAAGAAAAGAATTAGCAGCCTTGCAGCTTAGAAGCAAAGATTCCTTCAGGTTGGAAAAGCCCTCTAAGACCACCCAGGCCAACTGTCCCCCCAGCACTGCCCTGCTGGAGCCCTGGGAATTGCTGAGAATTTCAGACTTTCTGTCCTGACAGGAACTGACCGCCAAGAGAACACTGCACTGACCTGAGGCTGTAGAAAAAGCTTCCAAAATTAAATGATAGAACTGAGATTATGGGTGTGGAGTTTGAATAGAAGTGTGTGATATCACAGAGTAAAAAACTTAGAGCTTAAAGTTTTAAAATGTAGTAAAAAAAAAAAAATATATATAATGTAGTAATATATATAATGTAGTTATATATATATATAAAAAATATATATGTAGAACTATATACATATATAAAACAAGATAGAAGTTTTAAAGCAGAAGCTTATCCTTCTTCTTCATAAGTTTAGGTAATATTATGTAATTGGATAAAAAAGTCCACATTGTGAGACACAAGTAGTTAGTCATTAAGTTAAAAGTAAAAATAATTTAAATATTATTGCTTAATTAAACAGTTTATCTTTAAAAGGCCTTGTAGAGAGAGAGAGATGGGGCTCCATTTTTAATTTGTTAAAATACAGTACTGTAGAACTCAGGGTTTGTGAGACTGTAGCATAGATAAGAACTGATAAACATCTGAGTCCAAACAAGAAATTCCATCTCACGCTTTTAATCCCAATCCTAAAAAAAAAAAAAAAAAGAAAAAAAAAGAAAAGGAAATAAAGAATCCACATTAACTCAAGTCCCCAGGTCCACATGGATTTAAAATCCCTCCAGGCATGGAGATCCTGAGCAGCTGTGCCAGGGCTGGACAAACCTTTCCATGAAGAAATTTTCCCTAATACCCAATCTTAACTTCCCCTGGTGCATCTTGAGGCTGTTCCCTTTCATCCTGTCCCTGTTCCCTGGGAGATCTGGGACAGCCCCACAGCTGGTGTGAAATGCCATTAAATGCCACTCTCCAGAACAGCTCCAGATTTTTGGGGAGCAGCCATTCCTTGCTGCTTTCAGCAATCCCAGCCTGGTGCTTGCAGGCTGTGGCAGGGGGAAGAAGGGGTGCAGGGTGCACAGGGCAGCAGAGGGAGCTCCCATATTGCTCCTCTGGAGCTGGACACTGTCCAGAGGCTTGTGGAGATGCTGCAGGGCTCTGAGCTGGAGCTGGACCTGCACAGGCTGGGTTTGGCCTCAAACACTGCTCTTGTTAGAGTGGGGAGTTCATTCAATTCCAGTTTGTGACACTTGAGTGCACTGGAACAACTCTGCTGGCATGAATCACACAATTCCAGGATGGTTTGGATGGGAAGGGATCTTTAAAAGCCATCCCATCCCACCCCTGCCATGGCAGGGACACCTTCCACTGTCCCAGGCTGCTCCAAGCCCTGTCCAGCCTGGCCTTGGGCACTGCCAGGGATCCAGGGGCAGCCACAGCTGCTCTGGCAATTCCAGCCCAGCCAGGAATTCCCAGTTCCCAATCTCCCACCCATCCCTGCCCTCTGGCACTGGGAGCCATTCCCTGGCTCCTGTCCCTCCATCCCTTGTCCCCAGTCCCTCTCCAGCTCTCCTGGAGCCCCTTCAGGCCCTGCCAGGGTAAGGCAGAGCCAACAGCAGCTCCTGGAGATCCCACTCCCACCCTGACCTTCCTGAAAGAGGGCAAGCCCCTGGATTTCCCTTCTCAGTCCCTCAGGACAGGATCCAGAAGGTGCAAAGCAGCTTTTGGGCTTTGTGTGACCCCTCTTGCTCAGGACTCGTCTGCTCCTGGAAGGGTTTTTGCCTGGGTGGATTTTGGGTCTCCCAGCTGCAGACCATGAGATAAAACCAATCCTGTGGGGTGCAACCCTGCTGTCAGAGCTCATCCTGGCTGCACCAACCATGGCACAGGCAGGGTTTGCACTCCCTGCCTGCTGGGAAGGGGATCCCACGTGGAATGCCTGGAAAAGCCACCTCGACCCCTCTGTGGGGAAATGCACGTGCCACTGGGAAGGCAGCAAAGATGGGATTGCTAAAGCAATCTTCTTATCTTCTTTGCAGCTTAAATCTCTGTCTGCTTTGCCCAGGATAATGAATTTGTGAACCTCTCCCTGCTGGAGCTGGTGCTTTCCAAGGATTTCCAGCAGAATTGCCATCTGCTGCCCCCAGCCAGGCTCCAGCTCCAGGAAACAGCATTTGCTGGGTGAAGACATAATAAAAGCTTTTTCCTTTTTCTGTTAAGGTGCTCAAAGACCAGAAAAAAAATAGGCTCCAGCAGCAGAGAGACTCCAAACTCCCAGAGCAGCCATTTCCAGGTGAATCCAAAGCTGCAGCCCTGTCCCAGCCCTCCTCTAACTTTGATCCCCTCAGGGATCCAGCATCTCCCATCTGGAGAAGCAGGGCATAAAACAGCATTTTAATTTCACCATCTCTCCAGCAAAAAAGCCAAAAGTAGAAATCCAAGTTGCCTTCACCAGCACCAAACTGCTTTTAAGGCAAAAAAAAAAAGGATCTTTGGTTGGGATCTAGTAGGGCTTTAAAGGAGAAATGGGATGCACACAGGGCAGAAGGATTCCATCAGTCATTTTGATCAGTAAAATTAAAGGTCTTAGAGGTAAGACATAAACATCTCACACATTTGAAGGCCTGGTCTAAACCCAGTGAGGACAGTAAAGCCAAAATATTTTCCATGTGGCCTTAAGCCACTTGAATCCTGTGATTCTTAAGCCACAGAATCCTGGGATTCTCCTCATGCAGGAGGGATTTCTACTCCCTGGCACCCCAGAAATGCAGGGTTTGCTGATGGAGAGAGCTGGAAGGGAAATCTGGGGGTGCCTCAAGTCTTGGACTCGTGCAAGAGCCTGTGCTGGGCTGAGGGGCAGCCTTGGGGGCCAGGAAGGACTTCCAGGAAAACCTGGCACAGCCAGGGGGGTTTTGAACACAGCCAGGGATGGTGATCCCGCTGCTGGCCTGGAAAACCCTTTCCATGAAGAAATGTTCCCCCATATCCAATCTAAATCTCCCCTGAAGCACCTCGAGGGTGTTTCCCTTTGTCAGCTCAGAGGAGAGACTGACCCCAGCCTGGCTCAGATTTTGAGGGGATTTGGGAAGCTCCACACTTTTTTTCTGTGGTCATTTTTTACCAAACACTGTTTTTCCCCCCCTTCAAGTGCTAAATAAAGCAACAGCCAGAACCTGGCTGCTAATTCCAGCCTACAAAAAGGGGTTTTTGTGCACTCACAGCAGCTCACAACAACCTTAAAATAGGACAGTTCTTTCAAGAGCTTTTCTTCCCTGAGATGGCATTAACTGTAATTTACATTTTAATTTTAATACAGCTCCTAGAAGGCAATAACATCTCCACTTAAGTGTCCTCCTCCTTTTTCAAGTGCTTGGGTGGATAACACTTTTCAAGGCACTCAACCTTCCCAGTGCCTGGGATGAGTCCTGCTGGGAATGTCACATGGAGGACACAGATGGAATGTCACACGGACCCTCCCTCCTCACCCTGGCTCACCTGCACACCCAGATGGAAAAATCCCAGCTGGAAAAATCCCCAGGACAGACCCTGGCAAGGTTCTGAGTGTGCAGAATCCCAGAGCCAGAGCTTTTCCCAGGTGGGTGTTTCCATGGTGGCCTGGGAGAGGAGCTGGGAAAGCAGAGCTGCTGTGCTGGCACCACCAGGAACCTGATCCAACAGGGAACACCGAGTTCCACTGGGAAATCCTGACTGAAACCCCGAAAAAGGAGCAGCATTTCACCCCTGGAGAGGCAGTGCCATGGACAGAAAGCCTTGGGGACTGTTCTCTGCCATCTGCTCTCCTGGGAAATGTGGCAAACAGCAACCTGGAGAAATCATGGAGCAAAGGCATCCCATGGCCTGAAAAAGACTGGAATGGTCCATAATGCTGCTGAGGGCATCAGGAGGAGCACCCAGAGCTCAGCCTGTGTGTGTGGTGGGCTGAGGAGAGATTTCTTCCTGGGACAACACTCCAGGGAAGCCTCTGTGTGCCCTGCACAACCCTGCCCGTGCTGGAGGACACCACCCCTCAGGAAAGACCCCAGTGCTCCTCTGAAAGCCAGGCCCAGCAGTGGGAAGGACACACGAGGAGGAGGAGGAGCTGCCCTGGCCCCAGTGCTCCTCCAGATGTTTGTTTTTAAAGCCCAGGTTCTCAGCCTTGAGTCCAGCCATGGTGGGAGGCTGCAGAAGGGCAGGGAGATGTCCCTTCCCAGCTGGTGTCCTCACAGACCTCTCCCTGCTCTGCAGAAATTAATTAGTGCTGGCCCAGAGTCAGGCCTGGATCTGTGCCTGCCTCCATGGAATGTGTGTCAGGGCAAAGCAGGGCAGCCCCAAAGCCAAACCCATCCCAAATCCAGGCTGGATTCCCCCACAGAATGTGTGTCAGGGCAGCCCCAAAGCCAAACCCATCCCAAATCCAGGCTGGATTCCCCCACAGAATGTGTGTCAGGGCAAAGCAGGGCAGCCCCAAAGCCAAACCAACCCCAAATCCAGGCTGGATTCCTCCATGGAATGTGTGTCAGGGCAAAGAACAGCCCCAAAGCCAAACCAACCCCAAATCCAGGCTGGATTCCTCCATGGAATGTGTGTCAGGGCAAAGCAGGGCAGCCCCAAAGCCAAACCCCTCCCAAATCCTGGTGCCAGCCACATGGGGATGGGAACTGGGGCTGGGGACGTGTCCTGAGAGGTGCCTGTGGCCCTGTGCCAGGGCTCTGTGCCCTGTGCTTCTCCTCCTCCCTCCATCCCACGGTGCCAGGATGGCCAAAATCCCACTGGGCAGGAGCAGCAGCCTGGGGAGACCCCAGGACAGGAGCCAGGACATGGTGGCTCCGTCCCAGCTGGGACCTGGAAGGGCTCCCTGGCACTGCCAAGGCTCACTGGCCATGCCAAGGCTCACTGGGCACTCATATCCCAGGGGGGAGATGCTCCAGGACAGGACAGTGAGAAAGGGACACCCAGGAGAGGCCTCCTGTGGGAAAGGTCCCATCCCAAGTGGCCAAAGTGTCCTGTGCTGATGGGAACACTGGCCAGGACAGACCCCACAGCCCTGCAGGACTCTCCCTGCTCACAGCTCCACCAAAGCACAGCCCAGGAGGTGACCTCCTGCTTCCCTGCAGATGGAAATGGGCCCTGAGTCACCTCAGAGTGAGTGAAAATCACTGCAGCTTCACCCACTCCAGGGGCAAGTTTATTGAGCCATGAGGAAGGAATTCCTGGCTGGGAGGGTGGTGAGGCCCTGGCACAGGGTGCCCAGAGCAGCTGGGGCTGCCCCTGGATCCCTGGAATGCCCAAGGCCAGGCTGGACAGGGCTTGGAGCAGCCTGGGACAGTGGGAGGTGTCCCTGCCATGGCAGGGGTGGCACTGGGTGGGATTTAAGGTCCCTTCCAACCCAAACCATTCCATGATTCTGATTCTACCTGGATGAGGCTCAGATGCCACATCTGCCAGGGCAGCAGAGAGCCCTTCCTGCCCTCCCCACAGCACGTGGAGCTGAGGAGCTCCAGGGCTTATTTGGGAGTCCAGTCACAAACCCAGGGGCTGTTTCTTGTTTTAAGGACCAGGCCTGGCCAATGACAAAGCCCAGCTGATAATGAGGGTGGATGGGGGTGGGATGGAGCTCCATGGACAGGAGCAAGCAGTGGGGTGGACATCCATGGAGAGAACAAGCAGTGGGATGGAGATCCATGGATGGAACAAGCATTGGGATGCAGATCCATGGATGGGAACAAGCAGTGGAATGCAGATCCATGGACAGAACAAGCAGTGGGATGCAGATCCATGGATGGAACAAGCAGTGGGATGCAGATCCATGGATGGAACAAGCAGTGGGATGCAGATCCATGGCCAGGAGCAAACAGTGGGATGCAGATCCATGGATGGGAACAAGCAGTGGGATGCAGATCCATGGACAGGAGCAAACAGTGGGATGCAGATCTATGGACAGGAGCAAGCAGTGGGATGCAGATCCATGGATGGGACAGAACAGGACAGGACAGGACAGGACAAGCAGTGGGATGCAGATTCATGGATGGAACAAGCAGTGGGATGCAGATCCATGGACAGGACAGGACAGGACAAGCAGTGGGATGCAGATCCATGGACAGAAACAAGCAGTGGGGTGGACATCCATGGACGGAACAAGCAGTGGGATGCAGATCCATGGATGGCAACAAGCAGTGGGATGCAGATCCATGGACAGGAGCAAGCAGTGGGATGCAGATCCATGGATGGAACAAGCAGTGGGATGCAGATCCATGGACAGGAGCAAGCAGTGGGATGCAGATCCATGGATGGAACAAGCAGTGGGATGCAGATCCATGGATGGAACAAGCAGTGGGATGCAGATCCATGGACAGAAACAAGCAGTGGGGTGGACATCCATGGACGGAACAAGCAGTGGGATGCAGATCCATGGACAGGAGCAAACAGTGGGATGCAGATCCATGGATGGAACAAGCAGTGGGATGCAGATCCATGGATGGAACAAGCAGTGGGATGCAGATCCATTCCCTCAGCCAAAGGCCTCTGTGGGTTGTGCTGAGCAGGGAAATTGCTTTGTGCTGCCTGGCTTTGTGAGAGTTTAATTAAGCATGCCCTGAAGGGGATGAGGGACAGGGAGCCCACCAGGCACTGGGGGTCCCTCTGTGCTGTGGCTGTTTGGGGCTGTGCTTTGTTGCTGCCAATGAGCACTGATGGTCCCACAAAGCTGCCATTGTCCCTGTCCCCGTGGAAATGTCCTCGTGCTGCCCATGGTCTGCATGCAGAGAGGACTGGTGGCCTTCACCCTGGTTTTAGGCAGCTCCAGGAACCCCTCTGGCAGCCTCCTGGGTGGCCCAAAGCAAGGCCAAGAGACACAGAAGGCAGGACACTGAAATGACCTTGGAAGAGGAATCCTAAATGTGGGTGTGACATCCCTCAGCTGGACTCCATCACTGATGGCCAGGGTACAACCCCCCTGTCCAACAATTCTGGGCATGGCTGCACCTGTTCCACTGCTCCCAGGTGAGATCTGGTCCTTTGCTTCCCTTCCCAGCCCCACATCAGCTGGAAAGATGTGGTGTGGTGGGAATGACACAAACCAGGAGCCCCTTCCCACAGCTCCCACTGAGCTGCACCTCTGCTCCCCCACACCACAAACCTCAGTGCCACCACCACCCCGAGGCCATGACAGCAGAGAAATCAGAGCCAGTCCTGCTCCTGGTGACAACTCATGACACCAAGTGGCTCAGGACTTCAGCAGAAGCTACAAGCAGATCCTGCAGGAACATTCCAGAAGCTTGGAAGCAACATGTGAGATGAACAAAGTAATTTTCCATGCTGTACACGTGGTTCTGCTGACCTAAGGACTAGAAATGAACCCAACAACTCGGTGGGAAGCACCTGGAGGAAGCAGCACTTTGTCAGGGACGTGCTGTCAGCGGGCTGGGCACCTGCAGCAAGATGAAATTCACGTGGAAAAGGAGCGACCTCCCCAAAAAACAGCATCCCAGTCCTCATCCCCACCCAGTGCCAGGCCTGCAGGGAGCTCTCTGGCCAGCCAGGCTCACCTTCAGCTTGTGCTCGTGCTCCTTGTTGACCCGGGACAGCAGCTGGGCTTTCCTCCTGTTGAGGGCATCGATGAGGGCGTCGCACTGCGCCACCAGGCAGGCCTCGAACTCCACGCTGTTCTCCTGTGGGGCAAGAGGGACTCACAGGCCAGGGAACAAACCCAGGCCAGCTGCAAAACTGGGTTTTCCTTTTTCATGGTGCCACGGGGGTCGTTTTTGCACGTGCAGCTGCATCACTGCCAGCCATGAATCAACAGTGCTGGATGTGGGATCTGCAGGGCCTGGGAGGGTGGAAAATGTGGAGGTGGGGATGGCTTGAGAAGGCTGAGCTAGGACAGAGGATGGATGGAGCTAAAGAATAAAGCAGGGATTTATTCAAAGGATCTCCTCAATAGATCCACTTTGGGCAGGTGGGAATTCATAACAGAACACATGGAGATAAAGTGGGAATTTCCAAAATTGTGAGAGCTGGGTGAAATCCCATCAAGGACACAGCAGGAGCATCAGCCTCCCTCCCTCCCTGGGAAAGCACTTCCAGCCTTGCTCAGACAAGGATTGAAGTCACAGACATTTGAGGGCATGACTGAAATGCTTTCTCATGTTGGGACATCTGAGATGATAAATTGGGAGAGCCCTTGATGTGCAAACAATGCTGGATTAACGAGGTGCTGGGTGAGCCTGGTGCTGTCCCTTGGCTTGGTGACAGATGCCACCATTCCCTGGGTGGCACAGCACTCATTCTTTGGCAGGGTACAATGTTATCATGGAGATTTGTACTAAGTGAAAGAATTTACTCATTTTGTAGAAAAGGGGGGAACGAGACATGGGGTTAGACATTAACGTGGGGTAGAAATCAATTTGGGATTTAGATGAGGTGTGCTGGTTTCACTTGTTTAGTCTATGGCTTGCTCACATTGGTGCCTTGTGCAGGCTACCCTAGAGCAGAGGCTGGATGGAATTCCAGAATAAAGCAGGGATTGATTCAAAGCATCTCCTCCATGCATCCACCTTGGGCAGCACCAGAGCCCAGCCAGGCCTGCACCCAAGATCAACCAAAATGGCCCCAAAATGCACGGCCGGGCACGGGGTCTCTCCCTGGGATCAGTTCTGCTCCATTTGCATCTTGCAGTTCATTGTCCCATTCCAGCTTTAGCCCCTGCAGTCCCACCCTGCTTGTTTTTCTCTCTCCAGCCCACGGGGTTTGTGCTCTTGGGCTGAGGTTTGGATCATTTGTCCTTGGTGCCCAGCTGGAGCAGGAATTGTTTTGTCTCCCTGCTCTGTGCACAGAGCTCAGAACTGCACAGCATCAGAACCATCCCCTGAAATGAAGCCCAGACCCACTAAAGCAGCACAGAATGTGAAAAATAGAAAAGCTCAAACCTGAGGCATCAGTGGCAGGTGAGGATCAGGTTTGGATCCCCCCTTGGCAGAGATGGGAAGGGCTCAGGACTCTGCTGCTACCTCCACAATCAGCAGTTTTGGGGAGGGTTCAGGGGGGCAATATGGAAAATGAAGTTCCTTTGGGAGAGCACCCACCCAACCCAGCTTGGGAAGAGGGATGGGGATGGCTCATCCTGGTGGGAAGGGGCAGTTCCTCAGCCTCAGTTCAGACTCAGTACCTGGATTTGCTGCACCATGTTGCGGAGCTGGACCAGGAATTCCTTTGCCTCCTTGGCTCTGTCTGACAATCCATTCAGGGCCTGGGAGAGCTGGCTCTGCAGGGAAAACAAAGAGCAAGGTCATTTCCACGTCCAGGACTCATCCATTCCCCAATACAAGCACAATTGACTCCACTGAGGTCCCTCTCAAGCACTCTAAGTCATGGAACTAACAGGCAGAAACAGAGCTTGTAACAATCAGGAAAATCCATGGAAACAAGGGAAAAACAAGGGAAAACCAAAAGCAACATGCACAACTTGAGTTATCCTCACAGACCCTGCCCTGCTAACAGGCAAGCTGTGGAAATGTGGGCAGATTCTCCCACCACACCCAGATCAGAGCTCCTGCAATGCAGCTGATGGACTGGACACTCACAAGATGTAAGAGACCACATGAAAATTTCATTTGATCTGGAATGGGCCCATCATGGTTTTCAACAGAGAGATAGGATTGTGTGGGATTTGGGCTGGGGATGGGCGATGGGCTGCAGCCCAGCACTGCCTCCAGCATCCCATCAAGGTGTGCCTGAGAGCAAGGAGAGGAAAAGGAGGGTGAACCAGCACACCCTGGCTTTGGGAAGCAGATATTCAGGGTGAAGATTGGGGGAAATGGATTTATAGAAAATTCTTAAAGCTTGACAGAAAGTTTATATCGTGTGTATCTGTTTGTAAACTTTGAGATAAGAAATGTTGATTTAGAAATGTTATGGAATAGGATGGGGATTGTGGAGAGAGAAATGGAACTAGAAATAAGTTTTAAAGGGTGGGTTTGTAAATAAGATTAGGTATTTTGGAGAAATAGAATTACGAAAGATGTATTGTAGTGGGACCCATGAGGGGTAATTTTAGATAATTGGCTTTAAGGCATTTACAGCATGGTGTGACAAAAGCTGATAGGCCAAGAAACACTTAGAGTGCATTGTAATTAGGAAATAGTTGTCTTGTGATTGTGATGGTGTGAATTATAGCATCTGTATTGCCCCACCCTTCACATGAGACTGAAAATGGAATAAAAGTTTTAAAACACCTCTCAGTTACCCCATCTCTGGGTCAGAAAAAACCATTATCCAACAGAAGGTAAAAGGTTTTCCTGCAAAATAATGACTGCTCCTTCTCCCTTTGGAGTGGGAACACTCCCACAGCCCTGGCCCTGAGCAACAGAACGTGGTAATAACAATCATTATGTTCATCAAATGCTTTTTCTTTTTCATTTCCATGGCTCTTTCTGAACACTCACTCAGGAATCTTCCCAATCTCCCCCTTCTGCCATCACAGCAGTGTGTGGATTATCTCAAGAGCTGCCCAAATCACCCTCAGCAATTTTCCTCTGGGAGACATTTTGCCTCTTTTGTGGGCTGCAAATCGGCTGCAGACACCCCGTGGGTTTTGGGGGGTGATGTTTCTTTGAGGGAGACACAGAAAGGTGCTGGGATGGTGGCTGATGTGCCCAAATCTCCAAAAATCTGCTGTGCCCATCCTTCCAGGGATCAGGGTGTGGGCACTGGGCTGGCACCCCTTCCCAGCAGTGCTGTGCCCCCCTGGATGCCAGTGTGGGAGATGGGAAGGGAGATGGGAGAAATGTCACTTTCACATTTTCTGGAAAAATCCCTTCGCCCAGGATTTTGCTCCTGGGAAGCTGAGAAGCCTCAGAGAAAAAGGAAAACAATAATTATTTCATTTGATTCTCCTGTGTTTTGCTCATGTGGAATGTGTTTGGAGATTGTTTATCCAACAGGTGATTGTTCCATTGGTTTCATGTGAATTGTTTTGACTTAATGACCAATCAAGGTGGAACTGTGTGGAGGTTCTAGAAAAAGTCATGAGTTCTCATTATTATATTTTTAGCCTTCTTAAGCATGCTTTCTGTATAATATAATATAATATAATATAATATAATATAATATAATATAATATAATATAATATAATATAATATAATATAATATAATATAATATAATATAACATAACATAATATAATATAATCTTAACTATTTCTATATATAATAAATAAATATTCAACACATTTATATAAATAGTTTATATTTATATAAATATATTTGCATATAATACTACAAATGTTTTAATACATACAATATCTTAAAATAATGAATGAGCCTTCTGAGAACATGGAGTCAGATTCATCATTCCTTCCTGCCATGGGGCACCCCACAAATACAACAGAGAAGGGCTCTGCTCTTTCTGGGTTGAAATCAAGAGTAAAACCCAGCTCTGCTACTGAGGAGAGCCGTGGCAACCCTTTAATGGCCCAGAAATAATGGCCCAGAAAATGACCTCACTGCTTCTTCCCTGGGAGGCTTTAATCTCACCCGAGTGCTTCCTGCATTTCCTTTGTAATTTATCCTTAGGATGTGGAGCTAATCAGGGAATGCATCTCTAATAGAAATGGGATTGCTAACTCAGCTCAGCAGTTCCCCCATCCCTCCTCCCTCCCCAGGCAAGGTCAGGGCCCTGCTGCAGGGACAACCCAGCCCTGCCTCTTGCAGAGCCTCCATCACCTTGCTCAGCCCTCCTGGGTTTGGGGAGATGCCCCAAGCCCAGCAAGGTGTTTTGCTGTGTTGCTGCAGGGCTCAGCTCCCTGATAACACAGGCAATTAATGGAAAAAATCAGCAGGGGTTGGTTGTGTTTACAAGCTCCTCATTAAAATTGCAGTATATTGGGTTTGGTTTTTTTTTTCCCTTTAATGTCTTTAAAAGGTTTTTTTTTTTTCCCATTAACATGAATTTCATAAAGGGTATCTTTAGATCATAATTCTTTGAGGCTTTCCTGATGGGAAAGCTTTTTAAAAGTGGGCTTAAAATTTCCTAAGAGCTCTGTGGTGCCTGTGTGTGTTTGTCCATGGAGGTTCCTTCACCCCAGGCACCCCCAGCCTTGCACACAGCAGGTCCCCTGGTGCAGCAAGCTTGGAGCCCCCACAAAAAGATGCTCCAGGAGCTCAGAGCATCCCTGCCTGTGGGCTCACTGCACCCCAGTCTCAGCTCAGCCCTTCCCTCTGCTCCAGGGCAAGTGAGGGAAGAGCATTATCTACTCTGAAAAGTGTAATTGTCCCAGAATTTTCAGGACAGTTCCTAAACATGGGTGGACACAGGCTGCTCACAGCACACAGGAGCTCCAACGTTTGGCTTTTCACCAGCAGGAGCTTCATTCCCATCTCCAGATGGGTCTCCCAGAGTGGAGCCATTCCCCCTTGTCCTGTCACTTCATCCCTTGTCCTAAGTCTCTGTCTGTCACTGTCATATTGTCGGAAAAATCCCTTCACCGGGATTTCTTCTCCTGGGAAGCTGAGAAGCCTCAGAAAAGAATGAAAACAAGAATTATCTGATTTGCTTCTCCTGTGTTTGCTGCTAATGGAATGTGGTTTGGAGATTGTGATCATTGTTTGATTGGTTTCATGTGAATTTTTTTTTTATTTAATGACCAATCACCATCAGCTGTGTTGGACTCTGAGGAGTCAGTCATGAGTTTTTATTATTCATTCTTGTTAAACTTTCTTTCTGTATTCTTCTCTTTCTTTAGTATAATGTAATGTAATAATATAATGTAATGTAATATAATATACAAAATTAATTATATAAAATTAATTAATAGAAAATAATTATAAAATTAATATAATATATTATAATGTAATATATCATAAAATAATAAATCAGCCTTCTGAGAACTTGGAGTCAGATTCCTCATCTCTCACCTTGTCCTGGGGACCTCACAAACTCAACACCTCTGCAGCTCTCCTGAAGCTCCTTTAGGCACTTTATTCCTCCACAAGAGGAATGTTGTGTGATATATTCAAGTAACTGTGAATATTTCTGGCAACCTGGGGTGCTGCACTTTGCATCTCCATGTGACAACAAAATCGTTGTGGCTTTTTGGGGTCAGGAACCCTGCTCTGGGGACACCATCCATGGGGCTACCCAGGGGGCTGGAGTGGAGCTGAGCCCAACCCTCAACCAGCACAGGCAGGGAAATTAATGAGTGTGAAATGAAGAAAAATCCCATTTCCCGCTGCCATAAAATCAAGGGAATTAATTCTTTGTGGAAAGCTGCCCTCTTTTCTCAATGCTCTCAGTCCAAGGCAGTAAGAAGAGACCTCTGTGATTCACATCAGCATTAATGGGAGCTAAGCATTTAAATCTTTCTGTCCCCAGAGCACTTAGGAGAGAATCTGTCCTCTCTTTGTGCTCACTAATAGCTCCATAAGCCTCCTCCTTCCCAGGCAGGCTGACAAAGGCATTTCTGTCACCCTCTGGTTCTCCCTTGTCCCAGCACAGGGATGGGAGCAGCCGGTGCAGAAGGCTGAGGGTTGCATTCACATTCCCTGGAAAAATCCCTTTGCCCAGGATTGTTCTCCTGGGAAGCTGAGAAGCCTCAGAGAAAAAGGAAAACAATAATTGTCTCATTTGCTTCTCCTGTGTTGTGCTCATGTGGAATGTGTTTGGAGATTGTTTACCCACAGGTGATTGTTCCATTGGATTCTGCTGGGAGTTGTTTTCACTCTTTAGCCAATTAGGGCCAAGCTGTGTCAAGATTCTGGAAAGAGTCACCAGTTTTTATTATTATCTTTTTAGAACTCAGTAAGTATCCTTTCTGTATTCTTTAGTATACTATAGTTTAGTATTCTTTAATATAATATAGTATTATAAAGTAATAAATGAGCCTTCTGAGAACAGGGAGTCAGATTCATCATTCCTGCCTGCCATGAGGGATCCTGCAGATACAACAGGAGGGAGCTGGGCTGGTTATTTTTGGAGGCCCTGGGTGCTGGATGGGTGTGACAGCTCCATCTGGACCAGCCTCACTTCACTGGTGTTGGACACCAGCAGGGCTGAGGAACTCAGTCCCATTTCAAACCCAGCTTGCTTGCAGGCTCTGGCACCAGGCAGGACCATAAAATCCCAGATTTGTTAAAGTTGGAAAAGCTCTGAGATCGTGGAGTCCAAATGTTCCCCAGCACTGCCAAGGCCACCACTGCTCCGTGTCCCCAAGTGCCACATCCATGTGGCTTTTAAATCCCTCCAGGGATGGGGACTCCACTACTGCCTTGGGCAGCTTTTTCCAGTGCCTAACCACCCTTTCCATGAAGAAATTTTCCCAAATATCCAACCTGAACCTGCCCTGGAGCAACCTGAGATGGTTTCCCCTTGTCCTGTCCCTGTTCCTTGGAGCAGAGCCCGACCCCCCCGGCTGTGCCCTCCTGGCAGGAGCTGTGCAGAGCCACAAGGGCCCCCTGAGCCTCCTTTGCTCCAGGCTGAGCCCCTGCCCAGCTCCCTCAGGGATTCTGCAGCCCCTGCCCGGCTCCCTCAGGGATTCTGCAGCCCCTGCCCGGCTCCCTCAGGGATTCTGCAGCCCCTGCCCAGCTCCCTCAGGGATTCTCCAGCCCCTGCCCAGCTCCCTCAGCCTCTCCTGGGGTTTCAGACCCTTCCCTTGAGGGGCCCAGAGCTGTCCCCAGGGCTGGAGGTGCCTCAGCAGTGCCAGCACAGGGGACAGGCACTGCCCTGCTCCTGTGGCCACACTGTGTCTGGTACAAGCCAGGTGCCCTTGGCCTTCTTGCCCACCTGGGCTCATGTTCAGCTGCTGTCACCAACACCAAACTCAACAAAACTCACCCCAAAAGAGCTCCTGGCATCACAGCAAGAGCCCAGGACCTGCCCTGACACCCCAAGAAGCTCCTGCCTCTTCTCTCCTTCCAGCCAAGTCACCTCCCAGCCAGCTCCTCCTCTGGAAGCACAAGAGGAGAGGAACACTGTTGCTATAATATTTCATGAAAAATCCTTTTGCTAGGATCTTTCCTCCTGAGAAGCTGAGAGGCCTCAGAAATGAAATGTAAACAATAATTATCTGCTGCTGTGGAATGCAACAGGGGCATCTTTGATTGGTCTCATGTGGTTGTTTTTTATTAATGGCCAATCACAGTCCAGCTGTCTTGGACTCTTTGGTCAGTCACAAGATTTTATTATCATTCCATTCCTTCCTTTCCTTGCAAGCCTTCTGATGAAATCCTTTCTTATTCTTTTAGTAAATTTTAATATTTAATTTTCTTTTAATATAATATATATCATAAAATCATAAACTTCTGAAACATGGAGTCAAGATTCTCATCTCTTCCCTCATTGAACACCGCCACAGAACCCCATGGCAGGGCAGGAGCTGTTCCCAGCTGTTCTCCTGCCCTCCAAAGGATCAGGAGCTGTCACAGATGCTGGAGCTGAACTCATGTGAGTCTTACTTTAAATTAAGGCACAGGACCTGCAGCCTTTGAGTCTTGAGGCCAGCTCCCTGTACGTGATGGCTGCCTAATTAAAATGGGATGTTTAATTAAAACTCGCATTCAGTCAGGAAGTTGATGAAGCTAAACTGCTGCTAATTGGCTTTTGGCCCCAGTGCCTGACTTCTGGATTCAAGGCTGCCTCTGGAAAGAAACCAAGAGCTGCAGCCTGGGCAGAGCCTGCCCTTGAGACTTGAGGGGTCAGACACTGCCATGTCCTGGGATCCTGCAGGGGCCTGGCCTTGGGCACTGCCAGGGATCCAGGGGCGGTCACAGCTGCTCTGGAATTCCATCCCAGCCCTTCACCACTGTTGCCTTGTTGGTTTTTTTAAGCCTTCTGGTGTTTACATTATTATAACCAACTTTTTTACACCCTTTATGTAAGTAACTGTTTTGCATTCTTTTATAGAAGAAGAGAAAATTGATAGACTCTTGGTTTGTCCAGTGTCATTGGAGAGGTAGCACTGTCATCTTCCAGTCCACTGTCACTTTTAGAAATCTATAAATGTTAGAGTCAAAAATTAAACTTCTCTCTAGTTTACCTTAGAGCGTTGCGTGTCTGTGTCATTTTATTTTGTGTCCTATAACGACACCACCCTCCCAGCCAGGAATTCCCAGTTCACAAAATCCCATCCATCCCTGTCCTCTGGCAGTGGGAGCCATTCCCTGGGTCCTGTCCCTCCAGCCCTTGTCCCCAGTCCCTCTCCAGCTCAAGGGTGGATGGGGCATGCAGCAACCTGGACTAGGTGGAAGTTTATTGGATTTGTGCGGTGCCCCAATGAAGGCAGGAATGATGAATCTGACTCCATGTTCTCAGAAGGCTCATTTATTATTTTATAATACTATATTACATTAAAGAATACTATATTATACTAAAGAATACAGAAAGGATACAGACAGAAGGCTAAAAAGATAATAATGAAAACTTGTGACTCTTTCCAGAGCCCTGACACAGCTTGACCCTGATTGGCCAAAGAGTCAAAACAATTCACATGAAACCAATGAAACAATCACCTGTGGGTAATCAATCTCCAAACATATTCCAAAGCAGCAAAACACAGGAGAAGCAAATGAGATAAGAATTGTTTTCCTTTTTCTCTGAGGCTTCTCAGCTTCCCAGAAGAAAGATCCTGGGCAAAAGGATTTTTCCAGAGAATGTGAATGCCACAGAAGTGGGATGGAATGAGGTGGTCCTGAACATCCTATCCAACCCAAACCACTGCTTGATGCTGTGATTCTGCAATCTCAGCTGCAAATATCTGTCACTGAGCCAAAGCAGGTGACAGAAACAGGGTCTGAATTGTCCCACTCCCAAAGCTCCACCACTGCTGCTGAGCATTTGACACAGCTCCAGCTCAGGTTTCCCTGGTTTTCCACAAGAAGATGTGACCCCAGTGTGGCAGTCATATTTTCTGAAAAATCCCTTTTGCCCAGGATTTTTCTCCTGGGAAGCTGAGAAGCCTCAGGGAAAAAGGAAAACAATAATGATCTGATTTGCTTCTCCTGTGTTTTGCTGCTTTGGAATGTGGTTGGAGATTGTTTATCCAACAGGTGATTGTTTCATTGGTTTCATGTGAATTGTTTTGATTTGATAACCAATCAGTGCCAAGCTGTGTTGAGACTCTGGAGTCAGGAGTTTTCATTATGATCTTTTTAGCCTTCTGTAAGTATCCTTTCTGTATCCTTCAGTATAGTTTGGTTTAGCATTCTTTAATATAATATAGCATCATAAAATAACAAATGAGCCTTCTGAGAGTATGGAGTCAGATTCATCATTCCTTCCAGCCAAGGGCCACCCCACAAATACAATATCCCAGCCTGCCAGAAAGTTGCAAATCAAACAACAACTCAAGGA
Organism: Agelaius phoeniceus; assembly: GCF_051311805.1. Classification (NCBI taxonomy): domain Eukaryota; kingdom Metazoa; phylum Chordata; class Aves; order Passeriformes; family Icteridae; genus Agelaius; species Agelaius phoeniceus. The sequence continues at coordinate 62,185,221 of NC_135270.1, read as the reverse complement.
AGAGCCTACAATTGTCATGAGAAAGACACACAGACAGAGGCAGGTTTGTGAGCACAAACCTGCGTGTAAACTGTAGGAGAAAAAGGAATTTTTAGGCATGGATCCCACTCCCTTGCTGCCTTCCACAGGGACCTTGGTTCTCCTCCTTCACTGCAGCTCCCCCAGGGAATCTGGGGTGTGCAGGAGGGAGATGAAATGTAAATCCTCAGGTGGAACAGCCCCTGGAGCAGCTCCATAAAGCCTTGGAAAAAGCTTCAAACTGAGGTGCTAGAAGTGAGAATGGATTTATAGTTTAAAGTTAAGAAGAAGAAAGTTTAGAGTTTAAGATATAAAAATAAAAGTAGTTCCAGAGGTGAACAAGGAGTTTAGAATGCAGCACTGTGGGTTTGTGTGCCATAACAGGATTGGCTAAGGAAGCTCACACTATAGCAGGGGTCCATAAGGTGAAATATTTAAGGATTGGGTGAAAAACATAAATGTCCTTGTTGGTGGTGTTTTATTGGTGAATAAATCCTTAAAAGGAGTCTTGGGACCTTCTGAACCATGCAGTGAAGATGTGAGCCCAACTTAACCTTCCTGCCTATGTAGAAAGATAAATAAATTGTAAAAATTTATTAAAAATAAATAGAATTCTTTCCAAAATTCCTCCCACCTGAGGGTGGCCTGAGCTGCCTGTGGGGTGGTGCTGGCAGAGCTGGAGCCCCAGCCCCGTGTGCTGTCCCTGGGCTGCACAGATAACCCTGGCCTGGCTTTGTTCAGGCCAACACAGGGGCACTGTGTTCCCTCAGCAGGCACAACTGATTCAAAAGCTCCAGCCTGCAAATAAAACAAGGATAGATTCTTTTCAAGCATGACCTTACTGCAAGCCTTTCACTGCCTCCCATGTGGGGTCCCCTGGCCCTGGGCAGGCTCGGTGCTCTGCCTGCTCCCAGGCCATGCTGGGTTTAGGGTTTTATTCAGCCTGGTGACAGTGACAATCCTGCAGCAGTGGCAGTGTCTGCCATCCATCTGTACACCTGCCTAGGCCAGCTGGCAGCCAAGAGGCCCTCACCCCACACCCTGACCAGCCCCCAGGTTTGGGTGGTCATCCCTGAAAGGAGACTTTTAATCTTTTAAAAATTATTTGGTCGCCGAGCCCTGCACTGGGGACACTGCTGGAAGCAGGAGGGTAAAACCCAGCAATTCTTCTCTTGGCATGGATTCTGAGGCACAAAACAGTTATGTCAGAGCTGTGAAAGAACAAATCTGGGCTGCAGCCCTCCTGCCAGGAGCCATGTGGGTGAGGGCCTGGCTGGAATCCCTGGGATGCTCAGGGACAGGTCACGCGCTGCTGAAATGGAACAGCAAAAGTGTTTAAAGTGTTTTGTTCCTGCTGTGAATCCTTGTGCTCACTTGGACCTGCCATCCCCTGGCTCCCAGGCCAGGCCAGCTGCTGCCCTGCAGCCTGCAGTGATTCCTCGGCAGGATCTGGGAGAAAAAAAAAACCCCAAATTCCAGCATCCCTGCTCTCTGATCCCCTTTCTTTGAGGGGCAAAACAGGTGTCACATTCACATTCCCTGGAAAATCCCCTTCACCCAGGAATTTCTCCTGGGAAACTGAGAAGGCTCAGAGAAAAAGGGAAACAATCCTTATCTCATTTGCTTCTCCCGTGTTTTGCTGCTTTGGAATGTGTTTGGAGATTGTTTACCCACAGGTGATTGTTCCATTGGATTCTGCTGGGAGTTGTTTTGACTCTTTGGCCAATCAGGGCCAAGCTGTGTTGAGACTCTGAAAAGAGTCACAAGTTTTCATTATTATCTTTTTAGCCTTCTGTCTGTATCCTTTCTGTATTCTTTAGTATAGTTTAGTTTAGTATCCTTTAATATAATATAGTATCATAAAATAATAAATGAGCCTTCTGAGAACATGGAGTCAGATTCATCATTCCTTCCTCCCTACCATGGGGATCCCCACAAATACAATAACCAGTCATGCAAAACCCTCAGGTGGGGTTGGGCTCCTTCTCAAGGCAGCACTGACACAACCAAAGGACACAGCCTCAAGCTGTTGTTGATATTTTGGTTGATATAACAGGTTGAGATAATAGGTTGGATATTAGGAAGAAGTTTTTCACAGAAAAAGTGACAAAGTTCTGGAATGGCTGCCCAGGGAGGTGGTGGAGTCCCCATGCCTGGGTGTGTTTAACAAAGCCTGGATGTGGCACTGGGTGCCAGGGTTGAGTTGAGCTGTTGGGGTTGGGTTGGACCTGATGATCTTGAAGGTCTCTCCCAACCCAGTGATTCTGTGAATTCCCCAGCAGAAAACACAAACCCAGGTGGCCTGTGAGACACCAGCCTTCCAAACCCATGGAGACACCAGGTGAGGTTACCAGATTCCATCAGAGCTGCAGTGACCCTCCCCACCTCAAGCACTGCAGTGGGATCAGCCTCATTTTAGCTCATCCCCTGGAAAAGGGCTGCTCTAGGAGGATTCCTTGATGAATCCTAGAATCATTAAAAGGTTGGAAGAGACCTCCAAGATCATCAAGTCCAACTTCCAGGTTGGCTGAAGCTGAGCAAGGCCAGTTTTGCCTCAGGGACACTCAGTGTGGATCGCTGATGTGACTTTCTTGGCTGTCCTTGGTATTTGGGCTGAACAAATACCAGAGTTATGGGATGTCCTGGGCTGCTCCTGGCTGTGAGGATGTACTAAAGATTCTCTGTCCTTGCTTTGATACAGGATCCAGTCTTTGCTTTGATTTTTGGGGAGAAGTAATGTAAGCACCTCGCTACAGCCCTTTGATTTTGTCCAATTAATTCCTGGCTTGCTTCATTATTGATCAACAGAAAATGATCTTAGCTTTTCCCTGCCAGCACCTGACAGGGGTCCCTTTGAAAGCACAGGCAGAACTGCAGGATCTGTTACAGGGATGCTGAGAAAAACTCAACCAGGAGCTGCTGCTCTCCCACAGGCACAGAGAGGGGAAACGAGGTAAGGACAGAAAGTAAAAACTCCAAATATGCACTTGTTGAGTGAGCTGGTGATGAGGTTCACTCTCCATGTTCTAGGTTGTGTCCCTGAGAGGAGGTGCTGCAGCCCTGCACAGACATCAGGGTGCAGAATCAGGACAATTCCAAATCTATGTTGAGTCTGGCTTTTTTGGGGAGCTGAGCCCTGGCAAGAAGAGCCCCAACTTTGCTAAGGGCTGGTCCTTGTGTCCTGGGATCCTGCAGGAGCCTGGCCTTGGGCACTGCAGGGATCCAGGGGCAGCCACAGCTTCTCTGAGAATCCCATCCCAGCCCCTCCCCACCCTCCCAGCCAGGAATTCCCAATTCCCAATCTCCCACCCATCCCTGCCCTCTGGCACTGGCAGCCATTCCCTGGCTCCTGTCCCTCCATCCCTTCTCCCCAGTCCCTCTCCAGCTCTCCTGGAGCCCCTTCAGGCCCTGCCAGGGGCTCTGAGCTCTCCCTGGAGCCTTTTCCTCTCCAGGTGAGCACCCCCAGCTCTCCCAGCCTGGCTCCAGCCCTTGGAGCAGCTCTGTGGCCTCCCCTGGATTTGCTCGAGCAGCTCCAGGTCCTTCTGATCCTGTTTCCTTTTGTTCAGCCCTCTCCACTGCCCCTTATTTAATTCCAAACCTCCTGCAGAGGCAAATCCCTCTCTTCTGTGCCCTGGGATGGCCCTGGAGATGACAGATGGGGATTTTTTTGTGGGAGCCACTCCGCTACATGACTACAGACACACTGGTAGCAACTGGGATATACTGGGGTGACTGTAACCACACTGGGAAGAACTGGGAGTGATTGGGATGATGCTGGGAGGGACTGGGATCATATGGAGAGTGACTGGGACAATGGAAGGGGCAACTGGGTTCTACTGGGATCATACTGGGAGTGTCCGTAACCATACTGGGGTGACTGGAACCACACTGGGAACAGCTGGCCCCATGCTGGGGTAGACTGGGGTCACAATGAGGGTGACTGGAATCATGATGGGATTGACTGGGAGCAACTGGGATTTGACTGCAAGTGACTGGAATCACACTGGGAGTCTACAATCATACTGGGATTATAGTGGGTGTGAATGGATCCTGACTGGGGGTTACTGAGAGCTACTGGGCCCATGTTGGGAGGAAATTGTGGACCTAGGGTGACCTAGAGGGAGATGTGATCTCTGCACCTCAGAGGGCAGCGCTGGGGGAACCAATGGAACACCTGGAGCTGACCCTGGAGCTCAGGACAGCACAGCTGAGTCTTTAATACCCATTCCCTTCTGTCTGCTGCCCCGTGGTGAGGGGAATCCAGGGCTCTGAGGCTTAGGAGTGAAGGGAAAATGCCACAAGGAGCAGGGATCAGCTGTGGGGGGATTAGCTGCTAAGCAGCCTGCTCAGGAAATGCAGCTCTGGCTCCATTAAGGGCCTTTCTCTCTAATTAAGGCTCTGCAATGAATTTGTTGCTTCTTAGGAACAACAGGAATGCTCTTTGCGTGGCTGCCTGAGATGGGGGAGATCTTCCTTGAGGAGCCAGCTCCTTCTGGCCTCCTCCAGAAGCTGAACTCTGCTTCCTGAGGCTGCTCACAACTGCATCCATTGCCTTGATTACCTGGCACTAATGAGCAATATTACTCCCGGTATTTGCTGGGCACTGACTTCCTCAACAGAGGATTCACACAGAGAGGAGGTTTAGATGGGATATTTGGAAGGAATTCCTCCCTCTGAGGGTGGGGAGGCGCTGGAATAGAATTTCCAGAGCAGCTGTGGCTGCCCCTGGTTCCCTGGCAGTGCCCAAGGCCAGGCTGGACAGGGCTTGGAGCATCTGGGACAGCAGTGGGAGGTGTCCCTGCCACGAGCAGAGGGTTGGAATGGGATGGGCCTGAAGATCCCTTCCAACCCAAACCATTCTGTGTTTCCAGCTATGAATTCCCACCAGTTTTAGAATTAAGAGACAAAAACAACAACAACAAAAAACCCCAACCAAACAAAAAAAAAAAACAACCCAAAACCCCAAAAATATTTAGGGACAGAGCAGCCTCTGTCCATGACAAACACCAAAGCAGACTTTCACAGGATGCTCAGGAACACTGAGCCATGGTCCAGCACCTCAGCTCTTCCCAAGGAGTCCCACAACATGAAAAGTAGGATGTGAAGCACTGATGGTGTCATCGCCATCCTTAATTATATCCTGGAGGCAGCAAACTCCTCTCTCTTCCTCAGCAACCTGCTGTCATCTCCCTAAAAAACCACTGCTCCACTTGACCTCCCTTCTGCTTCAGGCCTGAGGGTTTGAGCTCATCCAGAAGGAAATGAGCTCCTCAGGGATTGCTGTGAAATGCTCTTATTTATGCAGGACAAATTAGCACCAGGGGAATGACTGCCAGAGAAGGTCAAGGAGCTTTCAACCACTTCCAAATTAAACCAATTTTAACCTAAACCACTCCCAGCCTAAACCACATCTAGCCTAAACCACTTCCAACCTAAACCATGTCCAGCCTAAACCACTCCCAATGCAAACTGTGCTGGTGTTCACAGGGGTCCCAGGACGAGGGAAGAGACAAGAATCTTGACTCCATGTTTCAGAAGGCTGATTTATTATTTTATGATATATATTATATTAAAACTGTACTAAAAGAATAGAAGAAAGGATTTCATCAGAAGGCTTGAAAGGAATAGAAAGGAATGAATGATAATAAAATCTTGTGATTGACCAGAGAGTCCGGGACAGCTGGACTGTGATTGGCCATTAATTAAAAACAATGACATGAGACCAATCAAAGATGCACCTGTTGCATTCCACAGCAGCAGATAATTATTGTTTGCATTTTGTTTCTGAGGCCTCTCAGCCTCTCAGGAGAACAGATCCTAGCAAAAGGATTTTTCATAAAAGATGTCTGTGACACCCAAACCACTTCCAAACTAAACCAATTCTAACCCAAACCACATCTAACCTAAACCACATCCAAACGAACCACTCCCAACCCAAACCACTTCCAGCCTAAATAACTTCTGAAATAAACCACTTCCAACCCAAACCACTTCCACCAAAACCTATTCCAACCAGAAACCACTTCCAAACTAAACCACTCCCAACCTAAACCATTCCCAATCCAAACCACTTCCAAACTAAACCAATTCCAACCCAAACCACGTCCAACCTAAACCACATCCAAACTAAACTACTCCCAACCCAAACCACTTCCAGCCTAAATCACTTCTGAAATAAACCACTTCCAACCCAAACCACTTCTTTCAACCCAAACCACTTCTTCCAACCCAAACCACTCTCAACCTAAACCAATTCCAACCTAAACCAATTCTTCCAACCTAAACCATTCCCAACCCAAATCAATTCTTCCAACCTAAACTATTCCCAATCTAAACCACTTCCAACCCAAAACACTTCCAACCTAAACCACTTGCAATCTAACCCACTTCCAACCCAAACCATTTTTTCCAACCTAAACCACTCCCTACCCAAACCACTCCCAAACCAGGTCAGTGCTGGGGAAAGGGTTGGTTCCTGCTGTGTTTGAAGGACACAAATCACTGCTGCATCTTTTTACTCCAAAGAGTCTGGAGGACGTTGCTGTGAGTGGTGAGGGAAGTCCCAGCAGGCAAACACTCTCTCCTCAGACACAGCTCTTCTCCATGGAGGATGAAGAAAACATGGAAGCAAAGACTTGGGTTATGATCTCATGGGTCAAGAGCTGCATCCTGTACAGGATAAAGGTGCTGTGCACAAAGCAAGGCCATGAAGCTGTCAGGGGATTGGCACAGCCAGGTTTTGGGATAGAATTAGCACAGGAATACACAGATGTGGTCACCAGTGCCTGTGAGCACCAAGCAGCTTCTCCTCCATCTCCATCCAGGCAGTGTTTGTGGTCCAGGCACTGCCCAGTACCCAGGAATGTGCACCCTGCAGATCTGGTGCTTCCTGCCTTAAAATTCTGCTCCATCTGCTCCAATCCCACTCCAGTGGCTACTCACACTTCAGCTCTCCCATCCCATTATTGCATTAAGTCTTGAAATCTGATTACATTAAATTTAAACCTGATTAAGTGCATAAACAATGATTTTTTTTCCCCAGTCCTGGCCCTAACCCAGGGCTGAGAGCCCTGTGGGGCAATTCCTCTTCCTGCAGGGAGTGTCCTGACCATTCTTTTGTTTTGTCCTACAGCTTTAATTACCATCTGGGCACTGGAATCAGGCTCAGCCATAAACAGCCTTGACAGCTCGCCAGCATCTTGACTTTGCTTTGACATTTAATTCCTTAGAAATGCAAATTGTATTGGATTCTCCAGTTGTGAGCAATCACTGTGGCAAGAAGGGGAAGGAACACATCCCCTGGCTGTGAGTGGCTGGGTGGTGGCCATGAAGGCTGGGAGAGCTGGGGGTGTCCAGGCTGGAGAGGGCTCCAGGGAAACCTCAGAGCCCCCTCCAGGGCCTGAAGGGTCTCCAAAAGAGCTGGAGAGGGACTGGGGACAAGGGATGGAGGGACAGGACAAGGTAAAATGGATTTCAGCTGAAAGAAGAGAGATTTATGTTAGATACATGGAAGACATTTTCCCCTGGGAGGGTGGGGAAGCCCTGGCAGAGGGTGCCCAGATCCCTGGAAGGGTCCAGGACCAGGCTGGACAGGGCTTGGAGCCACCTGGGATAGTGGAAGGTGTCCCTGACCTCCAAACACACAGCAAGCCCCTCCCTCTGCTCATCTGACACATTTTTAGGAGCATGTGGGTTCTCTTAAAACATCATTTTTGGTGTTTCACTCAACATTGCTCCTGGCCAGTGCTTTAAAGCTCTGGTGCTCCATGGTGAGTGCCTGAGGAGCACAAAAGTGACACCTTAAACCTCCTGAGATGTTCTGGGTGACCTGTTGGGAAGGATGAAAGTTTGACAAGAAAGTCTCACAGATATGTGTGCCTAGCAGAAGAATTTTTGAATGTAAAATCTGAAGAAGGAATAGAGATAGAAGCAAGTTTTGATATAGAAGAAAAGAATTGCCGAGCCAGTCTTACTGGATAACCAAGGAGGCAAAGGGTCTGTGAGTTAGAAGGGGTTTTTATGGCTTAGAGCAAAGGATAAACCCACCCCAAACGAGAAGATGTTTTTACTAAGCAGAAAAATAACACAAGCAAACAAGCTTGCTGATGTTGCAAGTAGAAAAACGGTCTCAGAATTTTCCACTGCAAGGAAACTGAAAAACAACTTTTACCTTAAACTGTAATGTACTAACTTTTATTGATTGGAGAACAGTGACATGAATATGGTAATTATAGTATAGTATAGTTATGATGGGCTATAGGTAAAAGTTAAAGGATAGATTGGTTCTACTGTATTATAACCTAAACTAAGGGTGTGCAGGCCTGCCTGCAGCTGGAGCTGACAGCTGTGGGCACAGCTCTGTCACCCACGGCCCTGGGCTGCTGTGACACCTTGGATGGAATAAATAAACTGCATTTGGGAGAGCCCCTGGAGTCCCACGTCCCTCATTCAGGCTCTTACAGTGGCGCCCAATGTCGGGTGCCATTAGTAAGAGCCTGAAGGAGGGATGCAGGACTGCAGGCCTGCCTGCAGCTGGAGCTGACAGCTGTGGGCACAGGCTCTGTCACTCACAACCCTGGACTGCTGTGACACCTTGGATACAATAAACTGCATTTGGGAGAGCCCCTGCAGTCCCATGTCCCTCATTCAGGCTCTTACAGTGGCGCCCAATGTCGGGTGCCATTAGTAAGAGCCTGAATGAGGGATGCAGGACTGCAGGCCTGCCTGCAGCTGGAGCTGACAGCTGTGGGCACAGGCTCTGCCACTCACAACCCTGGACTGCTGTAATGTCTTAGATGTAATAAATTGCATTTTGAAGAGCTGCCTAAAATACCACATCTCTCATTCAAACTCTTGCTGTAACCAGGATGCCCAGAGCCAACAGCAAAACACACTTAAGGGACCTGAGCATCCCCAGCAGCATCCCTGAGCTCCCCTCACATCTCCAGGAACCAGCAGCTCTGCCCACCTGACTCACTGCAGCATCTCTGCTCTGCTCATCAGCTAATTATCACCAATTTGATGCTGCTTTTAATCACATTGCTGGATTCACAGAGCAGCAGGGAGGAGGAGGCAAATATGGATCACCTGGTCTTTCTGCTGCATTTCTTCCCCTTCCAACAGGATGGGAAATGCTCCCTGGAGAGCATCACCTTGGATCTGTGCTTTCAGCAAGGACAAATGCAGTCTGGAAGATTCCAGGCAGCCTGAAAGATGTGGAGATCTCAGCAGCAGAGCTGACAGGACACAGGGAATGGCTCCCACTGCCAGAGGGCAGGGATGGGTGGGACATTGGGAATTGGGAATTCCTGGCTGAGATAGAATTGCCAGAGCAGCTGTGGTTGCCCCTGGATCCCTGGCAGTGCCCAAGGCCAGGCTGGACACTGGGTTTTTGAGCAGCCTGGGATGGTGGGAGGTGTCCCTGCCATGGCTGGGGTGGGAATGGATGGGTTCTGAGGTCCTTTCCAACCCAAATCACTCTGGAAAACTCTCCTTCAGTTACTGCTGCTGCTTCTGGGCAGAAGGTTGAGCTCTGAGGTCCCTCCTAATGTGAAGTTTTTTATGACTAAAGCTGTGTGACTGAAAAAAAAAAAAAAAGAGGTTTTTCCTGCCAGGAACATTTTTGCCTGAGCAGAGCTGCTCTCACCTTGTTACCCACTGTGGTTTCAGAGGGGACAAAGCTGAGCAGGACCACCCAGAGCCCTTGGGCTTCACAGAGTCCTGCTCTGCAAGAGACTGAAGGGAAGGTCCAAGGAGCAGATTTCACATTTCCTTTAGAGCAGCTCTTCAGAAATCCTTCCCATCACCATGGATACTGGAGCACTGGGAATGCACCACTCACCACGGCTGGGTTGGGTGGATGCTGCCAGGAAAACACACCTAGGAAGCTCAGATCTCCCCTCAAATGCAGGAAACCACAGGAAAAACACAGTAATTCAGCTTTTCTTCTCTGTTAACTCCTTCCTCCAGGCACTGGGCTCTGAGCCCCTGCAGCTGGATGCCAGCATCCCAGGTTGGAAAGGGCTGGATTTGGGATTAATCCCAAAATGTGACAGCAACCAGATTGCAGATTTGGTGCTGCAGGTACACAAAAAGTCAGCCTGGGTTACAGGGGCTCCAAAACATGGAGAGAGCTGGATTTACAGAGATGGGAAAGCATCTCATTCCCAGACTGAGAATAAACAGAAATCCCACCTGAGACAGGGAGCAGACTGGGCACAGGAGGAATTTCACAACCTTTTCCTCCCCTGGAATGGCCACAGGAAAACAAACCCAAGTTCTCTTGGGAATCCCACTCCCTCAAGCTCAGCAGATGATTGGAAGTGGCCCCTTGGGAACCCAAACTGAGATTCCCAAGGAAAATAAAGCCCAGAGAGAGGCTCTGAGTGAGAAAAGCACTGAAGGCAGCAGGAGACTGGGAATGTGTTGGATTATTCCCTGTTCTGACCCACAGATGGAGTAAATGAGAGGTGTTTAAAAACTTTTATTCCATTTTCAGTCTCTTGTGAAGGCTGAGATAATACAGATGTTATAATTTATGTTATTACTATCAGAAACCAACTGTTTCCCAATTATAATACACTATAAGCATTTCTTGGCCCATAAGCTTTAGCTACACTATGTTGTAAATGCTTTAATTATCTAAAATTACTTTTCCTAAGTCCTACTAGAATACATCTTTCATAATTCTATTTCTCCAAAATATATAATCTTTTTTCTAAAACCACCTTTTCAAACTTATTTCTAATTCAATTTCTCTCAGCAATGTCTATCCTATTCCGTATCATTTCTAAGTTACCATGTCTTATCTCAAAATTTACATACAAATACATACTATATAAACCTTCTATCAAACTTTTAAAATTTTCTACAAATCTATTTCCTACAAATCTATTTCCTACATTAATGGTGTAGGGAAAGGAGGATGAGAGGCAGGGGAACCACTGCACTGGGTGGATTATGAGGACGTTGTAGATCCATTAATAAAAAAGGATGAAGAATAAATCAATAACCCTTGGAAGAACTGAGATAATGACTGCCTTTAAAAAAATTAATCTTTAATAAGAGGGGATGTCTGGCTAATTAGGAAGTAATGAATAACTTGTCAGTGTTTCTACAGAGGAGTGAGGGGGTTCCATCCCCACAACTGGAGGGAATCTGAACCACTGGAGCAGAGAAATCCATCCTGGTGTCACCAGGGAAGCCAGTGCTGGGCTCACTGAATCATTCATGAGCATTTATGGAGAAGTGAAGAACCCAGGAAATACCAGGGGATGGGAGCAGGGGGATGATTCACATTTACCTCAGTAATAGGTGTGGGGTTTTTTTAGGAGAAAGTGCTTTCAAGAAAAAAAAAGAAAGAAAAACCAGGCTAAGGAGGAAAGAAGCCACAGATACAGGTCTAAGACAACAGGGTGCTTGTGAAAAATGCATATTTTATGATTGGCTTTTTGCAAATATTCAAATGAATATTATATGTGTTATGTTAGAAAGTGATGCTGTATTAATTCTCTTAAGTAGTGTGTTAAATATAGTTTTAGGTTATAACATAATATTAAAATAGAAACTATGCTATGTAGGATACTTTTTTTAAAGAAAGGACTGGCAGCGAGACAGCAGCCACAGGACACCTGAATCTTTCAGAGAAAGAGAATTCATTGCTCTATTATCAGGAGAAATGAACTTCTTCCTGCCTGCTCAGCCCTGGAGACACTGTCAGGATTCAGAGGAAGCAGCTGACACTGCCCAGACAGAATCCTGTGTTTGAATGGAATTTATGCATCATGGATGAGCTGTATGAATATGCAACAGGCTGTTGTTTTTAAGGGTTAATCCTCTGCTAATGTGTGTCCTTTTTTGGGCTTATTTTGCCCAGAAAAGGCACCTGGATATCTGTAACTCTTTGTTTCTATTGTCTCATATTGTCCTAATCCAAATTGTCCAAATTATTATTACTCTAATTATATTGCTATTTTTATAACCATTTTATTACTATTGAACTTTTAAAATTTGAAAACCAAGTGATTGGCATTTTTCACAGTGCTGAGGATGCCAAGGCCACCACTGCTCCATGTCCCCAAGTGCCACATCCACGTGGCTTTGAAATCCCTCCAGGGATGGGGACTCCAGCACTGCCCTGGGCAGCTGTGCTGTGACTGAACAGCCCTTTTTGGGTAAAAATTTCTCCTATTATCCAGCCTAAACCTCTCCTGGTGCATTTGGAGGCTGTTTCCTCTTGTCCCTTGTGTGGGATGTCCACTGCACAGGAGGATTAGCCCAGTGAGCCTGAGCTCATTAGCCCTGATTTTAATTAGCTCCAGGTGGTCAGGCTGAGTGTCCCTGCCATGACCCACTGCAGTGACACTCCAGAGGCACAGGACAAGCCTGGGTTTGTCCCATGGGTGCCCTTTGTCCTGTCTGTCCCACCCAGCCCTTGTGCCTTCGCCTCCAGCCTGGGAGTGCTGGCACTGCCAGGAGGCTCTGCTGGCTCCTCACAGGGACAAAGGGTCTGCACACAAATCTCACAGAGAACCAGGGGTCTCAATTTAACCCCAAAATGTGAAGTTTGGGCTTTTTCCAGTGTCAGAAGCCAAGACATCTCTCTACCTGTCCCAGATAGCTCGAGCCCCTTCCAAGGGGCTCAGAGACCTTGGCACAGAGCCCAAGATGCCTGAGACTTTGATTTTGACCCATAGAGCAAATTACCAACTTTATATGAAAAATTACAAGTCAAAAGAGTTTAAGTAGAATGATAGTTTTAATAGTTAGTCACAAAGTGAAAAATAGATTTTTGAAGTTTTTAGAATAGAAGCTCAAAGTCCCAAAATAGAAGAATTTAAGTGTACCCTGTCCTCCTTCTTTCTTCTTCCTAGCCTCCATCTTCTGAGTGATGCTGGCACTTTTAGATTAGTTTAAGGTAGAAGCTCACTGTCTAACATAAGTGATAAGTATTGAGAAGTTATTATAAATAATGTACACGCAGTTTTTAGTATAAAAAGACACCACCACCCCAAGGGTGATCAGTGTGCCCCAACCCAACCTGCCAGACAGACCTCAGCAAGTCAAAGAAAGGATGATATAGATAAGAAATAATAAACAACCTTGAGAAAAAGAACAGAAGAATCCTGACTGCTTCTTCAGCTGCCAAGCTGAGAAAAGAGACTTGTCCGTATCTCAAAGTCATTCTGACTAGCAAAAATCCCAAGATTCCAGTGGCTTTTTCCTTTTTCTATTTGGCTTTTCCAAGGTGAGGGCTGAGTCCCAGAAGTGCCAGAGCCTGTTCATTTCCCTTGGAGGCTTTGCTTTAAATAAAAGATGTTTCCAATTAAACTTACAGCCAGTTTTGAATGCACAAAGGAGAAGCAGCTCATTAAGCAAGGCTTGCCCAGGCCTGTCCTTCCCATCTTTCCCTCAAGCCCAGGGCAGGGGCTCCCAGCACAGCACCAAAACCATTCCCTGCACGGGGAGCAGCACCAGGAGCCAAGAGCTCCATGAATTCTGAGCTGTCACTGTCACTTCCAGCACTGGAGAGCCACCAAGGAGGGACCTTCCTGCCCTACAGAGGCCTTGGGCACTGCCAGGGATCCAGGGACAGCCAGGGATTCTCTGTGCAGCCTCTGCCAGGGCCTCCCCACCCTCCCAGCCAGGAATTCCCAGTTCCCAATCTCCCACCCATCCCTGCCCCCTGGCAGTGGGAGCCATTCCCTGGCTCCTGTCCCTCCATGCCTTGTCCCCAGTCCCTCTCTGTCACTGTCACATTTTCTGGAAAAATCCCTTGGCCAGAATTTCGTCTCCAGGGAAGATGAGAAGCCTCAGAGAAAAATGAATAACAACATTATCTCATTTTCATCTCCCGTGTTTTGCTGCTTTGGAATGTGGTTTGGACATTGTTTATCTAACAGGTCATTGTTTGATTGGTTTCATGTGAATTGTTTTTACTTAATGACCAATCACAGTCCAGCTGTGTCAGGACTCTGAGGGGGGGTCAGTCATGAGTTTTTAATTATTATCTTATTAAGCCTTCTGATGTATCCTTTCTCTATTCTTTAGTATAGCATAATATATAATATAATGTGATATAATGTGATATAATGTGATATAATATTCTTATTAAGCCTTCTGATGTATCCTTTCTCTATTCTTTAGTATAGCTTTAGTATAGCATTCTATAATATAAATGTAATATAATATAATATAATATAATATAATATAATATAATATAATATAATATAATATAATACAATATAAGCCTTCTGAGAACACAGTCAGATTCTCAACTCCTCTTTCATCCTGGGGACCCTGAAAATACCACACCTCTCCAGCTCTCCTGGAGCCCCTTTAGGCTCTCTGAGCTTTCACTGAAGTCTTCTCCTCTCCAGGGGAACATTCCCAGCTCTCCCAGCCTTGGATTATCTCCATATCCCCTCTAGTGCCAGCAATGTCTCATGTATTTAACTCCAGACCATAATATCTACCAGTGGGAACACAGGCATCCAAAATCAGCATCTCTACATCACCCCTGCCTCAGAATAAACACCTATTTTTTGCTGCAGGGCTGTGCAGCCACCAAGACCACCTGCTTTTGAAATATTCTCCTCCAGGAAGAGCTTGGCTGATGGATTTGTGCACATGCAAAGTGGTGAAGGCAGCAAGCTGTTACATAAAGTGTTACATAAATTACCTCCCAACCCCACAGAAATGCTCAGAGTCCAACTCCACCAACCTCATCCTGAAGGAATCAATCACTTCAAGTTGCCACAGATATTCCTGACAGCCAGGAGAAATGCAGGAGGCAGAATCAGGCCTTAAATCCCACCCTGGACACCCATTTGTGACTTTATTTGTACTCAAGAGATCTCCTGGCTCCTTCAAACTGGAACTGCAAATCAACCCAGAGACCCCAAACCAAGTAATCTGCTTAAACCAAATGGCTGCAATAAAATAAGAATTACTGATATCATCAGTGTTTCACCAAGGTTAAAAGCTTTTCCCAGAGATGGAGATTAGGCACAAAACACTGCTCTGGATCCCTGGGAAGCACATTTAGGAACTGGTCATGTTTTATAGTGGAGCTGGAATCAGGCTAAAGCAGCACAGCCCCCCTGAACTCCACATGCAGCACGTGCCAACACCAGGAGATGGTGTTGACCCCATAAGCTTTGTTATATTAAATTAAAAATTAAAAAAAATTAAAAAATAAAATAAAAATAAAATAAAAAGTAAAAAAATATTATAAATAATACGATAATTACACAATTATTATATAATATTTTATGCAATATGTTATATAATTATCATATAACATAAAATGTATATAATATTATAATATAATAATAATATATTATAATCATATTATATATAATTATATATTTATATGAATGTTATATTATATAACATGTTATGTTATATATTACATATTATAGAACACGTTATATAATACTATATACTGTAAAATATTTATTATTCTATAATTATATAACATAATGTATAATATATCAGAATATAATTAATAATTATATTCTGATATATTATTACATATTTATATTATATGTTATTATATATTATAAAATATTTCTTATATAATAATATTAGATATAATTAATTCTAATACTTTAATAAGGTAATATATTTAATTTTAAATAGCTGTATTTTGGGGCATGTACAAGGAAAGTAGTTTTTTCCTGGGATCAGGAGCCCTGCTGGGATGTGACCCCTTCAGGAAGGGCTGCATAAATACAAATCCCACTGCATAAATATAAACCCCACTGGCTGGTTTAAGTTACACTTATTTTCTTGTGTGTAACACACTGCTGGGAGGGAACTGAGCCATGACATACCTGATGTTAACTGAATAAATCCCAGAATGGTTTGGGTGGGAAGGGGCTTTGAAGCTCATCCCATCCCAGCCCTGCCATGGCAGGGACACTTCCCACCGTCCCAGGTTGCTCCAAGCCCTGTCCAGCCAGGCCTTGGACACTTCCAGGGATGGGGCAGCCACAGCTTCTTTGCTCCAGTGCCTCACCACCCTCACAATAAATAATTTTGTCCTTAAATTAAGTTGAATCAATCCTCTTTTAGTTTAAAACCATCACAACAGGCCCTGTCACAAAGTCTGTCCGTCCCTCCCGGGGTCACTGTCAGGCTGGTGAACCCCAGAGCTCTGGGACCTGCTGTGATTCATGAGAATTCCACAATTCCAGCCTTGCTGAAGCCAAATCTGGCATATGGCAGGAAGGGTTTTATCCACCACATACAGCCCTGCCATCAATTATTCCTTGCCTCTCCTTTGGATGTAGCAGGAGATAAACCCAGGTACCAAATGCTGAGTGCACAAGGTCCCTGGGAGGCAATCTGTGCTAATTGCCACTAATGACCTTGTGCAGCACCACCCTCCTGTCACTGCCTCTGTCAGACCCCAGACCATCCCAGCAACTGCAACAGCTGCATAATGTACAGACATATTCTATGAGAAATCTTTTGGACAAGATTTTTTTCTCCTGAGAAGCTGAGAAGCCTCAGAGGAATAGGAAATCAATACTGTGGAATGCAACAGGTGCATCTTTGATTGGTCTATGTGAGTTGTTTCTCCTTGATGACCAATCACAGTCCAGCTGTCTCAGACTCTCTGGTCAGTCACAAGATTTTATTATCATTCCATTCCATTATTATCTTTCCCTTCTAACCTTCTGATGAAATCTTTTCTTCCATTCTTTAGTATAGTTTTAATATATCATTTTCTTTTAATATAATATACATTATAAAACAATAAATCAGCCTTCTGAAACATGGAGTCAGGATTTCTCATCTGTTCCCTCCTCCTGAGACCCCTGCAAACACCACCACACCATAAAAGCAATCCCAGTTTTCCCCTCAGCTGCAGAACCATATATCCCACAATGGCAGGAGGTGCTCCCCAGCTCAGAGCTCATGACTGAGGCCACCTTCCACCAGAGCAGGTTGCTCCAAGCCCAGTCCAGCCCAGTTTGGAACAAACTGAGCAGAATCTCTGCCCCTGAAGCCTCTGCAGGCGCTGGAGCCCTGCGAGGTGGGGATGGCGAATGGGGTAGGATCCCATTTCCTTTGCCCTTTCCTTCTCCCACCTTTCCACCTTGCAGTTCCTTCAGGCTTCCCACCATGATGAGACATCCCAGAGGATCCCAGAATCCCTGAGGCTGGAGAAGATCTCCCAGCCCATGGAGTCCAAGCTGTGCCTGATCCCCACCTTGTCCCCAGCCCGGAGCTCTGAGCGCCACCTCCAGGAATTCCTTGGGCACCTCCAGAGGTGAGGAACCCAAACCTCCCCAGGCGGCTCCTTCCAATACCTGATGTGAGTGTTTCTCACACCTGACCACACTTTCCATGAAGAAATTTTCCCAAATATCCAATTTAAACCTCCCCTGGCCCAGCCTGAGGCCGTTTCCTCTCACCCTGTCCCTGTTCCCTGGGAGCAGAGCCCAACCCACCCCAGCTATCCCCTCCTGGCAGAAGCTGTGCAGAGCCACAAGGGCCCCCTGAGCCTCCTCTTCTCTCCTGGCACCTTTCTAGGACTCCCAGCTCATCCAGGAATCCCATCCCAGGCCAACCAGCCACCATCCAACAGCACAGCATGGCAAGAGGAGCCAGAAACCTCCTGCAACAGGCAGTGCTCAGCTGGCAGCTTGGCAGAGACATAGGCAAAGCACCTGCCAGGCAGGAATGGAGCCAAGATCCTCTCTGGAGCTGCCTGTGCCCTGTCCTTGTCCATCTGACAGCCTGGCACCATGGCAGGAGATCAGTGCAGAGCCCAAACCACAGATGGATCATCTGGCCACAGCTCCAGGAGCACAGCAAAGCTCCCAGCACCAAGCCCAGCAGATGTGACCTCCCTGTCCCTCCATCTGGGCTGTCCATCCTTCTCTGCCCCTCCATCTGTCCCCAGGGCAGGGGGAAGGTGAAGCATCCACTGCCAGAGGGCAGCATTTAAAATGATGTCCTGGATTGCCAAGCAAATTGTTTTCTATTTGCCATCTGTATGGCAGTTGTCCTCTGTCCATTGGGCAGTTTTTCCTTATCTCTTCCACTGGGGAGACACCTGCTGATAACAGCCATTGAATGTCACTGCATGGCTGATAAGAACTACAGCATCCCATTGGGAGATGTGAGCCCAGGGGGAGGAGCCAAGCATTCCTGCCTGGATATAATCTGGAGATTCTGGAACACCAGCACGGCTTCTGCACTGGATTGCCCAGAGGAGCAGCAGCTGCCTCTCCTTCCCCTGGATCTGCAGAGGAAGCCTCCACCCTTCTCCAGGATCCCTGCTCCAGCAGAGCCACCCCTGGCACTGCAGGAGGGCTGAGCCACAATTCCAATGGGGCTGCTGCCAGCACCCTGACCCACAGCGTGTCAGGCTGGGCTCTGACTCTGGCACTGTTGGTTTGGTCACTGCATTGTTCATTTCATCCTTTGATTTTCTTCCCTATTAAAGAACTGTTATTCCTGCTCCCATGATTTTTGCCTGAGAGCCCCTTAATTTCAAATCTATAACAATTGGGGGCATTGGGGGGGAGGGTTCACATTTTCCATTTCAGAGGAGGCTCCTGCCTTCCTTAGCAGGCACCTGGCTTTCCAAACCAAGACAAATGAAAAAAAAAATCATATATTCATGAATTTTAACTGCTGTGCTCCGTGGGAGGTGAGAAATCATCTCAGAGGTGAGAAACTGTGTCTAAGCTCTCTGATTCACCAAGGTGTGGGCTGCTGGCAGCACAGACCTCAGCAAATGCCCTCTGAGGTCCTCATTTCCTGGGAACAGAACGTCAGGATGGGAGAGGTGTTGGTGCAGGATGGAGGCAGCACAGGCTCAGCCACGCCTGGGCTGTGTGGGTTTGGTGTGACAGCGTGACAGGAGCCACCACTGTGGTGTTTTCTGGGGTTTCTGTTGTTGGAAGGAAAGATGAATCTGACCTCGTGTTCTTAGAAGGTTAATTTATTATTTTTTGATTATATTATATATTATATTATATTGTACTATACTAAAACCATACTAAAGAATAGAGAAAGGATACAGATAGAAGCCCACAAAGATAATAATTAAACTCATGAGTCCTTCTCAAGTCCCGACACAGGACTGTGATTGGTCATTAAGGTAAAACAAATTACATGAAACTAATGAAACAATGACCAGTTAGTAAACAATGTCCAAACTACATTCCAAAAAAACAAAACACAAAAAAACTCAAATCAGATAATTATTGTTTTCATTTTTCTCTAAAGCTTCTCAGCCTCCCAAGAGACAAAATCCTAGCGAAGAGATTTTTCAAGAAATATGACAGCAACACAGCACTGCTGCTCCTCTGAGGGAACAGCCCCACAAAGAGCAGAAATGGCACAAGAAAGAAGGAGCTGGCTGAGCTACAAAGGAGCAGCAGGGAAGGGACGTGGGGACAATCAGAGGTGCTGTCACTGCTCCCTCACACAGCAGGGCTGAGCTGCAGAGCGTTTGCTGTGGAGGCTGAAGCTTGTTCTACACCTCTGCTTCTGCACAGCAAGCTCACAGACTAAAGTTAAACACACAGCACACTTCATCTGTGCTGATGCCTCAGGTTTAGCTTTTCTGTTTTTCACATTCTGTGCTGCTTTAGTGTGAGGGTCTGGGCTCCATATCAGGGGATGCTGAGCTCTGTGCACAGGGCAGGGAGACAAAACAATTCCTGCTCCAGCTGGGCACCAAGGACAAATGATCCAAATCTCAGCCCAGGAGCACAAACCCCGTGGGCTGGAGAGAGAAAAACAAGCAGGGTGGGACTGCAGGGGCTAAAGCTGGAATGGGACAATGAACTGCAAGATGCAAATGGAGCAGAACTGATCCCAGGGAGAGATCCCGTGCCCGGCCGTGCATTTTGGGGCCATTTTGGTTCATCTTGGGTGCAGGCCTGGCTGGGCTCTGGTGCTGCCCAAGGTGGATGCATGGAGGAGATGCTTTGAATCAATCCCTGCTTTATTCTGGAACTCCATCCAGCCTCTGCTCCAGGGCAGCCTGCACAAGGCACCAATGTGAGCAAGCCATAGACTAAACAAGTGAAACCAGCACACCTCATCTAAATCCCAAATTGATTTCTACCCCACGTTAATGTCTAACCCCATGTCTCATTCCCCCCTTTTCTACAAAATGAGTAAATTCTTTTACTTAGTACAAATCTCCATGATAACATTGTACCCTGCCAAAGAATGAGTGCTGTGCCACCCAGGGAATGGTGGCATCTGTCACCAAGCCAAGGGACAGCACCAGCCTCACCCAGCACCTCGTTAATCCAGCATTGTTTGCACATCAAGGGCTCTCCCAATTTATCATCTCAGATGTCCCAACATGAGAAAGCATTTCAGTCATGCCCTCAAATGTCTGTGACTTCAATCCTTGTCTGAGCAAGGCTGGAAGTGCTTTCCCAGGGAGGGAGGGAGGCTGATGCTCCTGCTGTGTCCTTGATGGGATTTCACCCAGCTCTCACAATTTTGGAAATTCCCACTTTATCTCCACGTGTTCTGTTATGAATTCCCACCATAATTGCTGCTGGGCTGGAGGAAGGGCACTGGTGCCAAACACACATTTCCTGGGAGACGACACACAGGGGGTTTGTGCAATTATTTGCCCAGGAGGACAAAGCAAATCCTTTGGGATTTGCTGATCTCCAGCCCAGCCCTTCCCTTTCCAGCATCCTCAGGGAAATGCTGCCACAATTCCCTGCCTGTCCTCCCCTGCTCCAACCTGGATCCCTGGGTGATGTGGGTGAAACAGCCCTGCCAGAGAGGGAACAGAGGGAACAGAGGGAACTCTGCCCCCAAAGCAGAGTCTGTGTCTGGAAATCAATAAATGTGCCTTGTTAGGAAAAATCCATTTCAAAGCTTGACACAACCCACCCCCCTTCTGCCAGCTTTGCATCCCCTGACAGAGAAAGCAAAGCACAGAATCACAGAAATCTGCTCTGAAAGGGGGATCAAAATCAAACCTCTGAGTTTGCCTCTGCAGGCAGAAAGGTCCTTCCCAAGCAGGAATCCCACAGGCACAGCAGAGACCCTGGGAATCACAGAATCCAGATTGTTTGGGTTGGAAAGGACCTTAAATCCCATCTTGTTCCACCCCCTGCCATGGGCAAGGACACCTTCCCCTAGACCAGGCTGCTCCAAGCCCTGTCCAACCTGGCCTTGGGCACTTCCAGGAAAAGGAAGCAAGGAGAAGGAAAATGGTGAAGTTAACAGAGCCACTGAATTAATACATCTTGACTGGAGGGACAGTGGTTATCTGGGAAAACAGAGGGATTTCACCAGGGAAAACCCCAAGAGCTGCAGGTGGGAAGCAGCTCCACAGCACAGGCTGTCAGGAATGATGCCATGGCAGCAGCACTGAGCTGAAGGCAAGGCCATAACCCAGTATTAATTCACACAGGAACACCCCAATCCTGCCACAGGGAACTGCAACAAGAAGGGAACTGAACTGACCATACAAATCCAGAGAGGCCAGGAGCAAGGGAAAAATGACAGAATTTAATACAAATTAAATTTGTACATTTGGAGACCAAAAAGACAAAAAAAAAAGGATCACTGGTTGAAAGATATTTCACAAATTTTTGGGGCTGGTGCAAATAATTTAACTGATACTTCCCACATATTTTGGCTTTACACCAAGCAGGAAGCAGCAGCCCCAGTGTGGGCAGCCAGGCTGGCATCTCCACAGGAGATCTCCTGGGATTTTCAGGAGGCACTGGAAGTCACAAATGTGATCTTCCACTCCAGTGGCTGCTGCAGCTGCTTCCATGGATCTGTGCTCCCTTCATCCATGCCAGCTGCAGATCCAACCCACTCCCCTTGGGAATGGCAACTGTGGCTCCAGCCCTCAGCCCTCCAGGCAGCATCCATGCATGCCTTATTCACATCCAATTCCAGCTTTTTTTTTTTCCCCTAAACCCATCAATTCCTATAAGGGTAGTAAAGGGGAAAGGGTAATTAACACTGATGGGAAATCCCTCAACTGCCAGATCCCTCCCAGGGCAATTTCTGCTGCTACAGAACGGAGCAGGCTCCTCTTAACAGCCCTCTATTTCTGTGACATGGGGAATTTAATGGCTAATTAAATACAAAAACGTGGCCCTAACCTCAATCCATGCTGTGCATATGGTGTTTGAGGTTGGCATCACCCTCACAGCCACCCCTCTGCTGCTCAAGAAAATTTCCAGCTGAACTTGGGTCTTGTTTTTTCTGCCCAGAAATTCTGCCCTGCTCAGAGCCTCTGCTGAGCTTTTCCAGCCAGCTCCAGGTCAGGCTGTCCCCAAAGCTGAATCCAACTATGAAAGCAAAATATGAGCTGGTTCAGGCTGCAAACAAAATTTTCCTTTCAACAGAGGCAAGGTGAATTCTCTGCCCTGCTGTTCTCAGCTCTGCTCTCCTTCCTGCATTAATCAGGGAGGTGCCACTGGAATGGGTGAGAGCTGGGCTTCATTTCTGTTTATTTGTCTCCCTTTTGAAGAGCTTAGTACATTTCCCATTTGTGACCCTCAGTGGTGGTCCCAGACCCCAAACCATCCCTGCTCTTTCCAGCTACAACTGGCTTGGAGAAACTCACCCTGAGAGCTTTTACTCCTCACAGCAATTCCACCACAGCCTCTGCCTCTCCTTCCAGGACTTCACCTGAGCCAGGGTCACCAGAGATTTATAACCCCAGCTCTCTGTGCCTCATGTGCCTGTTCTAAATAGAAATTTATCCAATTCATGTCAGCAGGATGAGCTGAATGAACAGGGAATGAGCTGGCTTATTTATAAGCCAATTTACCAGGTAAAATGCCTCATCCCAAGAACAAACAAAACAAAGACCAAGGCTGACAAAAGAGCAGCTTTGAGAGTTGTTATGTTTCAGGCACATTTTTCTTTAATTACTCTTTCATAGAGCTGGGAAGAGCAATGCAATTTGAAGGCACTCTGAAATAAATGAATTTGTGTGAGCAACACGAGTTAATCAAAGGCTGCTGGAAGTTCCTTCCAAGTTCAGGAAAGGAATATCTCCCAGTGCTATGTGCTGGATTGCTAGAAAGTGCACAGCAGGACTCCAAAAATGAATTTGTGGTCATAGGGGAAAGGGTTGTGGCAAGAAGAAAAAACAGGAAAGATTTAGATGGGATAGGAATTCTTGGCTGGGAGGGTGGGGAAGCCCAGAGGGTGCCCAGAGAAGCTGTGGCTGCCCCTGGAAATGTCCCAGGCCAGGCTGGACAGGGCTTGAAGCACCCTGGGACAGTGGGAGGTGTCCCTGCCATGGCAGAGTTTGGGATGGGATGATCCTGAAGGTCCCTTCCAACCCAACCCATTTTGGAATTCTGTGACACCAAGCAAAGTTTTCCCTTTAAAAGCCAAAACTTCTGGGTGCTGGATTATTTAGAGGAGCAGGAATGAGCAATGCAGAGCAGCCCCAAAGCCTCTGGAGAACATTTTCCCAACAAAAATCCACCATGCAGCAATGGCAGCTCCTGGAAAGCATCCTGTGAAACCTGATTAGTGAACAGCAAAGCCTTTCCACACTCTCAAGTGATTTATTTAACACCAGGCACAGTGTTTGCTCTGCTTCCTCATTCTGTTTTTCCAGGCTAGGGATGTGGTTGTGGGAAATGAATTTGTAGAGAGTTCTTAAAGCTTGATAGGAGGCTGACATAGTATTCAATTGTATACAAACTTGTTCTTGTTTAGCTGCTTTTTGGTTAAAGTTTCTTATATATTTTACTTCTCAAGTAATGTAAGCCAAGAAACACTTATAATGCATTGTAATTAGAAAAGAGCTTCTAATTATAATGGTGGTAATTATAACATCTGTATTGTCTCACCCTTCACATGAGACTGAAAATGGAATAAAAATTTTTAAAGCACCTCTCAGTTACCCCATCTCTGAGTCAATAAAAACCTTAACAGGGGAATTTCTGGGTATGGATACTGCAGAAATTTCCTTGAAAGAGAGACAAGAACCAGTCCCTGGGTTAATTTCCCCCATCTCAGCTGAGGTGCTCCTACAGTAAATGCAGAAAAATCCAGCCAGGAGGGTCCTTCATTCATCAATTGGCCAAGAGAAGAAAAAGGATGGGAGAGAAAGGAAAAGGTTGGATATTTACAGATGAAGATGGACCCCACCAGAGCTCAATGTGCTCATGGAGGTGGCTCAGAGCCTGTGGAGAGGCAGATGGTGGAACAGAGCTCTGCTCTGTCAGATCTGTGTATTTCTGGACACAGAATCATGGAGTGGTTTGGGTTGGAAGGAAACTCAAAGCCCATCTCATTCCACCCCTTTTCCATGGCAGGGACCCCTCCCACTGTCCCAGGTGCCTCCAAGCCCTGTCCAGCCTGGCCTTGGACACCTCCAGGGATCCAGGGGCAGCCACAGCTGCTCTGGGCACCTGTGCCAGGGCCTCACTGCCCTCCCAGGGAAGAATTTGTTCCTCATATTCTAATCTAACCTTCCCACTGGAAGGGAATAAAAGCTGCAGTGATTTCCACTCACTCTGAGATGACCCAGGGCCCATTTCCATCTGCAGATAACCCAGAGGTCACCTCCTGCCTCCTGGGCTCCACAAACCCCTGGAGAACTTGCTGTACCACACCACCTTTGATTTACAGGGGCTCTGGGGCTGCTCCTGACTCCATCAACTGCAGGGAGTGCTAAGCCAAGAGCCACCTGACTCTTATATATTATATATATAAAAGAAAGCTTTTATCCAAATAAATGAACAGGATCACCAGCACCACCTCTGGATGCTGGGCAGGCACAGGCTGGTGGAAATCACAGCATCATTCAGGCTGGAAAAGACTTTTAAATCATGAATAAGCCCCCATGTCCCTAAGTGTCACACCCACACAGCTTTTAAGTCCCTCCAGGGATGGGGACTCCAGCACTCCCTTGGGAAGCTTTATCCAGTGCCTAACCACCCTTTCCATGAGGAAATATTCCTAAATATCCAACCTGAACCTGCCCTGGAGCAGCCTAAGAGGGTTTCCTGTGGAATTTGTAGTCAACCCAACAAGGGAAGAGATGAGAATCTTGACTCCATGTTTCAGAAGGCTGATTTAGTATTTTATGATATATACTAAAAGAAAATTACATATTAAAACTATATTAAAGAATAGAGAAAAGAGACATCAGAAGGCTAAAAAAGAATGAATAATAAAATCTTGTGACTGCTCACAGCTTCAACACAGGTGGCTGTCGTTGGTCAGCAAGTAAAAACAATTCACATGCTGGGTAAGCAACTCTCCAAATCACATTCCAAAGCAGCAAAACATGGAGAAGCTGAAGCTTCCCAGCTTCTCAGGAGAAAAGATCCTAGCAAAAGGATTTTTCAGAACATGTGTCTGTGACAGTTTCTGCTGTCCTGTCCCTGTTCCCTGGAGCAGAGCCTGTCCCTGCCCCGGCTGTGCCCTCCTGGCAGGAGCTGTGCAGAGCCACAAGGGCCCCCTGAGCCTCCTTTGCTCCAGGCTCAGCCCCTGCCCAGCTCCCTCAGCCTCTCCTCATCACATTTTTGCTCCAGATCCTGGCATCTCTTGGCTTTTTCTGACTTCAAAGCCTCTCAGGCAGTTTGGCACCCTCTGGATTTGGCCACAGAGGGATAGAGGAGGTGGGAAGGGCATTTGGGCACTGCTGGAGAAGGAGAGGATGGATCCTGCTGCTGCAGATGGAAAAAGGGTGGTGGGATAGGAAGGCCACCACACCAAGGCTTGGGAAGCATTAAGGATTTTCCCTGCTTCTCTTTAAACAGCAAATATTTTACTTTGCAAGTGCAAACAGATCTTGGTCATAGAGCAACTCCCTGGATACTTCCCCAAGTGCTGTGGGAGCAGGAATTGCCATGGACACAAGGGCAGCACATTCCCAGTGTCCAAATCTCCCCTCCAAAGTTCCTCTGGCAGCCAACACAGAGCCCTGGCAAGTGAAAAAAGGAAAAATCCTCTCTGCTCATCCCTGTCCTGGCTCTGGTGGCCCCTGGGCACAAACTGAGGGGCCCTTGCAGTGTTTCCCACCCCTGCTTCTCCCCATATACCCAAACCAGCGGGAATTAAGTCCCAGTGTGGGATTTTGGGCTCTTAATAGGAATCACCTGCATCCCTCATTGTATCTGTGCTGGGGCAGGAGGAGCTGAGCCCAGGTGTCACCTGTGCCAATGAGGTGTCACCTGTGCCTGCTGAGCATCACTGCTGATCCCACTCAGTGAGGGGTGGAAATTGCCAGGGCTGAGCTCTGCTGCAATCTGCAGGGATTTGCAATCCAAGGACAGTTTGTGTCTTCAGCCTGGGCAGTTAAATCCCATGTAAAATTAAAACGGAGAGCTTTGTGTTCCTGTTGTACCTGCAGGGTGCCCCGTGGCAGGGAGGAATGATGAATCTGACTCCATGTTCTCAGAAGGCTCATTTATTATTTTAAAATACTATAATAATAGAAATATAAATTATATTACTATAATACTATAATAATATAAATTATATTATTATAATAATATAAATTATATCATTATAATACTATATTATAATTTTGTAATACTATATTATATTAAAGAATACTATATTATACTATACTAAAGAATACAGAAAGGAGATTTACTCAATGCTAAAAAACTAATAATGAAAACTTGTGACTGAGTCCCAACACAGCTTGGCAATGATTGGCCAAAGAGTCAAAACAATTCACAGAAAACCAATGAGACAATCCCCTGTGGATAAACAATCTCCAAACACATTCCACATGAGCACAACACAGGAGAAGCAAATGAGATAAGAATTGTTTTCCTTTTTCTCTGAGGCTTCTCAGCTTCCCAGGAGAAAAACCCTGGGTGAAGGGATTTTTTCAGGGAATGTGAATGCCACATTTTCCTTCCACTAAAGCCAAGATTTGTTTCTGCTTCTCTCCCAGAGGACCTGGACATGCTGCCTGAGCTCCTCAAGGAGAAAGTGGTCCCAAATCAGAATCTTGGAATCATTTAGGTTGGAAAATCCCTTTAAGACCACTGAGTCCAACCTTCCCCCAGCACTGCCAAGGCCACCACTGATCCATGTCCCCAAGTGCCACATCCACAGGGATTTTAAACCCCTCCAGGGATGGGATTTCACCTCACTCCTCACAGGACTTGTATTTCAGAGCTTCCACCAGCTCTGCTGCCCTTGCCTGGATGCAGAAAGCAAAGGAACATGGATGAGAGCAGAGAGAAGATCCCAACCCAAAGCAGAGGGAAGTTTCTTCCTGCACTGCCCAAAACCAGCAGAAACTTTTCACCATGGCACCCCTGACCTGTTCAGCTTCTTTTTAGTGCATGGCAAACCCAGGCTCACCTTTGCTGCAGTTGGGGTATGGATGGCAAAGGCAAAAAAAGCAAAAAGCAGCCCCTGGCAGCTGCGTCCCACACCCTGGGAGGTGCCCAGCCTGTGCCACCCCCAGGGATTGCCCAGCCATGAGCCAAGAGGTGCCAGGGACCCAAGAGCAGAGTCAGACACAAGAGTGATGGGCAACACCTCAGTATTTGAGAGACAGGCAGGAAGAACTGCTCTGCATCACTGTCTCTCCATTTCCCAGCACAGAACACTTTCAAACCTGCTTAAAATCTGCTACCAGAATCTTTTTCTGGGAGACCTTTTTAACCTGCACCAGAAACAGTAAAATGATTTTAGGACCAAGTTGGATCAACTGGCTGGGATTTCAGGGCGGTGGGAGACAGTGATGATGCCTCAGGTTTGAGCTTTTCTATTTTTCACATTCTGTGCTGCTTTAGTGTGAGGGTCTGGGCTCCATATCAGGGGATGCTGAGCTCTGTGCACAGAGCAGGGAGACAAAACAATTCCTGCTCCAGCTGGGCACCAAGGACAAATGATCCAAACCTCAGCCCAGGAGCACAAACCCCGTGGGCTGGAGAGAGAAAAACAAGCAGGGTGGGACTGCAGGGGCTAAAGCTGGAATGGGACCATGAACTGCAAGGTGCAAATGGAGCAGAACTGATCCCAGGGACAGACCCCGTGCCCGGCCGTGCATTTTGGGGCCATTTTGGTTCATCTTGGGTGCAGGCCTGGCTGGGCTCTGGTGCTGCCCAAGGTGGATGCATGGAGGAGATGCTTTGAATCAATCCCTGCTTTATTCTGGAACTCCATCCAGCCTCTGCTCTAGGGCAGCCTGCACAAGGCATCACTGAGATCCCTCCCAGCCTGTTTGTATTTGTACACAAGCATCCATCCATGCATCCATCCATCCATAAAAACACCATCCAGCTGCTGAGCCTGCACTCTGCACACATTTCCAGCAGAAGAGGGACTCAGATGTGTGAGGAATAAATGATTCAGCTCCATCTTGTGCTCCTGCTCCTGGCATGCCAAGCAGCATTCCAGCTTGTCAGGATAAAAACCCAGACAGCTGCAATATCTGTGCAAAACTGGGACAATTCAGATTAAAAACCCATTTCCCTCTGTGTTTCTCTGAATATTCACCCTGCTCCCAACAAGTGAGAGGAAGACAGGGGCAGAGAGGATTTGCCACAATCTGTGTCCAGCTTAGAAAGCCCAGCTCCCTGAATGACAATTGATTGTGCCTCAGCAGAGATTATTGTCAATGATCATCCCAGAGAACCTCCAGGGAGGAAAGGGGAAATTGGGGCAGCTCCCAAAGAGGGCTGTGCAAAACCCTTTGGATTTGGTTCCAATGGGGGGCACGCTGCAATTAGCAGGGATTGATTGCCCTGGGTCTGGCAATCACCCACTGGGGCATGAACAGAGCTGCTTTCAGGAACACAGCTCATCCAGGCACCCACAGGCTCTGGGGACAATCCCAGCCCTCCTGGGCCAGAAGGGAAGAGCATCCCAAAGAACGTTCACACCAAGAGGGGCTGGAATGGTGCAAGAGAACTCAGGAGCTGCCTGATGGGTGTTAATTAAAAGAGAGTTGATTTGGGTGGGACATTGGGAAGGAATTCTTGGCTGTGAGGGTGGTGAGGGGTTGGCACAGGGTGCCCAGAGCAGCTGTGGCTGCCCCTGGATCCCTGAAAGTGTCCAAGGCCAGCCTGGATGGGGCTTGGAGCAACCTGGGACAGTGAAAGTGTCCCTGTGAATAGCAGGGGATGGAGCTGGATGGGATTTAAGGCCCTTTCCAATCCAAACATTCCACAATTTCCTCCTGTGAGCTGTAGGTATCATTACACTGCCCATCACAGAGAAAAGCTCAGGCAAAAAGGGACAGTCACACCTTCAGCAAATCTGTCCCACCACCAAGGGACTGTGCTCTCAAAAAATGGCACCACCAGACACTTCTGCAAGAGGATCACCACTCCAATCCACAGGTGGTTTGGTTCCTAATGCCCAGTCCCAACCAAGATCAGCCTTGGAAATCATGGGTATTGTTGGCTCTGGTTTGATTGTGGTTTTTTGTTGAGTTTTTTGCTTGTTTGGTTTGGGTTTTTTTTTTGTTTTTTTTTTGTTTTTTTTTTGTGTGTGTGTGTGTGTGTGTGTGTGTAACAAAAATTAAGGTAAATAAGCTTTTCCCCTGATTTTGTTGGATGGCATCTCAAGTAACAATCTGAGCTCTCTAGCCCGGAAATCACTCCTTCAATTATTCCTTAGCACCACATTTAACTCCACAGACTCTTCCCCTCCCCTAAAAAGCAAACTAACACCAGGTAATAGCAGTGAACCCCTGCAGAAACACAGCTCTCAAGACAGATGAGGCTCCACCGTCCAAGATCATCATTTGAAATAATGTTACATTATCCTCATCTGTCAGTTACATCAATGAAACAGCACTTGCCTAAAGCTCTCCCCCGGGAAAAGGGATTTGGAAGGAAAAGCTAAAGCTCATTTCATTCCAACCCCTCTGCCATGGGCAGACACCTCCCACCAGACCAGACCAGGCTGCTCCAAGCCCTTTCCAACCTGGCTTGAGCAGTAAAGCTCTCCAGGTGGAATTCCCTGAGTTCCAAACTCTGCCTGTTGCTTCTCATCCCTCTGCTCCACTCCACAAGAGCCTGGCTCCATCCTCTGCCTCCTGCCAGCAGCTCCCCAGTCACCTGTGCCACCCTGGGCATCCCACAGCAGTGCCAGCACTCTGGGATCAGGGATTGCACCCCATGCATGGGGACAAGGGCACCAAACTGCTCTGGCACATCTGCACAAGAGCTCTGAAAATCCAGAGAGGAGCTGCTCCTGCTCCCAGCAAAAGGGGTCAGGAAAACCCCCTTCCAAAAAGCACCATCAAACCTTCTCCCCACAGCACAAGGTGCTCACCCCCCTTTTAAGGGCACTGTGCCAAGTGACACCCTGTCCCTGCATGCACCCACTGACCCAACTGGGGGTGCAGAGCTCCATCCCAGAGATCTGCATCCTGCCAGAGCATCCTGAAACATTTCTTGAAAGCAGCCCAGCCCAGTCCCTCCCACCGGGAGGTCACACCCTCCCCAGCTCCTTGTCACAGGTCCCCCCCACCTGCTCCCATCTGCTGGAGCGGGGGCCAATTACGGCGATGTTCATCCAAGGAATGACGCCCATCCCTGTCCGCCCGTGTCCCGCTCACTTCTGCCCCAGTGCCCTCGGTCCCTGCTGCGAGCAGGGAGGGCGGGAGGCAGAGGATGGATGGAGCTGAAGATGATGATGGCCACATCCCTGCCTCAGGCTCCGGGACCCTCTCCTCCAGCAGGGACGCGTGGGGAGCGAGTGCAGCTGATCAGTATTCAGGGACAGCTCCCGGCTGCCCGCTGCCACCCCTCCTCCTCCTCCTCCTCCTCCTCCTCCTCCTCCTCCCGGTGACTCCGAGTGCGGCAGGAGGTGGCACCCCGCGGCTCCCCGCTCCCACGGTGCATTTCACGCCTCCCTCCTCCTCCTCCTCCTCGTCCCCAAACCATCGCTCCTGTTGCTTTCCCAGCCCTGCGGCGCAGATGTCCCCGAGCCACCCCCGAGGGACGCTGCCAGCTCCTTTGGGGCAGCTGGCACGGCCGGATTTGGGGACCCGCATCAGGAGAGCATCATCTGCACGATGCCAAGGGGGCAACACGGGACGGGAGAGGATGAGGATGGCCGAGGATGGGAATGGCCGGGGATGGGAATGGCAGGGATGGGAATGGCCGAGGATGGGAATGGCCGAGGATGGGAATGGCAGGGATAGGAATGGCCGAGGATGGGAATGGCAGGGATGGGAATGGCAGGGATGGGAATGGCAGGGATGGGAATGGCCGAGGATGAGAATGGCCGAGGATGAGAATGGCCGAGGATGAGAATGGCAGGGGATGGGAATGGCAGGGGATGGGATAGCCGAAGATGGGATGGCAGAGGATGGTAATGGCCGAGGATGGGAATGGCCGAGGATGGAATGGCTGAGGATGGGATGGCCGAGCATGGGATGGCCGAGCATGGGATGGCCGAGGATGGGAATGGTCGAGGATGGGAATGGCCGAGGATGGGAATGGCAGGGGATGGGAATGGCAGGGGATGGGAACGGCCGAGGATGGAATGGCCGAGAGTGCTCCCACCCTGCTAGCCGGGGGAGATGGAACCTGTGGCACAAGGCGGCTCGGCTGGGGCTGCTGGCACAAGCCGGGGCTCACCTTGTGCAGCTTCCACATGGCTCCCAGCGCCTTGACCTCGTGGCTGGAGTGTTTGCCCTCCTCCAGGCACTGGTAGCACACGGGGCTCTTGCACTGCACGCAGTACATGCTGTGGTTCTCCAGCTCGTGGTCGGTGCAGGTGGAGATCTTGCGGGGGCTGAGCCGGCGGCTGACGCGGCCCTGGGCCGGCGGCACCAGGCGGTGCTTGGCCAGCGGTCCCCGCGGCGGGTGGCACCGCAGGCGGCACGGGTCGCAGTAGAACACGTCGCACTGCTCGCACATCACGGCCGCCTCCTTGGGCGCCTTCTCGCAGAGCTGGCAGCGCAGGGCCGCCGCCCTGCCCTGCTGGTAGCGGTCGATGACGCCCTCGAGCAGGCGGTTGCGGGGGAAGCCCCGCAGCCCGCGCTCGTCCAGCACCAGGCTGCGGTGGCACTGCGGGCACGTCAGGCACGCGTTGCGCGGCGGCGGCGGCGGCGCCAGCGCGGCGGGAGGAGGCGGCGCGGCCGGCGGGAACACGCGGACCCCGTTCGGGGACTTCTGGCACGGCGTGGTGGGAGCGCTGGCGAAGCCCCCGTAGGAGCCGTAGCCGCTGTCCGCCTCGCTGTAGAGGCTCATCTTGTCCAGGTCCAGGTAGTCATAGTCGGAGACGGCCGAGCCCGAGGCGCGGCGGCTCTGCGGAGACTCCGAGTCGGGCGTCTGCACCAGGATGTTGCGGGCGCACGCCTGGCACAGGTTGTGCGAGCAGGGCAGGATGATGGGCTCCCGGTAAAAGGAGCCGCACACCGGGCATTTCAGCTCCTCTTCCATCTCTTCCATAGGGGAGGGAAGGAGGAGGGCGGCGGCGCGGCTCCGGCGGCCGCGGCAGGAGCCCGAGGAGCGACCCGCACCGCACCGCGCCTCGGCGCCGACTGCCGCCCGCCCGCCGCCCGCCGCCGCGCGCGCCGCCGGGCCCCGCCCCCCCGCCCCGCCATTGGCCCGCCCGCCGGCGCGGGGGTGCGCTGCGAGCTGCCATTGGCTGATCCTCCTGTCCGTCATCCAGCGGGCCCGCCCCGCGGCGCCGCTGCGGGGGCTGCGCTCGGGGCTGCGGCGCCGCTGCGGGGTCCGTGAGGGAGAGCGGCGGTCCCGGGCCTGCCGCCGCTCTTCCGCTGCTCTTCCCGCTGCTCTTCCCGCTCATCTTCCCTTCCCCGGCTCCCGGGAAGCGACACCACAGCCCCGCGGCTCCCGCCCTCCCGCTCCGCAGTGCCCGCAGCATCCCCTCCCCGGGATCCTGGGGCGCTCCTGCGCTTTCCCCTCTGCCCTCACGAGGTGACTTTGGCAGTGCAAGGGACCCGCTGACGGATGCGGTCGTGAGGGTGTAGTTGTACTGACTGGAGTGGCCGCACGTGTGCGGCGCTGACGGTGCCGCGGCTCTCCGGGGATGGCAGCGGAGCGGTGCCCGGTGCCCTGCGGTGATGCCGGGGGATGGCAGCGGAGCGGTGCCCGGTGCCCTGCGGCGCTGGCGGTGCCGCGGCTCTCCGGGGATGGCAGCGGAGCGGTGCCCGGTGCCCTGCGGTGATGCCGGGGGATGGCAGCGGAGCGGTGCCCGGTGCCCTGCGGCGCTGGCGGTGCCGCGGCTCTCGGGGGATGGCAGCGGAGCGGTGCCCGGTGCCCTGCGGTGATGCCCGGCGTGGGCAGCGGGACGCGGTCCCTGAGCCTGGGACGCCCCCGTGGGGACGCGCTCCGCCACTGGAGAGCGGGGACAGCGGCCCCGAGGAGCTGCCGGGGCTTTGCCTCTCAGCCCTGCTCGCTCCCAAGGTCGGCTGAGGTCTTAAACTCTCCTGGCAACAGAGCGGCACAGCGGGTCCTGCTCAGCCAATGGAAAAATGGGATTGCTCGGGATGCCGCTGTGTTATCTCCTATCTCCCTCTCGCTGTGCACAAATCTGGGCTGGCCGTTGGTGCCCCAGATGCTCTGTGCCCTCTGTGATGGCTTTGGGTTGGGTCCAGCTCTTGGACCCAAATGTTAGAAGGACCTGGAGCTGCTGGAGCAAATCCAGAGGAGGCCATAGAGATGCTCCAAGGACTCTGGAGCCAGGCTGGGAGAGCTGGGGGTGCTCACCTGGAGAGGAGAAGGCTCCAGGGAGAGCTCAGAGCCCCTTTCAGAGCCTAAAGGGGCTCCAGGAGAGCTGGAGAGGGACTGGGGACAAGGGATGGAGGGTCAGGAGCCAGGGAATGGCTCCCAGTGCCAGAGGGCAGGGATGGGTGGGAGATTGGGAACTGGGAATTCCTGGCTGTGAGGGTGGGGAGGGGCTGGGATGGGATTCTCAGAGAAGCTGTGGCTGCCCCTGGATCCCTGCAAGTATTCCAGGCCAGGTTGGATGGGGTTTGGAGCACCTGGGATAATGGAAGATGTCCCTGCCCATGGCACCCATTTCCATGCTGGGAGGATGGCAAAAACCTGGGGGCACCCAGGGCTGTGAGTCCCCTGCTTGTCAGGGCACTCTGAGGGGCTCCTTCCCCTCTGCAGTGGGGCCAGGCAGGTCCTGGCATTCCGGGAGCAGCTGCAGTTCCCAGCTCCCACACTGATATTCAGGCAGGGGGGAAGCCCAAAAGCCCAGATGCCCGAGGAAGGCACCACCATTTCTCAGCCTGACAAGGAGGACAAGTGATAAGGAGAAAAGGATTTCCTGGGAGCTTCTCTTTTCCACTCTGGTGTGCTTTGTTCTTCCCTTTCTGCTTCCTCAGGCTCTGTACTGACCGTGGCTTCCCCTGGACTCTGCTGAACATTCCTCATTTGCTCCCTGTTGGTGTCTCTGCTCTGAGCTGCTCATTTTTTTCCCCCCTGCTCTCCCACCTCGAGCTGCCCTTTTGCTGAAATAAAACCATCATTCCTCGTTTGCCTCTTGTTTCCTGTGGCCATTTTTCACTCTGGCAGGTCTGGGATTGCCGTTTCTGCTGGAGTGATGCTGCTGCTCATGGAAATGGGCAGAGAGAGGAGCACAGCCAGTGCCTTTGGAAGCAACCCTTGGTCATGAACATGGAGCTGCTTTCTTCCTGGTACTGCAGCTTGAGTGCTGCTCACACTCTGGCTGTGCTTTATTTACAGCTGCCACACAGTCCCTGTCACACTTGTCACTGCCCTGAGAGCTGCACAGCTCTGGACCTGCAATAATTACTTGACCCAGCTTCAGCATTTGTCTGTCTGATGTGGCTGGGGTCAGTTAAAGGGTGGGGAAATTGTCTTGTTCTCTCAGCTGGCTCCTGCTTTTCTCCTGTGGCTCTCACCTTCCCACAGAGCCATGGAATCTGTGAGGTTGGAAAAGATCTTTGGGATCATCGAGTCCAGCCTTGGTCCCCACCTTGTCCCCAGCCCAGAGCACTCAGTGCCACTGTGGCAGTCTCATTTTCTGGAAAAATCCCTTTGCCCAGGATTTTCTCCTGGGAAGCTGAGAAGCCTCAGGGAAAAAGGAAAACAAATTCTTATCTCATTTGATTCTCCTGTGTTGTGTTCACATATGGAATGTGTTTGGACATTGTTTATCCAACAGGTGATTGTTTCATTGGTTTCCTGTGAATTGTTTTCACTCTTTGGCCAATCAGGGCCAAGCTGTGTCAGGACTCTGGAGAGAGTCAGGAGTTTTCATTTTTATCTTTTTAGCCTTCTCTAAGTATCCTTTCTGTATTCTTCAGTGTTGTATAGTTTAGTATTCTTTTATATAATATCGTATCATAAAATAATAAATTATTGTTCTGAGAACACGGTGTCAGATTCATCATTCCTTCCTTCATCCCCACAAATACAATGTGCCACCTCCAGTGATTCCTTGGACACCTCCAGGGATGGGGACTCCAAACCACCCCAGGGGTCCCTTCTAATGCTTGACCACCCTTTCCATGATGAAAATTATCCTGGATTTTCCTGCTGTAGAAGTTCCTCCATCTCCTGCTGTTGGTGCATCTCCTGTTGTAACCAACCTCTGCCCTGGAGAGTGTGGAAGCCACCGCTGGGCTGAGATAAATTAAAGTAATTTAGACTCTCTAAGTGCTGTTGGATCCTCTTGGTGAATGGTAATAAATATCTGAGCTGGGCTAGAGCTCATAAATAAAAGAGGAATGAACCAAGACAACAACTCTGCAGTCTCTTTATTCATCCCACGCCCAGAACACCTTGAGGAGATAAATCAGAGAGTGGACAAAGGCTCAGAGCTCCTCAGAGGAGAGGCTTGGGAGCACCAGAACCTTTCCAGAGAGGCCTCAGGTGTCTGATGCAAGCAGATCTTCCACTGCCACGTGGGAAACCTGCTTCAGGCTCTGGGAATGTGTTTCCTCTTGTGCCTGGAGGTCCCACACAGGATCTCTGCTGTTCCTGTAGAACCCCTTGTGCTGGAACCCTCTCCCTGTGCCCCCTGGGGACATCTCAGCAGATGCAGCCAGAGCTTGGAGCTGCCTTTTTATGACTCCAAGACACTGGCAGCTCATAATTCATCCTGTCACCAACCAATACACCCTCCTCCTCCTCCTCCTCCATCATTTTGAGAGGATGAGCCCTTGGCTGACAGGAGCAATCCTCGTTTGTGAGTCCCTGTGTGCACGACCTTGAAATCAGCATCCCTGAGCTCATCCTGCTCCCTCAGCTCACCCAGAGCTCTCAGCACATCCTGATTTCCCTGTCCTGGGGACAGCTCCTGGCAGCAGGACAGGAGCTGAGGTCACTCTGCTCTCTGGTGCCAAGAGCATGGTCAGGAATGCTCTTGGAAAGGTTCCAGGGCTCCCAGGGCTCTGGCAGGAGCTGCCTCCCAGAACAACCTCCAGAGCTTCTGCTGGTGACATCATTTGCTCCAAGCACTACTTCAGGAGCTCAGAAAGCTGGAAACCCTTCCCATTTGTTTCTGAGGTCTCCTCCTTGCAAGGAAAAGTGCCAGACTTTTGTGGATGATTGACTTGGGCATCTTTGCCCAATGTCAGTGTCACAAGCATGAAGGATCCAGGAAATGCTTTGTGCCTGTAGCCAGACCTTGCAGTTTTTGAGCATTTTTGACCATTTTGATGCCCAGCTCTCCAGAATCAGTTTCCCTTTAGCCAGGACAGGTTCCTTCCCACCACTCTGGGCTGCTGCAGGCTGAAGGCAATGCCAGCTCTGCTGCCTCACTGCTGGCAGGGAGCTCCTGGGAGAGTGCTGAGGTTTCCTGGGGTTAGATGGATTGTGGAAGTTAAAGGAAAGCTTCCCAATGGCAAAACACTCAGAATTTTTCCTGTTGTGTAGGAGGAAGACAAAGAGGCTCAGCACAAGGAGAATCTGGAACTGCTGGAATGAGTCCAGAGGAGCCACAGAGCTGCTCCAAGGGCTGGAGCCAGGCTGGGAGAGCTGGGAATGTTCCCCTGGAGAGGAGAAGGCTCCAGGGAGAGCTCAGAGCCCCTGGCAGGGCCTGAAGGGGCTCCAGGAGAGCTGGAGAGGGACTGGGGACAAGGGATGGAGGGACAGGAGCCAGGGAATGGCTCCCAGTGCCAGAGGGCAGGGATGGGTGGGAGATTGGGAATTGGGAATTCCTGGCTGGGCTGGGATTGCCAGAGCAGCTGTGGCTGCCCCTGGATCCCTGGCAGTGCCCAAGGCCAGGTTGGACACTGGGGCTTGGAGCAGCCTGGGACAGTGGGAGGTGTCCCTGCCATGGAAAAGGGGTGGGATGGGATGAGCTTTAAGGTCCCTTCCAACCCAAACCATTCCATGATTCAGGGATTTCTCTGCTTCCCTCTCTCTCTCCCCAAACACTCAGGGCTTGTTTGGCTGATGAGCAACACCAGCAGAGTTGTTCATCACCACCCACACGGAGTGGGTGTGAAACAACAAAGGGTTCATGACTGCTCCAACCCTTCCCAAGAAGCTGTGGAGGTGTCCAAGGCTGCTCCTTGCTCTGTCACAGGATCCTGAGAAACCCTAATGGAAACATTAACTGTGGAACTGATTGAGATATTTAAGGGTTTTATCCTCTGTCAGACTTCAATTGCTGAGCTTGATGCCCCAGGTTTTAGATTTTATATTTTTCACATTCTGTGCTGCTTTAGTGTGAGGGTCTGGGCTTCATATGAGAGGATGCTGAGCTCTGTGCACAGAGCAAGGAGACAAAACAATTCCTGTTCCAGCTGGGCACCAAGGACAAATGATCCAAACCTCAGCCCAAGAGCACAAACCCCGTGGGCTGGAGAGAGAAAAACAAGCAGGGTGGGACTGCAGGGGCTAAAGCTGGAATGGGACAATGAACTGCAAGGTGCAAATGGAGCAGAACTGATCCCAGGGACAGACCCCGTGCCCGGCCGTGCATTTTGGGGCCATTTTGGTTCATCTTGGGTGCAGGCCTGGCTGGGCTCTTGTGCTGCCCAAGGTGGATGCATGGAGGAGATGCTTTGAATCAATCCCTGCTTTATTCTGGAACTCCATCCAGCCTCTGCTCCAGGGCAGCCTGCACAAGGCATCAAGCACAAACT
Organism: Agelaius phoeniceus; assembly: GCF_051311805.1. NCBI lineage: Eukaryota > Metazoa > Chordata > Aves > Passeriformes > Icteridae > Agelaius > Agelaius phoeniceus. The sequence goes on along the minus strand of NC_135270.1, from coordinate 62,147,183 downwards.
TTGCTTATTAAATCCAGCACTGAAGTGGTAGCACAGGGTAGGGATAAACCCCCAGTGCCAGAGGAGGTTGTTTTTTTCCTGAGGAGTTCCAGCTGTGACCGTGGGCATTGGTAGGGGATAATGCTGCCCAAAACCATCTCTGGAAATCACTTCTGAAAATAAGGTGGCAAAATTGCTCCATCAATATGAGCCAGGCTGGCGAGGTGCCAGGATCTGGGCATGTCTGACTGGAAGAGAAGTTAAAGCTCAAATGATGCCTCAGAGTGAGATGTACTGAAAAAAAATCTCTACATCTCAACGTGCTGCTTACTTTCAAGGGTGACATCATTTATTTTAAAGTCATTATTTTTTCTTACTCCCAGGAGCTGGTGGAAAATTTCTGATTTTTATCAAAACAGAGCAGAATCCATTGCTAATAGAGGGGAAGAGCAGAGCTTCAAGTCTAAATTGTGATGCTCCTTTGACCAGCCTGCCCACTTACTCATCCCCTCTGGGATTAATGCCCCACTTCTCCAGCTTGTGACTCATTTTGGAGAACAGCAACATTAAATTCATCCCACCAGAAAAATCTGTCCTTCCTCCCACAGCCAGTTTGTCTCCATCCTCCTTTCCCTGCTGCCCAAAGACTCAGCTGGAACACTTGGTGGTTCAGATGTGCTGCAGGTGGGAAATTCCCTGTGTCTTCTGCATTGAAAAAGAAGCTTTGTCCCAAATTTATTGGCTTCACAAACAACTCAAGGCTTGATTGACCTGCTCTGGAAGTGTCCAAGGTCAGGTTGGACAGGGTTTGGAGAAATCTGGGATAGTGGGAGGTGTCCCTGCCATGGCAGGGGGTGGAATGAGATGAGCTTGAAGGTCCTTGAAACCTAAACCATTCTGGATTCTCTGATATTCCCATTTTCAGCCAATTTCTGCTTCTTTTGAGCAGAAAGTTGCTCATTCAAAATGATCTCCTAACCTCTGCAGTACAGAGATCTCTTAAAATAAAATCTAAATGATAAAGTTTTAAATTCTGAACTCCAAATTATATCTAAATAGAACAATTAAAGTGGATCTGCTGATGAGTCACCCAGGTGTTAGAGAGGCCTTCAGGAGCAGCTTTCCCATTAATGGATGGAGTGGGATATTTTCTTTCCAAGCCTCCTTCCACTCCTCCCAGCTTCTGGCTGAGAACTTTGGAGGAGAGCAGCTGAAAACTTTTTTGGATGTATCAAGTGGGAGGCTCAAATCTAATGTATGGCTGAGGCTGGTGCAGATTTCTTCTCGCTGCCATGGCAACCAAACTAACTAAAAATAAGAAGCATTCCCATAAATGTCAAAACACTCCATGCTTCCGTGACGTATGGAGGATCTGACCTGGAATCTGCAGCCATTATGTAACGGTGTTTAACATTCCTCTAATTACAGGGGAAAATTGTCTCCAGGTTGGATGCTTTGCATAACTTTGGGAGTCAATCTGCCTGCCCTGTGCTCTTTGGGGTTTATGTTGGGAATGAGCTGGAGGTGCTCAGAGCAGCTGTTCAGCACCTGCTGTGGTTACGTGTGAAGGGAGACTCATGAAACCGCTGCCAGTGTCCATCTGCTCGAAATAACCACAAAATAAACCACTACATCCACAAAATAAACCCCTAAATCCACAAAATCTGGGCTTCTGGAAAAGCTGCCTGTGCAGGTGGCAGCTCTGGGTGAGCTTGGAGAGCCAGCCTGGCCATGGCACTGGGTACTATAGTCTGGGTAAGGTGTGAGGGCACAGGTTGGACTCAGTGATCTTAGAGGTCTCTTCCAACCTCATCATTCTGTGATTCTGTGAATTCTGTGATTCTGTGATTCTGTGAATTCTGTGATTCTGTGATTCTGTGAATTCTGGGATTCTGTGAATTCTGGGATTCTGGGATTCTGTGAATTCTGTGAATTCTGTGATTCTGTGAATTCTGGGATTCTGTGATTCTGTGAATTCTGTGAATTCTGTGATTTTGTGATTCTGTGAATTCTGTGATTCTGTGACAGGGGCTTGGGAAGGGAGCCTGGGAGACTTGCCCAGGTGTGGGTGGCTTCATGGTGAACTGGGGATGAGATGGTTGGGATGATTCCCCTGGGATGAGTTTTTCTGTTGCTCCAAGTGGCCTTCAGGAGATGCCCAGGCTCCAGGACACTCCCCTGCTGCAGAGCCTTCACCAGAGGCTGGGAATGTCCTGCCAAGAGAGCACAAGGTGCCACCATTCCTCAAGATGAGCTTCAAGGAATCCTGGAATATTTTGGGTTGGAAGGGACCTTCAAGATCATCCAGTCCCAACCCACTGCCCTTCCACCAGCCCAAGTTGCTCCAGCCTGGCCTGGGCTTCCTGCTGCTGGTGCCACTGGGATTTCTTTTCCAGGATCTCCAGCATGGGAAGAGGATTCAAACAAGGGTGAAGAGAGGGCATGTCCTGGCCAGGTGCTGTGAGAGGTATCCCTCTCCCTGGGGTCACAGCCTCAGATCCACTCAGGTCTGGTGGCCACATGTGAGGTCCTGGCAGACAAAAGTTGACCTGACCTGAAGCCACAGTGGTGGCCAGACTGTGCCAGAGGCAATGACAGGACCAACCCTTCCATATTCACAAAATTCACAGAATTCACAGAATCACTGGGTTGGGAGAGACCTTCAGGATCATGGAGTCCAACCCAGCCCCAACAGCTCAACCCTGGCCCCCAGTGCCACATCCAGGCTTTGTTAAACACACCCAGGGATGGGGACTCCACCACCTCCCTGGGCAGCCATTCCAGAACTTTATCACCCTTTCCGTAAAAAAACTTTTTCCTGCTATCCAGCCTGTATTTCCCTTGGTGCAGCTTGAGACTTGGGTAAAAGCTCCTAACCTGAAGGCTGTGGGAAGCCCAGCAGCACTGACACTCTTCCCAAATCCTTCAGCTGCCCCATAGGGATGGGGAGGTGGATCCCATGCTCCAGCCCTGGCTGGGATGGCTGTCCCTGACCCTTCCCAGAGGAATCTCTGTTTCCCAAGGTGTCTCCCCCTGTTCCCAGCACGGATCCCTGGCGTGGGTGTTCCCAGCTGCCTGCAGTGACACGCTCAGATGAATCAAGGGGGTGGTGGTGGAAGCTCTGAGGAGATGTGAGAGAAGCAAACCAGGCTTGTTCCCATTCCTCACTGCCCACTCCTCATGCAGACTCACCTCTGGCTGGCACAGCAGAGTTTTAAATCTCAATAAAAGGGCAAAACAGAGAGAAACTGGCACATGGATATATTCGGGGTTTTGTGATTTGATCTCGTCCCAGGTGGCAGTGGAAACATCCTGGGATGAATCCATTGTCCATCCATGGAGAGCCAAGGCTACTCCTCCCACACACCACTGCTGCCTCCTGCTGTCCCAATGCCAAGGTTAATTCCAAAAAAAAGTTGGAAATCCTTTGGGGTGTTCGTGCCAACCACAGGCACATTCCCTGCATGTGCAGGGGGTCTAGCACTGAAGCATCCAGCCTGGGCTCAGGGATGGATGAGGTGCATCCCATCTGGCTCAGACATGGGGAAAGGAGATGTTGGGGCAGGTGAAGAGGAGAGCACGTGGGAAGGATGAAGGATCCATCCTCTGGGCCATTTTCTGTGATCACCTCGCTGCACCCTCTCTGTATCAGGGTGGATCCAGCAGGATTTTAGGAGAGAGGAGCTGCGTGATTCCTTCCCTGGGGTCCTGCCAAGGGAATGGCACCTGCCAGTCCCCTGATCCAGGGACCAAACCCACTCCAAGAAAAACCTTTCCCTTTTTCTCCTGGCTGCCTTTGCTGTGCTGGAGCTGAGGCAGCTCTCCAGCACAAAGGAGATGAGGGGAAAGCAAGGTCTGGACCATGGAAAAAGGAAAATGTGGACACCAGGGATTTGCTGGACACTTTTTGGAAGATTTTTATTCTTCCTCCCTGCTTTTGGCTTTGATTTTTTGGAAAGAAACTCCAAAGGCTCTTTCCAGCAAATCAAAAAGGGCATAATTTGTGTGGAGACTTCACCCACAACCAGTCCATGTGAAAAGGCTGCTAAAATGCCAGGAAAATGAAAGGTCTGTGCCCTTCTTTGCCCAGAGCAGCTGTGGCTGCTCCTGGATCCCTGGCAGTGCCCAAGGCCAGGCTGGACAGGGCTTGGAGCAGCCTGGGATAGTGGAAGGTGTCCCTGCCCATGGCAGGGGTGGAATGGGATGAACTTTAAGGTCCCTTCCAACCCAAACCATTCCCTGTAATTCCATGATTTTGTGCTTAGTGCAGAACTGCTGTGAGCAGAGAGGGGTGTGGGGAACAGAACTGGAAAAATGAACCAAAAAAAGAAAATGGAGGGAATTAAAATGAGTCAGTCTAGTCCTTTTAGACCTTGGAGAAGCCCAGGTAAGGAACAAATCTGCTTTGATGGGATCTTTCAATCACTGGATGCCCAGAGCCAGGGTGAGGCACGAGCAATTGGGAAAGAAAAGGGAAACACTGCAGCATTTCTATCTGTAAAAAAGGGAATTTTTTGGAGTGTCTGGGCTGTGGCAGTGCCTCCACCTGATCCAGACATCCCATAAGGCTCTAAAGGGCTTTTTTTCCTCCCTGAAGGAGAGTGACAAACTGGTAATGCTGCACCCTCCTTCCTCCTCCTCCTCCTCCTCCCACGACTGCTCTGCATCCATCCATCATCCATCCCTGTGCCACCACACCTCCCTCTCCCACAGGAGCTTCCACCAGGTCTGTGCTGGCACTGAGATCATCTTGGCTTTTTATTTTGCTGGAGATTCCTTCTCCCATACCTAAGACATGTTGGTTTGGTTTTTTTTTCCTCCTTTCGTGTTTTTTTTTTTTTTTTTTTTTTTTTTCTTTTTAATTTTTTTTTTTGTTCCTGCTGCCATGGCAACCTGGATGGATTCTGGTCACGGCTTTGGCCTCCCTGGCTGCAGATGGCCACAGGGACATCAATCAAAAAGTGCCAGAGGTCCCTGGGGTCTGGCAGAGCTGGGGATGCCCTGCAGGCAGGGATTGTGCTGGATCCCCAGCAGAGAGCAGGGCTCACCCCCTCAGGATGTGCTCCCTTCTCTCTTCCCTGTGGATCCTCCAGGACTGGGTGCTGGGAAGATCTGAGGGGGTTATTTTGGGCAGTGCCCACCTGGGATGGCAGGAATTGGGTCTGTGTGCCATGATTCATAGAACCATAAAGCCATGGAGTGGTTTGGGTTGGAAGGGACCTTAAAACTCATCCAGTGCCACCCCTGCCATGGCAGGGACACCTTCCACTGTCCCAGGCTGCTCCAAGCCCTGTCCAGCCAGTGATCCAGGGGCAGCCCCAGCTGCTCTGGGCACTCTGTGCCAGGGCCTCCCCACCCTCCCAGCCAGGAATTCCCAGTTCCCAATCCCCCATCCACCCCTGCCCTCTGGCACTGGGAGCCATTCCCTGTGTCCTGTCCCCACAGGCTCTTGTCCCCAGTCCCTTTCCAGGCACTTTGGTGGGAGGTGGGAGCTGCTCCAGGAGCATCACTGATGGTCCCTGGTGAGATGTGACCTCAGTCAGAGGTGCTGCTGCACTTGGGAGGAGGAGGAAGGCTGGGAATCTGCTCCCCTCTGAGCTCACAGGTGACTTCCTCCCCCTTTTCCTCCTCCTCATCACCAGCAGCTCCCTCCAGTCTCCCTGGGGGGCAATCCATGGCCATTCCCACCCCGCTCAGCCTGTTGGGTGCCATTCTGGGCAGCTTTAGCCATGGATGGAGAAGGTGCCACTGCTTGAATTTAGCAATTCTCCCAAGAGTCCTCACCCATGGACTTGTCCACCCTCCCCTGCAGCTTTTATTTCTTCCTCAAAAGTGGCTGACCTGGCCTGAACTTTTCCAAGAAGGCAGGAAGGACACCTGCCATGGGAAATGCCAGCTCTGGCTGCCTGGAGTTGGGGTGATGCCTTAAGCCACAGATAAAAGTCTCATAGTGGGAGAGATGCTTTGTTCCCTCCTTATTCTGCTTCCCAGTTCTTGTGACCAAATTTAATATTCCCTGTTGATGTAAGTGATTTTCAGTGGAAATGGACCTTCAGCTTGAGGTTTATTTGCATTTTAATAAACCTTCTTTGACAGAGAACACCCTTCTCTATTCATCCCCCACAAAGGAGGAGTGAATTGAAAATCATGCAGGAACTTAATTCAGCTGAAAGGAAATTGCAAGCTCCGACTTGGCTGCACTGAAAAATCTGGAGATCAAATGATCCCATCTGCAGTGGGCACCAAAACGAGCAGCAGCTGCTGATGGGAGGCTGGAGAAGGGAAAGGATTTGGGGATTTGGGGAAGGATGCTCTGGAATGGCAGCAGTGTCCATTTAAGAATGGAGGGGTGGTGGGCTCTCAGAATCTCTGCTGGTCACAGTGACTCTGAGATGTGTACAAGTCTCTTTTCTCAGCCCTGCTGTCGAAGGAGTCAGGATGCTTCTGTTCTCATTCTCAAGGTTGTTTATTATTTCTTATCTCTATCATTCTTTCTCTGACCTGCTGAGATCTGTCCAGCAGGTCAGGTTGAGGCACAGTGACCACCCTTGGGGTGGTGTTAGCTTTTTATACTAAGAACTACGTGTACATTATTTACCATAACTTCCCAGTACCTATCACCTATGTTAGACAGTGAGCTTCTACCTTAAACCAATCCAAAAATGCCAACATCACCCACAAGATGGAGGCCAAGAAGAAGGAGAAGGAGAAAGGCTGGACAAGCCCAGATTCCTCCATCTTGCTCCTGAACCCCATTTCTAAAAACCCCCAAAATCTATTTTTCACCCTGTGATAAACTATTATTCTACTTAAACTCTCTTGACTTGTAATTCTTCATATAAAGGTTGGTAATTGTTTTTTCCAAGGGCTAAATCAAAGGCACAGGGGTCTTGGGCTCTGTACCAGGGTCTCTGAGCCCCCAGGCAGGGGCTTGAGCCCTCCAGGGCAGCCAGAGGAATTTCCTGGGTTCTGACAGTGGACCCTGGGCTGGGAATGTCTCCAGCAGTGAACACAAAGGGAATGAGGGCCCTGTCACTCTGACTTTTTTAAGATTTTCTAAGCCTTCTGATGTTTACATTCTTGTAACAAACTTTCTCACGCACTTTCTGTAAATAATTTCTTGTTTTGCATTCTTTTATGGAGGAGGAGAAATTTGATGGGCTGTTGGTTTGTCCAGTGTCATTGGAGAGGTGGCACTGTCACCCTCCAATCCAGTGTCACTTTTGGAAATCTATAAATGTTGGGGTCAGAAAATAAACTCCCCTTTTTGCACCTTGAGAGCAGCAGCGTGTGCGCTTGTGTTTCGTGTCCTGTAGTGACACCGACCCTTCTCCCAGTGAGTGACCTCTGGTGGCTCAGGGATTGGATCTGCTAAAAACAAGAGCAGGCCCCTGGTACTAAAGTGATTTCAGTATTTATTATAAGAAAAAGAAAGGCCTAAAGCAAGGGGGCCCGGGCTGAGCAGGAGTTTTGAGTTTGCAAGCAACCCCAACAAGGGAAGAGACAAGAATCTCGACTCCATGTTTCAGAAGGCTGATCTAGTATTTTATGATATATATTATATTAAAACAAAAGGATATATTAAAACTATACTAAAAGAATAGAAGAAAGGATTTAATCAGAAGGCTAGCAAGGAATAGAAAAGAAAGGAATGACAATAAAACCTTGTGACTTCTCACAGCCTGGACACAGGTGGCTGTCATTGGTCAGCAAGTAAAAACAATTTCACATGCTGGGTAAGCGATTCTCCAAATTACATTCCAAAGCAGCAAAACATGGAGAAGCTGAAGCTTCCCAGCTTCTCAGGAGAAAAGCTCCTAATGAAAGGATTTTCCATAAAATATGTCTGTGACACAGGAGTGTTCCTGTCGAGGATGGAGCAGCGCCGGCGCTGGGGCGGCTCAGCAGCGATGGCCCCCATGGATCCTGTGAAAAACGCCAAACACTCATTTTTAAAATTGTAAAAGTTTAATAGAAATAAAATGGTTATAAAAATAGTAACATAATTACAGTAATAATAATTTGGACAATTAGGATTTAGGACAATATGAGACAATAGAGACAAAGAGTTACAGACAGCCCGGGTACCTTTTCTGGGCAAAATTAGCCCAAAAAAGGCCCCACGTTACCAAAGGATTAACCCTTAAAAACAACAGCCTGTTGCATATTCATACACCTCATCCATGATGCAGAAATTCCATTCCAACACAGGATTCTGTCTGAGCAGTGTCAGCTGCTTCCTCTGAGTCCTGACGGTGTCTCCAATCCTGAGCAAGGCAGGAAGAAGTTCGTTTGTCCTGATAATGGGGCAATAAATTCTCTTTCTCTGAAAGATTCAGGTGTCCTGTGGCTGCTGTCTCACTGCAAGTCCTTTCTTTAAAAAAAGGATCCTACATAGCATAGTTTCTATTTTAACATTTTGTTATAACTTAACTATATTTAACACACTACTTAAGAGAATTAATACAGCATCACTCTCTAACACAACACATATAATATTCATTTGAATATTTGTGAGAAGCCAATCATAAAATATGCATTTTTCACAAAAGTGAGTAGCTGTTTCTCACAGGAGCATGCCCTGTCCAAGAGGGCTGCACAGGCAGGAGAAGTGGATTCCCAGCTCCCTTTCCCTCCCAACCCTTGGAGGATGCTGCAGCTCCATCTGTGCCCAGGGGTGGGAGGAGAAGGAGGTGGGCACAGGGAATGAGCAGAGAATAGGATCCCAACGCCTGAGATCTTCCCCATTGTCTTCTCTGTCACTGAGCTCGGGAAAATTTAGCACCGCCCGAGCGGAGCAAAGCCAGCTCTGCCTTGTGCACTTGGAAACAGGAGCCAAAAGCTCCCTATTTATATCTGCTCAGCAGCTGCTTCCCTGAGCCCTCCATGGCTGAGGGGGTCTGGGGATGTGGATTCCACAGCTGGACTGAGAGGAGTTAAATATCAGAGAGTCCTGGAATGGTTGGGATTGGAAAAGGACCTTAAAGTCCATCCCATCCTACCCTTGCCATGGCAGGGACACCTCCCACTGTCCCAGGGTGCCCCAGTGTCCAGCCTGGCCTTGGGCACTGCCAGGGATCCAGGGGCAGCCACAGCTGCTCTGGCAATTCCAGCCCAGCCAGGAATTCCCAGTTCCCAATCTCCCACCCATCCCTGCCCTCTGGCACTGGCAGCCATTCCCTGGCTCCTGTCCCTCCATCCCTTGTCCCCAGTCCCTCTCCAGCTCTCCTGGAGCCCCTTCAGGCCCTGCCAGGGGCTCTGAGCTCTCCCTGGAGCCTTCTCCTCTCCAGGTGAGCACCCCCAGCTCTCCCAGCCTGGCTCCAGAGCAGAGGAAATCCAGCTCTCAGAGCATTTTTGTGTAAATGTCCAGGTGATAATAACAGAGGAGCTCTGAGCTGGTCTTGTGCTGGTTTGGGGACATCCTGCCTGGTCACACAGAGCTGGAGGCAGTGCCAGGCTGGCTGTGTCACCTCACTGGCACAGGGTGCCCAGAGCAGCTGTGGCTGCCCCGGGATCCCTGGAATGTCCCAGGCCAGGCTGGACAGGGCTTGGAGCAGCCTGGGATGGTTGAAGGTGTCCCTGCCATGGCAGGGGTGGAGTGGGATGGGATTTAAGGTCCCTTCCAGCCCAAACCATGGTTCCATGGCTCTGTGCCCTGCAGAGGAGGTGGCTGTCAGGCATGTCCCCATGCCATGCTCTTGGTCTCCCTCCCTGTGAGGGGCACCCCTCTCTGCTCACCAATCCCCCCCTGGGGCAAGGAACACCCCGAACACTGAAGTGTGAGGAAGATTAAGGGAGAAAAATGAGTATTATTATTATTATGGCTGGGAGGAAAATACCAGTGGAGAGAGGAGGGGAAGGAATGAATCATTTTTGACAGATGCCCCCATACTGCAAATGCTGCCTGGCTGTGGAAAAAATTCCTACAAGCTAAGGGGAGCCTCACTGTTTATCTAAACAGAGCAAAAATGGAAAAGCTTTCATAGAATCCCAAAATGGTTTGGAAGGGACCTTAAAGCCCACACAGTCCCACCCCCTGCCATGGCAGGGACACTTTCCACCATCCCAGGTTGCTCCAAGCCCCATCCAGCCTGGCCTTGGGCACTTCCAGGGATGTGGACATTTGTTACATCCCATGCTTCCTGCAGAGGATTAATGGTTTTGAAAAAGCTTCATAAGTTACTCTCTTTAATCTGTATTTTGAAAATATTTTCTAAGGTCTGGGAAGGCTCTGTGTGGCACCAGGCTCTGCCTGAAATGGCTTCAATCACCTTTACAGTGGCTTCCAAAACAGGCCATTAATTCAATTTTTAAGAATGTTTCTTTAGCCCTGAATAGCCCTGGTGAGGAACTTCTCTCCTGGTACTCATTACAGCTGTGCTTCTTCCTTTGTGCAGCAAGAAAGGACTGAATACAATTCCTTAATTCCCAATTAATGGTTGGCATTATCTACCCTTTGTATATATAAATAACCAGCTGGAGAATGAGACAACCTTACAAGGTGCCCTGACTCACAGGAAATAATAAATGGTAAAGAAAAATCTTTATCCAAGTAAGGAATAAACAAGACATTTGCCTTTTTAATAGAGGATGACTCTGGAAGAAAGCTCTTCCACACAACAATTCCCAGGCATCACTGACTCATTGTATTTATAGGAGAAATTATTACTTTTCATGGCAAAATTTCAAGAAGCCCCAGGAAGCTTTAATCTCCAGGCAGAGGAATAAGTCAGAGGCCCCACTGGTGGTGGTTTTAATTCTTAAAAACCACATTTTGCACTTCCATGGGCTGCTCCACCTGATCCTGCCTCGGAGGCAGCTCAGCCGGTCCCTTCCCAACAAAGCTTTTAAAGGTGGTGACAGGGAAAGGGAAGGGGCCCAGCAGGAGGTGCCACCTCCAGGGATGCTCTGGAAGGGCAGGAGGGGAAGCCAAAGTCAGGCTGAAGTCAGAGGTGGCTCTGCCAGCATTCCCAGGGATTTTATAAGTGCAGGGAAACTCTCAGGGAGCGGTGGCTCCTTCTCCATCCGTGTGGAGGCTGATTCCTGCCAATTCCTGCCATTCCTGCCAAGCTCCCCTCCAAAACCACCTCTGCAGGGGCAAACAGCTCAAATTCCAAAGGTCACAAACACCAGGAAGGTGTTTCCTTCCTCTGACCCAGAGCAGTGAGGCCACAAAATAAATGCTCCTGGCTCTCCCCAGGCTCTCCCTGAGCTCCCACATCCCCTCCCAGGACAGGGAGCTGATGCCTTGTGCAGGCTGCCCTAGAGCCTCAGAGGCTGGATGGAGTTCCAGAATAAAGCAGGGATTGATTCAAAGCATCTCCTCCATGCATCCACCTTGGGCAGCACAAGAGCCCAGCCAGGCCTGCACCCAAGATGAACCAAAATGGCCCCAAAATGCACGGCCGGGCACGGGGTCTCTCCCTGGGATCAGTTCTGCTCCATTTGCATCTTGCAGTTCTGTCATATTTTATGAAAAATTCCTTTGCCAGGATTTTGCCCCTGAGAAGCCTCAGAAAAGAAATGCAAACAATAATTATCTGATGGCTTGGACTGTGGTTTGGAGGTCGCTTACCAACAGGTGCATCTTTGATTGGTTCAGTGTGAATTGTTTTTAAGTAATGACCAATCCCAGTCCAGCTGTGTCAGGACTCTGGTCAGTCATAGGGTTTTTATTATCATTCTTGTCTAGCCTTCTGATGGCTCCTTTCTCTTTCTTTAGTGTAGTTTTAGTATACCATTATAATATGATATGATATAATATAATGTGATATAATATAATGTAATGTAATATAATATAATATAATATAATGTGATATAATGTGATATAATGTGATATAATGTGATATAATATAATGTGATATAATATAATATAATATAATGTAATGTAATGTAATATAATATAATATAATATATCAGCCTTCTGAGAACTTGGAGTCAATTCTCATCTCTCACCTCATCCTGGGGACCCCCACAACAATTAATGACCACAATTGTCCAATTCCAGCTTTAGCCCATCAAGTTCCATCCTTCTTGTTTTTCTCTCTTCAGCCCACGTTGTTTTGTGTTCTTGGGCCTGAGATTTGGATTATTTCTTATGAATATTACCAATATATTGGTATATATTCATCACAAATATTACCAGTATTACTGAAATATTACCAATATAGCCAGAGAGGATGTGCCTGAGTTTATCTGGCCCTTGGTGCTGAACCAAACAGCAGCACTGTGGTGTTTCACCCCAGGGACACTTTGGGCTGCCTGGGTGTGTGGTGTTTCACCCACAGACACTTTTGGCTGCTGGGTGTGTGGTGTTTCACCCACAGACACTTTGGGCTGCCTGGGTGTGTGGTGTTTCACCCCAGGGACACTTTTGCCTGGCTGGGTGTGTGGTGTTTCACCCCACAGACACTTTGGGCTGCCTGGGTGTGTGGTGTTTCACCCCACAGACACTTTTGCCTGGCTGGGTGTGTGGTGTTTCACCCCACAGACACTTTGGGCTGCCTGGGTGTGTGGTGTTTCACCCCAGGGACACTTTTGCCTGCCTGGGTGTGTGGTGTTTCACCCCACAGACACTTTTGGCTGGCTGGGTGTGTGGTGTTTCACCCCACAGACACTTTTGGCTGCTGGGTGTGTGGTGTTTCACCCCACAGACACTTTGGGCTGGCTGGGTGTGTGGTGTTTCACCCACAGACACCTTTGGCTGGCTGGGTGTGTGGTGTTTCACCCCACAGACACCCTTGGCCAGCTGGGTGTGTGGTGTTTCACCCACAGACACCTTTGGCTGGCTGGGTGTGTGGTGTTTCACCCCACAGACACTTTGGGCTGCAGCTGGGTGTGTGGTGTTTCACCCCACAACACTTTTGCCTGCCTGGGTGTGTGGTGTTTCACCCCACAGACACTTTGGGCTGCCTGGGTGCTGCAGTTGGCACGTGGGGACAGGTCCAGGCCTGCAGGAGCTCTGGTGGTGCTAGGATGGAGCTTCCCCCCATAACAGGGGCTGCTCCTCAGGTTTCCCTCTGTGGAGAAGCTTTAAGGTGCTGGTGAAGGAAAGGAGTTGGTTCTGATGGAGAGTTTGGATCCAGAGCTTTATTCTGGCCCTCAGGCCTCTGGATCCAGCACCAGCTCCCACAGAACTCCCTGAGCCCGTGGCTGCTGCTCCTTTAACCCCGGGGAGAGGGGCAGGGAAGGGGCAGGGAGCCACCAAGCAGGGACAGGAGGGGAGGGACAAAGGGACAAAGGACACCTGGATGGCCCAATGCCCCCCAGGGGTAGAGGGCATCCTTTGGATCTGCCCAATCACTCAGTGCCCTCCTGGAATGCCAGGTCAGACAGACAGTGCTGGGAGGGGAAAGGAGAGGTGACTGACACACCTGGCAGGGAATCATCAGGGGAGGGACCCGAGGTTCTGAGGTAAACCCTGAAATCACCACACAACAATTTGTCCTTGGTGCCCAGCTGGAGCGGGAATCGTTTTGTCTCCCTACTCTATGAAAAGAGCTCGCCATCCCCTAATATCCCCTCAGCCCCACACACTGAAGCAGCACAGAACCTGAAAAGCAGAAAAGCTGAACCCGAGGAGCCAGAGCAGCAGGGGCTGGGGCCGGCAGCGTGCAGGGGATGTTGCGTAAGGAGCCGCATTCCCGAGGATGCTCTTCCCAACTGCAGCAGATAAAAATATCCAGGGAGGACGTGTTGCTGTGACTAAAGCGCTGCAAAAATAGGAGAGAGTGCGCAAATCCCGTTTTAGCCGCTCCATCCGAGCCTCCTGCCTCTCCTCCAGCCTGGCACAGCCACGGGGGGCTGTGTCTCACACCCCTGGCACGGTGGATGGGGTCCCTTGGGTGCCACCTGTGCCCAGGTGGGTGTTGTTCCTGCTGGGATGCTGCTCTGTGCTCAGCAGGGTGCTGGGAGGAGTGAGGTTGAGGGCTGGCTTTGCTCAAGTTCAGGAGTTGCTTGTGAAAGGTTTTTGGGAGCTGCTGGGCTTGGGGAGAGCTGGAGGGGCCATTTCTGCACGTGCTGGTCACAGTCCCCGGGCTCTGGGGAAAACTTCCCTTGGGAAATGTTCTAATAAAATCCCTTTTTTCTCAAAAATGCCTTTCTGTTTGAAATCCCATCCTCCAGGTCTGCTGCTGCCTGATCTGGCCATGAGACAAATTCTGCCATCCCAGCCTGTAGAATCATGGAATGGTTTGGGTTGGAAGAGACCTCAAAACTCATCCAGTGCCACCCCTGCCATGGCAGGGACACCTTCCACTGTCCCAGGCTGCTCCAAGCCCTGTCCAGCCTGGCCTTGGGCACTGCCAGGGATCCAGGGGCAGCCACAGCTGCTCTGGGCACCCTGGGCCAGGGCCTGCCCACCCTCAGAGCCAGGAATTCCTTCCCTATCTCCCATCTAACCTTGGCCTCTGGCAGTTTGAATCCATTTACACCCCAAAATCCTCCCATTTACACCCCAAAATCCTCCCATTGGATGTGGCAGCACATCCCACAGCCCAGATTTCCACAGACCCTCAGCACACACTTGGAGCAGGTTGTTTTATGGCACCAGTGATGAGGAAGATGCTGCCTTGAAGAAAAGAAGGGTTTGGGGTGTCAGAGCAGGAATTCAGGGCTCTCTCCAGCCCCGTGGTGCTCTGGAGAGCCTGGAGCTCCCCAGGCCTTACCCCAACACCAACTGCTTGGCTCATCACCCCCAAACCAAAAATCCCCCCCAAATAAAACTGAAAAAAATCCCAAAGTCTCCAATGTTGTGCTCTGTATGTGAGGAGAGAGCTGCAGCATCCCTCCCTGGAGCTGCCAGGACTCCTGTGCTCTGCCAGGGCAGCTGCCCCAGCTGAAGGCTGCTGCCACCTCCTCACCCTCCTCACCCACAGTGGGGATTTTCCCCTCTTCCCAGCAATATTCCCAGTGCCTGAGGCTTTCCCAGTTTCTCAGGAACAGGGAATGCTGCCAGGGGCTCTGAGCTGCCCCTGGAGCCTTCTCCTCTCCAGATGGGGACCCCCAGCTCTCCCAGCCTGGCTCCAGAGCAGAGGATCTCTGGCCCTCTGATGATTTTTGTGGCCTCTCCCGGTGCCCATCAGATGGGATGAAGAACCCAAACTCCCAAAACCCTTCCCACTACCCCACATGCTGTGCCACTCCTCATTAGCCTGCTCTGCCAGCATTCCCTGTGTGAAGGCAGTGTCCCCCTGGGAGGACCCTGGAGCCATTTCCCTCCTGACTCCAGCTCCACACAGAGCAGAGCAGAGCAGGGAAGGGAGCAGGAGGGGCCTGGGCTGCCCTGTCATTGGTGCTGGGCCCCTGTTCACCCCCAGAGCTGGGGGCTGCTGGGTGTCCCAGGATCTGCAGGATGTGGGAGCTCCCCATGATTTTTGCTTTTGGGGGAGAGGCAGCTGCCTGGGAAAGGGGAGTTCTGCTCCATCCTGAGCACAGGGATGGGCTCCTGATGCCTCCCCCTCATTTGGGACCAGCACAAACCTGGTCCCAAGCCAGCCCTGAGCACCTGGAGTTGCTTTTCTCTCTTTTTGAGCAGGTAACACCTCAGGGCACTCAGCCACCAGCACATGTGGGCTCCCCATGGCCACAAAGCCTCCTGCACAGAGGGGCTTGGAACAAAGCTGCTCCCAAGGCTGCAGCAGGGCCCTGAGGGGCCCCAGAGCTGCTGGAAATGCAGCTCCTGGCAGGGCCCCAGTGGCACTCACATGATGGCTTGGATGCTTCAGCTCCAAACCAGGGAATTCCAGACAGCTGATTGTGGGCAACAAGAGCAGGGCTGGAGAGGAACCTGCAGGAGGATGGGAAAGAACTGGGCAGTGACCATGATTGTCACAGACATCTCTTATGGAAAATCCTTTCCTTAGGATTTTTCCTGCTGAGAAGCTGAGAGGCCTCAGGAACAAAATGTAACCAAAGGTTATCTGCTGCTGTGGAATGCAACAGGGGCATCTGGGATTGGCTCATGTGGTTGTTTTTAATTAATGGCCAATCACAGCCCAGCTGGCTCAGACTCTCTGTCCCAGCCACAAACCTTTGTTATCATTCCTTTCTATTCTATTCTTAGCCAGTCTTCTGATGAAACTTTTCTTCTATTCTTTTAGTATAGTTTTAATGTAATATATATAATAAAATAATAAATCAAGCCTTCTGAAACATGGAGTCAGATCCTTGTCTCTTCCCTCACCCAAGAACCCCTGTGAACCCCTGTCACACATGATCCCTTTTCTTTTTAAGGAGTTTCCTTGAAGAGAATCAGCTGAGAGGTGACAGCACAGCCCCTGCCACCCGGCCAGGGTGGTCATGGAACCACAGAACATCCTGAGATATTCTCAGGGAAAATCCTGAGGGACCCACAGGGATCATCCAGGGCAGCTCCTGGCCCTGCACCCCAAATCCCACCCTGGGCATCCCTGGCAGTGCTGTCCAAACACCCCTGGAGCTCTGGCAGCCTTGGGAATGTGCCCATTCCCAGGGGAGCCTGGGCAGTGCCAGCACCCTCTGGAACAGTGGAACCTTTCCTGAAATCCAACCTAAACTTCCTCTGGCCCAGCCATTCCCCCAGGAGTCAGGGCAAGGTCTGTGCTCTGGGGATGACCCACCTTGCCAGGCAGCTCAGCTCTACAGGAAAAGAAATTATTAATCCTTTTGTAGCCCTCAGGAAATATCTGTGCCCTCATCCTTCTGCTGACAACAACAAATCCTGCACACATTGTTAATGGCTTATTAAAATTCACTGGGAGCTGCCACTGCAGGTGGCTAAAATAGAGGCTGTTCAGGATGCTAAGCCAAATAATTTAAGTTATTCATGTCTGTGATAATGTAAACAAACTGTCAGACATCCAGATGCAGGGAGAAATATCCCTGGACAGCAACAGAGACAGGGCTCAGCACACATTCATGTACTAATCTGATTGTGTGAATAAATTAAGTGAAAGTGTTACAAATGTATTCCCTGGGCCCGTGTTCTGCTGGATTAAGATGGGATAATTTGGTATTTTGGGTCACTGGGCAAACAGAGATGTGGCTCAGTGATCAATGGAACCCAGCTGGGTGGACACAACCCCTTCTTTACAAATCCATGGGTCAAAGTGTGGGGTGACATCCTGGTGTCTGCTGTGGGGGGCCAGGAGAAGTCTTAGGGAAATGGAATATGGAAATAGAATATGGAAAAAGAAATGGTTGTGTAGATTTGTCCCTCAGATGCTCCAGGGGCTGGGGCCAGGTGGGAGAGCTGGGAATGTTCATCCTGGAGAGGAGAAGGCTCCAGGCAGAGCTCAGAGCCCCTGGCAGGGCCTGAAGGGGCTCCAGGAGAGCTGGAGAGGGACTGGGGACAAGGGATGGAGGGACAGGAGCCAGGGAATGGCTGCCAGTGCCAGAGGGCAGGGATGGATGGGAGATTGGGAACTGGGAATTCCTGGCTGGGCTGGAATTGCCAGAGCATCTGTGGCTGCCCCTGGATCCCTGGCAGTGCCCAAGGCCAGGCTGGACACTGGGGCACCCTGGGACAGTGGGAGGTGTCCCTGCCATGGAAAAGGGGTGGGATGGGATGAGCTTTGAGATCCCTTCCAACCCAAACCTGTGATCCTATGTAGGATGGTTTCCCATGGCAAACACATCCCAGGTTTCAGGGCAGCAGTTTTGATGTGTGACCACAGCTGGTGGCTCCACACGGACTCTCCCTCTGAGATCCAGGTGAGGCTGCAAGGCTCTGCCTGCCAGAGCCTTCATCCCATCCTTGGGCTCCAGGGATTCATCCCCTCCCCTTGAAAATGTGCACCTCATTTCCGTGGGAAATGGATTTGTGAAGGATTCTCAAAAGCTGACAGAAAGCTCACACAGCCTTGTACACCTGTGTGCAAACTCTGAGATGAGGTGTGCTGGCTTAGGAAGGCCATGGGGTAGAGATGACATTGCTGAGAGAGAGACTGAACTAGAAACAAGATTCAACAAGGTTCAATAGATGGTTTTGCAAAAAGACCAGATATATTAGAGAATTAGAACTGTGAAAGATGCATTGTAGTAGGACCATGTGGGGTAAAAATACAGGTGATTGGTGTTAGAAGCATTAGCACATTGTGTGGCAAAAGCTAACAGGCTGAAAAACATTTTTAAGGTATTGTGACCAGGAAATGGGTTGGCTTCTGATGGAATGGCACTGAGTTTTGCATCCCTTGAGTCTCACTATTCATCAAGACTGATAATGGAATAAAATCTTTTAAAACGCCTCTGAGTTGCCCCATCTCTGTAAAAGCTGAGAAAACCAACAATTTCCAGCTGGAATTTTTCTCTGACTGGAGCTCCTTGCTGTTGGGGATCATTATGCACTGTTTTTCTTAGATCAAAAAGGGCTCCAGCACTCACCTCTCCCCCCTGGGAATGGCACAGAGGGGCTGCATTGCCTCTACATTGCTGGATAATGGGGATATTAAACCTCCTCTTTTCCCCTGAATTTTCAGGCAGATCTCAAAGCCACATTTGGACAAGATCAGGAAAAGGCCACGCTGGTGGTTCATGTCCTGATGCCTGCTTAAGATCACAGAATTCCAGAGTGGCTTGGGTTGGAAGGGACCTCAAATCCCATCCCATTCCACCCCTGCCATGGCAGGGACACCTTCCACCATCCCAGGCTGCTCCAAACCCTGTCCAACCTGGCCTTGGACACTGCCAGGGATCCAGGGGCAGCCACAGCTTCTCTGTGCCAGGGCCTCCCCACCCTTCCAGCCAGGAATTCCCAGTTCCCAATTTCCCATCCATCCCTGCCCTCTGGCAGTGGGAAGCCATTCCCTGTGTCCTGTCATTCCAAGCCTTTGTCAAAAGTCTCTCCCACTGACCTCTGGCCATGGGGACACAAGGAAAGAGGGAGAGTGACCCTAGAGGTGGGATGGGAACCAGCACTGAGCTCCTGGCTGCCTCCCTGGGAACTGGGATCAGCTCTGGGGTGGAAAAATGGTCTGAGATCCTCGAGTCCAGCTGTTATTCCAGCACTGCCAAGGCCACCACTAAACCACATCCCCAAGTGCTGCATCCACACAGCTTTGGGGACTCCACCACCATTTTGGGCTGGACAACCCTTTCCATGATGAAATTTCCCCTAATGTCCAACTTAAACCTTCCCTGGTGCAACTTGTGACCCTTTCCTCTGGTGCTGTGCATCTCACCAGTCCCAAATCCAACCAGGCACCTCCATTCCCAATGGCATTTTGTCTTTGTGAGGCCTGCTGGCACTGCTGGAAGGATTTCAGTCACAACCAACCAGAAAGGCAACCTCGGGATTGCAGCTGCATTTTCCTTTTCACTTGGGCTTTGGATTTTGTTCTGTGGGGTTTTTTTTAAAGCCTGACATTTCCCTGTGTGACTAAAGAACCTGGAAAACAAAAGGGGGAGGAGATGGCTCAGGCAGACATGTGCTGTTGATCAAACCACGATGACAAAGCCCTGCTGGAACCCCAGCTGGAACTGTGGTTGTTCCAAGAGTGTCCTAAAATTGCCTTCACCTCTTTTCCACCAGGCAGGAGTAGATTTTTGGCACCAGCTCAGCTGAGATCTCCTGTTGGGATCTTTGGCTTGTCACAGTGACCCCAAGAAAAGTTGGAAAGTCTCTTTTCTCAGCCCGGCACTTGAAGAATGAGTCAGGACTCTTCATTTCTCAGTCTCAGAGTTGTTTATTGTATCTTATGTATAAAAAATTTTTCTCCTGCCCTGCCAAGGTTCATCCAGCAGCACAGTTCCAGGCATTCTGCCTGCCCCCAGGGTGGGGTTATGTCTTTATACTAAAAACTACGTGTACAATGTTTACAATTACTTCCCAATACCTATCACCTATGTTAGACAGTGAGCTTCCACTCTAAACCAATCTGTAAGTGCCACCATCACAGCAGGAGATGGAGGCCAAGAAGAAGAAGGAGAAAGGCTGGACACACCCAGTTCCCTCCATCTTGCCCCCTGAACCCCCATACCAAAAACCCCAAAATCTACTTTTCCACCCCGTGATAACTTCACTATTATTCTGCCTAAACTGTTGTGGCTTGCTGGTCTTCATCCAAGGTTGGTAATTTGCTCCACAGGTCATAATCAAACCCACAGGTGTTCTGGGCTCTGTGCCAGGGTCTCTGAGCCCCCTGGCAGGGGTCTTGGCCGTCCTGGACCGCCAGAGGGATGTGCTGGGTTCCCATAATCTCCAAAATCAAGAAGCTCAGAGGAGCGTGGGTCTGATCCCAGCTCTGCTGCTGACACACGCCTTTGGTACCCATCCTTCCCCTGCTCCTTCTCCCACCTGGCCTTGCTGTGGGCTGGAGTTCTGTGCATTCCCAGCAGGGACACAGCCAGCCCTTCCCTGAGCAGCTCTGCGCCACAGACTGGGAATTGCCCGTCACTCAGCAGGACAGGGAGGGCACCCTGTGCCTGGCAATTCCACCACAGCTGGGACACGCTCCTGGGAGCCCCCTGCCCACTTCAGAGCCTCTCCCCTGCCCCCTTTCTGGAGCAGAAGCAGAACATTTGGAGCCAGTGACTCCTGAACCTCGCACACGCCGGCTCTTCCTCTCCTGACTTGACTTTCCACCACAGGGATCCAGGAGCCAGAGCTGCCACTCACTGCCACTTGTCTCATCTCCAAAGCACGAGGACAATCAGCATAATGACTTGGTTTGCTGTGGAAATCCAATTACTGCGGGAAGCATTTCATTAGGGTGGATTTTCTCTGCAGGGAGCCTGCGAGTTGATCAGGATTGTGAAAAATGTGTATTTTATGATTGGCTTTTCACAAATATTTAAATGAATATTATATGTGTTGTGTTAGAAAGTGATGCTGTATTAATTCTCTTAAGTAGTGTGTTAAATATAGTTTTAGGTTATAACAAAATGTTAAAATGGAAACTATGCTATGTAGGATACTTTTTTTAAAGAAAGGACTGGCAGTGAGACAGCAGCCACAGGACACCTGAATCTTTCAGAGAAAGAGAATTTATTGCTCCATTATCAGGAGAAATGAACTTCTTCCTGCCTGCTCAGGATTGGAGACACCGTCAGGACTCAGAGGAAGAAGCTGACACTGCCCAGACAGAATCCTGTGTTTGAATGGAATTTCTGCATCATGGATGAGGTGTATGAATATGCAACAGGCTGTTGTTTTTAAGGGTTAATCCTCTGCTAACGTGGGGTCTTTTTTGGGCTCGTGCTGCCCAGAAAAGGTACCTGGAGTGTCCATAACTCTTTGTCTCTATTGTCTCATATTGTCCTAAATCCTAATTGTCCAAATTATTATTACTCCAATTGTATTACTATCTTTATAACCATTTTATTACTATTAAACTTGTAAAATTTTAAAAACAAGTGATTGGTGTTTTTCACAGGATCGGGATCAGGATCGGGATTGGGATCGTGGCACCGGGGCCAACACAGGGCACCAGCCCCGTGTGCCTGGCATTGTGAGGGTGACAAGGTGACAAAGCAGGATGTCAGGACCCAGGACATTGCTCTGGCTGCCCTGGGGGACTCCAGCCCCTGGCAGGGGCTCAGAGACCTTGGCACGGAGTCACAGACACCTGGGCCTTTGATTGTAGCCCATGGAAACAATTCCCAACTTTGTGTGAGGAGTTACAAGCCACAAGGGTTTGAGTGGAATGGCAGTGAATTTGCCACAGGGTGAAAAAGTAGAATTTTGGGGATTTAGAATGGGGTTCAAGAGACAAGATGGAGGAATCTGGGTGTGTCCTGTCCTCCTTCTCCTTCTCCTTCTCCTTCTCCTTCTCCTTCTCCTCCTTCTCCTTCTCCTTCTCCTTTCTTCTTCTTCTTGTCCTCCATCTTCTGCTGTGATGTTGACACTTTGGATTGGTTTAGAGTAGAGACAGACTGTCTCACATAGGTGATTGGAACATTATTGTAAATCAAGTACAGGTAGGTTTTAGTATAAAAAGCCAACACCACCCCACAGAACCAAGGGTGGTCACTGTGCCTCAACCCAACCTGCTGGACAGACCTCAGCAGGTCAGAGAAAGCATGGAACAGGTAAGAAAAAAATAAACAACCTTGAAAATCAGAACTGATGAATCTCGACTTCTTCTTCGGTCGCGGGGCTGGGAAAAAAGAGATTTTCTAATGCCTCAAGGGTCATCTCAGCCTCAGAAACTCCTTGGGCATGGGGCTGGGCTCTCAGCTCTGCTGTGACCTGTGCTGTTGCCACAGCCGTGTCCCAGCTGTGTCCTCTCCCCTTCTCATCCTGGAAATCTCCAGCTTTAGTCCATCTAACCCTGAACTCTGGCAGTGGGAAGCCCATTCCCCCTTGTCCTGGCACTCCAGACCCTTGTCCCAAGTCCCTCTCCAGTCCTCCTGGAGTCCATTTAGCCACTGGGCTCTGAGGTTATGGAATCATAGAATCATGGAATGGTTTGGTTTGGAAGGGACCTTAAGGGTAATTTTGCTCCAATCCTCTGCCATTTGCAGGGACACCTTCCCCTATCCCAGGCTGCTCCAAGCCCTGTCTGGTCTGACCTTGGGATGAGGCAGCCACAGCTTCTCTGGACAGCCTGTGCCAGGGCCTGCCCACCCTCACAGGGAAGAATTCCTTCCTAATATCCAACTTAAATCTACCCTTTTCCACCTTAAAACCCTCCCCCTGCCATCTCACTCCTGTTTAAGGCCATGCTGGATGGGGTTTGGAGCAACCTGATCCAGTGGAAGGTGTCCCTGCCCATGCCAGAGGTGGAATGAGATGGTTTTTAAGGCTCCTCCCAACCCAAACCACTCCATGATTTTATGATTCTATAATTCTATTCTGAACGTGGTGAAATCAACACTTTTCAAGTGTTCGGGAGTTACCGATCTGCACGAAATTGCTGCTGCAACCCCACAAACACTGAATAAGAAGATGAATAAGACTTGGGAGTGATTAAACCTGATTTATCTCACTGCAGCCAGCAGCCAGGAGAGGAGGAAGCAGCAGAGGCAGCACGAGCCACGTCTGTGCAGGAGGCGCTGGGTGCCTGGGACTGCTCAGGCACAGAGAGGGAAGGGGAGAGATGGATTTTGCCAAAGAGCAGATTTCAGCTGCATGGCAATGCCAGTTCCTCTCCCTGCCATGCCTGCCCTGTGTTATGTACCCAGAAAATGAGCCCCTTTCTCCTGGGGAGGATTTTATTGCCTGTTTGTTTGCTTGTCTGGAGGTTCAGTTTGATTCCAACAGCACAAGGGGCTGTTCCTGACGTGAGGAAAAGCAGAAATGAATGGAAATGAGAGGCAAGCTGAGTGCTGGGAAAAGCTGCTCCTTTATGGATTCATTCTATCAAAATTCCTCCTGGCTCCAGCTTCTGGTTTAGATGTTTGATAGAAACCCCTGGGTCCCTCTTTTCCTGTGTCTGATGTTTGGGTTTCAGACTCTCTTCCACCATTGCATCTTCTGTTCCTGTGGGGCAGGAGCCCTGTGCTCACCATGCTGGAATATCAGCCCAGCTCTGGGGTCCTCAGCACAGGGGAGACAAGGATCTGTTGGAGTGAGCCCATGGAAATTATTGAGGGCTGGAGCTCCTCTGACAGGCTGGGAGAGCTGGGAATGCTCCCCTGGAGAGGAGAAGGCTCCAGGGAGAGCTCAGAGCCCCTGGCAGGGCCTGAAGGGGCTCCAGGAGAGCTGGAGAGGGACTGGGGACAAGGGATGGAGGGACAGGAGCCAGGGAATGGCTGCCAGTGCCAGAGGGCAGGGATGGGTGGGAGATTGGGAATTGGGAATTCCTGGCTGGGCTGGAATTGCCAGAGCATCTGTGGCTGCCCCTGGATCCCTGGAAGTGCCCAAGGCCAGGCTGGACAGGGCTTGGAGCAGCCTGGGACAGTGGGAGGTGTCCCTTGTCATAGGACAAGGTGACCTTTAAGGTCCCTTCCACCCTAAACCAGTCAATGACTTTATCATTTCACATAACCAGATATTCCCCTGTGCTGTTCCTTTGAATGCCAAACAAACCCCCCAGCACTTTTCAAGCTCTGCAGCAGATTTGGGATTGTCCCCTCCAGGTCAGCAGGGCCAGGCTGGAGCAGGCTCCTGGCAGAGAAGCTTCTCCCCTGAGCCTGGATCCTGGGCTGCTTTCTCAATGACATTTGAAGGCAGAGGCAGGTAGGGATGGTGGGTGAAGGAACATTTTGCATAAACCCACACAGCAGTCACAGCGTGGGCAGCTCGTTCAGGGCTCTTCCCAGCAGGAATGTGGATAAATGTGCCAGAGAGAACCCCCTCTGAGGAACAGGGGACAGAGCTCTTATTACAGAGCCAATGACTCAATCATGCCCTGAAAGCAGATTAAAGCGACTCTGCTTTTGCTGCAAAGGGGTGAATAAAGCCATGTTTTGTTAGTGAAAATAGGTTTCCATTTTGAATTTGCAGAGGAGATGAAGCTCAGGCAGCTGCTCCCTGCAGGTGAAGGGACAGAGTGACACAAACAGCCCTCCTGAGAGGGAGCCAGCACGTCCATCCTTATCACAGCTGCTGCCTTGCAGCTCCCTGGGGCCTGGCACTGCAATGCCCAGGCAGCAAAGGGAATATTAGCTATAAAAATAACAAGGGAGGAGTTTTTAGCAAACCTTACAAGATGTCTGGTGGAACAAGCATGGCAAATGCACACCCACTGTATAAAGGGAAAAATCACGTGGCCAGGAGAAACAAATGTAAATAAGAAAGGCCAGAGTGAGATCTAAATTCTTCCAGTCTCAGGGAGTTTGGATGGCTGTTGGAGTTCTGGATGCTGAGAATTTCAGACTTTCTGTGCTGACAGGAGAACACTGCATTGACCTGAGGCTGTGGAACAAGCTTCCAAAATTAATTAATAGCACTAAGATTACGAGTGTGTAGTTGATTAGAAGTGCGTAATATCACAAGGTAGAAAACTTAAGAGTTTCGAGTTTTAGAATAGAGTAATACATATATAACAAAATAGAAGTTTTAAAGCAGAGGTAGGTTGTTCTTCTTTACCTTTTTCTTCCTTCTTCTTCACCTTTTTCTTCCTTCTTCTTCATAGGTTTGGGTAGTGTTTTGTAATTAGACAGTTTTTTTGGGGTCCTGTCATCCCAATTCCAGCCCAGGAGAGCAAATATCCATCGGCACCAGCCAGAAATGGGGCTACTCACAGAAAGCCTCTCCAGGGAGAAAAGTGGGGGAAATTTTCCATGGAAAATCATGATGTGCTGTTCATCCTCTTGTAAGCCTGACTCAGGGCCCACCAGTGTCAATGAGGAGGTATTTGGCTGGACATGCTGGTTCCTTCTGCAAGAACAGTTTTGTTCTCTTGCTATGCTACCACTGTGCTTCTCTTTTGGCTGGAAAAACCACATGGAGAAATGTTCCCTTGTGCTCAAAGCTGCTGACTTTGGGAGCTCTGTGCGCCTTGCTGGCCTCACCGGGGCTGGGAGTGTCATTCTGTGCCTCCTCAGAAGCCCTGGAGCTGTTTCTGTGCTGCTCTGTTTGACTCTTTGAAGCTGAGCTCTCCATTTGAGTTGTTTAAAGAAAAAAACCCTCGCCAATTTGATTTAAACTCCCTTTTTAAAGGGAGGCAGCAGAGGGCTTTGTGCCAGCAGCCAGCCAGCCTGGCTCTTTCTGAGGGCACAAATGCTTCCAGGGTTTTATTTGTGGCACTGCCTGGCACTGGGGGCTTGGTTCCAGCAGTGAGGACATGGCTAGAAAGAGGCTGGCATCAATTCCCTGACAGAAGTAAATTGAATAGTGTGAAATACAAAGCTGTGTTTTGTGTCAGGTACAAACAGGCAACGTGTGTATTTGTGATGGCAATATGTGTGGAGACCAACAATGGGAGAGCTGTGAATTCTAATAATAACTGAGGACAATAAAGCATGGAAGAAGGCCTTTGAACCCATCTTTTGTTTGCAATTAACCTTGGTTGATTTAGGAGCATTGGAATTGTGTTAAGGATGTTGCTTTTTGCTTGTAGTTAATCCATAAAGAGTTCTGCAATAATAACCTTTTGAAGTATAATTTTAGAATATTCCTTGTATCCTTGAAACTATAGCTTTGGAATATATATAAAGGAAATATGCTTATCTCATGCCTTAATAAAGCAGAGAAAAACAGCTTGAGAAAGGAAGATGAACACCACCTCAAGGATTTATGGTTTTGACCATGGGAAGCTGGACATCACTGTTGTTAGATTTATAGTCCTTGCAATTAAAAAGTGGACACACATCTGGGGAGCTGGACTCCACCAGATGGGATTCGTCTTTCTTCTTTTGGAAACTGGACCATCACCATCTGGGGATGCTCCTTTTGGGATGCATCCTGAGAAAAACTAAATCACAATAGTGTATAGAATTGTGATGTAAAAATTTGGAATAAAAACTGCTGATGAGTAAAAATTGCAATAGAAACTGCTGAGAAAGCTGATGAGTGCCCCTCTAAATACCTGTAACCCTCAACTATGGGTGTGCAGTTGGAGGGAAAACTTCCCCCACTGTACCAGTGCTGCATTGCTCATACTTTACCATATTAATTAATAAATTGATTGCTGCTTGGATATTGGCCTAGTCAAGCTTCTTATTCATAACAATAGGGATGTAAAGAAAAGGAGGAGTGAGGTGATTCCCCATGAAGAGCACTTGGATGCCTGGGGATATGTGGAAAGCCAGCCTATCCCTCTGTCCCCTTGTGACCTCAATACCCAGGAAGATAATCTAATTTAATCTGATCTAATAATCCAACAGAATCTTCCAGAAGGTCATGACCTGCCTCTCGTCAGCATTGGCTGATACAGTGAAGTAAAGGGCCTGCTACAGATTAAGTCATCCAAAGAATTATTTTTGGCTTCAAAAGCAACATCCTTTCCTTCCCAGCTTCCCAGAAAATCCCCTCCAGCCTCAGGGACTGCAGGGAACACACAGATTTGATCTTTACTGCCTCACAAGGTGCCTGGGGGTGAACCACACAGAGCACTGGCCACAATAAACATCTTCTGGTTCTTTTTCCAGCTTCTCAGGCTGCCCAGGCTTCCTTTTCCATGGTGACAGGGAAATGTGAGGTGTGCTGACATCTCCCCCCCCTGCCCTCGTGGATTTCTCAGGATGGAAACTGGACCTGAGTGGAAGTGTGGAATGTTTTTATGGAGTGTGGAGTTAAATAAGGCCTAGGTTTGGTCTTGTCTGAACAAGGCCTGTGCTCGTATGGTCCTAAATCAGCACAAAAATCAGCTCCCCTAAATCAGCTCCCCTGGAGCTCCTAAATCAGCACAAAAACACCTTCCCAGACCTTGCTCCTGCAAAAGTGACATTTTACAAGGAAACTGGTTTAATATCATTTTCCCCTCCATGGCTTTGGCCACCCTGAGGCAGATTCCTGTGCTGGCCTCAGGATGGCCAAAGACATGGAGGGGGAAATGATATTAAAACAGTTTTAATTTTGGTTTTTTGCCACTAAAACACAGCAAAATGGGCTTCAATCAGCACAACCTCTGCCATCTCTCAGCACCAAGAGCAACCTTCAGGCTGGTGCAAAGGGATGGAAAACCAGCAGGTCAGAAGGGATTGACATCTGGACAAGGGAGGATTTGGAGGGCAGGAAGTGGTCATTTTGATCTGGCTCTCCTTGGCCCATGTTCTTTGCTTTGCACTCTCTGGTTCGTTCATATTTTGCAGCAAAATCTGCAGAGGAAATGCCAACACCTCAATTTCTGGCTGCCCAACATTTCATTTCCCACTGCAAGCCTCTGCTTCCAGCCTCTTCTCGTCTCCCTGAGCTGAAATCTTGCCCACTGATGTATTCCAGAACAAATATTCTGGAAGGTTTCAGCCAAAATCAGTTCAGCAGTTGCAGACTGGAGCTGGGGGAAGGAGGAGGTTTGCCTCATGCAATGCTAATTCTCCCCAGGGGTTCTCTGAGGTTGTCTCACTCTTCCTTGATTTTTATTAGGAACTGGAAATTTGGTGGTTTGGCTCCTGCCTTTTCCCAGGTGATGAACTGTGGCTGCAGGTGGGATGGTGGAAAAAGCAGGATTGAGACCCTGTGATCAGAGCAGCAGCTGGAAAATGCAGAAGTTTTGTGCTGAACTCAGCTTTTGCCTCTGGTGGGACACAAATATTGTTTGTGAGGAGCTGAAACAACAAAGTGATGGATCAGCCCCTGGGAAAATGAGTAATTCCAGATCCAGCACAGGGAAGGAGGTCAGCAGCACACAGGGGAGGAGGAGTTTGCTTTTTAAACACATGAATATTGAATTCCCTTGGGAGGGGAATTCCTCCTGTTCACAGAGTCAGGCAGGGGGCTGAAGGAAAATAAGGGCATGCCTTTATTTTTAATAATTACAAAAATAATAATTGTTTTTAAGGTGTGCTGTGAGGGGAGAGCCAGAGGATGGCAGGATGCTGGGAGAGGGCAGGGGGAGAGGAGTCAGGAGATGGGAAAAAGAGGGCAGAGCAAGGGACAGCTCCTGCACTGGGGCAGTTCTCAGCTGCTGCTGCCTAAGGTGCCAAACATGGAATTAGAAGAAAAGAAGATTTGAGGAGTCCAAGGTGTTGGAAAAGAGAGCAGAGGGGTTCCTGCAGGAGAAGCAGTGAGGGCTGCTCAGCTCAGCCACCAGTTCTGGTTACAGTGACAGGATGGGAGCCTTGACACTTCTCCCCACGTTTATATCCCAATCCCAAACCAAATCCCACCTGGATGCCCCCAGAGATGCCCCCAGCCCCAAAACCAAAGCAGAAGGGGAAGCTGAAGCTAACCAGGGATGCAAGGTGGCCTTGCAGGAGAACGAGGGATGAATCCTCAGGGGAGCAGAACCTCTTTGACACAGCCCTTGATACAGAAAAAGAGATAAAATCTACTTTGGAGCAGAGCACAGAAGAGTTAAAGCTAATGAACAAGGCAATATTAATTGTCTGAAACACAATCTGCTTGACTCCTGGTTTACAAAGATCTCTCCCTACTTTGGTTCCCATGGTAACTCCTGTGCAGAACCACACTTTTCCTCATCATCTCTGCAGAGTTTAAAGCAATTTTGCAATCCAATCAAATGGGAAGGAGAGAATTTGTTTGGGCATTGAGGAAACTGCTGCACACGGTAACGGGGAGAGGCCACACTCACAATTACTACCCCAGAGAGACACTTAATTACTGAATAATTAGCAGTTACTGGGGTTTCTTAGCTCAGAGAGGATTGTGAGAATAATTCTGAGGTCTTCCATGTGGTTTTCCAAAGTAGGAAGCAGCAAACTGATTGTGAGAAACTCTCTGCTCCCAAAACCCTGAATCCTTGAACCCATGGGCCCTGTGAGGCTTGGCTGAGGCAGCTCAGGTGCTGTGGAGCAGAAGGAATGGGCCTGTTGGATGGGAATGTGATTGCCAGGGGGGTTTCCAAGCAGGAGGAGGGAATTCTGTTAATCCTTCCCACAGTGGGGAATGTTCACATGCACCAAGCCCAATGTGGCTCCTGAGAAGTCACTGGTACCTCTGGGGGTTTCAGTCCAGGATGAATTATTTCTTGTGAAATCCAGGATTTTTGTGTATGAAAAAAGCATTAATGTATGGATAGAGTTCCTGGAATGAAATCCTGAGGTGCAGAGAAATAATGACGTCTTGACTTTTATTTTTTTTAATGCTAAATATTTTAGCATTAAAATGCTTTTTTTTTTTAATGCTGATGCCCAGAAAACTGCTCTGAGTGAAATTCTAGATGCCAACTTTCCCAAAAGGATGAAGCCAGGAAACAGTTCACTCTAACTGGACAACTCATGAAATTCACAGACATTTGGTATTTTTGTAACCCCAACCTTGCTCAAAATGAGGTGATGTGTTGGTGTGCCCACAAAATCCCCTTCACCTTAGCAAAACCACCCAGAAAAAACCATCCAGGATCAGCTTTGCTTCCTGCAGCACTACAAAATGCAGCTCCAGGCCTGGCTGGGGCGTTTTGGGACAGCCTGGTTTCACCTTGGGCTTTAGGACAATGACTTGGTGTCTCCTGCCTCACATGATGCCACTCAGGAAAGCTCTCTGCATAATCTCCTGGCATTTCAGAGATGCAGGGGCTGTAAATGAGGTCAGGGCTCTGATGCTGTCCCCGATCCAGGGACTGCAGGGCTTGGAACCATCACTTGGCCAAAGCTCTCCTCAAGTGCTCCTTCCAAAGGTCAGCCCCAGGTGGGCGAGTGCTGGGCTCCTGCAGCTCCTTCACCTGGTTCAGTGTTCAGCTCAGCCTCAGGACATGTGAAGGTGCTTAAAAAACAGAGAGGAAGAAAGAAAAAAAAAAGATAAAATAAGGAAAAATAGAACTGCTTCAATTTGTTCTGATTTAAATTATAAATGAATTAACATTCTGCAGAAAAGAAACCCAGTGAGTCAATCTGTGTGCAATTTTTTTAAAGTGGTTTTGAGCACTTAGAGAATGGAGTGAGTTTCTAGGATTTGTTCATCTCTGTGGCTTTAGCTTTGGGGACAACATTGAGGCATTCGAGTGTTTGAGTATTTTTATTTTTATTTTCAGCTCAAAAGAAAGCAAAGCCCAAAGGGAGCTGAGTCCTTCCATTTCCACTCCTACCTGCAGCATCTGAATTTATGAGGCACAGACATCACCAAGAAAAGATGATTTCTTGATGACACAAGCCTCTCTTATTTCATCATCCTTCATCCTGGATCAAAACCCAAGAGCTCTGTGGACAGGAGAAATATCCCAGCATGGTTTGGGTTGGAAACACCTCAAAATCCACCTTGTTCCAACCCCCTGCCCTGGCAGAGACACCTTCCACTAGACCAAGTTAAGGTTTTCACGATTTTCCCTCTGTCAAACAATTATCTGGGCCTGTGCCTCTTCCTGTGCATCACTAGTGCTCACTCTGAATGGAGAATTATTTTCATGAAATTTAAAGACTCTTTGGTGGTGGTACTTTTGTAACCCCAATCTTGATCAATTTGTGATTGTGTGTTGGTGGGAAGGTTTAAACTGACCAGAAAATCCCCTTTACCTTAGGAAAACAACCTAAACAATGAGCTCTTGGATAAAGAAAAAGCCTCGAAAGGTGATGGGGTGTCCCCAGCAGGAAATCCAAGTAATTCCTAACCAAAAAAAGGATTCTCTTCCTTCACTCCTTCCCTTTAGAAGCAGCCTCAACTCTGCCTCTGTGTGGCAGCACTGGAAAAGAACATGAAAAATAATAAAATAATGAAAGATGTGTTTCTTTCTTAAGGTCACTTGGCTATTAACTCTCTTTATCCTGCCATGAACCTTGAAAGATGAGGCAGATAATTCTCCTGTCAGCCTGGCAGGGCTGAGGGGAGCAAGATGCCTCAAAGATAAGGTTAAGGCTTTCTTGTTCTCAAAACGTGACAGAGAATCAAGACAATGTCAATGTCATATTAATAACTGAGATACAAGTAACTCAGAGCAGTCATTACACTTAAAATAACTCCTGGAACCAAGCAGGGGAGGTATGAAGTTGTAATTTTCAGGGTTTTTCAAGCTGTTCCCATAGGGAGCTCATAGTGTGCCTTTGAAGAAATCTTTTTATTCACAGTGGTAAATTTATTTACACATGGTTACACAACAGATTTTAATGCACTTATTCCTCAACATATCTCAAATTATCAGGGTAATCACAGAAGTCACAGAAGTGTCTAGGTTGGAAAAGACCTTCAGGATCATTGAGTCCAGTTGTTACTCAGAGACAGCACTTTGCATTTCACCTGACTGCTGATGCTGAATGGAATATTCATGGATTATCAATAACAAATTTCAAAAATTCAATTATGCCTAAAACAGCAGTCAGCAGAGTGCTGCAAGCAGTGATTTATTCCTGAGTGCTGAATCAATGAATAACAAGTCCTTAATAATGCCTGTTCTCCTACAGACAGGAACGTACACGTTGTACTATAGAAAAGTTGCTCAAATAAGATAAAATAAATAAAAAACCCCCAAATGCTGATTTATTCTTTTTTTTTTTTTCCTGCACCTCTCAATGGCTGCCAAGGCTCTGGACTGTGGGATATGAAATTATGGCAAAGGTGCAGGCAAAGAAATTGTCCAGGCAGGAAAGGGAAGGTGACATTACCACAGGAGCTGGAGAAAAATCTGCGTTAAAGAAAGTATGTGCATATGGAAAAGGAGGTTCCTTCCCTGGAAATGCTTCAGGTGCTGAGGGACAGGAGTGAGCTGATGTGGGATTTGTCTGCTTGTTAACATTGACCTGCTCCCTGATTTCTGCTTGAGAATTAATCACTCAGGTGTGGTCTTTTTGAGGGTCCCCAGGACGAGGGGAGAGATGAGAATTTGACTCCATGTTCTCAGAAGGCAGATATATTATATTATATTATATTATATTATATTATATTATATTATATTATATTATATTATATTATATTATATTATATTATATTATATTATATTATATTATATTATATTATATTATATTATGCTATACTAAACTACACTAAAGAAAGAGAAAGGATACATCAGAAGGCTAAACAAGAATGAATAATAAAAACTTGTGACTCCTCAGAGCCTTGACACAGCTGGCTGTGATTGGCCATTAATTAAAAACAATTCACGTGTTTGGATAAGCAATCTCCAGACCACATTCCAGAGCAGCAAAACACGGAGAAGCTGGGGCTCCTCATCTTCCCAGGAGAAGAAATCCTGGCGAAGGGATTTTTCAGAAAACATCACGGTGACACTCAGGTGCTGTTCCTTTCTGCCATAAGTAAAGATCACAGAATCATGGAATGGTTTGGGTTGGAAGGAGCCTTAAATCCCACCCAGTTCCACCCTGTGCCATGGGCAGGGACAACTTCCACTGTCCCAGGTTACTCAAACCCCAATATCCAGCCTGGCCTTGGACACTTCCAGGGATCCAGGGGCAGCCACAGCTGCTCTGGGCAGCAGCAGAGGGAAGCTGTGGCTGTTCTCTATCCCAGACACACAGGTTGGATGGAGAAGGATTGGGGGTGATGGTTAATGAAAAACTCAACACAAGCCAGCAGTGTGTGCTCCCAGCCCATAAACCAATGGCCCCTAAATTGGGGAATACACTGAGGGGCTGGAGAGTGTGCAGAGAATGGAGCTGGGAAGGGAATGGAGCCCCAGGAGAGGCTGAGGGAGCTGGGCAGGGGCTGCAGAATCCCTGAGGGAGCTGGGCAGGGGCTGCAGAATCCCTGAGGGAGCTGGGCAGGGGCTCAGCCTGGAGCAAAGGAGGCTCAGGGGGCCCTTGTGGCTCTGCACAGCTCCTGCCAGGAGGGCACAGCCGGGGGGAACAGGGACAGGAGCAGAGGGAATGGCCTCAGGCTGGGCCAGGGCAGGGTTTAGGTTGGGTGTGAGGAAGAATTTCCTCACAGGAAGGGTTGTTAAGCATCAGAAGGGGCTGATCAGGGAATGGTGGAGTGCCCATCCCTGGAGGTGCCCAGGGAATTCCTGGAGGTGGCACTCAGTGCTCTGGGCTGGGTGATGCCGTGGGGACCGGGCACAGCTTGGACTCGATGACCTCGGAGATCATTTCCAACGGTAATGTGAAAAACGCCAATCACTTGTTTTTAAAATGTTAAAAGTTTAATAGTAATAAAATGGTTATAAAAATAGCAATAGAATTAGAGTAATAATATTTTGGATTAGGACAATATGAGACAATAGAAACAAAGAGTTACAGACATCCAGGTGCCTTTTCTGGGCAAAATAAGCCTGAAAAAGGCCCCACATTAATAGAGGATTAACCCTTAAAAACAACAGCCTGTTGGCTACTCACACACCTCATCCATGATGCAGAAATTCCATTCCAACACAGGATTCTGTCTGGGCAGTGTCAGCTTCTTCCTCTGAATCCTGATGGTGTCTCCAATCCTGAGCAAGGCAGAAGTTCATTTCTCCTGATAATGGAGCAATAAATTCTCTTTCTCTGAAAGATTCAGGTATCCTGTGGCTGCTATCTGGTGTGAGTACCTCATTCCTTTCTTTAAAAAAATATCCCACATACACAGTTTCTATTTTAACTACAAAAGTTACATTTAAACTACAAAACTACGTTTACAATCCTACTAAAATGTCAATACAGCGCTACCAATCAATATAACACATAGAGTAAATATCTGTGTAGAGCCACATTAATATGCACTTTTCACACTTAATGATTCTGTGATAAGGAGTAATGGGTGCAAACTGAAAGAAGGGATATTTAGGACATATAGAAGAAATCCTTCTGTCACTATAGGACACGAAATAACACGACACACACACATTGCTGTTTTCAAGGCAAAAAAAGAAAGTTTATTTTTTGACTCTAACATTTATAGATTTCTAAAAGTGACAGTGGATTGGAGGGTGAAAGCGCCACCTCTCCAATGACACCAGGCAAACTAACAGTTTATCAAATTTCTCCTTTTCTATAAAAGCACGTAAAACAATAAGTCATTTACAGAATGTGTGTGAGAAAGTTCATTACAAAAATGTAAACATCAGAAGGCTTAGAAAATCTTAAAAAATCAGGGTGACATCCTTCCCTGTGAGGGTGCTGAGGCCCTGGCACAGGTTACCCAACCATCCACGGCTGCCCCATCCCTGGTGTGCCATGGTGTGCCATGGGGTGGGACGAGTCGGGAATTCCATCCCTTCCAATCCTAACCCTTCCAGGATTGCAATCCTTTCCAATGCCAACCATTCCAGGATTGCAATCCTTTCCAATGCCAACCATTCCAGGATTCCAATCCATTCCAATCCCTTCCAATCCCAACCACTCCAGGATTCCAATCCCTTCCAATCCCAACCACTCCAGGATTCCAATCCCTTCTGATTCCAACCATCCTAGGATTCCAATCCATTCCAATCCCTTCCAATCCCAACCACTCCAGGATTCCAATCCCTTCCGATTCCGACCATCCTAGGATTCCATTCCAATCCCGACCATTCCAGGATTGCAATCCTTTCTGATTTCAATCCCTTCCAATCCCAACCGTTCCAGGATTCCAATCCCTTCCAATCCAGGACTGCAATCCCTTCCGACTCCAATCCCTAGCAATCCCGACCATTCCAGGATTGCAATACTTTCCGATTCCAGTCCCCTCCACTCCCAACCATTTCAGAATTGCAATCCCTTCCGATTCCAATCCCTTCTGATTCCAATCCCTCCCAATCCCAACCACTCCAGGATTTCAATCCCGACCATTCCAGGACTGCAATCCCTTCTGATTCCAACCCCTTCCGATCTCCACCACTCCAGGATTCCGATCCCTTCCCAATCCCGACCATTCCAGGATTCCAATCCCAACCATTTCAGGATTGCAATCCCTTCCGATTTCAATCCTGGCCATTTCAGGATTCCAATCCCTCCCATTCCAGGACTCCAGCCCCTCCCGATGCCCCGCTCTCCCGGTTCCCGGCGCCTCCTCCCCGTTGCCCTCAGGACGGGCCCGGCCGTGACGCGCCGGGAAGGCGGAAGGAGGGGGGGCGGCCCAAGATGGCGGCGCCGGGCCGGGCCGGGCCCGCGCTGAGGGCTCCGCTCTGCGCTCTGCTCTGCCTGGCGCTGGCCGCCGCCGCCCGGGGCAGGCCGAGCCCCGTGAAGGTGCTGTCGGACGGGATGTGGCGGGAGCTGCTGCAGGACGAGTGGATGGTGGAGTTGTGAGTGGGGAGCGGCGCGGCGGGGGTGCCGGGGCGGTGTGAGGGCTGTGTGGGTGACCGCGCTGTGCCGCTCCCGCAGCTACGCGCCCTGGTGCCCCGCCTGCGAGAACCTGCAGCCCGAGTGGGAGAAGTTCGCCGAGTGGGGAGAGGACCTGGGGGTCAACGTGGCCAAAGTGGATGTGACCGAGCAGCCGGGTGAGAGGGGCTGGGAAGGGCTCCCGAAGCCCCCCGGGATTTGGGGAGCTGAGGGGTTTGGGGGTGCTCGTCTCCGGTGTGTGCTTGTGGGAGGCAGGCAGAAATAATAGGGGTAATAAAAGTGTTTTACTCATCTCTAGCTGTGTGACTAAACGCCCTGATCTTGCTTAATAGGATCCCAGAATGTTTTGGTTGGGAGGGACCTTGAAGATCATCCCATTCCAACCCCTACCGCACCTTCCACCATCCCAGGGAGCTCCAAGCCCCGTCCAGCCTGGCCTTGGACACTCCCAGGGGTCCAGGGAAAGCTTCTCTGGGCACCCTGGGCCAGGTTCCACACAGGAACGAGACTGTCAGATAGTAGATCAAATAAGTATAATTGAATGAATAGAATAAACAAAATGCATAGACTATAATAGGTAAAAACAATGAGAGGTTTTGTCCAGAGCATGATTTCAAGGAGATTTTTGGCCATACTTTTAAAGTTTCAGCCTTGCCATTCCAGTCCCTCCTTTGGTTGGGAGAAGGGAGCGCAAACAATCTGCTCTGACTGTTCTGAGACTGTCCTGAAACTCTCCTGAAAATCTCCTGGAACTCTCCTGTCCCTGTGGGATTTGTAAGCCTGGCCTTCCCCACGCTGATCTCTTTCTCCAGAGCAGCTTTACTTTTGAAGCTTGCCTCACTTGGGTTATTTTCCTCAGGGTTTCTGGAGGCTGCAGATCCTGTTTGCAAAGGAGAGCCTCTCCCTCTGAAGAGCTGCAGCCAAAAGAGTCCAATGGAGCTGTTATCCCTGGATATCTCATTTTCCCCATGTTACTCTTTGTCCAGGGACCATTTTTTAAGTGTGTGCTGCTTTGACATGCACAAGGTTGTGTTGGATTGCATGGAAATATTGATACCCAGGCCTGCTGTTGTATTTTGGGGTGTTACAGCATTCCTTGCCTCTTTTTTTCCATAAAAATACTCAAAATACTCTTAAAATAACTTTCCTTACAGGGTTAAGTGGACGATTTATCATCACAGCCCTCCCTACCATCTATCAGTAAGTAGAAGGGGTTTTTTGGGGTGAGAGTGGGCATTTTTTTCTTCTTTTTTTTTGGCAAATAAATGAGATTTATTATGCTCTTTAAGAATAGGAGCTGCTTGTCACTGACACATCCACTGTCTCACCCACTGTGACCTTGTGCTGCCAGATGATTTCTTTTCCTTTCCCTTCAGGCCTTATTTATTCTGCCTTTTCATGGGTGTTTCTGTTTTGCAATCCTTTCTCTGTAGGTTGATCTTCAGTGCAGGTGTGTGGCAAGGGCTTTAGGAAGATCATTATCTTTTTTTTCTTTTTTTTTTTGTGGGATCACAGCCTAAAGCTAGCCAAGCTGTTTATGGAGTCAGTGTTCTGGAAATAACTTGGAGTAAGTCCAGGGTTTTGGAAAATGGTTTTTAGAGGCAATATCAGCTAAAAAAAAAAACTAACACTGAGAAAGTGAATGTGTAAAAAATAGACAAGGTGATGGGAGGAGGTTTGTTGGATGGAAACAAATGCTGCACTTGGTGCTTGGATCATATAAATAAAGGATTTGGGTGATGTTGTTGTTATTTTACAGCTGCAAAGATGGAGAGTTCAGGAGGTACCAGGGAGCAAGGAATAAAGCTGCCTTCATTAACTTCATCAGTGATGAGGAGTGGAAATCCATTGAACCAGTGTCCTCCTGGTTTGGTCCTTCCTCTTTCCTGTAAGCTTTGGGTTGGTTTTGTAACAATTTATTATCAAATGTCCTGAGGTGTGTCCTGCTCCCTGTTCCAGCTCTGTGTGGGCAGGAGTTGTGGGAATGTGTGGGTGTCCCAATTCTTCCTCAGCTGTGGCAGGGTTGTCACCATAGCAGGGGTGACCTGAGCATTGTCATCATAGCAGGGGTGACCTGAGCACTGTCACCACAGCAGGGGTGACCTGAGCACTGTCACCACAGCAGGGGTGACCTGAGGGTTGTCACCATAGCAGGGGTGACCTGAGCACTGTCACCACAGCAGGGGTGACCTGAGCATTGTCACCATAGCAGGGATGACCTGAGCACTGTCACCACAGCAGGGGTGACCTGAGCACTGTCACCATAGCAGGGGTGACCTGAGCACTGTCACCACAGCAGGGGTGACCTGAGCATTGTCACCATAGCAGAGGTGACCTGAGCACTGTCACCACAGCAGGGGTGTCCTGAGCACTGTCACCATAGCAGGGGTGACCTGAGCACTGTCACCATAGCAGGGGTGACCTGAGCACTGTCACCACAGCAGGGATGACCTGAGCACTGTCACCACAGCAGGGGTGACCTGAGGGTTGTCACCACAGCAGGGGTGACCTGAGCATTGTCACCATAGCAGGGGTGACCTGAGCACTGTCACCACAGCAGGGGTGACCTGAGCATTGTCACCATAGCAGGGGTGACCTGAGCACTGTCACCACAGCAGGGGTGACCTGAGCACTGTCACCACAGCAGAGGTGACCTGAGCATTGTCACCATAGTAGGGGTGACCTGAGGGTTGTCACCACAGCAGGGGTGACCTGAGCATTGTCACCATAGCAGGGGTGTCCCCAGCAAGGTTTACTTTAAAGCTTGAAGAGGTTTCCTAAACTCTTGTAGGGACCTTGCTGACCCTTGAAGTTTTTTGGTTTCTGATGGTTTTTGCCCTGCTAAATCCTGGGAAATTTCTTTCACTGTCTGGAGGAAATCACAAGGAAATTACAGAGGGATTCTCCATCAGGAACTGACAGGAAAAAGGGGATTGGGTTCAAACTGCCAAGGGAAATTTGGGTTTGATACATGCAAGGAATTCCTGGCTGTGAGGTTCTCTTACAAACTCTTACCCCATGCCAAGGAATGTGTGAAACTGGGTATTAATTCAGCATCAACAAGTTCTCTTATTATTTTCTGTACTCAGACACCAAACTTAAGTGTCTGAGGATCTCTCAGCTCTTATAACCTGATTTTCTTTTAATAGCTTAATTTTTTTTTTGTTTTAATAAAACCTCCTTGTGCTTCTTTCTTAGTATCTCCACTGGAGTTCCAGCTGGCTTCTCACAGAACATTGGTCCAGATAGAACAGAAAAGGGACTTGAAATTCACATGGATTAACTTTAACTTGGATTCAGCAGATCCAAGTTAAAGAAATCTGGGAATTTATAGCTGTGCATGTATGAGCTGAGGTTGTTTCACACAGGTTTGAGGCTGAAATTATGGCAAAGGGACAGGCAATGGAATTATCCAGGCAGGAAAGGGAAGGTGACATCATCACAGGAGCTGGGGGAAAATTTGTGTTTTAAGGTGTTCTCAGTGTTCTCTTTTTAAGATTTTAAAGTGTTCTCAGTGTTCTCTTTTTAAGATTTTAAGGTGTTCTCAGTGCTCTCTTTTTAAGATTTTAAGGTGTTCTCAGTGTTCTCTTTTTAAGATTTTAAAGTGTTCTCAGTGTTCTCTTTTTAAGATTTTAAGGTGTTCTCAGTGCTCTCTTTTTAAGATTTTAAGGTGTTCTCAGTGTTCTCTTTTTAAGATTTTAAGGTGTTCTCAGTTTCTCTTCTGTGCTTTGTTTCAGGATGAGCAGCATGTCAGCATTGTTCAAGTTGTCCATGTGGATCAGGGTATTTGCTTACATCCCCACTTCATTTCCTCCTCAATATGAAATCAGCTCTTTCTGAAATAATTCTCTTTTATTCTAGCATGGCCATGGCTATTTGACAGAAAACCTTGGAATGCCAGTCTGGGGCTCCTATGCAGTTTTTGGATTGGCCACTCTGTTCTTAGGAATGGTTCTGGGACTTGTAAGTGCAGCCCTTGGGGCTGAGGGTGGCTTGGTTACACTTGTGCTGCCTCCACCTCAATTTTGGGGTGGTTTTGGGGTACCCTGAGCTGGAACACAGGGATGGGGACAGGATGGGGTCCCCATAATCCAAGGGGAACCTGGATGGGATCCACCTGAGGGTAAATGCTTAGACTTGATCTGGAAATTTTCCATCCTAAACAATTGCAATAAATGTTTGGGAGTTTCACCCTGGGTTTCTTTGGTTTCAGATGATGGTGTTCCTGGCAGACTGCATCTGTCCCTCCAAAAGGCACAGACCACCACAGCTCCAGCCTCAGCCAAGTAAGCCCACAGCAAACTTCTGATTCAGTGAAGCTGTTTGATAAATCTTATTTGGAGAAAATATTAAAGAAATCCTGGTGTCTGCAGGATGTGACGTGGAGTGGAGAACTTTGCATTTGGGATTGATGCCTCGCCCTTAGGGTTTATAATGGGTTGGGATTTGCTATTTAGTAAAGCTGGGGTATTTTTAAAACTGGTTTTAGGGATAGAAAAAATTTTGAGAGCATTTTCATACCTGAAAGACATGAAATTCCACATGGGCAGGGAGAGGAAATGGAGTGGAGCTCTCAGTGTCACTGTGCTTGCCCGTGATGTTAAAAAAGTGGATTTTACTTTGCTATTTACTTGTGTGTTTTTCCTTTCTCCTCGAGGGAAACAAGGTCCAGAGTCAGCTCATCTGCTGAAGAACAGGTATGAAGAGCAGGAGGGAGATGAGGGAGATATCTCAGATGAGGAAACAGAGGGGAAGGAGGGGAGCAAGAGAGACTCATCCCCGAGCGGTGTCCGGCAGCGCCCCGTGCCCGGTGCTGCTCCTCTGGAGAAATCTTAGCTGCATTTGCACCAGGATTAGTGCTTGAGTCAGCCACTCAAAGGGAGAGCAATGTCACATCCTCCAGCTTGAAGAGAAGAAATGACTCCTGGCTTGGTAATGTTGCTGCATTTCATCAATTCGGAGGAAATAATAACAATAAAATAAAAAAAGCATCAGGTATTCCAAAGGAAAAGTTGCTGTTGCAAATGGCTGGAACTTCTCCTGTCTGTGTGCAGAGAAGTGCCAAGGAATGATTGCTGGGGCTTCTGGGATGATTTGTTCCCTAGGGATTATTAGGAAGAGAATGTAAACCAGAGTCATTCCTGCATTAGAGAGCATTAGCAAGGAAAATGCACTCACCTGGTTGTTGCTTAAACCTCCCAAAAGGGTTCCCTGCTCTTATACTGTTTGTCAGTATAAATTTCTAGCTGTGCCCTGAAGAAATGCTGAGGGAAAAGTTCCTTTAGTTATGGACCTAAAATTCCTTTAGTTTAGGCTTTTTATGAGACAAAAACTGCCTTTTGCTATGACAATGAGTGCTACAAACCCCCCCAACCTCTTTTCTTACAAAGAGCTGATGGAACTTAGCACAAGCACTCCTGCAGTGGGATCCTCTGGCTGTCCAGAACCCTGCTGCTTGCATCCATTTCTTCCAGAAAAAGCTGTAGAAAACTCTCTGAGCTTCTTGGCAAAGTAGTTTTCCTCTAGGAACAAGTGACAAGCAGCACCTTGAAGTCTTGTCTGTCTCTGTGACTCCATAGTTTACACACAGGGTTCTCTGTGCAAATCCTCTCCATTCCTCCTCCTGGATGCCAGCAGGGCTCTGCTTGTTTTTAATCCATCATTTCTTACTCAAATCTTGCTGCAGATCC
This sequence comes from Agelaius phoeniceus, assembly GCF_051311805.1. Taxonomy (NCBI): domain Eukaryota; kingdom Metazoa; phylum Chordata; class Aves; order Passeriformes; family Icteridae; genus Agelaius; species Agelaius phoeniceus. The sequence goes on along the minus strand of NC_135270.1, from coordinate 62,105,913 downwards.
ATGCAGGCTGTACCTGGCCTCAAGTTAAAATAACTCCTTTCTATTTCTTTTTTTTTTCCTCCTGTTTTCACAAAATCATTTTGAAACATTAAACCTGAATTTTTTTCTTGGAAAAAAAAAAGAAAAAAAAATTAGTTTACTCTTGTCTGTATGGTGTTTGTTTTCACTCTGTATAGAAATAAAAAGAATGCACATGCCCTTTGGACCAGTGTTGTAAAGAGTTTTCCATATTCTTTTGATTCAATTCCAAAGTTTTTGCAAGGGAAGGATGAGCCTAATACTGAGCACATTTAGATTTTTTTGCCAAGCTTGTTTCTGATTTTTTTTTTTGTTTGTTTGTTTAGCTTTATGGGTTCTTAGCTTTTATTTGTAGTTATTTAGGTTTTTTAGTGTTTAGTTTTTAGTTGTAGTTATTTAGTGGCTTTTTTTTTAATTGCCCATCTGACTTCTTCCCCTTTTTTTGTTTCTTTTCTCTACATTGGTGCTCTGGAATGACTTGACTTCAGTGCTGTGTGTTAGAAAGATAAACTGGTGTTTGAAAGGGTCTTTTTGGCTAAAATCTGTCCTTTTTTAAAGCTAAAACCTCTCCTGGTGTTGGGATGAAGACCACTGTGTGCCAGAATTGCCCTTAAGGTATTGGTTTTGTGGAATTGCCTTAAATTCTCTAAAAGTTCCCATCTCTGAGCCTTTGTCACTGATAAATAAAGCAATAAATAAAGAAATACTGAGGAGAAGTAGCAGCACTGCCTTGGATCAGTGGTGGTTTTGCAGTTTGGAGAGGGCTTGAGGAGACAGAAGAGCTGTAGCTGGTAGGAAAAAGTGTTGAGTTGATTGAAAAGCTGAACTCTGCTCACTCCACTTGGGATATATTTCAATGTAGCTTTTCTAAGTGCACAGGTTTTTAATTTTTCAGTTACAACCAAACTTGGTGAAATACAGAGAGGACACCCTGCTGACTTGTGGCAAACTTCTCATTTTAAAAGAACACCCAACCTTTCCTTTGTTGTGCTGGACTTGTGGGCTCCTGCTTGAACAAGAACTTCCAGCAGGAATTTACATTTTTTTTTTTTTCTCTGCCTGCTGCTCACTTCTCCCTGCCTTAGGCACAGACCCAAACCCCAAACCTGCCTCGTGGGGGTGACTGTTCCCAGCTGTGCAGCTCCTGCTTGGATTGTCCACAGGCAGCCTCTGCTGATCTCTGCTAATCTCACCCTGCAGATTTTGCAGAATATTATGGTTTTGTCCTGTGAATATTTAAGTTCCTTGATTGATTTTTTTTTTGTTTGTTTGTTTTAAAGATCTCTATTCCAAAGATGTTTACTGAGGCTGAGTGGTGTAACCTGAGTGTAAGAGCCTGTCCTTTGTGTGTTTTGATGTTGCCTGAATATCAATTTTGTAAAAACCACAATGCCCTTTCCATATCACCTGGACCAGGCCTGTTTTCATTCCAGAAAGAATTAATGACAATAATGTAACAACAATTTTGTTTTTCAGAGAGTCTTCAAGTAAAAAATAACCACCAGCTTTGGATTCCTGTGTTTGTGTCTTTTTTTTGTTTTTTTTTTTTAATTGCTCAGGTTCTTGCTGCTTAGTCATGAAACAGCTGCTTCCATGGATAAAAATTATAACCCTGAAGATATAAAAATGTTTTTTTGAAAAGTCAGGTGTGAACAATAATTCAAAGTAAAGCTGTGATTTTTTAGTCAAGACTGGCTTGGGTACCTCACCTTGATAGATGGTTCCAATGGTTTGGGAAGGAGCTTTCACTCATGCCAGGCTTAGCCAGAAATGGTAATAAAATGTGGTTTTCTGTAGCAGAAAATGTAGGCTGGAGTTGACAAATGACGTTTAAAATGAATTTCTTTGGTGGCTGCTTTCCTTTCTGTGGTTGCGTGAAACACTGCCAGGGGTGTGGGAGCTGCAGCTGGGCCCTCCCCCAAGCCCAGCAGCTGAAGGGATCAGCACTCTGGGATTAATCCTGGAGTGGGAAGCTTAATTCCAGCTGCTGGCAGCTCTGAAGTGAAGGAGGCTGCTTGGGGAGGAGACAAATCCAGGCAAGGAATGCTCAGGGTGTTCTGAGTTACAGCCAGTTCCTTCCCTCCATCCCTGCCCTTGGGGGTGTGGAATTTCCTGGAAAAGTGCAATAATGCTCTTAGCTCCACCCTGACAGGGGTAAGGAATTGAGAATTCCACAGGCACTCAGGGGATGCTCATGGGAACCTCACTCCCCTCCTCTTCCTCTCAGTGAGATGCATCCAACAGGGAGTAACAGCAGAAGGAAAAAAACCTAGGGGAAAAAACCAAGGGAAAAGTCAAACTGAAATGTGGGTATTAAAATGCTTGGGAATGGCCTGATAGGAAGGAAATGTCTGGGAATTGCTGGCAGTTGGTGTTTGCCAGATTGCCCAAGGCTGGGTTGGACATCAGTGGTTTCAGTTGTGATAATGCTTGGTGGGGAAGGAGACATTTCAGTGTTTAGCCCTGGTTTAGAAACACCAAATTCAATCTCAATTTTAAGGTTTCTTTGCTTTAAGAAGGGCGAATTGTCTCTCCTGCAGGTGTCTTGTCCTTGGTTTGGCCTGGACAACATCACCTTTGGCCCTTCCCTGAGTTTATTCCATGGCTGATTCCCCACTCTTGGTCCAGCTTTACTTTACCTTCCAAACTCCCTACTTTGATTAATCCAGTGACTTTCCAGAAGAATTTCTGCCTGAACCTCCCCTTTTCCCTCACTTTTCCCTGCTTGAAACGTCCCAGCCACAAATTTCACTTCCCTTCAGCATTGCTTACAGAAATTCCCTTTCACTGCAAGGCAGATCCAAAAGGACAACTTTTAGGTCCTTGGAATTCTGCCTGCCCCAGATGGGTTCCCAAAAACCAGGAGGAATCCAGGAGGGGTTGAGGTGGATGTGGCTGATGTGTGAGGGATGTCCTTGCAGTGAGGGCAGGTTCTGAAATCCTTTGAACATCAGAGGGGGGGAAAGCACCACTGAAATCTGGGTGTCTCTAAAAGGTTTTTTTCTATGTGTATTAAAAGGTTTTTTAGTGTGTATCTAAAAGGTTGTTTTCTAAATTAAATTACAATTTATTTACAAATTTATTACAAATTTATTTACAAATTTATTACAATTTCTACCAAGAAGTTTTAAACTGCAAAGTGAGACAGCATCAATGCAAGGTCACTATTAAAGATAATATTTTTCTCAGCTGTGCTTTTCCTTCCAGAGTCTTTGTTTTGCTGAGCCTGGACCTCAGTGCCCTTTTCCCCTCCATTTGTGTGACTGCTGATTCCTCAGGAAGATTCTCTCTGAATTTTCCTTTCAATTCCTTGGCACATGGATGTATCAAGAATCAAGGGAAAGAGTAAAGACTTCTGGGATAAATTGTTTTCCAAGGATAAGTAGCCATTTCTCCCTCTTCCTCCTTTTCTCACCCATTGTCAAATATTTGGGAAGTGTTTGAAGTGTGGTCTTAGACAGATTCCTTTTTCCTTTCCTGAAATTTCCTTTCCTTTCCTGAAATTTTCTTTCCTGAAATTTCCTGAAATTTCCTTTCCTGAAATTTCCTTTCGTTTCCTGAAATTTCCTGAAATTTTCTTTCCTTTCCTGAAATTTCCTTTCATTTCCTGAAATTTCCTTTCCTGAAATTTCCTTTCCTTTCTTGAAATTTCCTTTCCTTTCTTGAAATTTCTTTTCCTGAAATTCCCTTCCCTTCCCTTCCCTTCCCTTCCCTTCCCTTCCCTTCCCTTCCCTTCCCTTCCCTTCCCTTCCCTTCCCTTCCCTTCCCTTCCCTTCCCTTCCCTTCCCGTGTTCCCAGGAGCAGGAATGTCACCCCATGTGCCCCCTTAGGACAGCACACGTGCCTGTCTCCAGAATCCCCAAGTTTTTGGGATGCTGCAGGATCTGCTGTGAGCAGCACTGCCACAACTCCGGAGCTGATGGATGAAATCCCTGCGTGAGGAGGAATAAAAGCCCAAGAATATTCCTGAGATCCCCATGGTCCAGGGAGGACACTCTGGGTGTAATCCCGGTGGGTTTGGCTCTGTCAGGCTGATGGGTGTGTGACAACTTGCTGAGGGAGCTGCCAGCTTGATGCATCACTTGTCAGGTGATGGACCCTTCCCAGTCCATCTCCTTCCCGATCCATCCCTTTCCTGATCCATCCCCATCCCGATCCATCCCCATCCTGATCCATCCCTATGTTGATCCCTTTCCTGATCCATCTCCTACCTGATCCATCCCTTGCCTGATCCCTTTCCTGATCCATCCCTTCCCCAATCCATCCCTTTCCTGATCCCTTTCCCGATCCCTTTCTGATCCATCCCCTGCCTGATCCATCCCCTTCTCAATCCATCCCTTTCCTGATTCCCTTCCTGATCCATCCCTTCCCCAATCCATCCCCTTTCCCGATCCATCCCCTTCCTGATCCACCCCTTTCCCGATTCATCTCTTTCCTGATCTATCCCCTTCCTGTTCCCTTTCCCGATCCATCCCCTTCCCGATCCTTTTCCCAACCCATCCCTTTCCCGATCCATCCCTTTCCTGTGTGCCGGCAGTTTATATACAGACACAAACGGGACGGGGCCGCTATGACAAGCGTCCCCAACATTTCCCAATCCCCTTCCTGGTCCACCCCTTTCCCAGTCCATCCCTTTCCCAATCGATCCCCTTCCCGATCCACCCCTTTCCCGATCCATCCCTTTCCCGATCCATCCCTTTCCCGATCCATCCCTTTCCCGATCCATCCCCTTTCCCCATCCATCCCCGCGAGCAGCGATGCTGCAGCCAAAGCCCCTCTGCCTGGGATCTGAGCTTTCCCTGGAGTTCTCCTCCTGTTTTCTCGGTCAGGAGAGCCAACACCGAACCCTGGCCCCGGGGGAAGAGTTGTTTTGTTGGGATGCTCCGCTGGAATTCCGCAGCCAGGACTGAAACTCCATCCACCATGGGGTGGTGCAGTGAGACCTCGCAGGGAGGGAGAGGCGGCCAGCGCAACCCCTCGGCACAAACGCGGTGCAGAAACCTTTAAAATCGGGGTTTTTGTAAGATTTCCCGATTGAAATCCCTCCCGTGGCCGCTGAAGATGCCTCATTTGCCTCCTGCACGCCCAGGAAAGGGAGAAGCCGGGTGGAGCCGGGTGAAATTGGGGCTGGATCTGGCTGCAGGGCAGGGTGGGGAATGTGCAGGTGGGGCTCCCTCCTCCTGCCTCGGGAGGAGCTCCGGGACATCACTCTCTGCTTCTGTTTAGGATAATTAGGAGTTTAGGATAATTAGGGCTAATAGTTAATGCTCCTCACGCTAATAATGCTCTAGCCTGGGTGTGCTTAAATAGATTTTTATTTTTAAAAAGTACTTTAAAAAGAGTTTTGGAGCACATTTCCTAAAGAGCTGCTCCAACCTGACCCCAGAGTTGTGGAAGAGGTGAGGCCAGAGGAGGAAGAGAAAGGAACCATCCGACCACGTGGTGGCAACGTGGAGATGCTACAGAAGGATTGCTTGGATTGCTGTGCTTCCCTGAAGGAATTTTCACTTCTTCAGAGACACCTGAAGTTAATTTATGGCTTAAAAGAGGGTGGTAAAAGCAGGAAGGTAAATATCTTCAGCTGTGTCACCTGACCCTGTGGATGCCCACAGTGGGGTGGACCAAACAAATGGAAAAAAGCAGGTTTTTATGGAGAGAGCTTTCTTTTTTATGGAGAGAGAGTTTTGCTGAGACCTTTCTGAATGAAAGGATGTCAGGAAATGAATAATTAAGGCTGAGCCAGAGGAAGTGCAGAGGGAAGGCACCTGGCAGCAGGATGGGGTTTGGCTGAGGTAATGACAGCACAAATCTCCAACTCCTGCTCTGGGCTTCCCACAGATGGATTTGTTTTGTGGAAAGATTGAGACCATCACTTGGATTTCCAGGCCTGGCAGTGAACATTGAGACGCTGGGAAGCTGAGGAGAGATTTTATGGTCTCCACAATGCCCTGACAGGAGGAGGCAGCCAGGTGGGATTCAGGCTCTGCTCCCAGGGACAGGGACAGGGTGAGAGGAAACGGCCTCAGGTCATGGCAGGGGAGGTTCAGGTTGGATATGAGGAAGAATTTCCTCATGGAAAGGATGGTCAAGCATTGGAACTTCCCAGGGAGGTGGTGGAGTCCCAAATCCCTAGAGGGATTTAAAATCCATGTGGATGTGGCACTTGGGGACATGGGACAGTGGTGGCCTTGGCAGTGCTGAGGAAACACTTGGACTTGATGGTCTTAGAGGGCTTTTCCAACCTCAATAATTCCATGATTCCGTGGAAGCTGCCCAGAACATGCTGTCTTCTATGGCAGGTCATCCACAGGTGCATCCTCAAAACCTGGTGGGATTTCCCTTGCCCAGCTCTGTCCTGACTTTCCCCACTGAGTGCTGGACCAGGAGGAGGGAGCCAGCAGAGAAGGGAGCCTGGGAAGGCAGCAGGCTGCTGCTGGCTCTGTGGGGCAGGAGATGGGAGAACTCCAGGGCAGGAGCAGCGTTTTGGCTGCTCCAGGGAGAGCTGGGCCGCTCTGTGTATGCTTCTTGTTGGAATTCTGTGGAATTCTGTGCGGTGCTCGGAGGGCAAGAAAGGCTCTGGAATGGGCAGGTGCTGAGCAGTGCTGCCCTGGGGCTCTGCCTGTGCTGCAGCTGCAGCTCTCTGGATTTTCTGCCCTGGGAATGAACATAACAAACCAGTTTTCTCCTCAGGGCAGCACGTCAGGGATTTTTTCCCCTCTGTTTGCTGCGGCGCCGGGGGCCAAACGCGGCAGTGCCCAGGCCTGGCGTGCGTGTCCCAGCGGGATCCCTGGAGCTGCCAGCAAGGCTGGGCTCTGCCCCTGCATGTCCTGGGGGGCCACAATGACCTGGTGCCACCTGGCCTGTGCCATGTGACAGGTGTGACCCGTGGGGATGTGCCCACCTTGGACCTGGGACTGCTGAAAATGGATGGAATGGGGGAGCACGGGGAACAATCCTGCCCTGGAAGGAGGATAAGGGAAGGCAGCCTTGGTGCTTAAGTTTGGTGTTCAGAAGAGCACCAAGAGAACACCTGGAGAAGGGAAGGATCCAGGGAGACTTTAAAACCTTTCCAGTGCCTAAAGGGGCCCCAAAAGAGCTGGAGAGGGACTTGGGACAAGGCATGGAGGGACAGGACAAGGGAGGATGACTTTAAGCTGGAAAAGGGTAGATGTGGAATATTGGGAAGGAGTTCCTGGCTGTGAGGGTGGGCAGGCCCTGGCACAGGGTGCCCAGAGCAGCTGTGGCTGCCCCTGGATCCCTGGAAGTGCCCAAGCCAGGCTGGATGGGGTTTGGAGCAGCCTGGGACAGTGGAAGGTGTCCCTGCCATGGCAGGGGTGGCACTGGGTGTTCTTTAAGGTCCCTTCCAATCCCAAAAGTTCTATGACTCTGTGAAATCCCTCATTGCTGAGTTTTGAGGTAAGACTTTCTCCATAGTGTCTTTGCCATATATTACCTGTATTGATTGTCTGCTGGCTCCAGTAACTGGGAATGGGCAGAACAAAGCCACAAACCAGTTCAGTGCTGCTTCCCACCACACAGGAGCGCATGGAGCTGGACTTGGTGACCCCTGTGTGTTCCTTCCAACTCAGGACACTCTGTGCTCCTCTTCTGTGATTCTGTGACATTTTTAGGAGATCTTTCCAGACCCCCATGAGCTGCAGGAGGAGCTTGGTGATCCCTGCATGCAGAGCAGCTCCAGCATGGAGCTGTTTCCAGGTCCTGCTTCATCCAGGATCAGCAACAGCAGCTGAGGCAGAGATGCAGGATCCTATTTTGGAGATTTCCCATTTCTGGTATCATTAACCCTCCAATGGCCTCTGGGTTATTTTCCCAGCTGGGCTGATTCATCATTCCCTGTCCCTTTAGTTTCTTGGCCATCTCCTCAATCCCTTCAATCCCAACATGTATTTCTGTTTATCAGGCCTTTCCACTGGATGTTTTTTTTTTGCCTGGCTGGCTTTGCAGAAGTGGTTTATTTACAAATCTGCCCAGAATTGGCTCCAAGTGACGCGGGTGTTGGTTGAAGGAAAGCTGATTTTTGACAAAGTCAGCACGAGAACGGGAACAGATGGGGACGTTGATGAATTTGATTTTGCTAAATGTTGTCCTCCTGCAAATCAGCTTGCTTTTCCCTATTAGCATAAGAAGCAGCAAAAAAGGATTTAATTTCTCTAAACATTTCCCCTTAATGATCTACCTCTCCAGCTCAGAGATGTATGTGGCTGCTTATCAGCAGAGCAGCTGAATTCCTTCCACTGAGGATCGACTGCAATTTTGAGGTGATTTCTGGCACTTTTCCTTCCCTGGGGTGAGAGCTGTGCTTAGGAGAGGTGGTTGCTGTTTTGAAGTGGTATCAACTCAGGGGTTTATATGTGTTTAGTTGATTGAACTGAGTGATTTTAATTTTGTTTTTTTTTAATTTCATTTTGATTTTGGAAGGCACATTTTGGAGGTGCTGCCATCCATCCAAATGTCACTGGTGAACTCTGTACCTGTGCCCAGCATCCACAGAGCTGCATCCCTGTGGCCCTTGCATGCAGGAGGAGGTGGGAGAGGCCCAGAGGCAAAGAATTCCCAAAGCTTTGGGCTGGAATCAGCCCCCAGCAGCGCTGGGCATGGAGTGCTGCAGCACTCACAGCGTGCAGGCTCCATGCCCTGCCAAGAGCCCTCAGGAAAACCTGGCACAATTCCACGCAGGGAGCAGCCCTGGCACAGCCCCAGGGGCTGCCCCTGCTCTGTGCTGCCCTCACACACTGCTTCCCAGAGCAGAGAAACCCCAGAGAATCTTCCTGAGCCTTCCTCCAGCCTGGAGAGGGGCAGGGCTGCTGTCCCCCCTCACAGCCCCCAGGAAAGCTCAGCTGTCCCAAAATGCTGAAAGCACCATGAGCTTGGTGCCCTCACCACCCTCCCAGGCAGGAATTCCCAATTCCCAATGTCCCATCTAATCCAGATGAAGCCATTCCCTGGCTCCTGTCCCTCCAGCCCTTGTCCCCAGTCCCTCTCCAGCTCTCCTGGAGCCCCTTCAGGCCCTGCCAGGGGCTCTGAGCTCTCCCTGGAGCCTTCTCCTCTCCAGGGGAGCATTCCCAGCTCTCCCAGGCTGGCTCCAGCCCTTGGAGCAGCTCCATGGCCCTTCCTGGACTCATTTTTAAATTGGGACACCCAGATCTGTCTTTCCTCTCAGCCTAGGAGCTAAAAGCTCTAAGCCTTGATTTTTATTTTCCTTTTTTCTCTTCTCCTGAAGCTGCACAGCTCTGATTGATTCATCCCATTGGTCACACTGTCTTTAGCCCTGTCCATGAGCTTGGAGCCACTGTCATCTCCTGCAGTGCACTGGCTACTGCAGCATCTCCTGCTGGATTTGCCTGTCCCACCCTTTCCGAGCCCAGCCATGAACAGAGGCTCAAGATAAGCTGCTGGAGCCAACTCCCTGCTGGGCACTTTGATTTCTTATTAATTTCTTCCCATCATCCAGTTAAATCCATCTTCCTTTGGTTTAAGGACATTCCCCCTTGTCCTGTCACTCCAAAGTCCCTCTCCAGGTCTCTTGTAGCCCCCTCTAGGAGAGATGAAATCCAAATTTCTGGGCTTTGTTTCTTCAGCTTTACCCACGTGTGCTTCTCCAAACTTCTGAATTCCTACCACTTGTCCTCTGCCTTGCTCAAAGCATCCTGCTGTCCCACAGAGTCATGGGACACAGGGAATGACTTCCCACTGCCAGAGGGCAGGGGTGGATGGGATATTGGGAATTGGGAATTCCTGGCTGGGAGGGTGGGCAGGCCCTGGCACAGGGTGCCCAGAGCAGCTGTGGCTGCCCCTGGATCCCTGGAAGTGTCCAAGGCCAGGTTGGATGGGATTGAAGCACCCTGGGATGGTGGGAGATGTTCCTGCCCATGGAATGGGGTGGGATTTAAGGTCCCTCCCAACTCAAGCCCCCCTGGAATCCTACGATTTGCAATGCAATCCATTGAAACAGGCAGGTAAAGAGAGCAATGGGAGGCATTTCCTCCATGTGCCAATAAATCCCTGGGAGAAAGATCCACCTGGCTGGATCAAAGAGCACTCAAGTGCTGCTTGGCTTGGCTCCCTGACAGGATGCTCCAGAGCAGAGGCAGCCTGGAAGATGAAAGGTTCATTAATGACTGCACAGATGTCTCGGACATCCGAGCTGTGGAACTTCCCAGTGCCAACTGCAAACGGGGAGATCAGCTTTCCTCTCCCAGCCCGGGCCTGATTTAGTCACAGATGACACTTGTGCATCCTCAGGGCTGTAAATCTCCCTGATGGTGCAGTTTGAGCAGCCATGGGAGGGTGGTGGTGCTGAGGTTGTATCCTGACGATCCCCGTGCTCGTCTCTCCAGTGGGAAATGAGGCATTTGTGCCGTGCGTGGTGTGGGAGAGAGGAATCCAATGAAATGGTGCTGCTCTAACCCTGAGCTCTGTGCAGCACTGCTGTTATCCTGTGGGAGATAAATGGGAATGGCAACCAGCTTGTCCTTCTAACAGGGGAGTCCTGATCGAGGCTTCAGCGTGTGCTCTGTATTCACAGACAGTTCCTTGTCTACTTTTCTCCTTTAATCACCTCATTGTATTGGATTTGCCAGATGAAGAGTCCCTTTTTATGAGCTCCTCCTCTAAGACTGAAATATAGAGTTTAATTTTCTCCCCTTTATTTATTTATTTCAAATCCATGGGCTTGCAGCCCTTCCGTGGAGCTGCTCTGTCACAGCCCCATTTTCTGGAAAAATCCCCTTGCCCAGGATTTTTCTCCTGGGAAGCTGAGAAGCCTCAGAGAAGAAGGAAAACAAATTCTTATCTCATTTGCTTCTCCTGTGTTTTGCTCATGTGCACTGTGTTTGGAGATTGTTTACCCACAGGTGATTGTTCCATTGGTTTTCTGTGAATTGTTTTGACTTATTGGCCAATCAGTGCCAAGCTGTGTCAGACCCTGGAAAGAGTCATGAGTTTTCATTATTATCTTTTTAGCATTTAGTAAGTGTCCTTTCTGTATTCTTTAGTATAGTATAGTTTAGTATTCTTTAACATAATATAATAAAATAGTAAATTAGGCTTCTGAGAACATGGAGTCAGATTCATCATTAATTCCTGCAAACACAACACTGCTCCCCTCCACGGGAGGCTGCAAGGAGAAGATTCCAGAGGATGTGACTCATTTGTGGTGTTGTGCTTTGCTGAGAGCATCAGCAATATCCGAGGAGCTGGGATCGCTCCTGGCTGCTCGTGCAGTCAGGAATGAGCCGGAGTGTGGCTGCACGGTGAATTATTGATAAGGGAATAACAGCAGCTGGAGATAATCTCTCCCACGGAATATAGGGAATAAATCTTCTCTGCCGTACAGGGAGTTAAGTCTTTCAGTGAGGAGAATGGGAATAATGGTGGCAGGAGGTTTTCCCTGAGTGAAGAGCGTGGAAGGAGCCCCTGGGATTGGTGTGCAGCACTGCAGGGAAAGGGATTTGGCTCTGAGAGGGGAGGGTTCCACTCACAGACCTCACCCTTCATTTGGGAACTGCTACTTAGCTGAGAGCTGTGGGTCTTCCAGGAGAAACAGGTCAGGGAAACTGGGAATCAAACAGGCATCCCAGTACCTGCCAGGGCAGGGGGAGAGGAGTGCATCACATCATCTGCAGAGGATCATTTTTGATGTGTCTTGGTTTGAAAAGCCAGGTGTCTGCTAAGGAAGGCAGGAGCCTCCCCTGAAATGGAAAATGCAAACCCCCTCCCTCTGAATTATTATAATTTTGAAATTAAGGGGCTCTCAGGCAAAGATATGGGAGTAGGAATAACAGTTCTTTACTAGGGAAGAAAATGAAAAAAAAAAATGCAATAATACAAAACAACAGTGCCAGGGTCAGAGCATGCCCTGCCCCCTGTGTGTCAGGGGGTGGCACAGCCCCATCCCATGGGGGCTCAGCCCTCCTGCAGTGCCAGCTGTGGCTCTGCTGGAGCAGGGATCCTGCACAAGGGGGGAGTTTTCCTCTGCAGCTCCAGGGCTGCTGCAGATGGGCCTGGGCTCCCTCTGGACATGCAGGGCAGCAGAAGCTGCTCCTCTGGCAATGCACTGGGCAAAGGCTGCTGGGCTGTCCCAAAGCTCAGATTGGATCCAGGTAGGAATGCTTGGCTCCTCCCCTGGGCAGTGCAGCATCTCCCCATGGGATGCTGGGATTGGATCAGCCCTGCAGGGACACTCAGTGGCCATGGACAGCAGAGATCTCCTGCAGGGAGGATTGGCTGTGGGAGAGAGAAAGAAAAAACTGCCCCAATGAACAGAGGATAATTGCCTGTTGCCTTGTTCTTCTAAGTTTTTCTAAGCCTTCTGATGTTTACATTTTTGTAATGGAGTTTCTCACACACTTTTATGTAAATAACAAATAATAAAAAATAATTTACATTCTTTTCTGGAGGAGGAGAAATTTGATGGACTGTTGGTTTGACCAGTGTCATTGGAGAAGTGGCAATATCATCCTCCAATCCAGGGTCACTTTTGGAATTCTATATGTATTGAGGTCAGGAAATAAACTTCCCTTCTGTTTTACCCTGGAGGTTTCAGAGTGTGTGTCGTTCATCTCGTGTCCTATTGCCCACCTCTAACAGATGGGAAATGGAATACACACCCCCATTTCTAACCTAAGACATGACGTTGCCTCTCCATGGTAGGGGCAGCTCCTGGGACTGTCCCTCCCCCAGGACACAGCTGGGGAAGGGAGGGGACAGCTCCAGCCTGGGGTGGGAGCAGGCGCCAAGCACAGCCATGAGGGAGTGTTGCCACATTTCTCTTCACAGAGGAAAGCAAGGCACAATTCTTCCTGAGGATTTCTGAGATTCACTTTCTCTGAACCTCAGAGAAAGGGAGAACACCGTTCTTATCTCTTGCTGTGCCTGTGTTGTGCCAAAGTAGAATGCAATATGGAGATTGTTTATCCAAAGTGAGGATGCTTTCTTTCCTAGGCCTATCAGGGCCAGGTGTGTGTGTGTCAGGACTGAGAGTGACACTCACGAGATTCTGGGCAGCGTGTGCAGAGTTTAGTGCTTGGCAGATTCAGTTTAGATGAATATACATAGTATAGTATAATAAAGTAATTAATTAGCCTTCTGATACCCATGGAGTCCTCCTCATCATTCTCTCCCCTTCGTCGGAGTTGCCTTTGATTTACAATTAGGGAGGATGGGTGCACTGGGGTGTGGATGGGGAAGGGACACAGCAGGGTCAATACCTGCTCCAGTGAGGCTGTTTCCAGCTTTTCCATGCCAGAAAGTTTTATCCTGACAGCAGCTCTTGGTTAGGAGTGTTGGGGAAGATGAAACAGGAAAGCTTTATAAATATGATTGCTTGGCAAAAGATTTTGAGAATATGGAAACTATAAGTGAGATTGAAATGAAAGCAAGCTTTGAGGTATTTTAGTTACTGAACGACTGGAAAACAACGGTGTGGCTGGCTGAAGGTAATTTCTTTTTGATGAAACAATACTTTTTGCTTGCAGACAGTTTTAAGGGTCAGAGCAGACTTTACTAGCTTAGCAGAAGGGGTCTAAAGAGGAGTTTTTAGGGTTTAAAATGTAACACAGTGAGGTAATGTAGTGATTTTTATAGGCTGTATGTAAATGCTATAGGATTTGTATATTGTACTAGGTTGGTTAGTGAGAATTAGAATATTCAGCACAGAAGAAGATTTATTGTATTGTAATGGGAACTTTGCTCTCTTACCTTCTTACCCTCTTATCTTCTTACTCTCTTATCCTCTCATCCTCTCTCTCTCATCTTCTTTACCCCTCTCTTCCCTCAGGCCTGCTCTGGGCTGTGGCTGGCAGCTCCAAGCAGGGCCTTTGCACTCACACTTTTTGCAATAACTGCAAGTTCTATGACTTAGCTTCAGAGATCTCTTGTCTCCATCCATCCTGACCATCCTACCCCCTGATGCTCCTGCAAGGAGCTCCTGTGCAAGGTTCTCCTTTCCCACCAGGCCGAGCTCTCCATCCATCGCCCGTGCCGAGGGTGGCACAGGCCACAGCTGGGACACTGGGACCATGTTGGGTTATTTACAGTCAAATACCCCAAATTAAAGTTTTCAGTGGCACCCAGAGGCCCACCCAGAGTGTCTGACCCCCTTCAGGAGGGTGGCAGTGGCATGGAGGGGCTGCAGTGACCCCTCAGGGCCTGCAGCCCCAGCAGCCAGGCCGTGCTCTGCCCTGGGCTCTGTGTGGAGCTGGGGACGTGGGTTCAGCCTCCTCAAATCACAGCCTTTGTTTTCCTCTCTGATGTTGAACACAGAGAACATAACCCTGAGGTTAAGGGGGATAAATTATCTCTGTTCCCTCTGCTGCAGAGCAGATGGCCCAGCAGTGCAGCTGGGCTGGCTCTGCCAACACCATCAGGTTGGTACAAATCCCAGTTTGGGGACAGATGGTCCTTTCACCAACTATTGTATTTGCAGGGAAGTGCCTTGACAAACGCAGGAATGATGAATCTGACCCCATGTTCTTAGAAGGCTAATTTACTACTTTATAATACTATATTATATTAAAGAATACTATATTAAAGAATACAGAAAAGACACTTACTCAATGCTAAAAAGATAATAAAAAAAGATAATAATGAAAAAGATAAAAGATAAAAGATAATAATGAAAACTCATGACTACTACTACTAATAAAAAGATAAAAAATAATAATGAAAACTCCTGACTCTTTCCAGAGCCTCGACACAACTTGGCACTGCTTGGCCAATGAGTCAAAACAACTCATAGAAGAATCCAATGAAACAATCACCTGTGAGTAAACAATCTCCAAACAGATTTCATATGTGAGCACAACACAGGAGAAGCAAATCAGATAAGAATTGTTTTCCTTTTCCCTGAGGCTTCTCAGCTTCCCAGGAGAAAAATCTTGGGTGAAGGGATTTTTCCAGAGAGTGTGAATGCCACAACCAACAGGGTCTGCCCAGCCTTGCCAGACCTGTGTGTTTTCTGCAAACATTCCTCTGCACATCCCTGATCCCTATGGTGGATCTGGAGTGGCTCTGGTGATGGAGAGGCTCAAGGCATTTCTCTCATCCTTTATGGGGTGTAGTGGGATTTTCCCTTCTCCTTGCCATGCTCAGTGAACCACTTTGGGAGAAAAATTTCTTAAAACCAGTGGATGCTTTTCCATTATTTAATTTGGGAGCAAACCCCATCACCCTGCATGGAGGGATGTCCCCAGCAGCACAGCTCTGCTCTGGCTGCCCTGACACCACACTCCTGGGTTTCTAACAGCTAAAAAAGCCACTTAAATGGGTCAGTGCACACCTCTCCCATCCTTCTGGGAAGAGCAGAGTTCACATTTCAGGTAAATCCTGCTGAGATGAGCCCCAGTAGCAGCACATGGGAAAGTACAGAGGGCAGGGGACAATGTCCCTCTCCCCATTTTTTGTGGGGCTGGGAGCCAAAGCACCAGTGCTGGGCCACCAAACATATCCCTCTGCCATGAATTCTGCAAGGAATTCTGCCCTGGGAGGGTGGGGAGGCCATGGCACAGGTGCCCAGAGGAGCTGTGGCTGCCCTTGGATCCCTGGAAGAGTCCAAGGCCAGGCTGGACAGGGCTTGGAGCACCCTGGGATGGTGGGAGGTGTCCCTGCCATGGCAGGGGTGGAATGAGGGGATTTTTAAGATCCCTTCCAACCCAAACCATTCCATGATTCCTGCTGCAGACCCTCAGCACTGAGGACTGCCAGGGCCCCTCCAGGCTCAGCTGCCAGCTCTGTGTTTCCCCAAATCTCTGTCTGGGTGTGTTTTGGGCACAGTGGAAGGGGCACTGAGGAAGTTTCCCAGTCCCAGGGATGTCATTTCAGGGGTTGTGGTTTGGCCGAGCCACCGTGGAGAGCCACATCTGGACTGTATTTCTGGGAATCTGTAGAGCTGAGCTCTGTGTTCTCACTCAATTACAGTGGGACACTTGTCAGCAATTTCTTGTTTTTATTTCCTGTGACTTTCCAAACTTGGTTGTTTAAAAAAAAAAAAAAAAGGCAGGAGGAAAAAAACCCAAAAAACCAACAAAAACCCCAAAGCACATGACACGAGTTGGAAGTGCACCAGGAATGGATTTTTTCTGGGTAGGAATGACTCCACTTCTGCTGGAGCTGTGTGTGCAGGGAGAAGGAGCTGCCCAGAGAGCTCCTTAATGAGCCTGTCAGTGTTCCATGGAAGCACAGAGTGGTTTGGACCTTAAAAACCATCCCATTCCACCTTCCACTGCACCAGGTGTCTCCAAGCCCCATCCAGTGTGGCCTGGAACATTTCCAGGGATGTTTAAGAGGCACAAATTCCTTCATTAATTAACTTTTGGTCAGCCCTGAGGTGATCAAGCTGTTGGATTTGATAATTGTGACAGGCCCCTTCCAACTGAAATATTCCAGTCTGTTCCTGCTGTGGATGAGAGAAGCTCAGATCCCTGTTCTGGGCAGAGTCCAGGAGCACCTTCAGACTCTCCAAAGCAAAAATAACCCCAGAGTGATGCAAAATCCACCCCCCAATACCCTGATCCCTGCATCCCCCTCCTGCTCTGGGCCCTGGAGATGGAACAATCCCAAAATGAAGGACTTCTTCCAGTAATTGCTGCCTGAAAACACATAATTAATTCTGATAGATTGAGATGGGAGCTTTAAATTGATTTAATGGCAGGTGGAAAAGAAGAATGCCCAAGGGTTGCCAATTTCTGCAGTTTCACTTCCCTGATATATGTAGGAGCTTTGGAATAATCACATTTGTCATTAGCACTGTCAGTGCTAATATATTAAACCAGACTAGTGCTGAATTGCTTTATTTTAAAATTTATTCATTTAATTCATTGGACCAAAGCGATCACACTTGGAAATTTCCTTATTTTGGAAAGAACATGGAGAATCATGGAATCATTAAGGCTGGAAAAGACCTTTAAGACCATTGAGTCCATGATGAACCAGCAGATTTTGTCAAATTCTATCTCTTATCTCATCAGGACCTTTTCCCACAGGGGTCCTGCCTGTAGGTGTGGCATTAAGAGACCTTGTGGATGTCAGAGCAGGGATTTTCCCAGCTGGGCCTTGATCCCCCCCCAAATTCCACACCTGCCATTGCATTCCCATTGGAAAGGGGCTTGTTCTGTTGGAACAAGCCCTGTGGAGCCCCAGAGCCTGGCTGCTGACAGCTCATTCCCTTTGTCTCTTGGCTGCAGCCCCGTTTGTCAATGGGAGATCAGGATCACTTGGCTCCAGCAGGGAGGAAATCCCTCCTGGCCCGGAATGCTTGGCAGCAGCTTGGCACAGTGGGCAGCTCCAGCCTCCCTCCATGGCTTGGCTTCCCTGCACTCCCTCCTGCACTGGGGAGCTCTTGTCCAGATGGTGCTGGAACCCAAACATCCGTGTTCCCTGATTTCCAGGGCTTTTCCCAGGCTTTGGCACAAATGTGCCTCTTGCTGAAACCTCTTGGGCGCCTCTTCTGTGTTTGTTCAGGATGAGCATCCCCAGTGCAGACCTGGATCTGTGATCCTGCTCCTCAGGAAACCCCTCAGGAGAACCCAAAATGTTTCCCAGCCCCTCAGAGCAGGTGCTGGGAGCATTTGGGAAGGAGATGAGAGCAGAGCTTGCTGCTGGAACAACATCCATGAATTCTCCTCCAGGGGATGCTGCTCAAGGTCCCCTTGGGCTGCTCAAAGCCCTTGGGGTTGTTTAGTCTGGAGAAAAGGAGGTTCAGGGGGGACCCTTTCACTCTCCACAGCTCCTTGACAGGAGGCAGGAGCAAGGTCAGGCTCTGCTCCCAGGGATCAGGGACAGGACAAGAGGAAAACCTCTTAAGCTGCACCAGGGAAGGCTGAGATTGTGTCTTGGTTTGGAAAGCCAGGTGCCTGCTAAGGAAGGCAGGAGCCTCCCCTGAAATGGAAAATGTAAATTTTCTCCACCCCTCCAAATTGCTGTAAATTTTAAATTAAGGGGCTCTCAGGCAAAAATATGGGAGCAGGAAATAACAGTTCTTTAATAGGGAAAGAAAAAAAAATAAAAGGATAAAATAAACAATGCAGTGAACCAAACCAACAGTGCCAGAGTCAGAACCCAGCCTGACACCCTGTGGGTCAGGGTGCTGGCAGCAGCCCCATTGGAATTGTGGCTCAGCCCTCCTGCAGTGCCAGGGGTGGCTCTGCTGGAGCAGGGATCCTGGAGAAGGGTGGAGGCTTCCTCTGCAGATCCAGGGGAAGGAGAGGCAGCTGCTGCTCCTCTGGGCAATCCAGTGGAGAAAGCTGGGCTGGTGTTCCAGAATCTCCAGATTATATCCAGGCAGGAATGCTTGGCTCCTCCCTCTGGGCTCACATCTCCCAATGGGATGCTGTAGTTCTTATCAGCCATGCAGGGACATTCCATGGCTGTTATCAGCAGATGTGTCCCCGAGGGAGGAGTGAATGTGGTCACTCAATGTGAGAGATAAGGCAAACTGCCCACTTGACAAAGGTAATCTGCCCTACAGATGGTAATGGAAAACATCTTGCATTGCAATCTGGATATTGGATAACAGATTGGATATTGGGAACAATTTCTTCATGGAAAAGGTTTGTCCAGCCCTGGCACAGCTGCCCAGGGCAGGGGTGGAGTTCCCATCCCTGGAGGGATTTAAAAGCCATGTGGATGTGGCACTTGGGGACAGGGGGCAGGGGTGGCCTTGGCACTGCTGGGGGATGGTTGGACTGAACCATCTCCAAATTCTTTCCCAACCTCAAGAATTCCATGATTCCATAAGAGTCTGTGTCCTGCCAGCTGCTGGGAACCAGTGGCTGCTGCTCTCCCTTTTCTCTTGGGACAGCCACAGACCGGCACATCCCAACCTCATTCCCAAATTTTTTGTGTTTCTTGGAGCCCCATCGCCAACAGAAGCAGCTGTCCCAGGCTGGGCTCTGCCAGGAGCTCATCCTGGTGTCCCAGCATCTCCATTTCTGTGCCATGGCCATGGTGGTGGCCACTGCCCCCCTCATCCCTGCTCCCAGCCTGTGGGGAGACGTCTGCACAGGCAGGCCCGGGCTCTCCTGCAATATTTATCACACCCCAAGGTTCACCATCTGTTGCCTCCTCTGGGTGCTCCCCAGGACCAGCTCTCCGCTGCTTTTCCAGGTTTTCCTGTGGAACTGCAGGCCTGGGGCTGTGCAGAGCCTTGTGCTGCCCACCCAGAGGGTGACACCAGCACCTCCCAGAGCTGCTCTGCACCCCAGGGCTCTCCCTTGGCACCTGTGATGCTGTAGCAGTGCAAAAAAAATGTTGATAGGGGTAGATTTTTCTCCTGTGATTTGTTCTTTTTTCCTTCATCTGCCTTACAAACATCCCCACTCAAACTCATGAGAAATTCTGGGTTTTGGAGTCTCCCATTTTGTTTCTCCTTTCCTCCTCATGACCAGCTTCTCACTGCTCCTTTCTGGATGAAACCCCACCTCAGCTCCCTCAATTTGTCACATCCCTCACCCTTGGGGTAGTTGACACTTTCACCCTCCTCCTCCCCTCATTAGAGCTCACCCCTTGTACTTTATCTCCCAAATTAATTTGTTCTGTGTCAGCTGCTCGCTCGTTCTTGCAATTATTTTCTTCAAGGCTGAGGAAGCAACACCTGATGGGGATCTTTTCCCACTGGATGCCTGCAGACCTTCAGCAGTAAATCCAAAAAGTGCTGCCAGGTGGAGCTGCTGGAGCTTGGCTTTATCCAGAAGGATTTCCTGCAATTCCTGCTGACTCTGACCCCCCACCCAAATGCTCCAGCATCCCATGGGGTTCTCAGTGGGATTGGAGGTTGGTCTCAGAAAAGGCTTCCCACCCTTGCACATCCTCTCCAGCTCTGCAGCATCCCATGGGGCACCTGGATCCCCCATAGAGGTGAATTCCAGGTGGGAAGGGTGGGGGCTGAAGCTCTGAAGGTGTCACTGCTTTGAATCCAGCTGGCTGAACACTCAAAGTTGTGTCTGTCCCTGTCACTGATGCCATGTCTCACATTTTGCTCTCTCCCACTTGCCCAATTGAGACTCTCAGAGTCTTGGGGCTGCTCTGAATTGCAAATTTCCCTCTGAGTCCTGATCCTGGGATCTGAGTCACTGCATAATCCATGGCCCCAGGGCTGAGGGGTTCAAATGCAGCCCAGGAGGAGAGTCAGGGAGTCATGGAATGGGGAGAGGAAACCACGTCTGGGAATGTAACATCCTGCTTGGAGCTGGCCATGAGCTGTGGGTGATGCATCACAGGCTCCCTACAGAGGGCAGGGGATTGTTGGGATGAGTCCAGGAAGGGCCATGGAGCTGCTCCAAGGGCTCTGGAGCCAGGCTGGGAGAGCTGGGAGTGCTCACCTGGAGAGGAGAAGGCTCCAGGCAGAGCTCAGAGCCCCTGGCAGGGCCTGAAGGGGCTCCAGGAGAGCTGGAGAGGGACTGGGGACAAGGCATGGAGGGACAGGAGCCAGGGAATGGCTCCCAGTGCCAGAGGGCAGGGATGGATGGGACATTGGGAACTGGGAATTCCTGGCTGGGAGGGTGGTGAGGGCACCAAGCTCATGGTGCTTTCAGCATTTTGGGACAGCTGAGCTTTCCTGGGGGCTGTGAGGGGGGACAGCAGCCCTGCCCCACTCCAGGCTGGAGGAAGGCTCAGGAAGATTCTCTGGGGTTTCTCTGCTCTGGGAAGCAGTGTGTGAGGGCAGCACAGAGCAGGGGCAGCCCCTGGGGCTGTGCCAGGGCTGCTCCCTGGGTGGAATTGTGCCAGGTTTTCCTGAGGGCTCTTGGCAGGGGATGGAGCCTGCACGCTGTGAGTGCTGCAGCACTCCATGCCCAGCGCTGCTGGGGGCTGATTCCAGCCCAAAGCTTTGGGAATTCTTTGCCTCTGGGCCTCTCCCACCTCCTCCTGCCCCTCCTGCATGCAAGGGCCACAGGGATGCAGCTCTGTGGATGCTGGGCACAGTACAGAGTTCACCAGTGACATTTGGATGGATGGGGTATTGGGAACTGGGAATTCCTCCCTGTGAGGGTGGGCAGGGCCTGGCACAGGGTGCCCAGAGCAGCTGTGGCTGTCCCTGGATCCCTGGCAGTGCCCAAGGCCAGGCTGGATGGGATTTGGAGCAGCCTGGGATGGTGGAAGGTGTCCCTGCCATGGCAGGAGTGGAACTGAATGGGCTTTAAGGTCCCTTCCAGCCCTGGTCTTCCCAGGAACACAGCTCTGTGCCACCCCCAGGACAGCTCAGTGTGGGAGTAAAGAGCTCTGGCCCTGTAAATGTCCTCCCTGCACAGACAGAGTCACCTTGGAGCTGGCAGGGAGCAGCAGCCCTGCTGTAAATCACTGCTCACCGTGGTTCTGGGCTGTTCCCATATTTTGGGTCTGTCCATGGTGAGTCAGAGCAGCCCCAGGTGGCCTCATTCCAGTTGTTCCCTGGGTGCATTCCCAGGATTTACAAGGGCAGGGATCAGAGCTGGAAGGGGTCACCAACT
Source organism: Agelaius phoeniceus (assembly GCF_051311805.1). Lineage (NCBI taxonomy): Eukaryota > Metazoa > Chordata > Aves > Passeriformes > Icteridae > Agelaius > Agelaius phoeniceus. The sequence continues at coordinate 62,084,434 of NC_135270.1, read as the reverse complement.
ACCTGGGGGCTGCAGCTGTGTCCTTGTGTGCTTCCACATGGAAAGCAGGCATGGCTTTGCTGGAAGCTCCCAAGGAACCAAGTGAGATGGAGATGTGACTTTGAAAAAAACAGGGGGAGAAAAGGCCAATCCAGGCACTGAAGAGATCATGAAAATAATGGACATTTATTTCTTTGCCTCCTTGTTGTCCCGAGTGTGAGGATGGGGAGGTCCCATGGGCTTGGGCAGAGTTTGCTGGGAGAAAGAGGAGCTGATGGTGAGGGCAGGAGCACAAAGAGGGGAGATCCTACTCCAGGTTCCCGAGGGATTCCTGCAGCTGCTGCTCCCTCTCTGCCCCTGAAATGAGCAGGTGAAGATGCTTTGGGCTTGTGCTGCCGTTTTCAGTGGTTTCAATGTTTGTCAGTGCCCAGGAGTTGTGGGACTGGCAAAGCTCCCCCCAAACCCTGGTTTATCTGCAGGAAGGGCTGGGGGTCACTTTCAACCCTTGCTGATGCCCATCTGGCTTTTCTGTGAAGCCCAGCCAGGGCAGCAGACACAAGCCAGCCTGGAAACAAGACACAGCAAGTCTGACAGCAGAGTCCTGGAAATTCTCTGATCTGTATCAGGAGAGGAATTCTGGAGGAGAGCAGAGCAGAGCTGCACTGGGTCAGGGTCATGGAATGGTGGAATTATAGAATGTGGGATATCCTCACCTGGAAGGGACCCCCAGGAATCATCCAGGGCAGCTCCTGGCCCTGCCCAGAGCCCCAACACTCCCACCCTGGGCATCCCTGGCAGCTCCTGCAGCTCTGGGGCTGTGCCCATTCCCTGGGGAGCCTGGGCAGTGCCAGCACCCTCTGGGGAAGAGCCTTTTCCATTGGAGTGGTGAGAGCCTCTCCTGGGTGCTGAGATGCTCTGCTGGAGCAAAGGTTGCCCTGGCTTCAGGAGGAGGAGAGACATAAAGATGGGAATGTGGGGGATTTCCATGAGAAAACCCAGAGGAGGCAGAGCTGGAATCTCATTTGAGGCTTTGCTTTTTTTTCCCTCTGATTTTAGTTGGTGTTTATCTGCAGCATCAAATTCTGCCCTTATCTCTTGTTTGTTCCTCTGTGTCCAGGGCTCTGAGAGCAGCAGATGGGGCAGAAGCAGCCTGGGGTCAGATCAGGGGACCTCTGGCTCCCCCTGGGATGGGGAACCCTCAGAGCCCAGCCAGGGGGACGTGTTTGTGTGCTGGGTGTCCTCTCTAAAGCTCTTAATAAAATTCACAAACCCATCAAGATCAATCCCTGTGCCAGCTTGGCTCATCAATACTTCAGTGCTGTCTCCTCCAGTCTCTTTGAAGGGATTATTTAAATATGCACCAGCTCCTCAGACATGGATAATGAGGGGTCAGGAGGATGCTTTTGTGTGCTCAGAATGTGGCTGCAGCTGGGCTGCTCCCTCACTCCCTCCTGCTGGGGCTGCCAGAAGATTCCTCTGGAGCTTCCCAGGTTCCTGGGGTGCATCCTGACCTCGTGCTGTGCCTGCTGCTGGGACTGGGGAAAGCCAAGCCCTGAGGACAACAAATTTGTGCCAGAGGAGACCCCAGACTGCCTCTCCCCAGAGCAGAATCGCATTATTCAATGGATGGACTTTCCCATTTCATCCCAAATTCCGCCTGTGGGATGTGGCTGTGCTGGATGGCAGTGGGTATTTGATTGTGTTGATGTGTTTGGAAACTGTCACAGACATCTTTTATGGAAAATCCTTTCCTTAGGATTTTTCCTGCTGAGAAGCTGAGAGGCCTCAGGAACAAAATGTAACCAATGGTTATCTGCTGCTGTGGAATGCAACAGCTGGGTCTGTGATTGGCCCATGTTGGATGTTTCTGATTAATGGCCAATCACAGCCCAGCTGGCTCGGACAGAGAGCCCGAGACAGAGCCTTTGTTATCATTCTTTCCTATTCTATTCTTAGCTGGCCTTCTGAGGAAATCCTTTCTTCTATTCTTTTAGTACAGTTTTAATGTAATATATATCATAAAACAATAAATCAAGCCTCCTGAAACATGGAGTCAGATCCTCGTCTCTTCCCTCATCCTAAGACCACTGTGAACACCAGCACAGGAAACCTCCTCTGTTGAGAAGCTCCCTCATCCTTCCTCCACTTCCATGGAGGATTTTTCCTGTCCCACTGCTGAACTGGAGCTCACCCTGTGCCAGCCCTGCAGGACAGCAGGCATGGAGCAAACAGAGCTGGCAGATTTTGGGATGGGGTCACAGCAGCGAGGCCTCTGGGAGAGCTGGAGTCACTGGAATGCTGGCTGTGGCTCCAGGGGGCTGGGATGGAGCCACAGGCCACAGGGAGTTGCTGTTTTCCCTCTTTCCATGACAAGAGGGAGGGCTGGAGCTTGGGTTTGTTTGCTTTTCTCATCCTTGTTTGCAAACTCATTTACTGTAATAACAGCCCTGCTTTTACAGGACAGGTTTCCACTGCTTGGAAAAGGAGAATCAGTGGATCAGGAAGAGGAGGGAACCCTCTGCTATTTGAAATATTTTTCTCTCACAGACATCCTCTCTCCAGCCTTACCTGCTCACCACAGAGGGGCTGGGGCAGCCTGGATGTAGGAGATCTCCATGGAGATGTTCCAAGGGCTGGAGAACCACTTCCAGAGGGAGAGCTGGGGGAGAGAAGAGAAAGAGGAAGAGGACGAGAGAAGAAGGCTCCAGGGAGGCCTTGGAGCCCCTTCCAGGGCCTAAAGGGGCTCCAGGAGAGCTGGAGAGAGACTCTTCATCAGGAATTGTCATGATAAGAGAAGTGGGAATGGGTTCAAACTGAAAGACAGGAAATTTAGCTTGGCTATATGGAAGAAATTCCTGGCTGTGAGGGTGAGGTTGCCCAGAGCAGCTGTGGCTGCCCCTGGATCCCTGGCAGTGTCCAAGGGCAGGGCTTGGAGCAGCCTGGGACAGTGGAAGGTGTCCCTGCCATGGCAAGGGGGGCACTGGATGAATTTTAAGGTCCCTTCCCACCCAAACCATTCCATGGCTCTGGGATTTTGTGGAAGTGGTGGTGTCACTGCCACGCTGTGATTTGGGAGAAGCTCCCTGGGAGCTGCTCCATCATTCCATGGCACACCAGGGAAGGTGACCCAGTGCTGGGCTGTGGCAGTCCCGGGGAGCTGGGATCAAAGCCACAGCTGTGCCAAACTCTCCTGACCAGATCTGGGTTTGATAAAGGATCTGGGTGGTTACTGCTCCACCTCTGCGGCGTGTGTGCAAATCGGTAAGTGGTAATTAATTCCTCATTAAATGCCAGGCCTGAGAAAGTGTCAGGAAGAATTCACTCCACGTGGCTCAGCCCCACCTCGGTGTGCAGGAGGGTTTGGATGGCTCTGCCCACCCACAAGGGATGGTCCTGCTCCAGGGCATCCATCACTTTTTGGCAAGGCTGTCCTTGAGGAGATTCCTGCCCTTTCACTGTGCCAAACAGGATGTGATGAATCCCAGAAAACCATCCCTACATCCTCAGCCATTGTCCCATTATTCCCAGCTGACTTTGGAAGCTGTGAGAAGGCACAGTGACAGTGGGGACAGCTGGAGGGTGACACCAAACCATGGCCACCACAGCCTCAGCAAAGCACAAACCCCACAGTGTCATTGGTAACCCTGTTTGGGCTTTTTTTTTCCCCTCCAAAAAGGGTTTGACTATAGTAAATAGTATAGTTAATAATAATAATAATAATAATAATAATAATAATAATAATAATAATAATAATAATAATAATAATAATAATAATAATAATAATTTTATAAATTATAATAATTAATTAATAGTAATACTATATTATAGTATAGTAAATAGAAAAGTCAGTAAATAATAAAGTCAATAAATAATATCCCGAAGGAATGTTGGGCAGACACGTTCTCCAGTTTTTCTCTCCAGCTCTCCTTGAGCAGGTGAAGGGTCCATGAGCCCCTAGCAGAAAATTCAATGCCCAAATCACAAAACATTTTGGTTCCTCAGAGCAAATCAGGGCTCAGCAAGGAAAACTTGCCAGAGATTCCTTTCCCAGAAGACTTCTGCAGGGCTGGAACTGGGCTGTGAGGTGAGCACTGGGGGTATCTAAAGCATAATTTGGGGGAGTTCCTCATGAAGTTTCCTCATGATTCTCATTCTCCTCATGATTTCCCTCATGATTCCTTTCCTAGAACACTTCTGGGAAACTGAAGTTCCAGGGCTGGAATGGCGCTGCGAGAGGAGCACTGGGGGTATCTAAAGCATATTTTGGGGGATTCCCTTATGAAGGATTGCTCTGGGGTCACACCTCTTGGTGGGTTTATTCCAGCATGGACCAGGGGGTCTGGTGGCCCTTTGGATGAGACCCTGTGGAGGTGTTTTCCATGGGCTCATGATGAGCAAATCAGGCTCAGCAAGGAAAACTTGCCAGAGATTCCTTTCTCAGAACACTTCTGTAGGGCTGGAATGGCGCTGTGAGATGAGCACTGGGGTTTTCTAATGCATATTTTGGGGGATTCCCTCATGGATTGCTGGAATCCCTCATGGACTGCTCTGAGGTCACACATCCTGGTGGGCTTATTCCAGCATGGACCAGGGGCTCTGGTGGCCCTTTGGACATGACCCTGTGGAGGTGCTTTCAATAGGCTCGTGATGAGCAAATCAGAGCAAGGAAAACTTGCCAGAGATTCCTTTCCCAGACCACTTCTGTGAGACAAGCACCTAAAGCATATTTTGGGAGATTTCCTCATGGAGAATTGCTTTGAGGTCACACATCCTGGTGGGTTTATTCCAGCATGGACCAGGGGGTCTGGTGGCCCTTTGGATGACACCCTGTGGAGGTGTTTTCCATGGGCTCATGATGAGCAGATCAGGCTCAGCAAGGAAAACTTGCCAGAGATTCCTTTCCTAGAGCGCTTCTGGGAAACTGAAGTTCCAGGGCTGGAACTGGGCAGTGAGATGAGCACTGGGGGTGTCTAAAGCATATTTTGGGGGATTCCCTCATGAAGGATTGCTCTGAGGTCACACCTCTTGGAGGGTTTATTCCTCATGAAGGATTGTTCTGAGGTCACAGCTCTTGGTGGGTTTATTCCCCCATCAAGGATTGCTCTGAGGTCACACCTCTTGGAGGGTTTATTCCTCCATGAAGGATTGCTCTGAGGTCGCACCTCTTGGTGGGTTTATTCCCCCATGAAGGATTGCTCTGAGGTCACACCTCTTGATGGGTTTTTTCCCCCATGAAGGATTGCCCTGAGGTCACACCTCTTGGTGGGTTTATTCCCCCATCAAGGATTGTTCTGAGGTCACACCTCTTGGTGGGTTTATTCCCCCATGAAGGATTGCTCTGAGGTCACAGCTCTTGGTGGGTTTTTTCCCCCATGAAGGATTGCTCTGAGGTCACACCTCTTGGTGGGTTTATTCCCCCATGAAGGATTGCTCTGAGGTCACAGCTCTTGGAGGGTTTATTCCCCATGAAGGATTGCTCTGAGGTCACAGCTCTTGGAGGGTTTATTCCCCCATGAAGGATTGCTCTGAGGTCACACCTCTTGGAGGGTTTATTCCTCATGAAGGATTGTTCTGAGGTCACACCTCTTGGTGGGTTTATTCCCCCATGAAGGATTGCTCTGAGGTCGCACATCTTGGAGGGTTTATTCCAGCATGGCCAGGGGCTCAGGTGGCCCTGTGGCTGAGCCCCTGGGGAGGTGTTTTCCATGGAGGAGAGCCCGGTGTGGCTCTGGGGGAGCAGGGGAGGCCGCGGGAGCGGCGCTGGGGCGGAGCGGGACAGGCAGAGCCGGCGGAGCCGCTTCCCACGCCCGGCCCGGAGATTCCCTCCGGAGACAGCGCTCAGGGGCCGCCCTGGCTCCTCTCTGCTCTGGGTTTGGGGGCACCTGGGCCAGGGTGAGCTCTGTGTGCCCCGTGCCTGAGTCCGGAGCAGCCCCTCCTGCCCCATCCCAGGGCACATTGGGATCATTCCCTGCCCAGGTTTTGTGTGCCATGTCTCCCCTCCAGCTCTTGTGCCACCCCTCTCTCCTTCCCTCTCCTTCCCCTTCGCTCTCCTGCCCAATTTAAAGATAAAGGAGACTCCATGAGCAGCCCAGTCCCTCCTTCCCAAACGCTCAGAGTCCTCCCCTCTTTGCGTGGTCCCTGCTCCAAAGGAGGAGAAGGGGACAAAGAGAGGTGGCACTGCCACATCAGGCGACATTTGCCAGCAGGATGCTGGTGGCAGTATCATCACAGCCCTGGGGCTGATCCAGAGGCAATGGATGGTGTCTCCCCAGCTCTGGCTGGTGCCAGGGGATCGTGGCTAACACGGCTCTCCCCAGTGTCCCAGCCTCTGTCCCTCCACGTGGACAAAATCAGTTCATTTTCTTCCAAAAAGGAAAAAAAAAAAAAAAAAAAGGAAAGGCAAAGCAAACACCTCAGCCTTTGTTCAGGGAGACAAGGGCTGCAGCCTGCTCAGATGGAATTTATTTTGTGCTCAGTAATTCAATCCATTCGGGCTCAGGATGTGGCCAGGAGAGTTGAGCCAAAAAATGCAAGTTTAAAGCAACTAAATTTTATGCTGTGTATACAGCAAAGTTTGGGGTTGGCTGAGACAAGCAGTTTCCATGGGGGATTTTTGCAATTCCTGTTGTAGCAACGAGCTCCTTGTGCAATGGAAGGGCTGGGGGTTGTGGCTGGAGAGGGGCAGGAGGGGAACTTGGACAGCTGGGACTGGGGACAGGGCTTATCACAGGGTGATTGATACTGGCCCAGCTGAGTGACCCTCGCTGGGGACAGCGTGCTTGGCATGGCTCAGAACATCCCTGTGGTTGGATGCTTTCCTCCAAATCCATTTCCCCAGCATCCAAATGCCTCCAGTGCCATGCAGAGCTTCTCCCAGTGCTGGAATGCAGCTGCTGAGCTGTGCTTTCCCTCCCCGAGGTGTCCCTCTCCCTGCTATTAACATTTTTCAGCTGGAAAAGCTGTGCAGTGCTGAGCTGTGGCCCAACAGCTGGGCTGCAGATGTGGGGAAAGCCAGCCTGCAGCATCTGTGTGTGTGTGTCCCTGTCCCCTCCAGGCCTGTCTGCCCTCTGTGCACATCCCTGAGCACCTCCAGGAAGCTGCACTCTGCCATTGAAGATCCTGAAATCAAATCCACACAACACCCCAAGGCTCTCAGGAATAACTCCTTGTTTTCCCCTTGACCATGGGATTATTATTTCAGCTGCCCAGCTCGCTCAGACCAGCCCTGCTCATCCCTCAGCCAGGATTCTGGCAGGAAAAAAATTGGTGTGGGAGCTCCTGGTGGGAACTCAGCACTCCAAGCCTGGAAGAGCATCGGGACTTGGCCAAAGGTGCACCAAGGGAAATACAGGCTGGATAGCAGGAAAAGTTTTTCATGGAAAGGGAGATAAAGTTCTGGAATGTTCTGCCCGGGGAGGTGGTGGAGTCCCCATCCCTGGGTGTGTTTAACAAAGCCTGGATGTGGCACTGGGGGCCAGGGGTGAGTTGAGCTGTTGGGGCTGGGTTGGACTCCATGATCCTGAAGGTCTCTCCCAACCCAGTGATTCTGTGAATTCTGTGAATTCTGTGAAAGCAAACCTCTGCAGGGAGGTTTTCCTGTTAGATGGCATCAAGTGGCACTTTTTTGCTCAGGGATCATTCCCACAAAAGTGCTGTTCTTTCAGGAAGCTCATCCCAGTGGCCCAGTGGAGCCCAAGGAAGTGCTGGGATTTATTCCCAATCCAGGGCTGGGCTGGAGGGGATTCTTCTCCAGATTTGCTTGTTGCAGCAATCAGGGCCAGTTTACAAAACATTATCAGTTTATCAGCCTTCCTTCCTTCCTTCCTTCCTTCCTTCCTTCCTTCCTTCCTTCCTTCCTTCCTTCCTTCCTTCCTTCCTTCCTTCCTTCCTTCCTTCCTTCCTTCCTTCCTTCCTTCCTTCCTTCCTTCCTTCCTTCCTTCCTTCCTTCCTTCCTTCCTTCCTTCCTTCCTTCCTTCCTTCCTTCCTTCCTTCCTTCCTTCCTTCCTTCCTTCCTTCCTTCCTTCCTTCCTTCCTTCCTTCCTTCCTTCCTTCCTTCCTTCCTTCCTTCCTTCCTTCCTTCCTTCCTTCCTTCCTTCCTTCCTTCCTTCCTTCCTTCCTTCCTTCCTTCCTTCCTTCCTTCCTTCCTTCCTTCCTTCCTTCCTTCCTTCCTTCCTTCCTTCCTTCCTTCCTTCCTTCCTTCCTTCCTTCCTTCCTTCCTTCCTTCCTTCCTTCCTTCCTTCCTTCCTTCCTTCCTTCCTTCCTTCCTTCCTTCCTTCCTTCCTTCCTTCCTTCCTTCCCTCCCTCCCTCCCTCCCTCCCTCCCTCCCTCCCTCCCCTCCCTCCCTCCCTCCCTCCCCTCCCTCTCTCAGGCTTTGCACTTCTGCCTGCAGATCATGCACTGTCCCACTGAAGTTGGTTATAGATTAAATTAATCCTGGAATTGCTTAGGTTGGAAAAGACCTTCAATTCTCCCAGCCCATCCTGTCCCATGAGACTCACTCAGGGATGGATATTTCATTTCACATGTCCAGCTCAGAGGCTTCCTGATGGGGCTTTTGAGAGTTTAGGAACCTGGTGGATTTTTATCCCATGAACTTCTACAGTATCCTCATGAATCATTGGTATTTCCTGGTGTTCTGTGAGCTCAGCAAGGTAAATAGGGGCAATTTGGGGATTCTTTTGGGTGCTCTCACCTCCATCATTTGATGCCTGTTTGATTCTTCACCAGCACAAACTGGACACAGCTCCTAATTCCCAAGGCCACCAAGATTCCACAGCCTCCTGTTGCTTTATCCTGGAGTTCCAAGTCACCTTGGGCAAACAGAGGGCTCCTTCCCTGGGAGGGTGGGCAGGCACTGGCACAGGGTGCCCAGAGCAGCTGTGGCTGCCCCTGGATCCCTGGAAGTGCCCAAGGCCAGGCTGGATGGGGCTTGGAGCAGCCTGGGACAGTGGGAGATGTCCCTGCCAATGGAAAGGGGGAAGGAATGGGATGAACTTTAAGGTCCCTTCCAACTCAAAGCAGTCTGTGATTCCATGATTCTATCCTGCCCCATTCCCTCCCTGGTCCTCCACCACTGAGCTTGGCCCCAAAAACTCTTTGCATCCCACAGGCTGGAATTGGAGTGGATTTAGCTCTGGAACTCACATGTTCATATTTGCCTCTTGCTCCTCCTCCACTGTCTCTTCCAGGAGAGACTTGGGATGAACTCCTGAGATGCCTGGAATATCCTGGAGCTGCAGGAGATCCGTGCATTCCTGGAAGACTTTCATCCATCCAGCACCACCTGGAGGGCGCCCATGCCTCACCAGGGGCAGGACACCACGGAGGTGACACATGAGGGACCTTCTGGTGACCACCACCACTTTTGGGACAGCACCTTTGGGACAGCCCATGACAGGGCTGCACACACATGGGGGGCTCGTGGACCCCCCAGAGCTGCTGAGGAGCAGATCTCCACAGGCTGGCCCATAAACTGTTAACACATTAATTAAAAGAAGAAAAAGGAGTTGGTCCCATTAAGCTCCCCATCTGTTTTAATTATCCACTGGAGCTCACAGAAAGCTTTGTACACACTGTAATTGCATAATTAAAACGAACTGTTGGGAGATAGATGGCACTGAGATGACTGGGGAGAGAAAAGCAGCCCTTGCTCCTGCTCTGCTGTCGCTGAAGAGCATTGTAATTAGAAAGAAACATTTTAAAAACCCCTTTTTGGGCTGAGCTTAGCATTGCACAGCCCCAGCTGACTTTTGAGAGCTTCCCAGGGGTGTTTGTGTCATCTCCACCCCGAGCAGAAGCAGCAGAAGCATCAAACCCCACTCTGCTGATAGCTGGGATGAAAATTGGTGCTGCTCCCCAAATTCCACATTTCCAGCCCAAATCAGCACCTGGATGCAGATACAACCCAACCTCTCCTGCCTCATACCTGTGGGTGGGAACCTCAGCAGACTTTGTTTGGCAGCTCCCAAAACCAGGCTCATCCAAAGGGATCCCATCCAAAACCCAGCTGGTTGTTCTCAGGCATGGAGCAGGTGGCCTTGTGATCATGACAGAAGTTTTAAAAATCAAAATATTAGTGTTGAGAAGGGAAAACAACCAGCGTAACAAACTTCCTGTGAAGCAGTGGGAATTCTTCACATTTTTTTGAGGGGGAGGTTGTCTGTGGGTTGAGTTGTTTTTTTTTTTTAATTCTTGTGGTATTGAACTGATACTCTCATGTCTTCTGGCTTGTTTTTCCCAGCTTGCTGCTTTTCCACGTTCCCTGCAAGCCTGATCTTTGGATTAATACTTTTATTTTTCTTGACATTCAACTTCTGATCCGCGCCGAGAAAACACGATGAGGTCACTGCGAGTCCTGAAAACTGGAAAAAGTCCTTCTGGTTCAAAGCCCTCCTGGGACAAGCCTCTGACAAGGAGGAGATCCAAAACACAACTGTTCCCGGAGAAAATATGACTCTGGATCAGGCCAGGGACGAGCTCATGACAAGGAAAACACTGGAATGGAATTAGATCAGAGCTCTGCAGCCAGCCAGAACCTCCCAACTTTGAATGTCAGCTCAGAGACACACGGATAACTCGCAAGGGTCTTCTGGAGCCAAGGTAAACTTGGGATAATCTCCCAGCACGCCCTTGGAGCAGCAACGCCCGGGTACCACCTCCTCCTTGGCATGGTCCTGATGGATGGGATCTGCCACATCCTATCTCCCAGGGGCTGGGATTTTGTTACAAAGTGATTTTTTTCTGGCAGAGAGCAGTGATTCCATCAAAACCGAGGTGTTCTGTGGGAATATGGCTGACCCTCCTCATCAGGGCATGTTTTGATTTTTCCTTTAGGGACAAACTTCCCTCCCCATAACAAGACAGGCTATCTTTTTAAATCAGAACTGGAATAAAAGGCCAGGATTCATCCCAGTTTCTCTTTGGGGTTTTGTTTCCTGGCAGATTCCAAGGTGTTTTTGAATCGAGTTTGCAAACACGGAGTGTGCTCCCAGCAATCCTGGCAGGGAGCAGCTCCAAACATCCCACAGCAATCCGAGGCATGGAGAAAAACCCTCCACCTGCAACAGTTCATTTGTGGGCTCCTCATTGAGATGGACTCAAGCAAACCCTTTTTTTGCAAGTGATGCTTTTCCCTGTTTTTTCCTCTCCCAGAGTTTTTTCCTGGGCAAAAAGCTGGTGTTGGTTGCTCAGCTGTGCAAAAATAAAAAAAGTGGAGAAGGGAAGAGATCCCTGTGGATGTGGCACTTGGGTAAAGGCTGGGTCTGATGACCTTAGAGGGCTTTTCCAACCTTAACTCCTTCAAGTTCCCTAGCAGGAGATGCCAGGATTTCTATCCATACAAAATCGTAGAAAACATCACAAATTAAAGCAATGAAATGGGGTCATGGCAGCAATTGGGGAATTGGAGCAACACACTCAAGGATGGGGTCCTGAAGCACCCAGAGGATGGAAAAGCACTTGGTTGGCATTTTCTTGGAAAAGCACTTCTGAATCCCAGTGGTATTCCCAGGCTGGGATTCCTTGCCCATGTGTCCTCTGGAAAACTCCCTGGCCTGGGATTGGGAAGCAAATCTCATGGATGGCTTAGCTGAGATGTGTTTTGCCACAGGCCTAATGCTCTGGAAAATTAGAGTGCAGGTTTCATCTTCTCTCCTTTCTTCTCTCAAGTGTACTCTGGAATTAATTGAGCTCAGTGCTGGAGTGAAATAATTGCAGAACATGCAGAAAAAGGACTTTTTAGTCCAAAACTCTTTTTGAGGCATTTTGAGTGCACAGTTTGCCAAACCATGGCTCGGTTTTGTTGGCTGTTGTAATGGGAAATCTGTCTTGGGTGTCTCCTAGCACGGATGTGATCCATGGTGGCTTTCTCTGGAGAGCAAAATTCACCCCAAATCGACTGCTCAGGGGTCAGAATAGTGAAGCATCTTTTGGGAAATCTCATCTGGAGAAGGTGTTATTGGGAAGGGCCATCAGCAGTCACCAAAATTGCTCCCCTGAATACATGAACAGATGAATATATGAATATAAATTGCCCCAATTCCCACTGAAGTGAAGGAGTCAATAATGCAGAAAGAGGAATAAAATCAGACTAATGAGGGGTGGATCAACATCAGAGAATCCCAGAATGGTTTGAGTTAGAAGGGACCTTAAATCCCATCCTGTTCCACTCCCTGCCATGGGCAGGACACCTTCCACTATCCCAGAGTGCTCCTAATCCCATCCAGCCTGGCCTTGGACACTTCCAGGGATCCAGGGGCAGCCACAGCTGCTCTGGGCACCTTGTGCCAGGGCCTCCCCACCCTCAAAGGGAAGGATTTTAATGAGGCCCTCAGGATTCTTGCAGGGTTTATTAATTGGGCTGTTGTTTTTTCAATTAACATGAGGGAGCAAAAGGAGCCTGGAGAGATGAAGAAATGGGAAAGATCTGGGTACTTTTGCTGTAGTGGCCAAGCCAGAAAGCTGGGGAGGTTCTGGTGTAGGGGGTCCAAACCAACTGTGTTCTAGAGTTCCCAAAAAAAAGAAAAAAAAAAAAAGAAAAGAAAGGAAACAAACAAACAAAAAAGCCAGATTTTGGAGGGATTTTTATTCCACTACTTTTACAAAATCTCTGAAAAACGCTTTGTCTGGACCCACCCAGAGCTGCTCGTGGGACCAGCGCCGAGGTTTTGCTCCTGGCGTCAGCTCCCCGTCCCTTTTGTGCAGCAATTTTTCTTCCCACTGAGGTCACTGCTGAACAGAAAGCCCTGGTTGTTTGGAAGCAGAAAGTTTCCTGTAGAAAAACATCCAAATGAAACATTTCAGCACTGGGAAACCTTCCCTCCCACCCGCTCTGGCTTTGCTTGGTTGTCCCCACAGAAAATCCCTCGTGTTGCAAACCCAGGGCTCATCCCTGTCCCCCTGCTCTGTCCGGGATGCACAGAGCACAAAGGCACTTCCCACTGCTCATCCCTCCTGCCAAGCACGGACACAGAGTGTGTTCAGTCACTGAGCAGATTCCTGGGAAGCCCAGGGAGGTGGTTTTTGATGGAAGTGGAGGTGACGCCTTGATTTTCCTTGCCAGGCTGAAAGCAGGTGTTACAGAGGGAGTCAGAGACATCAGGCTGGAATTGGCTCAGGTAGCCCTGCCCTGAAATTGCCCATCCTCATGGAGTTTTGCAGGGGAGGCAATTCCCAGCCCATCTGTTTGCTGGGTGATGAGGAGCACAGACAGTGATGTCGGTGACACGGCTCTACTCGGGCTCCAGAGGGGCCAGGGACATTCCAACATGAAATTCCTGCAAGACAAGCAGAGCTGTGTGCTCCTCATCCTCAGGACACTTTTCGGTGCCCCTCTCTGGGCACCTCCTCGCTCTGGAGACTGTTGCAGGTGCATGAGGAGCTGATTTCCCGCCTCCATGGTGCTTTGGGCTGCTCTCCCAGGTCACTGCACAGTCTGGAGCAATCCTGAACTGGTCTGGCTCCTTTCCCTGCTGGGACAGTCCCAGTTGGTGGCAGGATTTCTCCTGGGTGTAGGTGTTAGGTTGCCATCAAGGACCTCCTGGTTTCCCTCTCTCCAAATGCCTGAGCTGCAGGCAGGACAAACCTCCAGCTCTCCAGATCAACCCCTGGTGTTCCCAAACCTCAGGAGGCTTTCCTGCCCCACACTTGGGCACTGCTGCTGCTCCACAGCCCATTCTCCTGCCTTGCCTCCTTCTCCTTTTCCATCCACCAGAAACCAAAGGGAGAGACACAATCACAGAATCATGGAATGGTTTGGGTTGGAAGGGACCTTAAAGATCATCTTTAACCAGTGGACCTTTTCCACCATCCCAGGGTGCTCCAAACCCCATCCAACCTGGCCTTGGACACTTCCAGGGATCCACAGCTTCTCTGGGCACCCTCAGAGGTGCCAGGGCCTCACCAATGTCTCCTTGATGTTTCTCGTCCAGGATGAGCAGTGCACACGTGGGATCCCACCTGGGCAATCCCAAGCCATGCAGGTTGTTCCTGGTGAGCTCCTGGCAGCGTTGGGACTCTCAGGCTTGGAAGCAGCTCTAGGACAGCAAGGAAAAACACAGCACTGATGATGCTTTCCATGAAAATGGCAGCTTCAATCCCAAAGGGCAGCTCCAGCCCCCAGTGTGGCTCTGCCCAGCCATGGGATGGGTTTTAGTGGTGGATTTAGTTCTAGTTAACATTGGACTCAACGATCTTACAGGTCTTGTCTTAATGATTCCATGATTCTATGAAACAAAACTGGGGATCTCATCCTTCCTGAAAATGTTCATCTGTGTCCCCTGGTGTGTGTCACTTCTGTCAAATACATGCCAGAATCTCACAGGGAAACCTTGAAATCAGACAGAAAATGTAGGGAAAAACTACTTTGGAATGATCTCCTTGATTGCATTTCCATCAGCCTCCCATACCAGCTGCAACACAAAGGACAGGAAAAGTAATAAACTGTTTAAAAAGTCATATTTCAAGTTAACTACCCTTTTCTGATGCTCCAGAACAGCCTGTGCTGGGCTGAGCCAGAATCTTGGAAGAAAAATGAAGGGTTGTTCTTGCTTGGTCTGAACTGGTTCGTTGAGTCATGCTCTTAGTTAATCCCTGGCATCGGCACAGCACAAAATCCTGCTGGAGGGGAAAAACTCACTCAGGGAAAGTTCAGGCCGTTCGTGCTGCTCCGAGCGGGGCCAGCAGACAAAGCCCTCTTGTTCCACAGGCAGGGGAGAGCAGAGAGGAAGAGGGAGGCGAGGAAGGGCGAGGGGTGGTGGGATGGAGCTGGAGAAGAGGCGGATTTGGGACGCCTGCCCACAGCGTGCCGCTCGCCCAGCCCCAGCCAGCCGGGACGCATTTTTGCAATGCTTGAGCCGTGTCAAGAAGAGGCATTCCCTGTGCCAGAGGGGTGCGTGCCTCAGAGGGGCAGGACAGGGCACAGCACGGGCTCAGTGGGGTGGGAAGAGCAGGATTTGGGGAGGAATTTGGGGAGGAATGTCAGGTCCTTGGAGAAGAGACTGCTGGTAGTGCAGGGAAGAGGTGGGGTGGGAAGAACAGGGTTTGGGAAGGAATATCAAATCCTTGAAGAAGAGCCCATTGGTGGTGCAGAGAAAAGGTGGGATGGGAAGAGCAGGGTTTGGAGAGGAATTAGGGGAGGAATGTCAGGTCACTGGAGAAGAGCCCATTGGTAGTGCTGGGAAAAGGTGGAATGGGAAGAACAGGGTTTGGAAAGGAACAATTTGGCCCTGGAGAAGATATCGTTGGTGGCATGGGGAGAAGGTGGGATGGGATGATCAGGGTTTGGGAAGGAATGTCACGTCCTTGGAGAGGATACTGTTGTGGCATGGGCAGAAGGTGGGATGGGAAGAGCAGGATTTGGGGAGGCATTTGGGGAGGAATGTCAGGTCACTGGAGAAGAGACTGCTGGTGGTGCTGGGAAGAGGTGGGATGGGAAAAACAGGGTTTGGAAAGGAACAATTTGGCCCTGGAGAAGACATCGTTGGTGGCATGGGGAGAAGGTGGGATGGGAAGAGCAGGTTTGGGGAGGAATGTCAGGTCACTGAAGAAGAGACTACTGGTGGTTCAGGGAAGAGGTGGGATGGGAAGAGCAGGGTTTGGGGAGGAATGTCAGGTCCTTGGAGAAGATACTGTTGGTGGCATGGGGAGAAGGTGGGATGGGAAGAGCAGGGCTTGGGGAGGAATGTCAGGTCCTTGGAGAAGATACTGTTGGTGGCATGGGCATGGGATGGGAAGAGTTGCCTGAGTTGAGTTGCCCAGAGTGGTGGGCAAGCTTTTCCAGGCAGGGCAAGCTTTCCCAGGCAGGTTGGTGGATGCTCCATTTGTACAGCAGCTCTGATGCAGGCAGGGTTTGGAATGTCCCTCCAGAACAGACACAAAGCAATCCCCTCAGCAAACACTGCAGTGACACTTCGTGCAAAGCTCTGCTCACCTTGAGAGCCCCTTCCACCCCACCCCATGCCAGGAGAGGCGGTGGGACAGGAATGAAGGACCTTTTTCCACCACACACCTCCAGGCTGAGCCAAGCTCAGGCCCCACAGGAGGTCTCAGCAGGCTGGGGCTGTGACAGGACACATGGCACAGCTTCAGGCACGCCACCACCTCCTCCTCACCTCCACCGCTGTCATCAAAGGGTGGCAGCCAGGTGAACGCCTCTTGCTCTTGCTGGCTGACTTCCAGAGCTCAATTAGAAATGCAAAACTGGTTAATTAGGGGTGCCTCAGAGCTGGCCACCAAGCCAGACACTGGTGGGTCTCCAGGGAAGGTCTCTGAGCTTGTGCTCTGGGGGATCACAGCAGCCATCAGCCAAATGCGATCTAATAAGCAAATAAATAATCTGCAAATCAGCTGCAGCTCTGACAAGTTCCTGCATTTGCAGTGCCCTGGAACTGCTCAGGGCAGTCAGGTTGGGTAATTCCTCCTGCCTCAAAGTCAAGCTGGTGTTTTGCTCCTCTATGAAGAGCAGACCTGCAAAAGCTGTGGGAGGAAGGGCAATGGCTCTGGGGGCACAGAGGTTCCCCTGCTCACCCTGTGGAGTGAAATAATTGAATAATTAGTGAATAATTGCTGCCCCTCGTGCTCCTGGATGAGGGATGTTAATTCCCAGTTCTCATTTTCTGTCCAGCATCCCCTGGGATGAACACATGGATGAACTCTTGTCTGGGCAGAGGATATATTCATATTCCATATATTATTATATTCTGTATAATATTATCTAGCCTATAAAATCATGTCACTGCATCTTTCATTCTCTTTGCATCTGTGTTGTCCCTCTCATCTCAATGTCACCCACCATCTACGTCTGCAGTGACTTCCAGATCAGGCTGGAGACAGAATGAATCATAAAAGTCACTTTGCATTGGCTCACTCCTAGAATATTCCTAACCTTAAATCCTTACCCAGCTCAAAGCAAGGTTTCCACATTTCAAAGGGGTGTTCTTTTTTAATCCCACCACGCTTCCCAGGTAAGCCTTCCCTGGTGGCCTCTGTTGGGAAATGAGGCCGTTGTGCAGCTGCAGGAGCCCAAATTGTGTTCACACTTGAGTTTGGATAAAATAGAGGATGGAGAAAGGAAAAAACAGAGGGCAAACTCTTCACTTGGAAAATGGAAAACCAATTCCAAGACAAGAGAAGATGACCATAAGTCCATCAGGGCTGCACTAGGACAGCTTTGATTCTTCCTTCCCTGTGAGGGAGGTGAGACCCTGGCACAGGGTGCCCAGAGCAGCTGTGACTGCCCCTGGATCCCTGGAAGTGTCCAAGGCCAGGCTGGATGAGGCTTGGAGCACCCTGGGATAGTGGAAGGTGTCCCTGCCCATGGAAAGGGGGTGGGATGAGATGATTTTTAAGGTCCCTCCAACCCCCAAACCATCCTGGGATTCTGTGACATGTCACTTAAGGCTCAGCTAGTTGAAGTCATGTATGGGGGAGAACATCACCCTAGCAAATAATCCCCTTTTGGGGGGTAATCCATCTGCAGAGCCAGCTGCGTGGCTTTTAAAACAATTCACCTTTAAATAAATTATTTTCTTTAAGTTTGTAATTTAGACTACAGCAGCAATGCTGTACTTCATGGAGTAGGTTTGGTTTTTTTTTTAGGAGGACAGCTGCCTCGTGGGATCTTCCTGCAAGTCTTTAATCCTTTAATGTGATCTTTATGGATGTTCTATGGAGCTTAGGTTTTAACAGCAAGTTGAGTAGCCCCTCCCTGCCTTTATTAAGGCAACATTACACCTGGGCCTGCTGGTGCTGCAGGTAGAATCCATGGTGGGATCCTTTTTCCCTGCCCACCAGAGCTTAAATTCTCATTTGTGCCAATTTTCTCTTCTTTTTAGTCGTCAGCTGCTGGCTTTGTTCATCAGTCCAGCTGTACAAATCCACACTAAAAGGGGGAAACACCATCCAGCACCTCCCACCTGCAAGGCATTGGGTTTCTTGGGGCTTTTTGCACAGGTAAAGACGAGATTCTGATGTTCTTCACAGCGAGGAGTGACACAGAGCTGGTTCCTCTGGTTATGTGTCTGCTTTCCTGGGCTTTCCCTGACCTGAAAATTCCATCCTGCTGCATTTCAATGCTCACCTATGGAGTGAGTTGCTGGCAGGCTGTGCTGGTGTTTGCAAGAACTTCCAGGGCTTCAGCTTCCTCCTGCTCTTCCCAGAGTCTGCCCAGGCTGTTCCTTGGCTTTTGAGGCTATTTGTCAGGAAAAAGGGTTTAAGGAGCTCCTGACACCTCTGTCCTTCCACAGGGCCCCTCTCCTTGCCAAGGAGCTGGCACAGAGCAAGGCTGGCTTGGAAAATATTTTGGGTTGTGACCTTTAGAGCAGGGTCAGCATGAAACAGCCACAATTCCCACAAGCTGTGGGACAGGAGACCCTGCTAGGGCCACCAAATCCCCCTGGGAGGGTGACAGAGGCCACCACCCCGACCGACAGAGCTGTGCAGGGAGATCAGCCGGCCCTGGGAGAAACTCTTGCCGTGGGGTGGCTTAATTACATCCTCACTGGAGCAGCTCAGGGCCCTTTGATGTGGGGACGTGGCGCAGGTATCTCGAGAGGAGATGTCTCCGCATCAGCCGCCGTCTAGACTGCTGTGCACAGCTGGGAGGGGGTGACTCAGCCCATCTGCATCCCCTCTTCCCAGGTGACTCCGAGTGACAACGGAATGGCAGCCCTGGATGGAGGCCACCACGCTCCCAGGAACCCCTCAGTGCCCTGGGCATGGGGTGAGCTGCTCCACGCAGGCAGCGCTGGCAGGTTGCTCTGCCTCCTATGGCTGTTCCGTGAATGATTCCACAGGCTCCCAAATCCACTGCATGGGATGTTTTCCCCCATATTTCAAGTTATCTGTTTGTATCATAAGAGTTCAAGGCCATGTTAAGCGTTCCAGGCCAGGTTGGAAAGGGCTTGGAGCAGCCTGGGGTAGTGGAAGGTATCCCTGCCTTTGGCAGGAGGAAGAAAGGGATGGATTTGAGGTCTCTTCCAACCCAAACCATCCTGGGATTCCATGATCTGATGCAGTGACCAGCAATACCACCCCAGTACTGGGCATTTGCTCCCCAGTTCCCCAGACTGGACATGGTCCCACCAACCAGGCACAAGTCATGTCCAAATCCTGCACAATTTGGGGTGAAACCATGACTTAACTGGAACATGTGTGTCACCAAAATAGCTCCTAGCAGGGAGTTGAGCTAATTAAAGTCCATTTAGGGGAAGGAGCTGCCTTTCCTGTGGCAGGAGACAGCAGCTTCATGGGCTCTAATAAAGCCAGGGAGGAAAGCAGGGATGTGGTCATGGATACGGGGACGCTGCTCGTTGAGAACCTTCAGGGAAGGAACCACTTTGTTCAATTACCTGGAAATGTAGGAACATTCCCAGGCTCACAGCAGGGAGGTGTGAGCTGATGGCACCTCTGCACCATCGGCTGTAGGGTCAACACAGCTTCTTCAGATGTGAGCAGGGATGAATCCCACCAGCACTGGTGAGTTCCAACACAGGGACATGAAGAAAAATACAAAATAAATTCATATGTTTTGTTCTTTATTCTCCCTGTTAGGCCTTAAATGGTTTTGTGTTTTCCATGACCTGGGATAGTGGCCCTGCATCTTTGGGGACCGCTGTTTTGGCTTTCCCAGCTCCCTAAACCACCTTCACAGAGAAGAATTTCTTCCCAGTATCCCATCTGTCAATGGGAAGCCATTCCTCCTTGTCCTGTCCCTTCATCCCTTGTCCCCAGCCCATCTTCAGATCTCCTGGAGCCCTTTAGGCCCTGGAGGGGCCTCTCTGGAGCCTTCTCCTCTCCAGGTGAACTCCCCCTGGTCTCTCAGCCTTTCCTTTTGGGATAGAGAACACGCTTCCCAAATCCAGAAGAGAGGCAGACTCTAAGGCCAGCTCCTGTGCCAGCAGCACCTTCCCTACTCGGTGTTTTTCCCACTTTTGATCTCAAGAGACGAACGGAAACATCTGACAAGCAAATGACACCGTTCCCTCCCAGCCCTACCCCACCATGGAACCTCTCCCCTGCAGGTCCTGCACCCGTCACCTTTGGGACAGTGCCACGTCCAGGGGCTCAGCAGAGATTTCATCCCCCTCTCTTGGTGGGTTACAAGTCTGGTGTCCCTCAACCTCCTGCTACCCAGCCTTGCAGAAATTCTGGCTTTCCATGGTGGAGAAAGGGCTCCCCTTTCCCCCATCCTGCCCTTGGAAGGTTGGATTAAGCCAGCTCTGGATTTGTGTCTCCCACCACTCGCCGCTCCCCCGATAAAGATCCATGTGAAATTTATCTTGCCATCTTTCATTAAAATAAACCAATTAAGCAATGCTGAGGAGCCTCTGATCCAGGCCAGCTCGGTCAGTTGGTGAATCCCTGTTTCCAAAGCATCTTCCCTCTCTGCTTACCCTCACATCAAAGCAAGGCAGGGACCAGCCCCGTCCTTGGAGCAAAGCCTGTCAAGAGATTGGGGAAACAGCTGATTTAATGCCAAGGAAATTAGTAACCAAATCAGTTCTTAGCCAAACGGCTCCTCTTCTTGATCTTGGGAAAAGTGGTGTTTAAATTCTCGATCTTATGGTTTTAGACTCAGGAAATGTGATTACACATCTGTCATTATTTTACTCTTCTGTGTTGATGGCTCATATTAAACAAACCACATTCCTGCATCGCTTAGTAATCTCTGCTGTTCCCTCTCCTTGCGAGGAGACAAGTCCCAGCTTGACATCCCCATCCCTGTTGATCACAGCTCTGCTGTGAACCAACCGGCAGAGCCCTGCTGGCTCCAGCCGCAGGAGCGTTCGCACCTCCGACCTCTTTTCTCCAAATTTCCCACAACTTCACAGACCCCTTTTCTCCCAAACATCCTCTGGGTGAGGAGCAGGATGTCCACACCCTGCTGAGATCCATGTGTTTCTTGGAAAGGTGGTCCAGCCTTCCCCTGTCTTCCACCGAGCAGGTAAGAACACGCGCTTTGGGCTTGGACACCAGTCAAAAAGGGTTGGTCCTTCCAAGCAGAGCACAATTCCCAGGGATCCCGGCGTCCCACCAGCCCAGCAGGACGTGGAGAGCCCCACGGCTGCCGCGGGATGGGCTCCCAGCAGCCACGCAGGAGGAACCTGCCCTGAGAAACACCACCCCTGCAGGGACACTGAGCTTTTCTCTTGGTGGCTTTATCTTCCAGCTGTGCTGAGACAACGCCGAGCTCGCCATGGAGCTGCTGGAGGAACCTGACTCGTAGATGTTCCCAGCACCAGGTAGGAAAATGAGGGCTTGTTTCAGTGGCACTGGGGACGGAAGGGAGTGGTGGGGCAGGTGGTGACCTGGTACTGGTGGGGACAGCAGAGATATGGGGCTGTGGTGTTGACTGAGGTGCCTATCCAGGTGTTTCCCATGGCTTGTGAAATCCTTCCCACCTGCTGGAAACTCAGCAGAGGATCTCGGTGTCGGAAAGCTTTGCTTTCTCCTGCTGAGCTCATGGTTGGCCAAGCATTGGCAGCCATGCTCTTTGTGGCCGTGTTTTTCCTTTATCATGGCATTTTTGGCACAAGAGCTGTGCCAGGAATGGCAAAGATGCCTGGGAATTCTTGTGGAGGATGGTATGGTCTCAGGAAAACCCCGAGCTCCTGTGCAATGCTGTTTGCTTGGATCTTGGCTTTTCCCTTGGTTTTGTTGGTGTGATTTCCATCTTTTGCCTGCACCAAGCCCCAGATTTGTCCCATCCTGGGAGCTGCCAGAGGTGGAAGGGTTGGAGCAGATAGGATGTGCTCCTCATCAGCAAACCCACCGTGTTTGTGCCTGACTGATCCGTGTGGGAGAAGGGAGGCTGGTGTGGAATCGCCCTGCTCCTGTCAAAGACGAATCCATTGGGTTAAAAACAGATCCTTTTGTTCTCTGCCATGTGACACGGGGAGTTTTCCTCCTCCAACCCCTACAGGACGAGAGGGGAAGGTCCCAGTGAAGTGGGATTGAAGCGAAATGGTGGTGGGAGTGGGAGGGCAAGGCTGGGCGTGGGCAGGGCACCACTCCTTGCTGTGGGAGGCTGGGTGAGGTCCTGGGGGCACCTCTGCTCCCACCCTGCACCCAGCAGCTGGGAGGGATCCTGGTCCCTTGGCACAGGGCACCCAGAGCTCCATCTTCCACAGCCACCCACCCAAGGGTGCTTTGGGCAGTGGGTGCAGCGCTCTGCCTTCAGGTGCTGGTGCCTGTTGCTTCCAAGCTTCCATAACCTGAGGAATGAGCTGGGATTGCTGAATTCCAAGCTGCCTGTGGCCTTTAGGTTTTTATATGTGTGTATGGCAAGTGTTGCACGGGTGTTTCTGGCAGGGATCCCCTCTGGATTGCATTGGGTCACACATTTTGGGGACAAGAGCTCAGGAGCACTTTATGCTTCGTGGCTGATCTTTCCTTATTTGAAATCATCTGCAAGGTTGATGTTGGCACAGATACTGTCAAACTCCTGGAGCAAGTCCAGAGGAGGGCATGAAGGTTCTCCAAGGCTCTGGAGCTGGGCTGGGAGAGCTGAGGGTGTCCAGCTGCACAAGAGAAGGCTCCTAAAAGGGATCCAGGAGAGCTGGAGAGGGGCTGGGGACAAGGGATGGAGGGACAGGACACAGGGAATGGCTTCCCACTGCCAGAGGGCAGGGATAGATAGATGGGATATTGGAAAAGAATTCCAGGTTCTGAGGGTGGTGAGGCTCTGGCACAGGTGCCCAGAAAAGCTGTGGCTGCCCCTGGATCCCTGGAAGTGTCCAAGGCCAGGCTGGACAGGGCTTGGAGCAACCTGGGATAGTGGAAGGTGTCCCTGCCCATGGCAGAGGTGGAACAAGGTGGTCTTTAATGCCTCATCCAGCCCAAACCATTCCATGACTCCGTGAAACTCCTCAGGACCCGGTGGAACACGGGACCAGGCTCTCTTGGCAAGCAGAGCAGCCTGGGAGGAGTGTTTGTAGTATTGCTCTTTTTAAACAATTAAGAGCTTCTCCAGCTCATTTCCTTCAATGCCCTCACAGAGCAAATCAGCTTAATTAGCAGTCTAAGTGAATAATTAATTTTCTCACAGGTTTTTTTGATAGCTTCTTTAGAGCAAGAGGGTTTGAGCAGCTCCTGGCACGATCATGGCTCAGTCCTTTAGCTGGTGCCTGCAGACCCCAAAGCCCATTAATTCCATCATGGGCAGTGGAAATGGCCAAAAAATGGCACAAGAAGGGACCAGTGGCATGGAGAAGTTTCCACATAGTTTTCCACCCCCAGCATCCCATGAAGATAGATGCAGCTTATCCATGTCCTAGCAAAGCACTGAGGTGTGACCCTAAAACCTGCTGCCCAGCCAGCTGATAGAGAGAGGCTTGAGGCTCCAAAGCCATAAAAATCAGGTTTATTTTCAGCTTTGCCTCTTCTTTTAATGACAGGAGGGTCTGCTGTTGTTTAGACCTGAGTGGAGAGACTTTAATTACTACTTTGGTGCCAAGGATGTAAATATGGACTCGGGGAAGCAGCGAGGGTTATTAAAAAGAAAAGACTGTAATTGCTGGGCCCCTCCCTCTCCATCAGATTTTCCTCTCGCTCCGGTTTGGAGAGGACCGGCTGATCCAGTTGGGCTGTCTCTGGCCAGGGGTTGCAGGCTCTCCCTGAGGAAGGGGAGCATCCAGCAGCACCCACCCAAGTCAGGATGGAATCACCTTTAACCAGGCAGAAAAACTTCATAGAATCCCTGGGTTTTAGCCTGGCCACACAGAGATGTGAGCAGGGCAGGCATTTTGGGTTGGTTTTCCCTAGGGAGATCTTTTTGCCATGGAAGAAACTCCCAACCCAGCTGTAAACAGCCTCTCTCTCTCGGATGCAAGCACTCCCATGGCTTTTTTTTTCTTTAAACTCCTATCTTTGATTTCATTTAATAATGGATGAATTATCAGAAATATGTGCTGGCAGGCAGCCCGGGTTTTGTCAGGAGGCAAACGACTTCAGTAATGCGTCGGTTGAAAATATTTTGAAAAAGAAAAAAGAGAGTGAGAACAAATAAAACAAAAAAAAAAAAAGAAAAAAAAGAAAAAGAAAGTCAGTCTATGCAAAAGCCTCTGGGGGCGGGAAAAAACCTAAACTAACTGCAGAAATTTTTTCTCTCTGTTTTCCTTCATGCCTGTGCTGAGGGCAGGATTGTCTCACTGAACTCATCTCTCCAAGAGCACACTGTCACTTCTGTGGGGTGGAGGGGGAATATCAGGGCTCTGATGGAGGAGCTTCATCTCCTCCAAACATTTTGGCACAGCCTCTTGGAAGTGGGGGTGCAGAGATGTGATGCCCTTGCCCACATCTCGGGCCACGCACCCACATCCCCCACGCCTCGATGGATCCGCGGCCGTGCCCGTCCCCGGGGCGGCACCACGGGGAGCAGGGAGTGGGTGCCAAGGGGAGCTTTTGCCGCAGGGCTGGAGCGTGTGGGGTGAAGCAATCCCAGGCAGTCATCGGGCAGGAACGGGGCGAAGCCAGGGCGAGCAGGAGCCGGGGGAAGGCAGCACCTCCCCGGCGGCCTGCTCCGACATGCCGGGCCCGCACGGCCTCCCCGCGGGGCCCGGCTCCTTCCATCCCTTCAGAGCCGTCCCTGCACGGGCTGGGCAGAGAATGGAGGGAGGGGAACGCTGAGGAGAAGGATTTGGGGGTGTTGGTGGGTGAGGAGTTCAGTGTGAGGCGCCCATGTGGGTTGGGAGCCCCAAAATGCAGCTGGGTGTTGGGCTGAGCCCACAGCAGAGGCAGCAGGGGAAGGGGGGATTCTC
This sequence comes from Agelaius phoeniceus, assembly GCF_051311805.1. NCBI lineage: Eukaryota > Metazoa > Chordata > Aves > Passeriformes > Icteridae > Agelaius > Agelaius phoeniceus. The sequence continues at coordinate 62,059,700 of NC_135270.1, read as the reverse complement.
CTCCTTTGATCCACGCAGGTGAGGTGAGACCCCACTTGCAGAGCTGCTCTGGCCTCTCCAGCATCAGAAAGATTGGAATTACTGGAACAAGCCCGGGGAAAGTCATGGGGTTGTTCCAAGGGTTGGAGCCCCTCTGCTCTGGAGCCAGGCTGGGAGAGCTGGGGGTGCTCACCTGGAGAGGAGAAGGCTCCAGGGAGAGCTCAGAGCCCCTTGCAGAGCCTAAAGGGGCTCCAGGAGAGCTGGAGAGGGACTGGGGACAAGGGATGGAGGGACAGGACAAGGGGGATTTACTTCACTCAGATCAGGGTTAGATGGGATATTGGAAAAGAATTCTTCCCCGTGATGGTGGGGAAGCCCTGGCACAAAGCAGCTGTGGCTGTCCCTGGATCCCTGGAAGTGTCCAAGGCCAGGCTGGACAGGGCTTGGAGCAACCTGGGATAGTGGAAGGTGTCCCTGCCCATGGCAGGGGGTGAAATGAGATGACCTTTAAGGTCCCTTCCAACCCAAACCATTCCAGGATTCTATGACTCCATCATCCCTTTGGTCATCCTGCTGTCTGGACATTTTTGATGGCTTTGGGATTCATGTTTGGGATCCCAACTCTGGTGACACCATCACCTCCTCCCACAGCCAAAGTTGCTTTGGCTGTATCAAGGGGGATTTCCCACTTGTCCTGATTTTAAGGTAGAAATGGAGAGACAGGGAATTGCATCCTAAAGCCTGACTCCATTTCAGCTGCTCGCTCAAGCTGGTGAATTTAGCTTTGTTTCCCTCTAGAGAGTGATTTCTCCAAAGAAAGCAAAGCCCACATGAAGAAGGTCCCCACAGGATGCTTGGCCCTGTCAGGTTTGGGATCAGCCCCTGAGTCCTGGCAGCGTGGCTGAGGCAGGAGATGCTCCTGAGCCAGATTCCATCCCACTCCTCTGCCTGAGTCAGAGTGAGTCAGCCCTCTGGATTGCTCTCCTGCTGCCCCGAGCCAACCCAGCATATTTATTAGTTAATTAGTTTGCATTTCCTCCTCCTCTCTTCCCTTCCCTTCACAGCAAGCCCTCTCCCCCATCTTTCCTGCAAAGCAAACTTAGGGGACCTCCATCCCATAAATATCCCCATCACCCACCCCCAAGAACATCACTCTTCCTGCAGAGAGGCCCAGCTCCTGGTGCCCTGTTGGATTAAGCTCTTTTCTGACCCAGAGATGGGGCAACTGAGAGGTGTTTTAAAAACTTTTATTTTATTTTTAGTTTCATGTGAAGGGTGAGACAATACAGAGGTTATAATTCATGCTATTACAATCAGAAGCCAACTATTCCTTAATTACAATGCATTATAAGCATTTCTTGGCCTATCAGCTTATTTCCCACAGTCCCCTGTCCATGCAGTGGGTGGGCTGCTCCCAGCAGAAGATCCAGAGTCCATCCCAGCCTTTTCCCTACTAAGACCCAATTTTAGCCCTAAAATGTAAGGATTGAAGTTATTTTTCCAGCCATTGTCCCTGGCAGAGGAGCTGCACCCACAGGAAGGGTGCAGGCTGTTATTGTGACATCCCAGTGAGTTATTAGCAGAGGGGGAAGTGTGCTGAGGATTGCAGGGAACAGGAGGAATTCTTGCTGGTTTTCAAACTGTCCCCAGGGCTGGTTTTGCTCCATATCCATGCTCTTCACAGACCCATGGAATCCCAGGGTGGTCTGGGTGGGAAGGGATCCCATGGGCAGGGATGTCACCCACCAGATTAGGGTCATCCATCTCTGCTTCCCAGAGTTTTATCCCTCAGGGAAATGCCTGAGCTGGGTCGCACAGCCTGGCTGAGCCCTACACAGCTTTGTCCTCAGCAAGAAAAGCTGGAATTTAGCTGGAAACCTGGGATTTAACTGAAATCCTGATAAAAACCAAGGCTGGCTAAAAAACCTACAACCACTCCAGCTGCTGAGGGAGAGGGTCTGTCCCTCAACTGGGAAAGGGATGGGGGTGGAGACAGGAATGAAGGTGGAAATGGAGATGGGAAAAGGAATAGGGATGGAAATTGGAGTGAGGATAGGGATGGGAATAGGGACAGAGGCAAACATAAGGATGAGGATGGAGAAGGGAGTGGGAATGGTGACAGAAATGGGGATGGGAACAAGGATAAGGATGGGGATAGGAATGGGGACAGGAACAAGCAGAGGAACAGGTGTAGGGATTGGGATAGAGATGGGAAAAGGAATAGGGATGGAAATGGGAATAGGGGTGGGAATAGGGGCAGAGACAAACAGTGACAGAAAGGAGGATGGGAACAAGGATGAGGATGAGGATAAGGATGGGGATGGGAACAAGGTTAAGGATGGGGATGGGAATGAGGACAGGAAGAAGCATAGGAACAGGTGTAGGGATCAGAATAGAGATGGGAAAAGGACTAGGGATGGAAATGGGAATAAGAATAGGGATGGGAACAGGGGCAGAGACAAGGATGGGTATGAGCATGGAGAAGGGATGGGAATGGTGACAGGAATGGGGATGGGAACAAGGATAAGGATGGGGATGGGATTGGGGCCAGGAAGAAGCATAGGAACAGTTGTAGGAATTGGGATAGAGATGGGAAAAGGACTAGGGATGGAAATGGGAAGAAGAATAGGACGGGAATAGGGACAGAGACAAACATAAGGATGGGGATAAACATGGAGAAGGGATGGGAACATTGACAGGAATGGAGATGGGAACAAGGAAAACGATGGAAATAAGGATAAGGATGGGAACAAGAATAAATATAGGGATGGGAACAGGAATGGGGACAGGAACAAGCGTAGGAATGGGAATCTGATGGGAATGGGGACAAGGATGGGGATGGAGAGAGGGAGGGGACAGAAAGGGAAAGGGAGCAGCCTCATTCCCAGCAGCTCAGCCAGCCCAGGTAATGAGCAGCTCCCCTGCCCTTGGCTGCCCTGCCTGGGTGGGGAGGGTTTTTCCAGCACTGAGGGTTTGCAAGTGAGGCACCAGAAAGCAGACAGGGAGGAGCAGGGAATTTTTTTATCCCCATGAACTCAGTGCTGCCATTTCACTTGGAAAACCCATGGATTATCCTGCTGTTTCCTTACACCCTTTGTTCTTCTTCACCCTGTTTCCCACAAGAGATGGGGAGACCTGGAGGAGCTGGGCAGTGTTGGGTTTGATAGGAATCAGGTCCAGCTCTATCTCATCTCTGCTGGAGAGAAAAAAACCTCTCATTTTCTTTGGCTTTGCTGATTAAAGTTTAATTAACTTGAATGCAAATGATTCATCAAAGGAACACAGATTATTTTTTGTGAGAAGTTCATGTGCAGCCTGGGAAGGAAAGTCTTTATTGAGGTGTTCTCTGAGCAGGGTCTGCTTAGTGTCAGGAAAAGCTTTTGGGCAGAAACAGGGAAAAAATTACTTTTGCTCTGTTCCCAACTCGCTTTCCCTTCCCTGAAAGGTCTCCCTGAGCACTTGACAGCATCACACAGCCCATTGCACAAGTGACTTATATTTTCCTGCTCTCCAGGTCTGCAAACCCATCTCTGGGAATTGCCCAGATGGGGGAAAAATGGGGCCTTTGCTGGTTTTCCATGTTCTTTGTGTGACTTCATTCTCTGGGAGATCTGATTGCAAAACCAGTCCTGGAGTCAGGGAGACAGAATTCCAGGCAGGTGTTCCCACTGCACTTGGGGAGCCTCTTCTTTTCTTTTGGGGTGTGTAATTCCCTTATCTTGCTTATCTTTCCTAGAGATGCCTCTGTAAGCCCAGAGCAAGACTTGCTGGGCAGCCAGCAGAGTTAGCAGGGCTGACAGGAACTATCTGATCCCCCAAAATTAAAGGGAATGACAGTGTGGGAACACAGCTCAGAGTGTAAGTAGCTTGTGCTATGAAAAAAAATCACCTCAGCTTTGTATCCTGATTTAAAGCAGGTAAATGACTCAGGAGAGGTTGCCACCACCATGGCTTTTATTTACAATCCCAAGGGAGCTGATCCTGCTGGAAGGGGGCTGTGGAGGGGAAAGGACCTCGCTGCACAATTCCCCCTCCCCATGAAAGCCCCTGGAAATAGAAAACAAAATGATCCTGTGTTCCTTGCCCTTCCCAAAAATAACCCCAAATCCTCTGGAACACCAGAGTGGGTGGAGCCTGTGCTGCTTATCCAGCTTCTCCCCAGTCTCCTGCAGATGTTTGCAGGAATGAGGTGCTCAGGGGCAGCCAAATTCCCCCAAAAACCCCGACCTTGGGAATGGGGCCCATGGATGCTGCAACTCAAGGATGCTGGAGAGCCTTGGGGTGAGGGGCAGCCATCCCCCCAGGAATCAGACATTCCCGAGAGCAGATAAAAGGGATTGGGGCTGGCTGCCTGCCCATGGAAAATCCCAGCCCAATCTTCTCACCTGGAGCTGTTTGCAGACTCTTCTCCCCCATTAGCATAAGCAAAGCCAGCTCCGTGAGATGCTGCCTTCCATCCCACTCCTGTTGGGATTTGACGCTGTTTTTAATGTCATTCCCTCCTCCCTCGTGGCACCTGGAGCAGGACCAGCCTGGCATGTCCTGTCCATGGGCAGACAGACACGTCCCAGTGGCCTTTCATCAGCTGGGCAGCAGCAGCCCCAGCCCTGCCCCGCAGCCCTCGCACCCATCCCGTGGGTCAGCCAGGGAAATTCCCCAGCCAGGCATTCCCTGGGCTGCCCATTCCTGCTGGGGGCTTCTTGGAACCCTGGGAATTGCTGAGAATTTCAGACTTTCTGTGCTGCCAGGCTCTGACCCCCAAGAGAACACTGCACTGACCTGAGGCCATGGAGAAGCTCCCAAAATGGAATGACAGAACTGGGATTGTGGGTGTGGGGTTTGATTAGAAGTGTGTGATATCACAGGGGGGAAACTCAGAGTTCAAGGTTTTAGAATATAGTAATAGATATACAAAACAAGATAGAGGTTTCAGGGTGGAGGCTGCTCCTTCTTCTCCATGGGTTTGGGTGGTTTTGTGTAATTGGATAAAAAAGTCCCCATTGTGGGCACGGGTGGTTGGTTATTGGGTTAAAAGTGAAAATAATTGAGGTGTCATTTCTTAATTGGACAGTTTATCCTTAAAAGGCCTTGTAGAGAGAGAGATGGGCTCCATTTTTAGTTTGTTAGAGTGAAGTGCTGCAGAACTCAGGGTTTGTGAGACTGTAATAAAGATAAGAACTAATAAACATCTGAGTCCCAACAAGAAATTCCATGTCGCCATTTAATCCCAACCCTGGCAAAAAAGAAGTGAAGAATCCACAGGTGCTGTGTTTTTGCACCCCTAAACACCCACTTTCCCAGCTCACAGCAAAAAAAAAACCCATCATCCAACCCCCCTAACACCCTGCACTTTGCAAACCTGAAGGGATCAAAATAATCGATCTGCAGGTGTTTAGAACCCATTTGCATCATGCAAAGATATTATTAATTGCCAATTAGTAGTCAAACAGCACTAATAGCACCTGGCACAGGGAGGGAATAATCAGCTGGGCTTCTGCAACTGGAAAAACACCCAGCCCTGTGTAATTAAATGTCTTCTCCAGGCTCACCCCATCCGGCTGGCCTGGGCACTTGTGTGGGGAGCTTCCCACGCTGCTGGGATGGGGCAGTGCTGGGATGGGGCAGTGCTGGGATAGGGCAGCGCTGGGATAGGGCAGCTCCAGGATGGGATTCTGCTGCTCCCACAGATGTGTTGCCCTTTCCTGAAACAGCTGGGGAGGTAAGGGATCTCTCCATGGAGTGTGGAAGGAGCAGCACAATTCCAGGAGCTGGTAGGAGCAATCCCTGCACGGGGTAATTGGGGTGTCTGAGGGATGAGATGTGGATTAGGTTTAGGCTGGGTGTGAAGCCTAGCTCAAGGGAGGGCAGGCCTGGTGTTCTTCATGTAACAGCTTGAGATCCAGCCCTGTCATAAACACAGCCATGGGAATGTGATAAATCCAAGCTGGCTCTGCAGGTAGGGCTGTTTGCTGAGCTTGGAGAGGGAGGAATGGAAAAAAGACTTTTTGTGCCTTGGAACCTGCCCTGATTATACCTAAAAACAGGGATCTATACTTGGAAAAGGAAACTGGGAGGGATATTTCTCTACTTTGTTCAGCTGATCACTTCCTAGGAGCACTGGCTGGGCAGATCCACGTGTGCAGCAGCATTCCCTGTTCCTGAGAAACTGGGAAAGCCTCGGGCACTGGGAATATTGCTGGAAAGAGGGGAAAATCCCCACTGTGGGTGAGGAGGTGGCAGCAGCCTTCAGCTGGGGCAGCTGCCCTGGCAGAGCACAGGAGTCCTGGCAGCTCCAGGGAGGGATGCTGCAGCTCTCTCCTCACATACAGAGCACAACATTGGAGACTTTGGGATTTTTTTCAGTTTTATTTGGGGGGGATTTTTGGTTTGGGGGTGATGAGCCAAGCAGTTGGTGTTGGGGTAAGGCCTGGGGAGCTCCAGGCTCTCCAGAGCACCACGGGGCTGGAGAGAGCCCTGAATTCCTGCTCTGACACCCCAAACCCTTCTTTTCTTCAAGGCAGCATCTTCCTCATCACTGGTGCCATAAAACAACCTGCTCCAAGTGTGTGCTGAGGGTCTGTGGAAATCTGGGCTGTGGGATGTGCTGCCACATCCAATGGGAGGATTTTGGGGTGTAAATGGATTCAAACTGCCAGAGGCCAAGGTTAGATGGGAGATAGGGAAGGAATTCCTGGCTCTGAGGGTGGGCAGGCCCTGGCACAGGGTGCCCAGAGCAGCTGTGGCTGCCCCTGGATCTCTGGAAGTGTCCAAGGCCAGGTTGGGCACTGGGGTTTGAAGCAACCTGGGACAGTGGAAGGTGTCCCAGCCCATGGCAGGGGTGGCACTGGATGAGCTTTAAGGTCCCTCCCAACTCAAACCATTCTGGGATTCCATCAATCAGGAGAGCTGGCTGGGGGGAGCTTGATTAGCTGGGATGGCTGAGTTTGGGGACTCCCCTCTGCAAAGCACCACAATTAAGGAATCCCTTGAGAACAAGGGCTGCAAAGGCTGAGTTTGCACCAGGAAAGGTGCAAAGGGGAAGTCCTACACTGCAGAAAATCATGGGTGGAGATGGAGGCATCTGTCCCTGGGCCTTGGAGCAGGATGGGATCTGGGCTGAGCCAGGATTTATTGGGTTTATTGGATGGGATAACACAGCAGGACCCTGATTCTTCTGCAAAAAATGCATTAATTTTAAATACAGCAAGTGCTGCTGGAGCAGCTGGGAGTGGTGCCACAAGCAGGGTGGCAGAGGGGTGACAATTTCCCACTTTTCCTGGGATGCCCACAGCATCCTTCACCCCTTTTCTTCCTTCAGGAAAGGCCCTGGACAAAGAAATTTTGGCACAGGGCAAAATTGTACAAACATGAGGTGGGCAAGGCTGAACAAGGAACACCTGGGATTTCTCCCTCACTGCCCATCACTGGCTTCCAGGAGCTTTATTTTTAGTATTTTCTGTAAAAACAAGCAAACAAACAAACAAAAAAACCCCTTGGATTTGGATTGAAATCATTTGGATCATTGAAATCATTTTGGATTGGATTGAAATAATCTCCTTGGATGGATGAGAGTCAGGGCTCTGCATTTCATGCCCCTGCAGTAATGGGTGTCAAGGTTCTCCTTTCAACCTCTCTTTCCCAGGGCTTTATATCTGGAACATAAGAATTCAGAGGAAGGAAAAAAAGGAATCACATAAAAGGAGGTTGTAGCCACAGCTGCTTTGGGCTTATTGTGCTCACAGAGCTCATAAACAGCTTGGTTGGGAAGGGGAGAGGGCCAGGTCCAGCTGCTCTGGGATGTTTGGGGTAGGAATCCAGGGATTTTGAGGGTGCCATGAAAATGTGAGCCCGTGGGAGAATGGATTGAGGTTTTGGCGATGGGACTTGCCCTGATAATCCCAGACACCGGTCCTGCCATGGAGGGGAGTTCAATTTTTTTGTTAAAAAATTAACAGGTCCAATAAACCCAATGTACCCATTGCTGGGATGGGACCCCAAAATGGGCTAGAATCCTAAAATCCCAGAATTATTTGGGTTGGAAGGGACCTTCAAGACCTCACAGAAGCAGGGACTCATTCCACTCATTCCACCATCCCACGTTGCTCCAAGCCCCATCCAACCTGGGCTTGGACACTTCCAGGGATGGGGCAGAGGTTTAGGAGCTTCCAGGGCAGCAAGGGACATTTTAGGGTGGCCCAGATCTGTCCCCAAAGCTGTGATTCCTCCCTCCTGCCTTGCCCCAACTCCCAGACACAGCCCTGGGGAAGGGTGAGCCAGCTCTTCCCCTCCCAGTCTGCTCTAATGAAACCTGGGCTCCTGGGACAATCCCAGAGCCTGGGAAGGCAGGGAGGGCTCTAAACATGGAGCAAATTCCCTCCTGGAAGTGCAGAAGCCCAGGTCAGGGTGCCACACCAGCCATGGGGGAGGTGGCTTGGGCACTGTGCTCACCCCAGGAGCTCCTGTCCTTTGGGATGGAAATCACCTGGGCTGGGGCACATCCCTGAGCCTCACCTGCCCTTGGTGTCCCCTCAGCCCCTGCAGGTGTCATCATTCCCAGGGAATGATGTCATTTCAAGGCCACATTTTCCAGAAATTCGATTTGGTGATAATCTGGGGGACAATGTTCTTCCAGGAAGGGCTTTGCTGACTTCCTGAGGGATAAATACTTTTGGAGCAGGATAACCCTGCTGGGTGAGAGCTGGGGATGGCATTGTCACCATTCAGACACCCCCTTTTCCTGGGAGCAGCGTGTGGGGCTGGCAGGGGGAACCCCCAGAGATGCACAGCTGCTGCTTCCCAGGGAAATGGTGTCTGGGAAAGGTTCCACTGAAAGCTGCCCTTCAAACCAAACCAAACGAAAATTATGCCTTTTCCTGCTGCAGAGGAAGGAGGGGAGGCAGCAGGACTCATGGAATTCCAGAATAGTTTGGATTGGAAGGGACATTAAAGACCATCTCATTCCTAACCCCTGCCATGGGCAGGGAAACTTTCCACTAGCCCAGGTTGCTCGGGTTTTATATCTAAATGACCAAATGATATATAAAAATAATCTATATAATATAGATAATTATAAATATATATATATACACACACATATATATATGTGTATAGAATATTATAAATTTATATAGAATATATAGAAATATATCTTTTCTTTATATTTATATATAATATATAAATACATATATTTTATATATTTTAATATATATAGAAATATATTTTATATCTATATATTATATATATGATAAATATTATATATATCATATATTATATCTCTGTATTTTAAAAATTATGTAAAACATATTTTATATATTTTTAAAAAATTTATATATATATATACACATATACATATATATATATATATACACATATACATATATATATATGTATATATATCCCCAGACTTTCCCTGCCTAAGGAGCACCATCTAGAAAAATACACTGCAATAATACACCATGATTTTTCAAGCCCTCAAATGCATTTGCTCACTTACAGGTTTACAAGGATGTTCCTGAGCTCTGATAATAATTTACAGCTAAATAAGCAAATAGACACATAAATGAACTGTTTGCAGGGAGATATTCCCAACCCATGACTAAAGCTGGGCGGTGTCAAGGCTTTTTGGGACATTTTGCCAGCTGCAGGCTGTCCCATGGGTGCCAGAGCACTCAGTGACACTTGTCCTGTGGCATTCCCCTGGGAACCAGACTGGGATAAATCCCAGCCAAACCCTGTGTTGGTTTCAGAGCTGGTGTCCAGTGCTGGTTCCCTGTACAGCCCCAAAATTGGGGGTTTTAGCCCATTTTTGGGAGGGAGAGGGAAGGAGAGGCTCAGGGAGAAAAAAAGGGGGTGACCAAAGTGAAGGGATACAGGGATATGGGACCACAGCAACGTGCCCAGGGAGCTTGGAAAACCTGGGAGCTCAGGGATCCAGAGAGCTCAGGGACCCAGGGAGCTTGGAGACCCCAAAATTTGGGCTCCCTGGGAGCTCAGGGACACAGGGAGCTTGGAGACCCAAAATCTGTGTCCCTGGGAGCTCAGGCACACAGGGAGCTTGGATACCCCAAAATCTGGGGTCCTTGGGAGCTCAGGGACACAGGGAGCTTGGAGACCCCAAAATCTGAGGTCTCTTGGAGCTCAGGGATGCAGGGAGCTTGGAGACACCAAAATCTGGTGTCCTTGGGAGCTCAGGCACACAGGGAGCTTGGAGACCCCAAAATCTGTGTCCCTGGGAGCTCAGGGGCACACAGGGAGCTTGGATACCCCAAAATCTGGGGTCCTTGGGAGCTCAGGGACACAGGGAGCTTGGAGACCCCAAAATGTGGGATCTCTGGGAGCTCAGGGGCACAGGGAGCTTGGCTGCAGCTGTCTGGCTCCTGTGTGCCATTAATAAACACAAAGGGATTAACGAGCTATTTGTGGGAGCCCATTAGGCAAATATTAGCCCAGCTATGGATCCTCCTGGAGGCTGCCTCAGTCCATTTCATGAAAATCAATTCTCTTTTGGCCAGGCGTGGGGGGAGGGCACGGCGGCGGCTTCAAAAAGCAGAGGAATTGCACAAATCCTGCCTGGCAGCCCTGGCACCTTTGGAACCCTTTGTGTGAGGTGCCTGGTTTGATCCAACCCCAGCATCCTGGTGCTGGTGCTCCCAGGACTGGTTTTAGGCCATGTTGGTGCTCCCAGGAGTGGTTTTAGGCCATGTTGGTGCTCCCAGGACTGGTTTTAGGCCATGTTGGTGCTCCCAGGACTGGTTTTAGGCCAGTGTTGGTGCTCCCAGGACTGGTTTTAGGCCAGTGTTGGTGCTCCCAGGACTGGTTTTAGGCCATGTTGGTGCTCCCAGGACTGGTTTTAGGCCAGTGTTGGTGCTCCCAGGACTGGTTTTAGGCCATGTTGGTGCTCCCAGGAGTGGTTTTAGGCCACGTTGGTGCTCCCAGGACTGGTTTTAGGCCATGCTGGTGCTCCCAGGACTGGTTTTAGGCCAGTGTTGGTGCTCCCAGGAGTGGTTTTAGGCCATGTTGGTGCTCCCAGGAGTGGTTTTAGGCCACGTTGGTGCTCCCAGGACTGGTTTTAGGCCATGCTGGTGCTCCCAGGACTGGTTTTAGGCAATGTTGGTGCTCCCGGTGGGAAGTGATTCCCGCTGTCTCCAAAGGGGATTTTCAGCCCTGCTGTGACTCAAACCCCAGGCAGGGGCTGTTGGGACCAGCCCTGGCATCCCTGGGGTGCCACAGGGGGGTGAGGTGTGTGTGGAAGTGGTGAATGGAATGAGATGGGCGTTAAGATCCAACCCAAATTGTAGAAATGTGGAATCATTTGTCCTCAGCTGCTCCAGGCTCCTCTGGTGAGAGCAGGGATGCTCAGGATGAGCCCCTGGAGCTGCTGCTGGGGTCCAAGGGGCTCTGCCTCTCCCTGCCCTGGCCTCCCATCCCCTCTCCCCTTTGGCATCCATCCCTTCCCTGCCAAATGGAGCGCTGACCTTGGCCGGGCCCGGCGGCGAGGCCGGGAGCACAAACAGCTCTTCAGAGCAGCAGTAAATCATTGATGGGTGCCTGATGGACACATGGGGCCATGGCCAAGCTCCCTGGGCTCCCTGGGCATGGAGGGGGGGACTGGGCTGGCTTTTCCCTGCTGCAATATCCTGTTTACACAGCACCAGGCTGGTGTCCTGTTTCCACAGGCAAAAGGTGCCTGCCTGCTTTCCCTGGGGATGGAAACAGGACCAGCAGAGCTGTTAGGGTTAGGATTTGGATTAGGGTTATTCAGGAAGGCCCCCAGAAAGTTGTGCTAGCACCAGGGTTGTTACAAACCTTGCCAAGGAAAGCACATCCCAGCAGGGCAGTGCCACCCCAGGGCACGGCGGTGTGGGTGAAGGGAACAGGGTGGGATGGGAGCCTTTGTGTCCTTCTGTGATGGAGCTGGGGTTTAAATTAAATTATGGGGAAATACTAAACGTATTTAATTAATTATATTTTAAAATTATTTTAATTAATTAAATTATTAAATCATGGGGAAATCCTAATTTAACTGTCACTATAGGACATGAAATAACACGATGCACACACACTGCTGTTCTCAAGGTGGAAAAAGGAAGTTTATTTTCTGACTCTAACATTTATATATTTTTTAAAGTGACAGTGGATTGGAGGGTGAAAGTGCCACCTCTCCAATGACACTGGACAAACCAACAGTCCATCAAATTTCTCCTCCTCTATAAAAGAATGCAAAACAAGAAGTTATTTACAGAAAGCGTGTAAGAAAGTTTGTTACAAGAGTGTAAACATCAGAAGGCTTAGAAAATCTTAAAAAAATCAGAGTGACAATTTAACTGGCTTGGGCTGTGAGGGTTCTGCTAGGTTCCCTTCAGGAAGTGCATTGGAGGATCTCCAGTTCTCCCAGTGGGAATGTGGTGCTGGTCCATGACCCCTCGTGCCCAATCCATTCCTGATGCTGCTGCACTTTGCACAGAGAAAACCCAGCCCTGCCCCCCTGACCCCTTTTTCCAGCTTTATCCCAGGTCCACCTGATCCACCCTGGATCAGGTTTGGAGCAAAACCTTTGGCTTCATGACCCCATTCCCAAATTTCACCGTGGCTCCTGCAAACCCAGCCCTGCTGCCATGGAAAATCCATGGGCACAGGTGAGCATGGAGCAAGGAGCTGGATCACCGGGGTGCCAGGGGAAAATGTACCCCACACACCTCCTCCTTTGGAGCACTGATGGATGCCCTGGCTCTTTGAAGTCTTTCACCACCCAAACTCCACTTTTTTTAATTATTTTTTTTTTTCCAACAGAGAAATTCCCAGTTTTCCTCCCACCCCATCCCACTGAGGGGGGCATTCTCTGATGTTTTGAAGGTCAGGGCTGTTGGTGACCCCCTGAGGGGGCCCTTGCTGGGGTTTCTCTCCTGTTTCAGCAGCCCTGAGGCGTCTGCCCCTCTGTCAGATGGGATTGGAATCATGGAGTGCTGGTGAACAGACGGGCTAAAAATATTCCCCTGCTCACTCCTGTGATCTTTCCTCCCTGTCTGCCCCTCCCCACCGCCCTTTCCTGCTTTACACCACAATTCCATGGGATTGCAGCAGCTCTGCCAGCCTGGGAGCAAACTCTAGGAATAACCTCCAGTCCATGAAAAAGCCCTTTTTGGGGCCCCCCAAACCAGAAAGGATAGGAGGCGGAGAAAATGGGGTTTTTAAAGAGAGAAATGAGAGTGGATTTGGGAAGGGGCCGTGGGAAAAGCAGGCTTACTCCATAGAAAATCCCTGCCTGAAAATCCCTGAATTTATCAATAATTTGCTGATAAACCCCACCTTGGTGGGCCGGGTTGGGTGAGGAGCGGGGGTTTGGGTTTGGGGGCGATCCCGCCTTTCCCTCCGGCCATCCCGAGGAATGTCCCGGGCTCCAATGGCATCCCTGCTGCTGAGGAGGAGGAGGAGGAGGAGGAGGAGGATGCGGGGCTGGAGGATGCTCCCCCGCTGGGCGCACGCTTGGATTTTCCTGATGGTTCCAACACTCGGGGATTCAGGCTGGATTTTCTCATTTTCCAGCCTCGTTGGGTTTAAATCTCATGCAGCTCCTTTTTATTTTCGTCCTTGCTGACTTCCCAGCAAAGGCTGGGCATGGTAAATTCAGTGGGGGATTTTTGGGGGCCAGTTAAATGTGGTAGCATCCTCCCTCAGCTAAAATCAGGTGGGAAGAGCCCCTCTGGGAGCATCCCCTGAATTCCTGGGGAGCCAGGGGTGATTTGGCATTGCCAAAATTCCAGAACTAAGGAGCCATCCCACTCTCCACCTGACTCCTAAGCTGGGATGTCCCCCAGGCCTCTGCCAGGGATGTTCCCCCTTTCCCAGAACCATCCAGGGATTAGTTTTCCCAAAATTCAGCTGGGATGGAGGGAGTTGGAGCTGTCCCCAGGTGGGTACCCCCAGGGGCAGCACTGGGGGAAAATCCCTGAGGAGGGGTCCTAATGGGTGCTCAGGCTTTTAATTATTTATTATTTATTTATTATTATTATTATTAATTATTATTATTAATTATTTGTACTATTATTTATTATTTATTTATTTTATTATTAACTAATAAGCTCAGGCTTATTAATGATATTACATTCAAACCAAATTGAAGCAGAGGCTTGATGAGATCTCCATGAATTGGGTATTTATGGCCAAAAATCAGATGGAATTCTCCTAAACAGCCCAGGAAAAGCTGGAGAGGGTCCCTCCAGCCTGGTTGCTTCTGTGCTGGGGGGACAGGGACTCAGCCACCCCAGCCTGGCCAGGGAAGGAGGCAGAGCTTCCTTGGAAATCCCCGTGAAATGCAGGAATGGGAGCGAGCTCCAGCTCCTCTACACAGTTTATAGCAACGCTCCGGCTGTTGTGGCTCCACACCAGGGATTCTTTATTTAATTTCTTCCCCTTATGGGCTGAGAAACCTTCCCAGCCCCAGCACAGCCCTCTCACAGTAGCTGGGATTTGTTTTCCTCTCTTGTCCAGGGAGGAATTTCTAAATCCCAGCTGCAGCCAGAGCTGGAGCCCTGGAATATGCTGAGCTGGAAGGGGCCCATCAGGATCGTGGAGTCTGATGCTGTGCCAGGTGTCATCGAGCAGAGGTGACACCCCTGTCCCCAGATGCACCCCACAAGGCTTGTGGTCAGCACTGAGGTCCTTGTGCTGCTGCTCCAGGGTCAATTTTCCTAGCAGGACATCCCAAAAATCCTAGAAATGGATGCTGGGCACTGACAGCAGCAAGCCTAATCCAGCAGCCTTTGGGAAGGGGATGGGATGCAGAGAGGGATGTGTTTAGTTGTTATTTTGTTGCTTTTTGAATAATAATTTTTATGCCATTAACAAAATCCGAGGGACACTATGAGATAAGAGAGCTCCCACGTCTCTGTGTCCCTTCCTGCCAGTGACAATGCCAGCATTGAAATTCTGGGATGGGAGACACTCGCCTGGTGATAATGCAGGATCACAGTGAGCTGCTGCGATTTCCTGTCCTTTCCATATAAATACATCCAGTGCAAGAAAATTCTGTGTATTTTATGGGAATGGTATTTTCAGTCATAACCACAGCACCTTTTTTTTTTTTAATTATTATTATTTTGAGATAGGCTTAGCAATGCAAAAAAAAACCCCAAACCAACCCCAAAAGAATTAATTTTTTTTTTCCATTTTCCATCTGCATTTCCGCTCCTTGGGACTTTGAGGGAGATTAATTCCAGAACTGTGAGGGAAATGTCACCGGAGTCTTTGGGCTTTTCCTCTCACAGAGAGCAGAGGCAGAGCAGACCCTGGCTGAGGTCCATCTTTCCAAGCTCTCCCCACGTTGCAGCCTGGGATGGCTTTTCCTGGAGTGTCTCCTCCTGCCCTGGGAGCATCTCCCTTTGGAATGAGCCGAGATTTTCCCCCCGGCTCTGGAGCAGCCGCGCCATCCACGTCGGTGTTTATACATCGCCTCGCTGGCATCCCAGAGCTCTTCCTGCTGCTTTATTTAGCCTCTGCAGCAAGGCAGGAGCTGGGTTCCTGTATCCCTGTGTTCCACAGGGCCTGGGATGGGGCTGGGATGTGCTCAGCAGGACCCACTCGTCCCCCTCAGCACCGCAGCAACGGGGCCATGTCCTGCTTGTGCCACCCCACAGCCCTAAAATGATTTGTGGGTTCAGAGAAATGAGCCAAAGGGAGGCTTTGCTTGTGTCAACAGCAGGAGGGGTGTTTCCAGTGGGATTTTTTTGGGGGAAAAGACATTTCTGGCTGCAAAGACAGGCCCTGCTTGGAATGACAGGCCCTGCTTAGACAGGATGCTCTCCATGCCCTTGGCAGTGGCACCAGTGGCTTTGTAAGGACTCGAGCAGGAGGTGTGGGGTAGAAGCCCTCTCCCAATTCCAGCTGGCATGGACAGGAGTTCGAGAGTGATCCCAAACCCAAGGGATATCCAGCCCCAGCCCTGCAGAAAGCCAGGTTGTTTTTCTCCGCGAGGAGAGCGGCGCGTTGGATTCCCAGCGCCGGCACCGTGCACTCCCATAATGGAATTACCCAGCACGAGCTGTTGAACTGCAAACAGATTTCAGCAAGGAGTGTCAGGGTGCTCACAGCAGAGCTGCTCTTTATTTAGGGCTGGGAACAAGCGGCTCCTCTCTCCCAGAGCCTCGGAGAGACTGCGGGGGCCGAGGCGGCCTCACAGGTCAGCCCGAGGAACGCCTTTAGACAGTTAAAAGTGAGGAATAAATAACTCCTCCAAAAACAATCTCGCCAGATGGCACTTCTGAAGGAGGAGCGGCTCGGAGATGCTTTGCTGCTAATTTATGGTGCTGCTGCTGTTGCTATTCCGGGCCTGGGTCACCTATGGAAAGGGATCTGTGTGTGCATCAGCTCCTAAGGGTGGCCAGGCCTCACATGAGGGAGCCCCACTCACCTTCATCCAGCTGCTAGGGGGGGATTTGATGGGAATGGGGTTTAATTCTGCTCCTGCCTCAACCTGAATCCTAAAAGCTGGGATTCTATGATCTCCCAGGGCTGGGGATACTGGGATGGGTGTGGGGGGTCCCCTACACAAGGCTGTTGGGACCCCCCCAAAGGACATGTGAGTCCCTTCCCTAGGAGATCATAGAAACCCAAGGTTGTTTGGTTTAGAAGAGATCTTTAAAAAAATCTTGTTCCAACCCCTGCCATGGGCAGGGACACCTTCCACCATCCCAGGCTGCTCCAAGCCCTGTCCAGCCTAGCCTTGGACACTTCCAGGGGAAGCCACAGCTTCTCTGGGCAACTGTGCCAGGGCCTGCCCACCCTCACAGGGAAGGATTCCTTCCCAATATCCCATCCATCCCTGCCCTCTGGCAGTGGGAATCCATTCCCCCTTATCCAAACTCCCTCTCCAGTTCTCTGGGAACCCCACTGGAAGGGGCTCTAAGGTCAATCCAAGCTGGACACCCCAGCTCTCCCAGCCCTCCAGAGCGGAGTTCCCCAGCCCTCGGAGGCTCCTCCGGCGGCGCTCCCGGCTGGAGGATGCTCAGCTCAGCTCCGCTCCCGGGCACCTTCGCTGGCTCCATCCCGCAGGGACGGTGCCCGAGTGCCCTCCCAGGGGATGTCCTGCTCAGGCTCTTCCCGGAGCCTTCCGTGGGCACCGTGCCCGGCTCCCCACGCCTCCTCCGGGGCCACCACTCCTCTCTGAAGCCCGCGGCCACCCCGTTCCCGACCCTGTCCCCGCTGTCCCGGGCCCGGCGCCGGGGCGGGAGGCGGTGCCGGTGCCGCTCGGGGCGGTGCGGGGCGGCCCGGGAAGGGGCGGGGGCGGCGGGATGGGCTGGGCTGGGCTGGGCTCGGCACGGCTCGGCTCGGCTCGGCACGGCGGGGTTCGGCTCGGCACGGCACGGCTCGGCTCGGTTCGGCACGGCCGGCACGCAGCGCGCTCCCACAGCCGCAGGTAGGTGCGTGCCCGGCGCCCCGCACCGCGCTCCCGCTCGGCTCAGCCCGGCTCGGCTCAGCCCGGTTCCGCTCCCTTCGGCTCGCTTCGGCTCGCTTCGGCTCAGCCCGGTCCGGCTCGGCTCGCCCCCGCGGGGCCGTGCCGCGGGTGGGCCCGGCGCGGCCGCTTGTTGCGCTCGGGGGCGAGTTGGAGCCGGAGCGGTGCGAGCGGCCCCGGCTGCAGGAATGCGAGTCATTTCCTCCGCCCGCCCGCCCGCCCGCGGGAGCTGCGGCTCCGCCGGAACCCCCCCACGGCCCCCGACGGCCGCCACACCGCCGCCACGCCGCCGCGACACCGCCACGGCCACCCCGGAGCCGCTCCCGGGGCGCGCTCGCCCGCGGGACCCCTCGCCCCTGGGTCACCCTCGTCCCCACATCTGTGGGACCCCCGGCCCCTGGGTCCCCAGATCTGCGGGACTCCTCGCCCCTGGGTCACACTCGTCCCCACATCTGTGGGACCCCTCGCCCCTGGGTCCCCACATCTGCGGGACCCCTCGCCCCTGGGTCACACTCGTCCCCACCATCTGTGGGACCCCCGGCCCCTGGGTCACACTCGTCCCCACATCTGCGGGAGCCCTGGCTCCTGGGTCTCAGCCGCCCACGGATCTCCTTGCCCCTGGGTCACACTCGCCCACGGGTCTCGCTCACCTGTGGTCTCACTCACCCACAGGTCTCTCACTCACCCTTGGGACCCTTTTCCCTGGGTGGCACTCACCCACAGGTCCCCTCACCCATGGGACCCCTTGCTTTCACCCACAGGTCCCCTCACCCATGGGACCCCTTGCTTTCACCCACAGGTCCTCTCACCTGTGGGTCACTGTTACCCACGGGTCCCCTCATTCCTGGTTCACAGGTGGGCATGGCTCCCTTTGTCCCTGGGTCACAGGTGCCCATGGGTCCCCTCTCACCCCTGTGTCTCACCCACAGGCCCCCTTGTCCCTGGGTTGCACTCACCCAACTGTCCCCTCACCCCTGGGTCACACATCCCCACTGGGTCCCCTCACCCGTGGGTGCTCTGTGCCTGTGCCAGCTCTTTTCTGTGGCTCGTGGTGACCCACAGGTCCCCTCAGCTGTGGTCCCCACCATCTCTTGGTTCCCATCCTGTGATCCTCTCATCCATGGATCCTCCTGTCCCTGGGGCTCCCCTCACCCTCGGGTGCCCCCCACACCATGGAGGTGCTCAGGGTGCCAGCTGCTCCCTGGTGGTGTCCCCGATGGCCCTCTCTGCATTTCCCACTGGGAATGCCATCCCTGACACGTTCTGGATAAATCCATGCAGCTCCTAGGCCAGGCTTTATCTGACCCGGTGCCCTGGTGACAGCGGGGAAATGGGGCTGAGCTTTCCCAGCACCATCCTTGGTGTTCCTGTGTCCTTTGACTCGCCCGTGGGAGTGAGGCACATCCCGACCCTGCCATGCCCCTGGCCCCCTGCCACCTTTCTGCCATCTCCCATTCCTGAATCCTCCTCTTCCTGCTCGTGGCCAGTGCCTTTCTGGCCATCAGGATGTTTTCCCCTCGGAGCCCAACTCTGCTTTTCCAGAGCTGCTTCCCGCGTGGCACCGATGGAGCTTTGCTGCTCTGCCTAATTCTGGGCTGGTTTGTGTTGGTGTTTTTCCACAGGGCTCGCTCTCCCTCTCGGAGTCTTGGATAGAGCTGGGATTAATTCGAGCTCTCTTGCCTGAAAGAGATGTTCCGTTTAAAATTCCCAATCCCGAAGGCATATTGGAGTTTGGTTCTAGGTACTGGATTTTTACTACTGGATTTTTACTGGTTTTTAAAGGGGTTTCTTTTTTTTTTTTTTTAACTGGGTTTATTCAGGCTCTTTAAACCCCGAGTCTGTAAGCAATTATTCCATTACATGAAAGTCAGGACGCTGAGAAAGATTAATTCAGACCAGATGTAAAAATAAATGGGAATTTGAAATTAAGATGATGTCAGTTCCCTCCTGCTAAAAAAAAAACCCGGCAGCCTTTGGACTCCAGATGGAGTACACAAACCATGGCGCTGGTTAAAATATCTGCCTGCTCCTTAATTGAGTTTTATCCTGCTTTTTTTCCCCCCCTTGACTGAAAAGTGGGCTTGGGATATTTTTCCCAAAAAGCTTTCCCTGATTGTGGCCGGGGCAGGGAAGTTGATGGAGGCTGTGGCGTGGCTGAGGAGCTTTCCCAGCTGGAAAACTGGAGAGTGGCGCTGCTGAGGGAAGACAAATCTCCCTCTGCCCTCCCCAGGATTAAAAAAATCAGGAACTTGGTTTGGCTTTGTTTTGCTGGATTTGGAGCTGGAGGCGAGGACGCCACAGAGGGCAGCAGGAGCTCCAGATAGTCCAGGCATGGATTTGAATTTTTTGGCATAAAATGGAGCTGGTTTTTGGGTTCTTGTGTGTCTGCAGAGGACTTTGCATCCCGTTTTTTCCCTCTCCATGTGCAGCAAGCACTGCACATTCCCCACAGTGGGAATGGGTTTGGGCACCCAGTGTAGAGGAGCCTGTGAGCAGGATGTTGGGAATGAGGCTCCCCAAAAGTGCCTCCTACTGGGAAGGAAGAGTTTACCCAGGGTCACAGCATCTTGGGGGTGTGTTGTTGTAGAAAATAACATAAACATTCATCATTGCATATTATTAATATTAATATTTACGTGGCATTATTAATTATTTAATATTATATTGTTAATTAAATTTAAAATATGACTTTAATTTCTAAATAGGGATCTCTGTGGTTTGGAGACTCGGGGCTGTGCTTTCTGTGGTGCAGGGGTTTGGGATGGTGACTCTGGCCCTTGGGGCTGCTTTGTGGTCCAGGGATCCCGCAGCCAAATCCCAAGGGATTTATGGCAGCTGCTGCTGGTGTGGGCTGCAGCCTGCCCACGGAGAGGGGAGCAAAGGCAGTGCTCCACATCCATGTGCAGCCTTGGGAGTGATGCCTGTCATCCTGGGAGTGGGATCAGAGCTCTGGGAGCTTTGGGCTTGTTGGTGCTGGGGGATGGTTCCTAAAATGCCTGGGAATGCTGTGGGACAGGCTCAGGAGCTGGATGGGAGAGCCGGGCTGCCCTGAGCACAACCCTCTCCAACCCAGTCTGGATATTGTTCTAATCCCAGAGGCTCAGGCGACGTTTCCTGGAAGGAAATCTGATGGAAGGGGCTGGTTCTGGAGCAGAGGAGGGAAGAGGAAGAGCAGGCATTGTCCCTCCCCTCCCTGGAGCCCTTGCCAGGAGAAATCCATCTCTGTGTCCATCCCTGGTGGAGGCAGGGATGCTTTATTTATATTTCAGTGCTCCAAAGTCAGGGAATGAAGAGGCCTGGGGTGGCTCTGCTGTGGGCTGGATGGAAAATCAGCGCTTCCAGGCTAGATTCTGCTCTGTGCATGGTGAGATAGGCAGGGCAGCAGCTTCCTGAGCTGCCAGGGCTCAGCCTGTGTCTCCCCATGGAATGTGATGTCCCATGGGGCTCATCCCCAGCAGGAGGGGGCATCATCCCATTTTTAGGGTGATTCACATGGCCCAGCCATTCCTGCCCATTGCTGTTGTCCCATGCAATAGCCAAGGGGGAGGAGGATGAGGAATAGGAGGTGGATACAGGGGAGCTCCTGGGGGAATTTTCCTTGGAGAGGCTTTTTGGATCCCCCCAGCACTCGGGGGTATCTGCTGAGGCTGGTGGGGGCTGGCCCCTGGCTGCCCAGGCTGAGCTTCCAGCATCCAAATAGCTTTTGTGGTGGATGAAGTAATGGAATATTTATAACTGAGTCCTTTTTCCCAGTGAAGGTCTCTTTCATCTGCCTCTCTTCATTAGGAGGAAACTGTTGAGTTCATGAAGAATTGGAGACGATTTTAATTACGGGGCAACCGCAAGCAGGAATTAATCTGGGTTTTGGGTTCGGAGAAGCTGCATTAAGGGACGGCCCTAAAACTTGTAATAACAGCTCTGTGCATACCTGTGCCTGTGATGTGGGGTGAGACCCACTCCAGACTCTTCAAAACAAGAAATTCCTGCCCCGTGAATTCATCTTCCCGTCTCGCCCCACGCTCTGGGCAGCCTCTGGCTGTGGATGGCCCCTGCCTACGTGTGGGTCCTGGGCTGGATCCCTTCCCTCGCCCCTGGGGTGCCTCAGAGGGCTGGGACAAAAGCCTGGAGGTGGGTTAGAATCAGGGAATCGTGGAGTTTTTAAGGTTGGAAAAGGCCTCTAGGAGTGTAATCAGCCGTTCCCCCAGCACTAACCCATGTCCCCAAGTGCCGCAGCCACGTGGCTGTTAAATTCCTCCAGGGATGGCAATGTCTGATAGAGCTGCATTTTTTGGAAAAGTGGATATTTTTGCAAGGAGGGATGGATTTGGTTGATGGAGAAGTGGACGGGATCTGCCTGGAGGCTGGATTGAATGGGGGGCACTGGGATGTCTGGTGGGTACCACAGAGGGACAAACCTGACCCAAACCCACGAGGATGGAGACTCATCAGCTTCTTTTAAATCCATTTAAATCCACAAAGAGGGAAAAACGCTGCCCATCCACCCAGCCTCGCTTCACACGCACAGAATCTGGAAGAAAACCCCACCTCAGCCAGCAAGTTCAAACCATGTTCAATCCCCACCCTGGAATTACATCCAAATTTCTATTTCTGCCGAGATCCTGCTCCAGCATCTCCATGTGAACCAATCCCAGGCTCTGCCTGCCCTCGGATGTGTTTGCAGGACCCTGGGATGAACAAATCCCTCGCCGAGTCAGCAGTGCCAGCCCCGGCTGCTTTTCCCAGGTTTTTTGTGGGATGTTTTCTTTGCAGCTGAGCTTTGTGACAGGATTTATCCCATGGCATCAGCACCAGGGAGGGAGACAATATTCCAGCAGCCTGGGCCTGGAAAACACAGTGGATCGAGGAATTTTCTCAACTCTGGAGTCATGAGCACTTTGCAGTGCCTTCCTATGGAGTTTTAATGCTCTTTTCCCCATAGCAGGGAAAACATGGCTGGAAGACCTGGATCTCCTCACTCTGCTGATCCATGCCCAAGCCCTCATTCCCGGTGTTTTTTCCAGCTGACTTTGGATGGAAAACCCTTTGGAAGACTGCCTGGGGTGGAGGTTCCTGCTTGGAGTGTGGAGTGATCTGTGTCACCCCATCTGCTGTGGGGCAATCCAGGGAGGCTCTCCCTCCAATCCATATTTCCAGCTTGGAGCCCGGAAGGTTGGGCTAGATCTTTAAAGGTCCTTTCCAAACCCAAACCATTCCATGCTTCCATGTTTGTGCCTGCTATCAGCACTTCCTCTGGAGCAGCAGGGACTCGCTGAGGGCAGCGGCGTGGGGTCCCAGGGAATCAAAGCCCACATTGTGGCAATGAGCAGCAGATGCTTGGAAAGAATTTCCCGGCGTCTGGCCAGGGCTGCTGCAGGCACAGCACCCTGGAAAGGGCTTTGTGTGTCCCCTGCTGAATCCCTGCACCTCCCAGGGCTGCCAAAGCCCCCAGGAAGCACCTGGAGCTGAGGGAATCTCCATAGGGACCGTCCCTGTGTGGTGGGCTGATGGAATGTTCCCACTCAGCAGCAGGAGCTGGGATGTTTTCTATACAAATACCAAAATATAGGGTTTGGGCTTGGGTGGTTTTTTCCTCTCCCATGTCCCTGCTCTGCTGACGCCAGCTCGTGTGGTTTAATCCCTGGTGCTCTGGGATCAATCCAGGCTGCAGGAGGAGGAGGAGGAAATGCAGGGACTGGTGTGGGGATGAACAGCCCCAGAATGCCAGAGAGTGACAGGACAAGAGGGAATGGTTTCAAACTGGCAGAGGGCAGGGTTAGTTGGGATATTGAGAAGGAATTCTTGGCTGTGAGGAAGGAGAGGCCCTGGCACAAGCTGCCCAGAGGAGCTGAGGCTGCCCCATCCTTGGAAGTTTTCCATGTTGGACAGGGTTTGGAGCACCCTGGGATGGTGGAAAGTGTTCCTGCCCAAGTGGGGGAGAGAATCCCAGGGATGGATTCTCCAGTAGCTCAGCAGTGGGTGCTGCCCATGCCTGGAATTTTGATCTGGCTCGGGAAGAAGCTCTGGTGCCCCCCTGGGAGTCGAGGAGCCTGTGGGTAGGAGCAGGACATGGAGGGTGCTGCAGGAGCCCCGGGACACCGCTGCTTTGCCGGGAACATGGCCCCTCCCCAGCCCAGCCCTCACAAGCCACATCCCGACAGTGCCCGGGAGCTGCCGGTGCCCAACTGGGCCAGGATGTGCCAAATTCCTTCAGCCCCGCTCCGTGAGCACTGGGATCTTCTTGGGATCTTCAGTGAGCCCTGAAACCAACCTGGCTCCCGTCGGGATCGGCCACGGCCTCAGGGCGTGGATACCATGGAGAGGGGCCAGGCACGGTGCAGAGCTGTGCTGCAGGGATGCACTGCATGGGTGCTGTGGTGTTCCAGCTCAATGCGTGGGTGCCATGATGCATGGGTGCAATGTGTAGGTGCAATGCATGGATGCAATGCATGGATACCATGAGGCTCCAGCACAGTTTATGGATGCCCCAGTGCAGTGCTGCGATGCACAGGTGCGCTGCATGGATGCCATAGTGCTCCAACCCAATGCATGGGTGGCACAATGCATGGATGCAGTGTGTAGGTGCAATGCATGGTTGCACGGCTGTGCTGCATGGATGCAATGCACTGGTGCCATGATGTTCCAGCCCAATGCATGGATGCCATAATGCATGGGTGCAATGTGTAGGTGCACTGCACGGCCAGTTTGCTGCATGGATGCCATGAGGTGCCAACACAATTTATGGATGCCACAATGCACTGATGCCATGTACAGGTGCAATGATGCGCTGCTGCAATGCACAGGTGCACTGCATGGATACCATGATGTTCCAGCTCAATGCATGGATGCCACAGTGCATGGGTGTAATGCGTAGGTGCAATGCATGGCCAGGCTGCACATCTGTGCTGCATGGATGCAATGCATGGATGCCATGAGGTGCCAACACAATTTATGGTTGCACATCTGTGCTGCACAGATTCCGTGAATGGATGCCATGATGTTCCAGCTCAATTTATGGATGACACACTGCAGTGCTGCAGTGCACAGATGCCATGATGCACTGCTGCAATGCATGGTCGCACTGCATGGATGCCATGAGGTTGCAACTCAATAGGTGGATGCCACAATGCATGGACGCAACGTGTGGGTGCAATGCATGGCCAGGTTGCACATCTGTGCTGCACAGATTCAATGCATAGGTGCCATGATGTTCCAGCTCAATGCATGGATGCCACAATGCATGGATGCAGTGGAGGGCCATGATGCATACAGATGCAATGCAGAGAATCCATGATGTACCACCAGCATGCATGGGTGCAACGTGAAGATGCAGTGCATGGCCGGGATGCAGGCATGCAATGCATGGATGCAATACATGGCCACAATGCCCCATCTCAAGGCATGAATGCAATGCATGGATGCAATGCACATGTGAAATCCAGAATCCAAGATGCATGGATGCAGCGGAGGGCCATGATCCGCACAGATGCAAGGCAGAGAATCTGTGATGTACCAGCATGATGCATGGGTGCAATGTGTGGGTGCAAAAAGGCATGGCCAGGATGCAGGCATGCAATGCATGGATGCAATGCACCATCCCAAGGCAGGAATGCAATGCATGGATGCAATGCACATCTGCAATCCAGAATCCACGACGCAGGGACACAGCCTCTGTGCTGCAGTCCCAGAGTGCCCTGGCTGTGGGAAAGCATCACCTCCGGATTTCCCAACTTCTGCAGAACCCCAGGAACCACCAACAAAAAGTCACCTCAGGGCACTTTTCCCCATGCTGCTGCGGGAATTCCAGGCTTTCGGAAGCCAAAGGTGCTTCCATTTAGACCAAAGCAAATATTTGGTGGCAAGGGAGACACTCTGCTGTCGTCTGCCAGTGTAAATCTGGGCTTGGAAAAGGCTGAACTAGGTCAGAGTTTAAAGTCCTTCCTCATGGTGTCACGTGGGAATTCGTGTCCTCAGGGATGGTGGGGTAAAAAGTGCTTTGGGAATATTCACCCTCGGAAATGAGAGTTTCCTGGGGTCAGTGTTCGGATGGATTTGTTGGTTCTGAATGTCAATTCCAGTCTGTAAATCCCTGCTGGTGCTTGGATTGTTTTATTCCACCCCAGTGAAGAGTCAGAACTGGGGGAAGGATGTTGGAAGGGATGTTGGGATCCTCTTAGGAGACCCCACAGCATTTTCTTGCCTTTCCATGGCTGGCAGGGAAACCTCCTGCTTGCAGCACTGCTCCTTGCTGCCCCAACCGGGTTATTCCCAGTGGATAAACTTCTGTTTATTTTAATTATACCAGAAAAGCCTTTCCTGATGTTTTCCTGAGCCTGAGCCAGGACAATCAAACTGCTGGCTCAGGTTTTTGGGGCTGGGCCTAAAACCATGGGGGTGGCTGTGGTGGGGTGGCTGAGGTGGGGTGAGGTGTGCTCAGGGGTTTTGGGGGTGTCTGAGTTTGGAAAGGCAGGTCTCTGCCAAGGAAAGCAGGAGCCTCCCCTGAAATGGAGAATGTGAACCCCCTCCCTCTGAATTGCTATAAATTTTAAATAAAGGGGGCTCTCAGGCAAAAATATGGGAGCAGGAAATAACAGTTCTTTAATAGGGAAGAAAATAAAAGGATAAAATAAACAATGCAGTGAACCAAACCAACAGTGCCAGAGTCAGAGCCCAGCCTGACACCCTGTGGGTCAGGGTGCTGGCAGCAGCCCCATTGGAATTGTGGCTCAGCCCTCCTGCAGTGCCAGGGGTGGCTCTGCTGGAGCAGGGATCCTGGAGAAGGGTGGAGGCTTCCTCTGCAGATCCAGGGCAAGGAGAGGCAGCTGCTGTTCCTCTGGGGAATCCAGTGCAGAAGCTGTGCTGGTGTTCCAGAATCTCCAGATTATATCCAGGCAGGAATGCTTGGCTCCTCCCTCTGGGCTCACATCTCCCAATGGGATGCTGTAGTTCTTATCAGCCATGCAGGGACATTCCATGGCTGTTATCAGCAGATGTGTCCCCGAGGGAGGAGTGAGTGTGGAAGAGATAAGGAAGAACTGCCCAATGAGCAGAGGACAGCTGCCACACAGATGTTGATAGAATCCATCTTGCCTGGCAATCTGGAGCAGGGGGACACCCCAACCATGAGCCCACACCGTGTGGGATGTGCTGGTGGGTGGCAGGGCTGGGGGATGCAGCTGGGGAGCAGAGGGTGCCCTGCCCAGGGCTCATCCCCCCTGTTTTCCCCAGGGATGGCACCCACAGAGCCCGAGGCCGCCCCGGCCCGCCGGTGAGGTGCCCCCAGCAGCCCCCCCGAGCCCCCAGGCCAGAGCACCATGAACAAGCTGCCCTTCCACAACAACAGAGTCATGCAGGACCGGCGCAGCGTGTGCATCTTCCTCCCCAACGACGACTCCCTCAACATCATCATCAACGTAAGGAACCTCCTCCTCCTCCTGAGCTTGACACTTCCCTCACCCCTGAGGTTGTGTTCGCACACCCTGGGTTTCCTCTGGAGCCTGCCTGGCCTTGCTCTGCTGGGGAAATGCACGTGGGTTATTCCCCTGGGGGTTGCAGTGGTGTTTTAGGCTCTCCTGAGTCTCCTTGGTCCATGTGATGCTGGGTTTGGGGAGGGTGACCTGCTGCTTGGCATCCCACAGCATGCCATGAGCCCCATCACTGCACCAGTCCCTTCTGGGTGGCTCTTCAGCCTCCTCTAGCCCAGGGAATAAACAGGAGGGGGTTTGGCTCTGATTGGGATGAGCATTGAATATGAAATTCCTCCACTTTTTGTTGCTTTGTTTTGGTTTTTTTTTGTTAATTCACCCTCACCCAATCTTGCTTTTGAGTCAGGAAAATGTTGAAATTCTTTTCAGGACTTAAAGGGAGCTTATAAAAAAAGATGGAAAGAGGTGGATAATGATATCCTCCTCTAATCTAAAACCATTCCCCTTATCCTTATAGGGGCTAAGGGGAATGGTTTTAAACTTAAAGAGGAAAGATTTAGATTAGATAATAGGAATAAATCCTTGCCTAGGAGGGTGGGGAGGCCCTGGCACAGGTTTCCCAGAGCAGCTGTGGCTGCCCCTGGATCCCTGGAAGTGTCCAAAGCCAGGTTGGATGGGCTTGGAGCACCCTGGGATGGTGGAAGGTGTCTGTGGGGTGGAATGAGACTGTGAAAGTTCTGATTTCTGCCCCCAAAACTTCTCCCCAGTGCTGGGTTCCTCCATCAACCACTGCTCTCGAGCTGCCCTGTGGTCCTCTCAGCATCCCAGCCCTGGCAGAGCTCTGGTCCAGGCTTTGGGGCCACAGCTGAGCCCCACAGCCCACCCTGTCACCCCCACCCTGCTCGGGGTCCTGCTGAGGGGTTTGGTGGGCACAGATGCTTCCAGGCCTCATTTAAGGGTTTGTTTTTTTTAACAGGTGAAGATTTTGTGCCAAGAGTTACTGGTGCAGGTGTGTGACCTGCTGAGGCTGAAGGATTGTCACCTCTTCGGGCTCAGCGTCATCCAGAGTAAGTCAGGGGCCTGAGTGTGAAAATTACCATTTTTGATGGCAAGGAACTCACAATTCCCCATTCCCCCTCACCAATGGGTCACAGTGGGAGGCAGGGGGACACGTGGGGATGCTGATACCACCTCTGTCCCTCACAGACAATGAGCATGTGTACATGGACCTGGCCCAGAAGCTCTACAAGTACTGCCCCAAGGAGTGGAAGAAGGAGGCCAGCAAGGTCAGCGGTGAGGTCTTGCATGGAGAGCTGAGGCCACCTCTGTCCCCATCACAGGTCACTCCCAGGACCCGGGAATGCTGCCAAGGGGTGGGGGGGGCACTTGGTCGCTGTGGGGCTGGGGGTGGATGTGCAAAACCACAGCCCTGGGCTTGTCACTCTGAGTGCCACCATGTGCCCCAGCTGGGATGGGTCCTCCATGCTCTGTCCCTGGAGCTCTGGGGGTTTTTTCCCCTCTGATTTTTCTTTTCCTCCCTTATCCTTCAGCAGAATTTTTGAGGTCCCTTCTTTCAAATTCTGACATCAGTTTGGGTTTTTTCTCCCCAGAGCACCTTTTCATTCTTTCAGTGCTCAGGGGGTGGTGTCCAGGCTTGACTGCTGGTGGATGATGGTCTGGGAGAGGGAGAGCAGCACTGAGGTGTTACAGAACACCTGGGCTTGTCACACCCAGCCTTTTAAAATCCAGATCCCCTTCATTTCCAGCATTTTACATGGAAAAATGGGCACCAGACTCTCAACTGAGGAACAAAAACGCCATCAGTGCCCTGGGGGGCAAGGGGTGGCTGTGACAGCCATGACCCCAAAGAGATGAGGAGAGGGGCTGGGGTGTGATGCTGGGATCCCCAGGGCATTCCTGAAAACCTCCTCCATTCCAGGGCATCGACCAGTTTGGCCCCCCCATGATCATCCACTTCCGAGTGCAGTACTACGTGGAGAACGGGCGACTCATCAGGTACGGAGTGCCCCTGCCCGGGCCCCTCTGCTGGGGCTGGGCACTTCCTGGGATGGCTGTGCCCCTCCTGGCGTGGCTGGGATCCTCCTGGGATGGCTGTGCCCATCCTGGGGTAGCTGTGCCCTTCCTGGGATGGCTGTGCCCTTCCTGGGGTGTTTGTCCCCTTCCTGGGGTGGCTGTGCATCTCCTGGCATAGCTGGGCACCTCCTGGGTGGCTGTGCCTCTCCTGGCATGGCTGTGCCCTTTCTGGGGTGGCTGTGCCCCTCCTGGGATGGCTGGGCACCTCCTGGGATGGCTGGGATCCTTCTGGCATGGCTCTGCCCTTCCTGGAGTGGCTGTGCATCTCCTGGCATGGCTGTGCCCTTCCTGGCATGGCTGTGCCCCTCCTGGGATGGCTGTTCCCCTCCTGGGGTGGCTGTGCCTCTCCTGGCATGGCTGGGCACCTCCTGGAGTGGCTGGGATCCTCCTGGGCTGGCTGGGATCCTCCTGGGATGGCTGTGCCCATCCTGGGGTAGCTGTGCCCGTTCTGGAGTGGCTGTGCCCGTTCTGGAGTGGCTGTGCCCCTCCTGGGATGGCTGGGATCCTTCTGGCATGGCTGTGCCCCTCCTGGGGTGTTTGTGCCCCTCCTGGGGTGGTTGGGCCCCTCCTGGGGTGCTCTGGGGTGCTGAGCACACCCCAAAAGCTGGGGCTGGTTATGGGTGGGTGCTGAGTGGTTTCTGACAGGGCCAGCTGGGGACATTTCCCCCAGACAAAGCCTTTTGGGGGGTTTTATTTGGGGGTTATTGTATTTGGGTTGCCCCCAGACGAAGGAAGGAATGATGAATCTGACTCCATGGTCTCAGAAGGCTCATTTATTATTTTAAGATGCTATATTATATTAAAGAATACTAAATATACCATACTAAAGAATACAGAAAGGATACAGACAGAAGGCTAAAAAGATCATAATGAAAACTTTCCAGAGTCTGACACAGCTTGGCCCAGATTGGCCAATGAGTCAAAACACTCACCAAAAATCCAATGAAACAATCACCTGTGGGTAAACAATCTCCAAACACATTCCAAAGCAGCAAAACACAGGAGAAGCAAATCAGACAATTATTGTTTTCCTTTTTCCCCGAGGCTTCTCAGCTTCCCAGGAGAAAAATCCTGGGCAAAAGGGATTTTTCCAGAGAATGTGACTTCCACAGGGGAGGATGTGTTTAGGGGTTTAGCACAGCCTGATATGAACTTACCCACGGCTGGGTGGGAGCTGCAGCTCCTGCTTTGGGGCTAAAATGATGGCCTGAGGTCTTTGGGGACACAGTGACATCTGCACAGACTTTTTGAGGGGGTTTCTCCACCTGGCTGGTGAAGCAGCTGCGCGTTTGCAGAATTTTAACAAATTTTGACAAATTTTAACAAATAGAAAAGAGGGAGCAAAACCTTTTGGTGCCCCCTCCCTGAGGGCTGCCCAGCTGGTGTCCCCTGGCTGCTGACTCCTCCCTGTGTCCCCTGTGTTTTGCAGAGGCAAACAAACTCCACAACTTTGTGAAAGCTGTAAAGCTGGTATGTTTATTACAGCGCTGGACACATGTGGAGATTACTCTCCTTAAAAGACACAGGCACCTCTGGGAACTCCAGATCCTTTTTTATCTTCCTCTCAAATACATATGCATGCAATTTCACAATAGGTTTATACATATTTATTTTTACTGATTTTATGTTACATTTGCTGCTAATTCTTTATTATCAGAAAGAATTCCTGGGTCAGGTTGATCTGCTTTTGTTGCAGTCTTCCTGGTTTTTTTGTCTGCCCCCCCTTATCTCTGTCCTCTGGCTGAAGCAGTTTCTCTGAGCATAGGTTTTTTACCAGAACAGGTAGTCAGACTAAACAGCTATGTTTTCAAACTACAGACTTAACTCAAAGATGTACATTTCACCTAAATCAAAATGGATTTCTGTGACGGTGTTCACAGGGGTCTTAGGATGAGGGAAGAGATGAGGATCTGACTCTGTGTTTCAGAAGGCTTGATTAATTATTTTATGATATATATTATATTAAAACTATACTAAAAGAATAGAAGAAAGGATTTTATCAGACGGTTAGCAAAGAAGAAAGAATTATAGCAAAGGCTTGTGGCTTGGACAGAGAGTCCGAGCCAGCTGGGTTGTGATTGGCCATTAATTAGAAACAACCAACATGGGCTAATCAAAGATCTACTTGTTGCATTCCACAGCAGCAGATAACCATTGTTTACATTTTGTTCTTGAGGCTCCTCAGCTTTTTTAGGAGGAAAAATCTTAACGAAAGGATTTTTCATAAAAGATGTCTGTGACAGATTTCCACTCTGGAAAATTTCCCCTCTGTGTCCCCTGTCCCTCCCCAGTGACAGGACAGCTCGGTACTACTACTACTGGCACCTGAGGAAGCAGGTGCTGCACTCCCAGTGTGTGCTGAGGGAAGAGGCTTATTTCCTGCTCACTGCCTTCGCCCTCCAAGCCGACCTGGGGGACTTCAAGAGGAACAAGCACTATGGGAAATACTTCGAGCCCGAGGCCTATTTCCCTGCCTGGGTAAGGAATCCTGCTCTGCTCCCTGCTCTGGGCTGCTCTGGCTGCATCCTGGGTTAGTCCTGCTTGGAAATAACCTGGGACAGTGTGGTGCTTGTGAGGGCTCCCAGGAGGAGGGGAGAGATGAGACTCCAAGTTCTCAGAAGGCTGATATTATATTATATTATATTATATTATATTATATTATATTATATTATATTATATTATATTATATTATATTATATTATATTATATTATATTATATTATATTATATTATATTATATTATATTATATTATATTATATTATATTATATTATATCACACTATATCATATTACAATATAGTATATTACATTATAGCATTACATTATATTACTATATACACTATAGTATATAGTAATATAATATACTATATTACTTATATATTATATATAGTAATATATTACTATATATAATATATATAATATTATATATAGTAATATATTACTCTATATATATTACTCTATATATATTACTATATTACTATATATATTATAATACTTATAATATATATTATAAGTAGTGATAATATATATATTACTAATATAGTATATTATAGTATATATTATAGTATAGTATATACTAAAACTATACTAAAGAAAGAGAAGGGATACATCAGAGGGCTAGAAAAAAATGATAATGAAAGCTCTGTGACTGATGCCTCAGTGTCCGACACAGCTGATGGTGATTGGTCATCAATTAAAAACAATTCACATGGAACCAATCAAAGATGCAGCTGTTGGTAAATGATCTCCAAACCACATTCCCAAACAACCAGATAATTCTTGTTTTCATTCTTTTCTGAGGCCTCTCAGCTTGCCAGCAGAAGAAATCCCAGCAAAGGGATTTTTCAGAGAATATCATGGTGACAGGAGAGCTGTGGGGGTGGGAATAGCTGTGGGTTGGGGCTGCTGGGGAATTCCCTGTGAGCTGCAGGGATGCTTCTGGGGTCATTGCCCCACCAGCATCAGGTGGAGCCCTTTGGGACCTGGTGGCACAGAATCCCAGAGTGGTTTGGGTTGGAAGGGCCTTAAGGCTCATCCAGTTCCACCCCTGCCATGGGCAGGGACCCTTCCACCATCCCAGGCTGCTCCAAGCCCTGTCCAGCCTGGCCTTGGGCACTGCCAGGGATCCAGGGGCAGCCACAGCTGCTCTGGCAATTCCAGCCCAGCCAGGAATTCCCAATTCCCAATTTCCCATCCATCCCTGCCCTCTGGCACTGGGAGCCATTCCCTGTGTCCTGTCCCTCCATCCCTTGTCCTCAGCCCCTCTCCCGCTCTTTTGCAGCCCCTTCAGGTGCTCAAAGCTCTCCCTGGTGCTTTTTCTTCTCCTTCCCAACCTCTTTCCTTGGATTTGTCCCAAAATCTGCCCATTTCTCCTTTTTTCACACACCTCACTGAGGCATGGTGGCCCTGGGCCTGTGTCCCCAGCCACATGAGTGCCCCAGCACAGGTGCCACCATGGAATGGCCACATGGAGCACAATTCCGAGCAGGAAATCCAGCTGGCAAGAAGTCACTGGCTGCTGTAATGATTTCATTTTTGCTTGGAGGTCTCTAGAAGAAAGCTCCAATTTGCCCTTTTCCCTTGAAACCGCCACTCCCAGGAGCCAGCACGGGGCAGCTGGACGAGCTTCTCTCCCTCCCCAAACAGGTGGTTGCCAAGAGGGGCAAGGATTACATCCTGAAGCACGTCCCCAACATGCACAAGGACCAGTTTGCCCTGACAGCCTCAGAGGCCCATCTCAAGTACATCAAGGAGGCTGTCAGGCTGGACGACGTGGCCGTGCACTACTACAGGTTGTACAAGGTGAGCCCTGGCCCTCTGGCTGCTGGGATCTGAACTTTGGGAATGCTCTCCCTGAGAAATAAATGCTGTTTTTTTCTCTCCTGGGAATAAAGCAGTTTGTTTGCTGGGAGAGCGTGAGGTGTTTTAATTAATTAAATTTAATTAATTAATGGTTAAAAAACCATTTGATCGGAATGGTTTGGGTTGGGAGGGAGCTTAAAGCTCATCCAGTGCCACCCCTGCCATGGGCAGGGACACCTTCCACTGTCCCAGGCTGCTCCAACCTGGCCTTGGACACTTCCAGGGATCCAGGGGCAGCCACAGCTGCTCTGGGCACCCTGTGCCAGGGCCTGCCCACCCTCACAGGCCTTGCTGACATCACAGATGTGCTGAAATCAACAGGGATAATTTCTTCCTCACATCTAATCTAAACCTCTTCTCTTTTAGTTCAAAAGCATTCCCCCTTATCCTGTCACTCTCTGCCTGTGTCCAAAGTCACTTTCCACTTTCAATTTGGCACATTAATCATAGAATGGTGGCTGGGGTGATTGTGGGAGGATCCCTGGGCTGAGGTGGGGTGGATTTAACCACTTCATGCTGGAAATTGTGTATTTAAAAGCATTTTTTTCCCCCTTAGGACAAAAGGGAAGTGGAGGCCTCCCTGACTCTGGGGCTGACAACACGGGGCATTCAGATTTTCCAGGTAGGTGATGAAGGTGATGGCTCAGCCCAGCTCCATGCCCCTGCCAGAATCCTCAGCCATGCCTCCCTCTCCTCTTTTTGCAGAACCTGGATGAGGAAAAGCAGCTGCTCTACGATTTCCCATGGACAAATGTGGGGAAATTGGTGTTTGTGGTGAGTGCCACCATCTCCACCTGGAGCACTGCTTCCAGCTCCAGGGTCCTCAGCACAGGGAGGACATGGAGCTCTTGGTCCACAGAAGATGCTCCATGGGCTGGAGCACCATTTCCTATGGAGCCAGGCTGGGAGAGCTGGGAATTGTGCTCACCTGGAGAGGAGAAGGCTCCAGGGAGAGCTCAGAGCCCCTGGCAGGGCCTGAAGGGGCTCCAGGGAGAGCTGGAGAGGGACTGGGGACAAGGGATGGAGGGACAGGAGCCAGGGAATGGCTGCCAGTGACAGAGGGCAGGGATGGGTGGGAGATTGGGAACTGGGAATTCTGCCCTGTGAGGGTGGGGAGGCCCTGGGTGTTTAGAGGGTGGGGAGGGTGTGTCGAGCAGCTGTGGCTGCCCCTGGATCCCTGCAAGTGCCCAAGGCCAGGCTGGATGGGGCTTGGAGCTCCCTAGGACAGTGGAAGGTGGAAGGGGGTTGGTCTAGGTGTTCTTTAAGGTCCCTTCCACCCCAAACCCCTCAGTGATTCCGCCGTCCCCAGGCAGGGTGCGGGACTCCTTAACACCGACCCGCAGCAGGTGACAACAACCCCCTGAGGGGGTCCCTGAGGAGCTGCAGCGGGGCTGGGTGAGAACTGGAGCCTCCTCCTCCCTGGGGCTGACACCTCCCTTTGTCCCACGCAGGGCAAGAAGTTCGAGATCCTGCCGGACGGGCTGCCCTCGGCGCGGAAGCTCATCTACTACACGGGCTGCCCGCTGCGCTCGCGCCACCTCCTGCAGCTGCTCAGCAGCAGCCACCGGCTCTACATGAACCTGCAGCCCGTGCTGCGCCAGGTGCGCCGGCTGGAGGAGAACGAGGGTAGGTGCTCCGGCCCCAGAGGCACCGGGACGGGCCCCCGCGGGGTGTTGGCACCTGTGGGAGCTCCTGGTTCTTCTATGTTGGGGTGGGTGCGAGCCCTGCTGCCGTCGCCGGCGTCCCGGTTCTGTCTCAGCACAGCTTTGCCAGTGTCCCTCATCCCTGTGAAAGCATAAGGTGTTCTTCTTTCCTCTTCTCATCTTCTCTTCCTCATCTTTCTTTTTCCTCTCTTCCTTCTTTTCTCATTTGTTCTTCTTGTCCTACTCCTCTTCATCCTCCTCATCTGCCTCAACTTATTCCTCTCTCTCATCTTTTTTGTGTGTTCCTTTCTCCATGTCCCTCATCCTTGTGAAAGCATAAGCTCTTTTTCCTCTTCTTTCCTCTCACCTTCTCTTTGTCTTCCTCATCTTCCTCTTTCCCCTCTTCCTCCTGTTATTATTTGTTCTTCTTGTCATACTCTTCTTCGTCCTCCTCATCTTCCTCTTTCTCATCCTTTTCATCTTTTTCTTCCTTGTCCTCTTCATCTTCGTCCTTGTTCTCATCTTTATCCTCCTCTTGTGTTTTCCTCCTCCTCACCATCCTCCTCATATTTTTTTCCATGTCCTCCTCATCTTCTTCCTCTTTCTCATCTTCATCCCACTCTGCTCGTTTTCTTCCTCCTCTTCCTTCTCTTCCTGTTTCTCTTCCTCCTCCTCTTCCTCTTCTTTCTCTTCCTCACCCTCCTCCTCCTCTTCTTGCTCCTTTCTTGTCTTTCTCCTTCTCATCTTCCTTTCTCTTCCTTATTCTCCTCTTTCCTCTCCTCTTCTTCCTCCTCATCTTCTTCCACCTTGTTTCATCGTCTTGCTCCTCCTCATGTTCTTCCACCTTGTTACATCCTCCTCCTACTCCTCATGTTCTTCCTTCTCATCCTCATCTTCTTCCATCTCATCCTCATTTTCTTCCTCCTCATTTATTTTCTTCTTTTCCTGCTCCTCCTTATTTTCTGTCTTCTTCTTTCTCTTCTTCCTAAGCATCTCTTCTTTCTCTTCCTCCTCCCCTTCTCCCTCCTCCTCCTCTGTTGGAGGAACAGCCCAGCACAGGAGCTTTGGAGCTCCTGCCCCACCTTCCCTGATGCCACTGGGACAGAGCCCATCTCCAGCTGTGCCAGGGCTCGGGTGACAACTCCTCTGTGTGCCAGGACATCCGTGCCCTTCCAGAGGGTCCAGTTTGCCCTGGAAGTCATGGGAATCACTCTGATTCCTTTTCCCCCTGTGGTGATGACTCCATGAAGGGGTAATCAATGCCACTCGCTCGTGGTCACCAAATGTGGAATTTTTCTTCACTGGGGGTCACCAAATGGGGAATTTTTCTTCACTTGGGGTCACCAAATGTGGGAATGCTCCTCACTCAGGGTTCACCAAATGTGATGGTGTTCACAGGGGTTCTCAGGATGAGGGAAGAGATGAGAATCTTGGCTCCATGTTTCAGAAGGCTGATTTATTATTTTATGATATGTATTATATGAAAAGAAAATTATATACTAAAACTGTACTAGAAGAATAGAGAAAGGATTTCATCAGAAGGCTAGCAAGGAAAGAAGAGAAGAGAAGAGAAATGGAAAATGATAATAAATAATGATAATAAATGATAATAAAGTCTTGTGACTGACCAGAGAGTCCGAGACAGCCGGACTGGCCATTAATTAAAACCAACCAACATGAGACCAATCAAAGACACACCTGTTGCATTCCACAGCAGCAGATAATTATTGTTTTCCTTTTCCTCTGAGGCTTCTCAGGAGAAAAATCCTGATGAAGGGATTTTACATAAAACATGTCTGTGCATATTTTACTCACTGCAGAGAAGAAGCAGTACCGGGAGTCCTACATCAGCGACACGCTGGACCTGGACATGGAGCAGCTGGAGAAGCGTTCCCGCGCCAGCGGCAGCAGCGCCGGCAGCGCCCGGCACAAGCGGCTGTCCCGGCACTCCACGGCCTCCCACAGCAGCTCCCACACCTCCGGCATCGAGGCCGACCCCAAGGCCAGGGAAATGGGGCCTGAGGACGCCTTCTCTGGAGCCGGCGCCCACCGCAAGCTGAAGACCTGCAGCTCCATGACCAGCCACGGCAGCTCCCACACCTCGGGCGTGGAGAGCGGCGGGAAGGAGCGGCTGGAGGAGGATTCCCAGGATGATGGTGAGGCACCACCTCGGGTTGTTGCTGTAAATCAAAGGTGACTCTGACAAAGGGGAGAGAGAATGGTGCATCTGACTTGTCTTGGTTTGGAAAGACAGGAGTCTGCTAAGGAAGGCAGGAGCCTCCC
This sequence comes from Agelaius phoeniceus, assembly GCF_051311805.1. Lineage (NCBI taxonomy): Eukaryota > Metazoa > Chordata > Aves > Passeriformes > Icteridae > Agelaius > Agelaius phoeniceus. The sequence goes on along the minus strand of NC_135270.1, from coordinate 62,022,472 downwards.
CTGAAATGGAGAATGTAAACCCTCCCCAGCCCTCGGAATTGCTGTAAATTTTAAATTAAGGGGCTCTCAGGCAAAAAATATGGGAGCAGGAAATAACAGTTCTTTAATAGGGAAAGGAAAAAAATAAAAGGATAAAATAAACAATGCAGGAAACCAAAACAGCACTGCCAGAGTCAGAGCCCAGCCTGACACCCTGTGGGTCAGGGTGCTGGCACAGCCCCATTGGAATTGTGGCTCAGCCCTCCTGCAGTGCCAGGGGTGGCTCTGCTGGAGCAGGGATCCTGTAGAGAAGGGTGGAGTCTTCCTCTGCAGATCCAGTGGAAGAAGAGGCAGCTGCTGCTCCTCTGGGAAATCCAGTGGAGAAAGCTGTGCCCGTGTCTCAAAAACCTCTGGATTATATCCAGGTAGGAATGCTTGGCTCCTCCCTCTGGGCTCACATCTCCCAATGGGATGTTATAGTTCTTATCAGCCATGCAGGGACATTCCATAGCTGTTATCAGCAGATGTCCCCTCCCAAGGGAGGTGTGAATGTGGTCACTCAAAGGCAAACTGCCCACTTGACAAAGGCAATCTGCCATACAGATGGTGATTGAAAACATCTTGCATTGCAATCTGGAACAGACTCCATCATCAGAAGGCTAATGAATTACTTTATTATTACTGTATTTTTAATTATTACTATTTATTATTACTATTATTACTATTTATTACTATGGTTTTTGTTATTACTATTCTTACTTCACATCAAATCACCACTTTGGGTTTGAAGCAGCTGCCTGATACTGACACTTCGTAGGCGTCGTATGATTATTCCTCTACATTTCGATCTACTGATGAGGATCTTACTCTTCTAGTATATTAATTACAATCTACTTCCAATCCTTAGAATCTGGTTTAAATCCAGAGAAGAGTAATAAACATGATCTTATTCATATTAGCCCTGTCACTGACCCTAAGCATTGTATCTAAACTGAATCTGCCATGCACTCAGTCTGCTCACAGCTGCACAAAACTGCACTCATCTCTGATTCTCTCATGACTATCCCTTGACAGTCCAGCACACACACACACCTGGCCCTGATAGGCCAAGGGAACAAAACATCCTCGCTTTGGGTAAACAATCTCCATACTGCATTCTACTTTAGCACAGCACAGGCACAGCAAGCCAGATAAGAACTGAGTTCTCCTTCTTCTCTGCTCGTCTCACAGCTTCTCTCTGTTCAGAGGCATGTGAATATCACAGGCTGTCCAGGTGCTGTGCTTGGTTGGAGGGTGTGTGGTGGTGTTTGCAGGGGTCCCAGGTCCTGATTATTGTAGGTTGTCAGACACTAAAGATTTTAATTTTTTTGAGATTTCTTTAGGAGGGGTAACAGCTCCTAATAGTTGTTATTTTAACAGCATCTCGCACAATTTATTCCTACAAATGGCAGATTTGTTTTCTGCTAGATGTTACTATTGAGGGAAGAGATGAGAATCTTGACTCCATGTTTCAGAAGGCTGATTTATTATTTTATGATATATATCATATGAAAAGAAAACGATATACACTATATAAAAATATAATATAAAACTATACAACTATATAAAACTATATAAAACTATACAAAAAAGAATAGAAGAAAGAATTTCATCAGAAGGCTAGCAAGGAATAGAAAAGAATGATAATAAAATCTTATGACTGCTCACAGCCTCGACACAGGTGGCTGTCATTGGTCAGCAAGTAAAAACAGTTTCACATTCTGGGTAAACAATTCTCCAAATCACATTCCAAAGCAGCAAAACATGGAGAAATTGAAGCTTCCCAGCTTCCAAGGAGAAAAGCTCCTAAAGAAAGGATTTTCCATAAAATATGTGACAGAGGGTGCTCCAAAGGGGCATGGCTGACTTGTCCTGTCTGCTGGTGCCCTGCAGAGATTGAGATGCTGGTGGATGACCCCCGGGAGCTGGAGCAGGCTGGGGAGATGGAGGTGAGCCCCGACATGTGTGTCTACATCACCGAGGACATGCTGCTGTCCCGCAAGTTCAACGGGCACTCGGGTAAGGTGGTGGCCGCTTCTCTTCCCAATCCCCCAGCGCCAGTCACGCCTTTGGGAGCTGGGATGGGATGGTCTTCAGGGTCTCTTCCAAGCCTGGTCATTCCATGTGTCCTGGTTTGGGGCAAATTTGGGAGAAAACCTCCAAAGGAGGCCCCTCTAGAAAGCAAACCCACACAGCCCCTCCCCACAACTGGTTTGGGAAGGATTCCTTGGAGAGAAGTGGAAAGAACCTGTTTGTTCAACAGGCACAGCACCCCCAGCACACAGAATGAACAATACCAGGTGACACCACTCTGTCACCGCTCTGAAATGATGACAAATTCAGAAAGTCTCTCTGGGGTGCTCGCTCTGTTCTCAGTCCCTCCTGTGCTGGGGCAGCTGCTGCAGCCACAAGGGGCAAACTCTCGGTGTTTGCCAGGCCCCAGCCCGGAGCAGGCCCAAAAAAGGGAAAGGAGAAACAGTCCAGGGAAAATTTGGGCTGCTTAGCTAAACTAACTAATGAGCAGGAGCAAAGCAGAAGCAAGAGCAAAGTGAAAAGCCAAGCAAAAAGCAAAAGCAGCACCAGGTACTGCCCTGTCTGTGTGTCCTGCCAGCCATGGGGGAGTGGCTGATAAGAAACCAAAACTGATAACAAAACAAAACAAAGCATTGGCTCTGCAGAGCCAGTCTTGAAGGCACAGAACATGATATCCAGCATGAACAGAACACAGGAATGGGGATACAGACATCACAACGTCATCCTAGGACACCGTGGTTCTTTGGTGTTTGGCAGGGCAGAGTGAGCCCCAGGTGTCTCTTTGGGATGCTGGGAAAAACTGTTCACCCAATGGGTTGAAGGAGAGATGGGGTAAAGAAAAGAGGAACTTCTGTCAAGTTGTGCCAGGGGAGGTTTGGATTGGATGTTGGGAAAATTTCCTCACAGAAAGGTTTGTCCAGCCCTGGCACAGCTGCCCAGGGCAGTGGTGGAGTCCCCATCCCTGGAGGGATTTGAAAACCATGTGGCTGTGGCACTTGGGGACAGGGGACAGTGGTGGCCTTGGCACTGCTGGTGAACAGTTGGACTCCATGATCTTCTCTGGAGCTGTGCCTGCACCCCAAAAGTCACTTGCAGTTCTGAGCTGGGAGCTACTGGGAGATCTTTGGGGCTCCCTGGGGACAGCTTTGGATGCCAATTTGGGGCAGATTTGGGATGCTTTATAGGCAATGCTGTTTGCAAGTGGAGCTGTTGGGCTGAAGGCACCGCATTGCACTGGGGCAGCCTTTGTCCCCATGGACAACAGGAGTGGATGCCAGGAGAGCTGAGCCACCCCAAAATAACCTTTGCACCCTCCTTTGTGCAGGACTCATCGTGAAGGAGATCAGCTCCTCCACCTCCAGCTCCTCAGAGACGGTGGTGAAGCTGCGGGGGCAGAGCACCGACTCCTTACCCCAGGTACGTGGGGCTGGGGCTTTGGGATTCCCAACATTCCTGGAGAAAAGGAGGCTCAGAGGTGACCCCATTGCTCTCTAAAACTTCCTGAGGGGGGTTGCAGACAGGTGGGGTTGGTTTCTGACAGAACCAGAGCACACAGCCTCAAGCAGCATCAGGGAAGGCACAGGTTGGATATTAGGAAAAAATTTTTCGCTGAAAGAATAATAAAGCACTGGAATGTTCTTCCCTGGGAGGTGGTGGAATGACTGTCTTGGTTTGAAAAGACAGGAGTCTGCTAAGGAAGGCAGGAGCCTCCCCTGAAATGGAGAATGTGAACCCTCCCCACCCCTCCCAATTGCTGTAAATTTTAAATAAAGGGGGCTCTCAAGCAAAAATATGGGAGCAGGAAATAACAGTTCTTTAATAGGGAAGAAAATCAAAGGATGAAATGAACAATGCAGTGACCCAAACCAACAGTGCCAGAGTCAGAGCCCAGCCTGACACCCTGTGGGTCAGGGTGCTGGCAGCAGCCCCATTGGAATTGTGGCTCAGCCCTCCTGCAGTGCCAGGGGTGGCTCTGCTGGAGCAGGGATCCTGGAGAAGGGTGGAGTCTTCCTCTGCAGGTCCAGGGGAAGGAGAGGCAGCTGCTGCTCCTCTGGGCAATCCAGTGGAGAAAGCCGTGCTGGTGTCTCAAAACCTCCTGTGGTTCTGTGAATTCTGTGAATTCTGTGATTCTGTGAATTCTGTGAGCCTTGGGGGCGCCCTGGCACATCCTGAGCCTCCTCTTGGCTTTTCCCAGACAACGAGCAGGAAACCCAAGACATCGACAGACAGGCACAGCCTGAGCCTGGATGACATCAGGCTCTACCAGAAGGACTTCCTGCAGCTGGCCAACCTGTGCCAGGACACGGCGCAGAGCTTCACCTTCGGCTGCGCCCACGGCCTGGACCACGAGGGGCTCTACTGCAACGGCTGCCTGGCCCAGCAGTGCATCAACATCCAGGACACCTTCCCTGTGAAAAGAACCAGCAAATATTTCTCCTTGGATCTGACCCACGACGAGGTGCCCGAGTTCGTGGTGTGAGCGTGGCGAGGCTCCAGCGCCGCCCTGCCCTGCTCCCTGCAGACCATGCTGGAGACCTTGTCCCTGCTGGAGAAGGGGCAGGATGGGGATCCCCCGGGGCACGGAGCGGATTCCAGAGGAGTTTGTGCCAAACACAAGTTGTCTTGTCCCGGCTGGCAGGGGCACAGCTCAGCTGGAGCTGGCAGAAGCCCCCCTGTGTTTTGTCGTGGCCTCTCTCCCCCCCTCCTCGCCCCCAGGTGACTCTGGGGTGGATGGAAAGTGCCAGACTGTCGTGTTCAAGCCAAGCCAAAGAAATGTAAATAACCCTAAAGGCCAGTATGGGAAGGGAGGATTAAGCAATAACCAGCCAGGGGTCTCCGGGCATGGTGACGTTCCATGGAGGAAGGCATGGCCAGCAGCTCCTGGGGCAGAGCATGAGCCCAGCTTTTTCCAAAAACACGTGCTGGAGGTCAGGCCACAGCAGTCCCAGCCAGGTGGATGATGGCTGGAAGCTCTCAGAGCCATTTGCAACTTGTTTTTTATATTTTTCTCTTTTTTTTTTCTTTTTTTTTTTTTTTTTTGAGAGCAAAACCCCAAAACCAAAAAAGAAAAGAACCCACCCTCCCACAAAAAAAAAAAAAAAAAAAAAAGAAAGCAAAGCAGGATGGAAAAAAATAAATCTCCTATAAGGATAATGCAATAATGCATTCCAAACATTGAATATCTAGAGAATACATATATAAATATATCAAGGTATGTATGTTTATATATGTCTGGATCTTATAGACCCATTTGCATTTTACTCCTGCTCTGAAACACCTTTTATACGAAAGATCTGCCTCTCTTCTTTCATGAACTCTATCAACAATCCTATTTTTTTTTTCTTAAGCACCAAGGTGAGAAAACAGACTTTCCTCTCGAGGAGAATGTGCATCCTTGCCTTGTCTGTGTGGCTCTTCCCACTGCATCTCCCTTCCCTTTCCCCAAGGCTTTTCATGCATCCTTAGGTGTCTTACAGCTGGAATAATTCTGCCAGAGGATGATGGTGACGTGCTAGGAAAATCCAGGGGTGGTTTCTGAGTGTGTCCCAGGGAAGGCAGACAGCCCAGGTGGAATATTTGCTGATTGCAGAGTTAATTATCACAGCACAATGCCTTTGTAGTGGATATTTTTAATTAGAGTTTAGCCATTGACAGCCAAAGTTTTGCCATATTTTGATACACCACCTTTTTTTTTTTAAACTGGAAGCTTTTCTTAAAAAAAAAAAACAAGCAAACAAAAAAATATAATTATTTTATAAATAAGCACAATCTTATTTTTATAAGAAATGTTGGGGGAGGGAGCTGAGAAATGGGAGCTGGTACCAAAAGAAATGGAGAGGAGCTATAGGCACAGTGCAAAAAAAAAAAAAAAAAAATCTCTTGGGATGTTGGGATATGGGAGAGCTGCTGTGGGACTGTGGCACTGTGCCCCTAACCCAGAGCTTGATCTGGCCCTGCCTGAGGGGTTTTATGGGCAAATAATGTCAATATCCCATGTTGGCAGGGCAGGATGGGGGTCCCTGAAGCATCCTTGTCTCCCTAAATCCACACAGAGCAGCTGGGGGGATGCTTTGGTTTGGGGGACATACCCCAGAAACCTCTCTTTGGGTGCTGGGGTAACATTTGTGAGTCACAGCTGGGTTTGCAGTGTGAGTTTCCATGCTGGCACAGGCAGGAAAATTCCCCAAATTCATCCCCAGCCTTTTTTTCCCCTCCCTCTGCCCCCCTCTGGGTGCTCTCCTTGGGACCCTCACCCTGCAGAAACACAGAGCTGGAGGGGAAAAAAAGGGATAAAACGTGTAAAGAAATGTGCAAAGAAATGTGCAAACACTGCTGAGGAATGGGGAGGGAGCTGCCCCATCCCATTATCCTGCACCCAGAGCTGGGGTGGAGCAGTGGGGTTGGGATGGAGCTTGTCCCTACAAACAGCAGCAGTGGCAGGGAGCAGGGGGACACAGAGGTGCCATTGGAGCAGGGGGACACACAGAGGTGCCATTTGAATAGGGGGACACACAGAGGTGCCATTTGAATAGGGGGACACACACAGGTGCCATTGGAATAGGGGGACACACACAGGTGCCATTTATTCCCAGTTTTCCCACAGGTGGCCGTGCCCTGCTGCCCTTGGGGCTGTTCCCCCTGCAATAAGGATCTGTCTGTCTGCACAAAAATAATCCTTTCTGTGAAAGGATCTTCCCATCAGGGCTGATGGGAGAGCCCAGTGACTGTGTTGCAAAAGGAGCAGGAAAAAAAAAAATTTAAAAAAAAAGAAAAAAAAGAAAAAAAAGGAAAACAAACTCCAGGAAAACCGAGCGAAAATCCCCGGAGCAAAATTCTTTTGTACCAATGAAGTTTGTTGTGTGCCTTTTGCAGAACGGCTGGAGGTGACAATAAAGTGACAGTTGTTTGCATCACTTTGGCTCTTGGAGGTGGAAAATGCTCCCAGGCTTAAGGGGGAGATGGAGCAGGGCTGGATTTAAGGATGACCTTGCATTTATTGGGGTTCTCTGCTCCGGTGATCCCAGCTCAGGTTATGGCAACTCCTGTCTCAGGCAGGGCAGTGGATGGGCTGAGCCTTTCATTCCTGAGTTTTGGTGGGTTTTGGTGGTTTTTTGGTGGGTTTTGGTGATTTTTTTGGGAGTTCCAACACTCTGGAGTTGGGAGGAGGTGCAGGGGGAGCTCCTGAAATAAGTGGGAGTATGGAGTGTCCATAGTGGGATGCTCAGGGGGGTTCCCAGCCTTCAGGAGCTGTGGGAGTGATGGTTTTGGGTGGCTCTCGAGGATTCTCCAGTGTCTGATGGAAGGTTTGTGCTGCCTTTCCCCTCCCCAGCACCCAGGACCACCCTCCCATCTCCCACTGGTGCTAATTAAACTCAGAACATAATTGGCCAGTTATTTTCCACATGAGTTTTGGGCCAGGTTTGCTGATCCTGGCACCTCCTTCCTAAAGCCAAGGAAAACTGCGGAAGGTGCCAACACCCACAACCTTTCAGTGTCCCCATTCACTGGGAGAGCTGGGAATTGTGCTCACCTGGAGAGGAGAAGGCTCCAGGGAGAGCTCAGAGCCCCTGGCAGGGCCTGAAGGGGCTCCAGGAGAGCTGGAGAGGGACTGGGGACAAGGGATGGAGGGACAGGAGCCAGGGAATGGCTGCCAGTGCCAGAGGGCAGGGATGGGTGGGAGATTGGGAATTGGGAATTCCTGGCTGGGCTGGAATTGCCAGAGCAGCTGTGGCTGCCCCTGGATCCCTGGAAATGTCCAAGGTGAGGTTGGAGCAGCCTGGGACAGGGGGAGGTGTCCCTGCCATGGCAGGGGTGGGATGGGATGGGATTTAAGATCCCTTCCAACCCAAACCAGGCTGGGAATCCATGAAGAAGAAGAAGAAGAAGAAGAAGATGATGATGATGATGATGATGATGATGATGATGATGATGATGATGATGATGATGATGATGAAGAGCCTGTTTTCCATGGGGAAGCAGCATCAGGGAAGCCTCCAGAGTGGTTTTTTCCCCTGCAGGCTGGGGCCCTGGATCCTGGCATGGAGATGTGGGGCTGTGCCCCCACTGCCCCTCCCCATGCCCACTGCCAGGAGCACCCAGAGCCTTTCCCACAGGCTCCAGAGATAATTGCACATTCCCAGCAAATTCCCTTTGTCCTCTATAAATATCCCGCTGGCCATCGGCAGGTCCGGGGCCCTAATTGCTGATTTCTGCTCAAACCCGACATTTTTGGGGCAGGAGGGAGGAGCAGGAGGGAATGAGCCACTTCTGGGAGGGGGGACTGCATTGTCTGCTGCTAAGTATAGCCTGCAGATTTCATGCCTGGCCCCTAAAACCCCGGAATTTTCCTCAAACCAGATGGGGAAGGGTCTGGAGGGGGTGAGCAGGGGAGGGAGCTCTGCCCTGCCCGTGGGCTGTGCTCAGAGGAGGCTGAATGGGAATGAATTTAACAAATCCCCCTTCCCTCTGATGCCCTGACCTCCATTCCTGCTTCATCCCAGCACAGGGGAGGTCCCCAGGGGAGGGAAAGGTCCCTGAGTTCCCATCCCTGCCCTTTTCCCTGGGATGCTCCCTGCTGCTCCAGCTGCTCCCTGCTGCCGTTCCATGGATTTAAACACCACAAAAACCAAAACAAACTCCCCTGCTCCGGGGCCATCTCTGCTCCAGGGGCTGCACTTCCAAATGTTGCAGCTCCCATCACAATTCCGGGCTGGATGGAGCAGGCGGAGATTTGGGATTTGTAGGGCGACCACAGGCAAAACGCCAATTTTAGGGAGCAAAATGCACAATATTGGGGCTGTTTTGGGATGAATTTGGGCTGTTTTGGGCTGGTTTTGGCTGGTTTGGGATGTTTTGAGATGTTTTGGGATGTTTGGGGCTGTCTTGGGATGTTTTCATCTGGTTTTGGATGTTTTGAGCTGTTTTGGGATGTTTTGGGGCTGTTTGGGGGCTGTTTTGGGATATTTTGAGATGTTTTGGGATGTTTGGGGCTGTTTGGGGCTGTCTTGGGATGTTTTCATCTGGTTTTGGATGTTTTGGGCTGTTTTGGGATGTTTGGGGCTGTTTGGGGCTGTCTTGGGATGTTTTCATCTGGTTTTGGATGTTTTGGGGCTATTTGGGGCTGTTTTGGGGCTGTTTTCAGCTGGTTTGGGATATGTTGGGGCTGTTTTGGGGTGTTTTGGGGGTGTTTTGGGCTGTTTTCAGCTGTTTTGGGGCTGTTTGGGGCTGTTTTGGGGTGTTTTCATCTGGTTTTGGATGTTTTGGGCTGTTTTGGGTTGTTTTGGGCTGTTTTCAGCTGGTTTGGGCTGTTTTGGGGCTGTTTTGGGGCTGTTTTGGGATGTTTTGGGCTGTTTTGGGGGTTGTGCCCCTCCCCATTTCTGCTGTGCCCCCTGCCTGGGGGACACAGGAAGTTCCTTTCATAAAACCACGGCATTCCAGTGGTATCCTTCATTTACTAATTAATTTCCCTCCCCTTTGCTTTCTGCTGCTGTTCAGCAGGGATGGCTGTGCCCCAGTGGGTGCCTGGCACTGCACCCTCATTTTTTACCAACACCCCCCCAAAACAGGCAGGGCTGGCTGTGCCCACCAGCACCACCCCAGTGAGGCAGCAGTGACCAACTGGTGACAATCACCAAACATCCCCCGGGGCTTTTTAGGGGATTTCTGGCACCCTGAAACCATCACTGGAGGCAGAGCTTGTGATGAGTGCAGCCCCACGGGACCCCTGGGCTGTGCTGGGGGCACTGGGGAGGGGGGACAGGGATGCAGGGACGGCTCTGGGTGGGATTTTGGGGTGTGGGGGTGATGTGCAGGGCTCTAGGACCAGCTCTGGGTGGGTTTTTGGGATGTCCTAGGTGGGTGCCAGGGCTGCAGGGACGGCTCTGGGTGGGATTTTGGGATGTTGGGGTGATGTGCCAGGGCTGCAGGGTGGGTTTTTGGGGTGTCCTAGGCTCTGGGTGGGTTTTTGGGGTGTCCCAGAGGGTGCAAGGGCTGCAGGGACAGCTCGGGGTGGGTTTTTGGGATATCCCAGGTGGATGCCAGGGCTGGGTGGGTTTTTGGGATATCCCAGGTGGGTGCCAGGGCTGGGTGGGTTTTTGGGATGTCCCAGGTGGGTGTCAGGGCTGCAGGGACAGCTCGGGGTGGGTTTTTGGGCTGTGCCAGCCGGGTGCAGGGACAGCTCAGTGATTTTTGGGGCGATGTGCCAGGGCTGAGCTCCCCTGCGCAGGGCAGCGGAGGAAATCAGTCACGGACGGAAATCTGTCACCGGCGTTGCTGTGGAAACCGGAGGGGAAACCCGGGCGGCGACAGCGAGCGGAGCCCGGCGCGGGGAGGGGACACGGACACGGCCCCGGGGCCCCCGCGGCTCCCGCTCCACCCTGCGGGGATGCTCCCAAAATGAGCCGCATCCCTCGGCGCTGCTGCTGCTGTGGGGCTGGTCTGGGGCTGGTCTGGGCTGCCTTGTGCTGGTTTTTTGGCTGGTTTGGGTTGCTTTAGGATGTTTTGGGGCTGGTTTGGGAGGTTTTGGGGGTTGTGCCCCTCCCCAGTTCTGCCCCCGGGCAAAGGGCACAGCAGAAAATCATCGTGCACTTTCAGAAAATCGTGGAGTTCCAGAGCGGTTTGGGTTGGGAGGGGCCTTAAATCCAAAAAATCGTTGTGCACTTTCAGAAAATCATGGAATTCCAGAGTGGTTTGGGTTGGAAGGAGCTTTAAATCCAATCCCATCCCACCCCTGCCATGGCAGGGACACCCTCCACTATCCCAGGCTGCTCCAAACCCCAATGTCCAACCTGGCCTGGAAGAATTCCAGGGATTTGGGGCAGCCCCAGCTTCTCTGGGCACCTGTGCCAGGCCCTGCCCACCCTGCCAGGGAAGGATTTCCATGAGGACACAGCTGGGCTGGGGCAGAAGGAGGAAAAAGGGAAAAGCCACCTCATAAAAACCCCATCCCTCATGCCTCCAGAATCTTCCACCTGAAATCCCCCAAATTGGGCATGTGGGCTGATATTGACTGAAAATAAAATAAAATAAAATAAAATAATAAATAAAATAATAATAAAATAAAATACCAAAAGAAAATAAAATAAAAAACAAAATAAACCAAAATAAAATAAAATAAAAAACAAAATAAAAATAAAAATAAATAAAATAAAATAAAAATAAGTAAAATAAAATAAAAATAATATAAAATAAAATAAGAAATAAAATAAAATAAAAAAATACAAAATAAAATAAGAAATAAAATAAAAATAATACAAAATAAAATAATAATAAAATAAAATAATAATAAAATAACAAAATAAAATAAAGACCAAAATAAAATAAATAAAATAAAATAAAATAAAATAAAATAAAATAAAAATACTGAGTGATCCCCCGAGCTGTGCCCTAAATGGAAACCTTGGAGTTGGAAGTGTTGGAGGGGCAGGGAGGGGTTTGGGGTGCCAGGGGGAGGGGGACTGGTGGGGAGGGAAGTGTTGGGGAGGATCCGGGGTTTTGGGGGCTCCAGGGACATGGAAGGATCCAGGCATGGGGTGTTTGGAGCAGTGCAGGGGCTGAGAGAGGGCAGGGGTGGGTTTAGGGGGGCTGCGGGGTGCAGGGATGGGTGTGTGGGGCTCAGGGGTGGTTTAGGGGTGTGGTGGGTGCAGGGGGGGCTCGGGGGGGTATGGGGCGGGTGTAGGAACTGGGAGTGCACACGGGTGTGGGGTGGGCACGGAGCGGGTCTGGGGTGCGGGGTCGGGGCAACGTGGGGTGGCCGAGGGACAAGGGGCCATCCAAGGGACAGGGACAGGGACAGGGGCAGGGATAGGGGCAGGGACAGGGACAGGGATAGGGACGGGACAGGGACAGGGATAGGGATAGGGATAGGGATAGGGACAGGGACAGGGACAGGGATAGGGACAGGGGCAGGGATAGGGACAGGGACAGGGGCAGGGAGAGGGACGGGGGCAGGGACAGGGACAGGGATAGGGACAGGGACAGGGATAGGGACAGGGATAGGGATAGGGACAGGAGCTGGGACAGGGACAGGAGCTGGGACAGGGACAGGGACAGGGACAGGAGCTGGGACAGGGACAGGGGCAGGGACAGGGATAGGGATAGGGATAGGGATAGGGGCAGGGACAGGAGCAGGGACAGGAGCTGGGACAGGGGCAGGGGCAGGGACAGGGACAGGGGCAGGGGCAGGGACAGGGACAGGGAGCGGGACCTGCGCAGGGTGAGGGCAGGCAGGGAGGAGGCAGCGGGCTCTGGGCAGGAGCGATCCGCGAACGCCGGGGGAGCGCAGAGCATCAGCAGGAGGAGGAGGAGGAGAGGAGGAGGAGGAGGAAGTCGGGGCTGAGCCGCTTCCTGTAGGCAGCGGGATGAGCGCAGACAAAGCTGGGTGGGGACTCGCCGCTCGGGGCTGCTGCTGACCACCATCCTCCTCCTCCTCCTCCTCCTGCTGCTGCTGCTGCTGCTGCTGCTGCGGCCGCATCCCTCCGGCCCTCCCTCCTCCATCCCTTCCTCCATCCCAGCGTCCGCCCGTCCGTCCGTCCATCCATCCCTCTGTCCGTCTGTCCGTCCCGCCGCCGCCCGCCCCGCGGGGACCGGGGCACCGCTTCCAGGTACGGCATGGGAGCACTGGGAGCACTGGGAGCACTGGCAGTGGAATCACTGGGAGCACTGGCAGGGCTGTTACTGGGAGCGCTGGGAGCACTGGGATGGCTGGCACTGGGAGCACTGGGAGCGCTGGGAGCACTGGCAGTGCTGTTACTGGGAGCATTGGGAGCACTGGGAGTACTGGGAGCGCTGGCAGGGCTGGCAATGGAATCACTGGGAGCACTGGGAGCGCTGGCAGGGCTGTTACTGGGAGCGCTGGGAGCGCTGGGAACACTGGAATGGCTGTTACTGGGAGCACTGGGAGCGCTGGCGCAGGTGGGGCTGGGCAGGGCTGTCCCCACCCGCTGTCCCTGAGCCCCGTGGGGACCGAGCCGCTCCTAAATCAGCAGAAATTCCCCAAATCCCCCAATTCCGCTCAGCCCAGGGGAGCCCGGGGGTCCCACCCTGCGCGGCTGGGGCCGAAGGTGCTTTGTGCAGCCAGCTCAGGCTCCCAACAAAGGTTGGATTTAAAGGGTTTGATCCTCCTTAATCAGCTGATTTGCCATCACAGGCGAGGCTTTCTCCGGGGATGAATGAGACGTAGTGTTCTTTCTCCCCTGATTTTTTTATCTTTTGTAATCACGGGAAGGAAGGAAGGAAGGAATGGGGAGACTTTCCCGATCCCAAATCCCTGCAGCAGCCTGTGCTGGGATCAGCCCCAGCCTGGCTTGGAGGGATTTGGGGCTGATGTCCATGCAGGTCCCTCCCCACAGCCATGCCCCTCTCCTTTCTATCCAAATCCCTGTTTTCCCAGCAGTGCTTTGGGTGAAGGATTCCCGGGAAAATCACCGCGATGAGCTCGAGGAAAACTGGTCCAGGGCTGGGAGGGGGGAATCCAGCAAAAAACTGACACAGGGAAGATTTGGAATAGGAATGAGGAGGAAATTCCTGGCCGGGAGGGTGGGCAGGCCCTGGCACGGGGTGCCCAGAGCAGCTGGGGCTGCCCCAAATCCCTGGAATTGTTTCAGGCCAGGTTGGACAGGGCTTGGGGAAGGTGTGGATGGCAGGGAGTGGAATGGGATGGGCTTTAAGGACCCTTCCCATCCCTGTCAGAGATCCCACCATTCTGGTGGAAAATGATTTATATTTATTAAATTATTTAAGGCCAATCCTGACCTCACAGCGATACCCCCTCATTAATCAATCGCTAATGAGCTGCTAATGAACTTAGAGCACGGTGCCCAAAGGGCAGGGGCTGGGAGCAGCAGTGATCTGCCTCTGCTGTTCCTGCTGCTCGTATTTCTTTCCCCATTTCCTGCTGCTCTTATTTCTTTCCCCATTTCCCCCTGCCCTCCCGAATTGCTCCTGATCCATCATCCCCAGCTCCTGTCTCCTGGAGAAGGGGCTGGGGCCGTGAGGATGGGTGGTAGCAGGCTGCAGCCAGGCACGGAGGATTTTTCCTTATAACTGGATTTCCCTGAATGCAACTGGAGCATGCAGATTTTTAATCCTCTTTCCAACCATATGGCCGCTGGCTGGATTGAAATATGACTCAATTAATTATTGCCAGGAAAGCCCTGGGGCCAAGCCTTTCTCTGGGAGGGGGTTTGGAGGTGCTCCCCGGGTTTTAAGGGGGCTTTTCCCACCCTGTTTCGTGGGATTCAGGGGTGGGGCTCAGCCCCATCCCACCCCAGCTTCTGTGTTGGCCCTACAAGGCTGGGCATGGCCCCAGCTGCTCCTTGGCACCAATTTTGGGGATTTTTTTAGGCATTTCCAGCCTTGCAGGAGGAGGCAGAGATGCTGCTTGGTGCGCTGTGCTGCTGGCTGCTCACCTGGAGCATCAGCCTGGCTGTCTCAGCATCACCTGGACAAGGCCTGGAGGCAGCCTTGTCCCCAAAATGGGACATTCCCAGCTTGGGAGGCCCTGTGGTCTCTCCACACGTGCCCATCCCCTCTCTCCCAGCTTCCCTGGGAGCTGCCAGCTCTGCTGCCAGTGGATGGTGCACCAGCCTGAAGGAGCTCGTGGGGTTTTCTCCTTGCTGGTGGCTTGGTGGGGCACATTTTGGATCTGGGGGGAGGTGGTGACTGAGGCTGCTTCGTGGCATGGGGGTTCTCAAGACCAGGAGCAGGCAATCCTAAAGGGATTCCCATGGATTGGTGGCTGTGAGCTGGTGAAGAAGCTCTATTATAATTATATATTTAGATATATTTATAGGAATTATTATTATTATTATTATTATTATTATTATTATTATTATTATTATTATTACTGTTATTAATGTTATTCGTCCCCAATCCCACCTGCTGCTTTTGCCACCCCATGCCCAATGGAAAATGCAATAAAAACGCAATTTTCCCGGGGTGGGCAGCGCCATCCCCCCCGGCAGCCCCGCGGATGCTCCCGCTGGAATTCCAGGGGCTCCTGAATCCCGGTGAGTCACCGAAGGAGGACAGGCCGGCGCCGGCTGTTTCCATAGTAATTAGGGCTGGAGAGACGGTGCTGGAGCCCCACGGATCCCCAAAAAATCGCTGCCAGGGGCGGCTGTCCCGCTCCATCCCACCGGGACCGCGGGGCCGCTCCCTCCGCCTGGATCGCCCCCTTTGGGGCTGGGATTTAGGGATTCAGCCTGGGAAAAAACAGCATTTCAGGCTCGAGTGGCATCCGTCCTTAGCGAGGCTTCTCCAAGGGTCTCCCTGCCGTGCCCGGAGCGGGACGGGAAAAGCGGGACGGGAAAAGCGGGACGGGAAAAGCGGGACGGGAAAAGCGGGATGGGAAAAGCGGGATGGGAAAAGCGGGACGGGAAAAGCGGGATGTGTCCGTGTGTGTTCACAGCCAGCCTGGAAGAGGGAGGGAGGAGCTGAGGGATTCGGTCGGATTTTCAGGTTTTCTTGCTTTTCAGGCTCTTCTCTTGCTTTTCTCCCTCTCCGGGCTCAGCCTCTTTGTGGGGAGGAGGGATGAAACCCCATTCCATGGAGAAGGATGTGGCTGCATCCTGCTCCACTGAGCCAGGGATTTTTTTTGCTTGTCCTCGCACGGTTTTATTCCCTGCTCACTTCCAGCCCAGCTTTCCATATGCATTTTTCCCTCGTGCATTTTTGCACCTTTGCATGGTGCAAACCCCCCAAATCCGCTCCCTTTAGAGCACAGGAGGGGTTTTGTCCACCCAAATTCCCTGGGGGAATGGCCAGGGGTGTCCTGGTCCTGCTGCTGGGGTGGCTGCAGGGACAGGTCTGGGGCTCGTGGAGAGGCAGCTCTGAGCTGGGCAGGATCCAGCTGGAGGGATTTGGCTCCATGGAGAAGCCAGGATTGCTCCAAACCCCATCCAGGGTGGGGCTGGGATGGTGCTGGTGGGGTGTGGGTGTTGGATCAGGCCAGTGGTTAATTAATTAATGATGCCTTTGATTAGGGATGTGCAAGGGAATCGAGGAGCTGGGTGGGCAGGGAGGAGGCTGGAGGGAGGAGCAGGGAATGGCAGGAGCAGGAAATCGGGGAATGACAGGATCAGGGAATCACAGATCAGGGAATGACAGGAGCAGGGAATCAGGGAATGACAGGATCAGGGAATCACAGATCAGGGAATGACAGGAGCAGGGAATCAGGGAATGACAGGATCAAGGAATCACAGATCAGGGAATGACAGGGTCAGGGAATCTGGGAATGACAGGAGCAGGGAATCACAGATCAGGGAATGACAGGAGCAGGGAATCTGGGAATCACAGATCAGGGAATGATGCAGGAGCAGGGAATGACAGATTAGAAATCACACGATCAAGGAATCATGGAATCACAAATTAGGGAATGACAGGATCAGGGAATCACAGATCAGGGAATCAGGGAATGACAGGATCAAGGAATCACAGATCAGAAAATGACAGGGTCAGGGAATCCGGGAATCACAGATCAGGGAATCAGGGAATGATGCAGGAGCAGGGAATGACAGATTAGGAAATCACAGGATCAAGGAATCATGGAATCACAAATTAGGGAATCACAGATCAAGGAATGACAGGATCAGGGAATCAGAATCACAGGATCAGGGGAATCAAGGGTCTTGAATGACAGAAGCAGGGAATCAGAGAATGACAGGATTAGGGAATCACAGATCAGGAAATGACAGGGTCAGGGAATCCAGGAATCACAGATCAGGGAATGACGCAGGAGCAGGGAATGACAGATTAGGAAATCACAGGATCAAGGAATCATGGAATCACTGGATCAGGGAATCACAAATTAGGAAATCACAGATCAGGGAATCAGAATCACAGGATCAGGGGAATCACAGTTCTTGAATGACAGAAGCAGGGAAGCAGGGAATCAGAGGATCAGGGAATCAGGGAATCACAGGTGGATTGGGTTGGAAGGGATCTAAGAGACCATCTGGGATAGGCTCAGATGCAGCCATGCTGAGGCTGGAGTCTAAATCCCTTCATTTCACATGGGAATGACGGACTCCAAGCACCAGGATCGGCGGGAATAAAAAATCCCTTCCGAAATCACATTGGGCCAAGCCTTGAAAAATCAGCACCTTGCAGCTGAGGCAGCCTGGATAATTCCTGGGAAGCAGCAGCTGCACCAGGACCTGCTTATCCTCCCAAACACAATTAGTTTTCACCTTATCTCGTCCTTCCCTGGCTTTTCACTCAGCAGCTTCCTTCCCCTCTCGTCTGTCATCATCATCCTCGTTAGAGCCCGGGTTAATTAGTTTATCCCAGGGAAGCTCTCGTGGTTGGAGCTCTCTGCTGCTCTCCTGCAGGTTCCTGAGCTGCAGGTTGGTTATTCCAGGGGTGCTGCTGGATAAGCTCCTTTGGCTGAGCTGCTGGCTCAGTTTAACAGCTTTATCTTCCTCTCTGCTCTCCCGAGGGCTTTGGGAAGGAAAGCTGGCTCTGTCCATCCCATAAAGCTCCCCAGGAACAGATTTCCCACCTGGAAAGGTCCTGGATGGGCACTGCAAGAGGGATCTGTGTGGGAAGGAGCTGCCTTGGAGCTCCTCAGGGATTTGTGCTCCTTCCCGTGTCATATAAAATCCCCCAAAAAGGGGAAAAATCCTTGGCAGAGCACGGGGTGCTCCCAGTGCAAACCCCTGGGTGTTCCTGGTGTCACAGCTGCTCTTCTGAGGGGCCAGGGGGACAATCCCAGCCCCAAGGCTTGGCTGCTTCCTGCTCTCCCTGCTGCCTGTGCCCATCCCTGCAGGCAGAGGGGACCTCATTGGTGCCCTGTGCCACCACCCCCTAATTCTGGCACATTCCCGGAGTAAATCCATGCTGAGCATCCTCCCTCTCCTCCCTGCCCTCCTGCCCCTGCCTGGGCAGGAGGAGCCCCGGTGTCCCCAGGGCTGGCACCTGCGGGACAAGGGTGACACTGCCGGCTGGGTTCCTGTGCTAATTAGGGCCATTAAGGTCATTAACGTTTGGGTGCTGCCGTGTCTCTCTCGTGCCAGGAAATTGTGGAATTGTTCAGGTCGGAAAAGCCCTCTCCAGTCTTCAAGCACAGCAGCCATTCCCACCCATGTCCCCAAGTGCCACCATCCCCACGGCTTTTCAGTCCCTGCAGGGCTGGGGACTCCACCCTGTGGAGCCAGTGCCTGAAATTCTGAAATTCCTCCGCAATTTTTGCCAATTCCCTTTTAATGATTTGTTTTTCCCGGTTCATTTTCCCGAGGAACAGACGTGGGGCTGAGCCAGGGAGAGCCACCACGGTGGTGGCACCTTGGGGACAGGCAGAGTGTCCCTGTGCAGCCCCCAGAGCCCGCAGGGGTGTGGAGGAGCTGTGCTTTCCCATCTGGGCTGTGTCCCAGAGGACAAACCAGGGGCTGGATGAGGTTCAGGAATACTGAACCTGTTGCAGCATCCCCTGGGATGGCACAGGGAGCACTGCCAGGTGTCCAACAGGCACAGCCTGGGAGGGCTGAAGGGATGCTGGAAGGATTCTCCAGGCTTCAGTGGGCTGAAAATCCTCCCTGGAGCTGTGAGATCCTGTGCAGGAGCTGTGGGTTTGGAGGAGCTGTGCTTTGGGGTCGTTTTGGGGTATTTTGGGTAAGGAAGCAGCAGCTGTCAGCTGATGGGAGATGCTCAGCTCTGATTTGATTCCTCTTTGGTTTTGCTTTGGAGCAGGGAAGGAGGATAAAGAGGGTGTGGAGAGTCAGGGGTGCCAGGAAAACGTCTTCACAATGCCACTGTCACCAGAGGACACCAGGACAGTGCCAGTGTCCCTGCCTGTGCCATTTGTCATTGCCATGGCTGCAGCCCAAGGGCCTCAGCACAGAAACCTTGGGAGAAACAGGCAGGGCTTGGTCTGAGCCTCCTGAGACAGGAACAATTCTCAGTGCCCAGGAGTCCAGAGGAGCCACAGAGATGCTCTGAGGGTTGGGAATGCTCCCCTGGAGAGGAGAAGGCTCCAGGGAGAGCTCAGAGCCCCTGGCAGGGCCTGGAGGGGCTCCAGGAGAGCTGGAGAGGGACTGGGGACAAGGCATGGAGGGACAGGAGCCAGGGGGCAGGGATGGGTGGGATGTTGGGAAGGAATCTCTGCTCTCAGCCATCACTCAGGGCAGGTCAGAGCTGTGCCCATGGCTCTGGTGTGAGTCCATGTGGGTCCAGGAGTCCCCAGGATGTCCTGCAGGAACATGGTTGGGTTTTCTCCGTGTTCCAGGTTCCTTCTCAGGGATTTCCTGCCCCTCTCTGGTCCTGCAGCACTTTGGGGTCCTTGCTTGGGAACCATCACAAGCTGTCTGAACCTCTTTAATTTCTAATTAACCTCCAGGCCTGTGGCTGCTGCTGGAAAGGGCCCAGGCAGAGCTTCCCCACCTTGGGAGATTTGCTGAACCTTGGCCAGGCCTGGTGGATTCCATGGCTTTGTGCAGAACCTTGGGAAAGGACAAGGCCATGGTGGGGACAGAGCTCCAGTGTGACCCTGGGGCAGCTTCAGGTGTTGGGAAAGGCTTTGGGGCCAATTCTTGCTGCATCCCTTGGATTTTGAACCTCCTGGAGACGTGGTGGTGTTTGTGTGGTGCTGGCAGGGCCGGCCCCATCCAAATCCTTTGCATTATTTATCAGCTGATTTAATAGAATTGCTCAGCCTCACATCCTTGCTCAGGGATTTGGATCCACCTCTGGTGCTTCCCTCACTCCCCACTTAATGCCAGAGCTGGGGGAAACTCTCCCTCCTCCTTCCTCCCTCCACGCTGTGAATAAAAACGGGGAATAAAGGGAATAAAAAGATTATTTTAATGCAGCCAGCCAGGCTTAAGGAGAGGTATAAGCAGCAAATAAGGGAGGCAATGATTATTATTTTTTAAGCCTGAAAATCTAAGCCCTGTGTAAGTGTTTCTGTTAAATGATGGAAAAGTTAGGCTGGTTTGGAATCCATGCTGCTCCCACATCCTGCCTGGAACTGAGATTTCCCCCAGTGAGCAGCTGCTCCCAGTGACTTCACAGCTCAGGAAAAACAGAGAAACCCACTGAAACACAGATTGCCCAGTAGCAGGTAGGCAGGGAAAGGTGTTTAACCCTGGGGAATGAGAAATACAAGGGAGTGAATGTAGAGGAATGGAAGTAGATGTAATGTAGCTTGTGTATATTGTGTAATGTATAATAATGCATATTGTGTATAATGTGGATTGT
Source organism: Agelaius phoeniceus (assembly GCF_051311805.1). Classification (NCBI taxonomy): domain Eukaryota; kingdom Metazoa; phylum Chordata; class Aves; order Passeriformes; family Icteridae; genus Agelaius; species Agelaius phoeniceus. Next base: position 62,002,228 of record NC_135270.1, on the reverse strand, counting down.
GCATTTTAAGCTTCACTATATCTCCTTGGAGGGAGGTGTGTTGTATTGAAAAGTAGTGTGGAAAAAAAAGGTTTTTTAATTTTTTTTGTGTGTGTAGTTGAAAGAAAAGTGGTATTTGGGTTGTTAGAGAAAAGTGGAAAACAGAGGCAGGGGATGAATAGATAAAATCTTGAAAAATGGGACAGAAAACCAGAAAGTTGGACACAGGAAAAAAACAAATAAAATAAAACAAAAGGGGGAATAAAAGCATACTAGCAGAGACACCCCAAAAATAACCCTTTGGGAGTTATGTTAGCTAACATAGGAAAATTAGGAAAATTAAAAATACAGAGATACAACTCCTCGCAAAAGGAGAAAATACAGGGTATGCAGTAGTTGATGGGAAAAACATGCAAACTATGGAAAAAGATAAATCAACCTTAAACTAGTAAGCTCAAACTTGTGAATGATATACTTTAAAAAGAGCACATATGGAATATTTAACACAAAAACCCGTGGTGCCAAGGCAGTGATTCCAGAAAGATCAAAGCTCTGGGAGTGGGCACTGGGATAAATGAAAACACCTGAGGGATCCCTGCATGGGGAGGGAGGGGATCCAGCTGGCCTGGGATGCTTCATCCAGCCTTTCCAGCGTTCCTCAGGCTTGGAATTGTTCATCCTTTATTCTTATTTTGCTGTGTGAGTGTAAATTCACCAGTGTGTGCTGAGCTTGTGTCACCCAGAGCTGGGGAAAGCAGGGAGGGTTCTCTGCCAGGGCTTGGGGCTCTGCAGGGAAGGTGAGGTGCTCTCTGTGGGGGTCAGTGAGAGAGGATGAGGATGAGGATGAGGATGGAGACAGGCCAGGGAACGGGGTGGGAAAGGCTCGGAGGGAGCAGCTGGGGAGGAAAAAGCCAATTTTGCTCTTTTGCAGGAGCAGCGTGGTCAGGGAAAATGTAGGTGGGTCAGGCCTGCAGCAAAGGGAAGCTGCTGAGCACATCCCCCCCTTTTTTTTTCCTCCTTTTTTGCTTTTTTTCTCTCTTTTTATTTCTCCTTTCCCCCCTTCCATTTATACCCATTTTTTCTCTATTTTCCCTCTTTTTATTTCTCCTTTCCCCCACTTCCATTTGTACCCTTTTTCCTCTCTCTTTTTCCTCCTTTTATTTCTCATTTCCCCCCTTCCTTTTATACCATTTTTTCTCACTTTTTTCTCTTTTTATTTCTCTTTTCCACCCCTTCCTTTTATACCCTTTTTCCCCTCTCTTTTTCCTCTTTTTATTTCTCTTTTCCCCCTTCATTTATACCCTTTTTTCTCTCTTTTTCTTCTTTTTAATTCTCTTTTTTCCTCCTTCCTTTTGTACCATTTTTCCTCTCTTTTCCCCCTTTTTATTTCTCCTTTCCCCCCCCTTCCTTTTATACCATTTTTTCTCTCTTTTTCCTCTTTTTATTTCTCCTTTCCCCCACTTCCATTTATACCCTTTTTTTCTCTGTTTTTCTTCTTTTTAATTCTCTTTCCCCCCCTTCCTTATATACCCTTTTTCCTCTATTTTCCCTCTTTTTATTTCTCTTTATTTCCCCCTTCCATTTATACCCTTTTCCCCCTCTCTTTTTATTTCTCTTCCCCCCCCCTTCCTTTTATACCCTTTTTTTTTTCCTCTTTTTATTTCTCTTTATTTTCCCTTTCCTTTTATACCTTTTTTTTCTTCCCCCCTCCCTCAGAAACCTGCTAAACCCTGTTCCATGTGGCTCCTCCACCTGCCCATGGAGCTGTGGCCCTCAGCAGATGCTTCACTCATTCACTGCTCTCAGGGATGTGAAACCTGAAATTACCACAGCCCCAAGACAACTGCGATAATTTTGGGGGATTTGGTGTTTTTTTTACTCCACAACCCATACCTAAAACACACCAAAACCCCCAAAACTATGCCAGAACTCCCATCTTGTGGTGCAGGCACTACTGGATGCTGTGAAAAGCCTGGATCAGAAATGCTGCTGCTGCTGCCCCAGTTCTGCCACGCTGGCCATGCCCTCCTCTCCTCATTCCTGGGCAGGACCCAGGTGTACACCCTGCCTCCAAAAACAGGGCCAGCTTCAGCCTGGAATGCAGCAGGGCACAGGGGAGAGAGAGGCAGGCAGCAACGGGGCAGGGAGTTAAATTTAATTGGGATAATATGGGTCAGAGCAGCAGCACCAACAACCTACTTCTGCCAGCCCGCCCAAATAACCTGGTTTGAGCTCTGCCATGGCTCCAGCCCTGCCCAGGGCCCCAACACATCCCTGTGTGCATCAGTCTGGGTTTGGGAAGCCAGGTGTCTGCTAAGGGAGGCAGCAACCTCCCCTGAAATGGAGAATGTGAACCCCCTCCCTCTGAATTGTTATAATTTTGAAATTAAGGGGCTCTCAGGCAAAGATATGGGAGCAGGAATAACAGTTCTTTATTAGGAAAATTAAAAATACAAATGCAATAGTACAAACAAAAAAAACCCCACTGACAGAGTCAGAATAGGACCTGTCGTGCTGTGGGTCAGGGTGGTGGCAGCAGTGCCATTCCATGGTGGCTCAGCCCTCCTGCAGGATAGGAATAACAGTTCTTTATTGGGAAAATTAAAAGTACAAATGCAATAGTACAAAAACAGAAAACAAACCCTGCCAGGGTCAGAGCAGTCCCTGTCCCCTGTGTGTCAGGGGGTGGCACAGCCCCATCCCATGGGGGCTCAGCCCTCCTGCAGTGCCAGCTGTGGCTCTGCTGGAGCAGGGATCCTGCACAAGGGGGGAGTTTTCCTCTGCAGCTCCAGGGCTGCTGCAGATGGGCCTGGGCTCCCTCTGGCCATGCAGGGCAGCAGAAGCTGCTCCTCTGGCAATGCACTGGGCAAAGGCTGCTGGGCTGTCCCAAAGCTCAGATTGGATCCAGGTAGGAATGCTTGGCTCCTCCCCTGGGCAATGCAGCATCTCCCCATGGGATGCTGGGATTGGATCAGCCCTGCAGGGACACTCAGTGGCCATGGACAGCAGAGATCTCCTGCAGGGAGGATTGGCTGGGGGAGAGATAAAGAACAAACTGCCCAATGAACAGCAGAGAACTGCCCCAGCTCTGGCAGATGGGGATTGAACACACAGCCCCATTTCCAGCCTGAGACAGCATCCCTGACCACATCCTGCTCACATCCCTGCCCAGATCTTGTCCACATCCCTGCCTGCATCAGTTCCTGCATCCTTGCCTGCATCCCTGCCCACATCCTTGTGTCCCTGTCTACACCTCGTTCTCCATCCCTGCTCACATCCCCCTCAGCCTGGAGAACCCCTCTCACAGCCTCAGCTTTGCCAGGCTGTGAAATGTCAGAGCCAGCACAAGCCACAGTAAATTCTTTTTCAAAATGATGTATTGTGGAAATACAGAATGCACTGGGGGAATTATTTTTTCCCCTTTTTTGCCCCCCTTTTTTTCCTCCTTTTTTGCTTTTTTTCCCCTCTCTTATTCCTCTTTTTATTTCTCTTTTCTCTCCTTCCTTTTATACCCTTTTTTCCTCTCCTTTTCATCTTTTTTTGTCCTCAGAAACCTCCTCATTCCATGTGGCCCCTCCACCTGCCCGTTGGGCTGTGGCCCTCAGCAGATGCTTTACTCACATCATGGCTCTCTCAGGCCCAAGATAATGAGGTTTTACCCCACAACCCACACCTAAACCACACCAAATCCTCCAAAATTATCCCAGAACCCCCCATCTCCATGTGGTGCAGCCACTATTGGAGTAGTTCTGAAGGCAGCAGCTGTGAAAAACCCGGGGGGAAAAAAAAAATGGAATCCCTGAATGGTTTGGGTTGGAGGAGACCTTGAAATCATTCATTCCCACCCCCTGCCATGGACAGGGACAATTCCCACTATCCCAGGTTGCTCCAAAACCTGTCCAACACTTCCAAGGATGGAAGGAAAATTAATACCAAAAAAAAAAAAAAAAAAAAGGTAAAAGAAAATTTCCCAGCCTTGTTCTTTCCACGACAAGGATGGGAAGAGAAATACCAGGCAGGAGCCCTGGGAATTCTGTCTACACTCTCAGCTGGGCTGTGACCTGTTTGCTGTATTTGAAGCTTGAAATAGAGCCTTATGAGTAATGTGGTTCAGGTGCTTATCACCAATTAATTAATTCTTTTGCACGGTGGATACCTAATTAAAGCAGTCTCAGGTAATTCCTGAGGGGAGGGGGGCTCAAATTAATGGGGCTGCTTAACGGGGTTGTTTCTGTGCTGATGTCACTTGTTGGGTGATTCCCAGAGGCTGGAAAGGGTCATTGGGCTCCCTGTGAGTGTTACTTAAAATAAAATTCTAATACAGGTTTGATGGGGGTGAAATCATCGGGGGCTGATTTCTCATCACGAGGATTTCTGCAGCCCAAGGCTTTGCCTGCTGCAGGAGGGATTTTTGGGGGAAAATGATGAGGCTATAGCAAAAAAAAAAAGAGATTTGGGGTTTATTTGAGCTGAAAATTGATTTGCAGAGGGGTGGGCCCAGCAGCGTGGAAAAATCCACATTTTCCTCCCCATTTTCTGTAGTCACATAGAGGATGCCCCTAAAATTGGATCTTTTAACCAAATCAGGGATTGGGAAATCATGGAATCATTTAGGTTGGAGGAGATCCCTGACATCATGGAGTCAAACCATTCCCCAGCCTTGAATTTGGGGTGATTTGCAGGAATGCATGCTGCAGAAAATTCCTTTTCAAAGTTCTGGATTGTGGAAATACAGAATGCACAGGGGAATTTTTTTCCTTTTTTTCACTCCTTTTTTTCCTCCTTTTTTCCTCTCTTTTTCCCTTTTTATTTCTCTTTTTTCCCCTTCCCTTTATACTCTTTCTCCTCTCCTTTTCCTTTTATTTTTTTTCCTCTCTTTTTCCCTTTTTTTTTTCCTCTTTTCCACCCGTTCCAAGGTGGATTTGTCCTTTTCCAAATCCTCTTGGAAATGTGGTGTTGACACAACCAAAAATCCTTTTGGAAATGTGATGCTAGGAGAAACAACTCCATTTGCAGCTCTCCCTTCATCTTCCCTTCCCTTTCAATCCTCATTTCCCATCTTCCCATGAAGATCCTTATCTTCACCCTGGCCAGTACTTAAGAGCAGGATGTTAAAAAACTGAAACCCATGGCTGGATATGTTAATTAACATGAAATAATAGCTCTTGCCTGCTTCCCTTAATTAAAGGTCAGGAGTTCGGAGCTGGATGAGCAGATAAGGAAGAAATTCCTGACTGGGAGGGTGGTGAGGCCCTGGCACAGAATGCCCAGAGAAGCTGTGGATTCCCAATCCCTGGAAAAGTTCAGTGCCAGGCTGGATGAGCAGCCTGGGATGGTGGAAGGGGGCTGGAGTGGGATGAGCTTGAAGGCTGGAATGGGATGAGCTTGAAGGTTGGAGTGGGATGAGCTTGAAGGTTGGGATGGGATGAGCTTGGGGGCTGGGATGGGATGAGCTTGAAGGCTGGAATGGGATGAGCTTGAAGGTTGGAGTGGGATGAGCTTGGGGGCTGGAATGGGATGAGCTTGAAGGTTGGAGTGGGATGAGCTTGAAGGTTGGGATGGGATGAGCTTGGGGGCTGGGATGGGATGAGCTTGAAGGCTGGAATGGGATGAGCTTGAAGGTTGGAGTGGGATGAGCTTGGGGGCTGGAATGGGGTGAGCTTGGGGGCTGGGATGGGATGAGCTTGGGGGCTGGAGTGGGATGAGCTTTAAGGTTGGGATGGGATGAGCTTGAATGTTGGGATGGGATGAGCTTGAAGGTTGGAGTGGGATGAGCTTGAAGGCTGGAGTTGGATGAGCTTGGGGGCTGGAATGGGATGAGCTTGAAGGCTGGAGTTGGATGAGCTTGAAGGCTGGGATGGGATGAGCTTGGGGGCTGGAATGGGATGAGCTTGAAGGCTGGGATGGGGTGAGTTTGAAGGTTGGGATGGGATGAGCTTGGGGGCTGCAATGGGATGAGCTTGGGGGCTGGAATGGGATGAGCTTGAAGGTTGGGATGGGATGAGCTTGGGGGCTGCAATGGGATGAGCTTGGGGGCTGGAATGGGATGAGCTTGGGGGCTGGAATGGGATGAGCTTGAAGGCTGGAATGGGGTGAGTTTGAAGGCTGGAATGGGATGAGCTTGGGGGCTGGAATGGGATGAGCTTGAAGGCTGGAATGGGGTGAGCTTGAAGGCTGGAATGGGATGAGCTTGGGGGCTGGAGTGGGATGAGCTTGGGGGCTGGAATGGGATGAGCTTGAAGGTTGGGATGGGGTGAGCTTGAAGGCTGGAATGGGGTGAGCTTGAAGGCTGGAATGGGATGAGCTTGAAGGTTTCTTCCAACCCAGAGCACTCTGGGATTCTGTGGTCTGTGTGCTGGAGATACTCTGAGCCATCCATGGATTTTGGGGAATTTCTCAAGCTCTGTGTTCTCCTCCCCTCCCCTCCTGTGCTGCAGCAGCCTCCAGTCTCCTGGTGACCTCTGGGTGTTTTTAACATTTTATTAAACCTTAAAAACCCAACCCAACCCCCCCCAAAAAACCTCATTAAACCTTAAGGCATTTTCATTTTCACTCAAGTGCAGCCTGACAGGGCTGAGCCCTGGTGGGGAGCACGGGGTTGGGGCTGGAGGTGGTGTGACAGGATGTGTGCCCTACTGGGGTGTCACAGCATGTGACAGCCTGGCCCCTTCCCTTCTGAGTCACAGCAGGAGGAGATGACAGCCTTCCTCCCCATATCTGGACATCCTAATTCCCTGGTATTTGGGCATTCTTATTCCTCAGAATCTGGGCATCCTTATTCCCCAAAATTTGGGCACCCTAATTCCTCAGTATTTGGGCATTTTATTTTCCAGCATCCTTATTCCCTGGCATTTGGGCATCCATATTCCTCAGGATCTGGGAATCCTTATTCCTCAGTATTTGGACATCCTTATTCCTCAGTATCTGGGCATCTTTATTTTCCAGTATCTGGACATCCTTATCATTCAGTATTTGAACATTCTCATTCCTCAAAATTTGGACATCCTTGTTCCCAAGTATTTGGACATCCTCATTTCCCAAATATCTGGGAATTTGTATTTCCCTCTGTATAAACTTTCTTATCCCTCAGTATCTGGGTATCTTTATTCCCTGATATTTGGGCAGCCCTGAATTCTCCAATATTTGGCCATTCTTATTCCCTGATATTTGGTCAACCTTGCTCTCCAGTATTTGAGTATTCTTATTTCTCAGTATTTAGACATCCTTATTCCTCAGAATTTGGGTATTTTTGTTCCCCAAGTATCTGGGAATATTTTTTTTTTCCTTTTTATGGGCATCCTTATTCCCCAGGGTTTGGGTATCCCTGAATTCCCCAGGATTTGGGTGTCCATGTTCCCCAGTATTTGGACACCCTAATTCCTCAGTATCTGGGCATCCTTATTCCTCAATATTTCAGCATTTTTATTCCCAAGTAGGTGGGAATTCTTTATTCCCTCTTTATGGGCATCTTTATTCCTCAGTCTTTGGGCATCATTATTGCCCAGGCATCTGGAAATTCCTTATTTCCCCTTTATGTGGACATTTGTATTCCTTGGTATTTGGGCATCCTTGAATTCCCCAGTACTTGGGCATTGCTCAATATTTGGCTATCCTTGTTCCCTGGTATTTGGGCATGTTATTCCATTTTATCCCTCAGAATTTGGGCATCCTTGTTCCCTGGTATTTGGGCATGTTATTCCATTTTATCCCTCAGAATTTGGGCATCCTTGTTCCCTGGTATTTGGGCATGTTATTCCATTTTATTCCTCAGAATTTGGGCATCCCTGTTCCCTGGTATTTGGGCATGTTATTCCATTTTATCCCTCAGAATTTGGGCACCCTTGTTCCCTGGTATTTGAGCATGTTATTCCATTTTATCCCTCAGAATTTGGGCATCCTTGTTCCCTGGTATTTGGGCATGTTATTCCATTTTATCCCTCAGAATTTGGGCATCCTTGTTCCCTGGTATTTGGGCATGTTATTCCATTTTATCCCTCAGAATTTGGGCATCCTTGTTCCATGGTATTTGGGCATCCCTGTTCCCTGGTATTTGGGCATGTTATTCCATTTTATCCCTCAGAATTTGGGCATCCTTGTTCCCTGGTATTTGGTGAAGGTGAGGGAACACCCAGAGCCTGACCTGCTCCCACCACTGGGATTATCCCTTGTGCACCAGCACTTTTTCCCAGGATTTTCCCCCAAATAACAACCTTAGAGCAGCCTGGGGGTTTGCTCAACTACCAGTGCATTCCCTAGTGGCTTTCCCATGGCTCTGGACCCTTTTTCCAACCCTGGAGCAGGTCTGTGCTCCCTCCTTGTGGCACTGGGATGGAAAGAGCCAAAACCTTGTAGGAACAGCGGCAGGAGGGACCAGAGCTGCTGTTTTTTTTTTCTTTGAAAAAAATATTGTTCACCTGAACAATATTTTTTCAAAGAAAAACCCACAAAACCCCCCAAAAAAAACATAAAAAGGAAGTTGAGGTTGGTTCCTGTTTATTCAGTTTGAGCCTTCAGTTAGGGCCTGAGAGAAAACAAAAGCAGCTGAGGTTCCCCTGCACGTGATGCCCACGGGGCAGGGGCTGCTCCAGGGAGAGGGGACACAGCAGGAATGTGAGGCTGGAGCCTCCTGACTCCAGCTGAGCTTCCCACAAGGTGAGTGAAGGGCACAGAGCCAATCCCAGTGCTGAGCTCTTCCTTTAAAGCAGAAATCAGGGAAGAGCAAAATGTGCTATTGCCTTGCCTGGGTAATTCCCATCCTTGGGAATGCTCTGGGAGAGCTGGGGGTGCTCACCTGGAGAAGGGAAGGATCCAGGGAAACCTCAGAGCCCCTTCCAGGGCCTGAAGGAACCCTCTAAAGAAGGACAGATTTTTATAGGGCCTGGAATGACAGCAAAAAGGGTTTTAATCTTAGAGAGGGTTGCTTCAGACTCAGATTTAAGGAAGAATTTTTTAACGGGAGGGTGGGCAGGCCCTGGCACAGGGTGCCCAGAGCAGCTGTGGCTGCCCCTGGATCCCTGGAAGTGCCCAAGGCCAGGTTGGACAGGGCTTGGAGCAGCCTGGGATGGTGGAAGGGATCCCTGTGAATGACAGGGGGTGGAACAGGATGAGCTTTAAGGTCCTTTCTATCCCAGGCAGTTCTGGGATCAGTAATTGGGGCTGAAGCAGGTGCCCATCCCAGCTCTCCTGTCTGGGTTTGCCAGGAGGGAAGGGATGCTGCCAAAGGGATAAGGAAGCTGTTGCCATGGAAACAGGCTTGGTTTTTCCACTCCCTTGTCTTTTAATTCATTTATTTATTTATCTGCCAGCAACATCTCTGACCTGCAAGCTGCTTCCCAGGGATTTAAACACCAGATTGGACCTCTGGGATAAAAAATGGCTGGGAAAGGGAATAAAATCCCTGTGGAGAGGGGCTGGGAGCTGGGGCTGGAACCAGCACTCAGGATTTAGGTTTTCTTTGCCCCATGGAACAAATCAAGCTCAGATAATTTTCTTTCCTTAAGGAAAGAGTGAAACATGTGGAATTTGGGTGTATTAAGTCTCTTTTCCCAGCCAGATCTGTAACTCCTGTTGGGATTGGTGGGACTATCCCATCTCCCACCCTCTGGAAAACGTGGCTCTGCTATTTTCTATTTTGCCTGTTGTATTTTTATATATTCTGGATATATTTAGCAATTTTTTTTTCAGCTGAGCCACCTATTTTTAGCCATGGCTTTTAGCAAAAGCCACAAGATGCCTGGCAAAGGCATCCAGCCCCTCACGAGGGATTCCCACGCTCCAGCCAGACAGTGACCCTATTCCCAGTTATCCCTTCTGGATGCTGCATCCTGGCTCATTTTGGGGAGGAAAAGGCAGTTTTTGGGAGATCCTGCTTGTTTCAGTGGGGATGCAGCGAGCTGGGCTGGGCTCAGCTCTTGGGAAGCACAGGGACAGGGAGAAATCCCAGAGTGAATGAGATTTGGGACTCATTTCTCCATTATAATACCCAGCATGGAACCATTTCTGGACCAAAGGCCCTTTTTCTGTCCAAAAAACCCCCTTTTCTGTCCAAAAAAAGCCCCTTTTCTGTCCAAAATTCCCCCATTTTCTGGTTCAAACCCCCAGATGGGTGATGCCTGCCTGGTAGGAACAACCCAGATCCCTGCTCTCCCCAAAATCCTGGCTGTCCCAGTGGGGCTCACCCACTTTGCTATAAGTGAGTGGAAAATGCATCAGGGATGGAAAATATGACTTTGTTTTGCAAGCAAGGAGCAGGGAGGCTGCTGCTTTCACCCCAAAAAGGAGCTGGTTTTGGGGTGGGTGATGCTGCTTTCAGTCTTGGTGGTGAGGGAAGGGAGAGGTTTCAGCCTGGCCAGTGTCAGCATTTTCTGTTTCATTCCTGCTTTTCCTTTTGGTTCAGAGGGAAGAGATGGAAAGCAGGGAAAAACCTTGCTGGGAGGCGAAAAAAATCTGGAAAATGGAACCATGGAATCATCCAGGTTGGAAAAGCCCTCTAAGGTCATTCCACCATAAGCTATGGAATGGTTTGGGCTGGAAGGGATCTTTAAGTTCATCTTTTTCCATCCCCTGCCATGGGCAGGGACACTTTCTGCTATCCCAGGGTGCTCCAAGCTTCATCCAACCTGGCCTTGGGCACTTCCAGGGATGGGAAAATGCAATTTTTTTTAACATTTAGGAGAATTCTAATCTCCACCCACATGGACCTTGAGCTAAAACCCAACTAAAAGAGGAGCAAAAACTTCTGGAGGTGGTTCAGCTCTGATTCCATTGGTTTGGAGCTGGAACTGGGGATGGATCCAGCACCAGGCACCCAAATTCCAGGATCCTCTCTGCTCCACAGCCTCTCAGCTCTGTGCAGAGCAGGCAGCAGCTGCTGCTGACGAGGAGCTGGCAAATGAAGCTTAATTATTCCTGCAAGCAGAGCTGGCAGCTCTGGGGTGCCAGAGCCCCACAGGAGCCCAGGCTGGGAGGGAGGAATGGGATGGCAGCTTAGCAGGAGGGCTCAGCATCAAGAAATGCTCCTTTTGCAGTGCCTGCTTTGGCTTGGATGCGCCATTTGGTGTGGAAATTCATCCAGGAATGCAGGAGGGTGGGATGGAGGAGGGCTGGTTGGCCCAGAGCAATGGTGGCTTTTAGCTCAGAGCATTTTCAATCCTAATCTCAGCCCATCAAGCTGCCCCCACATCCACATTTGTTGCTCCACATCACAGTTAAGAGGTGAAGATTTTGGTGAAGATTCCTCAGGATTTGGACATCTTTATTCCCTGGAATTTGGGCATCCTCATTCCCCAAAATTTGGACATCCTTATTCCCCAGTATTTGGGCATTTTTGTTTCCCAAGTATCTGGGAATCATTTTTTCCTTTATATGGGCATCTTTATTCCTCAGGATTTGGATATCCCTGAATTCCCAGGATTTGGGTGTCCATGTTCCCCCAGTATTTGGACTTTCTAATTCCTCAGAATTTGGGCATTTTATTTTCCAGTATCTGGGCATTCTTATTCCCTGATATTTGGACATCCTTATTCCTCAGTCTTTGGATATCCCTGAATTCCCCAGGATTTGGACACCCTAATTCCTCAGTATTTGGGCATCTTTATTTTCCAGTATTTGGACATCCTTATTCCTAAATATCTGGGCATCTTCATCCTTCAGTATTTGAACATTCTTATTCCTCAAAATTTGGACATCTTTGTTGCCAAGTATTTGGAAATAAGTATCCTTATTTCCTAAATATCTGAGAATCTGTATTTCTCTCTGTATGGGCTTTCTTATCCCTCAGTATCCTTCAGTATTTGAACGTTCTTATTCAATTTCTCAAAATTTGGATATCTTTGTTCCCAAGTATTTGGGCATTTGTATTTCCCAAATATCTGGGAATTTGTATTGTATTTGTATGGGCTTTCTTATCCCTCAGTATCTGAGTATCTTTATTCCCTGATATTTGGGAAGCCCTAAATTCTCCAATATTTGGGCATTCTTTGGGAAATTTTTGGGAAAGCTGGAATGAGCAGACCAAGAGCTGGCACCAGGGATCAGGGATGTGCCTCGCTGTTTGTTCACCTAAATCCCAATTTTTGGTGCCTCTTCAGGCTGGGCGCTGCTGGTGACAGAAAAAAAAAAGTCATTCAAAGGTACCCAAAGCTCTTCATTCAGCAGAGAGCAACAAATGAGGTGGGTTTGGAGCTTAGGGACCAGCTAGCAAAAACCAGCAGCAAAATTTTCATGTCCAGACATTTATTTCCAGCATCTTTCCTGGAATCCCAGAATGGGTTGGGTTGGAATGGACCTTAAATCCCATCCCAGTGCCACCCCTGCCATGGCAGGGACACCTTCCACTGTTCCAGGTTGCTCCAAGTCCTGTCCAGCCTGGCCTTGGACACAAAGCTCAGCTCAGTGTCAGGCTCAGCTTTTCTGGGAAATCTGTGCCAGGGTCTCACCACCCTCACAGGGAAGAGATTTAAGCCAAGCCAAGCTGTGGAGCATCCTCCTCTCCTCCAACCCCCAGCTCCTCTTTACTCATTGCAGGCAAGCAAGCAAAACCCTGGAAAGTGTCCTCAGTTCCAAGGAAAAATGCCAAAATATTTGAGCATGGCATTTAGAGGGAAGTTTATTTTCCAGGCATTGCATTTCCAGGCAGTGACCTCCCTCCCTGGGCCAGCACAGGGATGGGAACTTCCAGAGGCAGGGCTGGAGATGTGGGGGATGCAGGGAGAATGCCTGACCCCATTTGGGGAATCTGGGAATTCCCAGCCTGCTGGCAGCACTTGGATACAGGTCACTGAGGAGCTGTGCCAGCATCAGCCCAATTCATCTCCAGGTCCCCTCCATCAGAGCTCAGTTCCTGGCCTTAGGCAGCAAAATTCCTTTGGATTTGAAATTTTTATTTATATTTTTTATTTTATATTTCTACATAAAATAGATTATATCTATATAAATATATAGATATAATGTATATATTATCTATATTATATAATATAATATATAGATATTATATATTATATTATAGATATAGATATAATATATAGATATATAAATATAATATATAGATATAATCTATATATTATCTATATTATATATTATATATTGTATATTATACATAATTTTATAAAATATAAATTATAATTTTATGTTTTATATTATTTTATATATTATATTATAGATAAATATAAAAATATATTTAATTTTTATCTTTTCTTTTTTATATTTATATTTTCCTTTATTATATTTACATTTACATGTATATTTATATGGTATTTTTATTTTATTTTATTAATTTATTTATTTACCTAAATTTTTATTTCCTGGTCTTCCCATTACCACAGGGCTGCTCTCACACCCTCTTTTGTTGTGCTGAGCTTATTTTTATTTTTAATTTTTTTTTTAATTTTAATTTTATTTTTATTTATTTATATTTCATTTCCTGGTCTTCCCATTATCACAGGGTTGCTCTCACACCCTCTGCGGTTGTGCTGAGCTTATTTTTATTTTTAAATTTAATTTTTTTTTAAATTTAATTCTATTTTTATTTATTTATATTTCATTTCCTGGCCTTCCCATTATCACAGGGTTGCTCTCACACCCACTCAGTGCTGTTGTGCTGAGCTTTGCCTGCAACGAGAGGAGTTTTATGGCACTCCCAAGGGAATTCAGGTAGTGCCTTATTTCCCTCACTTAATGGCACGTGTGTGCCTGGATAATGGGATTCCTGCCTTGGAGCCCACAGGTTAATGAGTCCTTCCTCATTATTTTCATGCTAATGATGTTTTACAGGGCCAGTACATGGATGGTGTCTCTTTTGGGCTCTGCACTGTAATCACAGCTCGGGATCTTGCCAGCTTGTTTTGATGTTTGTCTGTAGTGCAGAGGGGCCTTGGGTTATTTACTGTGTGTGGAAAGGGCTGGGTTTGTTCAAAGGGGTGCAAAAAGCTGGAGAGGGACTTTGGACAAGGGATGGAGGGACAGGACACAGGGAATGGCGGGGTTGGGTGGGATTTTGGGAAGGAATATGAGGGTGGGGAGAGGCTGGCACAGGGTGCCCAGAGCAGCTGTGGCTGTCCCTGGATCCCTGGCAGTGCCCAAGGCCAGGCTGGACAGGGCTTGGAGCAGCCTGGGACAGTGGGAGGTGTCCCTGCCATGGCAGAGGTGGGATGAGATGGGATTTAAGGTGCCTTACAACCCAATTCCATCTCTCTATGATACATCCAATCCAAACAAAAACACCCGTGGAATTTTGGGGTTCCACACCTTCCTGGGGGTGCACTGGGGTCTCCTCTCTGGGATTTAAGAGCTGCTTTAGTGCTGCAGCAGCTCCCCCAGGGCTGTTGTCCAGGGTGGGACATTCACCAGCTCACTTTGAAGTGTCACCTGCTGCTTTTTTGTTTTTATTTGTGGTGGAGGAAACACCCCATGTTTCCCCAGGGGTGGAAATGCTCTAAAACCGTCCCTGGCCCCAAAATGGTTCTCATTTCTACTTGAAGCACCTGCAGAGTGGCTGAGCCTGGCCCAGGGTGTGGTGGCTCCCGGGAGGCTCCTCTGAGTTGCCCCAAAGTCCCCAACATTGTCCCAACAGGCCAGTGCTCCTCTCAGGAGGGTCCCACCCTTCCCTCACCTTATTTTTGGGGCTGTTTTCCCCATTTCAGTGTCCCTAGGGCTGGCTGTAGTAAGAGCAAGGGAGGGTTTCCTTGCAGCAGGGTTGGATATACAGAATTATTTCAAGGATCAGGGCTGTAACAGGCATACAGATGCCCTCAGCAGCCCTCCCTGCTCCCATGGGTCCTAAACAGGGATAGGATTGTGATTCCCTGCCACTGGAGCAGATCCTTTCACAGAATTCGCAGAACCACTGGGTTGGGAGAGACCTTCAAGATCATTGGGTCCAACCCAGCCCCAACAGCTCAACTCACCCCTGGCCCCCAGTGCCACATCCAGGCTTTGTTAAACACACCCAGGGATGGGGACTCCACCACCTCCCCGGGCAGAACATTCCAGAACTTTATCACCCTTTCTGTAAAAAACCCTTTTTCCTAATATCCAACCTAAATTTCACTTGGTGCAGCTTAAGACCTTGTATGAAAGGGCACAACATGGAATTGTTTAGGCTGGAAAAGCCCTCCACTAACCTGTGTCCCCAAGTGCCACATCCACACACTTTTGGAACCCTTCCAGGGATGACATTTGCTGCCTTGGCAAAGTCTCTGTGGCACCCAACCCAGTTTTTGGTTGAACCTGCTGCTGTGCCAGAACCATGGCACATTCCATGGTGTGGGAAATAGTGGAGGTAAGAAGAGCTTTAGAAAGTTGGGAAAGTAGGTTTTAAAAACAGAAAGAGTGGAGAAATTAGAATTAGTTGTAGTTGTAAAGTTTGAAGGTAGGAAAAAGTTACAATATTATAGTAAGTAAAGTAAATAGTAAATAAGGACCTGAAACAATAGCTTGAGTTTTAGGTTTGGTTAAGATAGACTTTAAGACTCTAGAAAAATATGTTTAGTAAGATAGTAGAAGGTTTTAAGCTTAATAATGGTGTATTGTGCATTGTTAATAGAAGTAAGTTCTATTAAGTAAGAAATATTTCTTACTTAGAAATAAGTAAGTATTGTGTGAAGTATGTGTACCTTTAGTGATTGGTTAGAACAATTGTTTGTAACTTTGGCAATATGCTGTTGGCTAGAAAGTTTTTAAAATGTTCTGTAACAAAGAAATCTTTGGGGCCTGCTGGTAGGACGTGAGCTTTTGCTATTTTTCTATTGTCTCAGCTATCTAATGTTGAGAAAACGAGGCTGATGTTGTAATAAAATTCCAAGGAACGTCTCTCACTAGTCTTGTTCTGTTTGTGAAAGAGAAAAAACTTCCCCAACACAAATGGTGCCCTGTGAAGCAAAAGATTCATTTTAGAATCCTTTGCAGACCATTCAGCCATCAGTGTTGAGAGCCCCAGATTAGGGAAATCAAAAGAAGAGGGAAATCGAAAGAGAGCTGTGCCCTGCTGCTCAAACCCTTCCCCAGCCACCAAAAAACGAGGGGAGAGGTGAGATACACAAAACATGGGCTGAGCTGAACCTCCAGCCATGGCCTGGGGGAGCAGATCCAGCCAGGAGCTGGGCTGGAGCGTTTTGGCAGCGCTCCCCAGGAGATGCTCCTCCTGTGCACCAGACTGTTCAGCCCATGCCCTGGGCTACTTGCCCATGACTGAAACCTCTTCCTGTGCTGAAAACCTCGCTGAATGCAAACAAAAAATGTCCCTGGGGGCTGGGCTTGCACGGCACAGGGCGGGGGACACACGGAGGGAACCTGGGGATGTGGCACCCGGCGCCTGTGGGGTCCCTGGTGCCAGGAATGATGGTCCCATGCAGCTGAGTTTCATTTTCTGTTCTCTTTATTTAAGGGCAGTGAAGGGCCAAGAGCAGCAGAGCTTCCCTTAGAGGCACAGATCAGCGGAGAGATCGGCTTCTGGTAAAAAACAACCCCTCCCTGTGCTCCCCTCCTCATCCTCAAACCTGGCTGGCCCTGGCATGGCTCATGCTCCAAGCACAGGCACCAGTGCCAGGTTGATTCCTTCTAGAAATCCCATAGATTTATGTGGGATCCCATATAAATCCCATAAAACCCCATAAAAATATAATATAATATAATATAATATAATATAATATAATATAATATACATCTCTATATATTACAAAATATATAATATTATGTACTATTTAATCTAGTTATAATAGAATATAATATATAACATACTACATATTATACATATTATATATATTATTAATGTAATCTATTTTATCTAATGTAATATCTAATATCTAATATAATCTAGTATCTCATATATAATATAATATTATATGTATATAATATAATATTATATATTATATATTATATATTATATAGTATATGTAAGATATTAGATATTGAAAATATATAATTAATTCTAATATATAATTAGAATTATATATTAGAATTATATATAGAATATAGAACATAATATGTTCTATATTCTATATATAAATATATTAATATTCTATATTAACATAATATGTTAATATAGAATTAACATATTATGCTATATCTATAATACAATATTATATATATTATATTAGTATTAATTATATATTTTTTAATATTTTGTATATATATTTGTGTATATATTTTTATTTTTTTTAAATAATCCCATGAAAATTTTCAGCCCATTTTGAAGCTGGCAGGCTGCCCCAGTCAGGCAGGAGCACTGCTGGAAAACCCTTGCTGCTGCAGGAGCTGGATGCTGGGATTCTGCTGCCTCTGCCAGAGCTCACTGCTGGTAGAAGGTGCTGGAAAAACATCCGGGATCCAGCCTGGAGTGACCTTAATGGGCATCCCCCTCCTGCCTGGGGTAGAAATCTCCAGAAACAGGAAACTCCAGCATCCTGTTTAGCATCTTAATGTGCAAATTGGCAGCAGGGACAAAGGCAGGGAGGCCAAGGGACGCTGGACACACACTGGGCACCGGCAGGGGCTGGAGGATGGGCAGGGAATGAGCCTGGCACAGAAATCCTGTTCCCTGGGGTTTTGTTGCTGTCAGAGGCTGTCATGGAACAGCAAACAGCAAAGCACAGCTCAGCTGGGCTCCTGCTGCTGCAGGCTGGGCTCTGGACAGTCCCAGTGCCACCCCAGCTCTGGGGACACCACTGGCAGCGTGTCCTGGGTTGGCATTTCCCATCCTCACCCCCTCATATGGATGGCTTTAACCCTCCACACATGCAACCCCAGCCCATCCTTTGGGGGCTGGCATATATAAATTGACATATATTTTTTATATATATATTTTTTTAAAAATCCCATGAAAACCCCATTTTGGAGCTGGCAGGAGCAGCCCAGCAGCTGATCCTGGTGTGTTCCTGCCCACAGCCCATCCCGGGAGCCCTCCTGGCCTGCCCATGGCTAGCAACAACACTGCTAGCATAGCACAGGCCCGCAAGCTGGTGGAGCAGCTGAAGATGGAGGCCAACATCGACAGGATAAAGGTAGGGATTCTTGGGAGATGCCTCTGGGAAGGCTGGGAGGTGGTGGCTGCTGCCCAAAGCTGGTGGAGGGAGATGGGATGTGGAGCCAGGGGGTGTTTGTGGGGGATGCCCTTGTTTGAAGTAGACCATTCAGTCATCAGTGTTAAGAGCCCCAGATTAAGGAAATCAAAAGAGGAGGGAAATTGAAAGAGAGCTGTGCTCTGCTGCTCAAACCCTTCCCCAGCCACCAAAAAAAGAGGGGAGAGGTGAGATAAACCACAGGCTGAGCCGAATCTCCAGCCATGGCCCTGGGAGAGCAGATCCAGCCAGGAGGCAGTGGGAGATGGGATCGTAGAATCTGAGAATGGTTTGGGTTGGAGGAGACCTTAAAGCCCTTTTTGTTCCAACCCCCTGCCAGGGACACCTTCCACCACCCCAGGTTGCTCCAAGCCCCATCCAGCCTGGCCTTGGGCACTCCCAGGGGTGAGAGGCAGCTGGAAGCATCACCTGGAGCCCTGTGGGGTGGTGGGAAGGAGTGATTGTCCCCAAGGCATCTCAGCTCCTTGCTAAGAGCTTAAATCCAGGGAGAGAAGTGCTCCAGGGCTGGGATGAGCTCTGGTGGCTCAGGAGCTGCTGCCATGTCTGATATAAAGAGCGAGGCTGGTGGGTGAGGGCAGGAAATGCTGCTGTGGATGTTCCTGCCAAGGGATGCGTGGGAGAGCCAGCAGGGATGCTGAAGTCAGTCCTTGTCAGGTGAAGGATGGGATTGGGGGAAGGCTGGGAATGGGAATTCAGGCTGACAGAACTGCTCAGAGCCCAGAGGTGAAGAACCAGCCCCTGCAGGAACGTGCTGCTGTATTTGTCAGTCAGGTTCTCATCTCAGATCTGATATTCCCTGCTCAGGGATGCTGCCAGCCTGGTGGCACCTCTCCAGGTGGGACGTCCCCAGCACAGCCATGTCACAGACATCTTTTATGAAAAATCCTTTCCTTAGGATTTTTCCTCCTCAGAAGCTGAGAGGCCTCAGGAACAAAATGTAAACAATGGTTATCTGCTGCTGTGGAATGCAACAGGTGGATCTTTGATTGGCCAATGTTGGATGTTTCTAATTAATGGCCAATCACAGCCCAGCTGGCTCAGACAGAGAGCCCGAGACAGAGCCTTTGTTATCATTCTTTCCTATTCTATTCTTAGCTGGCCTTCTGAGGAAATCCTTTCTTCTATTCTTTTAGTATAGTTTGAATGTAATATATATCATAAAATAATAAATCAGCCTTCTGAAACATGGAGTCAGATCCTCATCTCTTCCCTCAACCTGAGACCCCTGTGAACACGGTCACACAGCCTGTCCCTAACCCAGGGCTCCTCCTTTTGCAGGTGTCCAAAGGGTTCCCTGCCCAGGGATGCTGCCAGCCTGGTGGCACCTCTCCAGGTGGGATGTCCCCAGCACAGCCTGTCCCTGACCCAGGGCTCTTCCTTTTGCAGGTGTCCAAAGCAGCAGCAGACCTGATGGCGTACTGTGAAGCCCACGCCAAGGAGGACCCTCTATTGACCCCTGTCCCGGCCTCAGAAAACCCCTTTAGAGAGAAGAAGTTCTTCTGTGTGATCCTGTAAACCCAGGAGGAGCCTGACGGGCACTCAGGCCACCCTGAACACTGATGTAGAGTTTTTAGGAATGGGGACGACCTGCTGGTCCGCTGAATTTAAACAAAAATAAGTAAAAAACACGGCCTGGAAGCTACAGAGATGTGCATGTTTAAAGAACCTGGCCACCTTTGGGGGAATCAGATGATCTGCATTGCAAGGCAAAAGATCTGAAGTCTGTAGAGTTGTCTAGAAAGAGAAAAACAAAACAAAAAAAAAAACCCATGTAAAGAATAAATCTGTGTCACTTTTCTGCTCACAAAATTGTTCGATTGTTCCATATTTAAAGCACCAGAGCTGTGCTGAGCAAAGTTAACTGCTAAGGATGTGTATAACCTTCTTGGAATGGTATTGTTGGTTTCTTTCCGAGCTAATATTTTTGATTTAAGTTGTCAGATATATAGCAGACAGGTTGGTGGCTGTGCTGTTACTCAGTGTTTGGTCTTGTGCTTTTTCATTTCTGGCCGTAGCATAGCGGGGGGGGGGGGGTCGAGGGGACACCAGCAGCTCTGTGTCCCCAGCAAACCCCACTTTTTACCATTCTCTCTATGGTTAGCTTTGGTTCTGCAAGTAAAAGTGGTTCCTGTGTTGTGCTTGGTGCTTCCTAGCCCTGTGATGACATTCAGTGGTAGTGCATGAGAGTTTAATTCCGTTCATCCGCTCCAGACTTTTCTTTTCCAGCGTTTGGCACCACGTGCTGGTGGAAGAAGCTGTAGGGAGGGAACAGAGGCGATTCTGAAAGCAAAGAGAGCTCCTGAGATGCCTTAGACGTGCCTGAAATGCCTCCTGCCACAGGGCAGGTGCCAGCCCGGGTGCAGGGCGAGCCAGAAATCCAAAAATCAAAGTCGACCACTTCTTTCCGGGTCTTTCCTTTCTCCTACACCTCTGTGCCTCTGCTCTCCTCGCTTGGTCCTGCTCTTTTCCCAGTTCCTGGTAGCACTTCCTTCCCTTGGGGCTGGTCTGGAATGTTGCTGGGATGCTGCTCAGTGGTGGGATGCTGCTTCAGGGTGGGATTCTGCTCTGTGGTGGGATGCTGCTCCTCCATGGAATGCTGCTCCTTGGTGGGATACAGCCCTATGGTGGAGTGCTACTCCAAAATGGGATGCTGTTCCTCCATGGACTGCTGCTCATCCGTGGACTGCTGCTTCTCTGTGGAACGCTGCTCCATGGTGGAACGCTGCTCCATGGTGGAATGCTGCTCCATGGTGGGATGCTGTTCCTCCATGGAATGTTGCTCCTCCACGGAATGCTGCTCCATGGTGGGATACAGCCTCATGATGGGTTGCTGCTCCTCCGTGGAATGCTGCTCCATGACAGGATACACCCCCATAGTGGGATGCTACTCCATGGTGAGATTCTGCTCCATGGTGGGATGCTGCTCCTCCACGGAATGTTGCTCCTCCATGGGATGCTGTCCCACCATGGGATGCTGCTCCTCCATGGAATGTTGCTCCTCCGTGGGATGCTGTCCCACCATGGGATGCTGCTCCTCCATGGGATGCTGCTCCTCCATGGGATGCTGCTCCTCCATGGGATGTTGCTCCTCCATGGGATGCTGTCCCACCATGGGATGCTGTCCCACCATGGAATGTTGCTCCTCCATGGGATGCTGTCCCACCATGGGATGCTGCTCCTCCATGGGATGCTGCCCTACATTGGGATGTTCCTGCCCCTTCCTGCCCCCACCTCCCCTCCCATTCCCGCTGTCCCCTCCCCACGCTGGGATGGGCCAGGGGAGCAGCCCTGGGAGCCGTGGGGCCGCCCCTTCCCGGAGGTGCCTGATTCCCTGTTTACACACAGCCTGGGCTCCTGCCAGGCTGGGCAGTTATTTCCAGGTCTGCTTCATCTGCTCCCAGCTCTCTGGGGACACATGCCACCTTTCTGGGCTCCTCCTCGGGTCCATGCTTCTGTGGATGTGGCTTGTCTCTCCTTTCTGCTGCTAAACACCTCCTGGCTTTCCCCTGCTCATCTGTCCTCCTGGGAACCTTTGGGAACCATCACTTTGGGAACCATCACTTTGGGAATCACAATGTGGGGATTTATGTACAAAATGAGCTGGGGGTCACAAAGGGGTTTAGGGGCCTGTGGTGACCCTGCTGAAGCAGTTCTGAATCAGGTGTGAGCTTTTAAAAATTCCTATGGATCTGGGAGGGGAAAAGTCTTTAGGTACCTTTTGGTAACTCTTTCTAGCCCATTAAAAAAAAGTGCTTTTTTGGTTTTTCTACCTTTTCATACTCTTTTTCTAGTTCTTCTATGGAGAAGGCCAGTTCTTCTCACACTGGACTCCAAACTTTTGGCACCTGGGAATGTTTGTAAGCCACAAGTAGCCTAGATGGTCCCAGCCCCCCCTAATTCCCCCAATTTTGATCTTTTTACTACAGCTCCCGTAGCTTTAGGATGAAGGGTGGATGAAGTGGTTTGCTCTGCAGCTGGTTTCACTCTTGGTGTTACCAGGCAGAGATGTAAAAACCCCATCCTGAGTTTTGTCTTTTCTTCTGAATCTGATTTATTGTCACAGAGAGTGAAGTGCAGCCGGTCTGACCCGGGGCTCCCACCCCACCCTTTCTCAAACACTGTCACAAAAGTGGTTTGTAATAATTTTTTAATGACTTGCCTATTTTACAACTCGAATTCTTAATACCTTAGACAACAAAATAAACCTGCATGAATATGGGGGAGCGGGGAGGGGGAGATTTTGAATTAACCCAAACTATTCATTGAAGGTGTTTTACGTTGCTGGGCTTGATTTTCTGTTGGTTGTGGTGTTGCCATTGGTGTGCTGCCAGGTATTTCACCCCAGTATTTCTATTTACACAGATCTGCCTTTGTTAGCCAAGCAGAGATCTCCTGCCAAGGTTGTTTCCCCTCCTCACAACAAAAATCCCACCCATCCCTCCATCCCCATGCTGGATTTCCAGCCTGGCCTCAAACCACATTCCACTACCCCCAGGCTTTTAAAGAAAAAAAAAATATCTGGAGTACTGGAAAAAGGACTTTTATTGTCTGCAAAGGTTGCTGGTGGCAATTCTGTTGCTGGTGGCAATTCTGGGTTTGTCACCCTGCCAGCAGCAGGATTTGGGGAGGGGGTGGCTGTAGGCGAAAGCCAGTCGTGGTGTAGCGCATCCCCATCCCACATGGTCTGTGTACTCGTTGGAAATAAACTTTTGGATTTGTTTCAAGCCTTTGGAGATGCTGCTCTGTGCCTGTCAAGCTCTGGGGAGGTGGGATCCCATCCTGGTTGTGGTTGGATGCAGTTCCCAAGGGGTTCTCCCTGTCAGGGAGGGTTTAGCAGGAGTTTTGGGCCTGAGGTTTCAGCAGCCCCACAGGATGGGGCAGGTCAGGGGAGAACAGGCTTGTTCAGGGTGGGACATTGCTCCTTGAAATTGAGAGACACCTAAAATCCCCAATTTCATTGCCCATCCCTTCTCCCCTCTCTTTCCTCCTTCTCCCAGCCCTGGCACTCAGCACAGGAGCAAATCCAGAGGAGGCCATGGAGCTGCTCCAGGGGTTGGAGAATGCTCTGGGAGAGCTGGGGGTGCTCACCTGGAGAAAGGAAGGATCCAGGGAGAGCTCAGAGCCCCTTCCAGGGCCTGAAGAAACCTTCTAAAGAAGGATAGATTTTTATAGGGCCTGGAGGGACAGCAAAAAGGGTTTTAATCTTAAAGAGGGTTGGTTCAGGCTCAGATATAAGGAAGAATTTTTTAATGGGAGGATGGGGAGGATCTGACACAGGGTGCCCAGAGCAGCTGTGGCTGCCCCTGGATCCCTGGAAGTGCCCAAGGCCAGGCTGGACAGGGCTTGGAGCTGCCTGGGACAGTGGAAGGTGTCCCTGTGAATAGCAGGAGGTGGAACTGGATGATTTTTAGGGTCCCTTCCAACCCAAACCATTCCAGACTTCTGTGATTCCATCATTCTTACTCTGGATTACCAAAACACTTCCTGATCACAGAACCAAACATACTCTGCTCCTGCCAAATTCCCCACATCCTGAATTTCCCCTCCAGTTTCACAGGACCCTCAGGGGTGAGTGTTTGCCCACACATTTTGAGGCTGCTTGGCCTCAGCTCATTCCTGGGGTCTGCTTTGGAGCTGCTCTGGTGGACACAGAAAAGGATGGAGGGGCTGGGAGGTGCTTGGAAAAACTGGAATGTGAGCACAGATCTGTGCTGGGCTTGGTGCTGGTGCTTTTATTTCAGAACCTACAGTGATACCTTGTTCCTCACCACAGGAATGAGCTGAGGCCAAGCAGCCTTAAAATGTGTCAGCAAAAGTGTCCAGCAGTCCCAGGCTGCTCCAAGCCAGGTGTCACCATAGATTCGGAAATAAAAGCACCAGCACCAAGCCCAGCACAGATCTGTGCTCATATTCCAGTTTTTCCAAGCACCTCCCAGCCCTCCCATCCTTTTCTGTGTCCATCAGAGCAGCTCCAAAGCAGACCCCAGGAATGAGCTGAGGCCAAGCAGCCTCAAAATGTGTGGGCAAACACTCACCCCTGAGGGTCCCGTGAAACTGGAGGGAAAATTCAGGATGTGGGGAATTTGGCAGGAGCAGAGTATGTGATCAGGAGGTGTTTTGGTAGTTCAGAGTAAGAATCATGGAATCACAGAACCTAGAATGGTTTGGGTTGGAAGGGACCTTAAACATCACCCAGTTTCACCCCCTGCCATTCACAGGGACACCTTCCACGATCCCAGGCTGCTCCAAGCAAGGTGTCACCATAGATTCTGAAGTAAAACCACCAGCACTGAGCCCAGCATGGATCTATGCTGATATTCCAGTTTTTCCAAGCACCTCCCAGCCCCTCCATCCTTTTCTGTGTCCATCACAGCAGCTCCAAAGCAAAATGGTGTCGCTGGGGAGGAAGGAGCCAAGTCTGTCCTGGCCTGCCAGGCAGCTCAGCTGTTCCATGGCTCCCTGGCTCCCCTCCAGCTCCAACACTCTCTCCCTTCCATCCTCACATCCAGCATTTGGCTCTGGAGCAGCATCTGCCGAGCAGGAGGAGGTGAGGAGCTTCCATGGAGAGCGTGGGCGAGGCGCTGCTCCACGCACAGGCCGCAGCCAGGCCCGGCTCCCTAATGAGAATAAACCCATCTGCACTAATTGCATTCATTAGCTGCAGCGGGGAGAGGAGAGGCACAACTCAGCTCCTGGGGATGCATTTGTGCTCCTGCAGGAAGGCTTGGAGCCACCAGGGAACGGGGGGAAGGGCTGCTCTGAGGGTGGGGAAGGCAGGAGGGGTGAAGAGGGGGGGTGTCACTGCCTCCATCATTGTCACTCTTGGTGGCACGGACAGTGTGTGACACTTGTGTGGCTGAGGGTACTGTGAGCCCGAGCTCCTTTTCTTCATGCTGGGGGTGTTGTGCCTGTCCTGCTGGCTTCAGTGTCACTGCTTGTCACTCTTGGTGGCATAGACAAGCCACATTCGTGTGGGTGAGGGCACCAGGGGCCCAAGCTCCTTTTCTCCATGCTGGAGTTGTGCCTGTCCTGCTGGCTTGAATGTCACTGCTTGTCACTTTTGGTGGCACAGATTTGTGTGGCTGAGGGCACCATGGGGATGGGCCCAAGCTCCTTTTCTCCATGCTGGGGTTGTTGTCTGTGTCCTGCTGGCTTCAATGTCACTGCGTGTCACTCTTGGTGGCATGGACAAGCCACACTCAGGTGGCTGAGAGCACTGTGGGGATGGGCCCAAGCTCCTTTTGTCCATGCTGGGGTTGCTGTGCCCGTCCTGCTGGCTTCAATGTCACTGCATGTCACTCTTGGTGGCATGGACTCATGTGGCTGAGGGCACTGTGAGAACAAACCTGAGCTCCTTGTGTCCATGTTGTGGTTGCTGTGCCTGTCCTGCTGGCTTCAATGTCACTGCTTGTCACTCTTGGTGGCATGGACTCATGTGGTTGAGGGCACCATGGGGATAGGCCTGAGCTCCTTTTCTCCATGCTGGGGTTGTTGTCCCTGTCCTGCTGGCTTCAATGTCACTGCGTGTCACTCTTGGTGGTACAAACAGTGTGTGACACATGTGGCTGAGGGCACCATGGGCCCCAGCTCCTTTTCTCCATGCTGGGGTTGTTGTCCCTGTCCTGATGGCTTCAATATCACTGCTGGCTCCAGCTGTGGGGTGGGAGAGGGACACTGCCTCAGGAACTGCAGCCACAGGACAAGAGCTAAGGGAAAGAGTGGAAGTTTAGGTTGGATATGTGGAATTCTTGGCTGGGAGGGTGGTGGGACAGGGTGCTCTGAGAAGACCCAGGCTGCTCCTGGATCCCAAGGCCAGGTTGGACGGGGCTTGGAGCACCCTGGGGCAGTGGAAGGTGTCCCTGCCATGGCAGGAATGGAACTGGATGGGTTTTATTGTTCCTTCCGACCCAAACCATTCTGGAATTCTGGAATTCCAGAAAACCTGAAGGAGGCTGAGGTGCCAGGGAGCCCCTGACACCACTCCAGGAAGGAGCTGGAGGAGATCCAGTGGATGGGAGGGGAATGTCCTGAAGGGAGAGGAAGGCAGAGCCCCCTGGATCCCGCTGAGGCCATGGCGGGGGCTGGCTCCTCCTGCTGCCATCCTGCAGCCGGTGCCAGCTGGGAAGGGAAGGGCTGGCACGGAGGAAATGTCAGGATGAATATTGCAGTGGCTCGTCACGCTGTCACCGCCTGGCTGCCTGCAAAGTGCCACCCCAACCACGCGGGGGGGGGGACACAGGGGGATGGGGGCGGCCTCGCTCCCAGCCAGAGCTCATTCCTTCCTTCTCCAGGGAAAAAACCTTCAACTGGAACCTTCCCAGTGCTGCCCAGTGCAGATCACTGCTCCCCAGTGCTCATCACTGCTCCCCAGTGCTCCCCAGTTCAGATCTCATGGTTCCCAGTACAGTGCAATGCTCCCAGTACTCCCCAGTACAGCTCAATTCTCCCAGCACAGCTCCCCAGTACAGCTGCCAGAGCTCCCAGTATAGCTCAATGCTCCCAGTAATGCGCTCCCAATACTCCCAGTACAGCTCCTAGAGCATACAGTACAGCTCAGTGCTCCCAGTACTCCCAGTACAGCTGCCAGACCTCCCAGTACAGCTTCCAGTACAGCTGCCAGACCTCCCAGCACAGCTCCCAGTACTCCCCAGTATAGCTCCCAGTGCTCTCAGTACTCCCAGTACAGCTCCCAGTGTTCCCAGTGCATCTCACTGCCCCCAGTACCTCCACCATACAGCTCCCAGCACTCCCAGTACCCCCCAGTACAGCTCCCAGGACAGTTCCCAGCGCTCCCAGAACAGCTCAGCGCTCCCAGCGTCCCCAGCACAGCTCCCAGTACAGCGCAGCGCACGCCCCAGTTTCCCACGGGGCGGACACCGAGCCAAAGCCCCGCCCCCTCACACAGGACACGCCCACTACGTAGACACCGCCCCACGCGGATCCCGCCCCTCACGCTGACCCCGCCCATTCATACTGATCCCGCCCCTCGACCCGGACCCTGCCCACTACACAGGCCCCGCCCCCTCCGTCGCCGCCTCCATACCCAAGGCAGAGCGACTACTTCCCCTCCCGGCAGCCCGTTCCGCTCTCTGATTGGTTGAGTTGGCCGCCGCTCAGCGCACTGACCAATGAAAGAGCGGAACGCCGCGAAGGGGGCGGGCGTTCCCCTCCTTCCGGTCCGTGCTGTGCTGTCGGCGCGGCCTGAACGGGGGAGGCGGCGCCGGGATCGGGATCCGGGTCGGGATCGGAGCCGGCTCCGGGAGCGGCACCGGGACCATGTTCCGCCGCAAGCTCTCGGCGCTCGACTACCACAACCCCGCCGGCTTCAACTGCAGGGGTGAGGGGGCTGCGGGGGGACCGGGAGGGGATGGGATTGGGATTGGGATTGGATGTGATGGTATCCATAGGATGGGATTGGAATGGGATCCATGGAATCCATGGAATGGGATTGGCATGGGATCCATGGGATGGGATTGGGATGGATGGGATGGGTTTGATGGGATCTATGGGATTGGGATTAGGATTGGGATGGGATCCATGGGATGGGATCTGTGGGGTGGAATTGGGATGGGACGGGATCCATGGGATGGATGGGATGGGATGAGGTGAGATGGAAAAGGTCCCTTCCCCCCCAACCATTCCATGGCTAAAGCTCATCCAGAGCCAGCACGGCCCAGCTGGGCTTTGGGGCAGCAGTGACACCCCAGAGCTGTCACCTCCTGTGTCACCCAGCCTGGACATCCCTGTGCGCACACGGCCTGGGAGTTGTGGAGTTCCAGCCCCCAAAAATGGGGATTTGGGGTCAAGAGGAATCAACAGTGAATGAAAAAATGTGCAGCCTCAATATTTATGCTGTATTTATATTTTCTGAGAGCAACTGGGGATTAGCGCTGCAGGTGTCGTGTGTGTGCTGAAAACAGAGTTAGAAACTCAAATTCTCTGCAGTTTTTTCACCTTTCTCCCTGTGCTCCATAAGTTATAATTGTATTCCCAATAAAAAGAATCTGTTGGCTGATGCCTTTAATGAGGTCAGTCAGCTGAAAAATGAAAAACACTCAGGGTTGATTTTTTGTCAGTGAATGCACAATTTTAGTGGGGTTTTATATATATTATATACAGTGGGGTTTTATATATAAATATATATATTTATAACCCACTAATATATATTTATAAATACATGCTAACTAAAATAAATATATAATATGTATTTAAATATATATAAGGAAATATATAAATAATATACTAACTGAAATAAACCTACACTAACTAAATTATAAATATATATTATAGATATATAAATATATACTAAAATAAATATATACCAACTAAAAATACAAATAAATAAATGTATAAGTAATAATTTACATAAATTATGTATTTTTGTATATTATATATAAATATAGAATATATATTTATATTATTTATGTATTATTCATATGATTTATAAACAGCAATTTATTATATAAATATATACTAACTAAATACATAAATAAATATATAATATATACTAACATATATAATATACTAACAAAAATAAATATATACTAACTAAATATATAAATAAATATATATTCTAAATATATAAATATATACTGACTAAATAAATATATACCAACTAAATATATAAATAAATATATATTATAGATATGTAAATATATACTAACTAAAATAAATTTATACCTCCTAAATGTATAGATTAATATGTATTCTAAATATATAAATATATACTGACTAAAATAAATATATACCAACTGAATATATAAAGAAATATATATTATAGATATATAAATACCTGCTAACTAAAATATATAGATACTAACTGAATATATAAATAAATATATTGTAAATATATGCATGTATGTTAACTAAAATAAATATATACTAACTAAATATACAAATTAATATATATTTTAAATATATAAATATATGCCAACTAAAATATATACTAACTAAATACATAAGTAAATATATATTATAAATATATAAATATATACTTACTAGTAAATATATATTAACTAAATATATACCCACTAAATATATATTTATCACCCACTAAATACATATTTTCTATATGTTTCTATATGTATGTGGGTTTTTTAATGGGAAAAGTGCTCAGAGGCATCAAGATTTGTAGGAATCAGATGAAAACTTGGGATATTTTTGAATTCCTGCTCTGTTTGCTCCTCCCCACAGATGAAACAGAGTTCAGGAATTTCATTGTCTGGCTGGAGGACCAGAAAATCAGACACTACAAGATCGAGGACCGAGGGAATCTGAGGAACATCCACAGTGAGGACTGGCCCAAATCCTTTGAGAAGGTATTTCCTTGCTCCAGACATTGCTGTAAATGATATTTCACAGCTGCTGTGGCTGTGGAACCCAAATAAATAACTCTGAATATTTGTCCTGTTACATTTCTAGGAATTTAAATGTGTTATTGAAGCCAAACTGGGGGAGTTTATGACAATGGGGGAATTTTGTGCATAGTTTTCCCTCAGCATTGTTTGTTTAATAGGTGGAGTGTCCATCCCAAACTGTTTTTTTTACTTTTTTTTTTTTTTTTTGCCTGATTTGAGTCAGCTCTTGAAGCAGAAAGAGGAGTGACTGCAAATAAACAAATTTTTTCTGCATTAATGCTCCTTCTGTCCCAAAAGGAGGTGGATGAGGCTCCTGCAGGCCTTGCCAGCATGTGGGGGAACCTCATCCCTGCGCCTCCTGCCATTCCAGATAGATTTTTCTGGACCTACATGGACTTTTTTCCTGAATCCAGATGGATTTTTCTGGTTCCAGGTGAATTTTTTCTGGACCCAGATGGATTTTCTCCCTGGACCCAGATGTAATTTTTTTTCTTGATCCTAATCAAATCATTTCAGTTTCCAGATGGATTTTTTTTCTGGATCCAGGTGGATTTTTTCCTGGTTCCAGATGGATTTTTTCTGGACCCAGATTGATTATTTTGGGATCCAGGTGGTTTTTTTTCTGGTTCCAGATGGGTTTATTTTCTGGACCCAGATGGATTTTTCTGGACCCAGATTATTTTTTTCTGGACCCAGATGAATTTTTCTGGTTCCAGATGGATTTTCTGCATCCAGATGGATTCTGGGTGATCTCTGTGCTCCTGAGCATTTGCAGCCACCACAAAGCTCTTGAGCTTTTCCTCTTGCTCCCATTTCCCTGCTCTGTAATTCCCAGTGCCCATTCATCCCATTTTTTTTTTTCCCCTCCTGGAAACTCTTGCTTTGCTCAGTGAATGATTCCAATATCCTGGAGGTAAATGGGAATATCTGGAATTTCCTGGCTTGGTGACAGTGTCTTCTCCATCATTCTCAGGGAATTCCTGCTTTCCAGCCCCTGGAATGCAGAAATTTCTTTTCCCAGCTGTGTGGCACTCCTGTCCCTGCAGCAAAGGGACATGACAGATGTCACCATGTCCTGATTTTTGGAAGCCTTGGCAGCAGCCAGGGCTGGATCTCATGGTCTGGGACAGAAGCTCAGCCTGGTTTTGTCCTCTCTTGTTGGACAAAATCCCTAAAAAAGGGAAATTTACTTCTGCTGCTGCAGGGAATGCTCTGGTGTGGGGAAGCCTTAGGTGGCTTCATTCCAGGTGGGAAGGCTTTGTTCCAATTTGTTCCCCCTTCCCTTGTTCCATTTGCCCTGTGACATGAGCAGAGAGTGAAGCAAGGGCATTTTGGTACAGTCTGGCAATAAAAAACATTCATTAAAAATAAAATTCCATTATCAGGTGTCAGACTTGAGCTAGGGGTGCTTTGGGACACTGCAGCAGGGATCAGATGCCACAGCAGGAATTTCACAGTGACACCTCTTGTTAATTAATATTTTCTGTGAGGCCTGTGGGAAAGTGACAACAGTTCTGTGCTCCCAAGTGATTCATCCACTAAAATCTTTTTTTTTTTCCTCTTTTTTTTTTTGCTCCCCAGTACATGAAAGATGTGAACTGTCCCTTCAAAATACAGGAACGACAGGAAACTGTGGATTGGCTGCTTGGCTTGGCTGTGAGGCTGGAGTATGGAGATAATGGTAGGAGGAAATCCATTTCATACCTCAAAATTGGAGGGGAGTGGGGGATTCTGATTAATTTCACACAATCATGGGTGAAATTCACGTGGTGTGGGTTGGAAAGAACCTCAAGAATCCATGGGCAGGGACACCTTCCACTACCCCAGGGTGCTCCAAACCCCATCCAGCCTGGCCTTGGGCACTTCCAGGGATCCAGGGGCAGCCACAGCTTCTCTGGGAATTCTATCTCAGCCAGGAATTCCTTCCCTTTGGTTGGAGGAACTTTGGTTTGGAGGAACTTTGCAGCATTCCCAGTGTGGGCTCACTCCCTCTGTTCCTTGCATCCATTCCATGTTCCATTTCCCTTGGAGACAATTTCACCTGCAACCTTTATTGCCAAAGCTGTGCTGTCCCTGTGCTTTGGGACAGCTCCATCCACTGTCCAGCTTTCCTGGGATCCTTGCTACAGCTGGGAATCAATTGGCAAACAGCCAAATGTGTCTTCTCCTCCTCGAAGCCCTCCTGTATATTGCTGGTTTTTCTGGAGAATCAGAGAGATTTGGGTTGAAAGGAAGCTGTAAAGACCTTCCAGTCCAACCCCCCCTGGGCAGGGCCATATCCTGCCAGGCCAGCCTGACCTGGAACACTTCCACAAAGGATGTCCTGCACTTCTGCAGGTGCTTCAGGTAGAGCTTCAGCAAGTCAGGATCTTCCTTCAGCTTGGAGAGCAGCTGGGAGGTCTTGCAGGAGCATCCATGCTTCCTGCCACATCTCTGGAATGCACAGGGGGACAGGGACAGAGGCACCTCAGGGCTGCCCCAGGGAGCAGCTTGTGTGGGAATCATGGAATGATGTGGGTAGGAAGGTCCCTTAAACCCCATCTCATTCCAATCCCCAGGAATGTTAAGCCTGTCCTGGTTTTCTTCAAGGTGGCCAGGACCCAGCTCTGCCTGCTGGGGCTGGGCACGCTCTGGGAAGGCCCTTCCTTGTCCCCATGGGCTCCTGGCCTCTGGTACCACCCCTCCCTCACCTTCCTCCAGTAGGTCCTGCTGAGGAAAAGCAGCAGGAGCAGCAGGCACAGGGCTGGCATGCTCCAGTAGAGCACCTCTGCCATGGTGATGCCCTTGGGGGCACTGCCCTTCTCCAGCTGGGGCACATCCCACACCAGGGTGGCCCAGGAGGGTGGGCAGGAGCGGGGGGTGCTGCTGGGGTAGAAACAGCTGAACCCAAAGGCCACCAGCAGGAGCTCCTCCAGGCTGAGCATCCCTCTGGGATCCTGCTCAGGCCATCCCTGTGTGGCACCCGCAGCTCTGCAGCTTGGGGACAGGAGTTGGCACCCCCACAGGGTCACCAAATGTGCTGTGATGTCACAGTGCCCTTGCACACACCAAGTTCCATAGGCGGGGACACCTTCCCCTGCAGAAATTCCCACTGGTTTTAAGTTTTCATCAAAATCAGACGGTGTCAAAAATGTATTTCACTCCTTTAAAAAATAAACCACAATTTCATGTGCTTGTTTCCACCCCCTGCTCAGAGGACTATTTCCTTTCAGCTCCCATGGGACTGGAGCAGCATAATTGCATTTTTTCTTCTTCTCTTCTCTTCTCTTCTCTTCTCTTCTCTTCTCTTCTCTTCTCTTCTCTTCTCTTCTCTTCTCTTCTCTTCTCTTCTCTTCTCTTCTCTTCTCTTCTCTTCTTTCTGGATAGAGCCAATCCCATTGTAGATATTTACCCCCTTTCTCCCTGTGGGATTGCCTTGATGAGAACTTCCTCTGAAGGGTATTAAATGCATTATATTTAGTACTAACTTATTCAGAGAAGTTATTCTTAGACCCCTTTTTTAATTTTTTTTTTTTTTTTTAACAAGGAGTGGATGTGGAACCCTTGGGAACTAGGACAAAGTTATGGAAAAGTGGAGTTAAATCTCCCCAAGTCACAGCAGTTCCATTTCCTTATGGAGAGAGTGGGAATACAAATAATTACTGGTGGAAAAACAATAACAGCCACAGTGCTGCTTTTCCATTTCCTTTAATTCCTGCAGGGCTGAGCTCTGCCCAGAGCAGGGATGGGATACAAATACCTGTGCTGTGATTCTCAGTCCCTCATGATGGGCAAAAGGAGCTGCCTGTTCCTTGGGATTGTGTGAAAAAGGAGGAGTTCAGGAAATTTCCATCTCCAAAGGCTTGGAAATCCCCAGTGTGGTCTGTGAAACAAACCCTGAGCTGGAAATGTTTTATTTACTCATCAGGACCAACATCATCCCCCAGTTCTTGATCCCTGCTCTAGGCAGAGGAACTGATGGATTTTAGAAGTGGCAGATCTGGGAGATGCAGCTTCCTTGCTGAGTATTTGCTTCTTTTTTTGCCAGGGTTGGGATTAAATTGCAAGGCAGTGATGCCTCAGGTTTTAGTTTTTATATTTTCAGATTCTGTGCTGCTTTAGTGTGTGGGTCTGGGCTCCATATCAGGGGATGGTTCTGATGCTGTGCAGTTTTGAGCTCTGTGCACAGAGCAGGGAGACAAAACAATTCCTGCTCCAGCTGGGCACCAAGGACAAATGATCCAAACCTCAGCCCAGGAGCACAAACCCCGTGGGCTGGAGAGAGAAAAACAAGCAGGGTGGGACTGCAGGGGCTAAAGCTGGAATGGGACAATGAACTGCAAGATGCAAATGGAGCAGAACTGATCCCAGGGACAGACCCCGTGCCCGGCCGTGCATTTTGGGGCCATTTTGGTTCATCTTGGGTGCAGGCCTGGCTGGGCTCTGGTGCTGCCCAAGGTGGATGCATGGAGGAGATGCTTTGAATCAATCCCTGCTTTATTCTGGAACTCCATCCAGCCTCTGCTCTAGGACAGCCTGCACAAGGCATCATGGAATTTCTTGTTGGGACTCAGATGTTTATCAGTTCTTATCTCTGTTACAGTCTCACAAACCCTGAGTTCTGCAGCACTTCTCTCTAACAAACTAAAAATGGAGCCCATCTCTCTCTCTACAAGGCCTTTTAAGGATAAACTTAAGAATTAAGTGTCCAATTAAGAAATGACACCTCAATTATTTTCATTTTTAACCCAATAACCAACCACCCATGCCCACAATGGGGACTTTCTTGTCCAATTACACAAAACCACCCAAACCCATGGAGAAGAAGGAGCAGCCTCCACCCTGAAACCTCCATCTTGTTTTATATCTATTACTATATTCTAAAACCTCAAACTCTTACATTTTCCCCCCTGTGATATCACACACTTCTATCCAAACCCCACACCCACAATCCCAGTTCTGTCATTCCATTTTGGGAGCTTCTCCATGGCCTCAGGTCAGTGCAGTTCTCCTGGGGGTCAGAGCCTGGCAGCACAGAAAGTCTGAAATTCTCAGCAATTCCCAGGGTTCCAACACTTGTTCAGCCTTCTGGGGTGAGGCTGTAATGAAGAGGATCCTGCCCTAAATAAAAGCCTGGAGCAGGCTCTGAGGCTGCTCCTGGAATCTCTCTGCAGCTTTTGGTATCATTAATGGGAAGCTCCAAAATCCCAGTTTATAAACTCAGAGATCTCAGTTTATAATCCCACAAGGCTCTTGGGTAGCCACAACACCCCAAAAATTCAGCTGTAACACCACAGCTCCTTGCTAAACTTTGAGTTAGTTCTTTCTGCCATTAGTGCTGACGATTTTTGTGCTTGCCTCCTCATTTTGCAGCTGATAAGTACAAGGATTCCACCCCTGATGGTGCTAAAAATGCAGACAACACAGCAAAAAATGCAGAGCCACTGATTAACCTGGATGGTGAGTGTGCCACAAGCTCCTGGGTGGGGATGTGCTCCATGGCCTGGCTGTCCCTCACTTGCTTCATCCTATGATGTAGATTGTTTAAAGCCCCATTTAAAGCTTTAGGAATGCAGATCTGAACATTTACATGAACAGCTTTGCTCTGTAAATCATAATTACTTCTTGTAAGTGAGGGAGAAGTAGCAAGATGCCTTAAAAAATAAAAATATCCAAGGCAACATGGTGGCAGGCTGGTTACTTCCATGCTGTCAGGGATTTCATGTTGCCTCAGTTCTTCCCCAGCTGTTCTGTCATCATAATTTTAATTTTTTTTTCCCTGCTAAGCACAGTCACAATAAATGGAAGTGGTGGGAAAGAGCTGCTAAAATCAACCCTAAATCTTCCAAATATTCTTCCATTCCTCCATCTCCAAAAAGGCAGGGATTGAGCCTGCCCTCAGCAGCAGCAGGGATAAAAAGATACAAAACAACA
This sequence comes from Agelaius phoeniceus, assembly GCF_051311805.1. Taxonomy (NCBI): domain Eukaryota; kingdom Metazoa; phylum Chordata; class Aves; order Passeriformes; family Icteridae; genus Agelaius; species Agelaius phoeniceus. The sequence goes on along the minus strand of NC_135270.1, from coordinate 61,966,905 downwards.
AAAATGTACAAATAATGTTCAGAAGAGAATATCTGCCTGTAATTTGCTTTATTTTCAAACACTTTACCTGCTTGTGTAGCCCAGTGCTGATTCCTCTGCAGCCAAATTGTTTCCTCACTGCTTGGAATGATGGAATTAAGGCTGGAAAAGCCCTCTAAGACCACAGAGGCCAACAATGAACCCAGCACTGCCACACTCAGCACTGAATGATGTCCCCAGGTGCCACATCCTTGTTTTTGGAACACTTCAGGGGTGCTGAGGAATTGCCCTTGTCCATCCTGAAGAGCAATCCAATGCCATGGAGTCAGGGAGACAATTCTTCCTGCTGGAATCAGTGAAACCAAAATAAATTATCAGGTTTTTTTTTAATGATAACCCTTTTTTTCAATAATCCTTCTTTATTTCCAGTGAATAATCCTGATTTCAAGGCTGGAGTGATGGCTTTGGCTAATCTGCTTCAGATCCAGAGACATGATGATTACTTGGTGATGCTCAAGGTGAGTTTCACACTTTTCCCACCTCCTGTTTTCCTTCTTTTCCCCAGTGCCTGGTGTGTGTTCATAGCTTGAGGTGCAGTTACTGATAACCATGAATTTTTAGGCAAAGATGGGAAAAGAAAAAAAAATCTCTGTGTCTTTTCAAGGAGATAAGAGCACATTTCATGGAAATCCATCAGGGAGAATTATCCTGGTAAACAATTTTAGCTGAGTTCCTTAAGGAGCATCCTCAAAGGAGAAAGTTCTGTTCCAGTGCTAGAAATCAGAGAAAGTTGAAAATTTAAAAGTTAATGATGCCAAAGATGTTTTAAAACAACATCCAAGGGAGGAACCACTGTTAAAAGTTTCCTTTTTCTTTTGATTCTGTGATCTGTTTGCTCCTTGTCATTACTGAAATCAGTTTAATTTAGTTTTGACAACTAATTATGGGGTTTAAGTGCCCTAAATAGGCTAATTAATTCTCTAAATCATCTTTTTTATATCTTGAAGAAATTTTCTGACTTTCTGGTGAAACTATAGATTTGGGGTCAGGCCCATACTGTGTTTTTTAAAATAAAAAATACATTATAGATGAGAGTGTAAAATCCCAAGTTCCTACTTGATCATGTCTTACTATGGGAATAAACTTTGTTTGGTTTGGAATAAAAATAAAAGCATTTAACTTCAAAAAAAAAAAACTCTTAAAGTTCTGCTCATGGCAATAGTTGTGATATTTGCTAAACTTATTTTGGAGAAACCAAAAGCTGTGGGTATTGAGGTTTATTTAGTGTAAGTCTGTAACTCTTGGAACAGTATTATGGTAAACTGGTTTTTTAAGGAGTTCTCAGCCTGCAGTTATTCTATCATTTTTTCCCCTTCTCTCCAGTATAGTTTCCTACTTTCCCTTCCCAAAATATTTTTCTTCAGTCTTTAAGGAGCATGGAGGTCTCATAGCCTCCACCAAAAACCACTCAAAACCCCCCAGAAATCAGAGAAATCGGTGCAAAGGGATATCAGGTAGAGGGAGGAGACTCTGGGTGTGGTGATAGGGAGGATTTGCAGCTTGAATGAGTTCAGCTCTTACCAAAATCCCTTCAGATCTTCTTTGAAGGAAACTTTAGGGAATTTATAATTCTGCATAAATAAATTTATGCAGAATGATACACACCCAGTGAAACAAACTTTGCTGGGTGTATAATTCTGCATAAATATTTTTATTTCCACATCTCTTTTTTTTCAGACAGATTTGGGCAAAATCAGCCTGAATTTTCTTGCTTTTAATTCCAGCAAGAGTGGATTCCTGCAGTGAAAAATCCACATTCCAGGAACAGTGCAAAGCTGCTTTTAGGGTTGAGATGATGATATTAGAAGGTGTCAATCAAACTCTCTAATTTTCCCCACAATAAGCAGGTTTGCAGGGAATTTCTGATCCCTGTCCAGGCTTGGACACTCAGGAGTGGATTTTTGGGAGAGCCAGAGGGTGCAGGCACAGCACAGACATCTGGCCAGAGATTTAGATCCCATTTTCTTCATTTAAACCTGGCAAGTTGATCAGAAAGCATCTGTGGGACACAGTTGGATATTTCCTAATGCCAAAAGCACTTGGAATTCTCTTCCACAAGGTCTGGTTTCAGTGCTGGAATGAAACTCCCCATCCAACCATTCCTTTGTCCAGGCCACTTCCTTCAGTGACAGATTTCTAGAAGTATTTAAGTGACAACTTTCTGGTATCAGTTCAACTTTAATCATGACCAAAACTGGGAGAAATCCTGGGGGAGAAACACAGAGCTGCTTCTGTCACTTTTGGCTGCTCATCAGGGAGAGTCTGAGCAATGTGTTTGACAGAGCCAGTTCTTCTTTCCTGTGGAAATCTGCCTGCCTGGTATTCCTGCAGTTATTTTTGGAGGCATTTGGAGCTGTAGGTATCAGTAACTGATAGCTCTGATAAGATTTCACCCCATGTGCTGGAGCTGGGGAAAACAGATGAGCACCAGGATTGTCAAAGTCAAGGCTGCTCTTGTTCCCAAGGCTAAAATTAATTCCTTTCTGCTCTCAAAAATTAATTCCTTTCTGCTCTCAGTCTTTTCCAAGCCTGCCTGGGAAGCCTTGCTCCAGGTTTCTCTGCATGTGGGAGGAGGTTCAGCACCTCTAAAAGATGCTGGCAGCAGGATTTCCTTCCCAAGGCAGGATTTCCATCCCAAAGCAGCATTTCCTTCCTAAGACAGCATTTCCTTCCCCAGGCAGCATTTACTTCCCAAGACAGGATTTCCCTCCCAATTCAGCATTTCCTTCCCAATTCAGCATTTCCTTCCCAATTCAGCATTTCCATCCCAATTCAGCATTTCCATCCCAATTCAGCATTTCCATCCCAATTCAGCATTTCCATCCCAATTCAGCATTTCCATCCCAGGGCAGCATTTCCATCCCAGGGCAGCATTTCCTTATCAATGCAGCATTTCCATCCCCAGGCAGCATTTCCATCCCAATTCAGCATTTCCATCCCCAGGCAGCATTTCCATACCAATTCAGCATTTCTATCCCAAGGCAGCATTTCCATCCCAATTCAGCATTTCCATCCCCAGGCAGCATTTCCATCCCAATGCAGCATTTCCTTCCCAAGGCAGCATTTCCATCCCAATTCAGCATTTCCATCCCAATTCAGCATTTCCATCCCAATTCAGCATTTCCATCCCAATTCAGCATTTCCATCCCAGGGCAGCATTTCCTTCCCAATGCAGCATTTCCATCCCCAGGCAGCATTTCCATCCCAATTCAGCATTTCCTTCCCAATTCAGCATTTCCTTCCCAAGGCAGCATTTCCATCCCCAGGCAGCATTTCCTTCCCCAGGCAGCATTTCCATCCCAAGGCAGCATTTCCATCCCAATTCAGCATTTCCATCCCAGGGCAGCATTTCCATCCCAGGGCAGCATTTCCATCCCAATTCAGCATTTCCATCCCCAGGCAGCATTTCCTTTCCAGAGGAGCTGCATTGCTGCAGAGTTCAAGGTGTGAGAATTCAGGAAAAGAAGATTGTTGCTGCTGCTTTGGGGCTGTGATCAGCTCATTTTGGAATCATGGAATTGTTTAGGTTGGAAAAGACCTTGAAGCCATTGAGCCCAACCATTGCCAGCACTGCCACGTGTCCCCAAGTGCCACATGCACACAGCTTTGAAATCCCTGCAGGGATGGGGATTCCACCACTGTGAAACCCTTTCCAGTGCCTGTCCACCTTTCCCAGGAAGAAATTTTCCCTGATACCCAACCTAAACCTCCTCTGGCACAGCTTGAGGCCATTTCCTCTTGTCCTGTCTCTTGTTCCCTGCCAGGAGATCCCAACCTCCTCCTGGCTCCTCCCTCCTGTCACCTTCCTGAGCCTCCCTTTCTCCAGGCTAAAAATCCCAAGATTTCCAGGGTTTTCCTTCTATTTTGCAGCTTCTGTCTCAGGAGGGGCAGGAATTAATGGTATAAAATCAATGTCCTTGTCACTTCTGGTTCTCTCACTGGGTGAGATCCTACATGCCAAAATGGAAAGGTTTAAGGGCTGGAAAAATATTAAAAAAAAAAAAAAAACTGTCACAAAAGTGGGTTTGAGGTTATAATTTTGGCTCCTTTTCTCTTGGAATTACTGAGAAATGCCTCAGGACATGAATTAATTCCTGTTCCCTTTCCATGTTTTCCCCAGGCAATTCGGATTCTGGTCCAGGAGCGCCTGACACAGGATGCCATAGCCAAAGCCAGCCAGTCCAAGGAGGTTTGTACCCATGGCTTCATTACCCCATGCTAATTAATGAAGATAAAGCTCTGTCCCCTCAGTCAAAACCATTTCTGTCCCACCACTTCATTTAGGAGGATGGGGGCAGCTTCATTATCCCAGCCATGCTGGTTCCAGCAGATCTGGGGGATTGTGGAGAGCAGGACACAAGGCTGGGTTTGTTCCCTGCCAATACAAACACACCTGTGTGTGTGAGAAATCCTGGAAAAACTCTTCCCTGAGTTGTTTTCCACAGGATTATCCTGACTGTTCAGTGCAGCAGCCCTATGGAGTGAGGAGAAATGCATGGCCTGGCTTTTCCTTGGGATTAGCAGTGTTGGCTCCATAAAGAAGTTGAAATATTCCTTGTTTAGAGTGATTTTTGTTCATATGGACACCTCATATGTGTTCAAGAAATGGGATGTTGGAAATCCAGCTCCTGCCTCCTCTCTTCCCCAAGAAAAAAAAAAAAAAAAGGAGCAGTGAAGGAAATTTCTGCCCTTAAAGTCAGATTTTTGCAGAATTCTTTGCTAACCATGAGCTGGCTATGGGAAGATGTTCCAGGGGATGACTGTGGGTTTTTAGCTTGGGATTTCCTCATCATTCCAGATCTCTCCAGCATTTGGCAGAGCTGGGAAAGGCTCAGGCAGCCTCACCTGCCCTGCAGGTGTATGAGTGTCAGTGTGCCTGCAAAAGCAACTGCATCTGCTCAAAGAACCCAAATTCCTTCTTTTTTTTGGCAGCTGCTCACAACAATCCATGATTTATTTATTTCTTTATTTATTAATCAAAGCTTTGGACCTGCAAATCCACAAAACTGTTCAAAGAGCAGGAAAATAGGAAAACAGCTGAGCCTGTTGTCTTCATTTTAAGGTTCTGTAATGTTAATAAAAAGCAGCTTTTAGTTGTTGTTTTCATAGCTGCACAGCTGGGATCAAAATGGGATTTTCTTTTTTTTTTTTTTTCCTGCCAGGGAATTATTCATTTTTCATAGATCTTCAAAGCTTCAGCAGGTCTCTGTCTGGGAGATAACCTGGGAGTGTTTTTTTCCTTAGGAGTGCCACATTCCAAGGGGTGTGGAGAAAAGGGAGTGGTGAGAAGCAGCAAAATCTGTGCCAGGAGAGACCATCAACATCTTCATGTGCCAGGGGAAAAAAAGGAAATATTTCCAAAGCAGAGAGGATGGCTGGGTTGGGATTAAAAAATAATAAATAAAAAAAAAAAAGGATAATTAGATTATTAGATATATTCTGCAGGTTTTGACTGATTTCTAAATGGCCACATTTTTGTGCAGCATTCATAAATCAGATTTGTAGGGAATGAGGCTGGAAGTGAAGTTGTGTGTGTAGTTCCTGATGTAAAGGTGCTCTTTTTTTAGTTTATTATCCTCTTTTTTTAGTTTATTCCCTGTTTGAAGGATCATGAGCTTGTTTAGGATGGGCTGAGGGATTCCAAAGGCAGCTCCCTAAAAAGGATCAGACTCAAAAGCGTGGGAAGAAGGGAGGGTAAGGAATTTCCTGCTACCAGGTGACACTGGGGGAACCTTGGGGAATTCATCCACAAAGAACTGAGAGGGAAAAAAAGACAAAAAATGACATTTTTTCCTCAGAAACACCCCAGGCTGGCAGGAACCTTAAGTACAAACCTCAGTTCTTAAAAAAAAAATCCTTGTAGGAAGTCTGATGTTTCTGGAATCTCTCTGAAGTGGCTTTAGTGGCATTTTGATCACCAATTTTAACAGTGGAGATGGATTTTTAGGATTGCAGCTGAACATGGATTTTACTATAAAGGCCATGGAAAAACCCCACTTTTTGCAGATGAGTTGCAGCCACCAGTTTGTGTTTAATGTGTGTTTTGATCAGCTCAGATTCTTTTTTTTTTTTTCCATGTGTATAAAAGCCTTTAAAGGAAATTTTCACTGTCTAAAAGCTTTACAGCCCCATCCCTGCAGAAATTAATGGTACTGAACTCTGATGTTTTTGTTGTGCAAAATGCAAGGCTTTTGGCAAATGTTGAAAAAAAAAAAACTTGCTGAGGGTAATAAAAGCAAATTCTGGGATTTGGAATGTTTAAATCTAATTTTAAGTGCATGTTGAAGCTCCCTGAGTAAAGATTTAGTGTGACCACTCCTCTGCAGCTGGACAGAGGAAACAGAGCAATGCTCAGAAATGACCGCTCACAAATTTTGCTTTGGAGCGTTTTAATAGATAAAATGTTTAGAAAAATGGAATATTTCCCTTTATTCCTAAACTTAACACTTGAGCAGATGCTTCTGGGGATGTTGTGAGCTCAGCAAAAGTTGATTACAGAGAATTCCTGCAGCTCTTTGCAGTCAGCCCCTGCTCAAAGGCTGGCAGCTGTTGAAAGGCAGAAGTTTCTAAGAAAGCCCAGTTTTGTTTTCCTGGGAAGCTGCAGGGTTGGGTGATGGCTCCCAGTCCTGCTGTTGGCCTTTTAAGGATTGAATGCAGGCACTGTGTATCCACTGAAGGATTCTTAAGCAGGAAGATTTTTCTGTAATAATAATCTGGGTTTGGTGCTTCAGGACACAAAGGGAGTTGTTTAATCAACTTTTCAAACTTTTCACACATTTTTCTCTAAGCAAAACCCGTATTTTCTCCCCAGTACCTGCTGCAGTACTTGATTTGATTTGCCAAACATTTAAATGACATTTTTAACAGTTTTGTTTTTCTTTTTTTTCCTTTTCCAGGGTCTGCCTGTTGCTCTGGAAAAGCACATTCTTGGATTTGACACGGGAGGTGAGCACTGCCCCTAATGTGACTTTTAAATGGGAATGTTTGCCTTTGACAGAGTTATTACTGTCAAATCCAGAGCTGATGTGGGCAGTAAAAATCCCTGCAGTGGAAAGAATTCCTCCCTCCCAGCTGGTTATTTATGAGCATCCCTGAGCATTTTGGGTTTGGAACAGCAAAGCCTCAATCCAATCCGTTTGGAATCTGTTGAAATAACAGCTTTTAATGCATCCTGCTGTTGGTAAATCCTGCTGCTACCAGCAGAGGACAGCTGTGCTGCTCCATGCACTGCAGCTGCCTCCTCTTGCCTAAAATCCCATCCAGGCACCTCAGGTTGGCATCACCTGATGGGTTATGGATAAACCTGATGGGTTATTGATAAACCTGATGGGTTATGGATAAATCTGATGGGTTATTGATAAACCTGATGGGTTATTGATAAACCTGATGGGTTATTGATAAGGAACAGTCAGACAGGTGACCTGGAGCTCCACATTACTTGAGTCACTGCTTGGAATGTTTCACACCAGCCTTGGAGTGGGAGCTTGGAATGAGATGATCATTAAGGACCTTCCAGCCTTTTGTGTTTTTAATTTATTATTTTTATTAATTTTTATTGTAATGTGGATATTTTTAGTTAATAATTTGATATTATATGTATATATTTTTATAATATTTGAAATTTTAATTTGTTAGGTTTTATTGTAATATTTAAAATCTTATTTATATGATTATATTTTTATATTAGAAATTTTATTATAATATTTAAATTCTTATTTTATATAATTTTATGCAATGCATTTTTATTATAATATTGAAATTCTTATTTTATATAATTATATCTGTGTTATTAAATTTTTATTATTTTATTAAGATAGTTTTTTTTAATGTATATTTTTATTTCTATTTAGAGAAGTATAAGTTTATTATTTTATATTTGTTTGTATGCTTTATTTTTATATTAATTTAAGTTTTTTTAGGGGTTGTGAATTAAATTTTGTGTTTATGGGAGGGTGTTTTTTTTGTTTTGGTGGGAGTTTTATGTTTTATTTTGTTTGTTTGGGGTTTTTGTTTTGGGTTTTTTTGTGGGTTTTTTGGTTTTGTTTTTTGGGGATTTTTTTGTTTGGAGGTTTTCTTGTTTTTATTTTGGTTTTTTTGGTTGTTGTTTTTTGTTTGGTTTGATTTTTGGGGTTTTTTTTGTATTAAAACATTTTATTTTTTATGATTCCCTCATTGCCTGCCCCCTGGGCTGCAGGATGATGGGGAAGGTTTGGAGGCCACCCCATTCCCCTCCAGCAGCACAGAAAATTGTTCTCTGCTTCCACCTTGGAAACCACCAGCAGGAACACAATGCAGGGCACTGAAACTCCCTTAAATCCCTCCTGTGAGCTGAAACTGCTGGGTGAAATGCTGAATAATTGCATTTTTTCTCCGTGCCCCTCCCCAGATGCTGTTATCAACGAGGCTGCCCAGATCCTGCGCCTGCTGCACATCGAGGAGCTCCGCGAGCTGCAGACCAAAATCAACGAAGCCATCGTGGCCGTGCAGGCCATCATTGCTGACCCCAAGACTGACCACAGACTGGGCAAAGTGGGCAGATGAAGGGACAAAAGCTTCCAGCCCCCTGTGTGTTAGTGCAATTAGGAGCAGCTCCACTCTGGCATGCAGCTTGAAACGGGATTAATTTGCCTGTTTGGGAAAGAAAACAGGAAATTGAATTCTGACTTCTGATGAATTACCAGGTTTTTCTTGAAATAAATGAAATTGAGGGAAACAGATTGTTCTGGTGAGCTCTGAGTTGGCAAATAGGACTTTTGTGTGTGTGTGTGTGTGTGTCTCTTTTTCATTGTGTTTGGCTTTGTGTGGAGGGGAATGTTACATAAAATCTTCTTTTCCTGAGGTCTTGCCCTAGGAACAGCTTGCTCCTGGCTTGCTTGCTGCTTCCCCACGCTGAAATATTCCCCTACAACTGAAATAGTGAAAAACTGAATCCAAAGGGCAACTTAAAACCAACCTTTTTAATTCAATTATTGAAGTAACTTAGAAAAAGTGAAGCATTACAACGTAACTGGTATTTCTGAACATGTATTGGTCTACACTGGGTAGGTCTAGGAAGGCACTTGGAAGACCCAACAAGCATGAACAGATCAATTCTAGCATATTCTTCTAATATAAATACTAAAAGACATGCATGGAGGCAGTGGTGAAAACACAGAATCATCCTCTGGAAAATCTTCAATGCCTTTGCCACATCCCATCCCTGTTCTGCAGGATTTTGGAGCACACACAATCTCTGTCTTCAGGGCTGTTTGTTAATTAGACCCAGTAATTTACTGCATCCACAGCTTCCCATAGGCACTTAATTTCTTATTTTTGGATAAAAGGACCTCTTGGTCAGATTGTCAAAACTATGAAAAATGAATCCATTCTTCTTCCAATAAAATAAAATAAAACATTGTAGTAGTAAAAAAAAAGCTACATTTTAAATCTTGCATGAGCAAGAGTTCGAGTCATGGCTTGAGCTTCCCAGGATTTTTTTTTTTTTTGGTGATATCTCCACATTTTCCATTTGGTAAAAAAATACAGTAGTAAAGTCTTGAGGTATAACTATAAAAAATACTTGAAAATCTTTTGCAGGAAAGCAGGGCACTTCATTGGCCTTGGTGAGGGACTTCTCCCCCCTTGTATGCAGCAACAGTTCTCTGGGTCTGAAATCCCTCTGGATGCAAAGATCCTTGTTTCCTTGAAAATGGAGTCACTATTTCCTGGCTGTGGGGAGAAATGGAGATTTTTTTAGTGTGAAGTGGAGATTTTTCAGGCCCCCAGCAGCCATCAGAATTCACAAGGGGATGGGGTTGGGGTGGGTTTTTACCTCCAGGGCAGTAGGGATAAACTGCTGTGATTCCATAGAGGTGGGATCGCTGCTCTGGGAGATACTCATCAGTGAAGGAGCCTGTTTCTTTATTTACAGCTATCACCCCATCCCTGGTGAAAAAAAAGGGGAAGAAGTGTTTTATTCACCTATGAAACTTGGGTTTTTTTCCCCTGTTGATGTGTGTTTAAGAACAGACAGCTGAAAAGCTTGCTCTGAACACCTGCAGGACAAGTGGAAAGAAATTTGCCCCGTAAAATCCTCCTCCAGCTCAGTCAGTGCATTTCTCTGTGGTGATGCAGCCACAGAAAAGAGCCTTCCAAGGAGAGATTATCTCCCTGAGAGTCTCCTCCAAGTGTGGCAAGCCCTTAAGTGTTTGTTGTAACCTCAGACTGGATGGGAGCTGTGAGAGCTTCCAGCTGGAGTGGGAAGAGAGGCAAGTTCCAGCTGCTGAAGGGAACGGCTGAGGACAGGATCTTTCCTTGGACCTCATCTACATCCAGAGACTTCAGCCAAGTTTCAGTTTTAAAAAAAAACCCCAAACCGCTGTTTCTGTCCCTCCCAGGGAGCTGGGCTTGTGTCTAAACAACTCCTCCGTGCTGAGATTTACAAGCAGGTGCTGCTGAAGCCACGCTCAGAGGCTCAGGAGAGCTCTGGGGAGGCTCCAGGATTTGGGAGCAGGCTGGAATTCCTCTCAGGGAGGGGAGCTGAGCATTCCCAGGCGTGCAGGGGCTGGGATTTTCCCTGCTCACCGTCTCCAGTCCGTGTGGTAGAAGTGGTTGGCATAGCTGACGATGCTGAAGGGGTAGTTGAGGTTGCTCTGGATGACGCGCCGGCCGGTGCCGTCTGGGAATGTGCATTCCAGGTGCTTGGTACCTGTTCCAACACAAAATATTCCTCATCCCACTGGAAATGCCACACCAAATATGTTCTTTGTATTTCATGAGAATCACAGGACACCCCAGCACTCCCACCCTGGGCATCCCTGGCAGCTCCTGGAGCTCTGGCAGCCTTGGGGCTGTGCCCATTCCCTGGGGAGCCTGGGCAGTGCCCAGCACCCCCTGGGGGAAGAGCCTTTTCCTGATTGATTACATTTGGAAACAGCTTTTCAGCCTGAAGATGTAGAATCATAAAATTCAGGGTCGGAAAAACTCCCTAAGACCAAGTCCAGCTATTCCCAGCACTGCCAAGGCCACCACTGCTCCCTGTCCCCACGTGCTACATCCACATGGCTTTTAAATCCTTCCAGGGCCAAGGACTCAGCACTGCTCTGAGCAACAACATTTTCCACGAAGAAATATTTCTTAAAATCCAGTTTAAACCTCAACAGGCACAACACTGGAGCTCACAGGTAGCACTGGGCTGAAGACACCCAGGATTTTCCCCTGAGGCTCACTGTGACCTTCTCTGATCTATCCTTGGGGACATTACCTGCGTCTGCCCAGCACAGCAGCTTGGAGAAGGGGTCAAAAGTCAGGCCATTGGGCAAACCAATGTCTGTGTGCACCAGAACCCTCCTGTTGGCTCCATTGACAGTGGAAGTTTCGATTTTGGGAGCTTCGCGATTCCAGTCCGTCCAGTAAAGGTTGCTTGGGAAATAATGCACAAACAGGGCACAACAGTAAGGAGTGGTGGGAGATTATCCTGGTTCTTGCCAGGAGCAAGGCCTGGTTTTTCCCTTATCAGTGCCTGAACCATCTTTATTTGATTAGGAAAAAAACCTCTCCAAACAAAGCAGAACGATATCAGGCATGTTTACGACCCGAACCGCGGCTCCTCAACGAGGGCGAGTCTGAGAAGCAGCACATTTTGTATCCCAACAGCACCCTGGGGGCACAGCTCTTCAAAATAATCTACATCCTGATACTGAAACAGCAGTTTTAGCCAGATCTCGAATAATTCAATAAAAAGAGGGGCTGGGGAGCAGAGCCAATCCCTCCTGCAGGACAAGGTCAGGACGGGGCCTGTAGCAGGCTGAATTGCTGCTAGTGTAGTCCGGGGTAAGGAAGCAAAAAGGAATTTTGCATAACATCCACAGATGTTTAATTCAGCCCTGTGGTGAGATGATCCTGCCCCAGCAACCACACATGGAGAGTCTGAGCTTCTCTCTGCCCAGGGGCCTGGGGGGGACCCTGCTCTCAGGGCAGTACAAAGATGAGGGCCAGTCAGGGAGTAGGGAGGATGTGCAAACCCAGGGCAGTGGGAATATTTCTCTGCTCTGGGGTGCCCTGACCCCCAGGGCAGCTCTGACTTTGACCCTCATTCATGGAGAAAGTTTCCCTGACTTCAAGATAGACTGGAATCCACAAAAGTGTGAAATAGATTATGGAGAGCAGTGTGGGTGTATTACTGGGTGAGAAATTGAGGTTTTGGGGTTTTTAGTGTGTTGTGGATGGAAGCAAGATGGAGGGCAGAGGGTGTCACCCTGGGTTTCTTCTTCATGCTGCTTCTTCCTTCTTCTTCATGGGTTTGGATGGCATTTTGTAATTGGGCAGAAAAGTCCCCGTTGCAGCCCTTTGGGATCAGTTATTGGGTTAAAAGGGAAAATAATCTAGGTGTCAGCTCTTAATTGGATGGTTTAGTCTTAAAAGACCTTGTACCAAGAGATTGTTGGCCATTTTGTGCCTTCTAATGAAAATCTGCTGAACTCACAGTAGTGAGACTGTTTTATTGATAAGAAATAATAAACACCTGAGTCTGAACACAAATTACTGTCTCAAGTGCCTTCACTCCAGACCCAGAAAAACCCACAACTGGTATCCCCACAGGAGGAGCAGCTCAGGAACAGAGGAACAGACGTAGGAACGGGGGAAGGAGCCAATGGGGTCTAACAGCTTTTTGAGGGAAGCTTCAGTGTGGCAGGCACAGGGCCTGCAAGGCCTCCCTGGCATTCAGCAGCCCAAGATAGGAGATGCCTATTCATGATGACTGGGCCTAAGAAGCCCCTTTTTCTGCTTTCAGACCCTTGCTCATCTCTCTGTAAGAGTATAGGTCACTTTCTCCTCGACCCTTACTATTGGACAATTCCTAAAACTCCTGTACCCTACATAAAGAGCTACTTTTGCCCAGCTCGGCAGAAGAGCTGTCCCTGAGACTTTCACAGAGGCTGCAAATAAAGACATCGCTGTGGAACCTCACACAGCCTTCTCCTCTCTCCCCCTGCATCTGCCAAAGGCTCTTAGCAAGCCAAAGAGCTGAAATCAAAATGAGCTGATAATCAAAAAGAGCTGATCTCACTGAGAGCTGAGCTTGCTGCCTTTGGGAACTGCCTGGGAGCCCAGGCCGGCTGTGCTGAACAAGGCTGTGCTACCGGAGCAGCCACAGCCAGCTGGGGATACCCCAAACCCCAGCTGGAGGTCACATCACTTCTTGTGTCCCCCAAAACCAGGGAATGTCCCCCCAGGGTGTCCACAGGAGCCTTGGCATGGCCAGGTTCTGCACCTTTGTCCTGGATTGTCAAGCAAATTGTTTTCTATTTGCCATCTGTATGGCAGTTGTCTCCTGTCCAGTAGGCAGTTTTCCTTATCCCTTCCACAACTGGGGAGATGTCACAGACATATTTTATTAAAAATCTTTTTGCTAAGATAATTCTCTTGAGAAGCTGAGAGACTTTAGAAACGAAATGTGAACAGTAATTATCTGCTGCTGTAAAATGTAACAAGTGCATTTTTTGATTGGTATCATGTAGTTGTTTTTAATTAATGGCCAATCAAAGTCCAGCTGTCTCAAACTCTCTAGTCAGTCACAAGATTTTATTATCATTCCTTTCTATTCCTTGATAGCCTTCTGATGAAATCCTTTCTTCTATTCTTTTAGTATAGTTTTAATATATCATTTTCTTTTAATATAATATATATCATAAAATAATAAATCAGCCTTCTGAAACATGGAGTCAAGATTCTCATCTCTTCCCTCATCCTGAGACCCCTATGAACACCACCACAGGGAGACACCTGCTGATAACAGCCATGGAATGTCCCTGCATGGCTGATAAGAACTACAGCATCCCATTGGGAGATGTGAGCCCAGAGGGAGGAGCCAAGCATTCCTGCCTGGATATAATCTGGAGATTCTGGAACACCAGCACAGCTTCTGCACTGGACTGCCCAGAGGAACAGCAGCTGCCTCTCCTTGCCCTGGATCTGCAGAGGAAGACTCCACCCTTCTCCAGGATCCCTGCTCCAGCAGAGCCACCCCTGGCACTGCAGGAGGGCTGAGCCACAATTCCAATGGGGCTGTGCCAGCACCCTGACCCACAGGGTGTCAGGCTGGGCTCTGACTCTGGCACTGTTGGCTTAGCTTACTGCATTGCTTATCTTTTTATTTTCTACCCTATTAAAGAATTGTTATTCCTTCCTCCCATATTTTTTGCCTGAGAGCCCCTTAATTTAAAATTGACAGCAATTTGGAAAAAGGGGGGTGTAGCCATGATATTTTCTGAAAAATCCTTTCTCTAGGATCTTTTCTCCTGAGAAGCTGAGAGGCCTCAGAAATGAAATGTAAACAATAATTATCTGCTGCTGTGGAATGCAACAGGTGCATCTGTGATTGGTCTCATGTAGTTGTTTCTAATTAATGGCCAATCACAGTCAGCTGGCTCGGACTCTCTGTCCAAGACAGAGCCTTTGTTATCATTCTTTCTTTTTCTATTCTTAGCTGGCCTTCTGATGAAATCCTTTCTTCTATTCTTTTAGTATAGCTTTGATACAATATATATCATAAAATAATAAATCAAGCCTTCTGAAACATGGAGTCAGACCCTCGTCTCTTCCCTCATCCTAAGATCCCTCCAAACACCGTCACAGGGGGGGTTTTACATTTTCCATTTCAGGGGAGTCTCCTGCCTTCCTTAGCAAACACCCGGCTTTTGAAACCAAGACAAATCCCAAGCTCCCCGTGGGGGATTTGTGGTGCTCACCCTCGGACGGGGTCCACGGCGATGGCGCGGGGGTTGACGAGGTCGCTGTCGAAGAGCACGCGGCGCTCGGAGCCGTCCAGCCGCGCCCGCTCGATCCTGTCCAGCCCGCTGTCCGTCCAGAACACGGCCCGGCGCAGGTGGTCCACGGCCAGGCCCTCGGGGCTGATCAGCCCTGCTGGGAGATGGTGGGGAAACGCTCAGGGTGGGGAAACGCTGCTCCGGGAGCCCTCAGGCATTGCCAGCCCAAAGGTGGAGGATGGTGATGCCTTAAGGTTTTAGGTTTTAAATTTTTCATATACTTGTGTGACTGTGTTCACAGGGGTCTCAGGTTGACGGAAGAGACGAGGATCTGACTCCATGTTTCAGAAGGCTTGATTTACTATTTTATGATATATATTACATTAAAACTATACTAAAAGAATAGAAGAAAGGATTTCCTCAGAAGGCTGGCTAAGAATAGAGTAACCAAGAATGATAACAAAGGCTCTGTCTCGGGCTCTCTGTCTGAGCCAGCTGGGCTGTGATTGGCCATTAATTACAAACAACCAACATGGGCCAATCAAAGATCCACCTGTTGCATTCCACAGCAGCAGATAATCATTGTTTACATTTTGTTCCTGAGGCCTCTCAGCTTCTGAGGAGGAAAAATCCTAAGGAAAGGATTTTTCATAAAAGATGTCTGCGACATACTTGTAATCCTGTAATTCTTTGGTGTATAAACGACATATAAACTCTAAACTGCACATACAGTATGAGCTGCTGTTTTTCCATCTTGGTCAGATACAACAATTCCTCAAGGACACCTCACTGACTCAGGCCCCGAGAGACTTAAACAAAAGGGAGCTGGGAAGGGAGCAAACTTGGGTGTCACGGACATATTTTATGAAAAATCCTTTTGTTAGGATCTTTTCTCCTGAGAAGCTGAGAGGCCTCAGAAATGAAATGTAAACAATGATTATCTGCTGCTGTGGAATGCAACAGGTGCATCTGTGATTGGTCTCGTGGTTGTTTTTAATTAATTGCCAAAGTCCAGCTGTCTCAGACTCTCTGGTCAGTCACAAGATTTTATTATCATTCCTTTCTATTCCTTGATAGCCTTCTGATGAAATCCTATCTTCTATTCCTTTAGTATAGTTTTAAGTTTTAATATATAATTTTATTTTAATATAATACATATCATAAAATAATAAATCAGCCTTCTGAAACATGGAGACAAGATTCTCATCTCTTCCCATGCTGGGGATGCCCACAAATTCAACACTTGGGGTAAATCATGAAATATGGGTCTCCTCAAGCCGGGTCTCATAAGCTCTTGGAAATCTATTTCACACCCAGGATAGCTCAGCTAGCTTAGAAGGCATAAAATCAGCAGGATGGCTTCTGTTGCAGTGTTGGAAACAGAAAAGTTTCAATAAAAGGCAAAATAACAAAGCTCTTTGCAGAGAAAAACCAAGCCAGGTGCAAAAGATCCTTGCCCCTGGTAAAACACCTCACAAGTTATGAATATGCATTTGTATTTTGGGTATTCAATCCTTGTACAGATAAAAGGGCTCTGTGATCACCTGTAAATTGTGGTGTGTATTTGGGAGCTATCCCACAATAAACACACACTTTCTAACTTTAAACTGTTAGAGAGTTTTTGTCCCTCACAGTTGGATATCAGTACTAGATCAATATCCATATTGGGAATGGGATGTACCAAAGTTATGAATATGCATTTGTATTTTGGGTACTCAATATTTGTACAGATAAAAGAGCTCTGGAATCACCTGTAAATTGTGGTGTGTATTTGGGAGCTATCCCACAATAAACATTCACTTTCTAACTCTAAACTCTTAAAGAGCTTTTGGATATTGGTACTAGTTCAATATCCATATTGGGAATGGGATGTACCACAGTTATGAATGTGTATTTGTATTTTGGGTATTCAATCCTTGTACAGATAAAAGGGCTCTGGAATCACCTGTAAATTGTGGTGTGTATTTGGGAGCTATCCCACAATAAACACACACTTTCTAACGTTAAACTGTTAGAGTTTTTGTCCCTCACAGCTGTATATCAGTCCTAGATCAATATCCACATTTTTTAATAAACCCTGGGGACAGGAGCCCACCTGAGCTGATGATGGTCTCTGGCTCAGAGCCCGGCTCCAGCCCCGCCCGGCTGATGCTCCGGCCGGCCACGTCAGTCCAGTAGATCATCCTCTCCCGGCAGTCATAGTCAATGCCCACCACGATGGAGCCCTGCCAGGGTCAGGAGAGCATGGAAAAACGGGGTGAGATCCTACCAGGAGGCTCAGGAAGAAACCTCAGCCCATCAGATGGCACTGAGAGCCGCCTGGGACATGCTGAAAGTGGGAATGACACTCAAATCCCATTTCCCCAGCAAAACTCTGTTCCCACTGCACCCTCCCAGCTGAATCCCTCAGCAGAGGATTTTAGGCTGGCTGGTGCAAGCTCACACCCACATCCAGATGGATTTGAACCCTTTGCCTGAAGGAGAGGCTGCTCCAAGAGCGAAGCCAGCCTGGGGAATGACCTTCAGGATGGGGAGAGGGAATACTTGGCAAGAGGGAGTACTTGGCAAGGTCCTTCACTTCCCCAGGGTGCAGGGAGGGTCCTGGCCCAGATTTCAGCGTTCCTCTGCCTTGGTCTGGCCTGGCTGGAGAGACACATGGCCACGCTCCAAGGGGAGTCCAAGGAAGGACAAAAGGGCGGCCCTGCAGCTGGAAGTCTGGGCTGAAACCAACGCTAGGGAGCTCTGGGAGCACCTTTGTGAGCAGCCTCAGGTCTGGGACCTGTCTGAGACCTCTCTCTCTGCTGGGGATGGCTGGAGGGAGGTGAAAATAGAATCCATAGAATCCCAGAATGGCTTGGGTTAGAAGGGACCTTAAAGAACATTCAGTTCCCCCCCTGCCATGGGCAGGGACACCTTCCATTATTCCAGGCTGCTCCAACCAGGTCTTGGACACTTCCAGGGGTTGGGACAGCCACAGTTTCTCTGGGCACCCTCTGCCAGGGCCTCCCCACCCCTCAGTCAGTATTTTCATCCCAATATCCCCCATTATTGGGAAGCCAAGCCCCCTCATCCTGTCACTTGTCCAAAGTGCCACCAAGACATCCAGCACAGCCAACAGCCAATGTCCCCAAGAGGTGACCCCTCAAACCCTGACAAGCACTTCAGAGAGAGGTGAAACCACCAAGTGGCAGCCTCAGCCTGTCCCAACCCTGCTGGGTGCTGCTGCACCCCCTGCCCACCCCAAGGGTACCGTACATGCAGGGAGAGCAGGGTCTTGGCCGCCTCCTTGTGCAGCCGGGTGCCGTTCAGGGGCAGGTATCCGATCTGCTGGCCCTGGGCGTAGAGCAGGAACGTCCCCGAGGCTGGTGGGGACACGTCGGGCCGGGGCTCGGGCCGCACGCTGGGTGGGGCCACGCTGGGCAGACCTGGCAGGTCAGAGGGCACACAGATGGCTCAGGCAGTGTCACCCCCTCGGCTCCACGCCAGGAGCTGCGGGTGCCCAGGGTGGCTTTGGGGCGCTTACAGGGCGGGGTGGTGCCGGGCTCGGAGCGCGTCCCCGGGATCTCCCTGCCGCTCTGCTCCACGCACCAGCAGTAGCCGCTGTCGCCGTGGCACTGCAGCGGGGTGAAGTCCCCGCTGGGGTCACACTGTGGCACGTACTGGTCCCCGCGGGGGCTGCCCCCGTAGTGCTCCAGCAGGCTCTGCCGCCAGCGCTCGCACATGCTGGGGGGCCTCTCCGTGGGCTCTGCAAAGGGACGGTGACAGTCACCATGCTACTGGGGGGACTCGGGGCTTTGCAGAGCCCCGTGTGCCCCTCTCACCCCTTGGGCATCACTGACCTGGGCTCCCGCAGCGTGGTGGGGTGGTGCCCGGCGCTGTCCGGGTGCCGGCGATCTCCTGCCCGGCGGCGTCCACGCACCAGCAGTGCCCGGAGCTGCTGTGGCACTGCAGGGGCCGGTACTGGCCCTGCTCGTCACACTGGGGCACGTGGCCATCGCCCACGGGGGACGGCCCTGGTGGCACCTCCCGCGGGTACATCCGCGCGTGCTCGCAGGGCGTCAGCTGCTGGATGGACTCTGCTGGCAGCAAACGCCCCCAGCCCGGGCTCAGGGGGTGCCACCAGCTCCTCTGGAGCCACTTGGCACCTTGGCATCACTTATCACCTGTACCCCTTGGGCTGGGGCTGCTCCACTCCAGCCCCCTTGACACCCCACATGAGTTGACACAAGAGGTGGCCCAATGGCCACAGCCACTGTAACCCAATGGGCCAGGGCACCCTAAACACCCAGGAGCCCCTCAATGCACCCACTTGACAGCACCCTGCCCACAGCGAAGCCCCAGAAGGGTGGTTGGACAGAGGGTCACAGAGTCACAGTGTCCTTAGGGTTGGAAGGGACCTCTGGAGATCCTCCAGTCCAACCTCCCTGCCAAGGCAGGGTCACCTGGAGGAGGTGACACAGGAATGTGTCCAGGTGGGTTTGGAATATCTCCAGAGAGGGAGACTCCACACTTTCCCTGGGCAGCTCTTCCAGGGCTCTGCCGCTCTCAGCATTGGGAAATTCTCCCTCATGCTGAGTGAGGTGAAACTTCTCAAGTTAAAATTTATAGTTGTTTAGTTTATGGCTCCCCACACCTCACTGTGGCCTCATTGTCCCCACACTGCTGGCAGCTGGGCCAAAGTGGGAAGCCATTGGGACACCACCCAGATGCCCAAGGACCCAACCCCAGAGGGTGTCACTGACCTGGGCTCCCGCAGCGTGGTGGGGTGGTGCCCGGTGCTGTCCGGGTGCCAGCGATCTCCTGCCCTGCAGCATCCACACACCAGCAGTGCCCAGAGCTGCTGTGGCACTGCAGGGGCCGGTACCGGCCCTGCTCGTCACACTGGGGCACGTGGCCATCACCCAGGGGTGGCACCTCCCGCGGGTACATCCGCTCGTGCTGGCAGGGCGTGAGGCGCTGCGGGTTCCCCTCCACTGCTGGAAAGCCAGAAAAGGGGACAGTGAGGCTGGGGAAGCTGTGCCAGGCAGAGAGGGCACGGGGCTGAGTGGGGAAGCTGTGCCAGGCAGGGAGGGCGCGGGGCTGAGCGGGCACCTCACCGATCGTGCACTGGAAGCCGTCGCCCGCGTAGCCGGGCCGGCAGCGGCAGGAGAAGGAGCCGGGGCTGTTGTAGCAGACGGCGGCCGGGTGACACGGGCTTTCAGCACACTCATCCACGTCTGTGCAGGGGAAAATGGGATCAGCAGGGACAGGGACACCCCGACAGCCGAGTGCGGGGTCCCTCCCGTGCCTGCCTTACCCGAGCAGTGGATGCCATCGCCGGCGTAGCCGGGGAGGCACTCGCAGGTGGCGCGGCCGTCGCCGCGGGACAGGCACCGCGCCCGGTCCCCCGGAGCACAGCGGTGCCGCCCGGCCTCGCAGGGGTCGCTCGGTGGTGCCAGCGCTGTGGGGACAGGGGAGGGGTGCTCAGGGCACGTCCGTAGGGCACAGGAGTGAGGGACACCTCGGGTGGGGTCAGCACTTACGCACACACGCCTGCCCGTCCCCCGCCGGCTGGTACCCCCCGCGGCACTCACAGCGGTAACTGCCCGGCACGTTCAGGCACACGGAGAAGGGCCCGCACTGGCTCAGGCCCTCGCTGCACTCGTCCACGTCTGGGGAAAGGAGGAGACACTGGGCACACCAATGGTGGTGGGACACCCCCATCCTCATGGTCTGGCTGCTGGTGGTGTGACAGGGAATATCCTGCCCCATGCTGCCCATCCCACGTCTGTCACCGAACTTAATCAACTATGGAATTAACTTTCTAATCAGCTCAAAATAGGAGGGAAAAAAGAACAAGATCGCTTTTGGTATATAGCTGTGACAAAGAAGCATTTGTTCAAGGCACACCAGTGTTCTCAAGTATTTGTGGTTTAAATCTTGGTTTCCTTCTCCTGAAATTAAGTGATCAGATTAGTCACTTAACCTGGGATTTTAGGAGAGGGAAACCTGTTCCTTATTGAAAGGCAGGATCCTCGAATTCATTGCCAGCATCACTGTGCAGTGCAACTCACTGGCACTGGGCAGCTCCTTGTGGAAAGGGACTGTAAAATTGGAAGATAAATTTGCAATGCAAAGCTTGGAGTGATAGGAAAACAACAAATGGATTTATGAAACATGGGAATTATTTTTCGACTGCTTTTGCTTTTTTCCTGTATCTCCTTTTTTTCCCTCTTCTTTTTTGTCTGCTCCTGGAGCGCTTCCCCAGGGACCTGTGGCTCTGTGGGCACCAGAGCTGCCCCCCAGCTCCCCCCCAGCCCTGCTGACCTCGGCAGCCCCGTCCATCTCCGCGGTACCCGGCCATGCACTCGCACGTGTACTCGGTGCCCACACCGGGCTGGCAGCGCGCCGGGGCCTCGCACGTGTGGCTGCCATCGTGGCACGGGCTCACCCGGGGATTCTCAGCATCATCTGTGGGCACGTGTTGGGGAAGATGAAACAGGAAAGCCTTATAAATATATGATTGTCTGGCAAAAGATTTTGAGAATATAGAATCTATAAGCGAGATTGAAATGAATGCAAGCTTTGAGATCCCTCAGTTACTGAACAACTGGAAAACAATGGTGTGGCTGGCTGAAGGTGATCCCCTTTTGATGAAACAACACCCTCTGCTTGCAGACAGGCCCAAGGGTCAGAGCAGACCCTGCTAGCTTGGCAGAAGGGGTCCAAAGAGGAGTTTTTAGGGTTTAAAATGAAGCACAGTATGGTGATGTAGTGACTCTTACAGGCTGTATGGAAATGCTATAGATTTGTATATTGCACTAGATTGGTTAGTGAGAATCGGAATATTCAACACAGAAGATGATTTATTGTATTGTAACGGGAACTTTGCTCTCTTAGCTCTTGCCTTTTACTCTCTTACCTTTTTTACTCTCTTATGCTTTGGCTCTCTTGCCTCTTTTACACTCTCACCCTCTCATCCTCTCTACCCCTCTCTTCTCTGAGTCCTGCTCTGAGCTGTGGCTGGCAGCTCCAGCAGGGCCCTGCACCCAGGCCCTTTGCAATAAACCACAAGTTCCACGACCTGGCTTCAGAGATCTCTCATCTCCGTCTGTCCTGACTGTGCAATCCCCCGACGCTCTTACAGGCACACAGGGATGTTGGGGGGAATAAAAGATCTGGGAGACACAGGGAGCAACCATCCCCACTTACACCCGACGTGCTGCAGCACCACTGTCCCATGCAGGGAACCATGGCCGTGCCACCCAGTGCCAGCAGCGCTGCACTCAAACCGCTTGGAAAATGCCTCCTTTTTGGCTGGTTTTGGGCAAAGCCAGCACACCACAGCACTGGGAGACAGCGGCACCCCCGCTGGGCGCTGGCACCCTGGGTTGGCACGCGGATTGGCACCCGGGGGCGGGTGCTGGCGCTCACCTGGTGCGGGGCCGATGCGGGCGGCCAGGGCGTAGCGCAGGACGTGCTCGTGGCTGTCGAAGAGGGCGAAGGCGCGCGCCACCGAGAGCCGCTGCCGCGCCGGCGGCCGCACGTGCGGGCACCCTGCCAAGGTGATGTTCTGGCGCAGGCGGTAGGACAAGGTCTGGTTGGCAGTGCCCGCGGCCACCACGTACTCCCGATGGCCTGAGGATGTCACGGCTGCCCGATGGCACGGAGAACCCCGTGGGATGTGGAGAAAATGGTGTCAGCATGGACGTGGCTCGGATGTTTTTGGGTGTGTGTGTAGGGGACTGAAGGTAGGAGAGCAGAGGTCTTACCTGAGCTGGAGTAGGAGTAGAGCTCCTTGTAGGGAGTGATGTGCACGGTGACGTTTTCTGGCAGGAATGGCACCTCACCTTGGATGTGTGTCCTGAGGCTTAAATAATTGTCTTGCCCCAAGCCCTCGGCTGTCTGAGTGACCTGGACTGTCTCCCCACCGGGGTAAAATGTCACCTCCAGGCTCTGGGTGAATTCAGCGCCTGGGCAGGAAAAGGGAATGGGCACCATTTGTAGGGACAACCCCAAAGCGTCCTTCCCTACAACTCCAGCATGGAGGGCTGACAGCGAGAGGTGAGCAGGATTGGAGAAACCACAGAGCCGCCCCGAACCCCTGATCCCCCACCCACCCTGCAGCAGCCACACCCCTCGGAGCAACAGCACCTCCCAAATCCCCTCTCACCAGTGATGCTGAAGCCATTCTCAGAGCCAGGCTCCTCCAGGGCGAAGAGCCATGCAAAGAGCCCCCCGAGGGGCAGCAGGGGCAGCAGGGCACGGGCAGCAGGCTGGGGCACGCCGCTGATGGCCGTGTAGGCTCTGCCGTCGCTGCCCACGATGTAGGCGTGCAGATCCACGTCCTGGAAGCGGACGGACGCCCGTCCCACCCTCAGGCTCCCGCTCACCTTCCCGTTGAGGCGATGCACGGCGCCTGGGTGGGGAGATGGGCACCCCTGGCAGCGGGCAGCCGGGCACAGGGGCTGCCCGCGCCCGCCGCCCGCCCCGCGTACCTTCGGGCAGGCACTGCCGCCCGTTCCCGTAGAAGGAGGCCCGGCAGTGGCAGCAGAAGCCGGCGGCGTAGTCGGTGCAGAAGGCGTGAGGGGAGCACTGCCCGTGGTGCTGGGCACACGTCTCCCTGCTGGCTGCGCTGTAGGTGAACACTGGGGACAAGGGGAAAAGCTTGGGGACACGGTGACAAGGCCACCCTTCACACGGCGTGGGTGTTTTGCCTTCTCGGCACCAAAAGCAGCGCCTGGGAAGGAGCCAGCTGGCAGGGGCGGTTCCCAAGGGAGTCACCCGGGATGCAGAGGAGGGGTGGAGGGTTTGGAACCTGCTGCCCGATTTCAGGCAGATCTGACAGAGGGCACGAGGTCAAATTCCTGACGGTATTTTTGGGAGACAGTTGGCTGGGGACAGGGCTCTGCTCCCCTGGGCACGTGCCACGGCGGCTCCACAGCTGGCCCGGTGGCGGGGAGGGTGGCAAGGCCAATTCTGGGACCTGTCCCCTGAGCTTCCCACCCCATCCCAAGCTCCAGACCTCCCTCCTTCCCCTTGGCATGCTGGCAGGCAGGGCTGTGTGGCTCCAGCAGCCCCTTGGCAGCAGGATGGGCTGAGAGGAGGCGCTGCAAGGCCAGCAGCTTTGCAGGAACAGCTCTTCCTCTTGCACCAGCCCTTGGGACGGGGTGAAATTCCAGCCAGGGGCCTTTTTTAGGGGTAACTGTCCCCACTGGGTCATTGTCCCTGCTGGGCTGTCCCCGCTCACCATCGGGGTTGAAATGCACGTCCTCCTCCACGCCCACGCCGTGCTGGCCCGAGCTGTAGGAGGAGGGGTTGGCAGAGAAGCTCTGCCCGGTGCCACCGTCCCCTCTGGGCTCCTGGGTGTCCCTCCTGCCGGGGACAAAGCCCAGGAGCACCGGGCCACCGTGGCTGGGACGCTGGGCCATGGCTGTGTGGCTGGAGACAGGGTGGGGGTGGCTGGCAGTGCCAGGGTTGGGGTGCTCAGGGGGGCTCTGAGGCACAGCAGGAGCAGCTCCCTGGCCACCCCCTGGCTCCACGTGCTCCGTGCTGCCCACGTGGAAAACCCACACGCCAGGGATTCCCGTGTTGCTCTCCCTGTGGACACAGCACACACGAACATCACCACAGCCATGCTGGAAAAGCCACCCCAGAGGTGGCACCACCCCTCCAGGAGCCCAGTACAGCCCCTGATGCAGCCCAGCGCCCCAAGGTCACTCCCCAAATTTTTCCAGGCTCTGAGAGGCTCCAGGCCTGGGGGAAGGTGACCCTGCTCCCCCTGCCCACAGCCACAGCCCCCCAGGTTCCACCCACCTCTCCAGGCTCCTCAGAGCCTGCTCGCTGCTGGCCAGGCTGTGGAAGAGCCCGTCCCTCTTGGGGTCGTCGCTGTCCCCCCAGCTGAAGCCCACCCTGGCTGGCAGCTCCAGCTGGACGTTGTAGGACTCCTTGGGTCGTGTCCCCAGGAACTGAAGGCCACCCTCGGGGTACAGGAAGATGGTGTAGGTGTCCTCATCGTTGTAGGCTATGACTGCCTGGAAGGTGTTGAGCTGCGAAAGGGAGAGCAGAGGGATGGCACTGAGGGGCAGGAACACAGCAGAGGAGTGAAGGAAGGGGAGCAGGGATGTGAGAGGCGGCCCCACACACACCACAGGGCATGCCACCACCCCAAAAGGGCTCTCAGACAGAGAGCACCTCCATGGAGCCAGGCTGGGAGAGCTGGGAATGTTCCCCTGGAGAGGAGAAGGCTCCAGGGAGAGCTCAGAGCCCCTGGCAGGGCCTGAAGGGGCTCCAGGAGAGCTGGAGAGGGACTGAGGACAAGGGATGGAGGGACAGGAGCCAGGGAATGGCTCCCAGTGCCAGAGGGCAGGGATGGGTGGGAGATTGGGAACTGGGAATTCCTGGCTGGGCTGGAATTGCCAGAGCAGCTGTGGCTGCCCCTGGATCCCTGGAAGTGCCCAAGGCCAGGCTGGACGGGGCTTGGAGCCACCTGGGATGGTGGAAGGTGTCCCTGCCCATGGCACAGGGTGGCACTGGATGTTCTTTAAGGCCCTTCCAACCCAAACCATTCCATGATCATGCACAGACCTCCTGGGGAAGAGCAGGAGCTGGGGCTGCTCATGCCCAGCCAAACCCCAAGTGCCACATCCTGGGAAGATGCTCAGCATCCTCCTAGGAGCCCATGGCACAGCCAGGCCACTCCCTCAGTGCAAGGCTGTCCCAGGAGCATCCCTGGCCATGTAACCCCTGCACTGGGAGCCCCTCACTCCTGTCCTCCCACCGACACCCCCTGCTCCAGCGGGAAACCCACACCCCCCGCTCGTCCCTGAGAACAATTTTAGCTCGGTTTCCTGCGGAAAAAACATCCCAGCTTCCCATACATCCCGCTATAGGCAGGCTGGCCGCCTGCCCTGCCAGCCCTGCGAGCCTTGGGGCTGTGCCAGGCAGGGGCACTGTGGCCACCACCCCTGGACGGGGCAGCTCCAGAGCCAGCACAGCCCCACCGAGACACCCGGCACCCCAATGTCCCAAAAACACCGAGAAACCAACCTCATGACATCCCACCGGCCCCAAAACCACCGAGACACCAACCCCATGACATCCCACCGGCCCCAAAACCACCAAGACACCAACCCTACTGAGCTCCTGCTCCTCCTGCCTCATTCCTCCCGAGCCACCTGGCATCCCAAAGTCCCAAAAACACCGAGAAACCAACCCCATGACATCCCACTGGCCCCAAAACCACCGAGACACCAACCCCACCGAGCTCCTGCTGCTCCTGCACAGCCCTGCTGAGCCACCTGGCATCCCAATGTCCCAAAACCACTGAGAAACTAACTCCACAGAGCTCCTGCTCCTCCCTGGTGAACGCCTCAACATCCCAATCTCCAACAACACTGAGAAGCCAACCCCACGACATCCCACCCGCCCCAAAACCACCAAGACACCAACCCCACAGAACTCCTGCTTCTCCTGCATGGCCCTGCTGAGACACCTGGCATCCCAATCTCCCAAAACCATGGAGAAACCAACCCCACAGAGCTCCTGCTCCATAGCACAGGGTGGCACTGGATGTTCTTTAAGGCCCTTCCAACCCAAACCATTCCATGATCATGCAGAGACCTCCTGGGGAAGAGCAGGAGCTGGGGCTGCTCATGCCCAGCCAAGCCCTGCTGAGCCACCCGGCATCCCACCCATTCCAAAAACACGGAGAAAGCAACCCCAGACAGCTCC
This sequence comes from Agelaius phoeniceus, assembly GCF_051311805.1. Lineage (NCBI taxonomy): Eukaryota > Metazoa > Chordata > Aves > Passeriformes > Icteridae > Agelaius > Agelaius phoeniceus. The sequence goes on along the minus strand of NC_135270.1, from coordinate 61,940,407 downwards.
TGCTCCTCCTGCTCCACCCTGCTGAGCCACCCAGCATCCCAATCTCCCAAAACCACCGAGAACCCAACCCCACAGAGCTCCTGCTCCTCCTGCACAGCCCTGCTGAGCCACCCAGCATCCCAATCTCCCAAAACCACGGAGAACCCAACCCCACAGAGCTCCTGCTCCGAGCAGGGAGCAGCAGCCCTTCCCGCCGGGAATGGCGCCCGAGCGAAGGAAAAGTGATTGAATTCCCAGTTTCACCCCCTGGAGCAGAGGGAGGGAGGCTGGGGGGCTCCCCCCGCGCTGATTTTGGGGCGCAGGGCCCCCGGAGCATCGCTGGATTTCCTGGCGGCCCCGCGGGATATAAAGAGCCTTGTTGTGCCTGTCACACACTCGGGCATTCAGAGACCCCGAAAAGGCGGCCAAAAAGCTGGAGGGGGGTGGAATAACCCCCCCTTCCCTCCCTCCCTCCCTCCCCCCGGGGCTGGATTCCTCCCCCACGCAGCCAAATCGCAGCAGCAGCTGCAGGGCTGGGGTGGTGGGTGGCCAGGGGGGACACGCCGGGTGACATCGATGTGCTGGCACTGTGGGGTGAAGGGAAGGAGAGGGGGGGGAAGCCCCCAGCAAAGAGCTGCAAAGGGCAAATTCCAGCCCAAAAGGGCAAGTTTTGCTCCTAGAGAAGCAGGCTCAGCCTTGTCCCGTTGTGCAGCCCAGGAAAATGTCACTGCAGGGACCAGGAGGATGTCCCGAGGAGTTGGAGGGGACATGGCACTGCCAGACCTCCCACCCAGGCAGGACCCCCGAAAAGAGGGGTCTGGGGATCCTCTGCTCCCCATCTTAACCCAATTTTCTACTTTTTGGGGCTCAAAAGGGACTAGCTGTGACTTTGCAGGGCAGGGGGAAAGGTTTTGGAGTCAGTCCTGGTTCTGAGCAGCAGGAGGGCAGCGTTTCCATAAACACCACATTTGGTCAGGGGAAAAAAAGAAAAGGAAAAAAAAAAAAGAAAAAAAAAAAGTGGTGTTTGGGGAGATTTTTAGCAGTTTTGGCGAAGGGGGAGCTCAGCAAAGCACAGGCACAAGCTGCATTTCAGGAGCTTTCCCTGGAGCTCCTCGTTTCCAAACAAGACCAGTTTCATTTTAAAGCATGATCCAAAACTTCTCAGAGGGGGAAAAAAACCACAACGGGGAAGAGAAAAGAAGAGGAGGCTGCGTTTTCGATGGCCACGAGGTCGCTGTGAGGCCCCTGATGGCATCTCTTCAGCTGTTTTCCCAACTTTTAAATGAGAGGAAAAAATGTGCCTTGTCTCCTTCCAAACCTCAGCTTCTTGCCTTGCTTGGCTTCCCTCTCAGCGAGGCACTGCTGAAGGGCCCTGCATGGCTCCTGGTGGCCCTTGGGGACCTGGTGGCTGCTTCTGGGCTTTGGGGGAGAGCCCATCACCCCTCATCCAGCTCTGGGTGTCCATCACCAGAGTTTTTCTCATCCTTTTCAGCTGGTTGGAGTCCCTGCAGCTGGCAGAGCGTCGCTGTCACCTCCTCAGCACGTCATCAGCCTGATGTGACAGGGACAGGCAGTGCTGGAGGTCCACCCACGCAGGAGCCTTATCAGCCCCGTGGGTGGAGAGCACAGGTCACCCCCCGAGCTGGCAGACCACCTCTGAGCTTGTTTTCCAGGCACAAAATCAGCCCACGGTGGAAATTCCAGAGCTGGTTGCTCACCAGCAGCGCAGTCAGCGCAGGGCAGGAGGAAGGGCCAACCCCGAGCCACCAGTAAAGGTCAGGAGCACAATGGGTGACCTAAACCAGGGTGCCCCCAGCCACCCTCTGCCCTGCAAAGCCAGAGCCACCAGCACTGGAAAGCTTTGTCTGAAAAGAATCAGAATCATGGAATGGTTTGGGTTGAGATCTTAAAACTCATCTCATTCCAACCCCTGCCATGGCAGGGACACCTTCCACTGTCCCAGGGTGCTCCAAGCCCTGTCCAGCCTGGCCTTGGACACTGCCAGGGATCCAGGGGCAGCCACAGCTGCTCTGGGTACCCTGTGCCAGGATGTCCCTTCCCTCACAGCCAAGAATTTCTTCCTAACATCTGATCCAAGCCATGTGCAGCCATTCTCCCTTGTTCTGTCACTCCATGTCCTTGCTCAAGCTCCTCCAGCCATGAAGGCAACCTCTAAACCTCTTCTGGCCAACAGCCCCACCCCTGCCAGAGCTCTGAGCAGAGGGGGAAAGCTCCACGTTCCTCCTGGTGCTCACCCAAGGATGGATGGATGGATGGATGGATGGACGGACGGACGGATGGATGGATGGATGGATGGATGGATGGATGGATGGATGGATGGATGGAGCCACCACCCAGCTGCTCAGAAAGAGATTTTGGGTGCCACACAAGAGAAACTCATCCTCCCATGATGTGTAGGATGGGAACCAAGCTCAGCCCCTGGGCCTCACCTTTGGATGGGAACCAAGCTCAGCCCCTGGGCCTCACCTTTGTGGAGGGCTCGGTGTCCTGAGAGAGCTCCTGGTAGGCGCCCACCTCCTCCCAGGTGGCAATGAAGGCATTGGTGGGCACGAAGGTGGCAGCAGAGCGGGGAAACCCGGCCTGGATGTATCCCAGAGCCTGGTCCAGCACATCCCTGGAGTCATCCTGCCGGTAGTAGATGTTCCCTCTGTCCCCAGAGGTGTCCAGGTCGGCCAGGAAGGGGGCGATGACGGGGAAGTCCGTGGGGAAATCGTCATCCACGTACTGGGTCTCCCTGGGGAAATCCTGGCTGGAGATGACCCCGTTGGTTCCCACCTGCGGGGAGAGCAGTGCAGGACGCTCAGGAGCTGCAGAGGTGCCACCACTGCTGTCCCCTTGCCCTGTCCCCCCCGTGCTGGGTGCAGTGAGAGCCCCGAGGCCGCGTGGCCCCATCCGGGCCGGGCAGAAAACAAAGACCTCGGGCTTCTGCATCCCCCAGGGAGCTGCGGCTCGGGGGCCATCCCAGCTGCAGCCGGGGAACAGCTGCGGGCGAGAAAGCCGAGGAGAAAGCCCTCTTGTTCCTCAGGAGACCGCGGGAAGGGGGAAATGGACGGATGGATGGATGGATGGATGGATGGATGGATGGATGGATGGATGGATGGATGGATGGGGAAAACACGTGCGGCGGGACAGCGAAGGTGCACATGGAGGGACAGGGGCAGGCAGGAGGAGGAGGAGGGGGTGTAAAGGCAGGGGAGGAAGGAGGAAAGATGGAAAGATGGAGGGGTGAAAAGCTAGAGGGAAGGAGGGATTGAGGGGAGCAGAGTGGGAAGACGGAGACAGACGGGGCTGGATGGAGAGAGGGACACAGGATGGAGAGACGGAACAGAGTGAAGATGGAGGGACAGAGGGAGATGATGGAGAGGAGGAAGCAGGGTAGGGAGTGAGAGCGGCCGGGGGGAAGCAGGGCAGGGCAGGGAAGGCAGCGGGGCCAGCGGCACTCACGTAGAGGCGGCGGGCGGTGCGGCCGTAGAGGCGCAGGGCGCGGCGGAGCAGCAGCCCCGGAGAGCTCTCGTCGTCCCCGGGCCGGAGCCGGGCATCGCCGCGGGCCGGGCCGTGCGGGAGCAGCCCCGGGCGGGGCAGGGCCGCCCCCAGCGCCAGCACCGCCGCCAGCAGCGCCGCCACCGCCCGCATCCCCGCGGCGGCCACGGGAGCCCCGAGCGGGAGAAGCCGAGCGGGAGGAGCCGAGCGGAGCCGGACGGAGCGGACGGGGCGACCCCGGCCCCGCGGGGCGGGACAGGGAGCAGCCCGAGGGGCGGGGCCCAGCGGCGGCCGGCCCCGGCCTGGGCCAATCAGATCTTACCCAAAATCCGTCCAGGGTGGAAGCCCCCACCCCCCTCCCCCGTACCGGCATCCCGGCAGGGGCGATGTCCCAAGGGGACATCCCAGGAATGAGGGGGGATCCCCTCTTGGAGCCCCCATCTTGGAGAACCCCCCCTCTTGGAGCCCCCATCTTGGAGTCACCCCCTCTTGGAGCCCCCATCTTGGAGACCCCCCCTCTTCGAGCCCCCCATCTTGGACCCCCCCCCCCTTCTTGGAGCCCCACATTTTGGAGACCCCCCGTCTTCGAGCCCCTCATCTTGGAGACCCTCCCTCTTGAAGCCCCCCATCTTGGAGCCCCTCCTTCTTGGAGACCCCCATTTTGGAGCCCCTCCTTCTTGGAGACCCCCCCTCTTAGAGACCCCCCTTCTTAGAGACCCCCCTCTTGGAGCCTCCCATTCCCCCCGGGTCGCCCCAACGCCCCCGCGTCCAGCCGGGGTCGGGGCCGGGGTCGCGGCTTGGGCGGGAGGCTGCGGCCGCTCCCCGCTCGGATCCTGCTCCCCCGAGGCGGGAGGGAACGTGATCCTCATCCCCCGGGAGCCGCGGGGGGAGCACACGGCAGCCCCCGGCCAAAATCTGCGCTCAGCTGGGTCAGCGAGCGGCCCCCACGCAGGCAGGGTCAGCGCTGTTTATCCTTCCCCTGATGCCATCATCCATCATCTCCAGCTCGGCAGCGATCGAGGAGAATTCCGAATTCCCTGCCTTCGGGTCGGGGTGGGAGCACCCACGGTGGTGGTGGAGGGCAGGAAGAGCTCAAATCCCGGCAGCTGCACTCCATGAGTGCTCCTGGAAATCCGGGCTGGGAGCAGCCCAAAGCTCTGCTGCAGCTTCCTGGAGCGCTTTCCCCTTTTCCCTGGCCTGGAGACTGCAGCTGTCCCGAGGCACAGCCATGCCCGAGGAATGCCAGATAACAAGAGGGGAAGTGTCAAACCCCCCGTGGGCTGTCGAGAGAAACAAATCAGGGACACATTCATGGCATTCCCGACAGGAATCCTCCTCACACGGGAAGCAGCTGGACACCCTCCACCCTGTCTACTACAGTGACAGAGATTTGTCACTGTGCCCCCTCCATCCCAGCAGAGGATCCACTGCAATCCAGTGCACACCCTGGAAAGCAGCTCCCACTGGTGCTGGGATTGGAGCCTGGCTGTTCCAGGGATGTCACTGCTCTGGGACCACATCTGGAGAAGCCACTGCCCCTTGGCTGCAGCAGCTGGCTGGCTCCAGCCCCTGGAAGGAGTCCTTTGCCTGGCCATGGAAAACCATTAGGACTCTGAGTGGGGTCCAGGCCAGCTGGACACGATCTGCAGCCTTTGAGGAGCTCCCTGTGCCAAAATGTGGCTTTTCTTTGAAGCTCAAACACCTCCACGGCTCTCCAGGGAAATTGGGAGCTGCAAGGGGCCAGCAGCTCCTCTGCCTGGTGAGATCCCAGCTGGGATGAAACTCCCACAGGGAATGGTGGCATTTGGTGGCACCTGGGAGGTGGCAATGGGCAGAGGGGGCAGAGGGAAAGGGGAGGAAGATTTACTGCTCTATGAGATCTTTGGGGGCTGTTGAAAATCCAAACCACGGGCCCCAAGAATCCTCTGGGCAGGGAAGGAGGAGCTGCCAGGCTTCCCGCAGCCTTTAGGATGCTAAAAAGTGAATTTTCCCAACTCCCTGAGCCAAACTGGCACCAGTCAGTTAAAAAATGGGAAGAGCTGGAGCCTGTCCTGGCCTTGGGAGCAGAATCCTGCTGGTGTGGGCATCCCTGTGGCTTCGGGAGGAGCTGGGAGCCTTAGAGGGGGTGGGAACAGGGATTGGGATAGGGATGAGGAAGAGGATGGAGACAAGAAAGGGGACGAGGATAAGAATGGGGACTGTGATAGGGATGGGGTCAGGGATGAGGATGGGGAGGTGGGAATGGGACAGAGACAGGGATGGGGATGGGACAGAGACAGGGATGGGGATGGGACAGAGACAGGGATGGACGTTGGGATGGGGACAAGGATTGGGATGGGGAGATGGGGATGGGTAGGGATGGGGATAGGGATGGGACAGAGACAGGGATGGACATTGAGGTGGGGACAAGGATTGGGATGGGTATAGGAACAGGGATAAAGATGGAGGTAAGGATGGGGATGGGACAAGGACGAGGATGGGCAATAGAGAATGAAGAGGAAGGTGAGGAAAGGGGCAAGGATGGGGGTGTTGATGGGCACAGGAATAGGTTTTGGGATGTAGATGGGATTGGAGATGGGGGTGAGGATGAGGCTGAGGATGAAGATGGGGATGGGGACAAGGATGAGGCTGGGGACAGGATATGGATGGGGACAGGGACAGGGACAGGCTGTGCTCGCCCACACCCTGTGCTGGGAAGGGAGGTGGCACAGGGACCCTGTAATCACTTCCATGTGCCTCGGCAGAGCCTCTGGCTGCAGGGTCCATCCTTTCTCTCAGCTTGGGCATAAAAACAATCCAGAGCCGTTTCCTGGGAGGCATTTTGGGCAGAAACAGATGTGCTGACATTATGGAAATGGGGGAAGATCTGCGATGGGGCTGGGGATGGATCTGTCCCCACCCAGCAGACACTCCCAGCTGAAGTGTGCTAAAAATCCCTGTGCTAAACTGGGAACACCAGGACAAGGCACCGGACACTCTCCTGCCAGGCTGGCACCTCCCTGTCCTGCTGAAGTCTCACCTTGCCCTGGGCTCCAGCCAGGAGCAGGAAAAGCAGAGGAATCCCTGGCTCAGAGGCTGCCGAGGCAGGAAATCCCGGCAAGCTCTCCCTCCCCCGAGCCTGGCAGCGCTGGAATTGCTGAGCAGAGATAAGGACAGCAGCAGGAAACCCTCACCTCTCCCGGGTGGAAAGAAAGGAAGGGAAGCGCCATTCCCGGCGGTGGGAGCGGGGCTGGGGGCTGCAGCACGCAGCGGAGGCTCACAGGATGCCGAGGATTTGGGGGATTTGGGGGATTTGGGATGCCTGCAGGGAAGCAGGGCTGGGAGAAGGGCAGGGATTCAGGCAGTGCTGGCACGGCCCGGCCAGCAGGGTTAGTGGGTCACTGCAGTGAAGCCCTGGGAGCGTTCCTGCCCCTGGATGAGGGAAACCAGCCCTGCCCGAGGTCGGGGGTCTGGCAGGAAGGGCCAGGAAGCCCTGCCTTGGACAGGGCTGTGCACCCGGAGCTCCCTGGAGCAGCACCAAAACGGGTTCTGGCCTCATGTCCTAAGAAAAAGAGAAGCCTCTGGTGACCCCCCGATAGAATCATGGAATTGTTGAGGTTGGAAAAGCCCTCTAAGATCATCCAGTCCAACCTTCCCCCCAGCACTGCCAAGGCCACCACTGCCCCTGTCCCCAGGTGCCACATCCACATGGATTTTAAATCCCTCCAGGATGGGGAATCCATCACTGCCCTGGGCAGCTGTGCCAGGGCTGGACAAACCATTTTTTGTGAAGAATTTTTCTCAATACCCAATCTAAACCTCTCCTGGCACAACTTGAGGCCGTTTCCTCTTTCCTGTCCCTGTTCCCTGGGAGCACAGCCTGACCCCCACCTGGTTACCCCTTCCTTTCATGGAAGGATAGAAAGAAAATTCTTCCACCCTGAATAAGTGGAATCTGCAGGGTAACACCAGCCAAACGTGACAGCAGCAATTCTGAGGCTCTGCAAAAGCAGACAGAACAAACCCAGGCCCCATCAGCTGCCCCCTGGCCCAGGAAGGTCTCCTGGCACAGCCCTGGCTTTGAGCTCATCCCTCAGGAACCATCTCAGAACCCTCATGTGGAGCCCCTCTCCAGCAGCAGGAACGAGCTCCGAGCTGTGCCAAGGACAAAGGGACACTCTGTGGGTGGCTGTGCCCTCCTGTGGGGTGGCTCTGCATCCCTCAGGCCACCCTGAGGGGTTTCTCTATCTCCCTGCCTCCCCTGGGGCTGTTTCCTTTCCTGGGAGCATCCTGAGGGAGCTGGCAGCAGGGCAGGTGCCCCCAGCACAGCACCCAGCTCTCCACATCTCCATTTTTGGGAACACTTCTCATTCATTTTCCTCTCAATTCCTTGACTCAGCTTCGCCTCATGACTCAGCAGCTCCTGGTCCTGGCCTGCTGCAGGGACACAATTCCCAAAGGATCCAGGCATGGATTCACCTCCCAAAGGATCCAGGGATGGACCCACTTCCAAAGGATCCAAGGATGGTTTTACTGCCCAAAGGATCCAGGGATGGATTCACTTCCCAAAGGATCCAGGGATGGATTCACCTCCCAAAGGATCCAGGGGCGGATTTACTTCCCAAAGGATCCAGAGATTAATTCACTTCCCAAAGGATCCAGGCATCGACCCACTTCCCAAAGGATCCAGGGATGGATTCACTTCCCAAAGGATCTAGGGATAGATTCACCTCCCAAAGGATCCAGGGATGGATTCACTTCCCAAAGGATCCAGGGATGGATTCACCTCCCAAAGGATCCAGGGGCGGATTTACTTCCCAAAGGATCCAGAGATTAATTCACTTCCCAAAGGATCCAGGGATGGATTCACTTCCCAAAGGATCCAGGGATGGACCCACTTCCTAAAGGATCCAAGGATGGACCCACTTCCAAAGGATCCAGGCATGGATTGACTTCCCAAAGGATCCAAGGATGGACCCACTTCCCAAAGGATCCAGGGATGGATTCACTTCCCAAAGGATCCAGGGATGGATTCACTTCCCAGTGGACCCAGGATTTGCCCAAGGACAGCCACCCATGCTGAGGTGATTTCCCACCCTCCAGCCGTGACCCAGCCATGGATCTTTCTGCCCAGGACATCACAGGTGTTGTGGGAGAGAGGTTTTCCTTAGGGAGAGTTGGAATTATGGGGTCCAGAACATGATTTTTTATAGAACGAGGGATTCTTGACAGCTTGGCTGGAGCAGAAATGTGGGAAGAGGTTTCAGTGAACGGAGAGGAGGAAAACCAAGCTGGATGAGGCTCAGAGCAGCCAGGTCTGGTGGAAGCTGTCCCTGCCCATGGCAGGGGGCTGGAATGGGATGAGATTTAAGGTCCCTTCCAACCCAAACCCTTCTGGGATTCCAGGATTATGCAGCTGGGAGGATTCAGTGGAGCTCAGCTCTCCCAGCACCCCGAGGAGCTGAAGACTCACAGGAGGGAAAAACATGGAAAAAACTTCCTGAGCCATCTGAGCCCCAGCCCAAAGAAACACTCCAGGTTTTACAATGTATTTTAAGACATAAAGGTAAAGAAAAGGTTTTTTTTTTTTTTAATCTCTGGGGCTCTCCTTTCTTCCTTCCTTCCTTCCTCTCTCTAAATATTGCTGCAAAGCTGTTTTTGCTCCAGCAGCTGCCGGATGAGCGTGAGGAGCCCTGAGAGGCACGGAGCTTGCAGGGAGCTCCCAGCCCTGCCTGACTCTGACTGATTCCTGCTCCCCAAGATTAGCCAGGAGCTCCTTATTTGGTCCAGGCTCCAGCAAATTCCCTGGCAGAGGGGATTGCATCTGCAGGGAAATGAGCAGCCTGGATGGGTTTGTGCTGGGGCATCCAGGAGGGAGAGGGCTCAGAGCAGAGATCAAATCAGGGCTCAGAGCAGAGAGAAAACCAGGGTTCAGAGTAGTGATAAAATCTGGGCTCAGAGCAGAGAGAAAACCAGGGCTCAGAACAGAGAGAAAACCAGGGCTTGAAGCAGAGAGAAAATCAGAGCTCAGAGCAGAGATAAAATCAGGACTCAGAGCAGAGATAAAATCAGAGTTCAGAGAGAGAGAAAATCAGAGCTCAGAGCACAGAGAAAATCAGGGCCCAGAGCAGAGGGAAAATCAGGGGCGTTTCCAGGGAGTCTCTGTTTGTCCCTGCAGCACAAAGCAGACACACATTGCCCGTCCCCATCACTCTCCAGAGCACAGAACCAGAGCAGAATCACAGAATTCCCTGAGCTGGAAGTACCCCCAAGGATCAGAGCCCAGCTCCTGGCCCTGCACAGACCCCCCAACAATCCCACCCTGGGCATCCCTGGCAGTGCTGTCCAAGCACTCCTGCAGCTCTGGCAGCCTCAGGGCTGTGCCCATTCCCTGGGCAGCCTGGGCAGTGCCAGCACCCTCTGGGGGAAGGAAATTTCCCTGATATCCAACCTAAACCCCCCAACACAGGTGTGATCCTGCCCCACCCAAAGGCTCTGACCACAGTACGTGCTGGGCTGAGCTGCTGCAGCTTTGAGACCTTTCCTAGGGTGTTTATACCCAGAACCATGAGTTTGCTGCAGAATTAGGCTTTATTTGTTGCATGGATTAGGTGCCCCTGGAATCCGGCCAGCTTCTCCCCAGCTGGAAGTGGACAGGGAATCCCAGAATGGTTTGGGTTGGAAAGGACCTTAAATCCCATCTTGTTTCACAGGCAGGGACAACTGCCCATGAAATGAGGTGGGATTTAAGGTCCTTTCCTCCTGGGGAAGCTGAGATCCCAGAACCTGCCCTGGGGGCACCATCAGAGATAGGATTCAGCCCTTCCCACAGCCCTAATGTTAAAGACAGCTTAGAAACTGTTGTTAAATAGTTGATAGATAGTTAAGCATGTGCTGTTAGTTTGGTTATTATATTGTAAAAGGGGACAAAAGTGTAGTTATGAGAAATAAGGTACTCAAGGTACCATAACACAGCTCAGTAAAGTGCAGCACCCCCCAGCCTGGACAGAGCTGTAATGGGCCAATCAAGCGCCTTAAACCTTCATGCAAATGAAGGATCCCAAAAGAAACCAATCCAAAGGGACAAAAACAGGACAAAAAGTGGCTTCTGACCCAGGGAAGCTGTGCTGCTCTACCTGGAACATCGAAGATGGAGCAGCACTGGCGCTGGGGCTGCTCAGCAGCGATGGCCTCAATGTCCCAGATGGAGCAGCACCAATTCAATGGGTCAGAAGCCCCTTTTAATCCTGTTTTTGTCCTTTTGGATTGGTTTCTTTTGGGATCCTTCATTTGCATGAAGGTTTAAGGCGTTTGATTGGCCCATTACAGCTCTGTCCAGGCTGGGGGGTGCTGCACTTTACTGAGCTGTGTTATGGTACCTTGAGTACTTTATTTCTCATAGCTACCCTTTAACCCCTTCTACAATATAATAACTGTTCCAGATTGCAATGCAAGATGTTTTCTGTTACCATCTGTAGGGCAGATTATCTTTTGTCAAGTGGGCAGTTTGCCTTATCTCTCTCTTTGAGTGACCACACCCACTCCTCCCTTGGGAGGGGACACCTGCTGATAACAGCCATGGAATGTCCCTGCATGGCTGATAAGAACTACAGCATCCCATTGGGAGATGTGAGCCCAGAGGGAGGAGCCAAGCATTCCTGCCTGGATAGAATCCAGAGGTTTTTGAGACACCAGCCCAGCTTTCTCCACTGGATTGCCCAGAGGAGCAGCAGCTGTCTCTCCTTCCCCTGGATCTGCAGAGGAAGATTCCACCCTTCTCCAGGATCCCTGCTCCAGCAGAGCCACCCCTGGCACTGCAGGAGGGCTGAGCCACAATTCCAATGGGGCTGTGCCAGCACCCTGACCCACAGGGTGTCAGGCTGGGTTCTGACTCTGGCACTGTTGGTTTGGTTCACTGCATTGTTTATTTTATCCTTTGATTTTTTTTCTTCCCTATTAAAGAACTGTTATTCCTGCTCCCATATTTTTTGCCTGAGAGCCCCCTTAATTTAAAATTTACAGCAATTTGGAGGGGTGGGGAGGGTTTACATTCTCCATTTCAGGGGAGGCTCCTGCCTTCCTTAGCAGGCACCTGCCTTTCTAAACCAAGACATAACCAAACTAACAGTACATGCTTAACCATCTATCACCTATTTAACAACAGTCTCCAACCTATTTTCAACACTGACAAACCCAAGTCTCCCCCCACAACCTCTCTCCAGCTCATCTCTCCTCTCCTGACCTCCTGGGGCCTCCAGCCCTGACCCTGCAGCCCCGGAGGGCTCGGGGGGTGACTAATCCCAGCAATCAGCCTCGTTCCCTGCATTTATCCGCTTCCTGCCTTTGTCTGCCCCTGACAGCTCCTCGCAGCAAATCCTCTCCCAGCCCCATTTCCCCGGCTCCATCTCCCCCGCCAGCCTTTGTCCCGCGGAGCCCCTCGGGGCTGGGTGAGGAGGTTATTGCCCCTCGACACGTGTCCCCTGCGTCCTCTGTGGCCAAAATCCAGCGGCCGGCAGTGCCGAGGTCAGCGGGGCACCGCGGGAGCCGCTCGGGCTGCGGGAGAATGGATTTGTTCTTTAAATTGGAGACGGATGCAGCGCCGGCGGCGTTTCAGGCTAAAAGGGATTTTAGGGCTGAGCAATCTGGCTAAATGGGGACAGAGGGCTTGGGGGAGCTGGAAATTCAATGGGAAATCGCAGGACACATGGGCAGCACATTTGGGAGCTGCCTGCTCCGCCCAGGACGGGCTGTGCTCCCACAGGGAGCTCTGCGGACACACGGACATCCAGAGGGATGGAAACCCTCACATGTGCGGGGTTCACAACCTTTCCATGCCTAAAGCAATCAGCCAGCCTGCTTGGATTTAATTATTATGTTTCATGAGATTTTGTTTTATTTTTTGGTTCAGGATTGTTCTCTCCTTAAACTGAGATTCAAATCTTTTGGGGATTTTTTTCCCCAAGGAGGTATGGGCTGCTCATGAAGGAAGGAAAAGAGAGATACAGGGGAAAAAAGATGGAGGGAAGGAAGGATGGATTTGGGTTGAAAGGGACTTTAAGAATCATCCCATTCCACCACTTTCCACTGTCCCAGGGTGCCCCAAGCCCTGTCCAACCTGGCCTTGGGCACTGCCAGGGATCCAGGGGCAGCCCCAGCTGCTCTGGCAATTCCAGCCCAGCCAGGAATTCCCAATTCCCAATCTCCCACCCATCCCTGCCCTCTGGCACTGGGAGCCATTTCCTGGCTCCTGTCCCTCCATGCCTTGTCCCCAGTCCCTCTGCAGCTCTCCTGGAGCCCCTTCAGGCCCTGCCAGGGGCTCTGAGCTCTCCCTGGAGCCTTCTCCTCTCCAGGGGAGCATTCCCAGCTCTCCCAGCCTGGCTCCAGCCCTTGGAGCATCTCCAGGTCCCTCTGATGTTGGGGGCAGCACTTTGGGGTGGGATGGGCCGGGTGGCGCTGGGCGCGGCTGCCGGGATGGAGGGCAGGGAAAGGAGCGGGGACCGCTCCCGGTGATCCCGACAATCCATCCCGGTGATCCCGACAATCCATCCCGGTGATCCCGGGCGCTGCCGCCGCCTGCCGCCCGCAGCGGGACGCGCAGCCCGCACCGATGGGACACACGCCCCCGCGGACGGACACACGCCCCCGCGGACGGACGGACACACGCCCCCGCGGAGAGCCGCCCATGCCCTCGCTGTGCCCCCGCAGCCCCGGCGCTCCCTGCTCAGGACAAGTCCCCCCCATCCCTCAAACAACCCGGGGTGGCACAGCCGGGACCCAGGGGATGGACACACACCGGGGCCCCAACAGGTGTCTTCCTTCTTTTATCCCTTTCCCCTTTTTCATTTTCTTTCTCCTTTCCTCTCATTTTTTCTTTCGTTTTCTCTCCTTTCCTTCCCTTCCTTCCCCCTTTTTCCTTTCCTTTCCTTCCCCCCTTTTCCTTTTCCCTTTCCTTTCCTCTCCTCTCCTTCTTTTTCTCTCCTTCCTTCCTTCCTTCCTTCCTTCCTTCCTTCCTTCCTTCCTTCCTTCCTTCCTTCCTTCCCTTCATTCTCCATTTTTCTTTTCCTCTCCTTTCCTTCCCCCTTTTTCCTTTCCTTTTTCTTCTCCTTTCCTTCCCTTTCTCCCTCCCTCCCTCCCTCCCCATCCCAGGGCCGATCTCTCCCTGTTCTCCCCCCGGGATTTCCAGGTCCCCTCCTGTCCCTCCCAGCCCCCAGCCCTGCCCGTATCCCTGCCCGTGGCTCCCCCTCGGTTGTGCTGGAAGCTTCACCGAGCCCAGCCCCACTTTCCTTCCCCTTCCCGGCCACGCCTGGCCCGGGACAAACCCTTGTGCAACGCCCGGGGCAGCGTTGCTCCATCTCCCCCGTGCCCAGCCCTCCCTCCCCTCCTGTTCCTGCCCTGCTGGGATGCGATGCCGGCAGCCCCCGCGCCCCTCCCAGGGCACAATTCCCAACACAATTCCCAATTTCCCAGGGTTTTTATTCCCCCCCCCCGGCCCCGGGACCTGCCCACAGCTGGGAGCAATCGGCGGGGCCGCAGCCGCTGACTCAGGGCGGGGATGGTGCCGTCCCCGAGGGGAGGAGGGACCGCGCAGCAAAAGTCCCCTCTGCTGGCGGCACCGCCACAGGCAGGATGGGGCCACGCTGGATGCGTTTATCAATTTAAATCGGGGGGGTTGGGAGTGTAGAAGGTGCTCGGTGCACGTTCCCAGAAAAAAGAAAAAAAAAAACACCCAAAAAAATCCCCCAAAAAACCAAACAAAACCCCTCCCCCCAAAAAAACCTCAAAAAACAAACAAAAAACACCAAAAAAAAAAACCCCAAAAAACCAAATCAACCCCCCCCCAAAGAAAACCAACAAAAAAACCCAAACAAAAAAACACCAAAAAACAAAACAAAGAAGAACAAAAAACCCCTAAACAAAGGAACCCCAAAAACAAAACAAAAAAGAAAAAGAACAAAAAACCCTCGAGCAAACAAATAAACCCCAAAACCAAAACAAAAAAAAAAAAACAAACAAAAAAACAACAAAAAACCCTACTCAAAATAAAACCAAAACAAAAAAAAACCCCAAAAACCAAAAAACCCCATCCAAAATACAACCAAACCCAACCCCCCCCAAAAAACAACAACAACAGCAAAACAACAAAAAACCCCTAAAAAACTCCAAACAAAAACAAACAAACAAACAAAAATAAACTAAAAAAACCCAAACAAACTAAAAAACCCCAAAACCCCCAAATCCCACTGTTCTAAGGCATGGAAAACCCCGGGGTGTCCCCAAGCTGAGGGTTCCCCAACCTTGTGCCCCCATCCCTGGGTGCCACCCCGAGCTCTCAGCGCATCCTTTTGGCAACTCCTGCCCCCGTCAGGGAGCTGTGAATCCCCCAAACCCCCAAACTCCCAAACCCCCAAAGCCCCAAACCCCCAAATCCCCAAATCCCCCCGCCTGGAAAGAGTGAAAATCTGAAATCCTGTTTAGTCTGGGGGAAGCAGAGCTGGGGAAGGAGCCCAGGGAGGGTCCCCGGGAAGGGGCTGGAAGCACCAGGGAGAGGCTCCCAGGCAAGGAAAAGGCTTTTCCCAGCCTGGCAATGTCCAGCAGGAGCTGCCAAAGCCTCAGTTCCGGCCCTCCAAAACCCTCTTTGGGCTCTAAATTGGGGTTTTCAAACACCAGGATAAACACTTCCAAAGGGAGAGCTGAGCTGAGGGGAGAGAATCCCGTGCTCCTGACCAAGAGCAGGCGGGCAGCAGGGGCTCTTTGGGAAAAGCCAGGCTTGGAAAAAACCCGGCACAGCAGCAGGGCAGGAGCTCCTCACCAAAATCTGGCAGGGAGAAGCTGGAAGGAGTCAAAAATTTTGGGAAAAGAAAAAAAAACAAAACCAAACAAAAAAAACCCCCCAACAAACAACTGAAATTCCTTGTGGATGCTTCAAGTTTTTCCAGCTCCTCATTTGTCTCTGGGGTTTGTGGCTGCTTTTTCTTCCGTTTTGGGTTGTTTTTATTCCGGTTTTTTTATTTTTTTCCCTCCTCCTCTCCTCCAGGAATGTGACCAGCCAGATGAGGGTCACGTCGGAAGAGTGACGAACGCACGGGGCAGATTCGTCATCCGTGGTGATGAGACTTTCTCCAAATAATTTTCCCCTCTCCTAATAGCTGCAATTTATGCAAATGAAGCCGGGGAAGAGCTAAATGGGGATTTGATGGGACCTGGCTGCCCACGCCCGGCTCTCTCCCAGCGGAGATGGAGGAGGGAGATGAGTCTGTGCTTACATTCCTGGCTGGGCACCTATCCCAGCCCCAGCCTGGCTCCAGGGATCCATCCCTCTCCACAGGGACGGATGGGCACTTGCTGGAACCCTCCATGCTGAGAATTTTAGGCTTTCTGTGTTTCAAGGCTCAGAGCCTCAAGAGAGCAAGAAGGATCAGCCTCGCTAAAACTTCCATCTTGCTTTATATATATTATTACATTCTAAACCCTTAAACTCTGAGTTTCCCACCCTGTGGCATCACACACTTCTATTCAAACCCCACACCCACAATCCCAGTGCTGTCATTCCATTTTGGAAGCTTCTCCACGGCCTCAGGTCAAATCCAGCGTTCTCCTGAGAGTTTGTGCCTTTGAACAGAGAAAGTCTAAATTGCTCAGCATCCAGGGTTCCAGCAGGCACCCTCAGCAGCAGGGGAAGGAATCCAGAGCAGGTGGAATCACCCCCTGCCCACCTGCTCTGGCACCCCCAGCCTCACCTGCACTGGGTGGTACCTCCTGTGCCTGCTCCCAGAGCATCAGAGCCACACTGATGGCCCCAAAAATTCCCTTCTCCATCCCAGCCTTCCCCGTGGAGCAGTGCAGGGTCAGGAGCAGCAGCACCTCCTGATCCTTTGGGGTTTCCAGCCACAGCTGGTGCAACCTGGGGCAGCACCCACCTCCAGAAGGGGCTGGGTTTTGTCTCAGTTCTTCCTCCTCCTCTTGCCAAGTGTTGAATTGCCACTGACCTTGGCCTTGTGGTGGCTGTGCAGGGACTTTCCCGTGCTGGGGGGGGCAGCCCAGAACTGCATTCTCTTCCCCTTCAGAGCAGATGTGGGAGTGTGGGGGGTCACAGCTCAGCTGCAGCTGATCCCATCCCTGGGATGGTCACAGAACCCAGAATGGTTTGGGCTGGAAAAGATCTCAAAGCCCACCCAGTTCCCACCCCCTGCCATGGCAGGGACACCTTCCACCATCCCAGGCTGCTCCAAGCCCTGTCCAGCCTGGCCTTGGGCACTGCCAGGGATCCAGGGCCTGCTCTGGGCACCCTGTGCCAGGGCCTCCTCCCTGGCATTTACAGCATCACAGCAGAGCTGGCACCAGCTGCTCCAGGCATCGGGACAAGCATTGTGCTCCCACTGAATCAGCTCTCCACAGGTGCTGGGCTCTCCTTCCCAACCTTCATCCTGGGGAAGAGCTGAGGGATCCCACACATCTCCCTGCCCCCATTCCCTGGGATCCCCGCAGGGACCACAGCGCAGGGTCAGCTCAGGAAGGCACTGGGTGTTTTCCAGAAGCTATTTTGGAGGATATCGTTCGGATTGCTTCCCAGGGCAGCCTGAATTTCCTCTCCCCCGGGGCCCCAGGCAGGAAGCGGCCTCTGGGTTCACGCTCAGCCCTAATGAGGGCAGCACTTCAACACCGACCGACCGTGGGTGAGAGCTGAGCTGCAACGAGTTTATCTTGATTTCTTCCGGACCTGGGACTTTCCCTTGCGCTGCCACAAACAGTCCCTGCCCTCCCTGCCGGAGGAATCACAAGAACTACCACTAAAACCTGCCATGCTGATGTCTGACCCCTCAAACCCCCGTTCCCGTCCCTGCTGTCATCTTGATACTCCCCTGCCCCTCGCGTACACTCATCCGGAGTAGCAAAGAGTGCTCTGAGAGCAGACAGGCACAGTTTCATGCTTATTCATCATCACATGCATCCTGCAAGGCGCTGTGTGTGTGTTTTGCAGCCGCTGTGCTGCGGTCGGAGCTGCTTTTCCTGGAAGGAGCTCCGGGGGCTTCTCCCGGGGTTTGCTGCTGGCACAGAGGGCACTGCCAGGGGCTGGGGGGTCAGAAACACACGGGACACCTGCGGGACGGGCTGCAGGCAGATGCGGCACCTGCTCATATTCTGGAATCTCTCAGAATTGTTTGGGTTGGACGGGATCTGAAAGATCATCCAGTTCCTGCTGCCGCGGGCAGGGACATTTTGCACTGCTTTGGCTTCTGTCCTGCGACACCCGCGGGGAATCAGCCCCAGCACCTTTCCCTGTCTCTGCGGGGGCTCAGCCCCAGCCCTGGGCGCTGTCACCCCTCCAGGGGCTCTGTCCCCCCTCTCCCGTAGCTCCCCGACCGTGCTCGGACCCCACTCCCGTCACCCCCGCGGGGCTCAGCCCCGTCCCCTTCCCGGCACCCCCAGCCCCAGGGGCTCAGCTCCAGCTCCGTCCCCTGCAGTGGCCGCTCCCAGAGCCCCTCACCCTCACCCGGGCACTCACCCCGGCCCCTTCCCCTCCCTCCTGCCGGGGGAGCAGCGCGGCCCCCCCGCCCCGCAGCCGAGCTCCGACGGCCGGGGCGGGCCGGGCGGCGAGAAGGGGCTGTCCCAGGGGCCGTGCCCGCTTGCACCGCACCTCCTCCTCCTCCTCCTCCTCTTCTCCCGCCTTCCTCTCTCCGCGGCGGGGGGACAGTCACCACCGGCAGCCGCGGCGCGGTGCGGTGCGCTCCATCCATCCATCGCATCCCATCGCATCCCATCGCATCCCATCGCATCCCATCCCGGTGCGGTGCGGGGTTCAGTCCGAACCCGGTGCGTGGGGACATTCCCCGCATCCCTGCGAGGAGGAGAGGGGCGTCCCTCTGAGCGCATCCCGGAGCGGGGCAATCCCATGGAGGCCGAGGGTTACCGCTGCCGCAGCAGCCGCCACATCGAGAGCGGCCAGTCGGCCGTGCCCAGCTCGGTGCTGTTCGCCGCCGGCCTTTTGGGGAACGTGCTGGCGCTGCTGCTGCTGGGCCAGCACCGCCGGCGCTCCCGCTCCTCGCCCGGGGGCCGCCCGCCGCGGGTCTCGGCCTTCTACGTGCTGGTGACAGCGCTGGCGGTCACCGACCTGCTGGGCAAGTGCCTGATCAGCCCCATGGTGCTGGCAGCCTACGCCTACAACCGCAGCCTCAGCCAGCTGGGGCCGGGCGTGCGCGGCGAGGAGCAGCCGGGGGTGCTGTGCCAGCTCTTCGCCTTCCTCATGGCTTTCTTCGGGCTGGCCCCCACGCTGCTGCTGCTGGCCATGGCTCTGGAGTGCTGGCTGTCCCTGGGACACCCCTATTTCTACCGGCGGCACCTGACCCGCCGCCTGGGCGCGGCGCTGGGGCCGGCGGCCGCGGGGCTGTGCGCGCTGTTCTGCGCGCTGCCGCTGCTGGGCTTCGGGGAGCCCATGCAGTACTGCCCGGGCACCTGGTGCTTCATCCGCATGGCCGGCGGCGGGCCGGGCCGCCTGGGCTTCCCCGTGCTCTACGCCAGCCTGATGGGCTTGCTGGTGCTGGCCATCGTGGCGTGCAACGTGAGCAGCATGCGGCAGCTGTACGGCATGGCCCGCAGGCAGCCCCGCCGCGGGACGGCCCCTGCTCCCGCCGCGCCGCGCATGGAGGAGCTCGACCACCTCGTCCTGCTGGGGCTCATGACCGTCCTCTTCACCGTCTGCTCCCTGCCGCTCATCGTGAGTAATGCCGGGAGAACCGTCCTGCTCCTGGGAGGCTGGGGGGAGATGCTGTGTGCCGAGCGGGGGCCGGTCAGTGCGGGAAATCCTTCGGGGAATAGCCGGTCCTCAGCGCCGTGCACTCACAGGGAGGTTGGATGGATGATTTGGCCCCCTTGGAATAGCCCCCACCCTGTCCATGGGGGTCAGGCACGCTGGAATATCCCCCCCACCAGCCCTTGGGAGCCTGGGGGGCTGCATTGGCCCCCCTCAAATTCTCATCACCCCATGCAACAAGGGGTGGTCGTTGCATTAATCCATTTGGAAGAAAATCCTTTCTTAGCACTACCTCCTCACAGGGAGGTTGGATGGATGATTTGGCCCCATTGGAATAGCCCCCACCCTGTCCATGGGGGTCAGGCACCCTGGAATTTCCCCCCTGCCAGCCCCTGGGACTGTGGGTGGCTGCTTTGACCCCCCTCAAGTTCTCATCACCCCACTCCTCAGGGGTTTGTCGTTGCATTAATCCATTTGGAAAAATATCCTTTCTTAGCACCATCTCCTCACAGGGAGGTTGGATGGATGATTTGGCCCCTTTGGAATAGTTCCCCACCCTGTCCGTGGGGGTCAGGCATGAATTTCCTGGAATTTTCCTGGAATTTCCCCCCCACCAGCCACTGCGAGCCTGGGTTGTTGCTTTGCCCCCCCTCAAATTCTCATCACCCCAGGAGCTGGACATTGCATTCATCCACTTGGAAGAATATCCTTTCTCAGCACCATCTCCTCCTCCTCGCAGAGAGGTTGGATTGATGATTTGGCCCCCTTGGGTTGGTCCCTGAGCCTGTCCAGGGGGGTCAGGCTGTTGTTAAAGCACCCTGGAATATCCCCCCCACCAGCACCACTCAGTCCTGGGGAGCTCTGAGCTCTGATTTTGGGATAAACCCCGACACCACCACCAGCTCCTGGCGGCCAAGGCTTTGCCTGCTCCTAAATCCTCCCCCACTCTGCCCACAGGGACCAGGTCATTGCCTAAAATTCCTTGGAATAATCCCCCCACCCCCACCACCCCCCTCTCCCAGGGGTCAGGGTTTGTTTGGGCCCCTTGGAATAAACTCTGGAGCCACCCCCCACTCCCGGGGGTGCCAGGAGATCATTGCTTTAGTCCCTTGTGAGTGACCCACCCCTGCCACCCTCCAGGATCCCCTCCAAGGGTCAGGTTATGGCTTTAATCCCCTTGGAATAAATCCCCCCTGCCCTGGCTCCACTATCCCATTCTGGGACTTGCCCACCCTCGACGCAAACACCGCATTCCCAGTCCTCAATTTATCGAAATTAATTAAATAAATTAAATTATTTTGTAATAAATAACAAACAAATAAATAAATTTTAATTAAAGATTGTCCTTTAACCCCCATGGAATAATGTCCACCACCCATCCTGGGATGGGGGAATTAATTCATTGCTTAATCCTCCTGGAATAACCACAACAACCCCCCCCACCCTGTCCTGGGGGTTGATTTATGGCTCAAATTTCCCTGGAATATTTGCCCCCGCCCCTTCTGTCCCGGCCAGGGTCATTCCATTGCCCCTCCCTGGAATACCCAATCCCAGCACCACATCCCCAGGGGTCAGCTCATTGGTTTAACCCCCTAAACCAACCCCCCATCATCACCTCTCTGTCCCAGAGGTGTTGGAGGGGTCAGTGAATTATTCCAGTCCTATCTGAGTGTCCCCTCCCCATCCCCGGGATCAGTTTGCTGCTTTAACTCCATTGGAATTGCACCCACCCCCATCCCATCACCACCCCTCTGTTCCTCTGAGGGTCCCCCTGAGGGGTTTAAGGTTTGGGAGGGGGGTGTCAGTTCCTGGCATCAGACACCTCAATAACCCCCCATTCCCACCCTTATCAGACCCCTCAATCCCCCCATCTCCACCCTTATCTGACCCTTCAAAACCCCCATTCCCACCCTTATCAGACCCTTCAAAACCCCCATTCCCACCCCATGAGACCCCTCAATAATCCCCCATTCCCATCTCATCTGACCCTTCAAAGCCCCCAATTCCCACCCTTATCAACCCTTTAAAACCCATCTCTCTCATCTGACCCTTCAAATACCCCCATTCCCATCCTTATCAGACCCCTCAATAACCCCACATTCCCACCCCATCAGACCCTTCAAAACTCCCCAAATCCCACCCCATCAGACCCTTCAAAACCCCCCATTCCCACCCTTATCAGACCCTTCAGTAACCCCCTCACATCCCAAAGCTGCTGGGCAGATCCAGCTCCCTGTGACCCCTCCAAAATCCTCTCACTTCTTCCCCAGGGGTTGGAGCCCCCCAGCAGGAGGGACCCCTCACTGCCCCTTTGTCCCCCTCTCCTGGGCGGGATCCTGCAATTCCACCTTTCCATGGTGGGATCCTGCAGTTCCACCTTTCCATGGGTCAGATCCTGCAGTTCCACTTTTCCATGGGTGGGATCCTGCAGTTCCACCTTTCCATGGGTGGGATCCTGTAATTCCACCTTTCCATGGGTGGGATCCTGTAATTCCACCTTTCCATGGGTCAGATCCTGCAATTCCACCTTTCCATGGGTCAGATCCTGCAATTCCACCTTTCCATGGGTCAGATCCTGCAGTTCCACTTTTCCATGGGTCAGGTCCTACACTTCCACCTTTCCATCACCCCCTGCAGGCAGAGCTGCTGGCACAGGCAGGGCCACCCCAAAATCAGGGTGGGAGCTGTGCATGGGTGACAATTTCCACATCCTCTTCCTGACTCTGGAGCCACCCCATGAGGTGTCAGCCACCCACAGCTCTGGCACAGCTGGGCTCAAACTGGTTTTGTGACCAGCCCAGGCTGAATCCCTGCTGAGTTATCCAATGGATGGATCCCATTTCCATGGCAAGGGGATCAGCACAAGTGGGGTGGGGACAGAGCAGCACCTGCCAAGGCTGGATGATTCCTTCATCCATGAAGAAATCCTGGTCACTGGGTCCACATTTCCACCTCTAACATCCTTGTCCTGATAGGATGTGCTGTCCCTGAGCCACGACCATCCCTGATCCTGCCCCACTCCCAGCTGGATCCACAACCCACAGTAACCCTCTCAGTAACCCCCCATCCCCACCCCCGTGTCCCAAAGCTGCTGGGCAGGTCCAGCTCCCTGTGACCACCCCAAAATCCTCTCACATCCTCCCCAGGGGTGGGAGACCCTCGGCAGGAGGGACCCCTCGCCGCCCCCTTTGTCCCCTGATGCCATCCATGGGGTTAAAACTTCTTTTGCTACCCTGGGATTATTTTTACCCCCACCACAGCAAGACCTCCCTTCATTCCCCTTAATTTCCTTCCCTAATTTCTCCCGTTTGGTGGATATTTATTTTTATTTCTTTTTTTTTTTGCCAGATCCGCGCCTACATGGGAGCTTTCGCTGCCGATTTCAACGAGAACGCCGACCTGAGCGCGCTGCGCTTCCTCTCCGTCAACTCCATCGTGGACCCCTGGGTCTTCATCATCTTCCGCACCTCCGTCTTCCGCTCCTTCGTGCGCCGCGTCTGCCGCCGCCTGGGCTCCCGCAGAGCCTCCCTGCCCCAGGAGGGCTCCAGCCCCGCCGGTGACAGCCGCTTCTGTCCCCCGGGCTGCCGCAGGACAGCTCCGCCGCCGCCCGGCATCCCCTGAGCGCCGCGATGCTGCCGCACACGCCGGCGGCTGCCGGCGAGGATGAGGAGCGAGCCTTCGGCCCCGCAGCCCTGCCCTGGAGCATCCCGAGGCGCCACAGGGCGGTGGCAGGGCGGGGACGGCGTCCAGCTCGCTGCGAGGGACGCCGTGAAGGGTTTCTGTGCCCTGCCCACGTTGTGGTTTTGCCCCGGAGAGGATCTGGGATCTCCTGGGATGTGGGAATGTTCCGAGCAGCGGCGATTCGAGGAGGGTTTGGGGAGAGCCCAGCTCCAGGAAGGCAGAGGGGCTTTGGAGTGTGGGGGACACACAGGGAGGAGAAGCGAGGGTGTGTCCCTGTGGAATGAAAGTGGTTCAGTGTTTCATCACCTTGGCCTGTGCACGATCCCGTTCCGTGCCAAGGAATGGGTTTGGGGTGTCCCCAGACTGGGTGAGGGGCAGGAGGGACTCAGAAATTCCAGCAGCAATTCCTGGTGTGAGGAGGAACTGGATGCAGGTGGAATCCCTCCCTGGCACACCTGGAATCCCTGCCCAGGGTCTTCCCTATTCCCAAGGCAGGGCTGTGGTTTGTCCGCCCTTATCTCGCTCTTCTCTGGAAAACTCTGAGCACTGATGTTGCATTTGTGCTCCTCAGCCGTACCTGTTGTGCTGTAATTATTTAAATTCAGTATTTATGACTGTCCTGAGCCTTCATGAGAGCAGTAATTGAGAGAACACAGAGCCTCGGTGCGAGCGTGCAAGAGGGCAATCCTTTTAATGGAAGATCCATTTCCTCTAAACCACAGGTATTAACTGGATCTAATTTTTGCCTTAAGTGATTATTTAGGCCAAAAAAATTACGATGACCAACGGTTTAGTGCCCTTGGAGGAGACAGAGGGTATTTCTCTCCTCTGTTTAGCTAAGCCTTGCAAGGTGTAGCCGTGTTCCTGCCCGCTCTCACATGATGTTTACTCTTGGTGTCAAACAGATTCTGCTTTTGAAGGAAAAATATCTTGGAGTTTTTGGAGGTGACCTGCTGGGGTTGCCTCTGGCTGTTGCTCCCAAGCTGGATAAAAGGGCAGAGCTGCATTTGGGGATGTTTTGGGGGCACCTGTGAGCTGCCAGCTCGGTGCCTCTCCTCGGGGTTTTCTGAGGAGAAAGGAGGAAACGAGGGTTGGTTCATGGATTGGTTTCATGTTACTGGCATGGTATTGACTTGGAGATGGCTCACGTGGGGCTGCAGAGTCAACAGTTCCCAGCCTGCTCCGTGGCTTTCCTGGGATCTGTTCCACTGCAGCCAGGTGAGATAACAGCCCTGGAAAACTTTGTTGTTGTCCCCCTAAACTGGGATCTCCTTCCCCCAGAGAGATCCGGGCTCCACTCGGGACAGACGGAGCAGGCACGGCCAGGCTGGGAGTGTTTGATGTGGGATCATGGAATAATCACTGAGGTGGGATAAGATTTCCAAGCTGAGGGCATTCTGGGTGTGCAGGGCATCATCTGCCCCTGGTGCCTGTGAGGATTCACCCCTGGAGAGGCCCTGGCCCAGGAAATTCCCTGCCCCATGACGTGTGTGTTTGGATCCCAGGGTAACCACCATCCATGGAAATCAGTAATTAAACCAACACAAACCAAATCATTGTTCTTTATTAAGGTGCAAAAATAGACTCCCTCTGAGCCCCTAGACGATGCAAACACCTCATCACTGACCCATCCATGATTTTATCATCTCAGGAAATAACCCATGGAACCACCTGCAGCATCCCTGCTCCCTGGCTGGGACCACACATTTCCCAGTGACCTTGACGCGCTCCCCTGGCTGGAGCAGCACTTTTAATCGGGATCCTGCCCTTCCTGCTGTGGGAACAGACTCGGAGTCTCCAGCCGGGCGCTGCTGCTCCCTCCAGGTGAGCCAAGCGGCGGCCGCAGCCAGCGAGGCTTGGGCTCAGGGCTGTTCCTCAGGAGGATCAATCCTGGATCCCAGCTGTTCCTCAGGAGGATCAATCCTGGCTCCTGGCTGCTCCTCCAGGAGGATCAATCCTGGATCCCAGCTGTTCCTCCAGGAGGATCAATCCTGGCTCCTGGCTGCTCCTCCAGGAGGATCAATCCTGGCTCCAGGCTGTTCCTCCAGGAGGATCAATCCTGGCTCCCGGCTGTTCCTCAGGAGGATCAATCCTGGATCCCGGCTGTTCCTCAGGAGGATCAATCCTGGCTCCCAACTGTTCCTCCAGGAGGATCAATCCTCATTCCCAGCTGTTCCTCAGGAGGATCAATCCTGGCTCCTGGCTGTTCCTCCAGGAGGATCAATCCTGGCTCCTGGCTGCTCCTCAGGAGGATCAATCCTCATTCCCGGCTGTTCCTCCAGGAGGATCAATCCTGGCTCCCAGCTGTTCCTCAGGAGGATCAATCCTGGCTCCCAGCTGTTCCTCAGGAGGATCAATCCTGGCTCCCGGCTGTTCCTCAGGAGGATCAATCCTGGCTCCCGGCTGTTCCCGGGGCTGCCGTGTCCCCATCCTTGCCAGAGATGGCAGCACGTCCCCAGCCAGGAGGAGCCAGGAGCCCACGGGTGTTCCCCACCCCAAGCTGGTCCCTTGGGCAGCCCATTTTCAGTGCCTCAACACAGAATTCACAGAATCACAGAATCAGAGAATGATGAGGTTGGAAGAGACCTCTAAGATCATCGAGCCCAACCTGTGCCCTCACACCTCACCCAGACTATAGCACCCAGTGCCATGTCCAGGCTTTTTTTAAACACACCCAGAGATGGTGATTCCACCTCCTCCCTGGGAAGAGCATTCCAGTACTTTATTATTCTTTTGATGAAAATTTTTTTCCTAAAACACGTACAATTTGGGGCTTCAGGAGCTATGTGGAAGCTTAGATCCCCTCCTTACCGAATCTGGGAAAGATCAAAATAAAAGGGAAATATAAATTAAATATGAATTGGAATGAAAAATCCCGACAGCGCGTGGGTTGGTTTTGTAAATGTTGCTAAATAGGAGGCGAAAAGGCTCAGGGAGCTGCAGCTGAGGAGGGGAGAGCGGCTGTGGAGCCCTGGCTGATCGCATCCTCCCCGGGCTCCTGCAGTGCTCAGTCATTCCCCTGGGGACCCCTCCGTGCCAGCCTGGCGCTCCCCAGGGGCCGGACCTGCCGCTTAATGGAGGCGATAAAGAGACGCTAAAGAGACGCTAAAGAGACGATAAAGAGAGGATAAAGAGAGGATTTAGAGACGCTAAAGAGAGGATAAAGAGACGCTAAAGAGACGCTGCTCAGCTCGGGGCTGCAGCTCCACACCAGCGATGCTCTTTGGGGGCTCTTGTACGTCCCTGTCCCCTCCCAGCGCTGCCAGCTGCCCTGTCCCACGCTGTCACTGCTGCCACCAGCATCCCGCTCCTTTCCTGAACATAAATCACACTCAGGGTGTTGTTTGGGGTTTTTTTGGTTTTTTTTTTTTCAGCTCATGAAATACAGGCACAACTTTGCTCAAGTTCATTTCCCGACAAATTGTTTCGCTCTTGCAAAGAGCCCTTTTTTTTATCGTTATTTTTTTTATTGCCTCCTGCATTTTTCAGCTGTTCTGCAAGCAGGGAGGCCGTGCCTGGGCAGGCAGCAGTGCCAGGGCTGCCAGCAGCCAGCCCAGGGGTGGCTTCCTCTGGTTTTTAACCCATGCACCCAAAACCTGGCCCAGTGCTCAGCCCTGCTTGGCCAGGATGGGGAGGGAGGCTGCTGGAAGCTCTGGAGCACGAGATAAGGGGTGGGAGGGTTTGGAAGAGAAGTGTTGTGTGGATTTGTTAAACACAGGTCAGGATGGGGGTTTGGCTCAAAAGGGATGAAATCCACTCACCACAAACAGGTTTGGTTCACAAAGGGGCGAAATCCACTCACCATAAACAGGTTTGGCTCAAAAAGGATGAAATTCACTCGCCATAAATGGGTTTGGTTCAAAAGGGATGAAATCCACTCACCAACAACGGGTTTGGTTCAAAAGGGGTGAAATCCATTCACCACAAACAGGTTTGGTTCAAAAAGGGGTGAAATCCACTCACCAACAACGGGTTTGGTTCAAAAGGGATGAAATCCACTCACCACAAACAGGTTTGGTTCAAAAAGGGTGAAATCCACTCACCATAAACAGGTTTGGTTCAAAAAGGATGAAATCCACTCACCATAAACAGGTTTGGTTCAAAAAGTGGTGAAATCCACACACCATAAACAGGAGGGATGGACTCCTCCATGTCCCTGGTGCCAGACCCACCCTTTAAAATCCACCAGGGATGGAGCAGGATCCCAACACCCTCCCCAGCCACAGGCAGCAAATTCCAGAGGCTGAGCCTTCTCTATGAAGCTCATCAAACTTTCCTGTAAGCTCAGAGTGTTTTCTCCAACTGGGCCAAGCCTGGAAATATTCTTGTAGGGAAAACAATGCCAACAAACCTTGACTGCATGCATGAGGGGCTGGAGCGTGTCCAGGGAAGGGAATGGAGCTGGGGAAGGGTCTGGAGCCCCAGGAGGGGCTGAGGGAGCTGGGCAGGGGCTGCAGAATCCCTGAGGGAGCCGGGCAGGGGCTGCAGAATCCCTGAGGGAGCTGGGCAGGGGCTGCAGAATCCCTGAGGGAGCTGGGCAGGGGCTGCAGAATCCCTGAGGGAGCTGGGCAGGGGCTGCAGAATCCCTGAGGGAGCTGGGCAGGGGCTGCAGAATCCCTGAGGGAGCTGGGCAGGGGCTCAGCCTGGAGCAAAGGAGGCTCAGGGGGCCCTTGTGGCTCTGCACAGCTCCTGCCAGGAGGGGACAGCCGGGGCAGGGACAGGCTCTGCTCCAGGGCACAGGGACAGGACAGGGGAAGCAGCCACAAGCTGCACCAGGAGAGGTTTGGAGAAAATTGGATATTGGAGAAAATTTCTCTGCCCAGGGCAGTGGTGGAGTCCCCATCCCTGGAGGGATTTAAAAACTGTGAGGATGTGGCACTTGGGGACAGGGGTCAGTGGTAGTTCTTGGTAGTGCTGGGGGAATGGTTGGACTCAGTGTCTTAGAGGACTTTTCCAACTTAAATAATTCTAGGATTTGATATGGCCCTCGCTAGAGGCAGGACAGGAGCTAAACATGGAAGCAAAGGGAAGAAAACAAACACTTCCCAAGGCAGGACAGATTGTACCAAGCAGCCTGTTCCTGGTTTCCAGCACACAAGGGGGAATGAAAAAAAAAAAAAAATACAAAAGCCCAGCAATTTTCCTATTATTGCAGAAAAATCCCATCAGAGACAATTGTCAGTGGAGAAGCCTGAAGCCCCAGAAGGGTATTTAAGGCTCCATTAGGCTGCCAGGAAAATGAGCTCCAGAAGAAGCCAAAACCCCTTCCTGAGCTGTGACACGGAACGCCAGAAAGGAGTGGGAGGCTGGGAAAAGCCTTGGAGGACCCTACAGGGTGCCTGCTGCTTGGAAAGGGGCTCTGGGTGGGCATTCTGCATGGATCAGGGCAGGGCTCAGCCTCAGCTGGGTTTGTGGGAGGCACAAAGGAGGCTGAAGGTGCCAGGGTGCCCCCACCCTCTGGCATCAAACAGGATGGCTCCCACCAACAGCTGTGTCCCTGTGCTGGGGTGCTCTGCTGGCTCAGGACTGGAAGCAGGGCTGAAGGAGCTCCTGGGATGTGTTTTCCTGGTGGTGAGGTGGTCTGGGATGGCTTAAACACCATCCCCTCAGTCCCTCCCATCGATCTGGCCATGGGAGCAGAGCTGGGGCTGGGGCTTTGCCGCCTCAGCCTCAGCACTCTGAGCAGCCCTTGGAGCTGTGTGTGAGAGCAGAAAGCAAAGCCAGGCCTGGGAGTGGCCCCTCAGAGATGGAGGTGCTGTCACAAACCGCAGCTCCCCCGGCTCTGGAGTTTGTTGTGCCCCAAGTTTCCTTTGCGAAGTTCCTGTTACAAAAGCGTGGTTTTAAAATAAAATAACAGCCAAAGCCACCGGTGTGGCTGTGACCTGCTGTGTCCTCGCTGGAGTCTGCCCTGCCGCTGAGGTGCAGGGAGTAAATTAAAAGTTAAATTGTTACAGCTGTCAGGACAGCCCCAGGGCCACGGGAGGGAAAAGATTTTTTATTCTGGAAGTTACCTGTGAAGCACCAACTGCTGAAATAGAAGCAGCTTGAGTGAGGGCTGGGGTCCTAAAGGATGGAGGGGGCATCTGAGGCCACTGGGATGGAGCGTGTGGATTTCCCAGCCCTGGATGTGTTCCAGGTTGGATGAGTTTGGAGCAGCCTGGGATAGTGGAAGGTGCCCGTGGCAGAGGGTGGGACTGGATGGGCTTTAAGGTCATGGCCAGACAGGCTGCACCCCTTGGGGACTTCTGGTGACATGTAGGAGAGGGGGACGATGGGAACATGGCCTGGTGCCAGCCATGGGGCAGGGAATTCTCCGTGGGCTCCTCTGGAGCAATGGGAATTGCCCTGCACAGCCTGGGCTCAGCTGGGCTCGGGGGCTTTGGGGTTCTGTAGCACCGGGGCCGGCTGTGCCCTGGGGCTCTCAGGCCAGACTGGAGCTGGCCCAGGGCACTCCCGGGAATCTCTGACCACCGAGGGGCTCCTGAGGGC
This sequence comes from Agelaius phoeniceus, assembly GCF_051311805.1. Classification (NCBI taxonomy): domain Eukaryota; kingdom Metazoa; phylum Chordata; class Aves; order Passeriformes; family Icteridae; genus Agelaius; species Agelaius phoeniceus. The sequence goes on along the minus strand of NC_135270.1, from coordinate 61,911,030 downwards.
ACTGGGATTCCAGGATTAGCACCGGGACAGGCTCCATGCCATTCCAGGAGCCGCACCAGGACGGCTGGAGCCGTGCCGGGATTGGCCCTGAGAGCTGCTCCCGGTCTGGCACAGGCACTGCCCGTGCCCCGGGGCTCTCCAGCCGGCACCGGGCTCCTGGACCGGCACCGGGGCTCCAGGACCAGCACTGGGGCTCCTGGACCGGCACCGGGGCTCCTGGACCGGCACCGGGCCGATTGTAGGAGATGCTCCCGCTCGGGCAGCGGGGCTGGGCTGCCGGAGTCGGGGCTGGGTCTCACCGGGGACTGTCCCAGCGATCCCGGGGCCGCCCCAGCGCTCCCAGCCCGGCACTGGGGCTCTCGGACCGCACCGGCACTGGCCGTGTCCGGGGCTCTCACACCGGTACCGGGACTCTCAGATCGGTACCGGGACCGGCCGTGTCCGGGGCTCTCACACCGGTACCGGGACTCTCAGATCGGTACCGGCACTGGCCGAGTCCGGGACTCTCAGACCCGTACTGGGACTGTCGGACCCGTACCAGAACTGGCTGTATCCGAGGCTCTCAGACCGGTACCGGGACCGGCCGTGTCCGGAGCTCCCAGACCAGTACCGGGACTCTCAGACCCGCACCGTCACTGACCGCGTCCGGGTCTCTCAGACCAGTACCGGGACTGACCGTGAGTGGGACCCCCACACCGGTACCGGGACTGTCGGACCCGTACCGGGACCGGCCGTGTCCGGGGCCCTCACACTGATACCGGGGCTCTCAGACCCGTACCGGGACCGGCCGTGTCCGGGGCTCTCACACCGTTACCGGGTCTCTCAGACCCGTACCGGGACCGGCCGTGTCCGGGGTTCTCAGACCGGTACCGGGACTCTCAGACCCGCACGGGACTGACCGTGTCCGGGGCTCTCACACCGTTACCGGGTCTCTCAGACCCGTACCGGGACCGGCCGTGTCCGGGGCTCTCACACCGGTACCGGGACTCTCGGTCCGGCCAGGGTCGCTCCGTGCGCGTTCCCCGCCTCCGCTCCGTCCATCCCTGTGAGCGCTGGCCCGGGGGGGCCCGGGGCGGTGCCGGGGGCCCGGGGCGGTGCCGGGGGCGGCGGGCGGGGCGGTGCCGTCGGGGCGGGCGGCGCCGGTGCCGGTGCCGGGGGCGGCAGCGCAGTCGGGCGTGCGGCGGCGATGAACGGGACGGGCCGGGCGGACGGGAGCGCCGGGGAAGCGCTGCCGGCCGGGGCTCGCCCGCTGGTCAGCGCCCTCATGTTCTCGGCCGGGCTCCTGGGCAACCTGCTGGCGCTGGGGCTGCTGCTGCGCGGCCGCCGCGGGGCCCGGCAGCGCCCGCCCGCGCTGTTCCACGTCCTGGTGCTGGCGCTGGTGGTCACCGACCTGCTGGGCACCTGCTCCGTCAGCCCCTTGGTGCTGGCTTCCTACCACCAAAACCTCACCCTGACCAGCCTGGCCCGCGGAGGGCACATCTGCCTCTACTTCGGCTTCGCCATGAGCTTCTTCGGCCTCGCCACCATGCTCATCCTCTTCACCATGGCGCTGGAGCGCTGCCTGGCCCTGGGGCGACCCTACTTCTACGAGCGCTTCCTGAGCCCCCGCACGGGGCTGGTGGCCCTGCCGGCCATCTACACCTTCTCGGCCGCCTTGTGCTCGCTGCCGCTGCTGGGCTTCGGGCGCTACGTGCAGTACTGCCCCGGCACCTGGTGCTTCATCCAGATGCACCTGGAGCCGCACCGCAGCCACGGGCTGAACGTCACCTTCTCGCTGCTCTACGCCACGCTGCTCCTCTTCCTCATCGTGGCCGTGCTGCTGTGCAACCTGAGCGTGATGGCGAACCTGGCCCGCATGCACCGCCGCGGGCAGAGGAGCCGCAGGGTGGCCGCCCCCGAGCAGCCCCGCGGCGCTACGGGCTGCGGGCGGCGAATGTTCTCCATGGCCGAGGAGATCGACCACCTCCTGCTGCTCTCCATCATGACCATCACCTTCGTCATCTGCTCCCTGCCCTTCACGGTGAGTGTCGCTGGTTGTCCCCTCGCCCCAGCACTCGCTTTTCTGTCCTGGCCTTTGTAAAACATCCCCCAGCTCTGCTGGCCGGACCTCGAGGGTTGGGGTGAAATGTTGGGAGAGCCCAGCTCAGCCATGAGCTTGGCAATTTGCACATCAATGGGGAGTGGGGGAATCACTTCCTGTGATCCCAGAGCCAGGAGGAGGATGGGGTGTCAGGATCACAGGGGGCAGGAGCATGGAATGGCAGGAGAATGGGGTGGCAGGAGAATGGGGTGACAGGAGGACGGGATGGTGGGAGAATGGGGTGGCAGGAGAATGGAGTGGTGGGAGGATGGAGTGGCAGGAGGATGGTCTGACAGAAGGTGGCAGGAGGATGGAGTGGCAGGAGAATGGGGTGACAGGAGGATGGAGTGGCAGGAGAATGGGGTGGCAGGAGGATGGTCTGACAGGAGAATGGTGTGGTAAGAGAATGATGTGGCAGGAGCAGAGTTGCCCTCCCACCCCACAGAGGCTCCAAGGCCAGGCCGTGTGGCTCAGGCAGGGTCCCCTGGACCACACATCATCACTGAGATTCCCAGGATCCAGGAACTCATGGTGGAGGTGTGAGGAATGGCAAAACAACCAATTACACTTCTAGAGAGGGGATGAAGGAGCTGCCCTGGGCTGGAGGCAGTGGATATCCCTGCTGGGTGGGATGAGTTATCCCAGATTTCTGAGGATGGAGCTGGAGATGTGGGAGGCTGTGCCCACCTTGCTGTCAGACAGAGATTTCTGCTCCTCTGCAGCAGCACTGAGGCGCTGGCACCAAGCTGGGAGATTTCTGGGAACAGAGATCTGGCACAGCAGCCACAGCACGTGTCATCCCAAGGGACATCCCCACATCCCATGCCCCATCCATGCACGAGGCTTCCAGCAGAAATCTGGGATCAAAATAGCCAAGTGAAGAAGTGGAGAGAGCGAGTGCCCTGCCTCTGTCTGGGCTCTGCCCTCCCAAGGGCCACTTTTCAGCCATCCAGGTGCTTTTCCAGCAGGAGCATCCAGACCCTGGGTGTGTGAGCCCCCCAGTGCAGGAGGTTGTTTGGTCCCTGAAGAAGTGACCCCAGCAAGGCTGGGAGCACAGCCAGTGCTAATTTCACACTCTTGGTGTTAAATAGACTCTACCTTCCCTTCATCCTCCCTTGCTTTTCCTAAGGGAAAAGGAAATAACCACAGGATACAGCTGAGCCAGGGTTTTAGAACAAAGAAATAATGTTCAGATGCTCGTGAGCATCCCAGGAGCCTCAACGCCCTGAGAGACCCCAGCTCCTGACCATGAACCCCCAGAGGATGGACAGCCCTTCCCGTGTCCCAAAAAAGCCCTGGGCTGGCTGCTGAGGTCAGCAGGAGCGGAACCCCTCGGTGGGGACACGTGGGCAGGGCCCTGTGAGCGTGCTGGGGGCAGAGGGGCTGGGAAAGCAGCCCTGGCCGGGCTCCCATGGGCCCTGTGGTGGCAGATATGGCCTTATCCAGAGCCAGCTTCCCTTTTCCCACCGCCCCGCTCCCATGCGGGGCCGCGCTTGGCAGCGGCTCAAACCCAGCTGCCTCCTTGGGGTGACACTTTCTCCCCTGTCCCCGGCTGCCCACAGCTCCTCCCAGGAGCAGCTCAGGCGCACAAACCCCTCAGGCCGTGAATTCCTCCCCCAAACCCGCCAGAGCTGGGAAATGCTGCGGCGCGGTGCCATCCCGGGGTGGTACCCGGCGGATGCCAGGCAGGGCAGGGATGCTCCAGGGATGCTGCCCAGCCCCATCCCTGCGTGCGCCCAGCCCGGAGCGAGGGGGTGGCGGGTGACCCGGGTGAGTAAGGAGTGCTGAGTCACCTTCCAGGAAGCCCCGCGGGCTGGGATGAGTCGGCAGCGCAGGAAGGAGCGGCGGGGTCGGCAGCGCTCATGCTGCTCGCCCTCTCCATCCGTGTCCCACGGCTCTGGCTGCCGTGTGGCCTCAAGGTGAGAGACACCAGAGACGCCACTTCCTCCAGCAGCTCGGCTCCAGCTGTGCCTCGGAGCGGGGCAGAGCACGGGGCTGGCTTGCCTTTAAAGTTCATTTAAACCCACATATCGCCGGCCAGGGCTGTGTGTACAAATCATGAACAGGACAGGGCTGCTGTGGAACGTGCCTTGAGGTATTTTATTTTCCAGCATCAGTCTCATTACATGGTTATGACAATGGGAAGATGCCAGCAGCTCACATCCCAGAACTGAATGTTACAACTTATTTTATAAGTTTTTTTGACCAATCACACAAAGCAAAAGCACATTGACAGTAGTTCCATCCAACCACTATAAGCACAGGTACCTTTGGTTAAAACAATGCCTGCTTATTTTGAATACAACACCTGATTGTAAGCCTTAAAACACAACGCACAGAGCTCCATTATTAAGCTTCAAACTTCCTAATATCTGGCTAGATAAACTTTTCTGTAGCTTAGGGAGTTATTCTAGACAAGCTTTAATACACAAACCATTGTTGTATTTGTCCTTGCTTTTCTACTTTTTAAATAATTTTTCTGCTGACCAATCTCATGGCTGCTGCTTAGCTCTAATCACAGTTCTGCTGTCTCTGAAGCCTGCCTTTTGCAGCTTTCCCAAAACCCTCTGATTTTGTAGATTCCCACACCACAGAGTTGGCAAATTTGCTGTGACAGCCCAAATCACCCCAAAAGAGCTGCCTGGGGGGGGGAAGATCTTGGGAGTCCAAACTCGGGATTGTTTCTCCCTGTGATTTCTCCCTGGTTGAGGGAGGTGATTGTGAGACCCCACTGCAGTGCTGTGTCCAGCTCTGGGGTCATTCCAGCACAGGAAAGACCTGGAACTGTTGGAGTGAGTCCAGAGGAGGCACCAAGTTGATTAAAGGGATGGAGCAGCTCTGCTGGGAGAATCAGGATTGCTCACCCTGGAAAAGAGAAGGATTTGAGGTCACCTAATTATGACTTTTCAGCACTTGAAAGGAACTACAGGGGAGATAGAGAGGGACTCTTTACAAAGGCTTGGAGTGACAGGACCAGGGAGAAATGGATTCAAACTGACAGAGAGGAGGTTTAGATGGGATATCAGGAAAAATTTCCTTACTGTGAGGGTGGTGAGGCCCTGATACAGATTGTCCAGAGAAGCTGAGGCTGGAAGGGTTCCAGACCAGGTTGGATGCACCTCCTCCAGGCAGCACTGACACAACCAGAGGACACAGGCTCAAGCTGTGACAAGGGAAATACAGGTTGGATATGAGGGAAAAGTTTTTTACAGAAAGAGTGACAAAGTTCTGGAATGTTCTGCCCAGGGAGGTGGTGGAGTCCCCATCCCTGGGTGTGTTTAACAAAGCCTGGATGTGGCACTGGGTGCCAGGGTTTGGTTGAGGTGTTGGGGCTGCGTTGGACTCGATGACCTTGAAGGTCTCTTCCAACCTGGTCATTCTGTGATTTCTGTGATTCTGTGAATTCTGTCATTCTGTCATTCTGCGGATTCTGTGGTTCTGTGAATTCTGTCATTCTGTGAATTCCATGAATTCTGTCATTCTGTGAATTCTGTGATTCTGTCATTCTGTCATTCTGTGAATTCCGTGAATTCTGTCATTCTGCGATTTCTGTGATTCTGTGAAGTCTGTCATTCTGTGATTCTGTCATTCTGTCTTTCTGTGAATTCTGTGAATTCTATGATTCTGTGATCCCGTGAACTCCGTGATCCTGTGAATTCTGTGATTCTGTCAATTCTGTCAATTCTGTGAATTCTGTCATTCTGTGAATTCTGTGATCCTGTGAATTCTATGATTCTGTGATCCCGTGAACTCTGTGATCCTGTGAATTCTGTGGATGTGCCTTGGCTGAACCCGGCCTAGCAGAACAACAAGATTTGTTTTGTAACCTCCTTTCCCCGCCCTGATTTCACAGATCCGTGCCTACGTGAACAAGTTCAGCGAGGCAGAGGATGACCACAGGTGGGACCTGCTGGCCCTGCGTTTCCTGTCCATCAATTCCATCGTGGATCCCTGGGTCTTTGCCATCCTGCGCCCGCCCGTGCTGCGCCTGATGCGCTCCGTGCTCTGCTGCCAGGTCACCCCCACGGCCCCAGACAGCCACGCCGTGTCCTCTGCTGTGACAAAGCTGCCAGCACAGCCACACCTCTGTGGGCAGCAGATCCAGGAGGATCGAGCCTCCTGATGGGCAGTTCTGGGCCCCTCAGTTTGGGAAGGATGTTGAGATGCTGGAGAGCATCCGGAGGAGGCAATGAGGCTGGAGAGGGGTTGGAACACAAACCCTGTGAGGAAGCACTGAGGGAACTGGGGGTGCTCAGCCTGGAGAAAAGGAGACTCAGAGCTGCCCTCATCACTCTCACAGCTCCTGAAAGGTGCCTGTGCTCAGCTGGGGCTGGGCTCTGTCTCCAGCAGCACTGACACAACCAGAGCACACAGCCTTGAGCTGCACCAAGGGAAATACAGGCTGGATATCAGGAAAAAGATTTTCACAGAAAGGGTGATAAAGTTCTGGAATGTTCTGCCCGGGGAGGTGGTGGAGTCCCCATCCCTGGGTGTGTTTAACAAAGCCTGGATGTGGCACTGGGTGCCAGGGGTGAGTTGAGCTGTTGGGGCTGGATTGGACTCCATGATCCTCAAGGTCTCTCCCAACCCAGTGATTCTGTGAATTCTGTGATTCTGTGAAGCTCTGCCTTAGGGCTCATCCAGTGGCTGCTGCAGCCTGGGCCAGCTGGGGGTGGCTCAGGTGTCACCTGGGAAGTCACTGTGGCCTCTCACGGGGACAAAAGTGCAGCAGGAGAAGGTTGGAAGGGCTGGTGAGCCCCTGGGCTTGGAAGGGCTGGTGAGTCCCTGGGTGCTGCTGGCACCCTTGGGGCTGGAGGAGGGCTCAGCCCTGCTGGGGAGGGCTGGGGATGAAGCTTGGGGGGTTTTTGTTGTGACCCCATGGCTGGGTGGTGTTGGGAAGCAGAGGTTACTGCTGGTGTGCTTCCCAGCAAGGTCTCCGTGGGTTTTTGGGATGCACAGCTCCTGGAGATGGGGCTGGGTGGCTGCAAACACCCATCTGTTTCCCCAGATCCATAAGGATTGGGAAGGAGAGGAAGGAAGCAGTGTATCCTCAAAAAATCCTCCTTTTTTAAGGCTGGTTGCCTAAAGAAATGCACTTTTTCAGGGCCAGGTCTGTGTGCTCATGTCTGTCTGTCTGTCTGTGCCACACCCCTGAGATTTTAGGCGCTGGTGGGTCCCTGAGGGGCACCAAAGTATTAAAAAAGCCAAATTTTGGAACTTCCCTGGTGCTGTGATGGAGCAGAGCCTCTCCTCAGCACCCACTTGGAAATTCCCTCTGCCCCACGATTTTTGCAAGAGCCAACAAAGGGAATAAAGAGCCTGAGCAGGGAATGGTCACAGCCATGAGCTTCACCCACATCCAGGGTGGTGCTGCTGGTGGGGTTTGGGTTTTTCCTTGATTGGGATGAAAATTTATTTAAAATGAAACAAAACAAAACAAAACAAAATCAATAAAAGCAAAAAACCCACTGCAAAACCATCCAGGTTTTGAAGTTGGGGAGCATCCTTCAACACCACTATTTTGTTTTCTGGGATTCCTCTTGCTCTTTGGGACTCCAGGATGGTTCCCACTGGGATGAGGAGCATCCAACTCCACATCCCAAGGCCACCACTGCCATTAGGAATTTCATTGTGGCTCCCATTCGAGCAGCATCCAACACACCCAGGGGCATTTGTGCAATTCCCAGTGTGGGGTCTCATTTGGGAGCTGCAGCTCTGCTCAGGGAGCCCAAAAGTGCCGAGATTTGGGGCTTTTCCGTGGTTTGTGAGTCAAGGTGATGTAAAAAAAAGAAAAAGAGTTATTATTTAAATAATAAATGTCTCTCAAAGGAGTCTGCTGAATCATGTGTGGGTTTGTGCTTGTGATGCTGCTCAGGGTAGATCAGGCTCCTGGAGGAAATGTGTTGGATGTGGGATGAAACCACGGGAATGGGGGGAGAGGCAGCAGGAGAGGCTGGCAGGGGGAAGTGGGCGCCTTCAATTTCCTAAAAAGTGGCAATAAAATGTATTTTACAGATGTAGAATGACAATTTTTTAACGCAGCTACAGAATTTCCCCCCCCATCTCTGAGCTCTTCCCTAAAACCTGCTGATCCCACAGGCAGGGAGAGGCAGGCAAAGCTCCCACCTGTTATCAAAACACCACCCCCAAAAATACCCACCCTAAAAAAAGGCAGAATTGAGGTCACTTCTGTCAGGCAGCCAATGTCCACAGGAAGTCTCCTGGCCTCCCAAATGTCTGTGGGCAGATGTCAGGCAGGGGCTGCTCTTGCTCAAATGAGTTTTTGGCAGCACCCTGTGGCTGGGGGGCTGTGGAATTTTAGGGAATAGGGTTCCCAGATGTGGCTGCCCATGGGGGTGAAGCTGGGGTGCTCCCCACGCCCATGGAATGTCCTTAATCCTGGTGCCAACCTTGGGAACCCAAATTTGGCACCATCTCACCCAGCACTGGCAGGGCACAGTTGTCCCTTCCCAAATGATTCCCTCAGCAGGAGGAAAAGCACGTTCTGAGCTCAGTTTTGGGGCTCCCATCATGGCTCAGGGTGTGCTCAGCTGGAAAAGGAGCCAAAAATCTTAAGGAAGAGCCTTGGGTCCTTGAGCTTTATTTATCTGGATGGTCATGACCTGGTTGCTCACGCTGGAATTTCAGGACCAGTTGCCCAATTCTCCTCTAAGCCAGGGGGAATGGCTGCCTGGAGTGCAAAAGATAGAAGGAAAAATATTTTAAAAAATGGGAAAAAATGTTGGAAATGGCCAGGAGGTTGCACCCTGCAGGAATGTGACAGGGTGGGAGGAGAGCCCAGCAGGAGCCATGGCACAGCCCAAAAGCAGGATTCTCCCAGAATCCAAGGATTCACTCCTGCCAGCCCCCAGCTCCTCTGCTGACCACTAATTAGCAGCTGCTGGTTTTTTTGGGAGGTTTGTGGCTCCTCATCAGGAAATTCAGGGCTGGGAGAGAGCCTCCCAGCATCCATCCCCTGGGATTGGCTTTCTGCTGCAGGAGAGGCACTCTCCCAACCATCAGGGCAGCAAACCTGGCAAGCAGGCTCAGGGAAATGATTTGGATCAAATTCAATGCCAGAATAAAAGGGAAATTGCAAGGAGAGGAACCTCTTAAACCTGAGTCCCTTTGCCAGGACACATCCTGAGCTGCTGGCCAGGGATTACACCCAAGCTCTGGAATCCAAAAACTCCTCCTTTTTCTGCTTCCAAAGGAGAAAAGAGCCTTCAGCAGAGCTCTGGAAGGCCAGGGAGGACTGTGACTCTCTGCATCCTGAGCCATGAGCCTGCACAAAATGCTGCTTTTATTAACGTCACGCAGGAGCCTTCGGAAAAAGCAAATTAATTTGCCTCTCATCAGCTCCCTCAGCGTCTGCTCAGCTCAAATCCACGATGACAAAGTTTCATTTCATTGTCTGTGCTGGCCCTTAATGACTTTTTTATTCCCACACCGGAAACCTGCTGGCACAGGGAAGCTCCAGGCAGGTCTTTAACCCTGCATTTCCATCTGGGAATCTGCTGCTGGAGAGGGAGGGAGAAGCCATTCCTTGGAGACAACAGAGGGCATCAGCTGCCCCTCAGGCTTCCTAAAAATGGTGAGACTTTCCCCAGTGCCTGTGGGGTGCAGGGAGCGGGGATCTTGTCCAAAATCTGCCATAGAATCATGGGATGGTTTGGGTGGGAAGGGACCTTAAATCCCATCCAGTTCCACCCCCTATCCACACCTTCCACTGTCCTGGGTGCCTCCAAGCCCTGTCCAGCCTGGCCTTGGCCACTTCCAGGGATCCAGGGGCAGCCACAGTTGCTCTGGGCACCCTGTGCCAGGGCCTGCCCACCCTCAGAGGGAAGAATTCCTTCCCAATAGTCTTGGTTTGGAAAGCCAGGTGCCTGCTAAGGAAGGCAGGAGCCAACCCTGAAATGGAAAATGTGAACCCCCTCCCTCTGAATTGCTATCAATTTGAAATTAAGGGGCTCTCAGGCAAAAATATGGGAGTAGGAATAACAGTTCTTTATTAGAGAAGAAAATCAAAGGATGAAATAAAAAATGCAGTAAGCTAAGCCAACAGTGCCAGAGTCAGAGCCCAGCCTGACACCCTGTGGGTCAGGGTGCTGGCACAGCCCCATTGGAATTGTGGCTCAGCCCTCCTGCAGTGCCAGGGGTGGCTCTGCTGGAGCAGGGATCCTGGAGAAGGGTGGAGGCTTCCTCTGCAGATCCAGGGGAAGGAGAGGCAGCTGCTGCTCCTCTGGGGAATCCAGTGCAGAAGCCGTGCTGGTGTTCCAGAATCTCCAGATTATATCCAGGCAGGAATGCTTGGCTCCTCCCTCTGGGCTCACATCTCCCAATGGGATGCTGCAGTTCTTATCAGCCATGCAGGGACATTCCATGGCTGTTATCAGCAGGTGTGTCCCCAGTGGAAGAGATAAGGAAAAACTGCCCAATGGACAGAAGACAACTGCCACACAGATGGCAAATAGAAAACAATTTGCTTGGCAATCCAGGACACCAATGTCCCATCTCCTCTGGCAGTGGAAAGCTCCTTTATTCTGGCACTTCAGCCCCTTGGAAACAATCCCTCTCCATTCCCAGGTGATGCTGATGCCACACAATGGTTTTGGGAAAAAGGCATTTTGGGAGAGTAGAGAAGAAAGGAAAAGCACTTCCCTCCTGCCCCCTCCTTTCCTGGCTTGTTTGGAACATCTCCCCCACATTCCTGTGCTGTCAGCAGGGAGGAAATGCTCATTTTGGGGCTGTTTTGGTTGTGCTTTATGGGGGCCACAAAAGCCCCTCAATCCCATTCAGGAGGATCAGGGAATGTGGGGAACATTTGGGAACACCCTACAAAGGTGGGGATGGGATGGGATCCATGGGATGGGATCCATGGGACGGGATGGGATGGGATGGGATGGGATGGGATGGGATGGGATGGGATGGGATGGGATTGGGGTGGGATTGGGATGGGATGGGATCCATGGGATGGGATCCATGGGATGGGATGGGATTGGGATTGGGATGAGATGGGATGGGATCCATGGGACGGGATCCATAAAATGGGATAGGATCAATGGGATGGGATCCATGGAATGGGATGGGATGGGATAGGATGGATGGGATGGGATGGAGATGAAATGGAGATGGGATGGGATGGGATGGGATCCATGGGATGGGATCCATGGGATGGATGCAGTGATGTGTCCAAGCCCAGCATTCCTGCATAGCACTTCTGGAATTTCTGCTCCAGACCTTTGGGATGCTGGAGGCAAAGCAGAGCTGCCTTTCCAGGCACAGGAACCCTCCCTGGGCTCCAGAGGGTGTGATCCATGTCAAATTGGATTAAATTAATTAGCCAAGGAAGTGACTTATGGGGACATGGCATGGCTGGGCTTCCCATCTGGCTCTGCAGTGCTTCCAGGGCTTCCCATGCCACAGGAAAATGTCACATTTGGCTTTGCCACGCTGCCTTCTGCTTTTACAGCTGGTTTTGCACCTCTGCATCCCCACATATTCATGTGAAACCTTTCCTCTGAGTCCTTCAGGTCACCCCACATCAGAATGATCCTGTTCTGAAAGAGGAATCAGCCTTTTCCAGGGATTTTTTGCGGCATCCCAAACTTCATAGGCTTAAAATCAGAGCCTGGTGCCCAACACTGAGACCCAAAATGAGGAATTTGTGGCTTTTCCCTGTCATTGTGAGGGGTTATGAGACCTTGGAAGCAGCAGGGCTGGGCAGAATTACCTAAAGTAAAACCAAATACACCTGAGAGATCCAGAACAAACTTTTGTGGGGGCATAAATTCCTTGTGCCACATCAGCTTCACTTGGGAATCCTGCAGTGGAATCCACGGGCTGGGATGCCTGCATCAGCCCCACCACCCTCCCAGCCAGGAATTCCCAATCTCCCACCCATCCCTGCCCTCTGGCACTGGGAGCCATTCCCTGGCTCCTGTCCCTCCATCCCTTGGCCCCAGTCCCTCTCCAGCTCTCCTGGAGCCCCTTCAAGCCCTGCAAGGGCTCTAAAGGCTCCCTGGAGCCTTCTCCATGTGAACACTCCCAGCTCTCCCAGCAGAGCCTTGCATTTTAAAGCTTTTTTACAATATATGAGTAATAACAACAATTTTCATTCTGGCTTTTGGGTTCAGCATTGCAAGGGGGTGAAGGTCTCACGTGACTTTTCCCCAGATTACCATAAACTGTCCAGTTCTCAAGCCTACCAGATTTATTTTAGCTGTGGGTGTGACCTCCTCACTCAGAAGGGCTGTGCCCAGACATTTTCTCATGTAATTCTGTTTTTCTCTTCCTCTGCCACGAAAACAACAACGTGAACATCCTGGTTCAGTGCAAGGTGTCCCTGCCCATGGCAGGACTTGGAACAAGATGGGCTTTAAGGTCTCTTCCAACCTAAATATTCCACAATTCCATGGAGCTGCAGCCCTCCTGCTGCTCATTTTTCCTCACAGATGGAGCTGGGTGTGCTGGGAGGGTGAGCTGGAGCATCTTGGGATGGGGCTGGATCCTGTACCCCTGAATCCCTGTACCCCTGTATCCCTGAATTTCTGTATCCCTGTGCCCCTGTATCCCTGAAACCCTGTATCCTTGAATTCCTGAATTCTAGAATCCCTGAATTCCTGAATTTCTGTACCCCTGAATCCCTGAATTCTTGGATCCCTGAATCCCTGGATCCCTCTATCTATGAATACCTGTATCCCTGTACCCCTGAATCCCTGTATCTCTATGTCCCTGAATCCCTGTACCCCTGTGTCCCTGTATCCCTGAGTTCCTGAATTTCTGTGTCCCTGTATCCCTGAATTCCTAAATCCCTGAATCCCTGTATCCCTGTATCCCTGAATTTCTGAATCCCTGCATCCCCAAATCCCTGTATCCCTAAATCTCTAAATCCCTGCATCCCTGTACCTCTGTATCCCTGAACCCCTGTATCCCTGTATCCTTGAATTCCTGAATTCTAGAATCCCTGAATTCCTGAATTTCTGTACCCCTGAATCCCTGTATCCCTGTACCCCTGAATCCCTGTATCTCTATATCCCTGAATTCCTGTACCCCTATGTCCCTGTATCCCTGAGTTCCTGAATTTCTGAATCCCTGTATCCCTGAAACCCTGTATCCCTGAATCTCTAAATCCCTGTATCCCTGTACCCCTAAATTCCTGAATCCCTGTATCCCTGAATTTCTGAATCCCTGTACCCCCAAATCCCTGTATCCCTAAATCTCTAAATCCCTGCATCCCTGTACCTCTGTATCCCTGAATCCCTGCATCTCTGTACCCCTGTATCCCTGAATCCCTGAATTCCTGAATCCCTATATCCCTGTACTCTTGCATCCCTGCTATTCCCTGCTCCACCCTTTATCCCAAACACACACCCAGGCAAAGGCCTGGATGGATCAGAGCCCCCCAGAGTCCCCCCCCTTCCCCAGCCTGGGGACATCCAACCAGAAACCCAACCAGAGGGACAGGGAAAAGCCCAGCCAGAGCTCCCACATGATCCACAAGCTACTGAAAACAGAAAGAAGGGAAAGTTTTCCAAGCCTGACTGGAACGTGGAGCTAAAACTCCAGCCCTCCCTCGGGGAGGGAGCGGCTCTCCAGGCACCGCTGGCCTGTGCACCCGCCCCCGGAGAAAGTCCTGTCCCTTAGGAGCATCCCGATGAGGTGTCAGGGAATTTATGTCCTCGTTCCCCTTGCAGCCGGCAGGGAGGGCGGGATCACACTTCCCCCGTGCCCTCGGGCTTTTCCCGAGCTCTGGAAGGGGCACCTCGTGTCCCTGTTTGGCAGCCTGAGGCGGGGAATGTGCTGGGGACACTCCTGGGTATCGCCAGGCTTTCCCATGCCAGGCTGCTTTTATTTTAACTGGCTTTCCCTGCAATGTGCAAACGTCCAAGTCCATCAAATCCGCAGGGAAATGCTGCCCATCTGCTGCTCCCAAAGTGACCTAAATCTCCCAAAGCAAGAGACTAAACAGTGTCAAACTCACATGGAGCATCTGGATTTTATAGGGGCCATAAAAGCTTCGAGGCATCGTGGAGCAGGGTGGATCTCTCACCATCCTGCCCTGTGGGATGGACCTGTGAACTCTCCCAAAAAAACCCCACACTTATTAGGAAAAATCAGAACCCCATCAGCAGCCTTGTGAGGTGAGCTCATGTGAGGAGGAGAGCAAAGGTCCTGGGGTTACCAAGCAAGTCAGGCCATAAATCCTTGTAGGATTTTATGTGCCAGTGCTGGGGCTGTGGTTTCATTGTGGTTCCCACTGGGCTGCCCCAGATGCAGAAGGTGCCATTTTGTGGCTGAATTAAAAACTCTGTGAAAAACCACCTGGAGATCTTGCTTTTCTCAGCAGCTGGGTTGTGAGTGAGCTCCTGCCATAGGCAAAATTCCAGCCCTCAGGTCTGGCACGTCCCATCCCTGGAAGTGTTCCAGGACAGGCTGGACAGGGCTTGGAGCACCCTGGGATAGTGGAAAGGGTCTCTGCCCATGGCAGGGGGTGGAATGGGATGAGCTTTAAGATTCCTTCCACCCCAAACCATTCTGGGATTCTATGGTTGCTCTGCCTCAGTTTCCCCTCTGTGGTGCTGGAAATGGGGTTGGGAGAAGCCCCCAGAGCTCCTTGAGCACATCACCCTCCCCAAACCCATTCCAGCACCACCCTCCTCCCTCTGCACCTGGAAGGTGCTGGACAAGCAGCACAGCAGTGGTTGGCAGAACTGGGATGGATAAATCCACCATGGGTGCCTTTTATTGGGAGCCCCCTATCCCAAACACCACAGCAGGGACAAGGATTTACCAATCTGCTCTTGTGGGGGCAGGAGGAAATGGTCAGGGCCAGCCCAGATGTGAAACATCAAAGCAGACAGAGTTTTGAACAGAGTTAAAAAGAAAAGTCTCTGTTTACAAGAAGCTGTTCCAGAGTGGTTTGGAGCCTGTTTACCCCTGGACATTCGTGCTACCAGAGAGCTCTGGCCCTGCACAGCAATGGGGTTTGTCATGGGAGGGGATGTGTACATGACACAACATTTATTTGTCATGAGCAGCTGCTGCTTCCTCTGCTCCAGACCTTTTCCATGCAACTGGGGCTGGGAATTGAGCTAATTGAGCTGGGAGGTCTCTCTGAGGGCCCTGCAGAGGCTGGATTGAGCCACAGATCCGTCAGGATGAGCCTTCCCAGCAGATCAGAGCCTGGGGAAGGCAGGAGCAGCCCCTGCCCTGCTGAGGGGCTCTGCCAAAGCTCCCTGGGCTGCTGGAGGAAGCTGCTCATCACCTTGGAATGATCACATCAGGCACTGGTTTTGGAAAGCTGTGGAGTGTTCCTGCTTCCTCCAGGGTCATCCTCATCCTCATCCCGGGCATCTGGGGGCCCCTGGGGCTGTTCCTGGAATCCCTCCTGGCCCTGAGGAGGATGAGGAGCCTCTGCAAACCTCCCTATTTGCAGCTCTTCAAATAGGGATGGGGACAGAGGAAAGGGGGCAGGAGAAAAGGGAAGGGGATAAGGGACAGGGAACAAGGGAAAGGGGAAGGGGATGGGGGAAAGGGAAGAGAAATGGGAAAGGAAAAGGGGACAGGAATGAGGGAAAGGGAAAGAGAAATTGGGAAAGGAAAAAGGGACGGGAATGAGGGAAAGGGAAAGAGAAATGGGGAAGGAAAAGGGGACAGGGACAAGGGAAAGGCAAAGAGAAATGGGGAAGGAAAAGGGGACGGGAATGAGGGAAAGGGAAAGAGAAATTGGGAAGGAAAAGGGGACAGGGACAAGGGGGCAGGAGGAAAGGGAAGGGGAATAAGGGACAGGGAACAAGGGAAAGGAGAAGGGGATGGGGGAATGGGAAGAGAAATGGCGAAGGAAAAGGAGACAGGGACAAGGGAAAGAGAAATGGGGAAGGAAAAGTGGACGGACAAGAGAAGGGGAAGAGAAATGGGGAAGGAAAAGGGGACAGGGACAAGGGAAAGGCAAAGAGAAAGGGGGGGAAGGAAAAGGGGAAGAGAAATGGGTAAGGGGAAAGGGGGCAAGAGAAGGTGGAAAGGGAACAAGGGACAGGGAACAAAGAAAAGGGGAAGGAGATCAGGGGGATGGAAGATAAAAGGGAATGGGGGCAAGAGAAAAGAGAAAGGAAGAGGGGGCAAGGGACAGGGGACAAGGAAAAGGGGAAGGGAATGGGAGAGGGGAAGACCAAAGGGGAAAGGGCAAAGGGAAAAGGGGAAAGAGGACAAGGGAAAAGCTTCCAGGCTCTGTCCTGGTGTGTCTGGCTGCTGGAACTGCTGTGCCTGGCTGGTTTCTCAGTGTGTGGCATTTTGCCATCACCCCTCCATTCATTACCTTTTGCATTCCCCAATTTTAGCAGCCAATCAGCCCTGGAAACCTCAGCATTCCCTGCAGGATGCTCTGGAACTGGAGCCTTGGTGCTGCTGAGGGCTTTGGGAGCATCCCAGGACAGCAGAACTCAGAAATCTGATGGGCTTGAGAGGGTTCAGGGATCAAACCAAACACCAGCACATCCAGGGCAGGACATCCTCTGCTTCAAGCAGCTCTTTCCCCCTCAGAGAGGTCCTTCCCCAAGTGTTTGCTCAGCACTTCCCTCCTTTTTTTGGAGTTTCTGCTCAATCCAGGCCAGTTCGGCCTCCCTGGGCACAGCATTTTCCTGCCATGGTGCCATTTCCAGCTGCAGCTGCAGCAAACTGGGCTCAGCTTCAAGCAGCCAGCACTGCCAAACACTTCTGAGAGCTCCACAAGAGCTATTCCCCAAATTATTCATGGCTGGGATGAATGTTGTTGGAATCAGTCAGGATTTCCAAGGTTTATAATCAATAATCTCCTTTGAGAAGGGGCTGCAGGGCCCAGGGGTGGCACATCCCTTCTGTTTGGGAGCAAGTATTGAGCACTGGAGGAGTTTTTGAGGGGGCTCAGCTCTGCCTGGGCATTGCAGAGGTGCTCCCAGGGAAATCTGCTGCCAGTGCCCCCACACCTCCAGCCTGCCCACCCAAAGCCCTTGGAGCAAATTCCCCACCCCTGCCAGGACAGGGGTTGAGGTCCAGTCACCAAACAACATCACATTGCTGCTTTTCTCTATTTTTCCTCTCTCCCTCTGGGGAGACAAAATGTGTTTTCTGACATTTTTCTGAAGTCATTGTGTGTTTTTAGAAGGAAGTGCTAAGCCAGGGAGGATTTCTTTTTGAGGGTATGTTTTCTCTCAGACTTTCCTTCACACAGCAGTGCCCAGAGCATTTTTAAAATCCTACTTAATTGCCCTTTCACCCCTGCTTGGATTCTTTGATTCCTTTCTGAGACTGGAAGGCTGCTGGCAGTCCACAGGGCCATAACTAACATTGGACACTTTTGGGGTCCCCATCCTTGCAAGGAAGCCCTTAGGGAGTCACTGTGGGATCCTTGTCCTGGCATCAGGACCCTAAACCTTAACAGGAGGGTCCCTGTTCTCCTGTGGGTGATCCCTGTCCTTGTAGGGATTCATTGTGGAGTTCTCATCCTCACAGAGGGTTCAAACCCCTTTGGGAGTGTCCTTGTCCTGCTCTGAGGTCACTGTCCCTCTGTAGGGGATGGCAGAGCTGAGGGGAGCTGGGTGTCTCCCACAGGGAGCCACATTCCAGGGACAACAGCCAGGGTGGAAGGGGACAAGGCTGAAAATCCAGTTTGTGGGACAGACCAACAGCTGCTGTGGTCTGGAAAATCCCACAGAGCCTCACTGGGGGTATCAGAGCAGGACAGGGCAGGCAGAGGCCAGGCTGAGAGGGCAATGGCCAGCAGAGCAAGGAGGGATGAGCAAGAGCTGAGCTCTGCAGAGAATAAAGTGACCAATGTCAGCACTGCCAGCTGGGAATGAGGGCTGGGAGGGACAAAAAGTCACCTTTGTCCATCTGGGCAAGAAAATGGTCTGAGAAAAGCTAAAAGCTTTCTCCTGTCACAGAATCATGGAATAGTTTGGGTTGGAAGGGATCTTAAATCCCATCCCATTCCAACCCCTGCTATGGCAGGGACACCTTCCACTGTCCCAGGTGCTCCAAGCCCTGTCCAGCCTGGCCTTGGACACTTCCAGGGGCAGCCACAGCTTCTATGGGCACCCTGTGCCAGGGCATAACCACCCTCACATCAGGAATTCCCAATTCCCAATCTCCCACCTATCCCTGCCCTCTGGCACTGGGAGCCATTCCCTGGCTCCTGTCCCTTCATCCCTTGTCCCCAGTCCCTCTCCAGCTCTCCTGGAGCCCCTTCAGGCCCTGCCAGGGGCTCTGAGCTCTCCCTGGAGCCTTCTCCTCTCCAGGTGAGCACCCCCAGCTCTCCCAGCCTGGCTCCATATCCTGGATCTCAAGGATGTTCCCAGCAGGATGTTCCCAGCACCGCTGGATGTTCCTGCACAGGAGGGTGGGAGCACAGGGGAGTTTGGACTGTGATGGATCAGGGAAGATGCAGGGAGTGGGAGAGAGCAGAGCAGAGTTACAGAGTCCTTGCATCTGGTGACTCAACTCCCAGCCATCCCCAGGATCTCAGAGGGATGTTGCTCAAGAGACAATAAAAAATCATGGAAAGCTGAGGATGTCCAAAGGAAATGGCCAACAGGAGGCTTGTGATTAAATGGCTTTAGCTCACATCCTAAAGGCAGAGCTCTGCTTGGGGAGCTGCCTGGGGACAGGAATGTGTAGGGTTGGCCGTGCTGGCTCACACTGAAAGTGTCTTTGTAGCTCATCTCCAGCAGCAGACATGAGCTGGGATTTAGGGAACAAGTCCAGGGACAAGGGAAGCCAGAACAACCTCAGCTGGTGATTCCCAAAAGCCAACCCAGCCCCTTCCTGAAGGGACCCCCACCCCCAAGGCACCTGGGGGCTACCCAGGGATTCAGCCATGGGTGGGGAACACACCTTGTGGGGACAAGGGGTCTGGGGGTGCCCTCTCAGGGGGAAAAGCTGGGAATTGCAGCCAGCTGGCCCCTCTGACAAGGCAGGACATGGGGAATAGTTGAAGCTCTGCCATCAGGAGCCAGGCTGGGCTGTGTTGGGAAGCCTTTCCCTGGGAATCAGACTGCACAGTAAAGTCAAGTCAGATAAAATAAAACATGTGAGACCTGTCCCAGCTGGAGCAGACTCCTTAAAGCCAAGCTGCTGGCTGTGAGCAAGGAAGAGAGAAATCCCTGCTGGGGAAAATTCCAGCTTTGTCTCTTACTCAGCCCAGGCAGCATTTTGGTGACCTGTGTGTCATCCCTGGAATGTCCCTGCCCTCCTGCATCCTCCATGGCCAGGCTGCCCAGCAGGGAGCGACGCTGGCACCTGGCAGTGCCCCAGCACCCAGAGCCCTCCCTGCTGTGGGGTGGCATCCCTGGGTCACTGAGGTCCCCAAAAGCCACAGGGGATGATTCAGGAGGGATTTCCTCTGGCCAGGGCAGCGCTGCCCTGGGCTGACACAGCCTGAGTCACATTCCCACCCTCCCATTTCACTCTCCATGGCTTTCTCCTGAGCTGCTTCACTCCCAGGCACAGAGATCCCTGTCTGCCACTCCCAGCAGTGGGGACAGTCCCTGCTGGGCGTCCCAGTCCTGGTGGAGTGAGGGACACATCTGTCCCCAGTGCAGGAAGCTGCACACAGCAATTCCAGACGGGGAGAAAGGGCTGGGTGTCCCTCTGGATGGACAGAGGGAAGGTTGGGTGCCACCCTGACCCTGGGGGTCTCTGCTGCAAGTGTCCCTCAGGATGGCCACCCTGGTGTCCTTGGGGACGGTGAAGGTGCCACACAGGAGGTGACACATTCCCAGCATTGGTGCTGGGACCTCCAAACCTTTTGGGACCAATCTCCCACCCTGCTCCAACACCCAACAACCCAAGGTTGCAGCATCCAGTCCGAGCTGGAAGCCACAGGCATTCCCAACTCCTGTCTCCAACACCACTGGAAATCATGGAGTGAGGACAAACAGACAGGTTGGGGTTTGGTGGCTTTTTTATTTATGGATTTTGGGTTTTGCTGATGTCCCAGGGACGGGGATGAGTGGGAACATGGAGCACTGCCAGGTGGGGACACAGGAATGTCACAGCCAGCCCTATAATTAAGCCAGCACTTAATTAAGCTCCAAAAGCACTTTGAGTGCACCCCTGGTAGGGAGGACCCTGCTGAGGAGCTCAGTCTGGCCTCAGAGCAGGAGAAGGAATGAAACAGGATCCTGCTGCACCTGGAGCCTCACTGCTGCCTCCTCCCCAGCCCCAGGGGGAGAGCAAGGGGCTGCAGAGAGCCAAGAGACCTGGAGCTTTTGGGATTTGTCCCTCTGGGGTCCTCAGCTGGTGTCCCTGCAGAGCCAGAATCCCTGAGGATGGCATGGCAGAGTTGCCAGCTCAGATTTATCATGTTCCTCTGGAAAGGAGGAGGAAGGATGAGTGTCACCAGGGTGGGGACCCAGGAGGGGACATTGGCCAAGTGACTCAAAACGGTTGTCCCCACCCTGGTTGTCCTCACAGCTCACTGCCAACACCTGGAGATGGGTGTTGTCACCCACCCTGTGTCCTTCTGGGGGCTGTGCCCTTCCTGGGGAGTGTGTTGGGATTTGGGGAGAGATTGAGCAGGAGGGAAATGCAGGATGCCAGGGATGGTTCAGGAAGAGGCAGGATTTGACTCTGGACACATTCACCTGGCAAGGAATCCCACCCAGAGGTTCCTGGTGCCTGTCCCTGCTGCCTGCTTGGATTTACACCCAGCTCTGGCTCAGGCTGAGCTTTCTGAGCTGGGTGTCCAAGAGTGAGTGGGTGTTTCTGAGCTGGTGTTTTCCAAGCTGGGTGTCTGGAGTGGGGAATCTGCTCCATCCCTCTGTCACCTTGTGCCCTCCAAAAGCACACAGCCCCTTTGAATCCACAGGTGCTGATTCCTGGGGTAAAATGAGATTATTTGATTGTTGGTTCCCACATTTCAGCACCCCTGATGCTACTTTTCCCCTATTCACTTTCCAGGTCCATGGGATGGGATGTCTCCAAAAGAAGCCCCACAGATGCCCCCTCTGCCATAGAAAGGGTAATTAATGGACAGATGTTGGTCATTCCCCTTTCCCATCTCTGTCCCCTGTGTCTGACAGCTGCCCTAGGCTGGGGGACTGTGGCTGCTGCCCACAGACACAGTTCCAACTTTGCTCCTGAAAGCTTTTCCAGCTATTTTTGGGCAGCAAATGCCTTTACAAATATTTGCCTTGGTGCTGGTGCCTGGCCCTGCTCACAGCTGGGGCTCCCTGCCTGCTCCCTGCTGTGCTAAGCTGAACTCTCCCAGCTGCAGCATCCCTTGCACTTCCATACCCAGGATCCCACCTCTCCCCATGGGTCACTTCTCCCACCCATGTCCCCACAGCAGGTCCAGGATCCACAGGGACTCAGCCCTGCAATGTGAGTCACTCACAAGCCAAACTTAAGGAGAGTCCAAGACTTCAAACCCAGCAGGAGCCTGAGGAGATGCTCTCCCCTCTCCTCCAGGCAGGATTGCTCATGGAGCAAGGCTGGGATAGAGGCACCATGGATTTCAACCCCAAGAGCCTGCTTCAGCCCTGAGGACAAGAAAAAACAGCCTCCAGTCACTCCAGAAGAGGTTTAGATTGGATATTAGGAAAATTTCTTCGTGGAAAGGGTTGTCAAGCACTGGCAGAGCTGCCCATGGCAGTGATGGAGCCACCATCCCCAGAGGGATTTAAAAGCTGTGTGGATTCACTTGGGGACATGATTGGGTGGGACTTTGCAGTGCTGGGGGAATGGACTCGATGATCTTAGAGGTCTTTTCCAACTGAAATGGTCCCAGGACTCCACGATTCCATGGCTTTGCCCCCTCTGAGGCTCCTGGATTTTACTCTGTGTGGATCCCTGTGCAGAGCGAGCTCGGGCAGCAGCCAGTGCAGAGAACACCACCAAGTTTAGCAACAAAGACCATCTGTGCTGCCAGCAAGCCAAGAAATGCCAGCTGAGGGGCTCTTCCCCATCTCCCCTCCCCAGTGCAGAGCCCAGCTTGCCCTGCAGGGCTGGAGCAGAGCTGGGAGCTTTCCCACCACAGCCACGCTGGGGAACCGTCCCGTGCGTTACCACGGAGCTGAATCATGGGCTCGCAGCCACTCTTTCAACACACAGGAGGGATTTGGCAATTCCAGGGGCTATTAATAGAGCCAGGCTGCTCTCCTGGGCCCCACGCCGTGCTGGAGGGGTGAGGGAGAGCAAAGCAAACTCTGAGGGAGGCGAAGGGCTGAGTTTACCTAAGGAGAGGTCGGGAAATAACCTGTCGGGGAGCAGGAACCGAGCGCTGCCCTCTCCCCACTTATCGCTCCCTCTGCTGAGCCAAGAGGGAACAATGGACAAAGAACAGCAATGTCCCCAAGGGGACCTGCCACTCCTGCTCCCTCCACGGCGCCCTGGGGGCTCCTGCTTCATGGGAACAGCAGGAAAAGCACTGGGAAGGGGTTACTGTGGGATGGACCGTGGTGGGTGCTGCTCTTCCAGCCTGGACTGTGACTTCAAGCCCAGCCTGTGAGCCAGGAGCAGTGAGAACCTGCAAGGACCTGGTTTGGGAATGGAGCAGGAGTGCAGAGCTGTGGGTGCAGTGCCAGGACAGGCTGGAGGTGGAGCACGTCTGTGGGAATGAAAATACAGACAGGAGGTGTTCTGTGAGGAGCTGGTTTGGATTGACCTTCCCAGCTCCATCCCAGTCCCCAGCCAGGAGGATGGAGCCAGTGGTGTCCTTGAGACCCAACTCCTGCCCATGCTGGGCATGGGGCAGAAGGGATGGACATCCCATCAAACAACAGGCTGGGGGCTGGGGGTACTTTCCTGGGCCATTTGTATTTTTAGCAATGGAAGTGCCAGGTGGAAGAGCCACCCTGTGTTGTGAGGAACCCCATCCTGCTCAGCCAGCACCCCTTATCCCACATCCCAGCTCCATCCTGCACCTGCACCCTCCTGTCCCCAGCTCAGCTCCTCAGCCACCTCCAACCCTGCCTCTATGGCACCAATTGCCTCCCATCCCACCCCTGGACCAACATCTGTCTGTCTGTCTGTCCCCTGATTGTCCCTGCTTGGTCCCCACCACCTGCCCCACACTGACAGGCAGCAGGGGCATTGTGTGGGCTGGGGGAGCTGGTTTGGGGTGGGGAGGGGACACGCTGGGGAGGGGACACGCTGGGGTGGGGACACACTGGGGAGGGGACACGCTGCCAGTGATGGACACGCTGGGGAGGGGACACACTGGGGTGGGGACACGCTGCCAGTGATGGACACACTGGGGTGGGGACACGCTGGGGAGGGGACACACTGGGGAGGGGACACGCTGCCAGTGATGGACACACCAGGCAGCTGCGGGATCCTTCTCCATCCCCTCGGGCGATGCCAAGGGCACAGGGAACACGTGCAGGGCACCAGGATCGATTGCATCACCCTGGATGTCCCCAGGGGTGGGCTGAGGTCTGGAGGAGGCTGTTCCAGACACCCTCGGCAGCTGCCCAGCCTCAGCCTCAGCTCCGGACAAACATTCCTGGAGCCAGAGGCAGGGGAGGGAGGGAGGGAGCTCCAGGGCAGGGATCAGGGCCAAGCCGTGCTGGAGAGGACCCTGCCCCGCAGGGAAAGCATCTCTGCCAGGCTGAGCCACCCGATGGGATGGAGGGACTGGTTCTCACTGTCCCCCAGCCCTGCCAGCCTCCCTGTCCCCACCCAGGGGACATGAGCCAGCTCACCAGGTCTTGTCCTGCTCCACATCCTGCTGGAATCTGTCCAGGCAGATCTGTCCTTCCTGGCAGCATCTCCCTCCTGGGGACCAGGTCCTGTCCTGCCTCCTCCCTGCTGCTGCCACCTCTCCTGCCATCCTGCAGCTGTATCCCAGAGCAGAGCCTGGCCATGGAATGGAGCTCCCCAGGAGGGGCTGGGGCTGCCCATCACTGCTCCAGGATGGGCTGGGAATTTGGAAATTCTCAGCCAATTTGAAAAATCCACATTCCAAGAGAAGGGCTTGTCTCTCAGCACCCTGGTTCTGCTCAAAGGGTGGAAAACATGGAAGGAATGCCATGACTGCTTCCAATGTCCCACGGTTTGAGACCTCTAAAATCTTTTAATGTGGAAAACACAACAGGCACTTTAAATATTCCCTCTGCCCTGTAGTGAGCACTGCTGCCAGCCTGGCTTTGTGGGATTCCTTAAGGATGGGGACAGATCAGAGAATCACAGAATATCCTGAGCTGGAAGAGGCCAACAAGGACAATTTCCTGTTGTTTTGGACAATAAATTGTTTTGCTTTCAGGGCAAGCCCATAATCCTTTTTTGGGTGTGTGTGTATATCTTCGTTTTATCTTCTGATAATTTAAACACCCCTTGAAAGGCTCCTGAAGCACATCCAAATAGCTGCTGAAATGAAGTCCCACCAGAAGAAAAGTTTGGTCTGAAGCTGCACTTGATCCATATCAGCCAGGAAATCTTGAGCTGAGCCTGCACCCCCAAGGAAGGCAGAGCTGTGGTTTATCCAAACACGACATTTATTGTTAAATGGTTAAAGAGGGAGCTGATAACATCAGAGTCCCTGGTGATCTCACCTCACTTCAGCAGCAGCTTTGACACAGGGAGGTTGATGAGCAGGAAGACCCTGCTGGCTTCTGTGTGGAGGAGAGATCCTGCTCCTCCATCCTCCTGGGACAGGACAGATCCTGCTCCTCCATCCTCCTGGGACAGGACAGATCCTGCTCCTCCATCCTCCTGGGACAGGACAGATCCTGCTCCTCCATCCTCCTGGGACAGGACAGATCCTGCTCCTCCATCCTCCTGGGACAGGACAGATCCTGCTCCTCCATCCTCCTGGGACAGGACAGACCCTGCTCCTCCATCCTCCTGGGACAGGACAGACCCTGCTCCTCCATCCTCCTGGGACAGGACAGATCCTGCTCCTCCATCCTCCTGAGACAGGACAGATCCTGCTCCTCCATCCTCTGTGTTCAGGACAGATCCTGCTCCTCCATCCCCTGTGTTCAGGACAGATCCTTCTCCAGCCCCCTGGGACAGGACAGATCCTGCTTCTCCATCCTCCTGGGACAGGACAGACCCTGCTCCTCCATCCTCCTGGGACAGGAGAGATCCCACTCCAGAGGGAATCACTCTGTCCCTCACAGCTGCCCCCCAGAACACGAGCTCTGCCTCACTTCTCACCCAAGGCTGGAATTCCAGGCCATGCTGGATGGGAATCAGAGCAGCCTTGTCCAGGGGAAGGTGTCCCTGCCCATGGCAGGGTGGGACTGGATGCCCTCTAAAGGTCCCTTTCAGCCCAAACCACTCTGTGGCTCTGATTCCATAAACACCCTCAGAGTGTTTCTTTCCACCCTGCTCTGCCCCCAGAGCTGGAGTTGTTGGAAACAGCTAAGTGCTGGAGCATTTCCTCTGGTGGATGAGGAAATTTTGGGATGCAGACCCCCATCAAACTGCCTTCAGTATCCCTAACATTTCCCCCCTGTCCATACAAAACCTGGCACATTTCTGCCTCCATGGATTTCCCCGAGTGCCTGTTTGGGCTGCACAGTGGAAAAGACATTTTGTATTGAGAAATAAAACCCCAATAAACTCCAAGCCAGCTGATGTGGTCCAGGAGCATGACCTGCATCCAGAGCTGGCAGTCCAGCTGGATTCTGGCATGCTGGATAAGCACATCCCTTCCCAAGTCTCTGTGCTGGCACCTGCAAGGTGGACTCGGCTCAGGGCTCAGCCCAGCCTGGAGCTGATGGATCCCACTGGTGATGCTGGGGATGAAGCCAGCAGAGCAGGCTCGGCCCCTCGTGCAGCAGCATCCCCACAGGATCCCACTGGGAAGCTGCTCCCAACCTCCAGCCTCAGTCCAGCCTCAGTCCAGCCTCACTCCAGCAGCACCGGGAGAGGCGGGGATTTGCAAAGCCCCAACGGAGATGTGGCACTGACCCCTGCTGACAACTCCTGCCCCAGCCCTGCACCGGAGAACGGCTGTGCCTGGAAAAGGCCACGTGGATAAGAGCAGGGATGTGGGAATGCTCCTCAGAAACCCTGGGGAAGGAAAGGATCCTGCTGCTGCTGATGCTGCCCAGGCCCCTGCTCCCACCACCCAAATCATGCAGAGGAGCATACTGGAGATGGAGTTTATTTAAGATGCAATGAAAAACCCAATTATTGCACCTCAAACTGCCAGTGGGCAAGGATGGATTGGATAATTGAAAGAAATTTCTGGCTGGGAGGGTGGGCAGGCCCTTGCACAGGGTACCCAGAGCAGCTGTGGCTGCCCCTGGATCCCTGGCAGTGCCCAAGGCCAGGTTGGACAGGGCTTGGAGCAGCCTGGGATGGTGGAAGGTGTCCCTGCCATGGCAAGGGTGGAATGGGATGGGAATTAAGGTCCTTTGCAACCCAACCCATTCTGGGATTCGATGCTGATGATCAGGGCCAGCAGGGGAAATGAGCAATGTTCAGTTTATGGAATCCAGCAGCGTGAGGACCTCATGGAGCAGAGGAATGACGGGAACACACGAAGGATCTGTTCACACCCTTCCCTTGGGAATCATGCCTTTGATCAGCAGGCTGCAGTTTATTCCTTTAAATATATACATTTTGGCTCCAAGTCTGTCACTTAGTCCAAAAATGGTCACTCTCAATTAAGGCCTCCCAGGACAGCCCAGGACTAATAATCTATTTCTGGGTATTTCAAAAGACTCACAGCCACGTGTGCTGCTTGCAGGATGACAAATACTGAGTTTGCAATGCTCTCAGCAGTCCCTTAGCAGGATTTTTTCCTCTTCCCAGTAATTTCAGAGCCTTAAAGAGTAGGAAGAGGATCTGACTGTCTCAGCACATCTCTCTGGGAGGGAGATCAAGTTCATTCAAGGGATGGTCATGGAATCCTGGACCTTCTGCTTTCAACCTCCTGCCATTTCTTGTCCCTAGGAGATGTGCAGAGGTTGGAAATCCACTTGCCCAGGTTTTGCATCTCCCCAGTTAAGTTTTGGATGTGAAGCAGCTCCATCCCACCTTGGAAGGGTCCAGCCTTGCCCTTCATCTCTCTCCACTCTTGCACAGCACTCAGCTTTCCACAGACCTTGCTCCCTGCACCATTCCCAGCTCAGGAGGCACCAACCTTGCTGCTGTCACCGAGAGCAAAGACAAATGGAGGCTGCAAATAGCCCCTGGGCTCGTGACCAAGAAAATGCCAGCAGTGAGCAAAGCCATCTCCCAACCTGCCCACCCTTGGGATTTGCTGGCAGAGTTTTGTCCCAGCTATTCAGGACTGTTGTGTGACCTGAGCTCTGGCTTCTGGAATAAATCTGCTTTGACCAGATCCTCCTCTTCTCCCTCTGTGAGGATGAACAAGGTCATGAATTTGGGTCACAAGTCAGGTGTTAACACAACTGGGGGCTGGTTGGAGCAGCCCTGGAGTGGTGGAATGCTGGCTCCACATGGTTCCAATGCAGATGGAATTGTAGGATTTTCTGTCACACATCAGTAGAGCTTCTCTGGCAACCAGGGAGGAGAGAAATGGGCTTTTTATCCTGGAATCACTCACCCCTTCCTGCTCAGAGGCAACTGAAGTGACTCTGGGACTTGAGGAATCTACAGAGCAGGGCAGAATTGTCCTTTCCAGTGTAGCTTGTTGCTTGATGAGCTCCCAAGATCATCCAGGGCACAACAAGTGGGATGTACAGACACCTCCGTGGCATCAGAACCCCCCAGCACTCAGCAGCAGGGAGTGGCCTTTCCTTTCACCATTCCTTGACAGTTAAACCTCTTCTCTCCTTGGAGAACAGGCTGGGGCAGTGCCAGGCGTTCCAGGGCAGTCCCACACCTTTCCCCAGCCCGGCTCTCAGAGCTCGCTGTGCCTCCTGCCCGGCTTGTCCCTCGCTGCCAGCCTCGGGGCCGTGCCCCGCAGGCCCCTCCCAGGGACACCGACTTCCTCTGCTGTGCTCGCCTGGGACGGCTCCTCCCGGCTGCCACTGTCCCCTCCAGCGCTGTCCCCTCCGGCGTTTTTGGGCGGGTGCTGTGCCGGGGAGTCCGCCGGGTGAGGGGACAGCTCAGGCACGGATGGCTCCATCATCTGGAGGAAGTCGTAAGCAGGGAGTGGCGGCTTCCAGTCCTCCTCAGACAAGGTACCTGAGCAGCAAATACAGCCCCAGTCAGTAGGTGAAGAGTTATCTCCCACCTCCATGGATATTTATATTTCCCTTTTTGAGGAATTATGGCTTCCCCCCCCCCCCCCCCATTCTAATGAATACAAAATTAAAAATCTTTTCTGAAAGATCAGAGAACCACAGAACCAGAGAACCACAGAACAATCTGGGCTGGAAGGGACCTTAAAGCCCAGCTCATTCCAGCCCCTGCCATGGCAGGGACACCTTCCACTGTCCCAGGCTGCTCCAAGCCCTGTCCAGCCTGGCCTGGGACACTTCCAGGGATCCAGGGGCAGCCACAGCTGCTCTGGGCACCCTGTGCCAGAGCCTCCCACCCTCATATCAGGAATTCCTTCCTAATCTCCCATCCATCCCTGCCCTCTGGCAGCCATTCCCTGTGCCCTGTCCCTCCATCCCTGTCCCCAGTCCCTCTCCAGCTCTCTTGAGGAAGGCAGATCCATCCTGGCTTCTTCCAAAGCCTCATCAGGCTGAACAAGACAGGAGGGATGCAGTGAAAGCTTCACAGCACAAGCCAACCCTTTATGTCCTAAAGCCTGCTGTAAAACACCAGCTCCCTCATCCCTTCCCATCCAAAAAGAAATGCAGGAAGGTGCCTGAAGAGCAGCTACTTCTTACACTGTCAACTGGGAGCTGGGAGGTTTTTTATGAGAAAGCTGTGGTTGGGAATGGGAAAACACAGCCAGATTTGGGGATTATCACAGAGAAAAGATGTCAATTCCAAACTATCCAGGTTTGGCTCTGAGCATTAAACAGTCCCAAAGCAAACTTGTGAGTGTGGGCATTCTCTCTTGGCTGGACTATTTGTACTTCTGCAGCTCTAACAAGCAGAGCTGCTTTTTCCATCGTTAAATTCCAGGGCAGACAATTTATTGCACGTAGAATCTTCTCATAAACACACTGGAGCTCACAGTGTGTGCTTGGGAACGTTGTAAACCTGTGTCCACTTACTGCTGGGAATCTCCAGTCCTGCTTGGAGCTGCTCCAGCCACGACAAGATGTTCATCTCAGTGATGGACTGCTCTGAGGGGAACTTGAACACCTGACCCCCAGCGTGGAGGTTCACCCAGAGGAGAAGGGGCAAGGGAGGAGTGGTGGAGAAGTATGTCCTCAGGATCCCATATCCCACTGGAGTCTTCTTCCTGTTGGGAAAAAGGACATTCAGGTTTGGCAGCACAACAGGACTGAGAGCCAAAAAAAAAAAACCACCAAAGCATTTGGGTCACATGCAGCATCTGGGACTGCAGCAGCATCATCCCTGGAAGTGTTCAAAGCCAGGCTGGACAGGGCTTGGAGCAACCTGGGACTGTGGAAGGTGTCCCTGCCCAAGGATGGGCTTTAAGGTCCCTTCCAGCCCAAACCATTCCAGGATTCTGTGATTCTAAGCACTGTAAATAAGCCTGGTGCTTAAGGAACCTGTTAGGATCCAAGAGGGAGAGAGCAGACAACAGCCTGGATGTGTGAAGAAATCCTTGAGCAGGACAAACTCTGTAGGAAGGTGGGAGATGTTTTCCACCTTAAGATTTTAAGGAGAAGTGGGACAAGAGTGGGA
Source organism: Agelaius phoeniceus (assembly GCF_051311805.1). NCBI lineage: Eukaryota > Metazoa > Chordata > Aves > Passeriformes > Icteridae > Agelaius > Agelaius phoeniceus. Next base: position 61,881,278 of record NC_135270.1, on the reverse strand, counting down.
CAGGTCCTGCAGCCCCCCAGGTCAGGCAGGGACAGCTGAGAGCTCCTTCCAGCCCCTTCCAGCTGCTGCCACTGCAATTCCACAGGGACTGAAAGGCAAATTGCTCAGGTGACACACAGAGAGTGAAAACAGGACACTGAGCCAGAGGGACAGCAAGCCCACAGAGCTGCTGAGACATTCCTGCACTGTTTTAAGGCTTCAGGTCTGAGCTGGCTCTTGCCCTGGGAATGAGGGCTTCTTTCTAGGATGAGGGACTTTTGACAAGGACATGAAGTGACAGGACACAGGGAGTGCCTTCCCACTGCCAGAGGGCAGGGATGGATGGGAGATTGGGAATTCCTGGCTGGGAGGCTGGAAAGGTGCCCAGAGCAGCTGTGGCTGCCCCTGGACCCCTGGAAGTGTCCAAGGCCAGGCTGGATGGGATATCTTGGACAGTGGAAAGTGTCCCTGCCCATATCAGGGGTTGGAATGAGATGATCTTTAATGCTCCTTCCACCCCAAACCCTTCTGGGGTTCTGCCCTGTTTTTTGTGGCAGTGCCATTCTGCTCTGGCACAAGAAGGCTTTTTGTGTCTCAGCAAGGCAGAGCAAAGGCAGATGTGTAGGTGGGGAAGTTCCAGGGCTCTCATTTCTGGTGCATTACTGGCAGCCCAATCCCCTTCTCCCTGAGCACATGTGCATTTCCCCCTCAGCTAAGCTCCAGCCCACGCTGGTCACGGCTTCCCAGACTTCAAAGCAAGTTATGATTAAACCACTGAAGCTTCTCTGGGCTTGGGCACAACAAACAGAGGCCAAAAAATTCAAAATGCAACTAAGAAGAGGAGGATTTAAAAAAATCCCCTTTCCTACAATCTTTTATTATTTAGGTCTTAAATTAATTTTGTTGCCTCAATATTTTTTAAATTTCATTTATGGGGCTTCTGGTTGAACCTTTTTGTGAAAGCTTTCTTTCCCCAGTCAATGACCAGTCATTCCTTCTAATTGCTGGTGGAAAATCACCATAAGACATTCCAGGAGGGCAAATTTCCATATTTTTTTTCCCATATGCACTTTATCCCATCCCAACAAAAATACAAATAACACCAGACCCAGGGTCAAGCTACTACAAGCACTAGAGAACATTTTCCTCTATTGAAAAAAACTATTTCTGCAATCAATTAAATATTTACTAATTTTACTTTGTCAGGCAATTTTTACAGTTGCTCAGAACACTGAGTGAACCATTGCTCAATGGTTTGACCTCCAATTCCTGATGATTTCAGACCAAATACATTACCAGCTTGTCTTCTCAGCAATTGCAGCCTCAGGGGTTTTTTCTGCAAGGCTCAGAGTGAGTTAATGGAAAGAAGAGATTTTCAAACACTCACAGGTTCAACCAGCAAACCACAAATGTCTGCTGGGGTCTTCCTTTTGCCAGCTTCAGCATTTCCTTGCTTTCCACCTGACTGATGTCACCAGCACTGAACAGGATGAGGAAGGGTTTTCCCAGCTGCAAGTACTGGGGCAGATTTGGCACGGTGATTTCTGGCTGCAGGAGGTCACAAACAAGAAATTGGGGGTTATGGGGAGGAGAAAACAGGAGAAATTCCAATTTCTGCTAAGCAAAGCGCCAGTGTCTGTGTGGAATGTGGGAAGCAGGAAGAGGGCTGGGATTTTGGTGCACTTGGGGATGTCTTTGCCCAACCCAAGTGCACCAAGTTCGTGGGAGCAGCTGTGAGCTTGGAGATGGGGATGTGAGCAGAGCAGGCAGAGGCTCCACAAGGCACATGGAAAAAGCCCTGGGAATAGGGAATAGACCCAATAATAACTGTGGCAATTAGCAGGTGAGTGACTCTGAGGCCAGTCCCTCAACTCCAGGGTCTCCTGCTCCAAGACCACACAGCAAAGAGCAGATTTCTGTCCTGACTCCCTGCTCCAAGCCATAAAATTTGAAAACAAACTCAGCACGATAAAAATAACAAGCGGACACGGCCGTTCCGCAGAACTCCACGCTATAATCAGGGCTCTGCAAATGACTGCAATGGAAAAAAGGCATTTTGATTTTATTTTTACTCACAAAAATGTCCAGCAGTTCATATCTGATCATCTGCACCATGTCCTGCACGCTGTGTTGGGACAGAGCGATGCCTTCCACGCTCCGGCCGCCGCTCCGGGCCAGGAGGAGGGCAGGGGGGGACACTGAGTATTTCTGGGATCTGAAAAACAGGGATGGGCACAGGGCTTAGGACACACCCTGACCCACACTGCCAGGCAAGATGTTTTCTATTTGCCATCTGTGTGGCAGTTGTCTTCTGTTCATTGGGCAGTTTTTCTTTCTCTCTTCCACACTCACTCCTCCCTCGGGGACACATCTGCTGATAACAGCCATGGAATGTCCCTGCATGGCTGATAAGAACTGCAGCATCCCATTGGGAGATGTGAGCCCAGGGGGAGGAGCCAAGCATTCCTACCTGGATAGAATCTGGAGATTCTGGAACACCAGCACAGCTTCTGCACTGGATTGCCCAGAGGAGCAGCAGCTGCCTCTCCTTCCCCTGGATCTGCAGAGGAAGACTCCACCCTTCTCCAGGATCCCTGCTCCAGCAGAGCCACCCCTGGCACTGCAGGAGGGCTGAGCCACAATTCCAATGGGGCTGTGCCAGCACCCTGACCCACAGGGTGTCAGGCTGGGCTCTGACTCTGGCAGTGCTGTTTTGGTTTCCTGCATTGTTTATTTTATTATTGTATTTGCTGGGAATCTGCCCCGACGAAGGCAGGAATGGTGAATCTAACTCCATGTTCTCAGAAGGCTGATTTATTACTTTATAATACTATATTATATTAAAGAATACTAAACTATACTAAAGAATACAGAAAGGATACAGACAGAAGGCTAAAAAGATAACAATGAAAACTTGTGACTCTCCAGAGTCTTAACACAGCTTGGCCCCGAGTGGCCAAAAAGTGAAAACAACTCCCAGCAGAATCCAATGGAACAATCACCTGTGGATAAACAATCTCCAAACACATTCCACATGAGCACAACACAAGAGAAGCAAATGAGATAAGAATTGTTTTTTTTTTCTCTGAGGCTTCCCAGGAGAAAAATCCTGGGCAAAGGAATTATTTCAGAGAATGTGAATGCCAAATTTTATCTTTTAATTTTTCTTCCCTAATAAAGAAAGCACTGAGCTCAAGAACTGTTATTCCTGCTCCCATATTTTTGCCTGAGAGCCCCTTAATTTCAAATTTATAACAATTCAGAGGGAGGGAGTTTGCCTTTTTCCATTTCAAGGGAGGCTCCTGCCTTCCTTAGCAGACACCTGGCTTTTCAAACCAAGTCAACCCCAAACGTGCTGCACACAGAGCTGGTGTCCTCTGGAGGACATGTCCCATCCCTGGAAGTGTCCAAGGCCAGGTTGGACGGGGCTTGGAGCACCCTGGGATAGTGGAAGGTGTCCCTGCCCATAGCAGGGGGTGGAATGGGATGAGCTTTAAGGTCCCTTCCAACCCAAACCATACAGGAATTCTGGGATTTTATTCCTACTTCTCCTTCATTTTCACACCCATGGCTGGGTGATGCAAAAACCCACCCAGGGCTTCACTCTGCCTCCCCAGGCAAGGCAAACACAGGTCTCAGATTCCATCCAAGGGACACAACCACCCACCCAAAACAACCTCCAGGAGTTGATCCAGTTTTTGCCTCAGTGAACAAACCCAAAAATGCCAAGTCCAAGCCCCACGTTGGAGCAACACACACAGGCTGCACCCACCACTCTTGGTGGAGTAGTCAGATGATGCTTTGTCCCACAAATCCCTTCTGCTAAGAGGGGTTAAAGTACTCAAAGAAAAGCTGAGAAAGTGGGAAAAGCAAAAATAGGAGAAGTTTGAGCAAAGAAAGGGCAGGGGGGACACCAAGCCAGGACAGCAATTTTCTAGAAGTTTGAGGAACTTCAGCCCTGGAGGCTCCAGATGGCACTGCCCAGAGGAAGGGTGTGACAGGGGAAATCAGCTGCCTCTGCAGTTTTTGGAGTCAAGTCTGGTTTGTTTTTCAAAGGCTCCTGGAAATTTTTCAAAGGCTGTGACACCAAAGAATCCCAGAATGGTTTGGGTTGGAAGGGACCTTAAAGCTCAGCCAGTTTCATTCCCCTGCCATGACAGGGACACCTTCTACAGTCCCAGGCTGCTCCAAGCCCTGTCCAACGTGGACTTGGGCACTGCCAGGGATCCAGGGGCAGCCCCAGCTGCTCTGGGCACCCTGTGCCAGGGCCTCACCACCCTCACAGGGAGGAATTTCTTTAGGTCATCAATGACACAACAAGTGGAGGGAACTGCAGATAATTCATTTCCATGATGTCCAACTCTTGTGGAGGCCTTTCCCTTCCTCCATCACAGCATTTATCTCTCTGGGACTAACACAACCACTGCAAACCTCACTGTGAGCTGATGTACTTACAGTTGATTAAGTCTGGCAAAACCCTAAAAAATATTTAATTTAGGGATGTTGAACTTATTAAACTTCTATGAGTTTTAAAGAGATTCTTTGGCTTGGTCATGGCTCAGAGGAGTGAGGCTTCTTGTTCCCTGTATCTAAAATACATCACCTTTGATATATTCAGCAGCCTTTGATAAGCATCTGTGAGGGTGGTGAGGCACTGGAAGAGGATTCCAGAGAAGATGCCCCTGGATCCCTGCAAGTGTCCAAGGCCAGGCTGGACAGGGCTTGGAGCAACCTGGGATAGTGGAAGGTGTCCCTGCCCACAGCAGGGGGTGGAACTGGATGGGGCTTAAAGATTTCTTCCAATCTAAACCATTCTGGGGTTCTACTCTATGATTCTATAAGGAAATATCTTATAGACTGTCAGAAAATCACCAAATTCCCCAGCTACACTCTATCCTGAAATGCCTTCTCCTCTTCCTGGTACTGAGGGGTTGTGCTGCTGCTCACCACAGCTTTCTATTTATACATCAGGACCATTGAGTGGGTAACACCAGTCTTGCATTTCAATCAAAACCATCTGCAAACAAATACTTGGCAGGAATCTCTGCCAATGACGACTTTGTGCAAAGCATTTCTTCCTCAATGCCTTTTTCCCCTTCATTAGTGACCAGCCCAGCAGGTGCCTGCTGGGCAAACAGCTTTGCTCACAACAGCCTTTGTGTATCCTGCAGCCCTTTTTACTCTGGAAAAGGTCTACAGGATGCACAAAAGGGGAATCAGCTTTCTGTGACCTGGGAACCATAAATATTTTCTCCCTGAGCACTGAGCTCAAGAATGGCTTTTCATTTTCTGAAGAAGGGAAGTGAGCCTGGCTCTTGCATAAGGAATTCCTGTAAGTGTTTACTTTCTGCTTACAGTGGAGAAGTCCATCAGCTACAGTAGCTTCACCCACAAATCACAGCCAAAATCCAAATTTGGCAGAAGGACTATCAATATAAACAGCACTAAATATTCCTGCTAAACAGGAGCAGGCTGCAGACTCCAGGAGCAGGAGCAGGGAGGTGGATTCTTGCATCTGTCAGCTCTGAGAGAACAAAGGCTTCTTCTTCTACTGATACCTTGAGAGATCACCCTGTCCTCTGCTTTTTTTTTTTTTTTTTTTTCTCCTTCTATCAGCTGGGCTGAAATCCTCAGGAAAGAGAAGTCTTAACTGATGCCTGGAGCAGTTTGGCTAATAAAGATGTATTCCCAAGGTATTTGCATTTTTATTCTCCGTGCTCACCACGAAAATGCCTGTGTGTCATCAGGAATGCATCACACCTCTGAGGAACGAATGCAAATAATTCTCTGCTGCACTGTAGCTGTTAAACCCACACCTGGAAAACAGGCCAAGGACCTCCTGGGATTTTTAACTCTGCCTTGATAGCTAATTCCTGATGGAAATGAGATGCCAGGGCAGGCTGGAGATTCCCCCTGCATCCAGCTGCATTTCTAGACATTGAAGCACCTCTCACACTCCAACCCAAAGGACTTGGTCCCTTGCTGGAGTGTTAATGACACAGGTAAGATCCCATTACCTCCCACCTGGCTTCCAGTCAGGGATGCAATTCCAGCAGGAATGCAGCTCCATGGCAAGACAACATTTCTTTCCCAGCTTCCAAAGCCTTTTCCAGCACCCAGACTCCATGTCCACTCCACTGCTAGCCCAAGTAGTCATAAGCAGCTTCTTTTCAGCCTGTTCTTGGCAACTGGGGGCAACCAGCAGAGCAAGGGAAGGCACTGCAGGGGCTATCTATCCTTTTTTCCTCCCTCACACACTGATGGTGTAATTTTTCCAGCCTGTTTTTTTTTTTTTTTTTTTTTTGTTATTTTCAGAAAGGTTTGCTCCTGTTTGTGTGAGGAACACAACCTGAAGGACTGACAATGAAAGTGAGTATGAACAGCAGGAAGGTGACCATGGACAGGCTGAGAACCAGTGGCAGAGCCAAGGTGACAATTCCCTTTGGATGGGTCCTGAGCCATCTCCCTGCAGGAAAAAGTCACTTGTAGCTGTCCCTCAGCACAATGACACTTGCTCCAGGCACTGCCTTTCACTAAGTGCAGATCAGCTCGAATTCTTCCCAAAGAAAAAGAGAAACCACTTACAAAGCCAAGGCATCATCTTCAAAATACATCCCCATCCTTACGTGGCCACTTAGGATGTTTCCTGCCTCTTCAAAAGCTTCCCTGGCTGGAAAAAAGACAAAGACACAAGAATAAACAATACAAAGAGAGGTGTTGAGGTTTTTTCCTGGAAACCTGATTGATGCCTGCACACATAACATCCTGCCAGAGCAGATTTTCAGGAATTAAACTAGGATTAGAGGCTCCCAAAAAATTACTGCAGCTCAGAGCTGCAGGCCATGGGAGGAGGAGCAGGCAGAGAGCAAGGATTAGGGCAAAATTCCCATTATGAGAACAGTGTTTGCCCTTCAGCTACCAGCACTGAGCCTCCAGGATCTGCAGGACAGAGGCACTGCTGGAAAATGAAATGTCTTTAAGGACTTAGAGTCTGTAAGTGTTCTTGGAAACAGGAGACCAATTATAAGTCTAAACAAAAATCTTATAAATCCCAGTGACCTTTGAGAAATGATGGATGGTGGCATTACTGGAGTAGGGCTAAGAGCCTGGAGATAAACCAACCTTTCCCTCAAGTGTCTCTTGGTTTATCCAGCTCTTCCCAGCAGACTGGGGCTGTTGCAGGATAAGGAAAAACCAGGCTGGGCTCTCTTGATCACAGCTGAGACTGAGAGCACAGCTCCAAAACAAAGCTGGCTGCAGAGCTGCTTCATTCCCTTATAAAAAGCCTCCAATTCCACAGAATTCCAGAATGATTTAGGTTGGAAAAGACCTTAAGCTCATCTTGCTCCACCCCCTGCCATGGGTAGGGACTCCTTCCATCAGACCAGATTGCTCCAAGCCTTGTCCAGCCTGGCTGTGGCTTCAGGCAGTGGATCCAGGGAAAGCCAAGTTTTGTGGGAACACGCAAGGCACGGTGAGGAACTTGTGAAATGCAGAGATCAGAGCTCCAGACAGCTGCTGCCAAAGGTGGGGTGAGAACAGGGAGGATTTCAACACCACCACCCCCCTCCTCCTCTGCACTGAGCAACTGAAAGCAACAAAACCAGCTCTTCTGACCCAAGGAGAGGGAGAAATGTCACTTTTTGGAGAAGCCAGGTTTTTCCTGAGAATTAAGGGGGTATCTCAGACATAGCCAGGATATAAATTGCTGTCACACACCAGTGACTGCTCCTCAGAACCTTCACTGTCACAGCAGAGGCCAGCCCAAGCTCCTGGGAGCAGTGACTCAGAGCTCAATAGATGGAGCTGCCTCTCAATTGGGGACTTTTTGGTTCTTTGATTCCTGTTTTGCAGCTACACTCAAAGCTGTGTTTTCCACCGTTTCCCATGTGGCCCATAAACTTTCATTTAAACTGCTTTCCTTTTGAAATGGAAGGAGTTCCTTAAGGAGTGGCTCACTGAGGGCTCAGTCATTATCATAGAATCTCTGAATGGGCTGGGTGGGAAGGGACATTAAAGATCAGCCAGTGCCACCCCTGCCATGGCAGGGACACCTTCCACTGTCCCAGGCTGCTCCAGGCCCTGGCCTTGGGCACTGCCAGGGATCCAGGGGCAGCCACAGCTGCTCTGGGCACCCTGTGCCAGGGCCTGCCCACCCTCCCAGCAGGGAATTCCCAGTTCCCAGTGTCCCATCCATCCCTGCCCTTTGGCAGTGGGAGCAATTCCCTGGCTCCTGTCACTCCAGGCCATTGTCCAAAGCCCCTTTCCAGCTGCTACAGAGAAACCATTCTTGGATGTTGCTTTCCAGCTCTTCTGGTTGTTTGGTTACTTGATTTTATCAGTGCTGAAGGAAAAGTTCTCATCCCAAGCTCCTCCACCAAGCTTTAAATCCCCACTTGAGATATGAACTTGTCTTGAAGTGCTGCCCTGGGTCAGCCCTGGCTGCAGGAATTCCCTCCTAAGTCAGAATAACCTCCAGCAATACCAGGCTTATTTTTTGACCTGATTATGTCCTCCCTCCCCATCACACTTCCAAATTTTTCCCTAATTCTGTTCTAGACCCAGAGCCACTCACCAGCCCGTATTTCTCCAGGTTCTTTGTTTTGTACCCAAAACCCCCTAAATTCACACAGCTCCACTGCAGACAGGAAGCACTTCAAAAAAATCCATTTAAATATTTCCCAGGAAATTATTCCCCCCTGAAAACACGATTTTCATCCCCTGAGGAGGCTGACCATGCTCTGCAGCACAATCCTTGAGCTGGAATCCCAGCTGCCCTGAATTGCACAAGCACAACTTCACTGCTTTGGGGACAAGGGCTCAAACTGCCTGATGAGGAAGGGTCTAAAATCCCTGCAGAGTTTTGGGAAGCAGGATCTGAGCCTCACTTTTCATCCCTCTGGAAGGAGGCATCTTCTGAATGTGCTCTCCAGCACAGCAGCTCCTGCTGCATCTCCCCTGCCTTCCTCAATGATGCTGCCAGTGAGGCACCAGAGCTCAGGGATATTTTTAAATATTTTCAAACATTTCAATATTTTTAAATATTCTTGAGGGCTTAGGACAGTTTTACTTCCTAGGATGCTTCCAGTTTCTGCATCAAAACCAAATTTCTGTCCTAAAAGTTCTCCGAGTTTCCAGAAAAACCTCACAATACATTCACCTCTTCCTAGAAAATTGTATTTAGGATTTTCCCACCAAGCCTCTTTTAGCTCAGACCCCACAAAGGGCTTCTTAACATAGTCCTGATGCTAAGGGTTGGAAAAGCTCCAGGATGTTTTTAGCAGGACATCTCATTGCTCTGTTTCAGTTCACCAGAAATGACAATGACCCCCACTCACTGCTGCTCGGGGTTAGAGCAGGAATTCTGCCAGGAGAAAATGGTTGGGAATTCCAGATCAATCTGCAGGTTGGTAAGAGGAACAATGTGGTTCTCCTGACTCCAGCCTGGTTTGATGCCAGCACAGCTGGCTCCAGGTTCCTGCTCCCTCAGGCTGTTCTGCATCACAGCTCCAGCACCCTCAGGAAGTGGGTGGAGAAGACATCCCAAATTTCATCTCCCTGTGGCTGAGCTACCCCAGGCTGAGGATGCCATTCTGGACTGGAATGTGCCCTGAGGGAAGAGACAATCCTACAGGATCCACAAAAGCTCTCTGGAACCTCTCAAGGTTCTTGTTTGCATGGAATGAAATGAAAAACTTCTCTGTAGAATCCCAGAATGGTTTGGGTTGGAAGGGACCCCAAAACTCACCCAGTTCCAAACCCCTGCCATGGGCAGGGACACCTTCCATCATCCCAGGCTGCTCCAAGCCCTGTCCAGCCTGGCCTTGGACACTTCCAGGGGCAGCCACAGCTGCTCTGGGCTGGATTAAAGGTTTTTTGGGATCAATAGGGTTTCCTGCTGTATTTACCAGATTAGATCTCCAGAGGAAGGCAGAGATTTGATTCTCAGCTGGCTCAGGGAACACAGCCCAAGTGTTTTCTAGTAGGTTCCAGGCATCCTGTCTTGCTTTTACCTCTTCCCTCTGGACCTTCTCACGTGAGAAAGTAGCTTGGTTTGCATTAAACCAAAGTTTAGAGGCACAAGGGAGCTCTAAAATGAAAAATAGTCTGAAAGTTTGATCTTAAGCAAGATCAGGAAGTTCTCCTATTTTTAAGGCAGCAATTCCCAGGGGGAGCTGGCAACTCAGAGTCTGTGGGGTTGGAAGATCTCAGCTCCCAACTGTGAGGCCCTGGCACAGGTGCCCAGAGCAGCTGTGGCTGCCCCTGGATCCCTGGATGTGCCCAAGGCCAGGCTGGACAGGGCTTGGAGCAGCCTGGGATGGTGGAAGGTGTCCCTGTCATGGCTGGAGGAGCTTTAAGGTCCCTTCCCACCCAGAGCACTCCATAATTCTGTGATTTGCCTGATTTTCCCTCTCCAGACTGGCTTTATTCCCTGTCCCCTGGTAACACATTGCAGTTCTGTGTCCATCTATTCCAAAACCCACAAGTGGATTTCATTGAGTTGTTCACATTTCCTTCCTTCTGATGCAGGAAACTTCTGGTTTATCCTATTGCTGTTCTTTTTTTTTTTTAAAATATCAAGTTTTTGGATTGTGGGCTACTGCTTCTTCAGGAGAAGCCAGCAAGATCCAAGAGTGGATCTCTTCCTTTTTTAAGGAAGAATATGCTGGGACAAGTTGCACATGGGCTCCAGGAAGAGACTGATGGATCTGGGCTAAACCAGAGGCTTAAAGGGAATTTAGTGCCAGCCTACAACGACTTTGAAGGGACTCATAAAGAGGACAGAGCCAAACTCCTCAGGGTAAGGGGCAGGAGGCACAACAGGAACACAGGCTTGGGAAGTTTCTACTCCCACAGTGGGCATAGCAAACCCAGCTGGCAGCTGAATGTCCTCTGAGCCAGGGATGGATCTGAAATCCCACACCTGGAACCACCTGCAAGCCTCCCACTGTACAACTGGAAAAGGCAGTGCCAGGTGTGTTGGGAACTTCCAGCAGCTGGAAGCATCCCTGTCCCACCAGGAATGAAGCTGGAGAGTGCTTAACCCACCAATCCCAACAAACCTTTGCTGGTGGCTGAGCTAAAAACTCCCAGCAGTGAGGTGTGGTGGTGGGATGGGAGCTCAGATGGAAATTCCCCTCTTAAATATCCTTCTGCTTCATCCATGGTGGCCAGCTTCAGTGGGCAGGAAACTTGGCTCCTGTGGAAAGGCAGAGAAAGAACCTGGGCTGTTGTTTTTTCTGCTTTTGGGATGAAGAGACAACAGGGCAACCTCAACCCAACAAGGGCCCATCACAATGGGACAAGTGTGACACCTCATTAGGGACAAAAATTATCATTTGGCATGGTGATAATTATCACCAGAGAGGTGCTGGAGCTGGTGACAGCAAAGAGAAAACAGCCTGAGCCAAACTGAGAGCCTTGGGATCCCCACTAAAAATAACAGAGAAGGAATTCCAGCAGAAAGACAGGGATGGTGACAGAAGAAGTGGCAGATGTCCCACTGGGGATTTGTCACTCACAGCAGGATGAAGCTGCTCAGCTCTTCAGTCCCCCACATGCCACCATATGTCACTGACTGCTGTCCCTCCTGGTAAATCCTGAGGGTGGGGAACTGGGTGACATTCTCCTGGGAGCAGAGGCCAGGCCAGTCCCAGCAGTTCACCCGGGACAGCAAAACCCCTGGGCTTCCTAGAGTGGGAAAAAAAATACTCATGAATGATATGAAAACCTAAAACCAATCAGTTGGTTGGAAAATAGAGCTTTTTATTAGCTCAGTGGATATTATTGTCTATATTTGTATTAATGCTGGCAGAAATCTACCAAAATCCCTTTGAGTACAGCCCATTTCCCTCTTGAAATCACTCATTCCCAGAAACATTCATCTCTGACTGGTAACTCCAAGCAACACCACAAAATCCTGAGACATCTGTCCAGGAGCTTACAAGGCAGTAGGGAAAGGTACTGGAAATACCTTAGGAATAAGGCCAAGAGAAAGAAATAATGCAGGCACTCACTAACAGGAAAGAGGGAAGACAAAGCTTGGCAAGATGGAGGAGGAGGATGCAGCCAAGGTTTTTGCATTTATTAAGTTGTTCAATACTGAAAAATCTCTGTTCTACCTCAAGCATGAACCCAAATGCACATGGAGTTAAAGGGGATGGGAGAGAGATGTCCCATGCACTGTCCTCAGGCACAGGGTGGGATCTTGGGGCTGTCCTGAGAGCCAGGAGTTGGGCTTGATGATTCTTGTGGAAGTCGGGATTTTCTGTGATCCCACCCAAACCACCTGTAGGACCTGAAGAAAGGGGTCTCACACGTAAGGGAGTGGGAAAGGAAGAGCATCTGGGAATTACAGAGCACTCAGTCCAACTGTGGGTCCTGGGAAATGTCCTAAAAAGGCTTTTTATGGGTCTCACCAACACAAGAAACTCAAGAGGTTGGTAAAAAGTGAAACAAATGAAAAGTTGGCTCCTTGAGTGCTCTCTATGAGCCCAAGATTTGTGCAACTCCAGCATTTCCTTCAGCAAAGGACCATGGAGTCACAGAATGTTTGGGTGGGAAGGGACCTTAAAGCTCATTTAATTCCACCCCCTGCCATGGGCAGGGACCCTTCCACCATCCCAGGTTGTTCCAAGGCCTGTCCAGCCTGGCCTGGAGCCCTTCCAGGGACCTGATCAGCCTTTCTTTCCTCTTTGGGCTGGGTGAAGCCCAGCACAGGCTCCTGTTGGTCCATGGCTAAGCCTGACCTAAATCCTGACCAGCTTCACTCCCTCCTCTCCTGTGGCTTCCAGCCTCACCTGAGCTGCCTCAGGGCCTTGACCAAGGACAGTGTGCACTTGTCCATGCCCAGTCTCAGAAATCTTCATTCCTTCCCCAAATCCTTCTTTGAACAAGACTCAAAAGCTGCCTGGGAAAGATGGAATAAAACCTAGAGACAAGTACACACATGGAGGCAGACCATGGCAAAGAATCCTCCAGAAACCAGGCTTGGGGCAGATGATGAGGGTTTCTCAAGAGAAATCAGCCAAGCTTTCTTCTCTCCCTGTCCTGGGTCTGATTCTGATCACTGTTTTCATTAAAGGCCTGGCTGATGGAATAAAACACATCCAACCTGGTTTTGATCTTAACCCTAGAGGGGCAGGAAGCAATTTGAAGGGCAAAGTGTGAGGACAGCAGCAATCCATGAGGAGAAGCAGGATGCAGGAAGGAGATGGGCACTCAACAGCATCTGCAGCCCATGGGAAGAAAATGAAGTTCTTCTGTCCTGGTGAAAGTTCTGCAGAGCACAGCAGAAGAAGAACTTGCCAGACTTGCTGAAGCCAGCCTGGGAAACGTTTTTGGAAAGGTTTAAGCAAATGAGAATCTGGAGCACTTTGAAAGATTTTCCTCCTGAAGAAAAACCCAACCAAGTTTGGCCTGGAGATCACCAGTGAGAGAGAAACAATAAAATCCAACAACACGTCAGGGGTGCTCTGAGGGGCTGTGGGAGCACTGGGCAGGGTCAAGCAGCAGCCCATGCCAAGGTGGGGAGGGCTGACCAAATATTGAAACCAGTTCCTGAGAACTGAGGCCAGCTGAGTGTTGCACAAATGTTGTGCAGAGGAGCTGTGGACCCCCTGACCCCTGGGAGAGTTCCAGGCCAGGCTGGACAGGGCTTGGAGCAGCCTGGGATAGTGGAGGGTGTCCCTGCCCATGGTAGGGGTGGAATGGGATGGAGATTTAAGGTCCCTCCCAACTCAAACCCTTCTGGGATTGTACGAGGATTTCTGTAGATGGGGGTGAAGGCAGAGGTGACCTCAGCAGGAATTCCTACTCCTTATCCCTGTGCCCTTGGCCTCCCACAGGACCATGTTCTGCAACCTTCATTTGAGGTTCTGCACTGCAGCTCACATCAGGAGTTTGCTGTTCTGCCTTGTGTCAAACTCTTGTGCAGAAAAAGCACAAAGTGAAGGGCCTGCAAATCCCCTCAGACAAGAACTGTCCAAACACTCCACAAGAGCAGAAGTGGTTTGTGTCATTCCCAGACTCTGCAAGAAGATCTCAAACTGAAAGCCTGAGCTCAGATTTGTTTCACACCTCTGAGGCAGTATAGCTGGTTCTCATTATCTCTTACCACGTCATCTTGTGTCTTGCCCAACTCTGGAAAATAATTCCATGGAAATGGAGCTTTGATGTCCTGTTAAAATCGAGTTTTGAAGCTTCTTGAAGCCTTTTCAAAGATGAATTTTGGATATTGGCTCAGGGAATTATTTACCATGTGCTCTGAAGGAGCCCCATCTGGCCTGAAAAACATCTGGTACAGGATGGTCCCTCTCCCATCCCAACCTGCACCACTTCATTAATGACTGAACAAGCAGAACTTTCAGGAACTGAGTAACTCAGCAAAGGACTGTCCAGCTCTGTGGGCATTGCTGAGGGGGAGGAAAGGTGAAAGAGGAACACAAAATCCTCCCCTGTGGTTTTAGGAGCTACTAAACCCAGCAACAGCAAAAACCTCTGTCCTAGAGGTCTTAGAAAACCAGGACAAGACAAACCATCAATGCCATAGGGAACAAGAAAAATCAGGAATCCCTTGAATTTACAAACACTTGAACTTATAATTATTTGGAAGGCAGGACTGGCATGGTGCATGAGCATGTTCAGGGAAAGGAACAGAGATGGGGAAGGGAATGAGCACCAGGAGAGGCTGAGGGAGCTGGGCAGGGGCTGCAGAATCCCTGAGGGAGCCGGGCAGGGGCTGCAGAATCCCTGAGGGAGCCGGGCAGGGGCTGCAGAATCCCTGAGGGAGCTGGGCAGGGGCTGCAGAATCCCTGAGGGAGCTGGGCAGGGGCTGCAGAATCCCTGAGGGAGCTGGGCAGGGGCTGCAGAATCCCTGAGGGAGCTGGGCAGGGGCTCAGCCTGGAGCAAAGGAGGCTCAGGGGGCCCTTGTGGCTCTGCACAGCTCCTGCCAGGAGGGCACAGCCGGGGGGGTCGGGCTCTGCTCCAGGGAACAGGGACAGGAGCAGAGGGAACGGCCTCAGGCTGGGCCAGGGCAGGTTTGGATTGGATATCAGGGAAAATTCCTTCATGGAAAGGGTTGTCCAGCCCTGGCACAGCTGCCCAGGAAATTTTAAATCCCATCCTGGAGGGATTAAAAAGCTGTGTGGATGTGGCACTTGGGGACATGGAACAGTGGTGGCCTTGGCAGTGCTGGTTGGACTCGATTTTGGAAGGCTTTTCCAACCTAAACAATTCCATGATTGTATTAAAAAACAGCTCACTTGAAGAGCTGGTCCAAAGGCTACAACATGAAAGAGAAGTTATGTACAAAGTGCTTCACTCCCAGAGGAAGAATCCAATACAGAATGGGAACAACTACCTGGAAAAAATCACAGAATGAACCCTGAAATCCTCACTCCAGTTTTAGGCTCCATGGATATAAATTGCTAAATCATGCAGCTGATTTTCCTGCCTTTGAGCTACAATTTCACCTTGTCTTTGTAAATCCCTGGTCGAGAAGACCCCAGGAGCACAGAAGAGAGAAGCAGAACCATTTTTCATCACAATATATTGCTCCTCTTAGATACTCATTTCCTCTCTTCTTTGCAAAAAAAGGCCAATAACCCACCCAAGAAATGCTCAGCACTGTCTCACCTTCACATCCTCTGCTCTTAACCCTGCTGCTTCCAAAAATTCCCATCTTGCAAAAACAAAGCAGAGGTGCAGCAGTGAGCCCCAGGGGGACTGGGAAATTCTTGCTCCAAGGGTAGAAAACCTGCTCAGTTCAGCAAGGCAGAGATGCTCCTCTTTGTCTCCTGCTAAACTGGATCTCTCAACAAATGGAAAACACTTGAGGGCTGGAAACTTCCCTTGGTGAGGATCTGCTGAGCATCTGGAATGGGATGACTCACGGGGTCATTGCAGTCTCCAGCCTCCTCCACTCCCCTGTGTTTGATCACACACGGCCTGTTCTCAGTGCCATTGTGCACAAAGAATTGGCATGGGGAGCAGGACCTGCTCCTGCAACTCAAAAAGTGCCTCCAGCACGGCTGATTCACTCCTCAGACAGCTGCTTGTGGATTCCCAGCCCTTGGGAAGGAAGCTCCACCCCGGAGCAGGCAGGAATACCAGGAATACCAATTCTGGGGAACTGAGAGTGCCCCAAGCCATGCCCCACGTCCTATTCTCAGTCCTGCACAGCTTGACATCTTCTTCCTGCTCCAGCCATCACTGAGAGCCCAGGGAACAGCATCCTCTGAGGTTTTCCAGCTCCTCTGGTAGCTGTTCTCCCAGCTCCCTGAGGCTCCTTCAGCAGCAGGGAAAAAGGATCTCCAGATCCACCAATGCAGCTGTTCTGTGTCTGCTCCCAGGTCATGGCAGGGAAACCAGACTGGAGTCATTCCACAGGATCACATCTGGCCTGGGAGGCTTTAGAGGGACCTCAGTTATCACAGAGGAAAGGCCCTGACCCCAGGCAGTTCATGATCTCTGCTGAGAATCTGTCTGTGGCTTCTTCTCTGCCCTGAGATTGCTATCAAGTGATTCAGAACACACATGGTGAAATCCTGGCCATGCAGAACCCACCAAGGGTTGGCCACTAGCTTGGGAAAGGGCTGGTTTTACCCACAGACCCTCCTGTTGCTTGGGATGGGGCTGGTTTTACCCACAGACCCTCCTGTGCTCCTTGGGATGGGGCTGGTTTTACCCACAGACCCTGTGCTGCTTGGGATGGGGCTGGTTTTACCCACAGACCCTCCTGTTGCTTGGGAAGGGGCTGGTTTTACCCACAGACCCTGTGCTCCTTGGGAAGGGGCTGGTTTTACCCACAGACCCTGTGCTCCTTGGGATGGGGCTGGTTTTACCCACAGACCCTCCTGTTGCTTGGGATGGGGCTGGTTTTACCCACAGACCCTCCTGTTGCTTGGGAAGGGGCTGGTTTTACCCACAGACTCTCCAGTTGCTTGGGAAGGGGCTGGTTTTACCCACAGACCCTCCTGTGCTCCTTGGGATGGGGCTGGTTTTACCCACAGACCCTGTGCTCCTTGGGATGGGGCTGGTTTTACCCACAGACCCTCCTGTTGCTTGGGATGGGGCTGGTTTAACCCACAGACCCTCCTGTGCTGCTTGGGAAGGGGCTGGTTTTACCCACAGACTCTGTGTGCTTGGGAAGGGGCTGTTTTACCCACAGACTCTCCTGTGATCCTTGGGAAGGGGCTGGTTTTACCCACAGACTCTCCTGTGCTGCTTGGGAAGGGGCTGGTTTTACCCACAGACTCTCCTGTGGTCCTTGGGAAGGGGCTGGTTTTACCCACAGACCCTCCTGTGCTGCTTGGGAAGGGGCTGGTTTTACCCACAGACTCTCCTGTGATCCTTGGGAAGGGGCTGGTTTTACCCACAGACTCTCCTGTTGCTTGGGAAGGGGCTGGTTTTACCCACAGACCCTCCTGTTGCTTGGGATGGGGCTGGTTTTACCCACAGACCCTCCTGTGCTCCTTGGGATGGGGCTGGTTTTACCCACAGACCCTGTGCTGCTTGGGATGGGGCTGGTTTTACCCACAGACCCTCCTGTTGCTTGGGAAGGGGCTGGTTTTACCCACAGACCCTGTGCTCCTTGGGAAGGGGCTGGTTTTACCCACAGACCCTGTGTGCTTGGGAAGGGGCTGGTTTCACCCACAGACCCTCCTGTGCTGCTCCTTTAGCTGGTCTGGCTGCTGGGGAAGTCCAAAGGAAACCCCAAACCACCACCAACCCCACAACAACCAGCTCTGCTGTCCCTTCCTGTTTATTCCTGGGATTTCAGTCCAGATCAAAGCTGCTGGTGACTTTCCCTCCATGCAGACCATGAATGCAGAGCTGCTTTCCTCCAGCCCTCAGCACTGCCTGCAGCATTCCCAGGAACAGCTTCTTGTAAGCAACTCCCACTGCAGCTGCTTCCCAGAAAACTGGGGGGTCCTCTGCACACTCCATTCATGTCCCCACTGCTGAATCCTCCAGGACACAGTGCCCAGTCCCAGGGGGCTGCCAGCACCAGGAAAAATGAGCCTTGATGGAGAAAAAAAGCCAGGAGAAGGCACCAGCCACCTCCAGAGGTGCTGGAATAGCTCTTGCCAAGATCCATGTGGCGTCCCCACTGTGCCACAGTGGGATGAAGCCACCTCAGTGTCCCCTGCAGCCAAGGGGAGAAAAAAGGCACCTCTGGAAGAGATCCAGCCCATGTAAGAACCCACCTCTCTCCACAAAGCAGAGTGGGATGGGCTTGGAGGCCTGAATGTGGGGATCACCCTGCACAGACCCTCCTGAAGGATCCCCCCCTCCTGCCTTTGTTCCCAGATTCCCTGATGTGCTGTCTCTAAGTGCTGATTGTTCACCATCCCTGTGTTATTTATGGAGTTCTGTGGCCACCAGGGAGAATTCCCACAACTGAGCCAGACTGCAAACCCTGGAGGCACCATCCCTGTAAAATGTGACATTGTCCTGCCCTGTGTCCTGGGCCTGCCCACACCTCTCTGTCCCATTTTACTCCAAAGCCAGGGAAAATCACAGCTCCTTTTTCCAGCAGAGCTGAGGTGCCACCCAGCACATTGATGTGTAGGGCATCTCCTGGGCCTGGGCAGGACAGGACCCTATTTCCATGTTCCAGGCCACAGTTCCTGCTCTTTGCTGCTCTGTGTCACCCCCTGGCCCTTCCCAAATTCTCCCTCATGCAGTCACTGTGCCCAGCAAATGGGATCACAGATTCATTTGGACTGGAAGGGGCAGGGACATTTTCCACTATCCCAGATTGCTTCAAGCCCCATCCAACCTGGCCTTTAATGTTTCCAGGATCATAAAATCATGGGATAGCTTGGAAAAGCCCTCCAAGGTCACCAAATGTAACTGTTCCCCCAGCACTGCCAAGGCCACCACTGTCCCATGTCCACAAGTGACATGGCTTTTAAATCCCTCCAGGGATAAGGACTCCAGCACTGCCCTGGGCAGCTGTGCCATGGCTGGACAACCCTTTCCATGAATAAATTTTCCCTAATATCCATCCTAAACCTCTCCTGGTGCATCTTAAGGCCATTTCCTCCTGTCTTGTGTTTTTTTCCTCTGGGAGCAGAGACTCTGCAAAGATCCCTAAATCAGCCACAAAGACTCCTAAACAACCTGGAGTGGATATGACTTTCCTTAGGAGTCTGAGGGGGGGAAAATGAGTGTATTCCAGAGAATGAGGTGCCACCAATGCCTTGGTTCCTCCTGCCAAGAGGAGCAGGTGAAAGCCTGAGAACAGGAGTTCCTTACCCTGCAGGTGAGCGGCCACCTCGGAGTAAGAGCGCAGCACTGCCAGGGACACAGCTTCCCCTGAAACACAGCAGAGGGGAAACACAGCCCTGAGGGACAGCCAGGGGACAGCCAGCCCCACCCTGCTGCCTGACAAGGTCACATTATCAATCTCTGCATCCTGAGGTGCTTTAAGCTCTGGAAGATTTGAAATAAATAAGGAAAATTTAACTTCATGCTTCATGTCTCTGCCTATGTCTAGGCCAGCCCATGAGTCTATGCTACATTAATTTCCCCTCTTGTCCCACATTTTTTTTCTTATAAAATAAAGGTTAAAAATCTCTTAATATCAGAATAATATCTGCTATTATCAGCCAATGAGAAGAACTGATTTAATCTGATTGTTATTAATTGTATTTAATTAACTGTATTTAATCCCTGCCCATGGGACAGCATGTGGCACAGATTAATGGTCAAAACTTGTCTCCAGGATCTCTCCAGGATCATGGAAAGCACAGAGAACATCCTAAAGTTACAGAAGGGACAGCCAGGCCACAATTCATACTCACAGCTGGCATAAAACAGCACCACTGTCCTGGCAGCCTCTGAGAGGGAAGAGTGGAAATTCTCCTCTGTCAGGACAAGGATCTGCTCCAGGGGCAGCTCTCTCTTCTTGTCCCTGGAAACTGCTTCCACCACCTGGTCATCCTGAATATCTGCAAAAAAAAAAAACCCAAAACCCCAGGTGTGTCCAGGGCAGGGGGAACTGCAGCCCCTGGGCCACCCCAATGCATGATTTTGTAATCCAGAACCTCTCAGCAGAGACATGGGGTGAGTGAAATCTTGTATGGGGAGAGCAGGCACAGCCATCCAGACAAACCCCCCCAAAATGCCCCAATCCCATCTCACACCAGCTCTGCCCTTGAGTGGAACAATACTCTAAGCTCCTCTAGGATCCTGCCCCCCTTTTTTTAAGAAAACACCTCCAATTTTGCAATTAGTTTTCAATTCTACATTGCAGGGACCAGAGTTTTCTCTCTGGAGGAAGCAAGTCTGGATCTGCTCTTACAAAAACGTGTCTCAAACCCTTCCAAAGGGATGGATGATTTTCAGATGCTTGTACAGGACACAGTGCTGGGTGCACTTGAACACCCCAGCCTTTGGAGCATCCAAGCACATTCCTGTCCCTCACACAGCAGCTGTTCCTCTAACAGCTCTGACTTTTCTCTCTGGTGTTTCCACTAAAAATCAGACTGTCTGTCATAGTCCTGTGACCTCAGAGAATGAAAGAGCCACTTTGTGGCCACCATGAAGTGACTGTGATGGTTTGCAAGTGTTGTTCTCTTTAGCAATAAGCAATGCTCAAAGCACTGTTCTGCCATTGCTGATTGCCCCTTCTGTCTGATGACAATCAGCTTTTCACTTGATTAACTGCACACCTTGATTGTTATTCTCCTTCTCATCCTCATCTTCCTCTTCCTCCTGCTCATCCTCCTGAATTTGTTTCACCTTGCTCTTATCTTCCACCAGGGTTATAACTTCATCAGTGTCTTCCAAGACCAGGTATTGGATTGGCATTCCCTGAGGAAAACAATACATCAGTGGGAGCACAACATCCCCCTCTGCTTATTTTGCCTGCAGACCAGACTCAAGGTTGATGGGAACCATCTCCCAGCTCCTTATTTTTGGGATATGTCACAGATCCCTGAAGCTGCCAAACAGAGGAAATGCCTGGGTTACATTTCTTTGACTCAATTTCTCCTGTGCTTGAGTTTTTCTCACTCCAGGCTGGTGTTTCCTTGTAAATGTAAGGAAAATTGGCTATGTAAGTAAATGTGGCTATGAGGGATCTTGTGGTGAAAGTGAACACCAGCCCCATCTCCCAGCAACTTAACTCAGATCTAGCACTGCAGGAAAAATCCCAGTGGCCAAACAGGAAAGGAGAGCAGGGAAATACAGGGGCCACTTGGATGTCCCCTCATTAGAGGGGTCAGGCTGGTACAAGGAACCCATCACAGCCTGGGAAACCAGCTCAAAAAATCCTTTATCTCATGGAGCTCAGCCAGGAGAAATGTTCCCAAGTGTACAGGGACTGGCCACCCATGGAAAGAGGCAAAAAAGCAACATGAATTTCTCAGAAATGAGACCTTGTCAGCTTAAAACCAGTGCTGGCACCAGCTCAGACAAAGGCACTGGCAAGAAAATGGAAAGTTGATCAGGAGCTGAGAGAAATGACAAAGTGCTGGCACCTCCCACGGGCTCCCAGAGCCACCCAAGTGCACATCTCTCAGCAGGCCACAGGAAGCCCTCAGGGGATGCTCAGGTCTGATCCTGCACCTGAAACCACCAGTGGGACAGTTCAGGTAATCTGGGGCATCTGTGTTCCCTGGCATCTGCCAGCAGCCCATTGCAGCCTGCCTCACAAGCTGGGTCAGGTCCCTGCAGAGCTGAATTCATCTTGATCAGCCTCATTTAACTCCCACCCTGTCCTTCTCCAGCTCCCTGCCAGAGGCACTGGCTTACATCAGCCCAGCACAGAGATTTGGTTGTTTGCTCTTTGTTTCACATCAGTCCCTCTCTCCCATCTTTTGACACCTTTCCTAAGGCCTTCAGAAGTCCAAATCTTTTGGGGAATTTGCACTTGGATGGAGTTCACAACCTTGTGTTGCCTTAAGGGGTACAGGAGATGTCACTCAATGTCTTGAACCCAAAATAAACTCCTTGTTTTCTCTTTCCCAGCAGGCACAGTGGCTCTGCAGCACCCAAATCATGGAAGGGACATTAAAGATCACCCAGCTCCATCTCCTGCCATGAGCAGGGACACTTCCACTGTCCCAGATTGTTCTAAGCCCTGTCCAACCTGGCCTGGAACACTTCCAGGGATGGGAAATCCACAGATTCTCTGGATAACCTGGGAAAGACACTTCCCCTTGAGTTTCATGGAATGCTGTTAAATCTCCCAGCCCCCTGCCAGAGGCACTGGCTTACATCAGCCCAGCACAGAGATTTGGTTGTTTGCTCTTTGTTTCACATCAGTCCCTCTCTCCCATCTTTTGACACCTTTCCTAAGGCCTTCAGAAGTCCAAATCTTTTGGGGAATTTGCACTTGGATGGAGTTCACAACCTTGTGTTGCCTTAAGGGGTACAGGAGATGTCACTCAATGTCTTGAACCCAAAATAAACTCCTTGTTTTCTCTTTCCCAGCAGGCACAGTGGCTCTGCAGCACCCAAATCATGGAAGGGACATTAGAGATCACCCAGTTTCACCCCTGCCATGAGCAGGGACACTTCCACTACCCCAGGTTAGTCCAAGCCCAGTCCAACCTGGCCTGGAACACTTCCAGAGATGGGAAATCCACAGATTCTCTGGATAACCTGGGAAAGACAGTTCCCCTTGAGCTTCAGGGAATGCTGTTAAATCAATCCCAGAGATGAGCACCATCCCACCACCCTCTCCAGAGCTCAGAGGTGTCCAATGAAGAAATCCAGCATCCAACCTCATCTGGTGTCTTGAGGGCCACGTTTGACCGCTGCAGAACGTTCAGCTCTACGAGGTCCCTTCCAAAACACAAAGTGAACATTAGATGGTGTGACACAGAAGGTCACCCCTCCCCTTTCTGCCCCAATCCCATCACTGCTCAGTTTCCTCTCCAAAATCTTTCTTAATCTGAATATTTTTCCACCCCTAAGCCAGCAAAACTTCCAAATGAATACAATTCTGGACAAATACTTAAATATGAAACACTCTGTCCGAGGATGTAGCCTGGTTTTACTGCCTCTCATCCAAGTGTGATTGAGTCCACTGACTGTCATCCTGGTGTTGGGGTAACCCAGCTCAGAAACCCCACAAAAAGCAAGGAGAACCCCAAAACCACCAGAAATACCAGAGAAAAATACCTGAGAAACACCAGAAATATCAGAAATACCTGAGAGAAATACCTGGACAAAAGGGCAACTCCTGCTTTCCCCAAGAGCTGCCAGGCCACAAACTCTGCTGTCCTCCTGTCAGCCTCATAGGTCTCTTTCTGGCTCAGGATGAACACCAGGGGCAGCCCGAGCTGCAGGTGAACAGTGGAGATCTTCTCTGGGTCCTCAGCAACCTCTGTCTGGAGAACAGCCAGGGTTATGCTGCAGCACAGCTCCACAAGTTGAAGGTACCTCAGCCACAGAAATCCTCAGGAAAAAGCCTCCAACCCCAATTCTAAAACATCCATGAAGCAGAACTCACACAACTCCAGTTAAGCTGTTCCAACATGTCACGACCTTCCCTGTTAAAAACCTGGGCTTTATTTTGTGGGGGTTTTTTTTGTGGTTTAGCAATTCCAGATGTCAAACTTCCATTCATTTTTATTTACCTGGCATCACTCCCTGGAGCAGTTTGAAAAATCCCAGCCACAACATGCAAGAGCTGGAATCTTTCCCTTCCTGCCTTGGACGTGCTACTTCATGACAGCACATGAGAGCTGCTTGATGAAGCTCCATGGGCCTGATCCAGGAAAATGGCTGAAGGAGCATTCCCAGCTCATCCACTCATCCTTCTGGATGGGCACGGATGACCACTGAGATCAGGAGGCTGCTGAAGTTCTCTGCCCTTTGGAAGGAGGAAATAGGAAGGAACCTCCTGTTCCTTGTGATCACTGAGGTGAGAAGGACTGATACAAATTCCAGAGGGTGCTGAAACTCCTGCAGGGAGCCTACAGGAGCAGATGAGGACTTTGGGCTTGTCTGGTTTGAAGAAAAGGAGGCTGAGGAATGACCCCACTGCTCTCCACAGCTTCCTGAGGGGATGCTCCTGAGCCTACAGGAGCAGCTGAGGACTTTGGGGTTGTCTGATTTGGAGAAAAGGAGGCTGAGGGATGACCCCACTGCTCTCCACAGCTTCCTGAGGGGATGTGGAGAAGGAAACACTGATGTCTCCAGAGTATCCAGGGATAGAACATGTGGAAATGGTTCAAAGCTGCATCAGGGGAGGTTTACACAGAACATCAGGAAGGTTTCTTTACCAAGAGCACTGGAACAAGCTTCATATTGAGTTGGGCACTGCTCAAGAGTCATTTGGAAAATGCCCTCAATAATTTATTTATGTTTTGGCCAGCCCTGAATTGGTGAGGCAGCTGCACCAGGTGATTCCTGCTCCTTGCCTGGAGCCATCCTGGAGGGGGCAGATTCTCACCCTCAGCCTTTCTCTCTTCTCTCACCTCCCTCATCCTCACATCCCTCCCTGCCCTCCCACCCAGGGAGCTCCTCCTTCCCAGTCCTACCACCAGTGGAGCTCCCATGAGCTTGAGGTGCCTGTGGATGTTGAGCAGGGTCAGGGGCTGTGCCAGGGCTGTCCTCCTGCAGGCCTGAGCTGGCTCTGTGACCTGCTGGCAGTGGCAGAACAAGAGCCAGGCAGAGGAGACATCAGGGTCATCATGGCTGTGAGAGAGGAAACAAAACCCACCCTGAGCAGGGGTTCCAAGTGCCCTGAGAGAAGGAGCAGGTTTGCTGATGTGTTGCACAGATTATCCTCAAGCCCAGGCTTTGGCAGGGTTGTGGAACAGGCTGGGAGAGCTGGGGGTGCTCACCTGGAGAGGAGAAGGCTCCAGGGGCAGCTCAGAGCAGGGCCTGAAGGGGCTCCAGGAGAGCTGGAGAGGGACTGGGGACAAGGGATGGAGGGACAGGAGCCAGGGAATGGCTCCCAGTGCCAGAGGGCAGGGAGAGATGGGATACTGGGGAGGATTCCTGGCTGTGAGGGTGGGGAGGCCCTGGCACAGGGTGCCCAGAGAAGCTGTGGCTGCCCCTGGATCCCTGGAAGTGTCCAAGGCCAGGCTGGCCAGAGCTTGGAGCACCTGGGAGAGTGGAAGGTGTCCCTGGTTAGCTGTGACACCTTCACTGCTGTTGGTCTGTAGGTAACTTTGGGAAGTTTCCTTTTCTGACGCACCCATTCCCTACCCCTAAAACAGGGATCACCTTCTTTGGGGAAGGATTTAAGAGCTCTCCATAGAAGAGCAAAGTGCACTATTAAGACCTCAAATCCTGCTGCCCGGGGTTGGCTGGAAGCTGTTCCTGCTGGAGAAGCTCCCACCATTTCAGCAGCTCGGGAGGGGGCGGCGCTGCTTTAAGGAGAATTCAGGCGATTCCTGTGCAATGACAACCGTGCCACCTAGCGGGAGCCACAGCACAACTCCCGAAACCCTGCAAGGAGGGAATGGCACCTCGGCAAGGGCCACCCCGGTGCCTGTGACAAAATCCCAGGTAACTCATGGTGGAGTTATTAATGTTGGAAAAGCCCTCCAAGATCACAGAGTCCAAAAGTTCCCCCAGCACTGCCAAGGCCATCACTGAGCCGTGTCCCCAAGTGCCACATCCACATGGATTTTAAATCCCTCCAGGGATGGGGGCTCCACCACTGCCTTGGACAGCCTGTTCTGACAGGAAAACCCTTCCCATGAAGGATTTTTCCCTAATATCCAATTTAAACTTACCCTGGTGCAGCTTGTGCCTGTTTCTCCTTGTCCTGTCCCTGTTCCCTTGGAGCAGAGCCTGTCCCTGCCCTGGCTGTGCCCTCCTGGCAGGAGCTGTGCAGAGCCACAAGGGCCCCCTGAGCCTCCTTTGCTCCAGGCTGAGCCCCTGCCCAGCTCCCTCAGGGATTCTGCAGCCCCTGCCCAGCTCCCTCAGGGATTCTGCAGCCCCTGCCCAGCTCCCTCAGGGATTCTGCAGCCCCTGCCCGGCTCCCTCAGGGATTCTGCAGCCCCTGCCCGGCTCCCTCAGGGATTCTGCAGCCCCTGCCCAGCTCCCTCAGGGATTCTGCAGCCCCTGCCCGGCTCCCTCAGGGATTCTCCAGCCCCTGCCCAGCTCCTTCAGCCTCTCCTGGGGCTCCAGACCCCTCCCAGCTCTGTTTCCTTCTCTGGACACACTCCAGCCCCTCAGTGTTTCTTGTCATGAGGGGCCCAGAGCTGACCTCAGGATCTGAGGTGTGGCCTCAGCAGTGCCAGCACAGGGGACAATCTCTGCCCTGGGCTTGTAGCCACAGGCTGGTACCAGCCAGGTGCCTCTTGGCCAGCTGGGCACTCTGTGGGCTGAGGAAACAACGCCCCATGTGATGCTCCCAGCTCCTCCCTCACACTCCTGACTGCAGGAGGTCACATCAGCAGTCACAAGGAAGGATCTGCCATTCTAAAGCAGCTCCTCCTGCAGTGGAAGGGGGTGGCCAGTGAAGCCATGAGATGGGAATTCCCAAATCCATGAGCAGTGCTACAGTTCTTGGATATCACAAGGGGGGAGTGCTTTAGGATTTAAACATCAACTCTCCTGGAAACCCATGGCTGAGGTTTGATCCACCAGCCATGGAAAGGAGACAGAGGGCTCTTCTGTGAAACCCCACCAAACACAGCCACAAACAGCAAGGCCAGGAACACAACCAGCAGCTTCTGGAAAACAGATTTGTCCACCCTTGGCACAGCATCCTCATTGCTTTGGGAATCTGAGACACCAGGAGTGAGGCAAACAGTGCATGGCAGCAGCTCTCCATGGTGGGGGTGTCTCTGGACATACCTGGTGGCTTTCAGCAGTGCTGCCTCAGTTGTCAGGACAAACTGGTGGATGGTCCCATAGACAAAAGCTGCCTCCATCACAGCTCTGTGCTCTGGAAAGGGAAAGGCAAGGTGAACTCAGCTCTGTTTCCTCCACATCTCCTGTTTCATCCTTGCCAGGTGTAAATATTAATTCCCAGGTGCAAATATCAAATCCCAGATGCAAATATCAATTCCCAGGTGCAAATATCAATTCCCAGACTTTCAGAAACTCTTGGTACAATGTCACAGAGCCTGTCTGAAAACACCCTGTGAAGATAAGCGAGCAACTGGAGCTGGATCCCATTCCTGATCCCAAACAGGTGCTGTGTGAGAATCCATTCCACTGCAGAGCCAGGATTTATTATTTTTAAGACAGCAACCACTGGCTTGCTTTCCCTCTCCAAGTCCATCTCTCAAGGTTTATGCTCCCAGCAAAACTTTCCTGGTGCAACTGATCCCTTTGGAAACAAAGCAAGACATATGGAAGTAGAGATCTTGTGGCTGGGTGGCCCTTTCAGGTTTTCATCTGCAGGATTTTGGGTCAGAAACTCAGGTCCTGGATATTCTACCAAGAAAAAGGCTGGGGGAAGAGAGGAAAGATGGAAATGAGGATCCATACCTGCTGTCCCAGTAGCTGGTACATAGGCAAAGACCATGTTGGACTTCCCTTTCAACACATTTTCAATGTTCTCAAGGTCTGCCAGTGTTTCAACATATTTAACTTCATTAAAGAGCAGGGCACTGAGGAGACAGAGAAAACCTCATTAACAACTGGTTGAAGAGTAAATTTGCAGCCACACAAGCATGATGGGAAAAACAGGGTAAAATTCCAGTTTCTTGCTGACAGATTAGGGATTCACAGACAACTGGAGGTGCCCAGGTGTGTGCTGGTGAGTTGCCTCAAGGGAAAAAGTTTAACAGGGTCAAACCATTATGAAGAGAGAAGCTTGACTGAGACCAGCCTCTGGAATACCTTGATGCCTCAGGTTTGAGCTTTTCTATTTTTCAGATTTTGTGCTGCTTTAGTGTGTGGGTCTGGGCTTCATTTTAGGGGATGGTGAGCTCTGTGCACAGAGCAGGGAGACAAAACAATTCCTGCTCCAGCTGGGCACCAAGGACAAATGATCCAAATCTCAGCCCAGGAGCACAAACCCCGTGGGCTGGAGAGAGAAAAACAAGCAGGGTGGGACTGCAGGGGCTAAAGCTGGAATGGGACAATGAACTGCAAGGTGCAAATGGAGCAGAACTGATCCCAGGGAGAGACCCCGTGCCCGGCCGTGCATTTTGGGGCCATTTTGGTTCATCTTGGGTGCAGGCCTGGCTGGGCTCTGGTGCTGCCCAAGGTGGATGCATGGAGGAGATGCTTTGAATCAATCCCTGCTTTATTCTGGAACTCCATCCAGCCTCTGCTCTAGGGCAGCCTGCACAAGGCATCAGTTTCTGGTGACCCAGAAGCGACACAAGGCATCAGCCTGGGGTTGGCATTTAGTGGGACTGGAAAGGAAAAGGATTCCAGAGGGTGATGTGGTCTGGGGACGTGGGGATGGACTTTCAGGGATGTGGTCTGGACTTACAACAGAACGTTGGCGACGACGGAGTTCACGTCGAACAGGGCGTCGGTGGGGAACTCTCGGATCAGTCGGTTCCCCCTGCAGAGGGAAGAGAGAGTCACCAAAGGAACTGAGGGAGATTCACTGCATGGATCCATGGGAAAAGGGAGCCAAGGCAGGCACAGAAGGATAGGGAGGATGATGGAGAAATGGCAGAACACACTTGAGATGTCTTTGATCTGATTTGAGAATCTTTCAAGCCCAGTTGAGCAGGTTCCTGCTGCACTTGGGGACATGGTGGCCTTGGCAGAGCTGGGGGAAGGTTTGGATTCAATGATCTTAAAGGTCTTTGGAATGGTTGCACTTGATGACCTTAAAGGTCCTTGGAATGGTTGCACTTGATGACCTTAAAGGTCTTTGGAATGGTTGCACTTGATGACCTTAAAGGTCTTTGGAATGGTTGCAATTGATGATCCTAAAGGTCTTTGGAATGGTTGCACTTGATGATGTTAAAGGTCTTTGGAATGGTTGCACCTGATGACCTTAAAGATCTTTTCCAACCTTAATTATTCCATGATTATCAGTACAACGGTCAATGAGAACTGAGCTGATACATGGAAAAGCTTCCATGTGACAACCCTTGGAGAGACCAGGATCTGAACCTTCCCACCCAGGGCAGAAGAGTTAACCCCACCAACAAAGAGAGCACCAAAACGTGTTTCTTTCTTGGACTAGACCCAAAATCTTGTGGCCTGAATATAGCTCTGGGGGTGGGAGGCCAGAGGAACAGCAGAACACTGATGGAGGGTTTCTCCTGTGGTTGCATTCCACAGCTCATCCCTCTGCTGCTCCAAGGAATTTGGGGCAGGATGGGACAATTCACACAGAGGACAAAGCACCTCCTCTGCCTGTGCTGGAATTTTGGGGGCACCTTTGGCTGAACTGTGCAGGTCCCTGCTGTCCTCATGGCTCCTCTCATTCCCCCACAGACATCTCTGACTGCTGACAGTGTTTCCTTCAAATCTTTCCTTCAAACTGGGAAGAAATCCCAGTGCAGAGCCCAGAAATGCCCCTCACCTGAACAGGAAGGCTTTCCTTAATGCATTTTCTTTTCCACAGTATCTTGAGACATCTTCCTTGGGACAATTCACCTGGACAGCAAATACATGTAATTACAGATTCAGCAATGACCCCACACACCCCCTACAGCTTTCTTCCATTCAAGAGTGTAAATCCAGCCTTTCCAAACCTTCTGGGAGGGAAAATCCACCAAAATGGAGACCAGAGATGGAGAGGGGAGTTTGTACTTCAGTTTTTCAGCTTAGCCTGCTGATTTGGGTCAGATGGGATCAAAAGACCCCATGATCTGCCCAGCATATTCAAAGTGACAGATCAGTGCTTCCTTACTGACCTTGGTCTGTAGCTGGAAGAAACTAAATAAATCCAAATAGAAATATATAAGCATTTCTTAGAGTCTAATTACACTTGCCTGAATTTGTAATTCCCTCACGTGAATCTGCATAAAATTTCAACTAAAAACTCCTTTGTTTGAAATATTTATTGCACTGAGCTGAAAAGAAGTTGACCAACCTCATCCATCATGGACATGGACACTGGAACAGGCTGCCCAGAGAAATTGGGGATTTTCCATCCCTGGAAATGTCCAAGGCCAGGTTGGACATTTCCAAGGATGGAAAATGAAATGCTTGGAGCAACCCAGGGGAGTGGAAGGTGTCCCTGTCCATGGAAGGTGAGGTGGAAAGAGATGAGCTTTAAGGTCCCTGAAAGCCAAAGCTGTTCTGTGAGTCCATGATCCTATGAAAAGTCTGTGTTCATCCTTTCCTTGCTCATCTCCTACTCATCCATCCCACCCAGCAGCTTCCCTGAGCCCCATTTACCTTCACCACAGAAACCCCATAGTCCTGGAGGGCCTCAGCTGAGCTCTCAATGTGCTCCAAGAAGGGCTGGGCACCAGGAGAAACTGAAAAACACACCAAAAAAATGCTCTGCAAGTCCTCAGGGTGAAGAGCATCCTCCTGCCACACAGGGAGATGTTCCCGTGTGGGAACATGAAATATGGGAGATGTTCCTCAGCCCATGCCAATGTCTTTGGGAAATCACACCCAGGGGATCAGGAAGAACAAAAGGAAGGTCAAGGATCTTCTCCTAATCCATGATGGCCTTGAGTTTCTCCTTCATGAAAGGGATTCCTGCTTTTTCTAGCTGGTATTATGGAAGAGGGGAAATTCCTTAGGAAATTTGCTTTCTCCTCCAGAGTACCTCTAGAAAATAATCCAGAAAATGAATGAAGATGTTTGAGGGACTGTGCCTGAGAACACAGCCAGGAAAGGACCCATCCCAAGAGGTCAGGAGCACTTGGAACTGTGCTTTGACCAGTTCTTCAAAACCCCTTTGGGTTTAAAAATCTCAGGCACTGCCCCTTCTCTGAGGAGGGCCACGAGTTGATCAGAGGGATGGAGCAGTTCTGCTAGAGGAAAGGCTCCAGGAGAGTTGGAAAATAGAAAAGGCTCTGGGGTGAATTAATTGCAGCCTTCCAGTGCCTGAAGGAGCCAACGAGGAAGATGAAGAGAGACTCTCTACAAGGGATGGAGGAACAGGAGCCAGGGAATGGCTCCCAGTGCCAGAGGGCAGGGATGGATGGGATACTGGGAAGGAATTCCTGGCTGAGATAGAATTCTCAGAGCAGCTGTGGCTGCTCCTGGATCCCTGGCAGTGCCCAGGGCCAGGCTGGACAGGGCTTGGAGCAGCCTGGGACAGTGGAAGGTGTCCCTGCCATGGCAGGAGGTGGGACTGGATGGGATTTAAGATCCTTCCAACTCCAAGCATTCCATGATTCTGTGATTGTTCCACTCCCACCAAGCCTTGCTGAGCCCCCAGGCTGATGGAAACTCACATTAAACACGTACCACTGGGGCTGAAAAAAGCCAAGGATGTTTTTCCAGCCTCCAAGCCACTGAAATAGTGCTGGGGGCTTGGCTCCTGCTGCAGGCTGGCACTTCCACATTTTGGGATGGAGGAAGCACAGAAGAGAAGGAAAACCAAGGAAGAAACCCATCTGTCCTTTTGGGCTGGCATGGCTGTTCCCAGCTACAGGCACAGGAGAGTCACAACTGGGGGAAAAATAATAATAAAAAATACATAAACACACACAAACACATATATGAGTGTCTCTCTGTTTTAGTCTCTGTTACATGACTGCAATTTCCAACTGTGGAAATGATTATTAATATGACACAAACATCTTGAGGATATTATGAATTAGTCACTCAATCCACAGGTGACTCAGACAACTGCAAAGAGGACAGCAGAGGCCACTCCATTCCCTCTGAGTGGCACCTTCAAGTGCACAGACCCTCAGTGCTTTCAGCTTAGGGCTGCTTTTCCTCCCTCCTTTTTTATTTCTTTTGAGTCAAACAAAAATTCCATGCACAGGCATCAAAGCAGTGACAGCATCATCCACAAACCCCCGCCCAAACTGTCTCCATTCCTGCTACAAAGCTTCCAGGGTGCCAGTAGAATTTATGTGGCCCTGAAAGGTGTTTGCAAAGGGATGGGACGTGTTGTGGTTGCCAAAAACCCAATGGCCATTTGAGATTCAAATAGGAGAGCTCCTGTTTCAGTGCAAAATAGAAATGTGCATCTTCTGGCACTTGTTTCTGGTCAGAGTGAGGAAGAATTTTGCAGGTATATTTATAAAGATTTTCTAGCTGAAGTCCTCAGCATGAGGATGTTCTGCTGGTGCTTCAAGAACACATGTTCCAAATTATTTTTTTTATAGAATAACTGATTTCTCTCTTATATTTATAAGGATTTATGTAACTTAAATGGATGCTATTTTTGTATATACTGCTGGGTTTTTTCTTTACTCTGTGATCAGACGTTCTATACAATTTAACCTTTAAAGGATTAATTAAAAAATCAGATTACCCTTGACCTAAAATATGTGTAGCAATAAGTCAGAGAAGAATTCTGTAAAATCTTTTCTGCTTTGGCTACTGATTTTGCCACTTCTCAGCAGCCACCTGGACTTCCCCAGAGAATTAAGTGTGAATTTCCCTGAACAGATTGATTTTGGTGGGAAGTGTCCCTGCCCCTGGGATGGAACAAGATGATCTTTAAGGTCCCTCCCAATCAAAACCAATCTGGGATTTTGGGATTCTGCTCACTGCAGGCCATGGCAGATGATGTGAGGAGGTTAAAGGATGAGAAGCCACCTTCCTCCCACTCCATTCCTTCCCAGCCTGCTCCTCAGGGATCGCTCTCTGCTGCTGGAGCGTGGCTGCTCCCTGCTCAACAAAGGGACAAAGCTGGGACTGAATCCATGCAGAATTTACATCATGAGCTGCAGCTGCTTCCCTCAACAAACACCCCTGTGTCCATGGGCTGTCACTCCTCCAACACCCTGGCAGAGGCTGGCAGCTCCCCACGGCTGCCCTGGGATCAACCCAAGCTCCAACACTCCAAAAACAAGCAGGGAAAGGTCCTGTGCCATGCTCCAGGAGTGAGGAGCTACTGACAGGCACACTCAGCCTCCACAGGCTCCTTCTCCAGGAGCTGAGGGGTTTGGATCAGGCCTGAAGGCACAACAGAGCTGGAAATACATTAGTTTTTTTCTTTTCATCTCAAAATCTCCTGTTGTCTCCTTTCCAGCTTTGGGCAGTGTCAGGCATTTCTGGTCCCGTGCCCTCCCATCTGTTCCCCTGGCTGACAGAGGGGACAGGGATCAGGCTGGGGGGGTGATGTTTATTAAATGACAAACTTGGCTACTGCAGGATGGAAAAATAAACACAATCCTGGCACGTGGGAACCACCCAGGTCAAATGGGAGAGCTCACTGTCAAGGAAGGAAGAGGAGCAGCCTCCAAGGACTCAGAGGATTCTATCTGGAGGAGAGGGTCAGCAGTTTAAAACATAACTCCAGCCCCCAAGGAGACATCAGAACCCCTTGCAGTGCTCAAGGGGGTCCAGGAGAGTGACTTGGGACAAGGGATGGAGGGACAGGAGCCAGGGAATGGCTCCCAGTGCCAGAGGGCAGGGATGGATGGGAGATTGGGAATTGGGAATTCCTGATGTGAGGGTGGGCAGGCCCTGGCACAGGTGCCCAGAGCAGCTGTGGCTGCCCCTGGATCCCTGGCAGTGCCCAAGGCCAGGCTGGACAGGGCTGGGAGCAGCCTGGGACGGTGGAAGGTGTCCCTGCCATGGCAGGGGTTGGAATGAGATGGGATTTAAGGTCCCCTCCAACCCAAACCATTCTGGGCTCCAGTGAAAAATGTGTGCTCACCCCTTCCCTGCTCAAGTCCTCTCACCCCCTCACCACTCCCTCCTGCCCAGCAGCTTCCCTCTGCTCCCCATCAACCCAGACATGAATATTCAGCTTTTAGGCCATTTCCTCTGTCACCTCTTTGCCATCAATGGAAAATTAACCCCCTAGGGCTGGAAACAGCCAGAGCCCTGCACCACTGACACCTTCAGGATTGCCAGGGATGTGTGAAAATGCCAGGGATGTGTGAAGCAGCTCTGTGTCACTGCTGGGAAACCTTCAGCCCATGGACAGGGGACAGCCTGGCTCAGCACTGAGGGAATGCCAGGCCTGGCTCATGTTCCCACTGTCATCATTCCAAGGCAGAGCCAGGCAAGGTGCCTGAGGTCACTGTGGGTGACCTGAGGTGAAACCAAACCCAGCAGAAATATCCAGCCCAAACTCTTGTGGGGGCAGAAATTGCTGGTGCCACATCAGTTCTGTTTGGGAATCCTGCAGTGGAATCCAAGGGCTGGGATCACCTCTGATCCCAGCTGCTTTCCATGACACTTTTCCTCCTCAGCTGCCAAGATTTATCACTGAGGAAGCTGAGCTTCCTCAGGGGAGGGTGTAAGAAATAAATTCATAAAAAATTTTCAAAGTTTGATAGAAGGTTTATATAATATATGTTAGAAAATAATAAATACTAACTTAAAAATACCATAAAATAAAGCAAACATTATTTAAAAAGAAATACCATAAAATAAAGCAAACATTATTAAAAAAGAAACCTTATTAAAAAAGAAACCTTATTAAAAAAGAAACAACCTTACAAATAAGACTAAATACTTTAGAAAAATAAAACTATAAAAAAAATGCATTGTAGAAAGACCCACAAGGGGGTAATTTTAAATAATTAACTTTAAAACATTTACAACACAATGTAACAAAAACCAATAAGCTAAAAACCACTTATAATTAAGAAATAGTTCACTTCTAATTATGATGATGAAAATTATAACATCTGTTATAAATAATGAATAGTTCATTTCTAATTAGAAAATGGAAATTATAACATCTGCTATTACACCCTTCACATATAACTAAAAATAAAATGAAAGTTTTTACCACACCTCTAAGTCAGAAAAAACCAAAATCCCACAGGAGGGTGTTGTGGGGTGGGATTTAAGAGTCACAGGAGAAGGAAGAGCTGCTGTCCTGCTGGAATTATGGCCTGCAGAGCCAGCTGGAACCCCTTCCACCACCCATAGCCTTCCTTGGATTCAGCAGAAACACCACCAGCCTGGACTTTAATGGCAGTGATGGAAAATCCACACTTGGTCTTGTCCAAATATCATCACAGAATCCCAGAATGGTTTGGGCTGGAAGGGACCTTAAAAACCAAAGTTCCAATCTTGTCATGGGCAGGGACACCTTCCACTCTCCCAGGCTGCTCCAAGCTCCACCCAGCCTGGCCTTGGGCACTGCCAGGGATCCAGGGGCAGCCCCAGCTGCTCTGGGCACCCTGTGCCAGGGTCTCCCCAGAAATGCACCACCCTTGTTATTTTAATCCCATTCCATCCTCTCCCAGCCTGCAGAGGCCTCAGCTGCTAAGTTTTAACTCCCTAAGTAGATGTTCCTAAACCAGGAGCATTTGGGATGCTCCTAAAAGGAGTCACTTCAGGCTCTCCTGTGCTGATTGACCCCAGTCAGGGCTCTCTTTGCAGCAGGACATTCACCCCACACCCTGCTGGCACAGATTTTTGGCAGGATTCTTCCCTGCCCTCCATGCCCTTCTGGGAGCACTTAACCAAGGAGCTGCTCTCCCAAATTTCCTGGCAGGGAAGGCTCAAACCAGACCCCAAAGCCACGTGGGGCTGCCTCAATCCCTTAGCTCCAGCAGGATGGACAGGCTGAAGTTCTCTCTCCAGCTCACCTGCATGTCCCAGCACAAACATCCCTCCTGCTGCTGCTCCAAAATGTGAGGCAGAGAGGAACACTGACAGCTCTTGCTGCATTTTTGTCCATGCAAACAGGTTTCCTATAGGTGATCCAGAAAAATGACAGAATCCTTAAGGTGGGAAAAGCCCTCTAAGATCATTGAGTCCAAGCATTCCCCAAGGGGAATGGCTTCCCACTGCCAGAGGGCAGGGTGGGATGGAAGACTGGGAAGGAATTCTTGGCTGGGAGGATGGGAGGCCTTGGCACAGGGTGCCCAGAGCAGCTGTGGCTGCCCCTGGATCCCTGGAAGTGTCCATGGCCAGGCTGGATGGGGCTTGGAGCAGCCTGGGATGGTGGAAGGTGTCCCTGCCATGGCAGATGTGAAACTGGATGAGTTTTAAGGTCCCTTCCAACCCAACCCATGATTTCTTGCCTGGAATTATATTAACTTTTCATATTTTTCACTACACATGTCCCTTCCTTGCTCCAGACTTTTCCTACACAGCCAACACGTTCATCATCACAAACCCATGATAATTATCACAGGTTCATTATCATCACACAATTAGCTGGCACAGAGCTCAACCCAAATCCTTTCAAATTTTCCAAAGGCAAGTTCTTAGACACAACTGATTTGAGTAGAGCGGTAGAGCTGCAATTCCCCAGCATCTGGAGTTGGAATAACAGTGAGATGCTTCTCCAGAGTTTTGGGATGAGCCTGCAATTATGGGACTGAAATAACCACTGGCCCTTTGCACTCACTGCATCTCCCTACCTCCTACAGGGGCAGCTGTGGGAGCATCTTGAAGCACAGGGATCCTTTTCTGGGAACATCCAAGTGCATCCCAGCCTGTTGTCCAGTGTGCTTTGCCTGGATTTTTGCTGAATGTTTTGCCTGGATTTTTGATGCTCCCATGCTGCCCCTTATCCTGTCACTTCCAGAAGAGTTTCACTTTCATTTTCATTTCCAGGTCCAACTTCCCAGCAGCTGAGTCTCACTTGCTATCCAGGGCTGCAGAAGGGACAGAGAGCAGCCTTTGTCTCTGCCCACACCAGGAGAGGAGGGCTTTGATTCCCGTGCACAGCAGACACCCTGCAGCACGGAATGGAGAAAACCTCTAAAAGGAGTCCAACCATTCCCCTAGCACTGCCAAACCCACCGCTAACCCACGTCCTCAAGCGGTTTGTGAACACTCCCAAGGAAGTGAATCCACCGCTTCCCTGGCAGCATCACCGCATGCTGGAATCACCATCTGCTGGAATCTCCACCTGCTGAATTCCAACACCTCCCTGCTGGAACCAGCATCACCCACTGCTGCTGCTGCTGCTGCTGCCCCGTTCAATCTGTCCTTGGGAACCAGCCCCCCGAAATCCCTGGAAAGCAGCCGGCACTGGGTGCACATCACCGAGCAAGCTGCGGGCGGCTCGGGGCTCTCACCTACCCGGTGTCCCGAGCGTTCAGGCCGATGTCCTCATCCCTGCTCCGCGGTTCTGGGACAGCACCGAGGCGTCCCCCGGCCCCGGCTGCACGGCTGGAAAAGCCGGGATGGGCTCAAAGCAGCGCGGCTGGGTCTGTGCCAGCCGGGGGAAGCGATCCCTGAGCCCAGCGAGGCCTCTCGGTACCCACCGGAGCCGGGAGCTGTTCGCAGCTGAGCTGTGCCGGCATCCACAGGGATGGCCGCCTGCACGGAAGGAACAGACGGTCCGTGAGGGACACCCGGACAGCCCCAGCCTGGAACGGGAACGTTCCCGGTCCGTGAGGGACACCCGGACATCCTGAGCCTGGAACGGGGATGTTCCCGGTCCGTGAGGGACACCCCGATATCCCCACAGAGCCTGAAGCGGGGATGGTCCCGCACCCCGACTCTGCCTGCAGGGATGCCCGCTTCCCCCCGGTTTCCCCCGGTTCCTCCGTAAGGCCCCTCAGCGCTCTCCTCACGGCCCCTCTCAACCCTTCGCTCCCCTCTCTCATCCTTCTCATCCCTTTCTCCCCTCTCCCCGTCCGTCTCTCATCCCTTACCGGTTCTCAGGGAAGGAGGGATGGCGGGCGGGCGGCGCCGCCAACCCAACAAGCAAAGCGGCGGCGCGGCGGGGGCGTCGCGCGAGTGATTGACAGGCGGCGCCGGCCAGTGGGCGCGGCGGGTGGGCGCGGCGAGGGGCGTGGCCGGTGGACGGCCAATGGGGAGCGCGCGCCACCGCCCCTCAAATCAGCGGGCTCAGCCGGCTGTCCCCGGCACGGAGTTGTTTGGCGGCGGGCGGGCGGGCGGTGCAGCCGGGCGGGCGGGAGGAGGAGAAGGAGAAGAAGAAGAAGAAGAAGAAGGGGAAAAGGCGGGGGGGGGAGGTCTCCCCTTTGTTGCATGGGGGTGTCCAGCCGGGGCTGAGGGAAGGCAGGGAGGGGGTCGGTGCCTCCCGCTGCCCCATGGCCCTCGCTGAGGGGGCGGCCGTGCCCTACGCCGTGGAGCTGGGGCTCACCGTGCTCCACACGGCGCTCTACGCCGCGCTCTTCCTCTTCGCCTACCTGCAGCTCTGGCTGCTGCTCTACTACCGCGAGCGGCGGCTGAGTTACCACACGCTCTGCCTCTTCCTCTGCCTGCTCTGGGCAGCCCTCAGGACCACCCTGTTCTCCTTCTACCTGCAGAATTCCCTGCAGGCCCTCCGCCTCCAGCAACCCTTCGCCCACTGGCTCTTGTACTGCCTGCCCGGCTGCCTCCTCTTCTCCAGCCTCTGCCTCCTCAACCTCTATTTCGCCGAGGTAAGTTTTGCCTTTTGGGCAAAACCCCTCCAAAATTCTCTTTCCCAAACCTCCACCCTGCGGGACACCGGGGCTGGAAGCTCCTCTTCAAACTTGGAGCGCCCTGGAGCCGAGGCTTTGGGGTGCGATGGGGATGTGAGCGCCCAGGTGAGGGTGGGGGGCGATCCTGAGGGGCCGATCCTTCGGGACAGCCTGAGGGGATGCGGGGCTGTGCCCTGAATCCCGGCTGGGAGGGAGGTACAGGGGTTATGCCCTGAATGCAGCCCTCGGTCCAGACTTCGGGACAGCCTGGGGGATGCAGGGGTTGTGCCCTGAATCCAAGCTCGGGGGTGGGGGGGGGATGAGCACAAGGATTGTGCCCTGAATGCAGGCTTGGGGAGAAGCACAGGGATTGTGCCCTGAATCCAAGCTGGGGGGGCGGGGTGGGATTTGGGGGGGATGGTGTGAGCTAAAAGTGTGCCCAGAATCCCAGCATCAAGGCTTTGGGGTGCAGGGCTGTACCCTGCCTGCAGACCCCGCCTGGGGGGGACAGCCACATGCCCTGAATTTGGGATTAGGGGGTGCGGGGACATGCCCTGCTCCCAGGTGGGTTTTTCCTCTTTACAACCCAGACCCACCGCGGGGTGTTTGTGTGTGTGTGTGAGGGGGGGCATCACTTGAGGGACTGTTTTGTATCTTTTTTTCTGTTTTTTAATTGATTCCCCTTCTGCAAAGGGGACCAGAAAGTGGCAGCAAGCAGGGGCTGCTCTGGCCTGGAGTGATGCCAACCATTACGTCACCAGCCAGAGCCTCTTCTGCTATTGTTGCTGCGCTCCCTCCTTCCCTCCATCGCTCCGCTGCGAACCCGGCTTGTTGTTCCGCAGCTTGTCAGACAAAAAAACCCCGAGATCCCTCACACAACAGCCCGGGGCAGCCGAGGGGGGCCCCTTCCCAGCGCCAGCATCGCTGCTGGGACAGTGCGGAGCCGCTTGTTATTGTCACCGAGCTGTGTCCCTGCTTTTCTGGGTTTCCCATCACTCGTGTGGTGATTTTTAGCCTCCTTTCCTTAGTCCTTCCACTTGCCTTTATCTCCTAAAGCCCTGGCTCTCCCCTCCCCATCCTCCTCCTGAATATTTTGTTTCTGCTCCAGTTTCTCTCGAGCAGCCCTTTGCTCGCCTGCCTCCCGGTTCGCTGCCTATTTATGAAACAAGTCACCACTTTTTCCTTGCAGCTTTGTTGTTGTTGTTGTTGGGATTCTTTGCTCTGCAGCTCTCAGCTGTTCCCCAGCCTCACAAAGGAATGGCTAGCACACAGAAATCTCTCCAGTGTGTCACCCACGGGAGTTATGATTTCATTTTCCCCAGGACACCAACATTCACATGACACTTGGAGCACTGGGGTTGTTCTGCTGTTCTGGTGCTTTTCCCCACTCTTTTCCCCCTTCAGTAAGCACCTGGAGGCTTTGGGGGTGAGCTGCCTGTTGCAAAAGGTGTTGTTGATGGAGTGGCAGTGCAATAACAAATGGTGCATAGAGTGCACAAATCCATCTTGTCTGCTTAAGCGAGCCTGACCTCCCAGTTGCTCCAGCCAGGAGGGGTTGGTGTCCCTTGAAAGGCAGGGATTCTGTGCTCTGCTCCACAGAGTGGCTGGATTTCTGTTTTCCTCTGGGTCACTGGATTTGACAGCAGATTTGCCTCTCTGCAGGCTTGTTTAAAGGTCCTCTTAAAGTAAATCCACATAGATTCCCAGGCTTCTCCTCCTCCCACGATATCTGTTTTGCAGTGAACTCTGCATGTATCCCATTTCTTTCTCCTTGAAGACCTAGAGCCAAGGGAAATCCTGTCTGAGGAAATAAGAGCTCTGAATCTGGAGTGGGGAAGGATAAAGTGACTTATAAAAATGGGTCTGCTTTGCTCAGCTCCAGGGAGGGCCTGACACTTCCCTGGAACAACCAGGAGGGGTGTCCATCACTCCGTGGGGTTTTTTGGGAGATCTCACTGGTGAAGCTCCAGAGGTTTGGAGAAAAAAGATGGAAAGCCTGGAGCTTTTCTGGCTCCCATTATCTAGAGGTGACTGGTGTGTTCAGTGGTGTGACTCCAGCAGAATGTGCCCCTCCATTCCCAGTTTTTAAGGGCCACTTGGCAGCAGCCTGTGGAAGGACACTGAGCTTCTGCTGCCCTGGGGGTGGCATCCTGAGCTGAGATGCCCTCAGATAAAAGCAGGAGCTGCTGCTGTGCTGAGGGCCTGGCTCATTGTCCCTGTACACAGAGCCTCCTTTGTGGAGATGCTGGAGAAATGGCATCTGGGCAAGAAAATGGCCTGTGCTGATATTTGAGCTGTTCTTGCTTGATTTACTGAGCCCCTCAGGCAGCACAGAGGCTGGGGATGGAAAGGTGCTGGGGAAGAAGCTCCAGGAACAGATACCTGTGGAGAACTGGCATTACTTAACACTCCAGGCTGTTTCAGGGCTGAAATTCAAATCTGCTGAACTGCCTGGTGTTCCTCCTTTCTGTGGGGACAGGTTGTTCTCTTCCTGTCCCATCTTGGCCCCTGAGATCCCTGAGGGGATGCAGAGACCTGACAGAATCAGTGTGGGATGTGTATTTATTTTTCAGAGATCCCAGAATGGTTTGGATTGGAAAGGACCTTCAAACTCATCCAGTTCCACCCCCTGCCATGGCAGGGACACCTTCCACTGTCCCAGCTTGCTCCAGCCTGGCCTTGGACACTTCCAGGGATCCAGGGGCAGCCCCAGCTGCTCTGGGCACCCTGTGCCAGGGCCTCCTCACCCTCCCAGCCAGGAATTCCTTCCCAAAGTCCCATCCATCCCTGCCCTTTGGCAGTGGGAAGCCATTCCCTGGCTCCTTTCATTCCATGCTCTCATCCTCTCCAGCTCTCTTGGGATACTTTTTCCACCTGGAACATCCCTTGAGCTTGGGAGCATCTCTTCCTTTCCACTTCAGCTTGTACCAGAAGGAGTCCCTTCCTGGCAATCTGGAGTTCAGAGTCCATCAGGTCAGAATTCCTCAGATCCATTCCCAATCTTGCCTGAAGAGCTCTGATGTCCAGCCTAGGATGCTCCTTTGCCTTTCCTTTGGAGTAGCTCCTGTGCTGCTTGAACAATGGCAGCTTTCCCAAGAGTCTGCAACTTCTGCTTTTCCCCAGCTCTTGGTCAGGACCATGGTCCATGGAAATGGAAATACATGGAAGGAGCTCAGGGTATTTAGCCTGGAGAAAAGGAGGCTCAGGAGGGACCTTGTGGCTCTGCAGAACTCCCTGACAGGAGGGGACAGCCAGGGGGGCTTGAGCTCTGCTCCTAAGGGGACAAGGAACTAGAGAAATGGCCTCAGGCTGTGCCAGGGGAGGTTTAAATGGGATATTAGGGAAAATTTATCCTTGGAAAGGAGCTGCCAGGGAGGTTTGGAGTCCCCATCCCTGGAGGTGTCCAAGGAACCCCCAGAGGTGGCACTCAGAGCTCTGGGCTTGTGACAAGGTGGGAATCAAGCACAGCTTGGACCTGATGGCCTTGGAGGTCTTCTCCAACTCAAATGATTCTGTGAAGTGCAGCCACAACAACCTTGATCTTAAAGACCTGCTTGAGCCTTTGGCACTCCTGGTTGTGCTGGGAATCAGCAGGGATGGGAAGGAATGCTGGCCTGGTGGTGTGGCCAGAGCCCTTCACCTGCCTGGCTTGCTCTGAGTTCTCCATGTGAGGAGATGACATCAGCCCCTTTCATCCCTCCCTGCTCTCATTGCATGGAGACAGCCATGGAGAGAGCATCCAGCCTGGGAGATGTTTGTCTCTACTGTCCTGGATCTTCCTACATGGAAAACTGGGCAAATCTCCATCCTTCATTTCCCTCTTTCACCTTCCCTGTGCAGCAGCCACCTGGCAGTGCCCTGTGCCTCAGAGGGACAGCTGCTGAGGCATCTCTGAAACCCCAAACTGCTCCATCCCAGAGCTGATGCTTCCCATGTTTCCCAGAGGAACAGGTGGCCCTGCTGGGCACCAGCTATTCTGGGAAAGGAGGGAACATGCAGAATTGCAGCCTGTGTTCAGGATGGCATGGAATGAGCTCAGCACTAATATGAGGGTGGTGAGGGATCCTCGTGGACAGTTCCAGCTCTTCCTCTGTGGGTTGAAGCTGGGGTTTGCACACTTGGGACAAGGTGTGATCCCAGAATAATCTGTGCTGTGCTCCCATCAGTCTGTGGTGAGGAGAGGGATCTGTGTGGGGATGTTGGGGCAGGGCATGGTTGTGTCTTGTGTCTGCAGAGCCCAAATTCGTGTTGTATTTATGAAGCAAAAAAAGGATTTGATTCCAGTGGACAGCAACAAGTTCCTGGATCTTTCAGATCTGCTGGAAAGTAGCCTGGTTTTGGTCCAGCCTGAGTGCCTCTCTGTAAGGTTTAAGGTTTAAGATCCTGCCTTTTGCAGGCACTGGGAGTGGTCCTTGGGTTCATCTGTGGGATCTGGGATGTGTCACTCTTCTTCCCTTAGCAGCTGTGACACCTTCTGAGGGTGAGTGTGTCTCTGAACACACCCTAGGGGCTCTCTGGGATGTGATGTAAGAAAATCACTTTTATGGGATAAACCCACCCAAAAGCCCCCAGCATCATGGAAGGCTTTGGGGTCTGTAGCTCATGTCAGCCTCACCTTCTGGCTGATGTGGAGTGCCCAAGGGATCCATGGCTCTGGAAAGGCACCTGGGTATTCCAAACTGCTGTGAAAGATTGGTTCAGAGTAAATGTTCCCAGTCCTGCTGCTCTGTGCTGCTGAGACCTCTGGTCTCTCTTTTCATGCTTGATTTCTGGAGCTGGGCTCAGCTCAGATTTGAAGGAACTGTTCAGTTTGCAAGGATTGCTGCTCACAGCTTGGCCTAATGCACCTGCTGAAGCACAGGGCTCTATTTTTCCTGTGTTTCTGAAGAACAGAATTGCTCCTGAGCTCTCTGTGCTGGGTTTTTCACAGCAGAACCCTCTGCCTGAGCTGTCCTTGGGCTCTGGGAGCAGCAGAGCCCTGTGCAGGAGGCTCAGAGCTCATCTCAAGGATAAGAACCCAGAGACACCCTGTGCACTCTGCTGGTGGCACCTCCTGACCCAGTCCCTGGGAAGGAAAAGCAACCTTCAGATAACTTATCAGCCTTAAGAGCCAAAA
The DNA here is from genome assembly GCF_051311805.1 of Agelaius phoeniceus. Lineage (NCBI taxonomy): Eukaryota > Metazoa > Chordata > Aves > Passeriformes > Icteridae > Agelaius > Agelaius phoeniceus. The sequence continues at coordinate 61,837,862 of NC_135270.1, read as the reverse complement.
CCACCAAAGCAGAGGTGGCTGTTCCTTTCCTGAACTTATTCCTATAACTTTCCAGGGGCTAATAAAAATGTAAGGCTGGAGCTGTGGTCTCCCTCTGCTTTCCATGGCAGCAGGCCAAGCATGAGGCTCAAATTGCTGTTGCACTCTTAACCCTGACTCAGCTTTGTGTGCCTTCATCCCTGGGGCTGCAGGGGAGGGTTTGGCAAGAGTGTCCTGCCCAAAACAGCATCTCCTGTGAGCCAGGGGCACTTCCCTGCTCAGCTGAGGGGCTGTTCTCAGCTGGGAACACAACATTCCCAGCTGGAATACAAGCCAGGGACTCTGCAGGGCTGTTCAGAGGCTGAGGTTACAGCAGGAGTGCAGATTGCTCTGTGGATTTCCATGATGCTGCAATGGGTGCTGAACCAGGACTTTCCCAGCTGGATGTCACCAGTGCCTGTTTTGACAGGAAACAACCTCAAGTTGTGCCAGGGAATATTTAGATCCTAAGTGGATGTTAGGAAAAAATTCTTCACTGAAAGGGTGGTGAGGTGTTGGAACTGGCTGTTCAGGGCAGTGGTGGAGTCCCCAGGCCTGGAAGTGTTCAAAAAACTCGTGGATGTGGCACTTGAGGGCATGGTTTAGTGGTGAATGTGGTGCTGCTGGATCAATGGTTGGACTTGGTGACCTTGGAGGGCTTTTCCAGCCTCAGTGATTCAGTGATTCCAAAGTGCCTGAATGTCACCCACTGCAAACAAGGGAGGATTCAGGGATATTTCTGGTTTGGAGTCACCGTGTGGCCCTTCCCAAGGCCCAGTTTCTTGTAGCTGAGATGAGTTTTAGGGCTCAGAGTGGATTGTGGCACACTCCTGTCACTCTGTGTGCCAGGACAAGGGGACAGGGAGCATTCCTGAGGCTGGATACCTCCCTCTGCTGAAGAACCACAGCTCATTCCTCACTAAGTCAAACTCATCCTCTCTCAGGAAGAGGAGCCAGGCACTGGAAGTGGCTCTTGGAGGAGAATCACTGAAGCTGTCCAATGTCCTTTGAAATGCTTGGAAGCACTGCAGTGGCTCAGACAGCCCTCAGATCCTGAAATGGCTCTGGAAATCCCCTTGGCAGCAGCCTGATTCCTGAAGTTCATGTGCCATTTCTACCTCAGTGCTGACTTGGAAGCAGGAGCCAAGGAATCCCACCAGGATAAAAGGTGCCTGAGGATGCCTGGGAGGAGATGAGTGATCCTTCACTGCTGACAGGGAAGGTGCCTTGTGGGAGAAGGGAAACTGAGCCTCCACAGCTGAGCAGTGATCCCACTGTGCAGCTGGGATCACCCTGGATGTGTCTGTGCCTCTTCCCAAGTTCCTTGAAAGTCTCCAATCAGGACATGAGCTTTGCCTGAGGCTGAGTGTGACTCCAGCTCTGGGATCCTTCCTGGTAGGGTCTGGAGCTGGACACAACCCAGTTCTGAGCAGTGTGAGCACTGGTTCCCTGTGCCTTTGCAGCAGGAATTCACATCTGAGCTGTGATTTGGGAGTATCTGCACCTTCCTAAACTGTCCCTGCTCCTCTGACATGGAAATCCAGCATGGCTGAGGTCCTAAAATAGCCCAAAACATTGGGAAAAGGAGGTGTATTTTTGAAGGATGTTAAAGTGCTAAACTCCCTTCTTTTCTTGAAGTCTTCAAGGTGTGGTGTTAAAGTGCTTGTCACATATGGGGTGTTAAATATGTTTATGGTTGTTGGGAACCTGCATTTGGGCTGGGCTTGTACAAGGAGGAAGTGCCATTCTTTTGGGTCCAGAGCAAGACTTGATGCTGATAAATAACCCAGATTCCTTGGAGATGTCCAGCTGGGTTCTGATTTCCCTGTTTATCTCTTGAAAGGAAACCTAAATTAATCCTGTGCAAATCTTTCCTCCAGGTCATATTCAAAGTGAAATGTGCAGCTGAATTCAACAAGTACAAGTAAGTGCTGCTGTCCTGACCTTCCCTCCAAAGCTGGTCCCAGAGGAACTGGCTGGGAAGGGGAGGGCCAGGCCCCAAAAGCTGACCAGAGCTCTAATTCCATACCTGTGCTCTGAGAAAGGAGCAGAGTTTCACCTTGGAGCAGGACTGGGAGCTTCAGGGGTGCCAGAGGAGCTCGAGCATCCCAGCTCCCCTGGGTGGACTCTCAGGGTCACTCTGAGCTGTCCCAGCCCAGGAAAGATCAGCAGAACAAGGCTTGAGCAATGGGAGAGCCCCAGGTTTGTGCAGCCCAGGTGCTTCCCAGGGAAACCCAGGGTGGAAAATGCAAGCTCCAGGGGCTCTCAAGGAAGGAGTTGCAGTGGTTGTGATGACTCATGGCTTATTGACTGGAGTTAATGCAGAGCTGGAACAACACTTAAAATCTGCAAGATAAGAACCTGACTGTCAGAAGATGAGTCTTGTAACTCATGACTGCTTACGCTGCTCATGTGTTATGAGAGCAGCTCCAACAAATCCTCTGCAGCCTTGGGCTGCCAATACAACCCCTGAAATTTGCTGGAATGCCTGAGCTGCCCAGCAAGCTGAGCCCTGGGAGGCTCTGCTGAGACAGGAGGGAGGTGCACAATGAACCTGGCTTTGTCTCACTGACCATTTTTTCCCCTCACCGTGTCTCCAGGGTCCTGTTGTACCTGGGCTCCATCCTCACCAGCCTCCTGTTCCTGGTTGTGAATTTAACCTGTGCAATGCTGATCCACGGGGAGGTCCCAGAGAAGCAGCTCAGGTGGACGGTCCTGGCCCGGGCTCTGGTCAACGACAGCCTCTTCATCCTCTGTGCCATCTCCCTGGCCTGCTGCATGTGCAAACTGGGAAAGATGTCTTCAGCCAATGTCTACCTCGAGTCCAAGGTGGGTAAATGCCTTGGGAATTCCCTCTGGGACTGCTCAGCTGGATCTGGGTTTGCTCACTCAGGGCAGCGCTGGCCTGGTGGCACCTGAGCTGCTCTGGCTCAAATTCTCCTTCCAGCATGGAGGTGGCAGCTCTTGGATTCCTCCCTTTCACAAAGTGCATGCTCCTGCTGTGGGAGTGGTGTTTCCTGCATGTTTTAGGGGAATACTTTGTCTGCAGCTTTGGCATAACAGATTTATGAGCTGCTTCTGCCTTTCAGGCACAGAAAATCCCAGGTTTGCCTTGAGAGGGTTCTCTCAGAGCAGCAGATGCAGTTTTGTCTGTGTATTTTACCTGCAGCAGGTGTGTCATGATTTCCTGCAAAGGGGATCCCCCAGAAATCCAGCATTAGGTGGGCTCTGCTTGGCTAGGATGAGATGAGGATTTTGGAATGGGAGGAGAAGTTGCTGTAGGTCCTGTCCCAAAGCAGAACAGGTGAGGGTCTGAACACACACAGCTCTTCTCCAGCAGATAGGAAAGGGGAAAAGCCACCAGCAGCGTGGCAGGAGGCTGCAGGCAGTGCCCACCTGAGTGCCTGGAAACATCCAGAGGAAAAACCAGAGCACCTGAGCACAGCCAGCTGAAGCTGAGGCTGTCTGTAGATGTCTGGCTCCTTAAGCAGCAGAGGGCATCGGTGGCTTCCTGGAATGCAGGGGGTGTGGGCTGGGTCTGGTGTCCTGCCTGGCTCTGTGACAGCTGTCCAGAGGCTGCAGGTTGCATCCAGCTCTGCAGTGAGGCAGGAGCAGAGAAGCTGCTCAATCCCTGCTGGCCTGGGCCTGCTATCCAGCTCTGGCTGCCTCTGGACACTCATTAACTCACCCAGTTCCCCCAGTGCAGGAACTTGCTCTCCTCACATGCCCGAGGCTGCCCCTGGGCTGTGTGCAAAGTGCTCCAGGGAAGCCTCTGCTGTGCACTTGGATACTCACCCTGCTGAAGGTCTCTGCCTCCCTCCCCTGCCTTGGGGGCATCCTCTGATGTTGTGTTTGGGAAATTGCTGCAGAAGCAGGCTGGGGATGAGCAGAAATGTTACACAGATGCCCCAGAAGGTTGTCCTGCCCCTGAACTCAAAGGCACACAGCAGGGCTGGAGGCTGCTGCCTCCACACTGAAGGTGGGAATGTTTGAGCTGTGGGAAGGAGGCTGGACTGCAGCCAGCTCCTGTCCTGGGGTCCTTGTGAGCTGGAGATTTGCTTCTGCAGCCTTTGTGCCTCATTGTGCTGGCCTGAGCACCACAGGCTCAGCTTCCAGTGGCAGCAGGATGTGTGCTGGGCTCCAGGGCTGTCACTTGTCTGTTGGCACCTCTCTCCTGCTGACTGTCTCAAGACACTGTCCTGAGCTCCAGATCTAGGAAGATAGAGCTGGGATGTGCAGCAGACCACTGGGATGAGCTTCCCCAGCAGATTCTCTGCTTAAACACAAAGGCAGCTCAGGTGTGTTTGTCCCTCACTGTGACTTGGTGCCTCCCAGCAGCCATTAAAGGGATTCATGGATGGATTTAACAAAACCTGGTTTATCTCAGCATTCCTGAATGGTTTCAGTTGAAAGGGATCTTAAATCCCATCCAGTTCCAACCCCCTGCCATGGACTACCTTTAACTAGATCAGGATTGCTCCAAGCCCATCCAGCCTGGCCTTGGACACTTCCAGGGATCCAGGGGCAGCCACAGCTTCTCTGTCACCCTGTGCCAGGGCCTCAGCTCCCTCACAACCAAGAATTTACTCCCAGTATCCTATCTAACCCTGCACTCTGTCTGTTTGAAGCCATTCCCTGTGTCCTGCCCCTCCAGGCCATTTTAAATTGTTTCCATCTTTATTGTGGGCTCCCTTCAGATACTGGGGTTCAAGCTCTGGGTCTTTGTGCCCACCCCAAATGCTTGAGCTTCCTTCTTAGAGGAGTGTTGGGGTGCTGGGTGGCTGCATCTGAAAGGGCTGGGTGAACACCTCTGCAGGGTCTGGCTGTGAAGCAGAAGTTGATTTTCCTGCTGGTTGGTTGTTGGCCTTGTGGAGATTCCCAGAGGAAGGCAGGGGGTGGAACAGCATCTCCTGACCCCCAGTTTGGAGCTGACTGACAAAGTCCTGCCAGGGACACTCCAGTGCCTCAGATCCTTCCCTGATCCCAGGCAGCTCTGGCTGTGTGGCTCCTGCAATGAACTCATCACATGAGAAAGCTCTTAGCCAGCTCTGAATATTTTAGCAACAACATACAAATGTTCTGGGTCATTCTTGCCTGCACAGCTGCTCATGCATTTAAGGGAACAGGGAAGAACATCACAGCTCTGTATTAAAACTCTTTATTTCTTCCTGTCCTAGGGAACATCTGTCTGCCAGGCTATTCTGGTGGGATCTGTAGTGGCCCTCCTGTATTCCTCAAGGGCTTGCTATAACCTGGTAGCTGTGGCCATATCTCCAGACAATGTTCCTGGTCCTTTTAACTATGGCTGGGACAACCTTTCAGACAAGGTGAGTGTGTGACCCCCAAATGCAGAGCCAGTGAAGTGAGATGCAGTCACTCCTCATCCTGTGAGGATGAGCAGGGGGCTCTGGGGGTGGGGTCTGAGTAGCTGAACCCCCACATGAGCTGCCTTTCTGCTCTGCTTGCTCTCTGCACCCAGCAAATCTGAGTCCTCCTCTCCCCAGCCACTTCTTCAGGAAGGATTCCCTGCTCTTCCCTTCCAGCCTGCCAACTCTTCTTGTGAGGGAGAGGAGGGACAGCTCAACTAGAGCAGAACAGCAATGCTTAATCGGGCATGGCTGTGTGTGAGGGGGAGTCACTGGTGTGGGCAGGAGCTCCCATGCCCTGGTGGCACCCTCTGAGCAGAACCAGCTCACCCAAACCAGCAGCAGCACCAGGTGAAGGTCACTGTGCTGCTCTGGGGACTCCTGCCTTTGGAAAGGTTGCTCTGCACTCCCAGTTCCAGCTTCTGGGAGCTCTCTGGGTGGCTGGGATGACACAGACCCCTCTGCCTTGTGCCCACAGGTGCACGTGGAGGTGAGCAGTGAGGAGTACGTGGTGTTTGGAGTGGTCCTGTTCCTCTGGGAGCTGGTGCCAACCACTTTCGTGGTGCTGTTCTTCCGCGCTCAGAGACTGAGCCAGAACCTGGTAGGCCTCAGCAAGTCCCCCTGTGCTGGGAGGAATGCCTGGCATCACTTTTTGGGAATGTTTTGCTTCTGGCCTAACTCCTTTCTCTTTGGCAGACTCCAGCAGGGATGGTCAACAGCCACAGCTACAGCTCCAGGGCCTATTTCTTTGACAATCCCAGGCGCTACGACAGCGACGATGACTTGTCACGGCTCGGGGCCAGGGAAGGAGGGTAAGGAAGGGTTGTGCTGCTGCTCTGCTGCCCTCTGGGGCAGCACCAGAGCTCCTGGCTTCTGCTCCCAGGGAAAACTTTGGTGGAAGAGGCAGCTTGGGTGAAGTAAATGGGGCAGGAAGCCTCTGACAGAGCTTTTGTTCCCTTGTGCAGCTCACAAGGAGCTGTTTTTATTGGGCAGAAGTGACCAGCTCAGAGAGGTGGATGGTGCTCACAGGTGGTGATTACAGACAGGAGAGCTGGGATCCATTTCAGAGGGCTCTGAAATGATCTCCAGAGGGGTTTCTCCACTGAGGAGTGAGAGCTGGTGAAGTTCTGGAAGGGAGTGGGGACAAAGCTCTGCAGGAAGTGCTGGTGTGGAAGACAGTGGTCAGGTATCCCCAGCAAAACTCTTACAAGGCATCCTGGCAGCCCTATCACCTGTCTCCATGGAATGGTTAGGGATGGAAGGAACCTTAAAGCCATCTTGTTCCACCCCCTGCTATGGTGGAACATAATGGGCTTTAAGGTCCCTCTTGTTCCACCACCTTCCACTATCCCAGGCTGCTCCAAGCACTGTCCCTCCTGGCCTGGAACACTTTACTTCCTTTTCTCTTCCAAGTCCCTCAGTGTTGGAATAAATCAGCTGAAACTCCATTTCCTTCATGCAGAAAGCCAATTCCTTATTCACAAAGCTCATATTTATAGGAAATACCAGCACTGTATTAAACCTAATTTGTCAGCAATGCAGTGAAATTCAGTTCACTGGTCAGTAAGGGCTATTGTATATGTCTATCAAATTTTCTCTCTCTACATATGTTTACATTTTTCCTTTGTGGATTCTCATGGGACAAATTTTATTATTTACACAGGTGCATTTGTTTTTCACCCTCAGAATAGATTGTTGTGTTAAAGGAACCTCTGATTCTCAAAATAGCTTCACATGGCAACTTGCAAATTGCTTGTTAGCTGCACTGAGAAGAAATGACAGGCCAGCTTTGGCAATTTGATTTCATAAGGCCTTTTTTTAATAATTCTTCTACCTGTCTACAACATCTCACCCATTTCATTAATTTAAAAAAGGCTCTGTTCTGATTGTAAACCAGCTTGCTCTTGGGAGGGTATTATCTCATTAAGGTTATCACTGGTTATCTATTAGATATGAGATGAAAGACTGATTACAATCACAAAGCTTATCAAATTCTATCAAGTCATTGACACAGGATTTCACAGCATGAGAAAACAAAAGAATGATGTCCAATGTCTCTTAGGGCTATGGAGATAAATGACCATTGTGTTAAAGTCCAGATAGTTGGGACTCAGGAGAAAGTCCATTAGCTGGAAATGTTGATCTTTGACATCACTGAATGTCCTCATGGGTCAGGGAATAACTGAGAAAGGTTAGTAGGAACACTATACAGTGATGATGACATGGGGCTTTTGTTGGCAAATTGCCCCTGTATTTTGCAGACACAGCTGAGCCTTGGCAGTCCTGCTTCTGTTCCTGTTCTGGCCACGAGGGCTGCAGGGTGATTGGGTTATTTCCCTTTCACTGGGCCTCGTTTTCCCAGAGGTGATGGGTGATTGATTGAAGGAACAGGTGACCACTTTGAACCTGCTGCTGCTAAAACACAAGCATGCCCTCTCTTGAAGTCAGTACATCAATTAAGCTTTGCTAATTGAGGCATACTCAATCGGGATTTAGATTTGATGATCTTTATTCCAAATTTCTCATGCAAATATTGCACTATTCAAAATTCTTTGTTGTCTAAATTTCTAATGTACATATTACATTATTTGGATGTTCTTAAGGCACTAAATTCTCCTTTTTGTTTTTGCAAAATGAGATGCATGTATTTGCTTATCAGCTTGAGGAAACATCAAGGCAAAACCATTCATGTAGTGAACAAAAAACTGACAGCAATCAGGAATAAGCCAGGTACAACAATTAAGACTACTTCAGATAATACACATAATTAATAATACATGTGAAATTAGGTAATTAGGAATCTCTGAAACACTGAACCATCATCCCAGAGTCTGTGAACAGCTGACAAACCTCAATTTAGTGAGGGCTTGGATAATTATTTCCAGATAATAATTCCCAAGCTCACTCTAAAGATAGGTTCAGCTGTCATATATAAAGGGTCAAATTGCCAAGTCAAAGTGACCTGAATCCAGTTTTGATGCAGAAAACATTGGGTTTATTGACAGATTCTCCTTCCAGGTAGAGCTAAGGCCTGGCCACAGCCCAGGCTCCATCTGGGAGGGAATTCCCTAAACACATTTTAAAACAAGGCTCTTAAGAATAGCAGTTATGAGTAAAGGCCTTGGGTTAAAGACTAATCAAACCATCCAGTAGTTGGATCCCTCCAAAGTTTCCTTCAGGATAGAGATGCTTCAAACACAGCAAACTCCTGGAGTGCTTCTGTAATAGGTGGCAAAACCACAAGATCAGCAGTTCAGAGCAGGCTTTCAACAAAGCTCAAGTATCTTTTCTTGGAAGTCTGAAAACCACTTAAAATTATGGGACAGCATTGGGTCAAACCATAGAGCCAGTGCAGGGACTAGCCAGAGAGCTAAGCTGGTTGAAGAGATGCATAAGCAGCTAGAGAACAAAAAAGAAGGATCCTGACACCACATGAGTCTTTTAGATAATTGCACAAAGAGATGTTAAAGCATATAACAAGCTGGCTATAAATACAGTAATAACATTTTATGAATGATGCCTATTATAAAATCAGTACATTCACATCATGTAATCAATATATCCGTGGTAACCCTCTCAGGAAGATGAGATAACACCTTTCTAAACAGTCATGTACCTATGACAGCAAATGTAACAAAGGAAAGCACTGAAACAGCTTACAATCAACAACAGCCATAATGGAGAATCATCACTGACTCTTCTGTGTTATCTATGGAAGATACAACAGCAGAGATTGTAACAAGCAACAGAACCTTCACAAAATCCAGGGTGAACACACTGTATCTTCTTTATCCACAAACAGCTGTTTGTCAGTGTTTCATCTCAGCTGTTTTAGTCACAGTCATCTTATCTCTTATAAAAACAGCTTTATATCTTACAGCATAGAAAGGTAATATTTAACTGTCTTAGATTGCAATGCAAGATGTAACCAGATGTATTCTATCACCAGCTGTTAAAACCAGGTGGGGGAATGTTCTTTATCTCTTCCATGACTCATCCCTCAAAACTCCAGGGGGAGAGCTTCTCTTAATGGGCCAGCTGTTAAAACCAGGTGGGGCAGTTTTCTTTATCTCTTCCACAATGGATCCTCCCTCCAGGAGATATCTTCTCTAAATGGGCCAGTGAGTGTCCCTGCATGGCTGATAAAATTCCATCATCCCACTGGGAGATGCTCTGCCCAGGGGGAGGAGCTAAAGCATTCCTACCTGGATATAATTTGATGCTTGGAACACCACAGCAGCCTTTTCCACTGGATTCCCAGAGCAAGACTAGACACCATTGGACCTTCAGAGGACAACTACAGCCTTCTACAGGATCATCCCTTCAACAGAGCCACATTTGTCACTGCAGGAGAACTGCAACCACCATTTATTCAGACAGCTACCTGACCCTCAGGGTGTCAGGTTGTATTCTGAGTTTGTCTGCTTCAGCAGTAACATTTTATTTGTGAGCTAATTATTTCTAAACTTTAAGGAACTGCTGCAGATAAAATTCAAGGTTATAGGACTTGGTTAAGAAATTATTTGCTGCCCATAATCTTGGGAGAAGAGGAGAGCTGCAGGCACACAGGGAAGCAGGATGGAGACAATCCTGGAGCAGCAGCAGCAGCTCCACGAGGAGCAGGAGCAGCTCATGGACATGATGGTGAAGGAGATGGTGAAGGAGATGCTCACCAAGAAGTCCAAGCTCCATGACCAGATCAACTCAGACCACTGCACCTGGGCCATGCAGGACAGGTCCATGGAGGTGAGCAGCAGCCTGTGGGAGCTGGGTGATGACAGGGATGGGCTGCGTGAGGAAGAGCTCAGCGCCGTTTCCGGGCCAAATCAATTTGTGGAGTTTCACAACAGACTGAAGCAAATTAAGGAATTTCACCAGAAGCACCCATGTGAGATCTCTGTTCCTATGTCAGTGGAGTTTGAGGAGCTGCTCAAGCCACAGACAACCTGAGTGAGGAAGCTCAGGATCTGGTGGAGCTCACAGATGAGGAAGGGTATGGATGATACTTGGATTTGCATGATTGTTACCTCAAGTACATTAACCTGAAATCATCAGAGAAATTGGATTATATCACTTACTTAGCCACATTTGACCAACTCTTCAGTATTCTCAAGGAGAGAAAAAATGCTGAATATAAGAGGTATCTTGAGATGCTCCTTGAGTACCTGCAGGGTTACACAGATTGAGTGGAACCATTACTGGACCAGAATGAACTTTTTGAGAAAATTCAGGCAGAGTTTGAGAAGAAGTGGCAGAATGGCACATATCCAAGCTGGCCAAAAGAGACCAGCAGTGCCCTCACCCATGCTGCTGCCCACCTGGACCTCTCAGCCTTCTCCTCCTGGGAGGAACTGGCCTCCCTGGGACTGGACAGGTTAAAATCAGCTTTGCTGGCTTTGGGGCTGAAGTGTGGTGGGACTCTGGAGGAGCGTGCTCAGAGGCTTTTTAGCACTAAAGGCAAATCCCTGGAAGCACTTGATCCTTCCTTGTTTGCTAGGAATCCAAAGACAAAAGGAAGCAAGAGAGATGGTGAAAGAAATAAAGATCTTGCATTCCTGGAAGCTCAGATTTATGAGTATGTGGAAGTTCTTGGGGAACAAAGACACCTCACCCACGAGAATGTGCAGAGGATTCCAGTGGGAACAGGGTGAACAAAAAGACACGAAGACCTGAAGCACCAAGGGCTGCTGTGGGTGTCCCTAGGTGAAGGATCACAGAGAAAATCTGCAGAGAGAGTGGGTCTGGCAGCAGCTCTGACTTCTTCAGTGTCTGGATTTTGTATGTGCATGAATATAGATTTCAAGAATACTTTATAGAGTCACTTTCTAGTAAGCCCCTTAGACATTGTTTTATATAACAAACAAAACCAAAAAACAAACAAAAAAAACCTAACAAAAAACAAACAACAAAAACAAAAAAAAAAAAAGGAAAAATGGAACAGAGGTGCAGTGGCCAAGCCATGTATAATAGGTTTCTTAGATGAACATCAATGAAATATAGATTAGCTGATCTCAAGTGATGGCCAGGCACTGCCCCACACAGGGGGAGGAGGGCTGAGCTGCCCCATGCCCCTGCCAGCTAGGGAAGGGAAAACTCTGTGGCCTCATCCTGTGCCACTGCACCTCTGTTCTCCCCCTAAACACTTGTGGTTGAAAAAGAGGCAGGGAAAAGGCAAGAAAACAAACCCTAAAAACTGCACACATTTTTCTACATTTGACAAATGTAGAAAAATCTGAAAAGGCACCAAGCACCCGCAGCTCTCCTCTTCTGTTTTGCAGTCTGTGAGTTCCACAGGGGCCTGCCAACCGAGGGGCCCAGCCCAGGTGGAACCACTGGGTCTGGAAAGAAGCTTTGCTGCAAAAATACTGTCTGGTCCTGCTGGTCCTGCAGTTTGAGTTCTGCTGGAGGATGAGTCCTGCTCAGATGGCTGCCTGTCTGCACCATCTGGGGGGTAACTTCATCCTGACAGAGGTCATTTTGCACAAGCACACCACTAAGTTCTGGTTCTGGGCTCCTGGTTCTTCATTGGTTTCTCCACGTGGTTTGGCTCTTGCTGCCCCTACTGCTGTGTCCAGCTCCAGGATAGAAGGGAAATGACTGACACGGGGGCTGTGTGCTCCTGAGCAGCCGCATGCAGGGACACACACAGGCACTGTCCCAGAGCCAGAGTGTAGGCTCAGAATCCACTAAATGCATTTACCTAATCAGGGACCAGCCCCATGACCACACAAGACAGTAACAAAGCTATCAGCATATACTTATCTTACTTTCTCTCTCCTTTTCCCAGCATATTTTGCCTCTTCTAACTCACAGTTTGCCTTTCTTTCTGTGATGTTTCCACACGGTCGCCATTCTCACATGTCATTTCCACATCACTTTTCTATTCTGCAACTTGTTTCCCCACCCCTCAGCAGTTGACTGTTCACTCACCATGGTTCTTGAGACTGTTGTCCCCACGATTTGCTGGGCCCTTGTCTCTTTGGCAGCTCTTAGGCTGCCTCACCTTCCAGGACTCTCTTTGGGCCATGTATCTCCCGAGGTTTGGAGACCACATTTGTGTTCTGCCACTCGCAGTTTAGTTCTCACCAGGTGCACACTTTCTCCCTGGAGTTGTGTTCATTTCCATGCATTCCACACCCTCTGCAGCCCCTCTGCCTGGGTTCCACTTCACCCCCTGCCTCTTGTCTTTGCTTGTTCCGTGTGTGCTTGAATTTCTCTTTGTGCTGATCCTGCAGCCAGCGGTGCTGCTGGTGGTTGGTCCATGTGCTGTGTCTCCTCTCACTGCTGTTTGCTCCCACCTCAGCCATACTCATGGCCAGCTCCATCTTCCTTTCATGACTTTGTATGTTCCATCTCTAAATCCTGTCTTGCCACCCAGTCCTGGGGTCAGCTTGGCTCATTTCACCTTTTTTGTGACAAACTGTTCATCTCGCGTTGGTCACGTCTTTGGGGGTCACCATGTGTTGGAATAAATCAGCTGAGACTCCATCTCCTTCATGCAGAAAGCAAATTCTTTATTCACATAGCTCATGTTTGTAGGAAATATCAGCACTGTGTTAAACCTAATTTGTCAGCAATGCAGTAAACTCAGTTCATTGATCAGTAAGGGCTATTGTATATGTCTATCAAATTTTCTCTCTCTACATATGTTTACATTTTTCCTTTGTGGATTCTCATGGGACAAATTTTATTATTTACACAGGTGCATTTGTTTTTCATCCTCAGAATAGATTCATGTTAAAGGAACCTCTGAGTCTCAAAATAGCTTCACATGGCAACTTGCAAATTGCTTGTTAGCTGCACTGAGAAGAAATGACAGGCCAGCTTTGGCAATTTGATTTCATAAGGCCTTTCTTTTATAATTCTTCTACCTACCTGTCTACCACACCTCACTTGCTGCCCAGGGGTGTAGAGAGCAGTTCAGAGCTTCTGGCTCCTCTTGACCAGCAGGGCCTGGTGCTCTTCTCCTTGTAGCTGTCTCATCAAAGCCAAGTTTCTCGGAGATACTGTACCTTCAAACTTCCACCTCCTGACCACTGCTGGGAGCAGAATCTGGAAGAGCCAAATTATTCATCCCTAAAAACTCCATGCCTGTTTTTTTTTTTTCCTGCCTCTCCTGCAGCTTGGCCACCTCTCAGTCTGTTTTTTCTGTCTCTCCTGCAGCTTGGCCACCCCTCAGTGCTCGGGCTGCTACGGTTCCCTGGCTGGCACCGACGGCGCCGCGGACAGCGCGCCCTTGCTCTGCGCCGCCGGCGGCTCGGAGATCAACCAGCACCAGCACAGCTCCCACCCTGCCCCACACAACTGAGGAGGCTCCCTCTCTCTGTTCCCAGAGTGGCACTCATGTATAGGATTGTAACCTGGTTTTTTTTCCTCTTTTCCTCCTCTCCCCCTGAAGCATCTAACTCATGACACAAACATTCCACTACCTGCCGCAGCCGCGCGCGCCGAGCCCAGGGGCTGCAGGCACTTCAGTCAGAGAACTGTGACTTTAAGGTACCATGTAGCAAAGTGAAGCTGAACTTCTCTGGAAGCTTTTTTTTTTTTTTTTTTTTTTTCTCTCCTTGGTCTGGTCTTCAAGATGTTGGCAGCTAAATGCACCAGAGCTTCCTCACTAGAAAAGAAACATCAAATGCATATTTGCACTTTTATCTGCACACTTGGAAGGAACGAATCTCGCTCGGGCCGTGCTTGGCCTGAGACTGTTCTAGTTACTGTTTTAATTGCACATCCAGAGCTGGGAGAGGCACTGGCTTCTGCAGAGATGTGTTCCCTGAAGGACTCTGCATCCCTGGGAGCGGGGAGCTCTGTCTGGGCAGGGCCCCCGGTGCTGGATGCTGGAGTTTTCTGTGCCATATTCCCACCTGGCAGGGCTGGGTGAGGCCCTGGGGCTCGGGGGGTCTTGCCCTGCCTGCTGGTCCCACCTGGCTGCTGCCCTGTCCTACCTGGGCCTGTGGCTCAGAGCTGAGGGAGGTCACTGTTCCTGCTGGCCTCGTGATGGCCCCGTGGCAGAGGGGCAGGGCTGGAGCTGGCTCAGCAGGAGTGTGTGTGCAGGAATGTGTGTGAATCCAGGGCTGCTGCACCCCTGGGTGCTGGGAGCAGCCCTGCTCCCCCTCCTCCTTGCCCACAGTGGGGCTCCCCTCATCCCCCTCAGTATTAAATTGCATTTAGCAGATAACCAAGAGTTTTAACCTGAAGTGAATGTGAACTGCTGGGTCCCCACCGAGGTGCAGGGGGTGTGTGGCTGCCTGTGGAACGTTGCTGTTGCTGAAGGAAGGGGCAGAAACCACAGGGATCTGATCCTTGGGCTCCTTACTCTGCCCTCCACGCGGACCTGGGGCCTCCCCAGGTGGGTCAGGTCCCTCTGTCTTTCCTTAACCAAAATAGCCAAGTTTGACCCAGCCTGGGCTCTCTGCAGATGAGGCTTGGTGTTATTCCTGGCTTGTCCCTGAGCTGTGGGGATGAGCAGGGCAGCTTTGGATAAAGGCACTGGTGCAGGGAGGGAGCTGCTCTGACCATGGGGCAAATCCACCCTGGGACTGCTTTTAACCTGCCTCGTGCTGCTCCAGCCCCAGTGTGGCACTGGGAGCCAGGGAATGCCGTGCTGGGAGCTGTGAGAGCAGCCCCAGCCTGGGGCATCCTGTCCTCACCAGCCTGTCCCCCTCACCCCTGGGGCTGTGCTGAGCTCGGTGTCACTTGTCTGTCCCACTGCCCTGTCCCTGTGTGTGGCCTGTGCTCTCCCTGCTCGCCTCCTGCTGGCCCAAAAAAGCAGCAAGTCCCGGCTCTTTTTTGGAGAAGGCAAAGATGGGAACTCTGAGCACACCCCTTGCTCCAGTGTCCACCCCAGCTGCTCCCCTGTCTCCTGGCAGGAACAGGTTGCTCCATCTCAATCCCTGCTTGGCTTATGGCAAGGCTGGTGAAGGGCCAGGCACTGTCACCCTTCCCTCTGCTCCCATAAGCCTCCAAAGACAGCAAGTGACACTCGTGGCCCCTGTTCTTGCTTAAATTCCAAAGCACTAGGAGCACTTTAAGTTTTACTTTGGAGGGAAAGGAGTGTAGTGCAAAAAAAAAAAAAAAAAAAAAAAAAAAAAAGAAAAAGAAAAAAAAAAGAATAATTAAAAAAAACCTACAAAAACCAAGGGCTACAGGCTCATTGTTCCTCTTGCACTGAAGCACACAGCCACACTATGATCTTCCTGGGTTTTGGGGAGGGCAGGTCAGGGCAGTGAGCCTCGTTGCTGATGGGCCCCTGAGCGAGTGGCCAAGTTTGGGTTTTCTCCTCTGTCTGGACTGACAGCTCCTGCTGGGGCTGGTCCTGTGTTTTACTGAAGTCATTTATAGCTCAGAAGTTACAAGGACTTTTTTAATGCATAGTTGCCTTTCATTAAACTTTCTTTTGGTTTTTTTTTTGTTTTTTTTTTTTGTGGGGTTGTTTTGTTTCTGGTTTTTTTTTTTTGTTTTTTTTTTTTTTTGGTATGGTTTAACAGTGTTCTGGCTTTGCAGGTGGGCAGCAGCTGCTGCCCCAGGAGCTGTGGCCAATGAATGTACCTATTTGTTCTTCACTAAACTGTAACCAAGCACTACTCTGTTGAAATAAATTAAAAAAACAACAACAAAAAAAGGACTTTCTGTGCTGGGATGGCTCCCAGGGTGACCCAGCCAGCTCCAGGTGTGGCCCTGTGATCCCCTGTGCCCTGCCAGCACCTGGCACATCCGATGGCTCTGGGATGGGCTCTGGGGGTGGCACAGGGGGGTTTCTTTTATCCTCTGGTGTTTCTCTGGCTGCAGCCCTGAGGGAACAGCTGGAGCTGTGCCAGGACAGGTTTGGGTGTAAATCAGGGAAAGGTTCTTCCCCCGGAGGTGCTGGCACTGCCCAGGGAATGGGCACAGCCCCAGGGGTGCCCAGGGTGGGAGTGCTGGGGTCTGGGCAGGGCCAGGAGCTGGGCTGGGCACTCTGTGACCCTCGTGGACCCCTCCCAGCTCAGGGAGGCTCTGCCTGGGCCTGTGTCTCCATCCCGTGAGGTGCAATGTGCTCCAACCACTGTCCCAGGAGACTCTTCTGGCCAGGGGCTGTGCTCTGTCCTCTCCACGACTGCCTCCCCCAAACCCAGCAGCACCTCCAGACCTGGAGCTTCCTTTATTCCTTCCCCAGCTTCTTCCACACCCACACAGCCTTGAGCCACAGAGCAGCAGCTCAGCTGGAGCCCAGGCTGCTTCTCCTGCCCTCCCCACATTTCAGGGTGGAAAGCAGAGGGGTTTGCACACAAATCCAGGCTTGGAGGGGGCTGTTTTCCAACAGCACTGCCCACACCCAAACCTGTCCTTTCTCCCTGTTGGATGGTGCAACCAGGGCTGGAAGGAGCACCAGGAACTGCCTGTTCCTAAAAGAAGAGGAATTCTGAAGAAGAGGACTCCACCTTGGGACAGCAGCAGCTCCTACAATGCCTTGAAGTTGTTTTTTCATGCAGCAGAAGTTGGTGTAGGCACACTGTGAGTGAGGGGCTGCTTGGAATGATGGAGCAGACAAGGAATTTCCCCCAAATTTATTCAATGGCACAGTTCTTGCCCCACCTCCAGATTCCAAAGGTAAGGCCATGGGTCTGATCCATCTTCAAACAGCACAGCAATATTTCAAAAAGAGTTATTCCAAATGATCTTCCAATATATAAAATAAAATTTACATATAGTCCCCATTTTTATACCAAAAAATAGCTTTTTTTTTTTCCCCTTGTATAAAATATCTTCTCAGCAGGTTGCAGACAATCATGGGACAGGAGGCCCAGCAAGTGGTTTCCATGGTTTAAGTCAGAGGGGTGCAATGATGGTGTTTGTCCTCAAATCTCTCTTTCTCCACTGAATTCATCTCATGTTTTGTAAGAGATTCCTAAAGTTTTCCAGTTCTTTCACGCTGGTTGAAACCCTGTGTGCAAGGAAAGCAGAAGGGAAATGTTACAGCAACATTCATGTAGTGAATTATTTAAATTCTGGGAGAAAGGGGCTGCATCCAGCACAGCTTCAAGCAGCTCTTGGGAAGAGAAGATTTGGAATTCCAGCTAAATTAGGTTGAGGTTACAACCAGGCCCTTCACTGCTCCCCTGCCTCTTTTTAAAGCAAACACTGGGAATCACAGGGGAATAGGATGTTAAGGAACTCATCCTTGGAAAATCCTCTTTGCCAGAAACTCCTGGGCTCTCAACATCACAAAGAGCTCATGCATAACCAGAGTGTCCTGAAATCCCCTCCCAAAGGCCTCATTATCCTCCTTTTCTGACCAAAACTCCTCATCCAGAGAGGCTGGACTGATGGAGTCCAGTTAAAAATGCCATCATGGACTGGGGGAGAGGCTTAAGGACAGCAGCCCTTGCCTGGGACAATGCTCCAAAAACAGTCACACGGTCCTTTAAAAATGATTACATTCTTTGTATCTTAGCATAAATGCTTCCTTGAATTCCTTACAGAAATGCAGAGTATAAAGAATATTTTAAACCATTCCAGCTGTTGTACTCCATACCAACACCTGGTACCACACTATGACCAGAGCAAGAGTCTCCCCCAAAACTGCTGGGAACTGCCTGAAATTAGAGCTCAAACTGGATGTACACAGCAGTTCATGCAAAAACAGAGGGGAAAGTCTCAAACTCACCTTCCAAAGGCATTAAATAAGGCCACAATTTCTTGTCTGGTCAGCTGGAACCCATAGGAAGGGCCACTCTCAGGAATCTTCTCGATGAGGTTCTCTGAGAAGAGGATCTTCAGTGCTGTGCCCAAGCCCTGTGTCTGTGCAGGGATCAAAGAGGACCCTTGAACAGAGCATTCCAACCTCCCTGGGCAGCATCCTCTGGACAGGCCAGGAGGATTCCACTGCAGCCAGGCTCTGCAGCTCTCCCCTCTCCTGGCTCACCCCAGCTTCCCAGGCTGAGCAGGATCCCATCAGCTGCTCCCTGCACAGCTGAGCAATCAGCAGCCCTGAGCCCTATCCAGGACCTGCTTGGGATCCAAGGGCCCATCCCAGCCCCAGAGCTCCCAAATATTGCTGACAAATCTCACCTGCAGCTTCCCCCACAGCCGACACTTGAAGCAGCCAACACAGTCCATGATCTTGGAAATGTTCTTAAAGTGCAGCCTAAATTCCTCCTGGGGGGAAAAGACATTCATGGTTGTGCACTAATTAGGGCTCCTTCCAGGTATTAATCTGAATTAATCCTGGAATTCAGTGGGACTGAGGTAGGAAAAGCCTCCTGCAGTGGGGTCCTTGGCTGGAATTACCTTTAGTTTGGCAGCTTCCTTTTTATTCCCTGCAAAGAAGGAGTTTTCATCGAAATGCAGCGGGAAGGACCTGGAAGGGAATGATGAGATTTTGATTTCTGCCCTCCTTGGATGTATGGCTGCAGTCAGGGGTGGGCATAAACACAGGTGGGAGCCACTGGACATCCCCAGAGGTGTTTTAATCTGACATCCACTCCCAAGGAGTGGAATGAGATGATTTAAGGTCCCTTCCAACCCAAACCACCCTGGGATTTTATTTTCTCTTCAAATTTGTATTGATTGCATTCCAATTTGTATTTGATTGTATTTTCTCTTCCAATTTGAGCTGGCATCTCATCTTGGAGACTTTTTCAGCAATTTCAGTGCTGACAGCCAGAAGCACAGGAGGGTGATGAGATAAATCAAACATTGATCACTTTAGGAGACACCCATTTCTGTCTGGTTCCAGTATCTTCTGTTCCTTTTACTCCAAACTCCATCCAACAGCTCAAACCTCTGTTACCAAGATATTTAGGATGGTTTTTTTTGTTGCAAACATGAAGCCAGGCCTGGTATCCCACAGATGAGTCACACAGGTAGCCAATTTTAGGGCTAACACGTAGGCAGTTATTAAATTCAATTCTGCTAAATCCAAAATGCAGCCAAGGCTATTAAACCATGGGACTAATTAAACTGTGGGACTAATTACCCAAATTCTGCAATTTCCATACAGATATTATTAATGTGTTCCCAGCAAAACTTCACTACTGGTTCCATGTCCCTGCTCATGGCAAGGGGCTGGGCTAGATGACCTTTAAAAAGCTCTTTTCCAACCCAAACCACTCCATGTTTCTGTGATCCTACTGCACAAATGACTCCAGGAAGAAGCCAGAGCTGCCTTTCTAGGAGCTTCACATGGCAGGTTAAGCACACAGGGATGGTGGCAGAGCCACTGTCCCCAGGCACTGAGTGCAATTACTTGGCCAGATGGAGAATTTCCAGCAGCAGGTGTTTGATCTCTGCATCCTGGCTCTCATTGCCGGTGTACAGCTGGAACCCAGGGCGCTCAAAGAAGGGCAGCACTTTGGACAGGGCCCTCAGCTCAATCAGGTACAGAAAATAGAGGTTTTTGAGTCTTCTGGGCCCTTCCCCATTGGTAAGAACTTCATCAAACCTCTGCTGGAACTCCGTCACGTTGGGGCCCCATTTCTTCTCCGACCACGAATCTGAGACAGAAACAAACCCCAAAGGCATCAGAGGTGCAGGGGTTTTGTGGGACCCCCCCCAAGGGTTCTTTTGATGGGGAGATCCCTAAAAAGTTCTGTGTAGAACTGAGAGACAAATGGGACTTTTTGTATTTTTGGTCTTTAGGTTGTTGTTTACTTTTTCTCTTATCAATAGTTTAGTATGTTCTTTATACACTTGACTTAGTACAAAGAGAGAGGTACTAAAAAGTTACAGGTTAGCTTGTTGTTTATTTTTTAACTAAAAAGTTACAGGTTAGGTTGTTATTTTTTCTCTTATCAATAGTTTAGTATGTTGTTTACATACTAGACTTAATGTAGAAAGATACTAAAAAGTTACAGGTTAGGTTGTTGTTTATTTTTTCTCTTATCAATAGTTTAGTATGTTGTTTACATACTAGACTTAATGTAGAAAGATACTAAAAAGTTACAGGTTAGGTTGTTGTTTATTTTTTCTCTTATCAATTTTATTTTTTCTCTTATCAATAATTTAGTATGTTGTTTACATACTAGACTTAATGTAGAAAGAGAAAGGTACTAAAAAGTTACAGGTTAGGTTGTGGTTTATTTTTTCTCTTATCAATTTTATTTTTTCTCTTATCAATAGTTTAGCATGTTGTTTACATACTAGACTTAGTGTACAAAGAAAAAAGTACTAAAAAGTTACAAGATACAAAGGTTTAAGGTCTTTTAAAGTTATTTTGTTCAATTAACTTTTAGAATTAGTATTTTATTTCTATCTTTCTACTAATATTATTTGTTTGTTCACCCAATAGAAACTCACTCCAAAATAACCTTGGAGGAAGAACAGAGGGAATATTTGCTGGAAGGGCTGGTACAGAACATGCTGTCAGACCCAGAAGCATGAGGCAACTGCATCCCTAACCCTGTTACACCAGCTGGCTGCTGGAAGAGCACAAAGAGGCTCCAAGCAGCACCTGGCAGAGGCAGGGAGGTGTCAGTGAGGAGTGAGGCAGGAGAGCTGGGGCAGGAAGCAGGATTTACCTTGCAGGAGGTACCTGGCACTCAGGTGGATGTTGATGCTGGCGTGCAGACCAGAGATGAGCCTGTAGAAAGCTCTTTTCTCCACACAGACCCCTGCAAAGAAAAGGGCAGTTTAAGGCACTGAAAGCACTCACTGGATTGTGAGGTAGGAATCTAATCCCACTGAGAGTGGCCACTAATCCCAGCATTGCCCATTTCCTGTCCATCCCAGGAGGAGCAACCACGTTGAGAGCAAGGATTACCTTTGAGCCACTTGTAAAATGTGTGCCCTGGAAAGAAATGAAAACACATCAGTGAGGGAACAGCCCAAGCCTGATGCCCTGAATCCACCTCCAGGCTGGCCCCAGAGGACCCTCAGCCCACTCCAATTTGCAGAAATTGGGAAAGGAGCATGAAAAGAGCATGAAAAGAGTTTTCCTGCCCACCCTTGTGAGTGATGCTTCTCTAACACGGCACAGCAGCAGCTCAAACAGCATGTGGGCTTTCCCCAGGGGGCTGGGGGGGCACAACAGGGAAAAACAGGGATCAGGGATTGCTTTCCTCTTCTGGCCACAGTGGGGAGAGGGATATTTTTATAAAACAAACAAACCAACCAACCAAAAAACCACAGAGTGCAACCGAGCGTGCAGAATGCCACAAGTCAGGGTTTCACTGTCCCTGCTCTGTGCAGGGAAGGGATCTGGAGATCAGGATTTGGGGAAGGTCTGGAGACAGGAAAATGCTGTGGAGAATGGAGAACTGCAGGGAACAGCCCTTCCCAGGGCTTGAGGGAGTTGGGCACCCCTCTCTCACTGCTCCAGATAATGGCAATTTGGGATTATGAATCTGTTCAAAGCTTTCCCAGTAATGAGCACTGAAAAAACACAGAACAATTCCTGTTCCCAAAGGCTGCTCACACTTGAGTGACTGCCTTCAGACTGGACTTGTGCTGTTAAAAAAGTGCTGCTGGACTTTTCAAACCCTTCACATGAGGATGGGCTGGGACAGGGAGCTCACAGGGATCTCCACTCTGCTGAGCAGGGACAGGACCTGTCAGAGAAGGGCTGGAGCTGTGCCAGGGCAGGTTTGGGTTGGATATCAGGGAAAGGATCCTCCCCCAGAGGGTGCTGGGCACTGCCCAGGCTCCCCAGGGAATGGGAACAACCCCAGGGCTGCCAGGAGTGCTTGGACACCACTCCCAGGGATCCCAGGGTGGGATTGCTGGGGGGTCTGTGCAGGGCCAGCAGCTGCACTCTGATCCTTGTGATCCCACTCAGGATTTCCTATGATGCCATGCCTGCAGTTCCTGCTTTGCCTGATGAATGATTTTGCTAACCAGGTGCATTATCTGATGCACAGCCTGTGACAGCAGGATAAGGACACCCCACTTGTTTCTGTTAGCAGTAAAAACAAACAGTGCCACTCACCTCCATCATCTCCTGGGGGAAAAAAGCACAAGTGGTGGAGGGAGAGAGAGAAAAAGAGAATAAAAACATTACACACAACCAAAATTAGGCTCCAGAGTACAAGCACTGCTCTGACAAGAGAAGGATCCTCTCCAGGGAGGTTTGGAATGTTCTGAACACAGAAACCCCAAGTGCAGCTCTGAGGACACTGGATGAGAACGGTGCTGAGTAACCTGAGCAGTGCAGGAGGGATCAATATTTGCAAAGGAAGTAAAAGCTGACATTTCCAGGGACATTGCACATGTCCTTCAGCAGGAGAAGAGCCACCCCTTCCCACCAGGGTGACAGGAGGGGATGAACAGCTCCATGACTGAGGGGGAAATGAGGAGCTGGTGGCAGAGGGTGCTGCTGGAGGTTGATGATGATCTCTTGCTCCCAAACCCCTTCCCTGCTTTCACTGACACTGCCTGGCCTTGGCTCCAGGGCAGAGCTGCTCTCTGGGTGGTTCCATGGAGGATCCAGCCAGGTTCTCATTTCCACCCATCACAGGTGCTTTGGCACTGCCAAATTCAGACACCAGGGAGCCAAGGAGAGCTCAGGGGTGAGTCCTGCTCCCAGCCCCTCCAAAACTCACCATTTTCCAGGACTGGAAGATCAGACGTTCCTTTTTCACAATGGATGCTAGGAAAACCCACTTCCAGGTGCCACAAAATTCTACACTTGGTCAAGAGCTCCAAGATATTTCTGATCCAGCAGGAGAAGGAGCCCAGGGAACATTTACTGCTCCTGGAGCTGGGATCAGTTCACTACTAACCCACTTAGTGAGATAAATACATGACTCACCTCTGCCAGATGCCAAAGGTCTTTTTACATTCTGAGGCCTAGGAGGAGGAAAAAAAATAATTTAAATAAGAGATGTAAATAAGTTACTGTCTCTGGTGTGCACAAACAGAGCAGAGCAGAAGTAGCTACTTCAAACATCCTGAGGGGATCTAAAATCTTCTTCCATGCTTTAACTTGCTCAGGAAGGGAAAGGATAGAGCAAAATGTGGGTTTCTCTGGGGGTTTGGTGGTGTTTTCTCCTTTTTTTTTTTAGAAAAAACAGGCAGGAAAACTCAATTCTCTTCTTTTGGGCCAGCCACATGACTTGTCCCTGGTGCATCCCACCCTGCACAGGCACTGGAGCAAAGAGGAGGATGAGGATTCAATTCTGCCCCTCTGCACAATCCAGCACCCTCAGGTTTGTGGAACTGGTCCCCCAAAGCACCTACTTGAAGCAGTTTTCTTCATAAATGCTGTTCCAAATCTTCCAGGCATCGGGGCCCTTGTAGCCAGTGTAGCGTTCTGGGTTCAGGAGCAGATCCACGTACTCAGCATCAGGAGAATGGATGTCTGTGGAGCACAGCTGCCTCAGGGACAAGGATTTTCTCAGGGAAAATGATATTTTCCAAAGCTGATCCAGCCACCTCTGCCCCACCTTGCTGGACACAGCAAGGCCCTGAGCAGCAAGGAAGCTTTTTCAGAAATATTGGTGTATTATTTTCAAAATACTGAGGTAAGGGGGGTGGAAAAGAGCAGAAATGCTGTTTAGATGAAATATTACACTTTGGCCTGGAATTAGGGCTGTTCAGGCTGGAGAAGAGAAGGTTTGTAGAGCCCTCAGAGCAACATTCCAGGATCTGTACAGGCTACAGGAAGTAGGAGAGGAGCTCTCACTCAGGAACTGTAGGGATAGGACACAGATAATGGCTTCCCAGTGCCAGAGGGCAGGGATGGGTGGGATTTTGGGAAGGAATTCCTGATGTGAGGGTGGGCAGCCCATGGCACAGGGTGCCCAGAGCAGCTGTGGCTTCCCCTGGATCCCTGGCAGTGCCCAAGGCCAGGCTGGTCAGGGCATCCTGGGATAGTGGAAGGTGTCCCTGCCATGGTAGGGAGTGGAGTAAGATGGGCTTTAAGGTTCCAACCCAAACCATTCCATGATTTAAAGCTCTGCAGAAGTGCTCAAATCCCATGGCAGCCCTGCCATCCCTGCCAGGTGCCCATACCATCAGCCTCACAGAAGCTGTCCGAGGAGTCGTCGTGCTGTGCCCACTGCAGCACTGCCTGCCGTGTTTCCTTGCTGCAAAAAACGTGGGGAAAACCTCTCAGAGAGGGCTCTGAGCCCAGCTTTCCTTCAGGACAAGGAAGGATTATGGCAAAAGAAGTCAAACCTCAAAGAATCATCAACAGCTCCGAGCCTCTTGGCTTCCTCACACTCCTCAGCAAGGCTGTTGGCTTCTTCTGAATACTGGGTTGGAAAGCAAAGGGGTGGGGAGGGATGAGGATCAAAAAATAATTTTTTTTTCTGTTTTAAGTTAGCCTTCAGTGCACTATTAGCACAGGTTAAGCCCCAGAAAGCCTTTCATGATTTAGCCCCCCTGTGTTTGCACAGGATGTCCCAAAGGTTTGTGCAATGCTGATGAGTCTTGCAGGGACTCAGGGCAGCCCTGGCACTGCCTTGGGAGCTTTGTGTGCCTGGTGACACCAACTCCTGGAGAGATGGCAGAACACCTGGCCCCAGTACAGCCACCCCACAGGCTCTGTGCTCTCCAAGCACTTGAAGAGAGTAAAAATTCAAGCCTAAAGAACATCCTGACATTTACTGAGCCACGCTCAAAGCCTGGGGGCAGATTGCGGTTCCTCACAACACAAAAAGACTTTGAGGGGCTGGAGAGGGTCCAGGGAAGGGAATGGAGCTGGGGAAGACTCTGGAGCACCAGGAGAGGCTCAGCCTGGAGCAAAGGAGGCTCAGGGGGCCCTTGTGGCTCTGCACAGCTCCTGCCAGGAGGGCACAGCCGGGGGGAACAGGGACAGGAGCAGAGGGAACGGCCTCAGGCTGGGCCAGGGCAGGTTTGGATTGGATATCAGGGAAAATTCCTTCCTGGAAAGGGTTGCCAGGCATTAGAAGGAGCTGCCCAGGTTGGTGGGGCAGTTCCCATCCCTGGAAGGGATCAAAACCCACGTGGATGTGGTACTTGGGGACACGGGGCTGGTGCAGTGACAGCTGGGCTCCGTGACCTTCCAGGTCTTTTCCAGCCTTGGCACTTCTGTGGCACAAAACTGGACCACAAAACAAACCCCCCTCATCCTTTTGTGCTCAGCCACACCCACCTTGTAACTTCCAGCTCTGATTCCATCAGGGACTTCATCCTGAAAGACAAAACAAAGCAAGTGCCACCTGTGGGGCTGGTGAGACCTCTCAGCCCCATCTCTGGGAAAGGTCTGGGGTGTCACCACAGCTGCCAGAGGTGACAAGGTGACCACAACACTCAGCCCAGCTTGCAGCACATCCAACTCCTCACTCCTCCCCAGACCAAGGAGAAGAAACATTCCTAGTTGTTTATTTTGATGTTTTTTTTTTTTTTTTTTTTTGCAAGATTCCTCTTCTCCAAAGGTCTGAAGCCTCCCTCAGGTGCTACATCAGGTTCTGCTTTGCTTATCCAAGCAGGAATTTGGGGAAGCCAGGTCTGGCATCACCTTCCTGGAAGGAGCCCAGGTGCCTCCTCATATTTTTCATCTACCAGCCCCTGACTCAAGACATTCCAAACTTCCCTCTGATCCATCATGATTCCACCTGATTCCATCATGGAATGTCAGCCCCACACAACCAGCCCCAAAATTCTCCTCAATTTTCATTTTCTCCAGGAGTAGGAAGGCAATAGAACCATTTCTACAGGAGCAAATACTGGGATGGTAAAAAGAAAAATTAGGCAATAGGAGTTATTTTTATTGATTTCAGGATGAAATGGACCTAAATCAAAATAATTCAGAACAGCAGGGACAGTCAGTTCTTAAAATTAGAACAACTTTCAGCTAAAACTTAGGTAATTGTAACAGAACTCCATCACATTACTCATAATCACTACCAAAAATAGATTTTATTTTAAGGAAGAAAAAGTATTTAAACAACATTTAGGGTTATTTTGAGGTGTTAAAAAAAAAAAAAAAATCATCATTCCATTTTAGAACCCAAGAGTGAGGGAGTAAGACAGTCTGTGCTGGCTGTCAACACCAAAACATGAAATGTCCCCAAAGGGGCCACCAGCCACCAAGCTGTGACTCCCTCACCTTCTCACCCCCTGGTTTTGGGCAGGCATCTGCAGTCAGGGTGTTTTCTTACAGCTGAGGGGACAAAACCCTTTTGTTTTTGGACACAGGATACAGGGACAGGAGTGCCCTTGGAAATGGGATGCTCAAAGAACCAATTCTCCTACAACAGGCCTGGAAAGCTCTGAGACAAATTCATTAGCCAAAATTAAACCACAGAGCAGCTCATGGGCAACAAATTCTGTCAATTAACACAAAATCAAGAATGGATTTGCCCTAAAAACTAATTACTAATGGGAAAAAATTTAAAAAGACCAGGAGAAGTTTTTGGCTGTTTGCAGAGGGTCAGCTGTTAAAATCTGCCTTGAAACTTGAATTAGTATTATTACAGAATTTAAGATTTTGGCCTTTATTATGGCCACCAGTGCTGCTGCACCCATGAAAGATCCATCAGAGCCCCAGTTTTGCTATAAGTAGAATAAAGATTCAGTCACTTGTCTGCTGTTTCCTCCTGCTCTGAAAAAGTTAAATAAATTAAAAAAAGGTAAAAGAATGGATTTGGTACTTACAGAGGGGCAGGGCTGAACAGCACAGTCTCTCATCCCACAGTGACTGTTGTCCTCCCAAAAGGGACAAGGTTTCTGTAGGTTTACCTGCAAATAACACATCACCCATCAGTAACACATCTCCCCCTGCAGCCAAGCCAACCTTCCACTCCCCATTTTTCCAAGAGAAATCCAAGTTCTGCACTTGTTTGTTCCAACCAGCAACTCCCTGGTGACCCAGACTGACAACATCACTCACAACCTTGTTATCAGCACAGGTTTAAATCCTTTTAATCCTTGCTTGGGTCTTTCTGCTGGGGCTTTCCCACACAGACATTTCCATAATTCCAAAATGTTCTAAGGGCCAGAGCTCCTTCTGCTCTGGAGCCAGGCTGGGAGAGCTGGGAATGTTCCCCTGGAGAGGAGAAGGCTCCAGGGAGAGCTCAGAGCCCCTGGCAGGGCCTGAAGGGGCTCCAGGAGAGCTGGAGAGGGACTGGGGACAAGGCATGGAGGGACAGGAGCCAGGGAATGGCTCCCAATGGCAGGGATGGATGGGAGATTGGGAATTGGGAATTCCTGGCTGGGCTGGAATTGCCAGAGCAGCTGTGGCTGCCCCTGGATCCCTGGCAGTGCCCAAGGCCAGGCTGGACAGGGCTTGGAGCAGCCTGGGATAGTGGAAGTGTCCCTGCCATGGCAGGGGGTGGGACTGGATGAAACCATTCTGGAATTCCAGGATTCAAGGCTTCATTCAGACCAATCTCAGTCATTCTGTCACAAATCCCAACCCTGGAAAGAGAAAGGACATGAGCTTCTTGAACAAATCCAAATTTTTCTCTTTCATGAGTTGGTACCAAGCACCATTCTTCCAAAACAATCATCATTTAACAAGATTTGGTGGGTTTGGAAGAGAGGGGCATAAAGGGAATCTGACTGAATGGGAGCAGAATCCACCTCATGGAATCCAATCCAATATGGAATGTCTGGCAGCAACAGCCATCAATGAACCTGAGGGCCTGGAACTAATGCAGGTTTTCCATGTGAAATCCTCTCATTATGGATCACTGCTCATCAGCATCTTTAAATCACAGCTCACCAAAGGAAGTCCTCTCATTAATGTGTTGCATAAGAGGCAAAAATGGATAAGAAAATATCTTTGAAATCCTCTTAAAAGTACATTGCATCTTATTGAGATTCTCCCCCCAACTGACTGACTGTACCCTTAAAAGATCAGGGTTAAAATGCAGGTGTCTGATTTTGAAAAGATCAGCAGTAAGTTCATAGGAAATTAAAAAAAAAAAAAGACAGCAGCACACAAATAAATACAATTCTTGCAAGAGAAAATGACCTTGTAGTATCTAAAATAGTCACTTTGCAGGAGTTCATTCAGTCTAGGAAAAAGTTTGTAGTTGTTGAAGGCATCGATGGTTTCTACATCACAGGTGCAGTCATCTAAATAACCAGTAACCTGGGGGAGAGAAAAACAATGAAATCACAATCCACAACACCAAAACTAAGAAATCAAATATAACAACTAAATATAAACAACTAAACATATAACAAATATAAGCAACTCAGCCAGGACTTTTTAACACTGCAGAGAATAAAATAATTCATCATTTTCTCTCCTTTTCCCAGCAAGCCAAGTTAAGTTTAAGCAGAATGGACATGGCTGCTGAGAGCCACAGGCTGCCAGCTCAGGGCCCTCCTGGATGAGCTCAGGAAGCCACTCCTGGAGGATAACAGGGAGCTAGAGCTGCAGTTTGTATGTGGCACCAGCTGGGCAACAATGCCTCAATGCCAGCCCCAAAGAGAGTCCTTGTGGTTCATCAGCTTTGGTTTGGTGTTGTTTGGTTTGGTGTGGTTTGGTTTGGTTTGGTTTGGTTTGGTGTGCTTTGGTTTGATTTGGTGTGGGTTGGTTTGGTTTGGTTTGGTTTGATTTGGTGTGGGTTGGTTTGGTTTGGTTTGGTTTGATTTGGTGTGGTTTGGTTTGGTTTGGTTTGGTTTGGTGTGGTTTGGTGTGGTTTGGTTTGGTTTGGTTTGGTTTGGTTTGGTTTGGTTCAGTCTGGTTTGGTTTGGTTTGGTCTCGTCTGGTTTGGTTTGGTTTGGTTTGGTTTGGTGTGGTTTGGTTTGGTTTGGTTTGGTGTGGTTTGGTTTGGTTTGGTTTGGTTTGGT
This sequence comes from Agelaius phoeniceus, assembly GCF_051311805.1. Classification (NCBI taxonomy): domain Eukaryota; kingdom Metazoa; phylum Chordata; class Aves; order Passeriformes; family Icteridae; genus Agelaius; species Agelaius phoeniceus. Next base: position 61,808,796 of record NC_135270.1, on the reverse strand, counting down.
TTGGTTTGGTTTGGTTTGGTTTGGTTTGGTTTGGTTCAGTCTGGTCTGGTTTGGTTCAGTCTGGTTTGGTCTGGTCTGGTCTGGTCTGGTCTGGTTTGGTTCAGTCTGGTCTGGTCTGGTCTGGTTTGGTCTGGTTTGGTCTGGTTTGGTTCAGTCTGGTCTGGTTTGGTTCAGTCTGGTCTGGTCTGGTCTGGTCTGGTTTGGTCTGGTTTGGTTTGTTCTGGTTTGGTGTGGTCTGGTTTGGTCTGGTTTGGTTCAGTCTGGTCTGGTTTAGTCTGGTGTGGTTTGGGCAGACCCCCATGAGTGTGAGCAGAGGATGGAGCAGCTCTGCTGCTGTCAGGAAGGGCTGACAGGAGCTGGGGTGCTCACCTGGGGCAGAGAAGGCTCCAGGCTGAGCCAAGTGCAGCCCCCAGAGCCGGAGGGAGCTGACAGGAAACACAGGGAGAGGATTCACAAGGGATGGAGTGGGAATGGCTCCCAGTGCCCGAGGGCAGGGATGGATGGATGGATGGATGGATGGATGGATGGATGGATGGATGGATGGATGGATGGATGGATGGATGGATGGATTTTAGGAACAATTCCTGATGTGAGGGTGGGCAGGCCCTGGCACAGGTGCCCAGAGCAGCTGTGGCTGCCCCTGGATCCCTGGCAGTGCCCAAGGCCAGGCTGGACAGGGCTGGGAGCAGCCTGGGATGGTGGAAGTGTCCCTGCCATGGCAGGGGTGGAATGGGATGAGCTTTAAGGTCCCTTCCCACCCAGAGCATTCCATGACTCTGTGATTAAGTGCAGCAGTCCCTCTGCTGGCCTCAGAGAGCCATTTGGCACAAAAACATCTGTTCTACATCTGATGGATCCTTCTTGCATCATCCTGAACAACTCAACAGGCTTTGTGCAAGCCCTGAAGGAGGAAAAATAAAACACCAAACAAAGAAAGAAGTAGCACAAATTCAGCTGTGGTTTCCTGACACATCCATTACTGGCAGATTACAAAGTTGCTCAACACAGAAGTAGTTTTGCTTCCCTCACACCCCAGCGAGTCCTTGGGGAAATCAGAGAATCCTGGAATCATTCAGGATGGAAAAGATCACTGAGTTCAACCACTCCCCCAGCACCGACCATTCCCCAGCTGCCACATCCAGAGAGATTTTCAATCCCCCCAGGGATGGGCACTCCACCACTGCCCTGGGCAGCTGTGCCAGAGCTGGACAACCCTTTCCATGAAGGAAATTTCCCCAATATCCAATTTAAACCTCCTCTGTTACAACCTGAGGCCGTTCCCTCTGCTCCTGTCCCTGTTCCCTGGAGCAGAGCCTGTCCCTGCCCTGGCTGTGCCCTCCTGGCAGGAGCTGTGCAGAGCCACAAGGGCCCCCTGAGCCTCCTTTGCTCCAGGCTCAGCCCCTGCCCAGCTCCCTCAGCTGCTCCTCATAACTCAACAAGAGCTACACAACAACTTAAATAAAATTATATTTACCACCATGGAAATGGAGCTGAGAGGAGGATGCAGAAATGGAGCACAGAGTCACATGAAATGGGGAGGTGGGGGAAAAAATAGCCAGAATTCCCCACCCCACTGGAACAACTCTGTTTTGTTGAGGCAGCATCATTTGGAGGCTCACTCATATTTTCAGTGTTTACACTGCAGCTCAGTGTGTCACCATCACACATTTACTGAATTCTGTCCTGCATTTTGCACAGTAATGAAGAGTAACAGTGATTTAAGATTTCCACTCACCTGAATCACCCTTGTAAAAACAAACAGCAGCAATTTGCTAATCCAGTTACCCAATTTAAAGCTGTTGCAAATTTATATATACATTTAAGAAAACACATCAAAACAACAAACCACAGGCACTAACCAACCACATTTTTATTTCCTGAAATCTTGATATCCTTCAAGGCAGGAAGCTTAAAGGTTGGGTCTAAAAGTAACCTAAAAAAAGATTTGGGGATAATCTTCAGCTGCTCTCTGTATCCAAAGGAATGACATCCCTGTAAAAGTGGGAACATTGGAGCTCCCACCAAACCCCTCTGGCAGCACCATTTGGGCCAGGTCTGGTTTTGTTATGTCTGGTGACCAATTCAAGCCAGAACCAACCTCATCCTGAATATAATCCAGAGATGAAAAACTAACATCACTTTTTTTCTTGTCAAGCCAAAAGAGATGACAGCAGCTCATGTGGACTTAATTTTATTTGGTTGGCATACCCTGCATGGCAATTAAATAAATCAGTTTGCAGGCTGAACACTGCATGGAACTACACACAAGAAAGATTCTTGACTGAAATTACATGAAAGTTATACACTGAAAGATCTGAGCTTGAGGCTTCAGCTGCAGTCTTGTAACCCCACTTTGTCCTCTTCTAGTAGTAGGAAAAGATGTCAGAAAACAGGACAGCAGTGCAAGAGGAGCTGGAAATAAATGCATTAATGGATAAGATCACTGTAGTATTTTTCCACAAGTTGTCTGTGCTCTACCCCACCAGGAAGCACTGCAGATGATCCCAAATCCTTAGGACTGGATGGGGATTGTGCTTTGGAGCACTCCAAACCCCAGTTTATTGGTGGGATCAGCCTCAGGGTCACCCTGAACACACCTGTGGGGGCAAGGGGCAAAGGGAAAGGTGCTGGGAAAACTCCACATCTGCTCAACCCTTCTTCCTCCAAGGATTTCAGTCAGAATGGGTAAAAATGGGCAATTTCCCCAGGCTGTGTGTGCACAACCTACAGCCAAAGGAGTACACAAGAGAAGCAGCACCAAGAGCTGAGGCTCCTCAGAGCCCTGGTGAAAGCCCCAGTGATGCCCCAGCAAACAGCTTGAAGCTGAGCCACTGCAACACTCAGGGCAGCGGCAGTGCCAGAGCATTTGGCAGGACCTGTCCTCATTTCAGAGGTTCCCTCTTGCTCCATGACCCCCTCAGAACCTAAGACTCAGGGCAGTGGCAGTGCCAGAGCATTTGGCAGGACCTGTCCACATTTCAGAGGTTCCCTCTTGCTCCATGACCCCCCCAGAACCCATTTTTCAGCCCTCTCTTGGTTTGGGACTTCACCTCCTGGTGCCAGAGCTGCTGAGCTCTGTGTCAAACGTGCCCTGCAGTGGGTGGTACCTCAAAACACTTCCTCCCACCCCACAAACAAAATATTTACCTACATCCTCAGCCTGTGCCAAGGAGAGCAGCTGTTTGAGATAAACCAGGGATGGATCCAGCCCCCAACATGTGCCATGAGCCTGCTGGCACCGTGAATCACCCAGCTGAGGGGTTTGCTCCACCTGCCCTGGGTGTGAGAAGCTGGCAGGAGGCTGAGGGGCAGGGCTGGGCTGGGCTGGGCTGTCCCAGTGGGACAGAGCAGCAGGAGTGGCTCTGGGTGCTGAGTGAGCTCCAGGGTGAGGTGCCACAACCCCAAAATCCAACCTCCACCTCGTGTGCTGGGAATACCAACAGCAGGGACTGTGCAATCCCTGGGTTTGGCCTCTGCTTCAGCCTCCTTCTCCTCCATGCTGCTCTTCCCATTTCCTTCTGCTGCCCTGAGTGTCACAGGAACATCCCCTGAGCAGTGGATTTTGGGATTTCTTCTCGCTGTGTCCCACAGCACAGCCAGGCAGGAAAGAAGGAGAACTTTTCCTGCATCTCCCACCACAGCCAGGCTGGAAAGGAGAACTTTCCCTGCATCTCCCACCACAGCCAGGCTGGAAAGGAGAACTTTCCCTGCATCTCCCACCACAGCCAGGCTGGAAAGAAGGAGAACTTTTCCCTGCATCTCCCACCACAGCCAGGCTGGAAAGAAGGAGAACTTTTCCCTGCATCTCCCACCACAGCCAGGCAGGAAAGAAGGAGAACTTTTCCCTGCATCTCCCACCACAGCCAGGCTGGAAAGAAGGAGAACTTTTCCCTGCATCTCCCACCACAGCCAGGCTGGAAAGGAGAACTTTTCCTGCATCTCCCACCACAGCCAGGCAGGAAAGAAGGAGAACTTTTCCTGCATCTCCCACCACAGCCAGGAAGAAAAAAAGGAGAACTTTCCCTGCATCTCCCACCACAGCCAGGCTGGAAAGAAGGAGAACTTTTCCCTGCATCTCCCACCACAGCCAGGCTGGAAAGAAGGAGAACTTTTCCCTGCATCTCCCACCACAGCCAGGAAGGAAAAAAGGAGAACTTTTCCCTGCATCTCCCACCACAGCCACAACAGGGCACAGGGAAGGGAATGTCACAGAGGCTGAGGGGTTGGGTTTAGCCTGTACCAACTTCCCTGGCAGTGCCTGCTCCCCTGGACAAGTCCCAGTCTGATGGTGAGCAGATGCCTTCCCTGCTCCCTCAGCAGAAGTTTCCTGGCACAAAGGAGTGGACTTCCATGATCCTTGTGGGTCCATTCCAGATTCTATGAAATTATTTCATCTTTTCCAGTGCACTTGGAGCAGGTTGCTGGCAGCCAGCTGGGCACAGCCACTCCTGCACCTGCCCTGGAAGCTTCATCTGCCACTCCAGGTGCTCTGTCCCCATCTTCTGCCCAGAAAACAAGGACTAGGTTTCCCAGAACTCACACAGCAGCAAATCTCACATAGGAGCCTCAGGATGGGGTCAAACCAGGGCCTGAAGGGCTGTCACAGCATCCCAGAATGGTTTGGGATGGAAGGGAGCCTAAAGACCATTTAATTCCACCCCCTGCCATGGCAGGGACACCTTCCACCATCTCAGGGTGCTCCAAGCCCTGTCCAACCTGGCCTTGGGCACTTCCAGGGATCCAGGGGCAGCCACAGCTGCTCTGGGCACCCTGTGCCAGGGCCTGCCCACCCTCCCATCAGGAATTCCCAATTCCAAATCTCCCATCCATCCCTGCCCTCTGGCAATGGGAAGCCATTCCCTGTGTCCTGTTCCTCCATCCCTTGTGCATCCTCTCTCTCCATCTTTCCTGTCATCTCCCTTCAGGTACAAGAAGGTCACAATTAGGCCACCCTGAAGTCTTTTCTTTTCCAGGCTGAACAATCCCAGCTCTCCCAGCCTTTCCTCACAGGAGAGCTGCTCTGATCATCTTGGTGGCCTCCTCTGGACTCCAACAGCTCCATGTCCCTCCTGTCTGCAAGGAGCACAGAGCAGGACACTATTCCAGGAGGGATCTCACCAGAGCACAGAGGCAGAATGTACCTCCAAGATCTGCTTCTCTCCACCTGGACACTCCTCCTGAAGAGAGAAGAGTTCCCCTTTCCCAGAGAAATGGGAACTGTGCTAGGAATGAATCCCTGCCCCAGAGGCTGCTGAGTGAACACCAATCCCACAGGAACAGGACAGCCTGAAAACCTGCCCAGGGCCCAGGGAGGAAACTCTCCATGGCCAGACTCACCCCTAATGACAGCATCCTGCCCACAGAAACCTTCCCAAAGGCAACCAGCCCTCTGGCAGACAGGAAACCTTCACAAAATCCCCTCTGCCAAACACCTGCAGCACATCCTTAATGCAGCTGCATCAGCCTGCAAACAGCAAATGAACAATAATTACCAGGAATATACAGGAGACATCCATGGCTGACTAAAGCTGTGATGCAAACAGGAATATCTCGAGGGGGGGATGAGCTGCCTGTAAAATTTGAGGGGATTTTGATATTGGAATGTTAATCAGAGCTTGGGAAGCAAGAAAGCAGTATTTGAAACACCAGTGTTTGTAGCAAGAGATGGATGTTTCTAATAAAGGTTTCAGGGCTGCTTGGTCTCTAAGGAAGGGAGGTAAAATAACAGTGACAAAAAGCAGGTGAGGCATTGCCCTGGGTGCAGGCACACAGGAGAGCAACACCCATTCCAGAATCCCAGCCTGCTGAAGTCAGCACCTGGAATATTGCTGGAGCAGCACTCCCAGAAGTGGCCCTTGTCACCTGTCCCAGCACAGGCTGGCAGACAAGTCAGAGCTCTTCCAGTCACCCACTCTGAGGCTTCTGCACCTCATGAGACAGCAGGAGATGGTTCACAGGAGGAACCCAGAGCTGTACCAGGCCTTCAAGGAGCTACACAAAGGAGGGCAAACCAGATCATTGAAGGCTGGCCCTGTGTTTTCTTTGGTGGCAAATAAAACTACCAGACCAAGGGGATCAGCAGATTATTTTTAACCAAAAGATGAGGCAGCCCTCAGGTGTGATTTAAAAGGGTTGGTGGTTACAAAGGCTGAGAAATGCTGCCCTACATGACACCTTTTCCTAAAGGTAATAAAAAACCCTGCCCTAAACATTTGTAGGGAAAACCAGGCTGCTCCACAGAATGCAAAGTGCACTGCAGCAACCCAGCAGTGCTCAGAGCAGCACACCAGCTCCTCCAGCCCAAGGAAAAGAGCCTGGCAGTCAGTGCCATGCCAGAATGCCAGTTCAGGTAGTGGCTACAGCTCCTTATCCCATTCCACACTCCTGACTCAACATTCAAACCTCCCTGCTTACAGGAAGCTGCAAGGAAAAACCCTGCAGAGATCCAGAATCTAAAGGCATGTTTTTCAATTCTTTATCAGCAGAGTTTTTATTTACCATTTCCACAGGAAGCTGAAAGTGTCAAGAGCCACCCCAGAAGGCAAAGCCAAAGCCAAGAGTGTAATTCCATTTGTTTTCTTTCTCCACTCTCAATTCCTGACCCATGCTTAAGGACTAGAAATTTAATACAGCAAGAGTAGCATTTACAAAAACTTCCTGTTTTTAAAGGCAACCAAAAAAAGGGGCTAAAGACATTGTGACATCCTCACTCCTTGATCTTACAAATGTGCTTATCACAGGAATTATTCAGGTTGCAAGGGACCTCAAAAACCATTTTATGTCACCCCCTGCCATGGGCAGGGACACCTTCCACAGTCCCAGGGTGCTCCAAGCCCTGTCCAACCTGTCACATCATAACCTCCAAGAAATCAGATGCTGCAATATTCTTACAAGCAGGTCGTGTAGAGCAGAATTTTTTTTTTTTTTTTGTGGTTCCTCAGAATGACTAAAGGACTAATTTGCTCTCAGAGTAGGATGGAAGAGATGTGTTCAGAAGAAGAACCTGGCACTTCCAGAGATCATGGGGCAGCCACTTTGCTTGTGCAAATCGCTGTCAGAAGGAACTGCAGAGTGATCTCTTCCTTAAATCTAGGCTTGTACCCAGTTCCCTCATTTCTGTACCTCAACAGAAGCTGCACAGAGTGCACAGTGACACCCCTGGCACACAACAAGAGGAATTAACCCCAGAGGAGTTTTAGGGAGCAGAGCAGCCCAGCTCCCACCTGGGCATGGCAGGGCAGGCTGGCAGGAGAATCCTGGACAGCAGAGCTGAGAGAGCAGCAAGGCAGGAGAGGGGATGAAGCAGCTGCCAGAGATAACAATGATATCCCTGAAACGTCTCAAAAAAAGGCACCTGGGTAGCTGGGGAAGAAATGCTCAACAAGTTGAGCACTCCCCTCTACTGATGGGAGCAGGGAGAGAATACAATTAAGGTGGCATGGAAGAGAACCACAGAACCCTGGAATGGTTTGGGTTAGAAAGACTTTAAAGCTGATCCAGTCCCACCCCCTGCCATGGCAGGGACACCTCCCACTGTCCCAGGTTGCTCCAAGCCCTGTCCAGCCTGGCCTTGGACACTTCTAGGGATCCAGGGGCAGCCACAGCTGCTCTGGGCACCCTGTGCCAGGGCCTCACTGCCCTCACAGCCAGGAATTCCCAATCTCCCACCCATCCCTGCCCTCTGGCACTGGGAGCCATTCCCTGGCTCCTGTCCCTCCATCCCTTGTCCCTAGTCCCTCTCCAGCTCTCCTGGAGCCCCTTCAGGCCCTGCAAGAGGCTCTGAGCTCTCCCTGGAGCTCTCTCCATATGAACACCCCCAGCTCTCGCAGCCTTTCCACCTAGGAAAGCTCCCGCAGCCCTCGGAGCATCTCCGAGCCCTCCTCCGCGCTGTCCCCAGCAGCTCCACTCCCTTCCCACGCTGGGCACCCCCGACCTGCCCACCGAGCCCGAGCCCAGCCCCATCCCGCTGCCCCCCGTGCCCACCTGGCAGAAGCAGCTCGGCTGTGCGCCGCGGGGCAGCAGCGCCAGCAGCCCCAGCAGGACGAGCCGTGCCCGCAGCCCCGGCAGCGCGATCGCCATCGGTGCCGCCATCTCCGTGCGCGCCCGGGCCGCAGCTCGGCGGGGCCGCCCCGCTCGCACCGCCCCGCCCGGGGCGCGGCCCGGCGGCGACGCGCGGAGCCGCACGGAGCCAGGGCACGGAGCCGCCGCCTGCGGCACACACCGCGCTCCGCCGGCCCGGGTTTGAACGGGAAATAACAATGACATGGTAATAACAGTCATTATCCGGCTTGTCGGATTAAAGGCTTTTGGGGTTTTTTGTTTGTTGGTTTTTTTTTTGTTTTTTTTTTTTTTTTTTACTCGGAGGCGTTTTGAAAAGTTTTATTCTATTTTTAGTTTCGTTTGAAAGGTGAGATAATGCGGATGTTATAATTCGCGCTATTACAATCAGAATTTATGTATTAATTACACTATAATATACATATTATACTATATTATATTAATCATATTCTATTAATTACTATATATAATAAAATAATATACGTAATATATATAATATAATATAATATAACATAACATAATACAATATAATATAAGTGTATTATTATATGTATATATAATGTACTTATATTATATTATATTATATTATATTATATTATATTAATTGCATAATAGAATAGAATAGAATAGAAATAATATATGTGCATTATTATATGTGTACATATATTGTACACATATATGGACATATATGTATGTACATATATATATGTACATCTATGTATATGTACACATATGTACATATAATGTACATATTATGTCATATTCTATTCTATTTATTACTATATATAATACTATATGTAGAATGTAATAGAATGTAATATATGTGTATTATTATATGTATATATAATGTGCCTATTATATTATGCTATGTTATATTATATTATAGTGTATATTTCTTAATTACACTCTATAATACACTATTATTATATGTATATATAATGTACATATATTATATTATATTGTATTATATTATATTATATTATATTAATTGCATAATATAATATAATATAATATAAATAATATATGTGCATTATTATATGTACATATAATGTACATATTATGTCCTATTCTATTCTATTTATTACTATATATAACAATATATGTAATAGAATGTAATAGAATGTAATATATGTGTATTATTATATGTATATATAATGTACCTATTATGTTATGCTATGTTATACTATATTACAGTGTATATTTCTTAATTACACTCTACAATACACTATTATTATATGTATATATAATGTACTTATATTATATTATATTATATTATATTAATTGCATAATATAATATAATATAATATAATATAATATAATATAATATAAATAATATATGTGCATTATTATATGTACATATAATGTACATATTATGTCCTATTCTATTCTATTTATTACCATATATAATAATATATGTAATAGAATGTAATAGAATGTAATATATGTGTATGATTATATGTATATATAATGTACCTATTATGTTATGCTATGTTATATTATATTACCGTGTATATTTCTTAATTACACTCTATAATACACTGTAAGCATTTCTTGGCCTATCAGTTTTGGCCCCACCATCCTGTAAATGTTTTAAAGCTAATCATTCAAAATTACTTTTTGTGGGTCTTAATACAATATATCTTTCATAGTTCTATTTTTCTAAAGTATTTAATTTTTTTGTATGGCTGTCCGTTAAAACTTCTTTCTATTTCTCTCTTAACAGTAATTCTCCTATTCTGTAACATTTCTAAATTAATACTTCTTACTTTAAAATTTATATACAAATACATACTATAGAAAAACCTTTGATCAGGTTTAAAAATTTTCTTCAAATCTATTTCTTACATGGTAAAAGGACAACATTTCCAGTGCTGGGGTGCTCCTGGCCAACAGCCAAAGAACACTGCAGTGTGTACAGCCAGTGGTGTCTTTATCCTGTTACGTGCTGAGGTGCATGCATATTCATGTGTCTCATGCATATTCATGTGTCTCATGCATTATTCAAACATTCTTTCAGACTTTCTGATGCTTTGGGAACTCCTTTGTTTGACTTCTTCACACTCAGGGTCATCTGCATGACACCCTGGCTGTCAGGTCAATGTGTTTTATTTCTTCTCGTGTCTCCATCCTGCTGGTTCACATTCTCTGATAAGGATTTAGTATTAAATTAAATTAAATTTAACATGGTACTCTCTAATTGCTCTGGTTTGTGTCATGGTTATCACCTGGACAGGTTGATCAGTGGATGGCCTTACACTGGTTTTAGTTACACAAAAGCCTTTTCACATATAGTACAATACATTCATCACACTATTATTTCCATAAGTGATACATAGATATTCTATTTCTGTTCTATTATATTCATAGATATTATATTTCACAACTATTTCTGTGAGCAATACTTGTGCATACTTAAACTGATAGAGATTATATTATATTAACAAGCAGCTAAAAAGAGTTATAATTGATATTGTAACCAATTATAATAATTCTATTATTTCAATAATAATAAATAAATTTAATAATAACAATAATTTACTTACAATCACTAACAACATGCAAAATCTAATGCATAAATGCAAAAGCCAGTATTATCTGGTCATTTTTCATAGACACACAGTGGCACTGGAGGGACATGGGGCTGTCAGTGCTCCTGACAGCCCCACTCTGAAAGGGGGGATTTGGGGTGCAGCCCCCCAGCCCCAAGGGCTGACAGATGAAGATCAGATCCAAATTTTTATTAGCAAAAATAATAAAACACATGCAAGGTCCCCATTGTGTCGTGGGTTGTTTTGTCTCCACCAGGAATTTACAGCTACCAAGGGACAGAGGAGAAGGTGCCCATATAAAACAGGGATGTTCACTTTACAGAAGAAAAAAACACTTCACCCCACTAAAGATGAAAAGCAATGCAATAATCCAGACCAAAGCCAACTTTAATGAATATTCACACATATTAATTACCTGACAGTGACAGCCAACCATTTGGTCCATTTGTATCATGGTTCATTTTTTGCCTTCACAGTGACTGGAGGGAAAAAATTAGAGAAAAAACAAATTTACTTCATTCATCTTCTGAGGTGTGGTTTGGAATTAGCCAGTGTGTTTTTCTGCCAATAATCTGATCACCAATGCTTTAATTCTTTGCTCCTCAAAATCATTAAGCAGATTTAAATTACAAAAGCTTATTAGTTTGAGGGCTGCCCCATCCTGGTAGTGTCCAAGGCCAGGTTGGACAGGGCTTGGAGCAGCCTGGGATGGTGGAAGGTGTCCCTGCCATGGCAGGGGGTGGGATGGGATGGGATTTGAGGTCCCTTCCAGCCCAGTCTGGGATTCCAGGACACCAAACCTTCCAGGTTTCACCCAGAGTAGCTCCACTCTGAGGCAGAGCATGAGGAGAAGGTGTCTGATCCCTGCCTGGCACTGCCCAGCCAACAGCCCTTCCGTGGCACCACCAGCCTTCCCTGGCACAGCATTTGGGATGAGCTCCAGGGGTAAAGCAGGATTTGGGGAGCAGCTGCTCTGTGACTCAGGGCCCTTGCAGAGCCATAGGGATGGGAATGAAACCCCAATGTTTTTCTTGGCTTCCCCTTGCCAGAGGGCAGGGATGGATGGGATTTTAGGAAGGAATTCTTGGCTGGGAGGGTGGGCAGGCCCTGGCACAGGGTGCCCAGAGCAGCTGTGGCTGCCCCTGGATCCCTGGAAGTGCCCAAGGCCAGGCTGGACAGGGCTTGGAGCAGCCTGGGATAGTGGAAGGTGTCCCTGCCCATGGCAGGGGGTGGGATGAGATGGGATTTAAGGTCCCTTCCAACCCAAACCATTCCATGATTCTGTGACAGGAGATAGCTTTTCTTGGATTTACAGCCAGGTCCATTTTCTTGCCCAGATGGACAAAGGTGACTTTTTGTCCCTCCCAGCCCTCATTCCCAGCTGGCAGTGCTGACATTGGTCACTTTATTCTCTGCAGAGCTCAGCTCTTGCTCATCCCTCCTTGCTCTGCTGGCCATTGCCCTCTCAGCCTGGCCTCTGCCTGCCCTGTCCTGCTCTGATACCCCCAGTGAGGCTCTGTGGGATTTTCCAGACCACAGCAGCTGTTGGTCTGCCTTGGGAATTGTTAAAAATAGCTTAGAAACTGTTGTTAAATAGTTGATCGATGGTTAAGCATGTACTGTTCCTTTGGTTATTATATTGTAGAAGGGGTTAAAAGGGTAATTATGAGAAATAAGGTACTCAAGGTACCATAACACACCTCAGTGAAGTGCACCATCCCCCAAGTGAAACCATCCAGCCTGGACAGAACTGTAATGGGCCAATCAAGTGCCTTAAACCTTCATTGAAATGAAGGATCCAAAAAGAAACCAATCCAAAAGGACAAAAACAGGATAAAAAGGACCTTCTGACCCACTGAATTGTGCTGTTCCATCGGGGCCGTCGCTGCTGAGCAGCCCCAGCGCCGGCGCTGCTCCATCCTTGGTCGCTGCTCGATCCTCCAGGATCGCTCCTGCCCGGCCCGCGGGTCCCCTTGCTTCAGGGCTTCCTTTTCTTATAATAAATACTAAAATCACTTTAGTACCGGGACCCTGCTCTCGTTTATATCAGGAACGTCCCACAAACTGCCCTCAGCAGGAAATGGGATGACCTGTAGGGTCCCTTCCAACCCAAACTATTCCTGGACCTCCATGAGGTCTCCCCGCACCTTCTCTACCCCCACTCCGCGGCCGCCCTTGAACCCACGCTCTGAGCCTGGCACAGCCCGTGCCCATCGCAGCCGATGCTCGTGACACTCGCGGCCCCTCACGACAGCGGCCGCCTGTCGCGACAGCCGCAGTCCTCCGCGGCGGCAGGGGGCGCTGCGCGGCGCTGAGGGCCGGCGCCGCCGCCATGGCCCTTCCCGGCATTCCCTATGAGCGGCGGCTGCTCATCATGGCGGACCCCAGGGACAAGGCGCTGCAGGATTACCGCAAGAAGCTGCTGGAGCACAAGGAGATCGACGGCCGCCTCAAGGAGTGTGAGCGCGGGCACGGCGGGCCCTGAGGGGATGGCGGGTGGGCGTCTCTGAGACCCCCGCGGGGCGCCGAGAGGGAGCGCGGCGGCCGCGGCGCTGCCCGCGCTTCGTCATGGGCCTGGCCGGGCCCCGGGGGGCGGACGGGGCTGGGCGCTGCCGGCGCCGCCGCTGGGTCCCGGTACCCTTGGGAGAGCTCCGGAGGGTCACAGAATCACGGAGTCATCTGGGTTTGGAAAGATCTCTGGGATCAGCGACATCCGCCTGTGGCTGTCACCACCTTGTCAATGGACCAGAGCACTGAGTGCCACGTCCAGCCGTTCCTTGGGCACTTCCAGGGATGGAGACTCCGCTGTCTTCCTCGGCAGCCTTTCCCCAGTGACTGACCACCCTTTCCGGGAAGAAATTTTCCCTAATATCTGTTGTATTGCACTAAATAGACACGGACTCTTACAACTATCCAATTTAAACTTACCCTGGTGCAGCTTGTGCCTGTTTCCCCTTGTCCTGTCCCTGTTCCCTGGAGCAGAGCCCGATTCCCCCCGGCTGTGCCCTCCTGGCAGGAGCTGTGCAGAGCCACAAGGGCCCCCTGAGCCTCCTTTGCTCCAGGCTGAGCCCCTGCCCAGCTCCCTCAGGGATTCTGCAGCCCCTGCCCGGCTCCCTCAGGGATTCTGCAGCCCCTGCCCAGCTCCCTCAGGGATTCTGCAGCCCCTGCCCAGCTCCCTCAGGGATTCTGCAGCCCCTGCCCAGCTCCCTCAGGGATTCTGCAGCCCCTGCCCAGCTCCCTCAGGGATTCTGCAGCCCCTGCCCAGCTCCCTCAGGGATTCTGCAGCCCCTGCCCAGCTTCCTCAGCCTCTCGTGGGGTTCCAGCCCCTTCCCCAGCTCCATTCCTTTCTCCACATTACCTCAAGGGGTCCTTACTGGTTTCCCAGTCTCACTCTGCCTGCAGCTTTGCTGCTGGAAAAGGGTCTGGTCCCGTGCTCTTGTGTGGTTGAAGGTTACCAAAATCCTGTGTTTCTTTCCTCTTCTAGTAAGGGAGCAGCTGAAAGAGCTCACCAAGCAGTATGAGAAGTCAGAAAATGATCTCAAGGCCTTGCAGAGTGTTGGGCAGGTATGTGAGGCAAACGAGGTGTTGGCAAGCCTGTGCTGCCTGTTGAAGCAACCTTTACATCCATTTTAGCATCAAGAAAGAGAAAGTGGGAACAGTCCAGGTAAAACTGATGAGTTGGGGATGGCTACAGGGTGTGTGAATCCTGCAATGTTAATTTCCCTTGAGGCTGATGCTGTATTTCCTCTCTTACAGATTGTTGGTGAGGTTCTTAAACAGCTGACAGAGGAGAAGTGTGAGTACACTGAATTCTTATATTTTCTGAGATTGTAAAAATCATGGAACCATGGGATGGTTTGGGTTGGAAGAGACCTTAAAGAACATCTCATTCCAACCTCCCACTATCCCAGGCTTCTCCAAGTCCTGTCCAACCTGGCATGGAACACTTCCAGGGATGGGGCAACCACAAAATAATAAGCTTTTAAATTTTAAATCTTGTTAAAGTTATGGAGAAGTAAAGAATTAAAATGTTGGTGATCGGATTATTGGCAAAAAACAATCTGGTTAATTTAGAATCACAGCTCAGAGAGTAAATTGAGTAAATTTGGGTTTTTTCTCTAATTTTCTTTCTCCAGTCATTGTGAAGGCCACAAATGGACCAAGATACGTGGTTGGCTGTCGCCGTCAGGTAATTGATCTCCGTGAATATTCATTTAAAATTTGCTTTCCTGTGGAATATTAGCATTGTTTTTCATCCACTGGGTCCTTAGTGGAGAGTTTTTTTCTTCCTTAATGTGCACACCACTGTTTTACACTGGTATCTACTCCCCTCTCCCTTTGTAGTGGTAGCAGTGTAACTTCCTGGTGGAGATAAAATAATCCACAGCATTCCCAGGACCTTGCACGTGTTTTGTGATTTTTATTGAGGCAAAACTCTGTCCTTTTGCCTGATTTTGGACTCTCTGAAAATTAATTATTATGAAAACTGATTGTGTAATTTCACAGTTGCTGTGCTGTGGCTGTTGCTGTCATGCTGCTGAGTTTTAAATTTAGTATTATTTTACCATATATCTTAATCATGGAATAGTTTGGGTTGGAAGAGACCAAAGTTCATCCCATTCCAGCTCTTCCATGGCATGGACACCTTCCACCATCTCAGGCTGCTCCAAGCCCCATCCAACCTGGCCTTGGGCACTTCAGGGATCCAGGGGCAGCCACAGCTGCTCTGGGCACCCTGTGCCAGGGCCTCCCCACCATCCCAGCCAGGAATTCCTTCCCAAAATCCCATCTAAACCTACTCTCTGTCTGTCTAAAGCCATTATCTTTATCCATATTTTTTTTTCCTTTTTCTGGAGAGAAACTGATGTTCATTGCAGAATTTTGGGCCATAAGTAAACTTAATTCCACTCTGGGGCATGTGAGGTAATCTTGATGTTCTGTGTTGAAACAGAGCTGAATCCTAAGGGATTGGTTGTCCTTGGATGAACCAGCACTTTGGAGTTTATTCTTCACTAAAAACACTCTTTTATCTTAAAAGATCCTTGGTTTGCTACCAGAGGCTCAAAAAAAAAAAACCAAAAAACCCACAAAAAAACAAACCAAAAAACCAAAAACCCCTTGATTGTTTTCAAAATGTCAAAATATCAAAGACAAACAATTTCTCCTGGACTAGAAGGACAAGTTTTTGATCAAAGCCCTCCTGGCTGAGCTGCTGCTGCTCAGGAGGGAGGAGAGCAAGGCTGTTTAAATGGGAGCAAAAATCACTTCCCTATCTCAAGTGCATTAGCTGAGAAGGTCAAGTGGTTTCTCTTTGTTTTCTTCTCACTGCACAATAATTTCCGTCTGTTGGGCAGAGTTGAATCTGAGAGAGTTCCAAGGTGTTGTAAAGTTCTTTGGATAAGGAAGCTGGAAAGGGACCTTAGTAGTGACTGGAGTAAGAGAGGGGGGACAACTTGATCCTAAACCCTTCCAGAGGGTCAAGGACCCACATGGCAAGGGACCTTATAAATTATACACATTTCCCAGCAGGGACAATGGGAAACTTCCAGCAGTGCTGGAAAAGGTTTGTCAAAATCCTCTTTTAATTCCAGCAAAATTGAGTAGAGTGTACTGGAATGTGTTGAAAGATCCCATAAAGATGGAATGAGCAGACAAAAACTGCTGAGGCAGGAGAGGAGGCATCCAAGGTGAAAGATAATAATTGAACAGCTGACTTCAAAGAGGAGAAGTAATGGCACAGGAAAATGTTGAAGTTTTTGTGAGGGTTCTTTAGTTATTCTGAAACAGCTGTTCCTGTGTGGAGCAGAGGGCAGGGTTAGATCCCACTGCTGCAGTCAGATTGACAGCAGTAAAATTAAAAATTAATGATGGACTAGAAAACAGTCTTTGTTTTAAAAGAGGTGGAGGTAAGTTAATGACTGCTTGGTGTGTCACTCTGTAGCCTTGGTTTTTCTTGTGTGTGATGGAGCAAGGAGTGCAAATTCCAGTGAAGATTTTGGCTAAAATCAGGGATTGTGTTGGAGTGGGGTTTCTAACAGCATTCCTTTTTTTGGGACTAGCTTGACAAGAGTAAGCTGAAGCCAGGGACAAGAGTTGCTCTGGACATGACCACTCTGACTATTATGAGGTAGGATTCTGCTCTTTTTGTCAAACATTACACAAAGGCTTGAATAATCCCTTCTGCAATGTTTTGTAAACATTTTCTGCAAAGCAATGCTTAAGTAGGAACAGTTATTTTGAGGGAAGACTTGTGGATCTGTTTTATATGATTTAAAAAGAAATTGGTTTTTCTTTAGAAAAATAATTACAGTATTTTCAGCCATTTTTTAAGGTGTGTTTTAAAACTTTTAAAGGTTTGCTAGGTTTGGGGTTTTTTCTGTTTTTTCAGCACGTGAGGTGGGAAGAGAAGAAATGCAATGTTTTGTAAACATTTTCTGCAAAGCAATGCTTAAGTAGGAACAGTTATTTTGAGGGAAGACTTGTGGATCTGTTTTATATGATTTAAAAAGAAATTGGTTTTTCTTTAGAAAAATAATTACAGTATTTTCAGCCATTTTTTAAGGTGTGTTTTAAAACTTTTAAAGGTTTGCTAGGTTTGAGGTTTTTTCTGATTTTTCAGCACGTGAGGTGGGAAGAGAAGAAATAATGTTCATATTGCTGTACAATTTGTGGGGATAACTTTATGAATTTATAAATGTGTCTAGACAATAAAAATATCTCCTCTTACCTCTTGTTTTCCAGATACCTGCCCAGGGAAGTGGATCCACTGGTTTATAACATGTCTCATGAGGACCCAGGAGATGTTTCCTACTCTGAGATCGGAGGCCTGTCGGAACAAATCCGAGAGTTACGGGAGGTACCCAGTGCCTCAAACCCCCATCAGATCCTGATCCATGCTCTCAGTGAAGCTTTGCAGGGCAAAACCACCTTGGGGCTGTTCAAGGATCCTCTCAGATCAGTGCTTTTCATGTTTCATTTGAAGTGTTTGGACTGGGATTAAAATGAAGATGATCCTTTAGAGAGGAAGGTTTAAAGGATCCAGGACGCTTAAGGCTGTGGGAGTGCCTTGAAGTTCAAGTGGCAGGGCCAGCAAAGCAGACTGGAATTTTGCTCAAAAGCTATCAGGATTGCTCTGGGAAATGGGATTAGGACAGTAGGGATGTGATTTGAGCAAAGAGCATTGAGAGGAAGCAGCAATTGCAGAGCCAAGGCAAGGGAGTGAATTGATCCATAGGATCTCTCACATTTTCTTATTAAACTGTTTCTCATACAAAAATGCTGCCAGTAAATAATGCAGCTAGATGAAAAACAGGCTGGCATGTGCATCATTAACTGTTTAAAACTCAGAGCTCAGGTTGCTGTGTGTCCCTTCACAGGTCATTGAACTGCCCCTGACAAACCCAGAATTATTCCAGCGTGTGGGAATTATCCCTCCCAAAGGCTGCCTGCTCTACGGGCCCCCTGGTGAGTCTCTGCAAAGGGAAACAAGTGTTTGCTTGTTGTTTTCAGACTGTGGCAAGAGCCTTCCTTGGTTTTCCTTCTTTCCCTTTTTATTTTTTTTCCTTTCCTTTTTTCTTTTTCATTTTTCTATTTTCTGTCTTCTCTTTTTCCTTTCTCTTTTTTTCTTTTTTCCTTGTCTCACTCTCTTGTCTCACTCTCTTGTCTCACTCCTCTCTCTCTCCTCTCTCTCATCTCATCTTTGGTTTTTCCTTTCCCTTTTTTCTTTCCCCTTTTTTCTTTTTTTTTGTTTTCCTTTCCATTTTTTCTTTTTCTTTTCCTTTCTTCTTTTTTTCCCTCTTCCTTTCCCTTTCCCCTTTTTCCCCCTTTCCCCTTTTTCCCCCTTTCCCCTTTTTCCCCCTTTCCCCTTTTTCCCCCTTTCCCCTTTTTCCCCCTTTCCCCTTTTTCCCCCTTTCCCCTTTTTCCCCCTTTCCCCTTTTTCCCCCTTTCCCCTTTTTCCCCCTTTCCCTTTTTCCCCCTTTCCCTTTTTTTCTCCCCTTTCCCTTTTTTTCTCCCCTTTCCCTTTTTTTCTCCCCTTTCCCTTTTTTTTCTCCCCTTTCCCTTTTTTTCTCCCCTTTCCCTTTTTTTCTCCCCTTTCCCTTTTTTTCTCCCCTTTCCCTTTTTTTCTCCCCTTTCCCTTTTTCTCTCCCCTTTCCCTTTTTCTCTCCCCTTTCCCTTTTTCTCTCCCCTTTCCCTTTTTCTCCCCTTTCCCTCCCCTTTCCCTTTTCCTCTCCTTTCCGTTTTCCTCCCCTTTCCCTCCCCTTTCCCTTTTTTCCTCCCCTTTCCCCTTTTTTCTCTCATTCCCAAGTCACTGGCAGGCATTGTTGAGTCAGTAATTAAACAGCTTCACTCTCTTGTCTATCCAGGCACAGGAAAAACCCTTTTGGCCAGAGCAGTTGCCAGCCAGCTGGATTGCAACTTCCTCAAGGTGTGTAATGGCACTGCCCCCACACCCCTGGGCTCTGTTTGCTCTCCAGCCTCCTCATCCTCCTGTGTCCTTCCCAAGGTGGTGTCCAGTTCCATAGTGGACAAATACATCGGCGAGAGCGCTCGGCTCATCCGAGAGATGTTCAATTATGCCAGAGATCACCAGCCCTGCATCATTTTCATGGATGAGATCGATGCTATTGGTAAGGCTCCTGGCCTGGGGGGTGGCTGGGCTCTCCTTTTAAGGCTGGAGTCAGCTGTAAAGCCAATTCCCCCCGTTTAAAAGGCAGAAATCAAATAGCAGAACTGATGGGTTTGGTGTGCTGCAGGTGGGCGCCGTTTTTCCGAAGGCACATCAGCTGATAGAGAAATTCAGAGGACTCTGATGGAGGTGAGTGTCAATTCCTGACTGTGGCCTGCACAGCCACATTAAATAATAGTACAGCTGTGAATTGTTCCCTGGGATCTGGCTTTGCAGAACCTTTTCTGGGTTAATAAACTAGAAGTGAACTCAGTGCTGCTTTTACAAAAGGCAGATGCACATCCTGGTAACTCAGCCATGAGTTCAATGTGGAGACTAATTGAATCTTTCTAAATTGCTGAAATGATTTGGGATATTTTCTTTTGCTTACTGCTGCTCCCTGCATGTTTGAAGGTTTGCAGAACCCCCCTCTCTGTCTCTTTTAGTCCCAAAGACAGTCTGTAACATTTTTGAACTGTTGCAGTTGGATTTTCAAAGCTAGGAGGAGCACTTGTATTTCTTTGTTTCTGTATTCATTGCTTTGATAAACTGGGTTGTGTGAAAAGAATATTAAAACCACTGGTGACAATTGGAAATTCTGAAGCTAATGGGAACCTTCCTTAGCCTGTGTTTGCAAACAGTTTGCCTGGTTCAAAAGAATGTGTCTGCCTTCCATAGAGAATTAAATCACTGTGATCAAAGAGCAAGTGCTTTGAGTGTTCACAATGAAATGCCTTCCTGTGTGTGGATTAGTATTCCAGAGGCTGTTCTTCAAGTCTAATTGGAATGTCCTGGCCTTGGTGCACTACAATCCAAATGTGTCAGGCAGCCATTGGCTCCTTCAGTCCTTGCAGTATTTTCTTTGCCTCATTGTTTTAGTCAAGTGTTTCACGTTTTGAGCTCAGCTTTGCTCAATGTCCTTTTCTGTGGGCAAAGCTCTTCATTGCTTGGGATGGAATATTCAGGGAGCTCGAGGCCTTGTAGGATTTTTTTTTTTTTTTTTTTTTTTACTTCAGAGCTTTTAATCTTGATGAAGAATACTTAGGCAGGAAAACAAATCAGACTGGGAAGATTTGGGGTTGTTTAAAACCAAAATTCTGTTCTCTGTTAGTTGTTGAATCAGATGGATGGATTTGACACTCTGCACAGAGTTAAAATGATCATGGCTACCAACAGACCTGACACCCTGGATCCTGCCCTGCTGCGGCCCGGAAGGCTGGATAGAAAAATCCGTGAGTTCCTGCTTCCCAGTGGCTGCAAGGAGGCTGTAATCCCTGGGAATTGTGGGTTTCTGCTTTCATTGAAGCTCTCATTCTTTCTAGATATCGACCTACCAAATGAACAAGCCAGATTAGATATTTTGAAGATTCACGCAGGTCCTATCACTAAACATGGTGAGATAGGTAAGTAGAAGTTCCCTGGGTGTCATTCCTGCTGCTGTTTGTAGGGATGGGAAGAGGGTGAGTTGTTCCAGGGATTCTGACTGTATTCCCACCTTTACACTGCCCACACAACTTCCCCTCTTGGAATTCTACTTGTTTTGTTTTTAAATGCATCCTGATTAAACTGTTGTTAAGTCTTTGAAAAGGAAAACTGAATATAAACCCTTGAGCCCAGCTGGAAACTGGAAAAGCAACAAGGTTCTCATCAGGCAGTTTCCTGTTTCTAATGGAATGGCTTAGTGCAAGGAAAGAGTGTTTTCATTCACCCCTCAATGGAAGAAATATTGCTCATGAAGGAGTCTGAAAACAGCAATCTTTAAAAATCAGGGAGAAACCTTGGAGTTTAGAGATGGCATAAGCAAAACTTGTCTGGTAGTGGTGTGGATCATTCTCTCAGGAGTGTAAGGGGAGAATAATAGGACGAAATGGGGACAGTTTATTTAAGGTCTGTGTCACTCTGAGCTGCCCAGAGTCCTGCTCTCTCTCACAGTGACTCCTGCAGCTCTCCTGGAGGAAGCTGGGGCTGGGCTTTGCCTTTAAAGCAGCTCTGGCTGCCTGGGAGTGCAGCAGGGCCCTGTGGCTCCCCCACCCCTGTGTGCTGACAGCAGCGATTCCTGCAGCCCCTGGAGCTGGTCCCAGTCAGCTCAGCTCAGGGACAGCAGGAGGGAGCTCAGGGAGGGCCAGGGCTGGCCACTGCTTTTCTTAGCAGCACTGCTGGCTTAAACCTGCACGTGGCTGCAGGCTAAGGACAGAAGGAGCTCCAGAGCAAATCATGAGCCCGAGGTAAAGTTCTGGGAGAGAAATTTCCTGCAAGGCATGGAGTGACAGCACGAGGGGGAATGGATTCCCACTGCCAGAGGGCAGGGAGAGATGGGATAGTGGGAGGAAACTCTTCCCTGTGAGGACAGTTAGGCCCTGGCTCAGTTTTCCCAGAGAAGCTGTGGCTGTTCCATCCCTGGAAGTGTTCCAGGCCAGGCTGGCTGAGGCTTGGAGAAAGTGAAAGGTGCCCCTGGCCATGGCAGGGGTTGGAAGGAGATGGTCTTGAAGGTCTCTTCCAGCCCAAACCATTATGGGATTCTGGAATTCTCCTTCATCCTTTTCTCGTGTCTTTGGCACTGCATTCCTTCTGCTGTTCAGCAAGCTGAGGTGTCAGGTCCTTGCTGAATTCCTGCAGGTGATGTGGAAAGACTGATGCTCAGCTTTGATACTGCAAAAGGAAGGCCTGAACTTAGCAGAAGGGTGAGGTGGAAATTGGATTAAAATCCAAAGATAAGGATTTGCTCAGGTTCCAGCATGAGATTCTCCTGCTTCAACCCTGGTGTCTGCTGAAAACCCTAAACTCCCAAACCTTGCACTGTTCAGCCTTGTTCATTCTCCTCACTTAGATTTTTTAACTTTCCAATTATGAAAATAAATTTTTTATTTGACATTGTACTACATGGAATTAAAATACAGCTGAAAAACTACTCATCTTTAGGAGCTTTTGGATTCTTGAGATAAAAACATTCAATTTAAATGTTTTGAATTTTATACAGAAGGGAAACTGAAAAGTTTTCC
The DNA here is from genome assembly GCF_051311805.1 of Agelaius phoeniceus. Taxonomy (NCBI): domain Eukaryota; kingdom Metazoa; phylum Chordata; class Aves; order Passeriformes; family Icteridae; genus Agelaius; species Agelaius phoeniceus. The sequence continues at coordinate 61,786,525 of NC_135270.1, read as the reverse complement.
AGGGAGTTAATAATTTTAATAAGCAGCCTTGCAAAAAGCAGGACTTGCTGGAGGCTCAGCAGTGGTTTAGAAATTGATTTCCACTGAATTATAACCATGGCCACTCTTTTAGCAAATATATGTGCATAAAACATCAGGCCCAATATATTAAGACACTAAGTGGCTTTAGTAGATGGATTGTTGGAAGTAGAAAGGGACTGAGTTATGACCACTTGGAGAGAAGTTTTCTGGGCTTTTACAGCATTTCAGTGATAAGAACATTGCCTTGATGGAACTCTTGCCCTTCATGTTGATTCTTGTAACCACAAGTTGGTAACTTTGGGATTTAATTACATAACATGAGCTTTTGGCTGCCACGCATTCCTGTTTTAATGGAAGGGCTGATACAGCTGCTGATTCCAGTTAATTTATCAGCCCAATGGGCAGCTCTGTTTGCACTGAAATCCAAGTTTGGTAGCTGGATGTGCACTTTATTGGCATCCCTAAGGGGAAGGGAGATTTATTCCTAATGGGTGCTGGTGTTTTGTGAACAGATTATGAAGCAATCGTGAAGCTTTCAGATGGCTTCAACGGAGCAGACTTGAGAAACGTCTGTACTGAAGCAGGTAATGCCTTAACTCTTCATTTGGATGTGCTAAATCTTGGATAATGCTGAATCTTGGAGCTGTTCCTCTGTGGATTAAACCCAGGAGCTCAGAAATGTTCTGCTGGAACATTTCACTTGAGCTGATCTGAGCCAGCCACTTGTTGGCTGATCTTGATGTGTCCCACTGTCTCATTAGAACCAGATACATTCCAGAAACAGGGATTCAACCAATTTTTCTCCTTTTTGGAGAGAATTCAGGGCTCTTGGTACCCATGTGCCTGCAGAGTTGATGTTATTTTATGCTTTTTTCACATGAAAATTTGTGCACTTGGAGTTTGCCTGCACGGGCAAGCTGAGTAAATACACACTCAGAGTTTAAACAAGTTTTCTTTTTAGTACTCCCTTAGTTCAGAAAGGTGAATTCCCTCCTCTTCCCAACATCCAGGACATGGGAAGGTCATGTAGGTAGTGTAACCTGGGTCAGTTTTCATTTGAATTTCAGTGAAACTTCATGTTGTGTCTCTTCACACTGTTAACTCCTCCTCGCAGGGATGTTTGCGATCCGTGCTGATCATGACTTCGTAGTTCAGGAAGATTTCATGAAAGCTGTCAGGAAAGTGGCTGATTCCAAGAAGCTGGAGTCCAAGCTTGACTACAAACCTGTGTAAATTAACCATAGAATTTGTGATTTGATTGTACACATCCTACTGGGTTTATGCATAAAACAAAAAAAGGAGAGAAATAATGTACCTCTTGATTATCATTGTAAGGTGTTTGTGTAGCATGTAGCTAGTAATTTTGGGAATGCTAGTTGCAAGTTGGCTACAGGAGTGTGTTTTCTGTACAATTCTGAAATGCAATGTTCATTACAGCCCAGGCTCAGTAAAAATTTGTGGAGATGTGTTGTTCTCTTAGCAATTATGGTGGGAATTTATAAACGTGCCTGAAGGGATTCACAAACAGAAGAAAGTCAGTTCATTTCTTGACTTTTTGTATATCAGTAAATCTCCTTTCCCCAAACAGTTTATGAATAAAACCTGTTTAAATCTGTTTATCCTGGTGGATTTTGTGTGTAGCTCTCACAGAGAGGTGAATTTTTGTATCTTCTGAGTTGGAGGAGCAACTTTTCTCTGGTGTAAGGATTGAAGTCCTGTGCCTGCTCTACCAAACAGAGGCAGCCTAACCCTTGGAGAGAGAAGGGACTGGTGGGGTCTGGACAAAAATCCTTTCCATGAAGGAATTTTCCCTTATATCCAATTTAAACTTACCCTGGTGCAGCTTGTGGCTGTTTCTCCTTGTCCTGTCCCTGTTCCCTGGAGCAGAGCCCGACCCCCCCGGCTGTGCCCTCCTGGCAGGAGCTGTGCAGAGCCACAAGGGCCCCCTGAGCCTCCTTTGCTCCAGGCTCAGCCCCTGCCCAGCTCCCTCAGGGATTCTGCAGCCCCTGCCCAGCTCCCTCAGGGATTCTCCAGCCCCTGCCCAGCTCCCTCAGGGATTCTGCAGCCCCTGCCCAGCTCCCTCAGCCTCTCCTGGTGTTCCTGACCCTTCCCCAGCTCTGTTTCCTTCCCTTGAGGGGCCCAGAGCTGTCCCCAGGGCTGGAGGTGCCTCAGCAGTGCCAGCACAGGGGACAGGCACTGCCCTGCTCCTGTGGCCACACTGTGCCTGGTACAAGCCAGGTGCCCTTGGCCTCTTTGCCCACCTGGGCTCACTCATTTGCTGCTGAATTCTGGAAATAGGATTTACCTGAGCTGGTGTTTATTTATTACAAGAAGTAAACAAGGTGGTGGTGGTTTTAAGGGCATCTGCTTTACTTTTATTTTTATTTTCCAAGCAGTTCCACCCCGAGGGGTGCACACAGACCCACTGCACTGTGCAGCTCACCTGAATGTTGGACTGGAGCAGCAATGCACTAAATTGTACTTCTGGCTACTTCTAATTATCCTAATTGGATTATCCTGGGCCTGCTCAGCTGACAGGCAAGTACATTAGATTAGCTCTTGACTTCCCAGGAAACACAGACAGCATCTCCCTGGCAATTTTAACAGCTGTAGTTTTATTTCCTTTCCCATCACAGATCAAACAGATGATGTAAGATGTAGAACAGTTAAAACAGGGCAGACAACAATATTTCCCTGTTTCCATGGCTGTTACAGACCTTTCTCCTTGTTGTGGCTGTGTCAGGAGTGTAAAGATGCAAATCTCAGGTTTAGTTTTAACAACCTTTGAGTGCAGCTTATACAGCCCATGTGCCTGGAACAATGAGAACATGAAATTAAAGTCCATTTCTGAGCAGAATGGTGATGTGAACAGTGAGCTGAGCCTCTGGCTGAGGCAATGGTTGCTGAAATGTGATTGTTGAAGGTTTCTCAAAGTTTTATTCAGTAAAAACAGCAGAAAGGTGCACTAGAAATAAAAATTGAGACTCTAAAATTCCAGTGCTAGTATTTCCAAAAGGACACTTCCAATTTTATTTAAGCAACCAACCCACTGAGTTTGCTTGCTTTGTCTAAGCTTCCCTCAGAAATTCCAGTGTAGAATTTTGGTTCACTGAAAGGCAAAGGAAAGAAAAAGTGCAGCCTAAAGTGAAATCTCATAGAATCATAAAATGGTTTGGGTTGGAAAGGAGCTTAAGGACAATCCAGTCCCTCCCCCTGCCATGGCAGGGACACCTTCCACTGTCCCAGGCTGCTCCAAGCCCTGTCCAGCCTGGCCTTGGGCACTGCCAGGGATCCAGGGGCAGCCACAGCTGCTCTGGGCACCTGTGCCAGGGCCTCTCCACCCTCACAGCCAGGAATTCCCAATTCCCAATGTCCCATCCATCCCTGCCATTGGGAGCCATTCCCTGGCTCCTGTCCCTTCATCCCTTGTCCCAAGTTCCTCTCCAGCTCTCCTGGAATTCTCAGGGCATGAGACCTCAAAAAGCAGAAAAACAGGTTCTTGCTCCAACACTGAGGTGTCTGAGGGCATCGTTTACACCAAGAGGAGAAGACTGGAGATCCCAGAGTCATTCAGAGCTCATTGGAAAAGAGCTCTGGGATCGTCGAGTCCCTTCTGTGACTTATCCCCAGCTTGTCCCCAGCCCAGAGCACCGAGGCCACTGAGGCGTTCCTCGGACACCTCCAGGGATGGGGACTCCAAACCTCAGAGATGACCCCCTTGGCGTTGCCAGCTAAAATGTGAGGCAGCAGCGTCATTCCCATGAGCGATGGAGCCAAGATGGAAGCGGGCGTGCGAGGAGAAGGAGCCCTCGGCAATGTCAGGGGACGGCGACAGGGAGCGTCAATGGCCGCGCCATGGCGTGAGGCGCTCCCAGCCGGGCCCTGGTCACCGCTAACAGGCGAAGCGTCCATTACTGAAACTTTGGGGTGAATTACCCCGAATTTAGGGCTAGCGAGCAGATTCATTAAACGAACGGCGGCGGCAGCTGCCCGTGAGGGGAGGGCAGAGCGCTGAGGGCGGAGCGGGGCGGAGCGGGGCGGGGGCCGGGGGAGCGGGGCCCGGGGGCGGGCGGGAGGCTGGGAGGAGGAGGGGGAGGAGGGGGCGGAGGAAGAGGTGGGAAGAGGAGGAGGAGGAGGAGGGAAGAAGAGGCGGCAGCAGCAGCAGCAGCATGGCGGCCGGGCGCGAGCGGCTGAGCGCGCCGCCGCCGCCTCCTCCTCCGCCGCCTCCATCTCCTGCCGCTCCCGAGCCGGAGCCCGCGGCCCCGCTGCCCAAATAGCCGCCCTGCCCCGGGTCCTGCCCCGCCCGGACAGCGCCCGGCCATGGAGCTCGCCAAACCGGCCTTCCCCGCGCTGCCGCAGGCCAAAGAGGACTCTGAGGTGAGCGGGAGCTCCGGTCCCGGCCCCCCGCACACGCCCGGCCCGCGGCCCCGCCGGGGCTTCCCCTCACAGCCCTGCCCGCCCTGCGGTGCCTCCCGCGCCCCTTCCCGCGGGATTCCCGCTGGGATCCATCGCAGGCCGCGGGTCCGTGTCCCGCCCTGTGCTGCTGACACCCCCTGTGAGCACCGGCCGCGTCTCCCCTCCCCTGCTCGCTGTCGGGCTCTGCTCCCTCCATCGCCCTCGCAGCCCTCCGGCATCTCCGCTCCCCGGTGCCTCCGGCCTGGAAGCCTCCCACTATCCCAGGTTGCTCCAAACCCTGTCCAACATGGCCTTGAGCGCTTCCAGGCATGGGGCAGCCACAGCTTCTCCGGGCAATCTCGCTACCCTCACATTCAGGCGACCGAGCCCCTCCGCTCCATCTCCTTTGGCTTTTACCCACCCACAGCGGCCCCCACTCTTTTTCATGCCCCTTTCTGCGTTCGGTGTGTCACAGCCTGTGTGTGTCCCCCTGCCTCGCTGAGGCCCCCGGCCATGTCCCGGTGTGAGCAGCCCCACAGGAGTTACCTGCCGGTCCCCTCCGGGCTCTCGGTGCCTTCCTCCCCTCCTCTCCTCCCTGGGTCCATTGGGGAGGTGTTTTCATGGACTTGCAGAGCCAGGAGCTCTCTGCGGACGAGGACAGGTGGCAATGTGCGCTCGGGCTGAGCTGTGCGCTGTCACAGGCAGCGCGGTGTCTGATTTCTGAACTTGGCTGAACTCCCCGGCGCTGACCCTGGGCGCTGCTGATTTGTTTTTGTGTGTCACAAACGTCCCCGACTGTCACCCCCCCTTTGGTGGCCTCAAATATTTAATGTGAAATGTCACAGCCTGCATGAGGGAAGCTGAGAGTGTCTGAGCTCTTCAGACGTCTGTAGATTGTCATATTTCTAAACATCAGCATTTATTTCTGTTTGAACAGCATTGCTCAATGCTGTTATGGTGATAAATTACCTGAAATATGGGAGTGACTCCTTTTGTTCTGTTTTTTTTTGTTTTTTTTTTTTTTGGTCAGGATTTAATGCTCCTCATCACTTCAGAGCTCTGGAGGTGTTACAAGTCATGTAGTTGTTCTCACAAAGTTGTAATCACTTTGTATCTCAACACAAATCATCTGCCACCCTGTGAGGTTTATCATTTGTTTGTTTTTAAATATATTTTCTTTCTGGAGAAACCAATTGTGTTATCCACAGTTTTGTTAACTAAATCAGCCTGGGTGGCTTTTCATCTAAAATGACTAAAGAGGAATGTGGGGTTAAAATAAAAACTAAACCAGAACTCAGTGCCAGTCTAGCAACTCTTAACTGATGAAAACTGAGATTGTGGTACAGTGTCTTTCAGAGTAGCTTTTATTTTTGTCTTTTTGCATGGGCTGTCTGTAAATAATATAATTTGTAGTGTGTTAGAACTTAACGTAGTGGGGATTTTCAAGAACTGATTCTAAAAACTGTGAGAATTTCTTTTCAATGTGCTGCTTTTGTGTCTGACTTAATCTAAATACAAGATCATGTCAGCAAATTCTGAGCTCTGATAGAAGATAATAAATAGTTGGAGCATGTGGGGGAAAGAGGAAAGTGAAAGGCAGTGGTGAGTGTCAAAGTTCTTGTGGAGGTAACTTGTTAAAAGCAAAGTGCAGGAGATTTAGCCCAGTCCTTCAGACACTGCTTTGGAAAAGCAAACTGAGAAAATTAAAATCATCCTGCCCACAAAAAGTGGATTTTCCTGGAAAGCAGAAGATGCTCCTGTGCATTGCAGTGGGGAGGCTCTTTAATGAGCAGTAATCCCTCATATTTTGGGAAGTTGGTGATGGATGGTTTAATGCTGGCTTGGCAGATTTGATTTCAAGATACTGGGAAGGGGAGGAGGGAGAGCTTGGGGAATCCCTGGCTGCTCAAAAGTGCAGCTTTGTCACTTCTTTAACTCACTCCAAGTGCCACCCCCAGCTGCCTTCTCTGAGCTGACACTCCTGACCATGTCACAGCTTTAATAATCATCATAATAATTAAAAATGAAGCCAGATCTGCACAGCATCCCATTCCTTCCTGGCACAAGGAGAAGTGTTGAGGGGAGAGAGCAGCCTGGATTGACTGGGGCAGGCTGCAGGGATGGGCTCTGATAAATAGGTCACTTTTCCAGCCTGGATGTTGTTTGTCCTGTCCCTAATCCATAGTGTGGTGTTTGGGATTGCTGCATTTCTAAACCTCTTGGCTCTTGATACTTCTGGGAGCTTGGGAAATGCCAGAAAACCTGGAACTCATCATTCTGGCAAAGCTTTTCTGAGAATGTCTGTGAACTGTGTGTTCTTTTACAGTTGGGTGATGGTGAATATCTCAGTTTTATGAGTAATAGTGATTATATGTGATGTGGAACCATTTCTAAGCTTAGAGGTTTTTGGTTGTTTTTTTGTTTGTTTGTTTGTTTGTTTTTTGTTTTGTTTTTTTTTGTTTTTTTTTTTGGTTTTTTTTTGTTTTTTTTTTTTCTAAAATCAGCACGTTTTCTAAGGTCAGGTCTCAAACTTTACTGGGAGGAAAAAATAGGGCTAAAAACCCATTAAAAAAGGTCAGATTAATAACAATTAGTACATGTTGTTTTATTAATACTTCTGGAAAGAAGATCAGTAAGGACTGGAATAATTGAAGGAATTTAACAGAAATTATTTTCCCATTAAATGTTAAACAAAACAAACAAAAAAAAGGACTAGGATATATATATATATATATATAATGAGAACACAGCAACAATTACCAGTTTATTTCTTTGTTAAAGCATATTTGCTTGCAATCAGGCTGAGCAAACCAAGTATTCATGATGTACTTATATTTTTTTTTAGGACTCTCCATGGGTTTTGTAATTAAATTAGCAGCCTATTGACTAAGCAGACATATTTGCCTTTTTATTATGCATAAAAGCTGAGTTCTTTTTTAGCACGTGGAGCTTTTCTAAAAAAGAAATTTACATTTTTGACAGCTATATTTAGTCTGAAATGCTAATGTATTTCTGACTGCTTTTTTTAACTATGAAGTGATGCAGCCCATCTAAAGGTGGAACAAATCTATTAAACTTTTTTTTACTCTCACTTTTGATAGGCAACACAAACAAACCCCTTAAAACACAGCTTTTCCCCTCCTCTGCAGACTCTTTAAAATAAGTAGGAAGCCTGTATCATTAGAATGATTTTACCTGCCCACATAATAGAGCCCAAAAAATGGAGAACAAATGCTGTGTTGTGCTGGGAGATGTAAATCAGGTGACAGATTTTGATCACAGCTCAGTGGGATACTATCAGAGTGCTCTGCATAAATCAGAGCAGTGCTCTGTGGCAGCTGGGGTTGAGCAGTGTCTCAGTCCTGATTCATTTGTGCCTCCCATCCCAGGGAGGCCTGGTGGGATCCACACAGGCACAGGGAAGCAGTTTGGAGAATTTGGGAGTTAAGGCATGTTTGGGTTGTTTTAGCTAAATGAGGATTGTCTCAGTATAACCCAACTCAGGAATTTCAAAAAGAAGGGGCATGGGAAAAGCTCTTCCTGCAGCATTAGGAGCAATTCTGATATCCTGTGTAAGTGTGGCACTCCCTAACCCTTTGTGCTTCCTGTCAGCTGAAGGATTCTGCCTCCACTGCTTTATTTCCAATTTTATTGGGAAAAAAATTACATGATGGAAGTTTTTAGCAGTGCTGCTGATCCTGTGTGCTGATGGTATTTGATGAGGTGCCTGTAGGACCAGTGTTAGGGAATGGGATAAACAGGAATTTTGTTTCTACTTTTCCTTTAGTTTCATCTTTTATCCTTTTCTGTGGCTTGTGTTTCTCTCTGCTAAAATAGCATTTCTTTCCTTGTTGCCCTTCCTCCTTTCCTTGTTGCCCTTCCTCCTTTCCTTGTTGCCCTTCCTCCTTTCCTTGTTGCCCTTCCTCCTTTCCTTGTTGCCCTTCCTCCTTTCCTTGTTGCCCTTCCTCCTTTCCTTGTTGCCCTTCCTCCTTTCCTTGTTGCCCTTCCTCCTTTCCTTGTTGCCCTTCCTCCTTTCCTTGTTGCCCTTCCTCCTTTCCTTGTTGCCCTTCCTCCTTTCCTTGTTGCCCTTCCTCCTTTCCTTGTTGCCCTTCCTCCTTTCCTTGTTGCCCTTCCTCCTTTCCTTGTTGCCCTTCCTCCTTTCCTTGTTGCCCTTCCTCCTTTCCTTGTTGCCCTTCCTCCTTTCCTTGTTGCCCTTCCTCCTTTCCTTGTTGCCCTTCCTCCTTTCCTTGTTGCCCTTCCTCCTTTCCTTGTTGCCCTTCCTCCTTTCCTTGTTGCCCTTCCTCCTTTCCTTGTTGCCCTTCCTCTCTTCTCCACCTTCCTGTTTTTGTATTCCTTTGCATTTTCAATACCAAAAATGTCTCTGGTGGGGCCTTCCCATTGTCTGAGTGCTCTTGACAAACAGAATTCCCAGTAAATCTGCTTCCATCCCTGCTGAGTGTGGTGGCCTTGGGATGGAGCAGCTGTGCAAGGGTGGCATTGTCACCTCACCCTTTCTGCTGCCCCTTTCTCCAGCCCTCAGCCACTTTTGGGATAGCAGCACTGTCCAAACACCCCTTGAGTTCTGCTCATGGCAGTGCCACGCTCACACCTTCAGGAATTAAAGGATTTGGTTTAATTCTGTGTATTTTATAGACTTGCACCAGGATTTCTACCTGGGGAAAAAATACATATATAACTGAGCCTGCACTGGTCAGGTAGTTGCACTAAATGATTGTTGTAGGTTCCTTCCAACTGAAATAATTCTATTTCTCCAGTATCCCCCATATTTTAACAGAACTGTCCAAGAACACGAAGCCTGACTGAAACTGAAGACACAACCTTTCACTTCATTCCTGTTTGTAGCTAATTTTGAGGCTCTTAAGTACCACATTTCACACTGATAGATGTGACAGGTTTCAGTGATACTCAAATATTTTTCTTTTCAGTACCTCATTTAGTTTGTCTCCTTTCTTATTAAAAAATGGGAAGTGAGTGTGCTCTGCTACTGCTTTATTATTTCAGGATTTCTTCTGCAGTTGTTCCATTTTACAAACACTGATTGAGATTTTTGTTCTTTGATGATAACATCCCTCTCCTCCACTTTGCTGTGTAAAATAATGTGTAAAATGCTTTCAAACCCAAGGTGTGATCTCATTTGTGAATGTGTGAATGACCCTTAAAGCTGCGAGCGAATGAAAGCCTTTGTGTGGAGGTCATTGTTGTGGGATCAGGAGCCAGCCCCGATCCAGGCTGCAGCCTGGGCAGGGGGATGATGCTGCTGCTGGCAGTTGATGCAATCCTGCTCTCTCTAGCACGGTCAGGCTGTGACCTGAGTTCTGATATAGCACGGTCAGGCTGTGACCTGAGTTCTGATATAGCACGGTCAGGCTGTAATCTGAGTTCTGATATAGCACGGTCAGGCTGTAATCTGAATTCTGATATAGCACGGTCAGGCTGTAATCTGAGTTCTGATATAGCACGGTCAGGCTGCAATCTGAATTCTGATATAACACGTCAGGCTGTAACCTGAGTTCTGATATAGCACGGTCAGGCTGCAATCTGAATTCTGATATAGCACGGTCAGGCTGTAATCTGAATTCTGATACAGCACGGTCAGGCTGTAATCTGAGTTCTGATATAGCACGGTCAGGCTGTAATCTGAGTTCTGATATAGCACGGTCAGGCTGTAATCTGAGTTCTGATATAGCACGGTCAGGCTGTAATCTGAGTTCTGATATAGCACAGTCAGGCTGTAATCTGAATTCTGATATAGCACAGGCTGTAATCTGAGTTCTGGTATAGCACGGTCAGGCTGTGATCTGAGTTCTGATATAACACGGTCAGGCTGTGATCTGAGTTCTGATATAGCACAGGCTGTAGTCTGAGTTCTGATATAACACGGTCAGGCTGCAATCTGAATTCTGGTATAGCACAGTCAGGCTGTAATCTGAGTTCTGATATAGCACGGTCAGGCTGTAATCTGAGTTCTGATATAGCACAGTCAGGCTGTGATCTGAGTTCTGATATAGCACGGTCAGGCTGCAATCTGAATTCTGGTATAGCACAGACAGGCTGTAATCTGAGTTCTGATATAGCACGGTTCAGGCTGTAATCTGAATTCTGATATAGCACAGTCAGGCTGTAATCTGAATTTCCTGTGCAGTGTTCAAGGCAGAGCCAGGAGCTCGCTTGGCCAGAGCAGAGGAGGAGCTGCAGAGGTCAGAGCCCCTGGCTGTGCTGCTGTAACAGTTTCTGCTGCTCCAGCTTCACAGCTTTTGGGAGAACCTTGTAGCAGGTTTGGAGGAGAGGCTTGGAGTGTTACAGGGAAACAGCTTCAGGCAAGGGGATTCTCCCAGCCCTGGGTTCTGAGGTGCACAATCCATCGTGCAGGAGCCCTGCTGGGATGGGGAGAGAAGTCTGTGTGGAGAGGGAAGTGATGCTTTTATAAATCAACAACAAAAAACTGTCTGGGAGTTGGGAAAGGGTTGGGCACCTGGAGTGGGCAGGGAGGATTTACTGGGAGCTCTGTGCAGCTTTTCCAAAGGATTTGGGGTCTGGGAAGCAGGAGGAGTTATTGCAGGGGGTGGGTGATGCTGAGCAGGTGAAAAGCAACAGTGACAATCAGGAAGAGACTTCCTGAGGTCATCTCCTCTAACTCCCGGTTGGATTTCTCTTCCTGGTGATTTTTGCAGCATCTCTGAGAGCTTCTCCCTTCACCTGGGCCAGCCTGTGCTTTGCAGGCTCTGTTAATTACAGGGCAGCAGGAGCTGAACCATCCTGAACTGGGCTTGATTGCAGCCAGAGCTGAGCTCTGACAAAGGCTGGGGCTGTACCTTTTATGTGTGAAAATCAGATGGGTCTGCAGGCTTCAGCTGTCGGTGAGGGAGCAGCTGAGCTGTGTCACGTGCATCCATTTCACTGCATTCCTTCTGGACAGGCAGATGCAGGTTGGCTGGTGTGCTTAAAAACCCTCTTTGCTTTGGTCCAGACTCTCAATGTCAGGCCTGCTAAACTCATTTTAAAAAAAAATCATAAGATAAATTTTTTAGATTAAGGGCACTGTTAAAAAAAAAAAAAAATTCCACATCACTTTTTGCCATTAAACTGTTGTAAGGAAGAGCAGGTGTAGCTGTGGCAAAATATGGACAAAATAACTCAGATTTTTTGGCAGAGCTAACAGATATTGGATACCAAAAGCTCTTTGTAGTGTGGACAAATCTCACCTATTAATTCATGGCTTCCATTTATTTCAGCTGGAGATTGGATGGGGAAGGAAGGACTTTGAAATGTGCTTTATTCCCCCTTCTCCTGGAGATCTGGCAGAGGGGAGTGGCTCATTTTTCAAACTTTGGAATTCTAGGGGTTATTTTTTTCCACTCCATCTCTTTGGTGTCTTGCAGGTATTGATGAGTGAGGCTTCCAGTGAGTTGTCACTTGTTCTGGAGAAGCTCCCAAATCCTTGGCAGCAAGGAATGCTGCTCTTTCCTCCACCTCTGGCATCACCCTTTGTTTTCTTAGCAAAATTCTTGCATTTGATCTGATCAAAAGAGAAGCTTTCAGTTGTTTTTTGTCTGCTTGGTGCTGCAGACAGTGTGGAAAACCTGGCTGCTGATTGAATTCCTTAAAATGGAACCTGGGCTTGGCTTCAGCCCCCATTAATAGATTGGGATTTTTACATAACTTTGCATAACATTTGAATAATCTGGCATTGTTGGTTTTGAAAGCCTTGGAGGGCTGTCAGCAGTCACCAAAATCATTCTTTCAGTAGTTTGTGTACTTGTCTCAGATTAAATGTTTTCCTTAAACACTTCCTTTCAGAGTTATTTTGCAGACTAAATCCCATTGGAAACTGTATTTTTTGCTTCTTGGAGGGCACTAAAGACCAATGTCTGGGGCCTGTAGTGATTTTTTTCTTGTTCAGAACATCTGTGCTGTCTCTTGGGATTTGGTTCCCTTTGGACTTGCATTGCTCAATTCTTATCTATTTATTTTGCACAGTTTACAGCTGTTGGGGCTAAAAATTTCCTGCCTCTGATGCATTTGAAAGGAACATTTCCAATGTGTTTTTAAGCCAAAATAGTGATGAATTTGTGTTTTCATTGTGCTCCAGATTAAGATTCCTAAATTCTACAAACAGAGTAATAAACCTGCTAAAGTGCTTGTATATTCCTGGAGTGCAACTTAAGCTTTTCAGAGTTTATTTTTCCTAGGCTTGGTTTTAGACTTGGACAAACTTGGGATTTTCTGGCTTTTTGAGGTGAATGATGCTTTTGTGTGCAGAGCAAGCCAGCAGGGTTGTGCTGAATCCTCTCAGGTCCCCCTTCAAGGATACATTTCTGTAAATATCATCCTTTTGTCACAGCATTTCTCCTTTCTGCTTCCAGCAGTTTATTATTCCAGCTGGAACATGCAGAAGTAATTTAGCTACTTGTGTGTCTTCAGCAAAGCCCATTTCAGTGCATTTTATTTCCCTGTTTGTGCTGCCACTTTAGGTGCTATCCAAAGGATTTTCTGGAGTGGCTTAATGTTTGTTTGCCTGCTTTTCCAGAATAACTTTACTGATACTAAAATCCTTCTTAATTCCACAACCAAGAGCTGGAAAATCCTCCCTGTGCACTGTGGGGGTGTCTGAGGGAAGCACAGGATTTTTATTGTGTTGGTAAAAGAGGTTTAATGTGAATTTAATGCTACTGGGACAGGTGCAGGTGCTCAGGTGAGCAGTGCTGCAGTTGAAGGGATCCTCCCTGCTGTAATCCACACCTCCCCTCCCAGCTGCAATATTTGATGTTTAACTTCCCCATACTTCTGAGGACATCAGGACATAGGGGAAGGTTTTTCTTAGCTGTGAATCAAACAACAGAGTTATGTAAATAAATGTATGCAGTCTATTGGATATATTTGACTATTCCTTTTATTTATTTTTTTTTAATTTTTTTTTTACCTCCAGATGGTAGCTGGGATCTCAGCTCCAACTCCTTCATGTGTGAGGGTCAAGGAATGAGTAAGAGGCTGTTAATAGAGGCCAGTGGGAGTTGTAGGCAAGGAAAGACAGGAATAGTCTCTCCCTGGCTGAGCAGTTTCTGTTCAGCTCTGGCAGAGCTGCAGAGTGGAGCAGAGGATGGAAATGTTGATCCTGGTGTTTGCTCTGGGCATGGGGAATGGGAGCTGAGCCCTCCCAGGCCTGGGCTGTGAATGACCAGCAGGGTCATGGGCAGGAGTGTTTTATTTGCTGTGTGAGGAGTGAATAAAACACTCACTAAGGGCTTGCTGTGGCCATGGAGAGCACAAAGTGCTGCAATTGTTTGGGCTGAATTCTGAATATTCCGAGTGCATTAGGTGAGGCAGTGTGGATTTTAAGGGAGTCACCTGCTCTGCTTGTTATCTCCTGTTATTTCAGTGGCTGCAGGAATGCATCAGCCAAAGGAATTCCTTTGCTTCTCTCACCAGTACAGAATGTTCTAAAGCTTTTTTCCTTTCTCTTTTCTCCTCTCCACACTTCAGAGAGAAGTTTCTCAGCAGAAAGCTGAGGTGTGGATAAGCTGATAAGGATCTTTTCCAGCCTTAAGGATTTTTTCTAGAATACTTGAGGTTTCTTCACATGAACTTCCCAAACAGTGTTCCTTGCACTTGGGTGGTGCTGGAAAGGCAGCAGGGAGCTTGTACAGAACTTGTGGTTATTTTCTATAAAATGCCATGTCCACATCTCTGCCTTAATGGTTTTTTCTCTGTTGTATAAATAATTATTTTTAATTTTTTTTTTTAAGGATTGGACCTATCCCATGAGGAGAGAGATGCAGGTAGGACACTTTTATTTACATGGTTTGAGGCAAAACCCATGGAGCATTTAATGAGGAGAAAAAAAGAGCTGGTATCAAAATCAGTCTGTACCTGTAAAGTGTCAGGCAGCACCATGGGAGACAGAATTAATTAGTTAATTAAAGTGAGGATTTGCCAGCTTGGAATACAGGTGTGTTTGCATCTCTGTGCTGCAGGTACTAAAACAGAAATCCCCCAAATATGAAATTTGAGTCTTTCTGCATGTTTTTAGATGATTACTAAAGCTTTGCCTTCTACCTTAGGCTTGGAAGTGTTCTCCAGTGGGATGGACAATTAAAATTTTCCTATCATGGTGTCAATCAAAAATCTTTGCAAAAGAGAAGATTTACACACCTGTATATCTTCATTGGTGGGCAGATAAATGGTTCAGAAATGATATTTTCCCACTGCTAGGCCAAAGCTTGAGGAATTTCCATGTGTGTATCTCTTCTCATCAGAGCAATTTGGAATTAATTAGAAGACAGGATAATAAACCAAGTTAAGAGTTCCCTTTATCTGGGGCTGGGTGAGATGCAGGAATCAACCTGGAGCTTAATCCAAACCAAGGACTTTGTTCCTGGTCCAGAACAAGATCTCCAGCACCAAGATCATGTTTCTTTTATCCTGCCAAACCAATTTTTTTTTTCCTTGTCCTGCTATAAATGACATTGATTACACATTTCAGGAGTATGTAAATTATTTGTGTCCATGTTCTGAGTGAAATGTGTTATTTCAAATCATCTGGAGTTGGTATTGAATGTCTGTTCTTCTCCTGCCTCCTAGGAAATCTTACCTGGGTTATTTTTAGGCCCATATTCTTCAGCTATGAAAAGCAAGGTATGATTTTCAGAATATTCTCTCCCAGGGAAGCTTTGCTGTGGTGATTTGATTTGTTACTGTGGAGATCTGTGTAAATTTGGTTGCAGTTCTGAACTGGATCATGAAAAATGCCAAAGTGGAAGGAATATGTGCTGCATTTGTGGAATGGCCTGAGCTATTTGTATTAAAATTGAGTCCTAAATATAATTTTTCTTAGAGAATTTAAGCTATTTGAGACACTTTACCAATTCCTATTTCCTTTGCTGAAGTGTTGCAAGACCTGCCAGAACTGGGAACTCACACACAGACATTAAAAGAAGGAAAATTAAATTACAATCAAGTCAAGCACTGCTCAGGCACAGCTTGGCTCTGCAAATTTGCCTCATGGTTTAAATGATCTTATTTCCATGGTCTGGCTCCAGCAAGAATCCAGTGCTGGCTGCAAATTCTTCTCTCATGTAGGGACTTGAAAATTCAGGCAAAGTGAAAGATGGAGAGAGACAAACAACTTCATTGGATGCCTTCCTGTTTTGTCTTTTTTCTTTTGGAAAAACAATATTTTTACACTCTGAATTCCAGAAAACCAGCTCAGATTTGCCTTGATAGAGCTCTATTTTCCTATTTTGTATGTAAATACAGCTTTTATTTTTATTAATATTTCTATTTATATATAGAATATATACATATTTATATATTTATTATATAGTTATGCATATATTTATCTTGTATTTCATATATTATATATATAAAATATATATAAATATATAAAAATATTTATTTATTACATATAAATATATATTTTATACATATTTTATATGTTTATTATTTATATTCATATAGTCATATTTTTATATTTAAATAGAATTATATAAATAGTATAATTATATGTATAATGTAGTATAATATAGTAATATATTTATTACTAGTCTATTTATTTCAGCTTTTCTTTATATTATTATTAATAATTATAATTTCCTTATCTCCTGCTGTCTACTAGATGAATCTGTAATTTAAAAAAAGATATTTTTTTTTCTTTCTCCACAGCTACCTATACTCCAGAAACATGGAATAACCCATGTAATATGCATACGGCAGAACATTGAAGCAAATTTTATTAAACCAAACTTCCAGCAGTTATTTAGGTGAGAAATGACCAAGATTCCTTTGTGTTTGTGTGTTCTTTCCAAATTCTTTCTTTTCCAAATATTTTCACTTTGTCTGAATTATTTGAAAAATGTGCTGAGGTGCAGAAAGTCTTGAAATCCAAAATTTTATTCATCCTGAAGGAATCTGCAGATGAGATTTATCTGTAATTTGCAGTTTCAGTTTCCAGGGATTTCTGAGAGGGGAAATCTGTCAGGGGTGTTGGAGGAGTTCCCCCACTCCTTTCCTCACCAGGTTCTGGGTTGAATTTCTGGAGCTCAGAGCAGGAATTAAAGGTTGTGCTGATTTCCTCCTGCAGCTCTGTGGTGTTGTGAACTCACAGGAAATTTTCATTGCAGGTATTTAGTCTTGGATATTGCAGATAATCCAGTGGAGAATATAATCCGATTTTTCCCTATGGTGAGTGGATGGGTTGGGAAGGGAAATCCCCAGGAGTTTTCTGAGCTAACAAATACCAGTTTCACATTTGGGATACTCAGCCTCAGGCACCTGGAAGTGCTCCCAGCTCCTGACTTTATTATTGACACTTTAATGAGTGTAATTAACTCCTTTTTACAAGTGTGGAAACAGGTGGAGTTGTAAGAGCTGCTTCTTGTTGTGGTATCAAAAAAAAAAAAAAAGAAATAAAAATTAAAAAAGGCTGGCCTCAAAACAGAGAGATTTGGTCATGAGGGAATTCTGGGGCCCTTGACCTGGGGGCAACTTTTATTTGAGCCCAAGAATATTTACATTTCTTGTATCAAACTCAAAAGAATAGCTAAGTTTTCCAGTGTCTTAAAACATGTTTGCTGCAGAGGAATTTAAAAGTAACTGATAAATTAAACAATGCCCATTATTGGAACAAACCCCTGATTCTGAGCTGTGGGTTTGTGTCTTTATTTTAGTCCAGTTTGCAACTGAGCAAAAGGATTTTATTCCTTCTTCCACCAAAAAACCCAAAAGTGCCTTCACTGGTTTTGCACTGATAATTTTAGGAATAGTTTAAAGTACAAAAGAAATACAAATGTCCAGCTGAAGTGGGGTTTAAGTCTGCATAAAGGTGCATTATTGTCACTGATACAAAAATTATACCCAATTTAGGTGTTACTACTACTTGCACTTAAAATAATCTGAAACTTTGAATCTTGTATTTTTTTTTCTTTTCAGACTAAAGAATTTATTGATGGAAGTTTACAAAGTGGAGGTAAAATCATGTTAACTTTCCCCTCATAAAACTAAAACTAACTTGGGGTGTGGATTAGAGGCTCTTAAATAGGAGCTTTTCTTAAATTTGGGAGGTTTATTATGCTTGATTTGAACTCTGTTAGACCAATTCAGAGCAAAATGTTCTTTCATTTGCCTCTAACTGGAAAATCTGGGGTTTGGGGTTTTTTCACATGTGCCTTGCTGCTTCCTGGTTCTCCAAAACAAGGGAAAACCACATTTCAAAGAATTTTATTCAGTTTATACAAATATGGTTAATTTGGGCTTTTTTTTTCCTTCTCAGGAAAAGTTCTTGTCCATGGGAATGCAGGGATTTCTAGAAGGTAGGAAATGATCCACCCTGATAATAGTAGTTTTTAAACAATTGAAAGCTATTTTACTAATTTTTATTTGTTTTTTTGCAGTGCTGCCTTAGTTATTGCATACATAATGGAAACATTTGGGGTGAAGTACAGGTAAGAAGAGCTGTTCAGTTTTAATTCAGCTGCTGTGAGTGAATAATGATTTTGGAGGGAACAGGAACTGCTGTGTTTTCACTCAGTCTCAGTGCCTTACCCAAGGCTTTACCAGGAGCTGATGATTCCATTTTCCTTCACTGCAGTTGTGTTTACTCCCTTTTTCTATAAGAATCAGGCACCTGCTGCTCAGGGAATGAGGGCACCAACCTCCATCCATGGATAAAACCTTGGGAGAGCCCCAGGGGCTGAACAGGAAAGTGAGCTGAGCACTGGGCTGGGCAGAGAGAATTGTGCAGCTGCTGCTTCCTGCTTTGGCCAAGCAATTTCAGTTTAAAACCAGTTCTGGGGAGAGTTTAGAAGTTCTGTAGTGCTGAAAATTTGATAATCTGAAGGAAGGCTTAAACCACAGAGACTTTTATATTTTTTTTTTCTGAAGTGTTTTCTTCTCTGTTTAAGGGATGCATTTACTTATGTCCAAGAAAGAAGATTCTGTATTAATCCTAATGCTGGATTTGTCCATCAACTTCAGGTGACTTTTTAAAATTCTTGATCATAACTGAAAAGCCATTTAATGAATCATCTTCCTGCCAAATAGATATTTACACAATATGCTTCAAAGAAATGTCAGGAGCTGGAGGAAAGCTTGGGAGGGAGATGAGTGGGCAACCCAGTTCCTTAGAGTTAAGCTTTGGACAAAGCAAATCCAGGAATGGAGGAGAAATAAAAATCCTGGTTTGTGCAGTGATTGAGAGGCTCTGAAATGTCTTGGTTGATGCTGAAGAAGCTGCAAAGGAAATGTTGTTTGTTCCTTAAAGCCATTTCTTTAGTCATCCTTGAACTTTTCTTTTCCTCTGGCTTCCTGATGGTTTTTGTCATTCATGACAAAGCAACAAAGAATTCTCCTCCTCCCAAATCTGTGCCTGAATATGAGATGCTCCCTGAATTGGCCCTGCTCATCCTTACAAAGCTTTATGCCAGAGTAATTCCAATCCACATTTCTGGACCTTTCCAGGAATATGAAGCCATCTATCTAGCAAAATTAACCATCCAGATGATGTCACCTCTGCAGCTGGAGAGATCCCTCTCAGTCCCACCTGGCAGCACAGGTGAGAAGCTTCTGCTGGGGGTGTGAGGGCATTTTTCAAACCTTTAGCAGCAGAATCCCAAACTCTTGGGATTTTGGTGTGCAGGCTGAGTTGAAACTTCATTGTGAAGTGTTTAAATGTCCTGGTTTGGCCTGGCTGAAGTTCCCTCTTGCCTCCTGCAGGAAGTTTGAAGAGGATGCACGAGGAGGATGAAGATCTGGGCACCATGCAGGTGGCAGCAGCACAGAATGGCTGATGGCTGAGGACAAGAACTGGTTCTAGTGAGAATTCCTGCCAAGAAAGGTGAAGAAAACTAGGAAAAAAAAAAAACCCACACAAAAACCAGAATGAGAATTAATGCAAAACAATGAACACACATAGCTTCTTTTCAATTACATGTTGCTTTCAGATGTAAATCTGCCTCTGCAACACACTAAGCATCATTTTTAAGATGTTGGACTTCTTGAATGAATAGATGGCACTGATTGTTTTACTCCTTTTTTACACTTTACAGTTTTATTCTAAACCAAGATTTTTTGGACTTGCAAAGAGGTATTATTGCAATAATGCACTTTTCATACTTGAAATTTCTTTATTTGTATGATATAAAGTTATTACTTTAAACAAAATGCGAGCAGGGGGGGATTTGTTTATAAAGTTATTTGTGTAATTTATAACAAGAGACTTTAGTAAAGAAAAAGTTTGCTAAAATCCACCTTGTTCTCAGTATGTATTATGGCAGAAATGTGCTTTAGGAACATAAACACAGAGGTTCATTCAAGCTGAACTATCTAGAACATCCTCAAACTGGTTTCCAAGGAGGAGCTGCTGTTGCAAGGCAGTAGTGGCATCATTTGAGGTAAAAATTGAATTTGTCTTTGGAAACTGAGGCCTGGGGCATTACCCACAATGGGATCAAGACATAAAGGATTCACCTCAGCTCTGGTAAAACCTTAGCCCGAGCTAAGGAAACATTTCTTGGTGCTTTAAGGTTTCAAACTGGGGATTGTGCAGCTGTGACTTTCCTGCCTCAGCAGCACAGAGGTTGTGCAAGCACAGTCCTGGTTCTACATCTGCTTTATTTCCCAATGTTTGTTGCCTAAAAGCCAGGGCTGGAATGATTTGGGAGCACTGTGGGGTGTGAGCAAGGCTGTTAGAAAAACGTGTGTGTTTGGGAAGCCTGAGCTTGGTAAGCAGGGTCAGACTTAACAGGGAAAAAATGGGCTCAGGATTTGGGGATCAGAGCATCCAGCAGCACATTCCTGTTCCTGCTGATCCCCTCTGCCACCTGCAGCAGTGATGGAGCACAGGAATTCCTTCAGGGAAAAAAATCTGGTAAAAATAGTGTGATGCTTTAGGAACCTTTCAGCTGGAAAGAAGGGAATGATTTATCTCCTGGAGAGCTGCACTGTGCCAGTGTCCAGTGCTGGTTTGCAGTTGCAGAGGATTTGCTCCTGCTCTGAACTTGTCCCTCCCTCCAGGAATGCTCTGGGGCTGTTGGGAAGTGCATTCCTGGCCTCTGGAGCAGCCCAGGCACTGCCAGGCACTGGGAGGCATCAAATCCCTCTCAGTTGCAGTCCCTGGGGAAGGGCAGGGATGGAGCCCAGATGGGAGGCACTGATTCATGGCTCCATGGCCGTGTCTGTTCTCTCTGGGGTCCTGGGAACACTCCCTTCCTACTGACAAGCTCCATGACTAAGGATTTCTCATCAATCCAGGTTTTTTCCTGGCATTATCCCCTCCTGGTGCCTTTTACAGTCATTCTGGTCTGTCTGCCTGTCAGATCCCAGGGGATTCTGAGATTTAATTTTCCTCAGATCTATTACTAAGCCATCTATTTAAAGCTTCCCCTGTCTGTCTGCTGTAGTTTCACTGCCAGGAGGGTTTTGTTTCAACATTTGATTTTGGAGGTTGAACTAAAGGCAGGAATTGGAAGCAGGGTCCCTCACTGAGGACTGGAAGGAGAAGTGGAGGGTGAATTATTATTTTTATTTCCCAGGTTCAAACATAAAATTGCAACACCCAAATCTTTGGGAAGCCACAGCTCTTGATTGAGGTGCTGAAATTGCCTTTTCCAGCTTAGGGGAAGCAGAGTGAAGGAGCTGTGGAAATCTCTTCCTCAGGGTGGGAGAGGTCTCAGCCAAAAAATGAAATCACAGGGAAGAGAGGTAACATTCAACCTCTGGACAAGCTGGCAGTGCTGTTAGGGCTCATTCTGACAAAAAAAAAGTGTTCCAGGCAATGCTGGACAAACTGGGGCAAACTGGGATAGTGGAAGTGGCCCTGGCCATGGCAAGGGCTGCAATGAGATGGGGCTTTGAGGTCCCTTCCAGCACAAAGCAGTCTGGGATTCTCCAGTACTAATCAACACTGTGCCCAAATACAGCTGTTTATATATATATATATATATAATTTGTATGATTGTATATATTCCTATAAAGAGATCTATATAGTTATATATAATTATATTCATCTGAACCAGAGGTACCCAGATGCCTTTGTGGTCCAGGGAAGAGACATTTATGAAAGGTTTGGTGCTTGCCTCAAGGAGGTCATGGTTGATTTTATATATATATATATATATAAATTTTTTACATATTTATATATATTTATATATTTTATATATTTATATATAAAATACATGTATAGAGTCTCTCTAGATATGTATAGTTATAAATATGTATACATTATTAATCTGTCAATATAGATTTTATGTATACATAAAATATCCATATATAGATTTTATATACCCATATATACTATGCATATTGATGTCAATATTTTAGATCTATTTTTATATACACATCATAAATATACAGGGGCCCTTGCTCTTCCCTCTTCAGCCCTTTCCACTGGGGATAAATGTCAGGGCTGCTGCATTTCCCTGCCCCCGGGGCCATGCAGAGCTGGCACTTGTGGCATTGTCCCTGTCCCCGGGACAGTTTCCAACAGCCCCCGTGTGGCTGCGGTGTCCCTGGGGCACACCTGAGCCCACAGCGGCACCTCCCAGGCCCCAGGCTGGGCACTCACGGCTCTCCAGCTGCTGTTTGTCACCTCGGGAGGAACAAAGAGCTCTTCAGCTGCCCCGAGGGGGCTGTGCCCATTGTGCTGCAGCCACAAACCCCGGCTTTCAACCCCATTCATCTGTGTGACAATGATCTGAGCAGGGCCACAGCACCTGCTCCTCACTCTGATCTTCTCATTAACTCTTCATGAGGGCCTGGGGCTCTTTACATGGTGTAGATACCACGGAATTCAAATAATCCACTTTAAATCCTGGAAATTCTGAATTAATTACAGCTGTGAAAGGCAAGAAAATCCACCTCAGTCACTTGGGCCAGCAGAAAGCAGGAGCTGCTTTACAGAATGAGAGTCAGGGTTGAGCCATGCAGGTGCTGTGAGAGGAGCACATCTGCTTTCTCTTGGGACAGAAATCCACGTGGAGCTGCTAAAAGTGTTCTTTTCAGCCCAGGGCAGGGGAACAGGTACCTGCAGCAGCTGCTGCTGCCCACCAAGCACCTCCTCACTCCATGAAAAACAGTCCAGGTACAGGTGGCAATCATTTATTCAGCTTAAACAAAGATATTCTTTAAAAAAATAATCAATAAATAAAGCAGACATCACCAAGGAGACACTGGATGGAGTGGAGAACCCTCAGGAAGATCAAGCAGAGCCCCCAGCACTGTAGAGCTGCTCTCCAGAGCACAAAGCAGGACAGTGTGGAGGGCCTGGCTGCCCACAAACAACCCTGCCTGGGGACAATGCCCTATTCATGGCCGTGGCATTTGTCCCTCCCCACACAAAACACCACTGTTGGCAACAGGCCTGTGGCTGTTCTTTGCTTTTCACCCCTGGCAAAAGTGCTAAAGTCATGGATCCAGTCTTGCAGCAGCAGGGGAGCTCCACAGCAGCAGCAGCAATGCCTTGGGACAAGGGGGGAATTCTCTGCTGCTTTGCTGTGCCACAGGTGCAAATCCCTCCTGGCCCTCTGGAGATCCAGGGGCTGGGCCAGGGGTGTTCAGTAAATCCCAGAGTGGGATTTATTTATCATCTCATTCCAACAGGGACACCTTCCACTGTCCCAGGCTGCTCCAAGCCCTGTCCAGCCTGGCCTTGGGCACTGCCAGGGATCCAGGGCAGCCACACCTGCTCTGGCACCCTGTGCCAGGGCCTGCCCACATTCCCAGGGAACAATTCCTTCCCAATCTCCCATCCAGCCCTGCCCTCTGGCAGTGGGAAGCCATTCCCTGTGTCCTGCCCACACAAAAATCCCTCTCCCTCCTTTTCAGGCCCTGGAAGTGGCTCTGAGGCTGTTCTGGGTGAACACCCCCAGCTCCCTCAGCTGAATCTGACATCCCAGCCCCTTTCCCAGTGATTAATAGCCAGCACCCCACTCCTTATGGGATGTACTCCTTCAGACATTCCAGTTTCCCAGTTACCCTCTGCCCTGTTGCAAACCACATTTGGGGTTTTTATGTCAGAAAAAAAAGTAATTATCCTGAAAACCAAGTTATCAGCTAAAGTGCAGGAGCCCTGCAGTGAGAAGCACACATCCATTTTCAGCACAGCCTGGAAGGATTCTCCCCAACCTGCACCAACAGTAACAAATCCAGTCTTGGAAAACAGTGCCTAGAAAACGTCACCAGCACTTCCATGAGGTGCCATGGAAAAATCCAGAACTAAGGCCTGTTTTGTGTCACTAATTCTGCATAAGAGAAGCCTCATCCCTTCCCCAGCTACATCATCCTTCCATCAGCACAGCCAGGACAGTCCCAGGGCTGTCCTTTGGCTACTGAGAAAAGAAGCACAAACCTTTAGAAAAATACAATGCAAGAAAAAATTTGAGATAAAAATATAGACCTTTGGTTAAAAACCATCCCTTTAACGAGTCCTTTATAACTCAGCTAGAACAGAAAAGCTTCACCTCGACTCAACAGTAGTAAAAATTAGTTCTAAACTTATTTTCTAACCCAAAGGACTCTTTCTAAAACCTCAGTAATTTTTTTCCCCCAAGATTTACACATTTGATGTTCATTATTTATAGGGATTGTTATATCTGCAGCAATAAACTATAGAAATTTTCCACGGAGAGAATGTTTGCAGCACAAGCTCCTCCACCAACAGTCTTTCAAGAAAAAAAAGAACCCAGAACACCTAGAAGTTGTTAATTAAAGAACCGTTGAAACATGTAGTTCTCATCAGATACCAAGTAGCCAAACTTCTTGTAGAAATCCACATTTTTGGGCAGACACTCCAGAGTGATTTTGTAACAGTTCAGTCTCTTACTTAGCAAGGTGAGGGTCGACGTTAATCTGGAAAAGACAAAAAAATCAGCAGTTAAATGCAGGGTCAGTGAATATTTCATGAGTTTTATTATCACAGCCACAACACTGAGGGCTGACAGCCCTCTCTGTGTTTTCCTGCAGATCATTTTCTGCCCAGCTGGTGATCCCTGCTGGCTGAATTGTTCCCAGGTGCTTGGCAGCAAGGTGTGAGGTGTAAAGGGATTCCTGGTAAAGGTGGGCAATACTCACAGTTTTCCAAGCTGCTTCCCTCTGCACTCCCCGCTGACCACCACATCTTCTATCCTGCCTCTCTGAAAACACAGGCAGGTGTTTGTTAGCCCTGCAGCTGCCCCTGGAACTGCCCCTGCAGCTCCCTGTGCTCACAGCCTGCCTGGGACTCCCAGCCCTCCTGGGCATCCTCAGCCATCTGCTCTGTCAGAGGCACGGCTGACTCCTGCCAAGGCTCACTGGCACAATGGCACAGACCTCCAAGGGCTCCCTTTCCTTAGGAAAAGCCAAAGCCTCCTTTTGCTGCCAGCTCAGCATTCAAGGATGTGATATATTTTTTTAAATACACAAAATACTTGATATTTTTAAATACATTTTTTAAATATTTACATTTTTAAGGTTGGAAAAGCCCTTCAAGACCATTGAGCCCAACTGTTCCCCAGCACTGCCAAGGCCACCACTGACCCGTGTCCCCAAGTGCCACATGGATTTTAAATCCCTCCAGGCATGGGGAATCCAGCCCTGCCCTGATCAGCCTGTACAGGCCTGGACCACCTTTTCCACAAGGAAATTTTCCCCAATATCCAACCCAAACCTCCCCTGATACAACCTGAGGCTGTCACCACCCAGTAACACCATAAAACCAACGCACCCAGAGTCAGGGCCAGGATCTTTTCCTCCCTCCCCAGTGCAGATTTACCTTGGCACAGGAGTGAGTGAATTTGTGTTCTATAACCAGCGTTGCCGTGGCGACGATCTGCCCCAGGTTGGTGTCCTCCACCACGGTCACGTAGTAATCTCCAGACCTCTTCATGTGCTCAAAGGTTTCTGTGGGAGCAGGCACAGTGTGGAACAGGCAATTCAGGCTGAATTGGGGTTCCTGTTCACCACAGTGAACCCCAGTTCAAGCTGGTATTTGCAGCAGTGTCTGACTGCAAATCGCTGTGGGATCACAGGGACGATGCACCCAACGCTCCAGAAAATGAATGCCCCAGGAAAAGCAGGAGTTACACAAATTCCTTTTCCTTATTTTCCCAGAAAAGCCTCCTTGCTGAGCTGCTCTGCACATGGGCACTGCAGTATCCAATCATGGAATGCTCTGGGCTGGAAGGAGCTTAAAGCTCATCTCATTCCACCCCCTTCACAATGGCAGAGACAACTTCCACTATCCCAGGCTGCTCCAAGTCCCTGGCCTTGCACCTCCAGGGATCCAGGGGCAGCCACAGCCACTCTGGGCACCCTGTGCCAGGGCCTGCCCACCCTCACAGGGAGGAATTTCATGGAAAGGTTTGTCCAGCCCTGGCACAGCTGCCCAGGGCAGTGGTGGAGTCCCCATCCCTGGAGGGATTCAAAAGCTGTGTGACCCCTGGGGACATGGATTAGTGTTGGGTTTGGATCAGATCCTGTGATTCCCTGAATCCCTGAGCTGCCTGTCTAGCCTGGGAGGAGGATTTACAGGGGACCTAAAGTAGGTTCAAAGAGAGCTGGAGAGGGATTTTGGTCAAGGGCTGGAGGGAGAGCACCAGGGGAATGGCTACCCACTGCCAGAGGGCAGGGGTAGATGGGATATTGGCAAGGAATTCTTCCCTGAGAGGGTGATGAGGGGCTGGCACAGGGTGTCCAGAGCAGCTGTGGCTGCCCCATCCTGCAGAGTGTTCCAGTCCAGCTTGGAGGGGCTTGGACCAACCCAAATAATCCATCCTACCAGCTGTCTAAAGCTCAGTCTAAAAATCAGTTTCACAATTTAGGCAGCAATTTAAGCAGCCCTTGGGGATAGCTGCAGCTGGATGCAAGGCTGAGTGCCCAGGGGAGCTGAACTCATCCCTCCCTCTGGCATCAGGCACTCAGGAGCCTCACACCTGAGCAGCTTTGCTGTCAGCATCCTCTGATTGCCTGCAAGCCCTGTGGAAAACCAAGGAATGATGAGGTACTCACTGATGAACTGCTCCGGGCTCACCACTCCTGTTTCCGTCAGCTGACCCAGAACCTTAAAAAAGCCTGGCAGGAAAGGAGGGGGAAAACAACTCTCAGTGAGGGACAGACACACAACCAGCTCCAAACAGCAAGGAACAATCCAACACAGCTGTTTGGAGAGGGACTGTGGCACCACCACATCACAAGGGGATGGAAAAATGGTGAAGGATTGGCTAAAGCTCAAGTGAGCCTGGAATAATGAGTGCAAAGCAATCTTTTTATCCAAATTGCAGAACTGAAGGAGAATTCATGCACCAAGATGCTTGTTCATGTTGTTTTGGTATTAAAGGCTATAGTATGAACAACTGTGCTCCCTCCCCAAAAGCATGGTGAATGGGAACTTGTGGATTATTTGGAAGATTTTACTTAAATTTTAAGATTAAAACAGTAAACCAAATTTTCAGGGTCACTCAGTACAGCACCAATCCATGATGCCAAAAGCTCAAATTCAGGGATGTGGTCACACAGGACAAACCAGGACATGGTCACAGCCCCAAGGCTACCAGAGCCCAAGGGATGTTAGGACAAGGCTCAGAGTGGCACTGCTGGGGTGTCCTGTGCAGGCTCAGGGGTTGGACTCAATGATCCCTGTGGGTCCCTTGCAACTCAGGATGTTGTAAAATTCCATCAAATTTTTTACTGATAAAAATAACCCAAATCAGGGAAAATGAGCAATCCCAATCCACTGAGAGCTCCTCCAGAAACACAAGTTACCAACTCAGCTCCCAGTGTAATTTCTGGCAATAATAAACCAAGATTCTACCTCGATTTACATCAGCTGTGCAGAGTGGCCTCAGGACCAGCCCATCCCCTGGATCCAGTGGAGAAATGGCAGGAGAAAAGGTCGTGGTGTTCTCACTCCAGTCGAGTTCCTGCAGGATGCTGGGGTCGAACATGGGCGTGTCATCGGGCATCACGGTGGCCACGGGCATCATGGCTGCAAGCAGAGACCTGCAATGCAATGGAACAGGCAAGGCATGGTTCAGATTCTAACTGAGCTGTTCCCCCTGCAGCATGCCATGGGGTGTGCCTCAGGGGTTTCCAGGAAGGTGAATACACTGCTGGTCACTTTATCTGCTCAGCCTTCACCAGAGCAGGGCCAGCACATGGAGCTCCTGTGTTTGTCCTGGCACAGGCCAGGATAAACAACACCTCAGAGGAGGGGATTTCCCCCCTCTGGGAAGCAAAGCATCACTCCCAAGAAACCTCCCAACAACCTGCCCAGCCCTCACCTGCACTCCTGTTCAATTTCAACCCTGCATTTTTTCCAGGCAGTCCCACCCCACAAATATTTCCTGCCTGGGGCACAAGGTGCCACGTCCCCCAGCGGGTGATGGCACAGGCACAGCCCCTCCTGTTTGCTCTGTGTGTTTGCAGAGCCCAGCTGCCAAGCACAGCCCCACAGCGGCCATGACACAGGGCCAAGGTGACAGTGAGACACCTGTTAATGATTGAAGAGACTGGGTTCTTCTGGGTGACAAAGGGAGGCATCTTCCTTATTGCAGTCAAGGTTGGGCAGGGCTTGGAGCCACCTGGGACAGTGGAAGGTGTCCCTGCCCATGGCAGGAGGTGCAATGAGGTGGGCTTTAAGGTCCCTTCCAATTCTGGAATCCTATGATAAATCCTATGATAAATGAAAATAAATTCTTATTCTGTCCCCTGCAGAACACCTGGTCAGGGTTCTGGTATGAGCAGAGCTCATGAAAAGTTCCAATTTTTTAATAAATCTTCAGATTGCCTTAGCTGCACCATGAATACAGCAGTCACACACTAGTGGTCAGGCTAAACAGCAGAAAGAAAAAAGTGTTTGGGATGACACTTTTTAAAATAAAACACCTCACACAGAATGTTTGCTGTGAAGCATCACAGTGTGTAATCAGCCTCAAAAGTGAAAGTGGCTCCAGAAACCCAACTGAAATTTCTTCACTAAAAAAAAAAAAAAAACCCAACACAAAATCTTTTTTTATGCCACCTGCTGGTACACACTGGCCTTTGAATCCCAGCTCTCACCCTAATTTTGCAAATAAAAGTAAAAGCATTTGCTGTTACAGCAATTCAACAGCAACACAAACTCTCGTCCTGTGTGAATTTTCAAAATGAAACAGCAGGAAAGATGAACTGCAAAGAGAAACATTCCTACAGATTTCTCTGTTCCTCCAGCTCAACAAGCCCAATGTCACTTTTCCTCTGTCCCCCAGAATTCCCAAGTGTCCATATCAACATTCAAACAGTGTACAGAATAAAGCAAACCTCAAACTCCAGCTCAGGGTTACAGCACACCAAGGGAAAAGCACAAAGGGAAAATCAAATTTCCAATGCTCTATGAGCAATTAGTGACCAACTAAGAGTCACTTTCCCAACTACTTCCGGCACAGCTGGAGCAGGATAGAGTTGCAAGTTATGCTCGTTTTCTGGAGGCAGGAATATGAATTAGGGTAATGTCAATTAAAAATAAGAAAAAGAGATTAAGACACAGGGAAGGAGAGCTCAGGCCTGTGGGTCGTCCTGGTCCCCACAAGTGTAGGGAGCAGGGTATGGCCAGGGACCCCCTGAGCTGAGCTGCCACCCCAGGGGACACCCCCAAACCCCCAGGGAGGGTCAGTGGGGGCCTGGCCAGACCTTTGCCAGCCCCCAGTTTTGGGGTGACAGAGCCCAGCCCTGCCCCTGGAGGGTCCCCAGGGCTTTCCTCAGCCGAAGCAGCCCCTTGGGACACACCAACCTCTCGAGGGGCTCCCCCACCTCACACAGGGCCCCGTGAGGGGATCCCCTCATCACGGAGCCCTTCGAGGGGGTCTCCACACCTCACACACAACCTCGGGGGGTCCCACACCCCCTAACCCGCTCTCTCGGGGGGTCCCTACAGCTCAAGCTGCCCCTCGGGGGTAGGACCCTTCCCCAAACCAGCCCCTCAACTCACACACGCCCCGCTGAGGGCAGCTCTCACTCCATCCGCAGCCCCTCGCTGGAGGTGCATCCCGCTGCCTCACACACAGACCTTCGGGGCGGTCATATCAATCCCTCACACACACATAGCCCCTCGGTGGTGTCCCCACAGCGCCCCTGAGCTGCAGCAGCCCCCCGGGGGTGCGACCCATCCCCAGACCGACCCCTCAGAAGAGACCCCGACCCCTCAGAGGGGACCCCCCCCCAATCCCTCCCGCTTCCCCTCAGGGCCCCGCTGCCCGCACTCACCCGCGCGCGCCGGCCCCGCCGCACGCGCCGCACGGACGTGGCAAGCGGTGGGCGGGGCCATGCCAGGCCCGGCGCGCGCGCGCGCCCGCCCTCCCGAGCGCAGCCAATCGCAGCCGACCGCAGCCGATCGGAGCCAATCGCCGCTGAGCTCCGCCCTCCGGTCACGCCCCCACTCAGCCCCTCAGCCGGCCTCGCGACCTTTAGGGCCCGGCTCGCTGCCTCGCGCGGATTGGGCGGGAGCGCTGTGGACACGCCCCTGCCTCAGAGAGGCCACGCCCATCCCGCCCCCCTCGGGGCCCCGCCAAGATGGCGGACGGCGCCGTGTATTGATTGAGGGTCCTGTCCGGGCTCGGTGCTCCCGCCGCTCTTCTCCCCTCCTGAAGGGTCTTTTCACCCTCCTAGAAGTCCTAGTGGGCTCTTCGAGGGGAAGGGTGAAGGCAGCGAGACACGACACAAGCACACACCCCTTGGACCCCCTCAGAGATGCCAAGGCTGAGGCATTTGATGGGTTTGGAATTTTAGAATCATGGAATTCCAGACTGGGTTGAGTGGGAAAGGACCTTTAGAGATGATCTTGTTCCAGCTCCTGCCATAGCAGGGACACCTTCCACTATCACAGGTTGTTCCAAGCCCTGTCCAACATGGCCTTGAACATTTCCAGAGATCCAGGGCCAGCCACAGATTCTCTGGGCGCCCTCTGCCTTTCCACCCTCACAGGGAAGAATTCCTTCCTAATATCCCATCTAAACCCACCCTATTCCAATTTAAAGCCATTATCTCTTTTCCTGTCCCTCCAGGCCCTCACTTTGATCGTTTTTATCTCAGTGGGATTTTTTTTGGAGGCTCCATTGCTCTGCTTGGACAAGACCTGCGCTGGGATGGGCCTTGTTCAGCATCCAAGGCTTACAGCCTCCATGAGTAAGGGTTTAAATTAATTTTCAATAAAAAAACCCAACTTTGGGATCATCTCAAGAGACAGTTTTACGAATAGCTGAGGTCAGGGCACGCATGTAGCCTGCAGCAGGAGAATTGGTGAACGCAATAATTACACAAAACGCTTCTGAGACATGATTCTCATTTTCCATGTGTCTCCCCTGTTATTTTACCATCAGAATGAATCATTCTGTAACCATGGAAACAATCAACATTCCATATTTTTTGACTTCTTCGGGCCCAGAGTGACCAGATGACACACACCGACCTTCCCTGGTCCAGGCACACCCAAAATCTGGGGGCGAAGCTCAGATTGCAGCCAGATGAACCACTGCAATATTTAACCTTTTATTGGGAGGGAAAGGCACAAACTGGGCTGTGAGTCTCCCCTCCTATCCCTTCTCATTTGTTTTGAGGGATTCAGAGAAGTGGGAATGTCCCATCCATGCTAAAAATGAATATTTATTGTGCTGCTTTGCCTGCTTGAACAGGGACACAGGGAGTGTGGACACATTTCCATGGTGTGAAAAATGCCAGCCAGAGGTTTAACTTAACCCCCACCACAGTGCCTTTTCCTGGATGGAAACATTTTATGGATTTGAGGTAGATTTTACATTTTGTGTAAGAAAGAGTGGAAAGTCAATGCTTTCTAAAACCAAAACCCTGCCATAACAAGGCCATGACCACATGGGGTCAGCCCAGCTTTCCCCACTGAGGCTCAGGGCAGAGTTCCTGCACCTGCAGCTGGAACTCAGCGACTTTTGGACAATTCTCCTCCAGGAGCATCCTCCCAGTTTCCAACAATGGCTGTGGAGGGATATCGTTGTGAAAAATGTGTATTTTATGATTGGCTTTTCGCAAATATTCAAATGAATATTATATGTGTTCTGTTAGAAAGTGATGCTGTATTAATTCTCTTAAGTGGTGTGTTAAATATAGTTTTAGGTTATTAAAAATGTTAAAATAGAAACTATGCTATGTAGGATACTTTTTTTAAAGAAAGGACTCGCAGTGAGACAGCAGCCACAGGACACCTGAATCTTTCAGAGAAAGAGAATTTATTGCTCCATTATCAGGAGAAATGAACTTCTTCCTGCCTCAAAGATGCTGTCAGGATTCAGAGGAAGAAGTTGACATTGCTCAGACAGAATCCTGTGTTGGAATGGAATTTCTGCATCATGGATGAGGTGTATGAATATGCAACAGGCTGTTGTTTTTAAGGGTTAATCCTCTGCTAACGTGGGGCCTTTTTTGGGCTCGTGCTGCCCAGAAAAGGTACCCGGACTGTCTGTAACTCTTTGTCTCTATTGTCTCATATTGTCCTAATCCAAATTGTCCAAATTATTATTACTCTAATTCTATTGCTATTTTTATAACCATTTTATTACTATTAAACTTTTACAATTTTACAAACAAGTGATTGGCGTTTTTCACATCCTGACCCAGCAGGTGCATCTGCCCTGTGGGATTTAACAGCTGAGCAGTGCACTCTGTGTGTGCATCTCAGTGCTCCTGTGCAGCAGTGGAATGTTGAAAAACGAGGGGAAAACCCTTTATTTTGGTTAAAACTCTCGCTCTGCCCCAGCAAGGCTGTTTGTCAGTCCTGGAGACCAGTGCTGTCCTGTTCCCCAGCCCAGGTGCTGACAGATCTTTTTGCACATGGATTTTGTAGCAGCAAGAGTCTAAACCAGAGCAGGGGAATGAGGTGGATGGGAAAACCTTCCTTGTCATTCCAGGCCCTTGTAAATAGTCTTTCTCCATGTTTTTTGTAGGTTCCCTTCAGGCACTGGAGGCTGCAATTAGTCACCCTCAAGTCTCTTCCAGGCTGAACAATCCCAGTTCTCCCAGCCTTTCCTTGGAGGGGAGCTGCTCCATCCCTCTGATCACCTTGGACTCGTTCCAACAGCTCCATTACATTGATTGGTGTTCCAGGATGAGAAAAACTGAATCAGGGATCAGCCACTTTTGCTGAGTCCACACATGAAATGGGCTTTGCTGAGCAGGGACAGGACCCAGGGAAGGGCTGGAGCTGTGCCAGGGGAGATTTAGGTTGGATATCAGGGAAGGTTCTTCCTCCAGAGGGTGCTGGCACTGCCCAGGCTCCCCAGGGAATGGGCACAGCCCCGAGGCTGCCAGAGCTCCAGGGGGCTTTGGACAGCACTGCCAGGGATGCCCAGGGTGGGATTGTTGGGGGGTCTGGGCAGGGCCAGGAGTTGGACTCTGATGCAGAGTTGGACCCTGCACAGAATTCACAGAATTCACAGAAT
Source organism: Agelaius phoeniceus (assembly GCF_051311805.1). Taxonomy (NCBI): domain Eukaryota; kingdom Metazoa; phylum Chordata; class Aves; order Passeriformes; family Icteridae; genus Agelaius; species Agelaius phoeniceus. The sequence goes on along the minus strand of NC_135270.1, from coordinate 61,753,685 downwards.
TCACAGAATTCACAGAATCACTGGGTTGGGAGAGACCTTCAGGATCATGGAGTCCAACCCAGCCCCAACAGCTCAGCTCAACCCTGGCACCCAGTGCCACATCCAGGCTTTGTTAAACACACCCAGGGATGGGGACTCCACCACCTCCCTGGGCAGAACATTCCAGAACTTTATCTCCCTTTCTGTAAAAAACTTTTCCTGCTATCCAGCCTGGATTTCCCTTGGTGCAGCTTGAGGCTGTGTGCTCTGGTTGTGTCAGTGCTGCTGGAGACAGAGCCCAGCCCCAGCTGAGCACAGGCACCTTTCAGGAGCTGGTCCTTGGGGGTCTCTTCCAGCTCAGATATTTTATAATTTTTTCCAAGCCAACAAGGATCCACAGCTCCCTGGTATCTCTGAGGCCAGGATTTCTGAGGGGAAAGTTGAAATAACACCTTTCCACTGTTTCCTCATTTCCATCTCCTCTCCACCATTTCCACTGTGACATTTTCGGTTGCAGTGGGGAAAAAAAACCCCAGACTCCAGCAAAGTCATCTCCTTTGGCTGCTCTGGATTTGTCAGCAGGGAAATTGCAAACCCATGACCGAGGGACAGCCAGAAAGATGGGAAGGGATCCATGCACTTGTTTGATGTCAATGTCAGAGCCTGAGCACACCCTGCTTTATGAGGGGAGAAAAAGTGCTCTCCTTTTCCTTTGGCTGCATGACACAAGGCAGGAAGAGCAGAGGAATCCTTGCCACAATAAAAGTGTTTACATTCTGTTTTGGAAACATGCTCAGGGCTTGGAATAGCCAGGGATTAGCCTCTTTGGCTCTTTTAACCTCTCACAGACAGGGCTGTATCCAGCCACAAACAAATCCTAAGGGGTGGAAATGTCAGAAGAGCTGCACAAACCAGCTCCAGGCACGTGGATTTTGCAGAGGATGTGGTGCCTGTTTATCTCCTGGAGAGAAAGATGCTGCTGTGTCTCCCCAAGTGTTTCCTGCAGACAGATAATGAGATACTAAATATCTGCTCCAGCTTAATAAAGTCAAGAGGAAACCTGGCAAAGCTCTGCTGCCATCCAGATGGCCTCCTGGGCCTGGAAAATGGCATTTCCTTGGGCTTTGGGATAGTGGTAGTGCAGTTATGGAAGGAGAAGTGCATCTGGACCGTGTCTGCCTCTCTGGAAATAATTATCCCATCTTTAACCAAGCAGCCAAATGTAATTTAACTGCCCAGAAGGTCTTTGGGAGCCACAGGGGTGTTGGAGCCCCAGCCTGCCATCCATGGAGGCTGGGAGTGTTTGGTGTCTTCAGGTTTTCCCATCTTTCCTGCCCATGTCCCAGACCCACTTTTTTTAAATGGAGAAAATCCTTACCTAAAGCTGACAACATCTCCCCTAATTAATGCTCCAATATCCTGCCTCAGAGTCCAAGTCAAGGCTTTAAAAATACAACAGAAATGCTCCAACTTAATTATGGTTCTCACCCTCCTTTGGATGAGGCTGTTTTATGGGAAGTTATAAAGTATCAACTCATCCCAAAAAATTGGAGCTGGCATCAGATCCAGCACGAATCTGGCCTTGGGGTGAGAAATGGGGGATGAAGCCCAAATGGTGCCTCTGATCCCAAAATGCTGCAGGTCCTGGGTGTGCACATTGCAGTGACCCTGGAGATCTGGGCTAAAAGGACATTTTCTCATCAGCCACAGGCAGAGCACGTGGGATGACAGATCTTCTGTACAAAATGAGCACACTGTGGGTTCCACAGGCTGTTTTTCTGGATTAGTGAGTAAATAGCAGCTTTTGCCTTTTCTCCTTCCACCAAGGTGGCACCAAGATGGCATTTGCCCCACGCTGTCACCTGGTGTCCCATCAGTGGGACACTTAAGGAGTGCTGTGTTCCCCAAAGCTCCATTAAATTCAGATGGAAGCTTCTCCAAAGGAAATACAGCCCTGATGCCTTGCCCTCCTCTTCCATGGGTATTGGGGGATATATTTAAGGGATATATTTAAGTGTCCCAAGGGAAGGACTTGAAGAATCTTCTGTGTGAGAGCAGTGAGGGGCAGCTGTTCCTGAGGGGGGAAAGGGACAGGTGGGATCTGAGCCAGCCATGGGATCACTGGGAACTGGTGGTCTCAGACACACCCAAGGGACAGAGCATTCCAACTGAACTAGGGAAGGTTGAGATTAGAGATTAGGAAGAAACTTTTCCCTGTGAGGGTGCTGAGGCACAGGTGCCCAGAGCAGCTGTGGCTGCTGGAAGTGTTCCAGGCCAGGCTGGACAGGGCTTGGAGCAGCCTGGGACAGTGGAAGGTGTCCCTGCCCATGGCATGAGGTGGCACTGGATGGGTTTGGGAGTCCCTTCCAACCCAAACCCTTCTTTGGTGCCACAATTCTGTGCCCATGCCATTGCTGTCCCAGCGATCCCTCCTCTGTGCCAGGATGGGGAATGTGCTCAGCCCTGCTTTCCCAGTCCCTTTTCCCTCTAGGTGGAGTTATTTCACATCAGATTTCAGCTCCTTCCGTGCCTGGAGCTGCTCCTGCAGCCGTGCAGACAATGAGGGATCCCTGCCAGTGCCTGGGTGCTTCCCTGGAATGGAGTGACCTGAATTTAATGAAGCCCAGAGTTCCTCTGAGAGCTGGCACGAGGTGCATGCTTGGGATGGGAAAGGTGAGCTCTGCTTCGGGGGGTGTGGACCAGGGGAGGACGGGGGGGTCCCTCAAAATGAAAGGAAAATGATTAATCAGGGATGCTCCATGGAGCATCTTGCCTTAATTCTGCTTGATGAGCTTTTCCTCCTCTGTCTTACCTTGTGGCACAGGTGTAGGGGAGGAAGAGGAGGCAGGAAATCCTGCAGGGTTGTCTTTGAACTCTGACTAATTAGTGGCATCATTTGGATTGACTTGGTCACAGAGGGCTTGAAGGAGAATTTGAGACTTGGAGGTTCCAGGTGCTCTCATTTTCTGTGGGCATTTGGGACAGTGTGGGTGCTGGGGGAGCAGCTGGGGCCAGGCTCTTCCCTTTGCTCCAGAGGCACATCCACCCTGGCTCTTCATCTCCTCACCAGCAACATTCCCTGCTCTCACTCCAGTTCTCTTCCAGGATCTGCCACTGCAGTGCTTTGCAAGATTTACAATTTCCCTGTCTCAGACACATTCCCACCCTCTCCTCCAGTTTATGGGAAGGGGAAAAACATTCAGGAGATAAAGCAGCTGCCCACAGCCATCAGCTGGAGCCTGTGGCTCCTCCTGAGTTCCAGGGAGCCCCTGGTTGTAAGGCTGCATCCTTGGAAGGGGCTGGCACAGGGTTCCCAGCTGGGAGGTGATGTGAATCAGATGTGGTCCCTCCAGAGGGCCACCCAGGGTGGGACACAGCATGGATGGGGGCTGGAGGTGGCCTGGGGGTAGGCCTGTCCCCCTGGAAGCATGGGCAGCCTTCTCCCCAGGTTTGCCATTCCCAAGAGCTCTCCTTGCCCTCACTGCCTCATCAAGGGAAAAGCAAAACTCACAAAACTCTTTCCTCAGGGTCCCAGCAGCTCTTTGCCCTCCTACCTAAATCTGCTGAGAGCCATGAGGGATAGCAGGAATCTGTTTTTTCCCAGGTGAGGTCTGGCCATCCCTGCCCTTGGGTGAGCAGGAATTTGATGGGCTCATTCCACTGGGACCAGGATCCCATCTCCCACTGGTGGGGGAGAGCTCAAACCTGAGCTCAGGGGGCTCAAATGCTCTGAAACAAAAGAAGGTGTGGAAAAGAGGCCAAGTTTAGATGGGATATTGGGAAGAAATTCCTGGCTCAGGAGTGGTGAGGCCCTGGCACAGGGTGCCCAGAGAAACTGTGGCTGCCCCTGGAGCCCTGGAAGTTTTTGGTGCCAGGTCAGATGGGGCTCTGAGCAACCTGGGATAGTGGAAGGTGTCCCTGCCCATGGAATAAGATGGGATTTAAGGCCACTTTGAACTCAAACCATTCTGGGATTCTGTGATGTTGATGAAGAAATTGCACAAGGGGAACACCAGAGCCACTGCCAATCCCATTCCCTGAGCCCAGTTTGGAGGGCAGAGCAGTGCCTGTCCTTGCACAGCCTGGGATCAGGAGCTTCACTTCTCTGGGCACCCCTGCAGTTCCCCTGTGTCCCCTAAGCTTGTTCCTGAGCTGTTCCAGTGCCTCTCTTTGGGACATGTCCCCAGGCAAAGGGAGCAAAATGGGAGCAAATCCCAGCTGGGATCACTGGTGTGAGTCAAATTTCTGACCCAGATCCTCTCCCATTTCTCACCCCCTTCTCCAGGCAGGAAATCAAAGCCCAGCTCACTCATTAGGGACGGACCAGCTGTTGACCAAAAGCCAAAAATAAAACCCAGAGCAAATGCTTTATTTGCTCAAACTGCTGCATTCTCAGGGGAGGGGGAGTGGGAGTTTTCCAAGCAGAGGCTTCCCACCAGCTGGGAATCTGCAGCTTCACCAGGAGCTGACAGTGCAGGGGAGCTCTGTTACCAGCTCTTTGTCCTAGCTGGGGATCAAAGGGAAAATTTTCTGAATGATTTCAGTGTCTGACAGGATCCTGCCTACTTGAGCCACTGTGAAATGTGGGATTGGCCTTTCTGAGTCACTTGGGAATTTGGGAAATATTTTGCTGCTCCCTCTTCCTCGGATCAGACCAAATGCTGATCACACACTGAAGTGAGCTCCCTGGCAGCTTTTCTGGGATGAATTTGGCATGTTGGGATTTCAAGTCCTTCTTGAACTGGTGTTTCCCATCCTCTCCCCCACAGCCCATCATCAGGGGAAGATCCAGGTTTGCATCCCGAGGGATCGCAGACCTTGGGCCTGGGAAAAGTCCCCGTTTGCATCCTGGAATGATGAAAACCAGACAGGAGAGCTTAAGGGAAACCAAAGGAGCAGTTTCTGGGGGGAGACTGAAGCCTGAAATATGTGGAACAGCTGGAGGGATGCAGGGGATTTCAAAGGGAAGGCTGGGATGCCAATGGAAACGGGAGCAGGCCAGGATCGCACTGGTGCTTACGGGAAGAGCTGTGAGCAGGGGGGGCACTTTATTTGTTTCAGATCTATAACATCCAGCAGATATTTATGGATCTTTTATCTGTTTAGTGCCTCAGGGCTGCAAATCAAAGCACCCGGGGCTCTTGTGAGACTGAAAGCAAACAAATAAAACCCCCACTGGTCTCCAGAAAGGTTTGGAGCCGCAGGAGCGCGGTCACTGATCCGCCCGGATTTCATTAGACCCATTAAAGCACTCCTGGTGCTGTCACTCTGGACTGTGGAGAGCTTTGGATCCTCCCCATCCCTTCCTGCATCGGAGATGAGGGATGATACACCTGGGAAATGAGGCCAGACAGAGCCAGGCACATCCACATCCGTGTGTGCTTCCAGCTCTGCGTCTCTGGCGACGCCGGGTCTGCCTTTCCTGCATCCCTAATCAATTCCAGGAGCATCCCTGCTGGTCCTGAGTGCCCTCAGAGGGTCCCTGTGTGGGGCAGGTCAGGGGGAGAGGTGCTGCTGCTCCCAGCCCTGGGATGCCTGGAGAGGTCGCACAGGGCAGGGCAGGGTCGGGTGAAGCTCCCGCATTGCCCTTGCTGTGAGCACCGGGAATTTGGGAGATCTTTGCTCACAGCCAGGGCAGTGCTGCTGGCCACCCAGGAGCCCCTTCCTGCCTGAGGCTGGAAAATACCCAGTGTGCTTCCCGAGCCACTGCAGTGACTCATCTGCCTTGGGCTGACGAGGGGTTCATTCAAGGAGCTTTTTTCAGCCCCTGCCCACCACAGGAAAGCCCCTGGGGCGGCCATCCCGGGGCGGGAGGAACGGGAGGGCTTTTGGAAACCCACGTGTCTCCTTTTGGAGTGCTTGGGGATCACTTTGTGTTAGAGAAGGATCACAGATTGGTGTTCGTGTTGGAGAAGAATCACAGAATCATGGAATGCTTTGGGTTGGAAAGGACCTTACCCACCATCTCCTTCCAACCAGAGACACCTTCCACTATCCCAGGTTGCTCCAAGCCCCATCCCCTTAACCTTGAACATCTCCAAGGACGGGCAGTGATTGCTCTCCCTCTCCCCACAAACCAGCAGCTCCTCCAAATGTCCCTTTTCCATCAATTCCTGTCAGCAGGATGTCTCCATACCCAGCTCTCAGCCCCTGCCTGCTGCAGGGGACAGCCCTGCTGGGGAGATATTTGATATATTTCATATGTAGATATTTTATGTCTATAGATATTTTATGTCTATAGATATAGATATAGATATAGATATAGATAATATTTTATTGCTGTTTTTAAAAAAATATCTGAGGGTCTGCAAACCTCTCCCGCATCCAAAACTGCGCCGATGCCGCTCCAAACCCGCCCCGGGACTCGCCCATCTGCACGGTATTGAATTACTTGAGGCTTAAAACGCTGTTGGAATCCCAGCCGACCCCCCAGGCCATGCCTGGCTCACACAGGCATCCCAATCCCCTGCTGCATGCATTCAGAGAGGTGCATTTTCAGCCTGGCAGCCGGTTTGCATCAGTACCTTGCCAAAAAGTGATTTATTTTTTCCTTTTCCCCTCCTCAAGGTCCTGGAGCGGGGTCAGCAAGGCAGGAACATCATCCCCCTGGCCCTGCTGCTGTTGGAGGGCTGGAGTTGTCCCATTTTCAGTCATCTCTGCCACTTTTTTTTGTTAAACCGAGGTTGGAGCAGCCGTGTTGGCTTTGAATCTCCCTCCTCACTGTGAGTTTATCGCTGGAAGCTGGAAATAATTCCTCTTTCCCAAGCACAGCCACCGCTTTGTGGATGCCAGGCAGTCTCAGCTTTTCCTCCCCGAGGCTGAGTCACCCTGGGGGCTGGGGACACCCACGGGCTGGCTTCTCCTGGGCTTTGGTTCGGGTTTTAATTTGGATTACTGCTTTGCTTACCCAAAAGAGACAACCACAGCCAGATTTCCCTATGTCAGCAAAATAAATCTCCGTGTTTTCTTCCAGTGCTGGGGCTGCAGGAGCTGGGACTGGCTGTGCCTTGTCTTGCCAAGACCCTCCTCATCCTCTGCTGCTGGCTTTGATGCCCAGACACCCCAAACCCAGCTGTGATTTCCACATCACTGGAAACCCTCCGTGCCCACCACATCCTGGTTTTCCTTTGGCTCAGGATCATGGAGCAAACGACCACAAACCTCCTTGTCCTCTCTGCTGCCTGTCCCTGAGGTGCATCATCCTTCCCTTCCCGTGGGCTCCAGCTCTCCCCATTTCCCTCCTCAATCCCTTTTCCAGTGTGCTCCTCACGCTTCCTTCTCACCCCTGTCCATCCTCAGTGTGTGGCCACTCCTATCTGTGCCATATTTTATCTGGTGTTTCTCCAGATTTTAGGAAAACCACATCATTTTTTTACCCCTCTCTGCTCCAACATCTCATTACCACTTGCATCTTTTCATCCAAGGAGAAAAGAGGTTTTTCATCTAGGAAAGATCCTGGAAAACCCGGCAGAAAACTCCTGAAAAACTCCTTTGGATCACCCCAAACCCCCTGTGACCCTTCCCTGTTTCCTGCAGCCCCAGCAGCGCTTCCCACCCGGCTTCTCCCACCCTCGGGGGCTGTGTGGGGAAGGGTTGACAGCAGCCTCTGCCTTCCCATGGCCCTTCCCCGACCTCCTCTGCTTTTCTGCTCAGCGTTTCCTGCCTCACCACCTCCCCCAGCTCCGGCCAGGCCGAGCCTGCAGCCCTGAAAGCCCTGGGGATGGATGGACTGAGGGCACTGGATCCATCTTTTCTCCTCCCCATCCTGCCTAATCTCAGGGCGATAGGAGGGGAATGTTTTCAGGGAGGCAATAGGTGAATATTTTCAGGGAGGCAATAGGTGAGTGTTTTCAGGGAGGCAATAGGTGAGTGTTTTCAGGGAGGCAATAGGATTGAATGTTTTTCAGGGAGGCAATAGGATTGAATGTTTTTCAGGGAGGCAATAGGATTGAATGTTTTCAGGGAGGCAATAGGTGAGTGTTTTCAGGGAGGCAATAGGTGAGTGTTTTCAGGGAGGCAATAGGATTGAATGTTTTCAGGGAGGCAATAGGTGAGTGTTTTACAGGGAGGCAATAGGTGAGTGTTTTCAGGGAGGCAATAGGATTGAATGTTTTCAGGGAGGCAATAGGTGAGTGTTTTACAGGGAGGCAATAGGTGAGTGTTTTCAGGGAGGCAATAGGATTGAATGTTTTCAGGGAGGCAATAGGTGAGTGTTTTTCAGGGAGGCAATAGGTGAGTGTTTTTCAGGGAGGCAATAGGTGAGTGTTTTTCAGGGAGCCATCCCATCACACACCCAGCTTTGGAGCTGTTCCAGCTGAGATGCTGGTGCTGCCTGCCAGGAGCGTGCTCGCCGCCCTCCGCTCGCGTGTCTCGGAGCTGCCTGGACTTGCTGCATCCCAAAGAAGGAGCCTGGGGGTGTGGGGCAGGACTGGGAGCATCCCTGGCACGTCCTGGGCGCTGCTGTTGGAGTGGGAGGAATTGCCCAGCCCCTCCAGGCCAGCCCTTCCTTATCCTGGGTTTTATGGAGCAAGGCTGCAGCCAGCACTGGGGCACGTGGTGTGAAAGGATCGGTGCAGAAATGGGGAGGGGAATTTTGTGCCAGGGGAGGCTTAGGTTGGATATTAGGGGAAATATCAGGGGAAATTCCTTGATGGAATGATGGTCAGGCACTGGCACAGCTGCCCAGGGTAGCAGTGGAGTCACTGGAGGGATGCAAAAGCTTTGTGGATGTGGCAGTTGGGGACGTGGTTTAATGGTGAGTTCAGCTTAGATCCTGTGATTCCCTCAATCCCTGGGCTGCTTCCCACAGCCTGGCCAGGGAGTGGGATCTAAAGGGGACTCCAGGAGAGCTGGAGAGGGACTTTGGGCAAGTGACAGGACACAGGGAATGGCTTCCCACTGCCAGAGGGCAGGGATGGATGGGAGATTGGGAAGGAATCCTTCCCTGTGAGGGATGTGAGGCCCTGGCACAGGGTGCCCAGAGCAGCTGTGGCTGCCCCTGCATCCCTGGAAATGTTCCAGGCCAGGCTGGACAGGGCTTGGGGCAGCCTGGGACAGTGGAAGGTGTCCCTGCCCTTGGCAGGAGGTAGAGCTCGATGAGCTTTAAGGTCCCATCCAACCCAAACTATTCCAGAATTTTGTAACTTTTTGTTGCTTTTTGGTGTCATTTGTTTCAGCAAACTTGGGAGAAGGCAGCAGAAGGGAGCCCAAGGCTGGCATGGGATGGCTCCATCCTATGGAATTGTTTATGGCCTTTCCATAGCACAGGTAGACCCCAAAAACCAGGAGTGGCAGCTGAATGTTAAATAGAAGATTTGACTTTTATTTAAAATAAAATGTATTTGAACATAATCTTGATACCACGGACTGTGGGAACGCAACACTGGATATTCCTTGGCATTAGGTGGGCACAGGATCCCTCCTCGTTAGCATTAATGTGGGAATGGCTTAATGAACCTGGCAGTCCTGGCTCCAGGGATCAGCTACTGAGGGTGTTGTGGCACAGCTCTGGAATCCCCTTTAACTTAGATCAAAATTTACTGGACTGAAATTGTATTTTTTGTGGGTTTTTTATTCCTTGGTTTGTCCCCGTACCCCTTCCAGACATCCTACAGTTACTGCTGACCTATGCAATATCCTAGCTGGCTTGTGAGACTAGTTACAAAAACTGTACAACTTTATAAAATTTGTGGTTTTTTACATTAGTTACACAAAAACCTTTACTTCATAAACCTTTTACTTCATATTGTAATGAAAAAATTTGCATATCAGAGGCAGAACAGTGACTATGCTGGTGAATACTAAAAGTGTCATAATACAATACGGTGTACAAATAAAATAAAAAAAAAAGACAATATAAATGATTATCAAAAGGCAAGTTAAACAAATAAAACCAAGCTATTACAGACTAACAGAAGATCATCTTCGAGGCCACACAAAACTATCCTCAAAGTCATGTCAGGCACCTTCAGAGTCCTGGTGTAGTGTGAGAGGAGAGATGGCAGCTCTGCTTGGGAGCAGGACGACTTCAAACAGGTCAAATGTACAGAATAAAAACACAAAAAAAAAGGAAATAAAACACTCATGCATTAAACATGATAAATAGACTTCATATAGGTTAGCCCTCGATGGCTTTGCAAGAAGATGGCTTAGAGTTCTCTTCAGAAATTGGCTTTTTTAAGTCAGTTAAATCTTTATCCTGATCTGCCCATCAGAGTCTGGATCTGAGGGTCACTGTCACCCTGCCCAGACACGGTCTGGTTATAGCAAATTAACAGAAGTGCTCATTAGTGCACACAGATTAACTGGTCTGGTAATGCAAAAAAAAACCAAAAAAAAACCAAAACCAAAACCCAAACAAACAAAACAAAACAAAACAAAACAAAACAAAAAAAAAAAAAAAAACAAAAAAACCCAAAAAAACCAAAAACAAAACAAAACCAAAAAAAAACCCCAAAAAAGCCCAAAACAAACCAACAAAAAAATCCAATTGTTAAAAAAAAAAAAGATACATTTCAAGCTTACTTTATTAAGCAGCATTATCTCAAAGGACAGCTTTGGAAAGTTAAACATGAATATGGCCATGGGGGTTCCTGCGGGGCGAGGCTGGCGGGGCTCACACCCAGCCACTGGTCAGTTTGTAGAACATCTCCTCGTCCAGGCTCTCGTTCTGGTCCTTGGCCCGCGTGGACAGGAAGATGTAGCCCCCGATGAACTCGTGCACCACCTTGCAATCCACCTCGGTGCAGATGAACGACACCCGCACCTCGTCCGCGAACTCCACCGTCACCTGCAGTGGGCACACAGAGCTCAGCCCCAGCCTGCCTTCCCTTCTCCCTCATTTCTGGGGTGCTCAGATGGTTTTCTAATGCCTGAGCTAAATTTTGTAGTGCCAGTGTAGGAGTGAGCACAGGAGGCCAAGGGTTGGAGCTCCTCTGCTCTGGAGCCAGGCTGGGAGAGCTGGGGGTGCTCCCCTGGAGAGGAGAAGGCTCCAGGGAGAGCTCAGAGCCTAAAGGGGCTCCAGGAGAGCTGGAGAGGAACTGGGGACAAGGGATGGAGGGACAGGAGCCAGGGAATGGCTCCCAGTGCCAGAGGGCAGGGATGGATGGGATATTGGGAAGGAATTCTCTCTCCGGGCAACAACAGACAGAACAAGAGGACACAGTCTCAAGCTGCACCAAGGAGATACAGGCTAGAATGAAGGAGGAAGTTTTTCACAGAAAGAGTGGTCAAATACTGGAATCATCTGCCCAGGGAGGTGGTGGAGTCACCATCCCTCGATGTGTTTAAAAAAAGACTGGATGTGGCCATGATCTAGTTGAGGTGTTAGAACATGGGTTGGACTCGATGATCTTAAAGGTCTCTTCCAACCTAGAAATTCTGTGATTCTGTGATTCTGTGAATACTCCTCTGGTTGCCCAGAGTATCTATGGCTGTCCCTGGATCCCTGGAAGTGTCCCAGGCCGGGTTTAACAGGACCTGGAGCAGCCTGGGAGAGTGGAAGGTGTCCCTGCCCACAGCAGGGGTGGAATGAGTTGATCTTTAAGGTCCCTCCCGCCCCAAACCATTCTGGGATTCTGTGAATGGTAATTTGGCCTTGAGGATCCTTATGAATTCCTTCCCCCTTTAAATATCCTATGACTCTTATTCAAATATTTAGATACTGAAATACCTTTTGTTGCCTTTTGTATTGTTTTCTATTTATTTATCCATTCATTTATTTATTTAAATTCCCATTACCCCTTGTATTCCCCCATGACTCAGAAACAATCCCCCAGTGTGTTTCCACCTCTCCATGGTGAGCACGTGGCCACACTTTCCCTGCTTCCAGAGAACAGGGATTGGGCACAGACCTGTTGAAGTCTGGGCTTTCTTTTCACTCTTCCTTGGTTTTCTAAGTTGAATTTTGGCCACTGAAATATCTTATGGGGGCTGGGGGAGCTCATTTTGGAGTGACTGAACAAACCATTCATTTACTGATGCTCATTCTCTTTTTGTCCCCCCATCATTGACAGCTCTGCAGGAGGGATGGGGATTCCCAGCAGAGTATCCAAGCTGGATAATTGGGATATCTGGGCTTGCAACTGAGTCAAAACAATGACTCTGAGGCAGAGGGGGACGCTGAATAATTTTTCCAGTGACTCTTAATGAGCTGCAAAACTGCAGGAGAACAGCCCTCACGTATCCCTGGCAGTTTTAATTGTGTGTTCTGCCAAAAAGGAGCCCAAAAATTTGTGCATCCAAATGTAACAGCAGGGGGAAAGCCCATCTTAGAGCCTGGGGAAGTAACTACACAGTCTTGTTTGTTATTTACATGAAAGTCTGAGTTGCACAGCAAATGAAAGGAATTTTAGTATGGATAAGGCCCTGTATATTTGTGTTATGGGTTAGAATGGAGCCCGAGCATCAGTGCTGAGGTTTCACTTCACTTAATTGTGTGGGGTTCAGAGAATGGAGAAAATAATTCCTGGCTACAGGAGAGAAAGATTTGGGGTTTTTTCTTAAGGGTCATACACAACTCCACCAGTGCCTAAAGGGACTCCAGGAGAGCTGGAGAGGGACTTCGGACAAGGGATGGAGGGACAGGAGGCAGGGAATGGCTCCCACTGCCAGAGGGCAGGGATGGGTGGGAGATTGGGAACTGGGAATTCCTGGCTGTGAGGGTGGTGAGCATGCCCAGAGAAGCTGTGGCTGCCTCTGAATCCCTGGAACTGTCCAAGGCCAGGCTGGATGGGGCTTGGAGCAACCTGGGATAGTGGAAGGCCCATGGCAGGGGGTTGGAACAAGATGAGCTTTAAGGTCCCTCCCAACCCATTTGGGATTCCAGGACTCCAGGAGTGGTTCCTGTCTCACTGACAGGAGCAGGGGAGAGGACAGGGTGTCAGACACATCTCACCATTTTGATCTCCCAGTTGACATTCCACTGCTTCATGTTGCTGAAGCGCCAGGTCTTGACGGCGTCGCCCGTGCTGGCGTCCATGCGGATCAGCCGGTTGTAGGCGATGCCGATCAGCTCATCCTTCTTCCCACCCTGGAACCTGGCATAGGGATTGAGAAAAGCAGGTGAGACACACAAATCCAGCAGCTGAGTTTACTTGTAAAATCATTTTTATAAATCACAGCAGCTCATGCTTTTAATTTCAGCTGCAGCACGATTTCCCCGGCCAAGGATGTGCACGTCCTTGCCCACGGCAGGGGGTTGGAATGAGATGAACTTTGAGGAAGGCTGGAAGGGACCTCCCTTCCAAACAACACTACCCAACCCCACCTCAACCCAATCCAAAGCAACACAACCCAATCCAAAGCAACACAACCCAAACCAATCCAACCCAACCCAAACCAATCCAACCCAACCCAAACCAATCCAACCCAACCCAAGGCAATCCAACCTAACCTAACCCAATGCAACCCACCTCAACCCAATCCAAAGCAACACAACCCAACCCAACCCAACGCAACCCAATCCAACCCAAGGCAATCCAACCCAACCCAACCAAACCCAACCCAACCCAGCCCAACCCAATGCAACCTAACTCCACCCAATCCAATCCAATGCAACCCAACCCAACCCAACCAAACCCAATCCAACACAACCCAGCCTCACCCAATCCAAGGCAATCCAACCTAACCTAACCCAATGCAACCCAACTCAACCCCATCCAAAGCCACACCACCCAACCCAACGCAACCCAATGCAACCCAATCCAACCCAACCCAACCCAACCCAGCCCAGCCCAACACAACCCAATCCAACCTAACCCAACCCAACCCATTCCAAGATGATTCCAGGGTATTTAACCCACTCCCTGTATCCATGAAGGAAACTCCTCCAGCCCAGGCCAGCCCCGCAGCCCCACTCACCTCGCGTTGAAGTGCGTGATGCCGAACTCGGGCAGCGACTGCCAGGCTTGGATAAAGCGCATCTTGGCCTCGATGAGGCTCATCTGGGCCACGTTCTGGTGAGCCTCCAGGATGCGCGCCGTGATCTGCGGGCGGCGAGACACAGCGGGGTCAGGGGACAGGGGACCTGGGTGCCACCTCCGCTGCCACGCGTGCGGGAGCGGCCGCGGAGCCGCCGCGGATCCGAGCGCGGAATATCGGTAATTCCTCCCCTGAGGTTTTGTTTCAGCTCTCACTGCTCAGAGCCCACGTGGAGCTTCCCATCTCCAGATACAGGAAAGCAAATATAGATCAGAGCTGTCTGACCAGAGATGTTCACATTCCCACTCATGCTCTCGGGAACTTTAAGGATGTGAGCGAACAACAAGGCAAATTTTCTGTAGGGTTTCCAGTTTCACCCCATAAATCACTGGGGACTGTTATAAAAACCTACCAGGGCCCAAGTGTCATGGGGAGGGTGCAGGTTTTGTTAGTGCTTTCACCACTGCTCTCTAAACCAAAGGGGTTCTAGATTAAATTTATTTTATCTTAATTTTATTGTTGCTGTCACTTACCAAGTCTCTTACATAGCCTGGCTGAAGATGGCAAGGCGAAATGAAAAAATAAAAAAAAGAAAAGGAGGCAGAAAGAAAAAAAAGCAATCAGAAATATGGCAACAAAGCAAAGAAAAAGTGTAAATTAACTGCAAACCAAAGTTCAAGCAAAAAAAACCAAAAAACCAAAACAAACCACATGCACAATTCCTTAGGTGGAAAAGCAGCCAAAGGGAATATGAGCAGGGACAAGCGAGCAGAGAGTCACCGCTCACGCTGGCCCTGCTGGGGCACTGCAGTGATCCCAGCTGGGCCCTGGCGTTGTGAGAGATGGTTTTGGTCCTGAAATGGTTTGGGATGGATTTCAGGAAAAGGTTCCTCCCCCAGAGGGTGCTGGTACTGCCCAGGCTGCCCAGGGAATGGGCACAGCCCCAAGGCTGCCAGAGCTCCAGGGGGGTTTGGGCAGCACTGCCAGGGATGCCCAGGGTGGGGCTGTTGGGGGGTCTGGACTCTGATCCTTGTGGGTCCCTTCCCACTCAGGACATTCTGTGATTCCTGCTGGGAGGTGAAGGGGAGGTGAAGCTGCCAGTTCAGAGATGGGTTCATGGCCTCACTGTCCTCTCCACATCTCTGCACAAACTCAAGGCCACTCTGCCTGGGGAAGCTCTGGAGGAAGCTCAGGGGCTCACCCTGAGCTCAGCAGATCCTTCTGTTTGGGATACGTGGAGAAATGATTGGGATGCTGCTTGGGATAACAAGCAGATGAAGGGAACATCAGCTGTGCTTCTCAGAGATGTGTCTGCCCCAGCTGGCTCTGACACCAAACTCTGGCAGGGCACCTGGGAGCTCTGAAAATCCCTATTTTGGGTCAGTTCTTGTTTATTTTCACTTAGGATTTAGTGCTTCCAATCCCAACCTGCCAACCCTACGCTGCTGCACGTGAAGACAAACATCATCCCAGTGGGTTTGGGGCTGGTGAGGACCCAGAGCCTCCATAAACCCACAGCCAATTCCCATTCCAGCACCTCCTGTGGGCTGCACAGCCTCCTCCTCCTCCTCCCCCTCCTTCCCTGTGCCTCAGAAGGACCCTTGTGGTCAAATTCCTGACATTCCTGCAGCCTCCATCCCTCATTCCTCTCAGCAAACATCCTCTGCTGCTCCAAGCTTTGCCTCTGGCCACCAAGGAAAATCCTAAATCCACTGCTTAGCTGATGCCTGTGAGTGCCCTGGTGTCCACACCATGGCCACATCCTGACTGGGATCATCCCCATTGTGCTCATCCCCACAATTCCATGGATTTTATTTTTATAACCAGGATACCTGCACAGTAAGCAAGTTTTCCAAGCTAATATTTTTCCAGGTGCCTCTGTTTTCCCAGAAACCTAGAAAGTATTTTATATATAGAAATATATCTATCTATATATGTATGTTAAAATAGTATATTTATGCAGCCTCTCCTCCATCCAAGGGGATATAAAGGCTTATTCAGGAGAATAATAAGGGCTATATAAAATATAACTCCACTGCCAGGAAATCATCGTGCTGTGCCAATAAAAAGTTATATTTTTCCGGCTTCTCTGACTTGCAGCCTTCTTCTGGGCTTGGAGAAATCATATCCAGCCCCAGCCAGCAGCCTGAAGGATTTAAGTCACCAAAAGGCCACGGAGCAATGCTTTCCTTATTTTTGCTGCTGTTCTGACATAGAATTCTCTTTGAGAGAATCCTGCATTTATTCCCAGAGCAGAACAGTTCAGCCCTGTCAGGCAGGGATGGGATGGAGCGTGGATGGAGTTCAAGCACGAGTCACAGCAACTCAAAACCAAAGCAATGTTCCAAGGACTGGCATTTGGAAGCAGTGGAAAAGCAAAGAGAGAAATATGCAAACCGTGTTACAGCCAAGTGTGGATAAAGCACTGCAAGCAACTGCAACTCCGCTGATCCCAGGGATTTCTCCATGGATTCTGTGCAGGGGAAGGGGTTTTAACCCCAGCACCGGGCAGAGATGGGGCAGCTGGAGCCAAACCATCATCAGCAGGGGCCAAACCATTCCCAGAATGTGTTTAAAAGAAACATCACCCAATTTCGAATGCATTTCCAATTGAAGGTTCCCTGCCGTGTCCGTGCTCTTCACACAGCGCGTGGCAGAATCCCGGTGCTGGGTGCCATCCCCGGGTGCTGGATCCAAACCACACCCTTCAGTCCCACCTCCTTTTAGTAACCACGTGCATCCCAGTGAGTGAGGACATCCAAAACATCCAAACCACGCCGTGTTAAACACCAGCCACCGCCGGGACGCATGTCCAGCCCAGCCAAGGCCACCAGCAGCACCTACCTGCTTGTTCTTGTACTTCTTCAGGTAGCGAGGAGACACCAGGCACTCGGGGTTGATGTCAGTGTTGATCTGCTCTGGGATCAGCTGCGGGTCTGGGTTCAAATGCTGCATTTTCAGGAAGGACAGGATGTTCTGCACTTCCATGCCGTAGGAGCTGTCGGCCATGGTCTTGCCCTTGGAGGCCAGGCGGCAGGCGGCCATCCAGCTGGCATACTGCGTCTCCTGCCCCCCAAAACAGGGACATGTGTCTGTCACAGCCATGGAGGGACCACCAGACACCTCAAAAAACACCCCATGGAGACCTCATTCCCCTCCCAGCCTCAGGAGACTCCAGCATGCACAAAGACAGGCAGGAACGCAACCAACGCACGGCCAAAAACCACACGACAAAGCCAAAGCTGATTTTCTGCTCTGAACTTATAGGAAAAGCAGGCAACCCCTGACAAGGGGAGAGAAATGATGCATCTGACTCCATCTTATCAGAAGGCTAATTAATTACTTTATTATACTATATTATTCTATATTATATTACACTATATTACATTACATCTAAACTGAATCTGCACAAGCACCCCGCTCAACTCAACTGCCCAGAATCTCGTGACTGTCTCCTGACCAACAGCCTGCACTTGCCCTTGGCCCTGATAGGCCAAGGAAACAAAACACCATCACTTTGGGTAAACAATCTCCACACTGCATTCTGCTTTGGAACAACACAGGAGCAGCAAATGAGATAAGAATTGTTTTGATTGTTCTTTGCTTCTCTCCCTGCTTCTCTCAGGTTCAGAGAATGTGAATCCCACATGAACTCACAGGTGACTTGGAGCACATTTGGAATGCTGAGATCAGACAGGTGGGAGCATTTTCTATTTGTTTTTTAAAGAACAGCCCCTGGGCAGGATGGTGGGAAAAGGTTGAAGAGGTGGCCAGCCCAAGAGATGAACTTACGTTGTCACAGCGCAGCCAAATCTCGTTCATCCCCTCTGCCACTGGAATCAGGAGTTTGATGTTGAACTTCTGACCAGAGATGTTCACATCAGGGGTAACTTCACATCCTGCAATGAGGGAGGTGGTGTTTAGCAGGGGTATGAGGAATGATGATTTAAAAAGTGGCAAAGAAAGGGCAAAGCTCCCTGACCCAAGGGTCTCCGGTGGCATCTCAGTGCTGCCAAAGGTTTGTCCCACTCCTCTGATGGGATGAACACTCCACACAGAAAAACCTGTCAGATGTCCCTTTTCCAAGTGTCAGGAAAATGGGGGAGAAAAGCAAGACCTGATCTGAAAGCAATGAAGCCAAAGCAAATGTGCATCCACAGAACTCCTGGATCCTGCCTGGAATCAGAAATGGATCCCGTGGCTGGCAAATACCCCAAAATCTTCATGAAAAGGTGACTGGGCAGGTGTTGACTCTCGCCCTGAAACCCTTCTATGTTATTGATGAATGATGGGATGCCATGAAGTGTTTCAGGCCAGGCTCGGTGGGGCTTCGACCATCCCAGTTTAGTGGAAGGTGTCCCTGCCTGTGGGAGTGAGGTGGAACTGGATGGGCTTTAAAGCCCCTTCCAACCCAACCCCAAATTCAGGGATTCCATGATTTGGCTGTGAGCATCCTGCTCCTGGTGCCTGGAGAGAATTCCAAGGGGTTGTGTAAACACAGGGGTGATGAACCGGCCCCGCCACGGCAGCGCGGGCGCCGCGCCAACGCCGCCTCCCAGATTTCTGAAAATGCCATCACAGCAGATTTGTCAAAAGCTCCCAGAAGGGTCCTGGGGGCCAGGCCTTGCTCCCACAGCAGCCTGAGGTCACCTGGCATCCCCCCTGCTCCTGCATCCACAGGGAGAACACACAAGCTCACTGCAGCTCCGTGGCTGCTGGAGCAGGAATGTTTCACTTGACATAAGGACAGGCAGCCACCACAGGAATTTCAGCTCTGGAGTGAAGCTGCTCCCAACCAGCAGCAGGGAGAGGAGGAGCAATAAAGGCAGCAGAGGAAGAAAATGGTCTGTTCTTTCCAGTTTCTGCTGTGGCAGTCAGTGCAATCCTTTGGAGAGCTGACAAAAAGGAGAAGGGCAGGTGGAAGGCTGGAACAAGGTTTGGAAGGTCCCCTCCAGCCCAAACCATTCTGTGGTTCTCCAAGCTCTCTTCCCAAGGTACTGGGGGGCTGGTGGTGCTTCCCTGTGGGATCACACATAATCACACTCAGAGCTCCAAGTCTGTGCCACGATGTCAAACCCAGCCCCCTCATTCCTTTACACACCTTTACCCAACCCTGGGATGGAATTCCGAGGCGATAAAGCAGTGGGAAAACAAGATGCAGGAGGAGCAGCCTATTCCTGGAATAAAAAGCAGCTTCTCTCAGCCCAGCCTTGTGCTCCTCTTACCTCTCAGGTTCATCTGGTGAGCAGGGGTCCCGTTGGATTCCTCTTTGCTTTTGTAGCAGGAGATGGAGGTATCTTTGAAGGTGCACCAGTAGGGTTTGTAGCCTTTCAGCGTCAGCTTCTTGGGCCTGCAGGATACGTGGGGGGGACATCTCACTTGGTCTGAGCTCCTGGAACAAGCTGCTCCCCAGGAAACCTCAGTGTTTCCTCAGAATTTCAGCCCTGGCAAGCAGCTGTCAGCAGCCTGGGTTATTCCCACTCCTGCCTGGGGGCTCAGCCTTTCCTGCACTGCTGGCTCAAGGAGTTGAGCTCCAGTTCCAAGTCTGGACTCTTCAATCCCAGGGAGATAATTTGGGGCAAGGTGGGGGGAGCTGGAGGACTGTGCTACAAAAACAGAGGAGTCCATGAATCACTGCAAAATCTGCCTCTCCAGGCACCACATGAAACTGGAACCACTCTGCTCAGGCTCTGGGGGAAGCAGCACTTCCAAGGACGTGTCAGTCACGCACACGCCTGAGTGCGCTCCTTGTTTTCTTTTTAAACACTCCACAGCACAAAAGGGTCCCTTCTTTTCTACAGAAAGCATGGATTTTGCTCAATTCTGCAGGAGAACTGGTGGCCCTGCAAAGTGAAGCACCTTGAACTCATCCCAACACAAGCTCAGAGCCTCTACAGAGCCTCAAATATCAGAATATTTTAACCTTCCCTGATTTCTAAACCTTATTCTAAGGCTGGATCTGCAGCCTCTCATGCACTTCTCATGTTTTCATCTCAGAAACAGCTGCTGAGAGTATTTTAGACGGGATATTAAGAAGCAATCCTTCTCTGTGAGGGTGGGGAGGCCCTGGCACAGGGTGCTCAGAGCAGCTGTGGCTGCCCCTGGACCCCTGGAAGTGCCAAGGCCAGGCTGGACAGGGCTTGGAGCAGCCTGGGACAGTGGAAGGTGTCCCTGCCATGGCAGGGGGTTGGAACAGGATGATCTTCAAAGTCCATCCCAACCCCAAACACTCTGGAATTCTGTGATTTTAGCTGGCAAGGGCAGTAACCTGGCTGGCAGGGGAGAGAGAACCATTCAAAATCTCTACAGCCACACCAGGCACACGCTGGGACACATTTAAAAGTAAATATATGGAGTTAAATATATGAAATACAAGGGACATGCACTGCTCCCCCAGTTCTCCTCCCCAGCTGAAGTGTGACAAGAGGCACATCCAGAGCTGGGACAGCTCCAAACATTGCACCACTCACACTGCATTTCTGGCACTAAAACACCATCTGAGCCCCATTTTTAGGAGCAAACAGAATTCTGTGTTCAATCTGACAGCCTCAAACCCCAACCCCAGGGTTCAGGGCTTGCACTGAGTGAGGAACCAGCAGCTTCTGGCTGCTCCATCCCCTGGTGATCCAATTTGCAGGCAATTAGCTCCCGGAGTGGTGCCTAATTTGATTGGCAAATCAGCAGATCAAGGGGAAGAACAAGTTTTTTGTTTGTTTGTTTGTTCAAGGGAGGGAAAAAACACCCACTGAGGGGCTGGGCACAGCCTTGAAACTTCATCCCAGTTAAGGCAGACCACAAGCCCAGACAGAGGCAGAGACCTCATTAATTCACCTCTGGAGAGGGAGAAGGGGTTGCAGAGCAGAGAGTGCCAGGTTCTGGCTCCAGAACCAAACAATTCATAAAATAAAGGTTTGCTCCAGAGCTACTTCACTGTCTGCAGCTTTATTCCCCCCACCAGCACTACCCTGCAGTTCTGCTGTGAAATCCCACCAGTGTTTCCAGCTTCCAGAACTTCCATTGCAGCAGGCAATAAATTGCAAAAGATGGTGGTGGCTGCCAGAAATGTTCCTCCAAGTGCAGACGCTGCCGCTCCCGGTTTCCATGAACCACCAACCAAGTCAAAGCAAGCTAAAAAAAACCCCCTAAATCCTGAGCAAGCTGTGAGAGGGGCAGAGTCAGCTTAACCTGCTCCTTTTGGCATGGAGAGACTGGAATCCTGGCTGGATAGAATTCCTCCAGCCTCCTGCAGACCAGGAGAATTCTTTGAGGGAGGTTTTTGGGTTTCACTCCTCATTTTAGGATGGTTTGTTCTCTCCTGGGTATTAAATGTGTTAAAGAAACATCCAAGCACACACTGCTGGCTATAGGATGCACCAGAGCAGGAAAACACCTTGAATTTTGTATTTAAGAACCAATTAACTTAAGTATTGAATATTTTGAATATCATAAGGCAGTGAGATAAAAATAAAAGGAAATTAAGAGGCAGGACCATTAATTATTCACAGCCATTACCAGTTCCACAAGCAGCTCTTCCCATCAGCACTTACTTGAAGACTTTAATGTAGTCAGCGAGCTCTGGGATGGAAGTGATGTCACCCTGGAAATCAAAGATTATCTCAGTTACTGGGAGCAGTGGGATCAGCAGGGAAGGGATGTGGTGCAGGGGAGGAAACCAGGAGCACCATCAGGCCTTAGGGGCTGTGAAACTGCTCCTGAGAAAGCCCCAGCCACTTCCCAGCAGTGAAAAATGCAAGGCCCAGCTCTGCTGTTTTGAAAGCAGAGGACAAGGTTTGATTTTTCTGTGAGGAATTCCTGCTGCTGCTGCTGGAGCCAATTCCCAGCCCAGGGTCACCGTTGCACAGGGAATTTTCTCCTCCCTTCACTTATTCCTGATGCTCCAAACAAAAAGGGGAAGAGGCACCTCTGCAGAAAACTAACTGGGATTTCTAAGCCTAGAAAGATTTTTTTTTTTCCTCCCCCAAAATTTTGAAAATATTGAGTTCAAATTCCCTTTTAATTCCCAGGAGCTGGAAGTAAAAAAAATTTCAAGGGAAAGGGAAAGAAAGGGAGGATTGCTCCAGGAGCTTCCAGTAGCAGGACAGTTTACTTTCAGTCTGCAATGAGAAACTGTTTACAGATACCACAGGGAAAAAAATGCAGAATCTAAACAAACAATCCAGTAATTGCCCATTATCTGTATTCAATTACTCGAATGCATCTGGAAATGGCTCCTGCTCCAAAGCCCTACGGAAAGGGATGGGATTTTTGGATGAATCATTGTCCTCTTCACTCCTGTCTGGCAGGGACTGTTCCTCACTGATGTGTTTCAAATCTGGTTTTGCAAAAGGAATTAGAAAATATGTCTTGGTGATAAAAATTTGTTGTTATTTCTGGTTCATACTGCAAAGCTCTGCTGTTGTTAATGCCAATAAAGCATCTAAGGATGGATGTAGCTTCAAAAAAATCTGCCATAAACACTTAAAAAATTATATGAAGTGTAAAAGTGGAAAATTTCAGATTTTAGGGTTGGAAAGAGACGGTTTAAATGTGCAAAATGCCTGGAAAAGCTGTGTTGGGCCAAGGCTGACAGGACTGCGTCCTTTTAATGCACTTTAATTTTCAGGCTTTATATTTTTAAAGGTGGAAAACCAGTGTTAAAATGACATATCAAGAAGAAAACCCCCAAATGCTCTGAAATACAGACCTAGGCTAAAATCCAGTCTAATAAAAATAGGGTTTCATAAGCCTAAATTAGTTCTGAAAATCCAGCAGCTGCTTTAGGTGCTGTAAAACGTGAATTAGAAACAGTGGAAGAGGAACCTCAACGTGGAAAACTCAGTAATTTGGGAAAGTCAGTAGTGAGGATAAAAAAATCACTTAATTTCCATTTAGTTTTCCATTATTTCATCAGGAGGGTGGCTTGGTGCAGGGGGGGGGATCAGTAAAATCCTGGCTCCTCCAAGACTCTTCCAGATGCTGCCCAGGGTTCCCTCATTCCAGAACTATCCCTTGGTATCTAAAATCCCTGTGTTTTAAAGAAAATATTGCTGGGGAGTGGGCAACTTTCTCATCAGAATGAGAAGAAAAAAAGGAAATAAGTGAGGTTAGATGCCTGGAAAAACTCCCTTACCAGGATTGTTGACGTCTTGCCACCTTCCAGGGTGATTTCCAGGTCCGAGAGCGCGGCGTCCACCTCGTCCACGTCCTTGTCACTGTGGTTCAGGTGGTTTTCCGAGGACATGATGGACAGCTTGTTGATGTGGTACTGCAAGGCAAGGCCAGGGTCACACCTGGGTGCTCCTGTGGCCCCAGGATCCCACGGGACCATGGTGACACAGCCACCGTGCTTGGGAAGCAGAGCGGGGAACCAGGAGCGGATGCCAGCAAATGCTGGGGGGGTTTGCTGGGTCAGGAAGGACCATCCTGGATGGTTCCAGTCCAAGGAGCCTCCAGGCACTGATCCTGAGGGAGATCACTGGACCCCACAGGGCAGAGCTGCTCTTTCCACCAGGCTGAGGTTGGAAGGGACCTCTGGAGGTCACCTGGTCTCACTCCCTGCTCCAGCAGGGCCACCTGGAGCTGTTATCCAGGACCAAATCCACCTGGCTTTGGAGTAACTCCAGGGATGGACAATCCACAGCCTCTCTGGGCAAACTGTGCCAGTGCTCAGTCACCCTCCTGCTATGAAGATGCTTCCTGATGTGCAGAGGGACCCTCCCACGTTCCAGGCTGTGTCCATGGCCTCTGCTCCTGCCACTGGCCACCTCTGGCCACCCCCTTTCCTGCCTCCCACCAGGTGTTTATGGATATTTGTAAGATTCCCCAGCCCTGGAAGTGTCCAAGGCCAAGTTGGACGGGGCTGGAACAACCTGGGATAGTGGAAGTGTCCCTGCCCATGGCAGGGGGTGGAACAAGATGACCTTTAAAGCCCATTCCAACCCAAACCATTGTAGGATTCTATGTCTTTGCATCTGCTTTCACCCCAGAAAACCAAAACATCCATAAAATCTCACAGGAAGAACTGTGTCCAACCCACTCTGGAGCACTTGGATGTAAACTGAGCCATTATATTTCTGCTTTTCTCTCTTTTTTATTCCTGGGAGGGGCCCTTGGAGCAGGCAGCCCTGCTCCTGAGGGGGATATTTCAGCATCCTACAGCTCCAAGGTGTGCCAGACCACACGGAACAAAGGCCTGCCATCCCTCCCATGAAGTCAATAGCAGGTGGAGCATTTATGCCAAATCACACAAAGCATTTCATAAACCAGATAAATAAATAGTTCTGGGAAAGCCACAGATTATCCCCAGCTGGTTTGGGGGCAGAGAGCCAGGAAGGCACAGTTCAGTAACCCCGTGTTCGTTTGCGATGGGTTAAGAAGGACAAAACCAGAAGTTAAGATACATATAAACATGTTTGGTAAAAGCAGGTCAAGTTCTTTTTTATGAGGGATAATCAGTGGCAAGTATTTAAATTATCTCATAAACTCAAGTGAGGATCTGGAGATGGGAAATGACCCAACTTCTACCAGCATGAAAAAGCCAAGCTCCCATCAGAGACAAGGTGAGGCTTAAAATATGAGTTTAAACTGAAGAAGGGATGGTTTAGATGGGATGTTGGGAAGGAATTCTTGGCTGTGAGGGTGGTGAGACCCTGGCACAGGCTGCTCAGAGAAGCTGTGGCTGCCCCATCACTGGAAGTGTCCCAGACCAGGTTGGAGCACCCTGGGACAGAGGAAGGGAGCTGGAACTGGATGAGCTTTGCAGCCCCTTCCAACCCAAACCACGTTGGGATTCCATAATTTCATTTATCAGCTTAATGAGCAGAGAAGTCTGAGAACAAAACCAAGCCTAACCCAACCCAGGGGCGTCTGGGGCTGTGTCTCACCTGCAGTGCTGCAAACATCATCATCTCCTCCTCCGTGCACTCGATCTCCTCCAGCAGGATGGCCCACTTGGACTGCTCGTACAGCTGGTTGATCCTGATCGCGTCGTACTGCGGCACAGAAACGTGGAATGCTCGGAAAACCAGGAGCCCAGCTCAACACAACAGCCCAGCTTCCACCCCATCCACTGGAAGCTGTCCCTCCCCATGGCAGAGGGTTGGAATGAAATGGTCTTTAAGGCCCATTGCAACCCAAACTAGTCTGGGATTCTGTGATCTATCATCTCGACACAACGATCCGAGACTGAAAATCCTCTGCCACTGACAAGAAGTGGCTTTAAGAACTCTTTAAGTACCTCTAGCAACACCTAAATCCCCTGGTGCAATGGAGCACAAATCCTGGGTTTGATGCCTGCACAACCAATTTTCAAACTTCCACGGTCTTTGGGAGATTTACCAACACAGCAGCACGTTAGAGATCAGGCATCCTTCGCTCCAAAGGATGGAAAATTCAGAATGGGAGCGGAACAAGGAGCTCTGTACCTTTGGATTCAGGTCAAAAAAGCTGTAGTACTTGAATCGGAGTAGCAAAGCCTCGTTTTCCTTCACCTCCTGCTCCATGAGGGATCGGGACGAGTCCAGCCACCTGTGGATTGCCAACATGGGATAACGCACACGGAACGCTCCGGCGGAGTCGCCACGACGCTCTCGAAAACACCATTAAAAAATCATCCAAAAAAACAAAAACAAAACAAAAAAAACCCCCAAATCCTCATCTCCTGAACTCACCCTTGGTTGATTTTGGCCTTATCGAGCAGCGTCTGGGGCTTGTACATTTTGGCTAAGGACTCCGGGGAGGTGACGGGCTGGCTCACGGCCAGGATTCCCGGGTTGCCCTCGGACAGGGCGCTGTCGCCGAACCAGGCGGACGTGGGGGACAGGGGGCTGCCGTCGTGGGCGTCGTAGGTCGGTGTCATCGTTTTGCTATAGAGTCCTGGGCTTGAATAGATATTTCCTACCAGTGAGGGGAATAAAAGCCGGGAATTAGCCTCGGGCCAAGCCCTGCCTGCTCCCGGCCACGCCGGCTCTGCGCAAACCCGGAGCCGGCAGATGGAAAACTTTCCCTTCTCATCTTTTCTCAACGGGAAAACGCTGTGCTGCTTGTTCTCCCTGTCCCTCTCCTCTTTCTTGGCTCTTCTCCAAGAGCAAAACTGATGGAAAACTCCTTCCAGCCCAAAGGATGGGAAAAGACTCACGTCTCCCACACCGGGAAGCTCCTGCCCCCTGTGTTTCTGTGGCATCTGGGACATGAGTGGCCCCCGACTTACCGGTATTACCTGTTGCTTAAAGATTTTGGAAGTCAAAAGTTTTAGAGGAGCAGGAAAATAAACTAAGGGTGCAGCCAAAGAGACCAGAGGCAGAGGGCAAAAGTCCTATTGAGGTGGAGCTCACCTTTGACGGGGCCGATGTAAAGAATATCGGTGCCTATAGAGAGGGAAAGAAAGGAGGGAAGTGAGAAGGCGAGAGAAAGTCACCCGGAGAGCAGGAGAAGGACAGAAGCCAAAAATGAGCATTTTTGGAAGAGGGCAGAACAGCACAGGTGAGGTTGCACCACCCTAATGGAGCGTTTGCAGCAGTGCTGGTGGCAGCAAAGCAACTGAAGTGACTTCCCCAGGACAGCTGGGCATGGAAATGTGGCATTCCTGGATGGAAAAGCTTGCTGAGGTGGCCACACAAGTTCAGGATTAATGTGCTGAGTGGTGCAATGTGGTGCCAGACTGATCCCAAAGCAAATGTTACTCCCAGGCCTTTTGAAGCTTCACAGCTCGTACCGATTCAAAGCAAGACATAAAAACACCCGAACATTTAAACATTATTAATTTGAAGAGAAAAAAAGAAAAAACAAATCCAGCTTGGTATCTCATAGCTTGAAATAGCTGAGAGCTTAACAGAGAGGTTGTGGCTGCCCCATCCCTGGAAGTGTTCCAGGAGAGCTTGGATGGGGCTTGGACAACCTGGTCTCTGGAAGGTGTCCCTGCCCTTGGCAGGAGGTGGAATGAGAAGTGCTTTAAGTCCCTTTTTAAATCACTTCCATCCCAAACCATCCAATGAAACAGCCTTTCTTCACCTCACAGGGACACTGAATTTTTATATAAAAATCCAGATTTTCAGAATAAGGGAGGATCAACCACCATCTCCTAATGGCAGGAATTCCCCTGTGTACACACATCGGCCAAGGAGCTCACCCAGCATCACCTGGGCCCAAACCTGCCCACCAGAACCAGAAGGTCCAACACCACACTGGATTTTGGGAAAGGGCTGTGTCCTTCCTAAATCATGAACCTGCAATTCAATGCACCCAAGCTCTCCCTCCCAGAGCTCTGCTGAGGGTGTTGAAGATGGTGACAGAGTTGAAATGCCACAAACAAAACCTTTTGTGCCACCTCCTGCTGCTGCCCTGAGCCACCACTTTGGCTCCAGCTCCTTGCTCCAAACCATCCCACACCCTCATGGCCAAGGAATGACAGAAAACTGAGCTGGACTGGAAAAGTCCAAGACCAAACCAATGGAAAAACCTTCCTGAACCCTCAATTTTCACGACGGGCATCTCAAGGAGCAGGAAGAATGGTGGGAATCAGCAGCATCCATGTCAGTAACAACCAAAATCATGGCTAGGAAACTCCAAATAATTACAAACCTGATTCTAAACTGCCTGCCAGGGTGGAAAATATAAGTGAAATCCACCAAACAAGGATGCTTTTAATGCTCCTGCTCGTTTTGCTGGTATCCCAGTCTGGATGAATCATTTGGGGACCTGTAAGCACCATGGGTAGCTGTCACCAAGACAGATCCAGCAAACCAGGCAGGAGAAAAAAAGCAGCAGGGATGTCAAGGGATGGAAAAATCCACCTTCATTTGCAAGGAAAAGGCCAGGGATGATTTCCAGGTTTTTAGACCAGGTACTTGCACTTTGGGAGCTGGGACTCCACGATGCTGAGGATCCCTTCCCACTTGAGCTATCCTGTCATTCTGTGATTATAAAAGCAACAGAAAGTTGCTCTCCCCATGGATTGTTACAGCACTGGAGCAGAGAACTCCAACAAAAACCAGCCATAAACCCCCAAAAACCACTTCCCAAAGGAGTTCTTCCCTCCTCGCCATCCACCCTCACTGCAGCTTCAGCCTTCACATGGCTCAAGCACACAAGGCTAAGCATCAACTGGAACAACAAAAGAAAATCCCACTTTTTGCCACAAATTTTGGGCAAGTTTTTCCATGAATATCCCCCACACTCCTGACTGAGTATCTGCTCCATCAGAGCAAAGCTTCCCCTGCACTTTTCTCCTCATCTCTTTCTCCAAACACCTGAAACATCTCAGAAGAAGCTTCCCTTAAAAAATTTGCCCCAGGCAGGCAGTGTCATGGAAAGTTCCAGCAGAAATAGCTACAAATTTGGCTAATTTATATAAACAAGTGACTACAGGTCTTCTAATGGAAAGTGTTGGGCAACACATCCTGTGGGTGTATTGACAACTCTGCCCACTGGGATTTCAATGGTTTCACTGCCAGGTTTGGGGTACTCAGTGACAAAACACTCCCAAGACATTGAAATCAGCACCTCCTTAATTATTAATTAGTTTTCCAGAAGCTTTCAGCACACAAACTGATGTTGGAACAACACTAGAAATTATTTATTCAGATGAAACCCACGGCTTTTATCGAATGGCACCTGAACAGGCAGGAATTCAACCTGCTGTGAGTGATTTCATTCACAAGGAGAGCAAAACCAGCCAAGTGACTCACTGGAAGAGCCATAAATAATTAAAATAAAGCCCAGCTTTTGCATACATTTCCCCCAAAGAAGGCCAAGTCTTTCCTATTAATCTAACAGAGATGCTCTCTGTGAGCACTGGCTGTTGGAAAGGCTTAGAATGGACTTCCAAGATGAAAATGCCAAATGGAAATGAAAATTGACTGGAGCCTTGCCCAAATTCTCTGAGCCAGGAGTGGAAGAGGACAAGCCCAGAAGTATTTTTAATTTTAAGAGAGGAGAAAGAGTGGGATCAGAGCAGAAGGAGGATTATTTTCCCTTGTTCCAGACCTGTGGTGCACATCAGCCTGCACAGCCAAAACCTTCCTTTCTGCAAGCCCTGTGTCACCACTGGCATTAACCACACTCCCTGCAGCTGATTTAACATCAATTAACACAACTTTACAATTGCAAGGTAGTTTTTTTAATTAAAGCTGCCCTGCTGCCCTTGGATTGCTGGATTTAAACCCAAGAGCTTTGGCAGCCAGACACGTCTCTCCTGCTCACCACTGTGGCTTTCTCCACAAATCCATTTGGGATGAAGTGCTCCCAGTTGGCCAAAATTATGGTTTAAACTCCTGCCATTTGCCTTCAGACACCAGACTTCCAGCAGCCATGGAAAAAAGCTGAAAAACCCCCTCTGCTTGCAAACACCTGCATCAATTTGCTGCCTGTGGCAACTCCATCAGGGATGTTACTCCAGCAGAAATTCCCTTCCCAGTCCTGCTCTGGATCTGGAATCCACACTGGCCAACCAGCCCCCAGCAATAAAAGGATTTATTTAGCATCACAATCCACAGCTACACCGTTCATGTAAGGCAACACTAAAGCAATTAATAAAACCCTGCCCTTGCTGGGCTGTAAATACAGAGCAGAACGGTGGCACAGCCTAAACCACGCCAGGAATGTAGACATTAGCAACGATTTTCCATTTAACTCCTTTCTTAACAGGCTAAGAAAAGCTCTCAGCAACACCATCTGAGTGCTCAAGTGGCCACACTTGGGCTCTGGATTGCTCTGTGAAGCCTGGGGGTTGCTCTGCTCCCAGAAATGCGTGACAGCTCCAGCCCCAGACATGCATCCGTGCCAGCGAGTGCTGCAGCCCGCCAGGACCTGTGCCATGGATCTGGGGTCTGTTTCTTGCACAGAGCCCCAGAAATTCAATCAGCCCCACGTTGCTGTGCCAGTTTTTTCCCCTGCTCCCATTTTTTTTTGCCAGCTCACCCGACCCTGGTGTGATCAGAGGCCCCTCCAGCTCGAAGGTGTCATCTTCACATTGATCGTCCAATTTCTTCTTTTTTTTCTTTGATGGATCTCTGGGTTTCCTCAAAAGGGAGAGCTCTTCTGGATGCCTGATGTCTGGAGGGGGAAATGGATCACTTTTATAATGGCAGGATGGGAAAAAAAGGACAAAAAAGGGGAAAAAAAGGGGAAAAGAAGAAATCTTTCCATTAGGAACAACATCCAGCAATGCCCAGTATCTCCCTTGGATGAATTTCCTGCTCTGTAATGGTTAAAAATCAAGTTGAGAACATTTTCCTTGCAAGCCTGTTGGAAACAAGTATTGTCCTTGGCTGGAAAGGTAACATAACATTTGGATAAAATGTGGAATTTCCCAGGCACAGTCAATCAAATGTAAATGTGAGCACTGTGACAGAGCCTAGTAACACCTTCATACATTAAATATAAGTAATAAAAATAATAACACTCATATTAATAACATCAAATTAGAAATAATATATCATATTATAATACACAATAATATAGAAATAATGTAAAGAAATGGAAATAGAAATTATAGAAATAGAAAAAATAGAAAGAGAAATAAAAATGAAATAGAAATAGAAATCAGCACACAAATCCCTACTTAGCCGTGTAGGTAACAGACCAGACCCTCTCACTTCCATAGAAGCAATCCAAGAGTTAAGCCATTTATTTACACATCAGACTGGAAAGTTTAAAGCCTATAATTTACCCACTTTTTAAAGAGATTAAAGTGTTTCCTTTTCACAGCAAACCTCTCCCATTTTCCTGCCTGGGTTCCCTGGAAGTGTCCAAAGCCAGGCTGGACAGGGTTTGGAGCAATGTGGGATGGTGAGAGGTGACCCTGCCATGGCAGGGGTGGAATGGGATGGGATTTAGGGTCCTTTCCAGTCCAAACCATCCTGTGATTCTCTGATGGGGACTCCGGACATGCCTGAGCCTGGAAGGAGCTCTGGAGTCTCCTCTGCAGCTGCCTGTCCATGCTGAAGCTCCTGTGCTGTTTCCTGCTCTGTTTATTGCACCTATCACCCCAACATGCTCAGCTGCAGAGCCTCCCCTTTGGAATGCCCTATGGAAAGTGGCCCTGGTCCCATCCCTGCTGCAGGAAAAATCAGGAGCCAGGAGCTGGCTGCAGCCAGGCTGGGCTTTCCCACCCAAGGAATGCTGAAGGGCACAGCCAGCCATGATCCCAGGCAGGAGAACTTACAGGGCTGGCAGCAGCGGGAGCTCCCTGAGCACTCCCAGGATTGTAATTAACACAGGATTATAATTAACACTGGAATTTGGTCCCCAGCAGGTGACCTGAGCAGGACACAGCCCCACAGTGCCCACCCTCACCAGCATGGTTCCTTCCTGCAAACAGGCTGGGAAATGCCACACTGGGAACTTCCCCTAGCCAGGTGATCTTCAGTAGGATCCCACCAGCTCTGATATTCCTGAATCCAGAGGCTGCACACTTCTGGATTTAATATAGTAAATTATTTTTTATATATAGTAGGTGACTTTCATATAGTAGGTGTCCCATCCCATTACCTAGCTTTAATTTAAGTTTTATTTTTATTTATATTCCTGTAGTTACTTACACACGATATTTATATATGTAAATATTTAATATATATATTAATATATATTATTTTTAGAAGGCATTATTTATTTTCAGCTTTATTTATATTTATATATTTATATATATTTATTTCAATCATATAACTGAATCCCAGAATGGTTTGGGCTGGATGGAACCTTAAAGTCCACCTTGTTCCACCCCCTGCCATGGGCAGGGACACCTTCCACTACCCCAGGTTGCTCCAAATCTTGTCCAATCTGGCCTTGAACAATTCCAGGCTAAAAATATATGGATTTAGATATCTATGTGGATTCTAAATCTCTAAAAAATATATAGATTTTTATATATTTATATTTTATATACAAACTTTTTGAACTTATAATTTGGTTTTATTCCTGTATTTAGAGATATTTATTCCTATATTATTTATTTATATTTAAATAAATATTATTTAAATAAATAATTTAAATATAATATAGATATAAATAGTATATATAATATGTACTATATATAATACATAATATATAATTATATAATGTAAATATAAATATAATAGAAATATTTATATTTATATTATTATTCATTTTTTATATATACAACTTTTATTTTCAGCTTTAAGTTAACCCTGATTTATTACCACACAAACCATCTCACTAAACCCCACCAGCCACCCCTCCAGTTTCCCTGCCCAACTTTTTGACCATTTCTAGCAACAAATACCCAGAGGCTGAGTGCAGGCAGCTCCATGCATTCCCATTTATCCCAGCCAGCTTACCTCATGGAGCAGGAATCTGCTGGGACAACCAGGGTCACATGCAGGGGACAAGAGGCAGCACAGCCTAAATGGAGGAGTTCCCCATGTATTTTGGAGCAAGGTTGAGGCTCTGAGGTTTATTTATGGTGCATTAGCAGCTCTCAGCTGGAAGCACTCAGGGAGGCCAGGAGGAGGCTCTGGGCCAGGCTGGGATTCTGGAAGCAATCCTGGAATCATCCCAGGGCTTGACCATCTGATATCAAAGAGACTTTTTATAGCCCCTCAGTCGTTCCTGATGCTCCCAGCGGGACAGAAAGGATCCAGGGCAAGTTTTGGGCAGCTGCTTGGAAGCAGCTCATGGCTGCAGGGGGTGGAGCAGGCAGCAATCCTGGGGATGCCAGCAGGGACCCTATGGATGAGCAGGAATCCTATGGGTGAGCAGGGACCCTATGGATGAGCAGGGATCCTATGGGTGAGCAGGGATCTTATGGATGAGCAGGGATCCTATGGATGAGCAGGGATCCTATGGATGAGCAGGAATCCTATGGGTGAGCAGGGATCCTATGGATGAGCAGGAATCCTATGGGTGAGCAGGGATCCTATGCGTGAGCAGGGATCCTATGGATGAGCAGGGATCCTATGGATGAGCAGCAAATTCCTCCCAACTGCCTCCATCCACAGCCTCCAGGACTTTACAAACCCACCAAGGCAGGCAGAGAATGGCTTCAGACTGGAGATTTAGGGATCT
Source organism: Agelaius phoeniceus (assembly GCF_051311805.1). Classification (NCBI taxonomy): domain Eukaryota; kingdom Metazoa; phylum Chordata; class Aves; order Passeriformes; family Icteridae; genus Agelaius; species Agelaius phoeniceus. Next base: position 61,720,766 of record NC_135270.1, on the reverse strand, counting down.
TGGGAGGGAATTCCTGGCTGGGAGGGTGGGCAGGCCCTGGCACAGGGTGCCCAGAGCAGCTGTGGCTGCCCCTGGATCCCTGGCAGTGTCCCAGGCCAGGTTGGACAGGGCTTGGAGCAGCCTGGGACAGTGGAAGGTGTCCCTGCCATGGCAGGGGTGGGACGGGATTGGCTTTGAGATCCTTTCCAACCCAAACCATTCTGGGATTCTATGGGAAGGAGACAGAAAGGCCTGAACTCGAAGAAAGAGTTTTGGAGCTCAAAACATGATCAGAAAGGCGGCTTTGAATCTCCAAGAGAAATTTTTGCAACTCTTGGATGAAGCCATTTTGCTGCCTGCAGCATCTTCTCTTCCATTTGCCTGCAAGATGCTGCCTGTGCCTGCTGGCTGTGGCTGAAGGGAAATCCTTGGCCTTTTTTTCCAGTGTAATCCTTCATTTCTCATCCAGCCCCTGCACAGCTCACCCAGCCCAGCTGTGCCCATTTATCTCCCATTTCAGACAAACTCCAGAGCTGGGATCAAACCCTCTTCCTTCACAAAGCACCATCTGCGCCCTGCAAACAGACTTTAAAAAACATCTTCCTTAGAGGGTGTAAAATTCCCAGTTTATGCTCTTTTGCACTAAATCCACCAAGTAAATCTTGCAGCTGCTGCTTCTTTATCCACCAAGGTGTGTTGTGATGGGGATCCCAAAAGGGTTTGGGTTGGAAGGGACCTTAAAGCTCATCTCATTCCACCCCTGCCATGGCAGGGACACCTTCCCCTGTCCCAGATTGCTCCAAGCTCCATCCAACCTGGCCTTGGACACTTCCAGGGATCCAGGGGCTTCCATTCCCACAAGAAATCAGATTTATGGTTTTCTTACATCACCCACATCTAGAACATGACATCATTGACTGCAAGGGCTGAGTATGGATGGACGTCCCCAAAAACTGAAATGATGGGAAATCACACTACTTTCAGTATTCAGTTCTCATAAATACAGATAATAATCTGAGACACAAAGAAATTTTTGATGTGGAAAGAAAATTAATGTTGCAAAAAGCTTCCGGCATCCAATTTCCTTCCCCATTTCTGGCTCCCCTAAAGGCCAGAGGGCTGCTTCACCACCTTAATTCTTGAACATAAAAACTCCATAAATTTACTTGTAGCACAGACAGCATTGAGGGGAAATCCTCTCTTTAATGCTGATCCAGCCACCCTCCTTCAGGAAATGTGTTTTGAAGTGGGATATCTCTGGGAAGTGGGATTTCTCTGCACTCCATCACTGCCCCCTGCAACCAGTGACTCATTAAAATTACAGCCTTTGTGCATCACTCTGACAAATCTTAGAAAAATGAGACCTCAAACCCCATTTCAGACTTAAAACCAAAAATAAAGATGTTTTTTTTTCCTTGGAATGAGTGAATTCTATGGATGGCTTTTCACAGTCTAAGTTTACAGAACGAAGCATCCGACTTATCTGAAACATAAATTCTCTTGAGATAAAGTTCTGCAAAACAGACCAGAGGGGAAAAAAAAAACCAAAAAAGAAACTAAAAAAGGAACTTACATAACCTGAGGAGTGTCTGGAGATAAGGCTGTGGCTGTGTTGGACACTGGGCAGTATATGATGGAGCAGGTCCTCACCTCCCCAGCACAGTTTACTGCGTTTGTACATTCAGTACATTTTATTATGGGTTCCTCAGATGCCCAGGAACTTAAATATTTATCTGGGCAAAAGCCAAACTCTCTACTCACTGCCTGGGGCCCTTGCAGCTCTCTCAGGACATCCCACAAAGCCTCTGGAGATGCCCAAGGAGTGCTATGGGTGTGGAATCAGCTGGGGCTGACCCTAGCAGAGGTTTTGCTGGAGCCTTCCCAAATTGTGGGTGGAAAATCCAAGTGCCTGTTGACTTATGGATTTGCCAAGGGAGCAGTGATGTGCAAAACCACCCAAAAATGGGATCGGGGGGGTTTGGAGGGGTGTGAATGTTTGTGCCAGTGGTTCCCAGAGCTGAAATCGGGCACCACCAGCCCAGAGAGATGCAGGAGGAGAAGGAAAAGGAGAAGGAGGAGGATGCAGGCAGCGGTGATGGAGCCAAGCATTACTGCAAGGCCAATAAAAAGAGCCATTGGAGAGGCAGAGTCAACAAACACTTGAATGTTTGGATGTTTTTTCCATAAGTGGGACGAAATCCCCAGGCTCCCATTATCTGGATGCCTCCTGGAGCACAGGCAGCACTACAAGCCTTGCCCCTGAAGTGGCTGAACTGCAGCTCCAGTCCAATTAAACTCCATTAATTTAATCCCACAAACAAGAGAAAAACAATCCACTCACACCCTTCCCTCTGCTTCGGCCCATAAAGAGCAATCCAGCTAATTCCAAGGAAGGCTTGGCCAGCATGCCCTAATGTCTTCAGGATGGATTCTATTTAAAGGGTCTCTGTCAAGAGCAGAGTAAGGATGAAAAAATTCACTGACTCACACGGTGACATAAAACCTGCTGCTCCTCCACACGCAGAACACCATGGGGTGGGGACAGGGGGGGAGAGCTGAAAGGTTTTTTTTTTTTTTTTGTCCATCTCAGACACTCTGTAATTAAATCTGGTTATTTCCCTGACCCCAGTTCCTGGAGCTGGTCTGACAGCTGAGCACGGGCAGGCAATAAAAGGGGAAAAAGCCGCAGCTGGCAGCGAATGCTTGGGCCCTGAAAAAGCTGAGGACGTTGCAGTTTGGCCAGCTCTGGAAATGGGAAGATTTCCTTCCACACCCATTCCCTGGACATATTTAGAAATAGCTGTGCCACTGCCAAAGCTCTGTGCTCGTGGCAGGGAAAGGCAGCAGATCCATGCTCGGGGTTTCACCGCCGCCGCCTCCCCGAGAACGTCATCCCTGAGCATCCTCCTGATGCTCCTGAGCATCCACAGCCTGCATCCCCAGATCCCAGAGTCACTGAGGCTGGAAAAGACATCCAGGATCATCAAATCCAGCCTGTGAATCATCCTCACCTTGTCACCCAGCCCAGAGCCCTAAGTGCCACGTCCAGTCCTTCGCTGGACGCCTCCAGGGATGGGGACACCAAACCTCCCTGGGCAGCCCCTTCCAAGGCCTGACCACCCTTTCCATGAAGAAATTCCTCCTGAATGCTGCTGTTGCTCCCCAAATTCCCACTGAGATGCTCATGTGCATCTACCAGGACTCCATGATTTTAGGGAAAACACTCCTTTATTTACCAGCAGGGTGTGAGGAAGAAAAAGTTTAGGAGGTTTGCAGTGGCCAGGGATGGTGGGATTCCTGTCCTGTGCAGGGCCAGGATGATGGACTTGATTGGATTGGACTTGATGATCCTTGTGGGTCCCTTCCAATCAGGATATCCTGTGATTCCACAAACCCCAGGCAGCTTTGCCTCCTGGAAAGCAACTGGGCCAGGGATGGAGCTCCATGTGCCTGTCACAGAGCCCTGGGAACGCTGCACATCGCCCACCAAAGGGTTTCAGTTTTGCAAAAATCTCAAAAACAACAAAAAACCCCAAAAAACAACAAACAGTGGCTTTTTATAGAAGTCTTTTTGGCAGCCGAGGGCGTGGAAATATTGCAAATACTTCAGGAGTCAGAGGACGTTCTGTTCTGGAGCGGGGAGCGTTTGGAGAGGGAAAAAAAAAAAGGTAAGGTCACATTTGGCACTGGGATGGTGTCACCTTCCCTGGGCTGGGCTGGGCTGGGCTGGCACCCTGCCACTCCCAAATGCCACTGCCACCTCGGCTCAGGTTGCATTTGGTGGCTGGAGGCTGAGGCAGGGAAGGGTGGCTGTCACCTCCCTGCCACTCGGCGAGTCTCGGGAAGCTCCTTATTTTTGGGATGATGGGAAGCAGCTCATCACCCTCATGGAACTCTCTGCACCCCCAGCTCCACAAGCTCCTCAGGATCACACCACCCTCACCCTGGGCAAGAAGGGGAGCTGGGGACCAGAGCAAGATGGAATGTGGGCATGGAAATGTCACAGCTGGGCACAGGATGCTCCCCAGACTGAGTTTCCCAAAACAGGTGACTAATTCACTCAGATGATGAGGCAGGAGCTGGGTGTGAGCTCCACCAGACTCTGGGGAAATAAAAGAGCCTGAAGGGAATTTCTCTGTCTTACACAGCCTCGGGGTGGGTAGGGAGGGATTGGTCATGAATTTTGGAGTGGTTCCTCCCAGAGCTTCCTCCTCCCAGCTCTGGCACTGGGTTGTTCTCTCTGTGCTCCCATGAACATCAACCAGAATTTTTCCTGCTTCTCTTCTCAGGCTGGAGGGCAGCAGAGGTCCCAGATCTTCACAGCCAGGAGAAGAGGAGAAGGATGGGAGGTTTTCTGCTGTCACAGCATCTCCCCTCACCCTGCAGCTCCACCATAAGTCATGTCTCCAGGAGAAGGAGCATTGCTGGGGCAGGAAATGCTGAGGCCTGGGAAAAAACTCTCACTGTTTCATCCTGTTGTTTGCTTTTCCTGTCCCACGTGCCCACAGAGCAGCAGCAGAGCCTGCCTGGAGTCCCTTGGAGCTCCTGGGATATAGGGAAAAAAATGCAGGCAGAAGGCTGGAAGGAAGCAGCTGTAAGGCATCCACTGGGCTGGAATGAAGTGAAGCCATCCCAGAATCCCAGAATGGTTTGGGTTGGAAGGGACCTTAAAGATCATCCAGTTCCCTTCCATGGGCAGGGACACCTTCCACTGTCCCAGGCTGCTCCAAGCCCTGTCCAGCCTGGCCATGGGCACTTCCAGGGATCCAGGGGCAGCCACAGCTGCTCTGGGCACCCTGTGTCTCACTGCCCTCACAGCTGATGATTCCTTCCTGTTCACATAGGAAAAGAGGATTTTCACATTTGTTGTTATGTTGGATGATGGCTGAGCATCTCCCACCTCCCCAAATCCCACATTCAATGAGGATATTCCCACTCACACCAATAAAATGCTGAGTGCAGCTGATCCCTCAGGTTTAGCTTTTTTATTTTTCACATTCTGTGCTGCTTTAGTGTGAGGGTCTGGGCTCCATATTATGGGATGGTGAGCTCTGTGCACAGAGCAGGGAGACAAAACAATTCCTGCTCCAGCTGGGCACCAAGGACAAATGATCCAAACCTCAGCCCCAAGAGCACAAACCCCGTGGGCTGGAGAGAGAAAAACAAGCAGGGTGGGACTGCAGGGGCTAAAGCTGGAATGGGACAATGAACTGCAAGATGCAAATGGAGCAGAACTGATCCCAGGGAGAGACCCCGTGCCCGGCCGTGCATTTTGGGGCCATTTTGGTTCATCTTGGGTGCAGCCCTGGCTGGGCTCTTGTGCTGCCCAAGGTGGATGCATGGAGGAGATGCTTTGAATCAATCCCTGCTTTATTCTGGAACTCCATCCAGCCTCTGCTCTAGGGCAGCCTGCACAAGGCATCACAGCCCATCAAATCTGCATTGGATATTTGATGGGCAATTTTCTGGGTGAAATTATCTCCCAATGGGATGATGAGAGTAGGGAGCAGAGAACATCCCATCCCAACCCCGTGTCCCACTGACAGTCAGGCAGGAAGCACAAATCCCTGCTGCAAAGGGAAAAGAAAAAAAAAAAAAGTGAAGTTTTACTTTCTCTTTCTCTGGTCTTTAATTGCAGATCAAAGCTGGCCCTTCAGGCTGGAGCTGCCTGCCAGCAGCTGCTCCTGGGCAGGATTCCAGGCCACCCTTTGGATGAGGGCTGCCCATCCCATGCCCTGCCTGCTCCTCTCCTCGTGCCTGCCAGGGTCAATCCCTGCCTTTAGCCCTCCTGAGTGGCTGCTGTGGGAATCAAGGGGCTGCAATCCAGCACTCAGAGTGAGATTGGAGTTTTTTCCGGCTTCACACGACCTCCAGGAAAGTGAGGGATGTGTGAGTGGCCCCAGCATCTTCCCTGGGAGCCCTGGGGAGCTGCCCTTTGGAATAACCTCCCTCTGCACAAGAACAGAGACTTCTCTTTAAAAACCAACCCCACTCTGCAAGGGTCACACCTCTGGGTAACAACTGAAAGGGAAGAGAAGCAAAGGACAGCCTTAAATAATTCATCCATGTGTGTTCCTGCTTGTGTAGTGAGGATTTTATAAATGCAACCAGCCAGAGTCCTGAGAACATCAGGAATTACTTCAATTATTCACTGGTGATGCTTTGTGCTGGAGTTACTGAGGTGTGTAATTAAATGATCCAGGGGCAATGACAGCAAACAGGTACAGCCAAAATCTGAGCAACTCCCAGGCACAGCTCTGTCCTAACCTCCCTGGAGCTCAGAAATCAAGGGATTTCAGAGACAAGGACTATGCTGGGATCACTTTCCCTTCCACCTTGAAATATCTGCTCAGTTCTCCTTGGAGAGACAATCAGCTTGATTAAGGTGGAATATGAGAGCTCTGTGCAGGGACGTTGAGGAGGGCAGGGAAAGGTAATGAAATAAAATGGGGTAGGAAAACACAAATGGGGAGGGGAAAAGGAAAATCACAAAATCACAGAATAGTTTGGTTCCAACCCCCTGCCATGGGCAGGGACACCTTCCACTATCCCAGGGTGCTCCAAGCCCTGCCCAGCCTGGCCTTGGACACTGCCAGGGATCCAGGGGCAGCCACAGCTGCTCTGGGCCACCCTCAGAGCCAAGATTTAAATCCTAAGATATATATATATATATATATATATATATATATATATATATATATATATTCATAATATATGGGTTTTTCATTAATGTATAATATATATATATTAAGTACATAAATGTTAAAACACATTAGATATGACATCTATAAACAGTGGTATTTCAACATCTATAGGGGCATTTTAACACTCATACAAAATGTATTTGTGCATCATTTGTATTTATACCTCGGTGGTTCTGGGAAGAGCATCCCAGCCCCTCCAACTCCAGCCCTTCTGCACCCCCACATCCCAACCCCTCTTCCCTGAAGCTGATGCCAAGCTCGTGTATCATCTTCCCAGTAGCTCTGCTGAACATCTGGCTCCCAGTAAACACAACTGGGAGGGCTAAACAACTCAATCACTGCAGCTTGTGTCTGTCCTCAAACAGCTCAGGCTGCTGAGAGGCACTCAAAGGAAAGTGAAATTTCCAGTAAAAGCCCTGCTTTCCCCAAAATCAGGAACTTCATTTCAGTACTTCAGATGCTGCAGAAGGGAAGTCAGCACAGCCCTTGATGGATGTGTCCCTGCTGCCTGCTCACAGCTCCAACCTCTGCTATCCCAGAGGCTTTTCCCTGCTCCCAAACCTTTACATATCAGGATTATTCTGCTGGTTTGGTCATAAATACACCAAAAGCTCTGCAGTTGGAAGAAAAGGCTGCTTCAGAGCCAGATAAGGTTCTGACAGCATCAGTGACAGATCTCCTGTCTCGTGATGAGCCATATCAGAATTTCCTGACATGAGTCACTGCTGGAGAGATTCATCAGCGTCCAAGCCTGGGACCTCCCTGTCTAGCACGACATCCCCAATGCCCAAATGTGGGACATGGGGGTGGGGGAAGCAAAATCCACTCAGACACAATGCTGGCTAAGCCTTTTCTATTTTAAGGAGAAATTGCCCAATATTTATATTTTAAAAAAACCCCAACAAAACAGGAAAGCAACAGCAAAGCTCCGTAACCAGCTAAAAATACCAACCAAACCACGGATGTGCTGGACACTGCACGTAGGGATGAGCTCCTCCTGCCTCCCCAAACAACTGGGTCAGCCAAGAGTAACCTCAGCTGCCTTCTGAGAGCAGGAATAGATTTGCTCCAGCTGAGGATGGGCTGCAGGCTCCTTTGGGAGGGGAGAATTCCAGTATGGAGTGCTTCCTGGAGTTGCCATCTCCTCACTGGGGTTTTTTTTGGTGGGCAGGAAGAAACACTGGGTTTTGGGATGAAGAATTAGTGAAGATGGGTAAAAAATTATACCTGGTGGTGAATGATCCCTCCTTTCTCATGGGCTTCTCCTCCACCAGGAAATGAGGGTGAAGAGGAGACAGCAAGACTCGGTTCCTTCCCTCCACCAGACACTTTTACAGTGGAGCATCACCACTTAATTTCTAATGTGATTTTCCACTAGAAGACAACCCACAGGGCTGGCAGATTTCCCATTTCAAGGTTTGCTTTTCATCCAGCACATAAATTTGCAGGGGGGAAAAAAAAATCACAACCAGTCTGAATATCAAGGAGGGCTGGTACCACCTCACCTGTGACAAACCCGAGGACAGCTCTGCTGTGGAAGAGAATTCAGCACAAAAAATGCATTTTTCAATCACTTTTTGGCTCAATTGATCCTGTTATTGAAGTATTTACACACAAAACAGTAGATCTGGAAGGGAAAAAGAAAGGACACCTGGGCTGTTTGATGTCCAAATGACTCCTGAGTGCTCAAACCCAGAAAACACCAAGGATTTATCAAATTTACTGGACAAGCAGCAGAGGAAAGGCAGGAGCCAAACCAAGCAGGAAACTCCCCAGGGGGAGGAGGTTTTTCAACACTTACTGAAGGTTTTGCAGATGTCAGAAACAGCCTTGAAGACCCTGTCAGAGAAGTTGACTTTGACCTTGACATACTTCATGTTGGGCAGCTGCAGGCGCAGCAGTTTGTGCTGAGGGGTGAACTGGAGCTTGGCATCCGCCTGGATCCCGTATTTATCCAATGTCCAGTGAGTTTTAAGGAGCCAAGTTTTCTTCTTTTCCCACCACAGAGCGTGATCAGACCAGTCCTTCTTGACATCTGCAACAAAGAAGCCATTTTTCCCCCAGTTAAAAGCGGCACCAGAACGAGGACAAAAGAAGTTTTTCAAGTTTTTTCTTTTCTCCTTTCCTGCGAAGGAACTATGGATCCAAAAAACTCCAACAACCCTTTCTGGATACAAGGAACTGCTTGTATTCAATAGTGGTTTGATGGGATATAAAAGCAGGGAGGAATCCAAGGGATAAAATAAAGATGAGACTCGGCGTGTACATAGATCACCAGCCTGGCAGTGATCCCACCTGGAACACGAAGCCAAGGGGTCATGAGTGACCCAACACTTCTCCCAGCAGGGATTTTGCACAGTTCTTGGGGTTAACTATCAATTCTCGGGTTTTTCCCCACCATCCAGGATACCTGTGCTATCCAAAGGTGAGCCCAAGCACCTTGGCACACATGGAAAACAGAACCAGGAGGAGTTTTGCAAGGAGAATTCAACAGGACCTTCAGTTTCTACAAAAAAACCCTGAAAATTCCCAACTGAAATGAAAAGTTGCCTCACAAATGACCAAGAAAACTCAACAGGCACATCTACTTCCAGCTGGGATGTAACCATGGAGTCCTTGGAGGTCACCTTTAGGTTGGGAAGCATTTGGGGAATCAAAGTATGGTGATAACTCCAAAAGACAAACCCTGTGCAGTATTTTCCCTAACACCTGGAATATTTTTCACTAACATCTGGCCCTGCCACTCCTGCAGAGCATTTTCCACTCTGACAACCAATAACAGTGCCATGTCCTTCCAGCACACAGGGAAAAGAGAATGGAATGATATGCAACATAATAATGTATTTAGTAATAGAATAAATCAGTTTTCAGCTCCAGATCCCCCTGTGATCCTGGATTTCCATCATGAAACACCAGTTTAACCCCAATTAAAACCACCAGCTGACATTTATTCCAACAGCTCCTGTCTCCATCCTTCAGCACCACAGGGCACCAGCCAGAAAGGCAGGAGCAATTCCAGAGGATTGGAGAATTTCCAGGATTAGGTAAAATCCCAGCAGACACAGTGCCAAAGGGACTGAAGGAACACAATCCAGCACCAACACCGTGCTGGGATTCCTGGTGTCCTGTGCAGGAGTTGGACTGGATGATCCCTGTGGTTCCTCCCAGCTCAGGATATTCCATGATCCTGTGAGAGTGAAGATTGTCCCCATGAGCCACATCTGAATTAAGCTGAGATGAGAACAAGGTGCCAAATGAACTTTTGTCTGTCCCTATCTCAAACCAGGATCTGGAGCTTGGGGTTACTGAGAAAACCCAGCAGGAGCTGGATTTTCCCTTTGAACTCCTGGCTTGATGGCACAATCAGCTCTGCAGAAAGTGGAAACATTCAGCTGGACTTTTCAACAGCTTTGTACAATCAAATTAAACAAAACCAAATATAGAAAAGCATGCAAACTTGCACAAGCCTTGTCTACCAGGAAAAAAATCCAAGAAATCATTACAATGGACTCTGGTAATGAAGTCCAACTTCTGCCCTACTGAAAGCTGAACGAGTTGGCACCAAAAATCAGGGGGAGGAAAAAACCAAAGGCATTTGGAATCAGTAACATTTATGCCTAACAGAAGGGGATTTAGGTTTACACTGCTGATTAACCATTCAGGCCAAGGCACAAAAACAACATTCTGGGCCTGAGAGTAATTAACACTTTCAATTAACAGTGAGATGTTGGTTCTAGCAGGAAGGGGAAGGTCTGTGCCTGTCCCATGGGGTAGTTCTATATAAAAGAGGCTGGCAAATGTTTAGCAGCTGCTTTGTGGAGCTGAGTTTTACACACTGACAAGAGCCTTGGGTGCTTTGCAAGGGATGCAGGATTGCTTGGAGCAATCCCTGCAGGCCAGGGAATGCCAGCAGCCTGGTTAAATCTGATCAAAGGTTTACAAACCTTCACCAGAGTCCCAGTTCATGAGTTACTGATTTGTTGGGGTTACAGCTTCACAGCAAGGCTGAATATTTCAGCTCAGACTCTTCCCATCTACTACCATCAGTCACTGGCCACTTCATCTTTATCTACCAATCATATTCATCAGCTTATTTATATTTATCAACTATTATCAATTTATCATTCATTTATCAGAGCTCAGGTAAGTCTCCAAATACAGCAAATTCACCTTAGAGATCCCAGACCTGGAATTTAGAAGCTAACTACAGGTTGCAGATCTCAGAGGTGTTGGAGGATCCAGCAGCTCCTCTGAGCTGCTGAATGTGATGGACACAGAGCTGCTGAATGTGATGGACACAGAGCTGCTGCAGGGAGTCCAGAGCAGGGCCACAGGATGAGCAGGGGGATGGAGCAGCTCTGTGTGAGAGCTGGGATTGCTCAGCCTGGAGAAAAGCAGCTGTGAGTTGATCTAACTGTGGCCTTCCAGTGCCTGAAGAAGCCACAAGAAAGATGGAGAGAGACTATTTACAGGAGATGGAGGGACAGGACACAGGGAATGGCTTCCCACTGCCAGAGGGCAGGGTTGGATGAGATTTTGGGAAGGAATTCTCCCTGGGAAGGCAGTGAGGCCCTGGCTGGGGCTGCCTCTGCATCCCTGGAAGTGTCCAAGGCCAGGCTGGACAGGGCTTGGAGCAGCCTGGGATGGTGGAAGGTGTCCCTGCACATGAAGGTGGAACTGGATGGGCTCTGAGCTCTCTTCCAAGCCAAACCCTTCCAGGATTCCATTCATGAGCTGCACACATGTAAGGGTGACAAGAAATCACTGCCACCCTTCCAGCCAAGGAGCCCCCAGGTGAAAGCAGCAGGGATGTGGCAGCTGGAGCTGCCAGCATCAGCTGGAGCCGGGGCTGAGCTCCAGGAGCCCAAGCCCAGCAGCAACACCCTCGGGAAAGGGAAGCACAGCGCTTCCTTCCCAGCCTCCAAAATAAACCCCCACCTTCCCCTGCAGCCTGAACCCAAACCTCTGGAGCCTGGGAGGGCTGGCAAACCCAGCTGTGATTTTTATTTTTTTTTTTCCCCCTCAGGCAGAACCTGGTGTTTCATTTGCCTCCCAGAACTGTGCCAAGAGGCAGGAACGTGCACGAGGGACGTTCAGGATGTTTTGTACAGCAAAACCCATGGGGCTGTTCCCCTTGGAAAGGCTTTCAGACAGTCCTGGGAATGTGAGAGGCATCTTAAATCACACAAATGGCTGCAGAGACCTCTGTGAGGACAGAACAGCCAGAGAAGGAGTGAAGGGCTGCTCTATGAAGTGTTTTAAACCTGAAACATCCTCAGCTTTCAATCCACGCAGTCACATCCTGCCAGCTTGTCCAGCATGAATTACAATTGCAGATTTCAATTCCCACAGCCACCACTAAATTCCCTGAAATCTAGAATCCAAGCAGCAATAAGTCTGAATTGAGATGCACACAGGGTGTAGCAGCAACAAGTCTGAATTGAGATGCACACAGGGTTTGCTTTAATTCTGGTCTGGCTGTGTCACACAGACCTACAAACACAATCACAATTCCAGCAGCAAGGCTGAATCTGGGTGAAGGGCAAAGAAAATCCAGGCAGCCCTTCCTGGCAGCCAATTTATCCCATGTGGGAAATGGTTTTGTAGAAAATTTTTAAAGTAGAAGACTCACACAATATATATTTGCATGTAAACTTTGAGATAAGAAATGTTGATTTAGAAATGTTATGGAATAGGATAGACACTGTTGAGAAATGCAACTGGAAATAAGTTTTAAAGGGTGGGTTTGTAAATAAGGTTAGGTATTTTGGAGAAATAGAATTATGAAAGGTGTATTGTAGCAGGACTTATGAGGGGTAATTTTAGATTATTGGCTTTAAGGCATTTACAGCATGGTGTAACAAAAGCTGATAGGCCAAGAAACACTTAGGGTGCATTGTAATTAGGAAATAGTTGTCTTCTGATTGTGATGGTGTGAATTATAACATCTGTATTGCCCCACCCTTCACATGAGACTGAAAATGGAACAAAAGTTTTAAAACACCTCTCAGTTACCCCATCTCTGGGTCAGAAAAGGGCATAATCCAACAATCCCATTTATCCCAGGACTTGGCTGCTCCCAAACACTCTCCCCCTGCCAATCCCTGGTTTTTTAAGGTCCCTTTCCTGCTGCAGCAGCCACTGAAGCTCCTTCCTGCAGAAGCTCTGCTGTCACTTGGCAGCTCCTCCAGGCCAGCTTAGGGCTCACAGGCAGGAGGATACAAGTCTCCAGCACTGTGTAAACACTGTATTTTCCTTGTTATTTTGGGATATCCCCTGTTGCAGATGGGCTCTCCTTCCATGCACTGCTCAGGACAACAGAGCCTTGATATGACTGAATAAATCTCTTTTTTTCCCCCCTTTCCAGGGCATGGTTAAATCCCACTGGATGGGTATTTGAAAGCTTTCCTGGGAATCACCAGATTCCCTTTCACACCCACTCCCAGGATTAAATCCACAGGGCAGCCAAGACCCTGCAAATGCCTCCATCACCTTAACATTGGGGGTTAATAATAAAAAATTTAAAAGCTCCTGCAGAAGCTTGAGGAGGAATTCTGCAAGCCTGCCTGGGCTGGATCATGGTGGATTTTTGGTGGATTTTTGGTAACAGAGGATTTGCAGCTGATGCTGTGTTCCCTGGAATTCTCTCCACCTTCAGAGAGGCAGCAGAAGCAGCTGCAGCAGAGTTTGCAGCTCATTCCTTAATTAAAAATGATCATTCCTTAATTAAAAATGAAGGCTTTTAGAGCAATGGATTCAAGTCTTCAGCACTCCCACAGGAACAGTCCAAGAGGACCATCCCCCCCTGGAGCAAAAGATGCCAGAGCCAAAGCCCAAAACACTGGGGGGGTTTTCCACAGGAGCAGAATGAGCTCCACAGCTTTCCCTGGCTCCTTCCCAGGGGTGGGTTTAATCAAGATTATCCCTGCTCTGCTCTAGGCACACTTGGGAAGCTGAGGTGGCAAAAAATGCCTTTCCATTATCTCAAATTTATCTATATAAAAGTAATTTAATAATCAAATAGATATGTTTAAAGACATATTTTATATATTTTATACATACATATATAATATATATATTATATATAAGATATATTATGCATATAAACATACACATAAACATTTACCCCATATATATATATGCATATATAAAATAGAGACAAAACTGAATTATATACATATATAATTATAGAGAAACACACAAAATAAAAATATATCCATATATATAAAATATATTGATATATTTTTATAAATATATTAATATTATATATATATATATATATATATATATATATATATATATATATATATATATATATATATATCTAAGATACAGTACAGGGACTGAAACCAACTCACAAGCCAAGCATTTCCTCTTGCAAAAAGTCATTTTTGTATTTGATAATCTACACAAAACCAACCCCAAATTTATTTTCCACCTTTTCACTGAGTTTGGTGCAGATGGGCTGAAACTCCTCAAGGGTTTTTATAAGAAAATTAAAATAAAAGTGGTCTTTTTTTTTTTAAATATGATTTTTGTATTTTAAAATTAATATGCACTTCACACTGAATTGAAAAAATACAGATGTGGACAAAAAGCGTGGAGTGCAGGCAGCTGATTAAAGCACTTTTAAACACAAATTCCTGCTGATAACACCTTAATCCAGCCCTCACAGCTCCAAGGGGCTCTCCAAACCCTGGGCTGGGTGTTGGCTGCATCCACACCCCTCTTGGGAAGCTGGAGGAGGAGAAAAGTCCCTGAAAGGAAAAGAGACTTCCAGCAATAAACAGCTGGGAATGCCCTGGGTGAGCTCAGGGATGGGGGAGACCCTCTCCTGCTCCCTGGGGATGCAATCCATACCCACTGAAATCCACAGCCATGGAAAACAAGGTTAAAGTATTTAAAAACTTGGGAAGGAGAGAAATTTAAGGCTGAAAATGGAAAAAAAAAAAAAAAAAAAGAGAAAAAAATCCACCACTACCAACTATCAAAATTCACTGCACAGAACCTCATGTGGGTTTTTCTTTTCTGTGTGTCCAGGAGAGGGGAAGGCACAGCCTGAGAGCACTAAAAAATCAGGAAAGAGGGTAAATATTCCTAAAACATCCAGAAATACCAAAAGAAAGAGGCTAATTTGGAGCAGGACAGCAGTGATGGGGAAGGGCAAGGATAAAGAAGAGGAAAGGGGGAAGAAGGGGAAAAAAGGAAAGGAAATTTCAGGAAAGGAAAGAGGAAAAAGAAAGGGGGAAAGGAAAGGGGAAAAGGAAAGGGGGAAAAGGAAAGGGGAAAAGGGGAAAAGGAAAGGGGAAAAGGGGAAAAGGAAAGGGGAAAAGGAAAGGGGAAAAGGAAAAGGAAATCCTGAGTTGGCAGGGATAAAAAAGAATCATCAAGCCCAACTCCTTGCCCTGGACACCCCAATAGCCAAGAGAGTTACTGAAGGTCCCAAAGATGCTGAAGATTTTTCTTAAAAATATATTTATTTATTTTTATTAATATTTAATCATATTGGTAACTTATTTATTAATATTTAATCATAATTGGTAACTTATTTTATATATATAAAGTGTAAAACTCATATATCTGTGTAGCTGACCCCACTGCTCCCTCCCTCCAATGTCTTCACTGCTCCCTGACTCACTGACCTCTGGAAACCCAGATTCCTTTAAACATGCCAGAGCCACTCCTTCCAGGATAATTATGGAGCAAAAAAAAAAAATTAAAAACAGAGCTATTTTCATTTATCACGAGTCCAGCAGAACTGCTGATGTGTTTGCTGGGTGACACAGTCACTGTCCTGGGGCAAAAGCTGTAATTTTAGGAAAATAGGAGTCTTTCTGGAGTAGAGTCCCCTCCACCCCCCAACAGGGGTTCAACTGCAGAGCAAAGTTCAACATGGAACAAAAATCCCTCCAGCCTCTGGTCACAACACTTGAAAAATTATACTTTGAAATGGGGAGATAAACAGCCCATAAAATTATCATCAGACTGATGCAATAAAGCTGCAGCCAGGACAAGCTGATGCTCCCAGAGCTAATGGGACTTGAGAGGGGTTTTAATCACATTTCCCATATGTATCTGACACAGGCAATGGAAAACAGCCTGCACAGCAGCCACCACCTGTGGAAGGGATTTTATCCATGGATAACACAGAATGGTACCTGAAATCCTCCTGGATCTGCCAGCACAGGCAACTCTCACCATTGTTCTCATGGAATCCCAGAATGGCTTGGGTGGGAAGGGACAATGGGCAGGCAGGGACACCTTCCACTGTCCCAGGCTGCTCCAAGCCCTGTCCAGCCTGGCCTTGGGCACTGCCAGGGATCCAGGGGCAGCCACAGACACTGGGCACCCTGTGCCAGGGCCACACAGAAAAGAATTCCTTCCTATCTCCCACCCATCCCTGCCCTCTGGCACTGGCAGCCATTCCCTGGCTCCTGTCCCTCCATCCCTTGGCCCCAGTCCCTCTCCAGCTCTCCTGGAGCCCCTTCAGGCCCTGCCAGGGGCTCTGAGCTCTCCCTGGAGCCTTCTCCTCTCCAGGGGAACATTCCCAGCTCTCCCAGCCTGGCTCCAGCCCTTGGAGCAGCTCCTCTGGATTTGCCCCATGTCCTTCCTACAAGGATCCCAGATCTGGTTGCAGCAAAGTCCAAAGCAGAAGGAACAAGACACCTGCAGCCTCCTCCTGCCTTGTGTTTGCAACAGGAATGAGCTGGAACTAAAAATCTCCTCCCTCCAAAATCATTCCCCCTTGTCCTATCACTGTCTGCAAAAATGTCATCCTACTTCATTTTCAGGAAAAACAAATGTTCAGGAGATGATTCACACCCACCCAAAGAGGTGCCCAAAAAAGGGTGGACCTGTGCGGGAATTTCAGTCTTAGAAGAATATTTCTTGCATGAAAAAATAGTTTGACTGTAATAAAGTTTAAAAAAATGGACAAATGGAACCTTGTTCCCAATTTTGTGATTCCATGAGCACGACCCAGATGAGGAGACCTCCCTCTTATCCCAGTGTGCCAGGGCACAGGCTCATGGCAAAGCCCTGATGTCAAAGCCCCTGGGTAGTGGCACAAAGTGATTTAAGAGCAAGGAAAAAAGGAGGAAGGAGGGGAAAAATAAAAAAAAGCCCAATGGGCATTTTCAGGAAAACAAATGTTCAGGAGAAAATCCACACCCACCCACGAAGGTGCCCAAAAAAAGGTGGAGCCGTGCTGGAATTTCAGTCTTAGAAGAATATTTCTTCCATGAAAAAATAATTTAACTTAATAAAGTAGAAAACATGGACAAAAGGAGCCTTTTCTTCCCTATTCTGTGATTCCATGAGCATGACCCAGTTCAGGAGATTCCCTCTTATCACTGTCTGTCCCTGCAAAAATTTCATCCTACTTCATTTTCAGGAATAAAAATGTTCAGGAGAAGATCCACACCCCTCATGGAGGTGCCCAAAAAAGGGTGGACCTGTGCTGGAATTTCAGTCCTAGAAGAATATTTCTTGCATGAAAAAATAATTTAACTTAATAAAGTAGAAAACATGGACAAAAGGAGCCTTGTTCCCAATTCTGTGATTCCATGAGCACGACCCAGGTGAGGAGACCTCCCTCTTATCCCAGTGTGCCAGGGCACAGGCTCATGGCAAAGCCCTGATGTCAAAGCCCCTGGGTAGTGGCACAAAGTGATTTAAGAGCAAGGAAAAAAAGGAGGAGGGAGGGGGAAAAATAAAAAAAAGCCCAATGGGCATTTTCGAAAAAACAAATGTTCAGGAGAAAATCCACACCCACCCACAGAGGTGCCCAAAAAAAGGTGGAGCCGTGCTGGAATTTCAGCCTGAGAAGAATATTTCTTGCATGAAAAAATAGTTTGACTCAATAAAGTAGAAAACATGGACAAAAGGAGCCTTGTTCC
Source organism: Agelaius phoeniceus (assembly GCF_051311805.1). Lineage (NCBI taxonomy): Eukaryota > Metazoa > Chordata > Aves > Passeriformes > Icteridae > Agelaius > Agelaius phoeniceus. The sequence continues at coordinate 61,703,185 of NC_135270.1, read as the reverse complement.
CAATTTTGTGATTCCATGAGCATGACCCAGTTCAGGAGATTCCCTCTTATCACTGTCTGCCCCTGCAAAAATTTCATCCTACTTCATTTTCAGGAAAACAAATGTTCAGGAGAAGATCCACACCCACCCACGGAGGTGCCCAAAAAAGGGTGGAGCCATGCTGGAATTTCAGTCTTAGAAGAATATTTCTTGCATGAAAAAATAATTTAACTTAATAAAGAACAAAACATGGACAAAAGGAGCCTTGTTCCCAATTTTGTGATTCCATGAGCACGACCCAGTTGAGGAGATTCCCTCTTATCCCAGTGTGCCAGGACACAGGCTCATGGCAAGGCCCTGATGTCAAAGCCCATGGGTAGTGGCACAAAGTGATTTAAGAGCAAGGAAAAAAGGAGGAGGGAGGGGAAAAATAAAAAAAAAGCCCAATGGGCATTTTGAGGAAAACAAATGTTCAGGAGAAGATCCACACCCACCCACGGAGGTGCCCAAAAAAGGGTGGACCTGTGCTGGAATTTTAGTCTGAGAAGAATATTTCTTGCATGAAAAAATAATTTAACTTAATAAAGTAGAAAACATGGACAAAAGGAGCCTTTTGTTCCCAATTTTGTGATTCCATGAGTACGACCCAGTTGAGGAGATTCTCTCTTATCCCAGTGTGCCAGGACACAGGCTCATGGCAAAGCCCTGACGTCAAAGCCCCTGTGCATTGGCACAGAGTGACTCAAGAGCAAGGAAAAAAGGAGGAGGGAGGGCAAAAAAAAAGCCCAGTGGAGGAGACTGAGCCCATTGGGATGCAATGCTGCATGTGGATGTTCCATGTGTCTGTCCTTGCTCAGGGAAATGACAGAGTGTCTGCTGCTAATGAGGGAAGGGCTGCTGGAAAGAGAAGTGGGATTCTTTTGTTGGCTTTTACTGGGATTCTAAGTGAGCTCTGCAATGGAAAGTCCATGTCCTGATGAGGCAGGGGTGGTAACTGGAGTCCTGGAGAGCTGATACATCAACCCCAAGTGTCCCAAAATGCTGCTCCTGGCAGTGCAGGGCTCGAGATGCTCAGCCCATGGGATGCAGGGAGAAGAGCAAATCCTAACAAGCCTGAAAGCCACTCTGTTTCTGAAGTAAATTCGAGGAAGGAAGCTCTTTCCAGTGTTAATAGGATTGCTCAATTAGCTTATTTGAAAGTTTATTAACTTGGATTGCATCTTGTTCCACTCCCCTGCCATGGGCAGGGACACCTCCCATTATCCCTGGGTGCTCCAAGGCCCATCCAGCCTGGCCTTGAACACTTCCATGCATGTGGCATCACGTTTTCCTGCAAAATTTCCCCTGTAATTTTTAGCTTTTTGGATATTTGGTAGCTTTATGTTCTATTTAAATGCTTGCACAGCCATACCCATTCCTGTCTAAACCCATGAGCAGGGAGAGAAATTTTTCCAGTGATGCTGAACCCAGCTGGAATATTGGGGAATTCTCCAGAGGTCACCTCAGCTCCCCAACAGCCCCAGCACTGATGGGCTCAGGAAGGTCTTTGCCAGTGCTGTGCAGAATTCCTTTAAATCCTTGCACCAGCAACCCAGAGAAATGTGAATTACTCATTTGGCACAGAAGAAAGGAAAGCAAAGGTGGGTTAGTGTTTTTTAAATTGGATTTGTTTTGAAACAGGATCTTCACAACCTGATTTGCCAACTGCTCCCCCTCATTGATCAAGCAGGAGGCTTTCACTGGCTGCTCCTGCCTCCATGGAATCATGAGGAATGGCAGAAAATTTGATTAAGGAATGTGGTTTCCATGATTCATCCAGCACAAAATAGGAAGCATTGGGAGGGAAGAAAATGAAAGGAAAGGGGAAAGGGGAAGAGGGAAAGTAAAGGAAAAGGGAAAAGGGAAAAGGGAAAAAGGGAAAGGGAAAAAAGGAAAGGGAAAATGGGAAAGGGGAAAGGAAGGGGAAAGGAAGGGGAAAGGAAGGGGAAAGGAAGGGGAAAGGAAGGGGAAAGGAAGGGGAAAGGAAGGGGAAAGGAAGGGGAAAGGAAGGGGAAAAGAAGGGGAAAAGAAGGGGAAAAGAAGGGGAAAAGAAAGGAAAGGAAAGGGGAAAGTTGAAAGTTGAAAGTTGAAAGGGGAAAGGGGAAAGGAAAGGGAAAAGAAAGGAAAGGGGAAAGGGGAAAGTTGAAAGTTGAAAGTTGAAAGTTGAAAGGGGAAAGTTGAAAGGGGAAAGTTGAAAGGGGAAAGTTGAAAGGGGAAAGGGGAAAGGGGAAAGGAAAGGCATTCTCCAGGGACCATGCTCCCTTCCCTCTCCAAAAAGGACAAGTGTCCCAGGGTGACAGCAGCCTGCAGTCCTGACTCATCCCCAAGGAATGTGCAAGCCAGAGGAGCTGGTGCTGCCAAAAAGACATCACAGCCAGCAAGGGAGGCAGAGGATGTGTACTGGGAGGGATGAAGCATCAGGCAGGGAAAGGAGAATGATGGACAACCTGAATTCCCAACGTTGAATTCCCAACCTGTCACCAGGCAATTCCCCAAGTGCCTTAGTGATGGTTAATCCCTGGTTGGAGCTCAGATCCCTGCAGAGTGACCTCAGGAGCCCTGAGGATGGCTCAGGCAGCCTCACCCCACCCCATAACTGGAAGTGCTGATCCTACAGATCCATGTGGGATCATGGTTGGGAGAGCAGGACACTGGCACAGGGTGCCCAGAGCAGCTGTGGCTGCCCCTGCATCCCTGCAAGTGTCCAAGGCCAGGCTGGACAGGGTTTGGAGCAACCTGGGACAGGGGAAAGTGTCCATGCCCATGGTAGGGGTGGAATGAGATGGTCCCTTCCAACCCAAACCATTCTGTAATTCCATGATTTCTTTTTGGTTCTGCCTCTTCACCAAAGCTCATTAATGAGCACAGAACACTTTTAAAGGACTTTTAACACTCCCAGCCTTGGGCCTGGATCTGCCTCACCCATCACAGACCCAAATCCTGGCACTGAAGCTCTGGGGCAGGACATGAGGGATTGTAGGAGTGTGCTCTTTGTTGATGGAGTGATAAAACTATCTTTGTCTTCTTAAAAGGAAAGGAGTTCAGAAGCTTTTCTTTTTGATTAAGTGAAAAGACACTTCATAAGACTCAGGAGACTTTACTACAAACTTAAAGATAGCTAATTAGACAGAAGCTAAAAAATTCTGCTTGAGCAATTAACTAGAAAAAGAAGTAAATAAAGAAACTAATTGCTTTTGTAAAGTGTTTTTACTGAGAGTAAAAACGTTTAGCATATAGCTCAGTTTTTCTATTTGTTATTTTGCCTTTTATTAAACCTTTTTGTTTCCAACACTACAACAGAAGCCAGCTTGCTAATTTTTATGCCTCCAAAGACAGTTGAGCTATCTTGGGTGTATTATAAACCTCCAAAAACTTATGAGACCTAGCTCAAAGAAGTTACTATAACAAGGGATGGGGACAATTCCTGCTGCAGAAGCTCTGGAGCTGCTCTGAGGAGCATCAGCCAGGATGGGAAGCTGAGGCACACAGGGACAGAGCTTCTTCCAGGCAATTTCATGAAATTTGACTTTCTAACTGAATTGGAGTTTCAGCAATTCACCCTTCCCAGAGTACATGTGCCTGCAGGGAGCAGGGGAAAAGAAAGAAAACAACCAGCAGCCAAGCAGGTTGAGATTTAAAATCCATTGGCAAGATGGAATTTTTGGGTGCTGGCAGGATGTTGTGCAAGGTAAAAATCAGCTGAGGTTGTGAAGGTTTCTGCAGCTGCTGCTGGGGCTGGATTTTGATGTGCATCCTCTCTTATGTGCATCCTCTCTTATGTGCATCCCAGAGCTGTTCTCAACCTGCTGGCTAAATTCAGCCCCATTTTACCAAAAAGTGGAGGTGTCCCAAGATCCCAGCAGGTCTAGAAAAGGGGGATCAGTGCTGGCACAGGGCCATGCCATGCACCCAGCTGAGGTTCACATCTGAATGGACACAGAGTGGGAGCTGCATCCTCGCTGGAAAATGGCTGAGTGAAAGAAAAAAACCAAGACAAGTTCTCCAGAAATAAAAAATAAATCAATCAAAAATATTTCCTCTGGTTTTCTGAGCACTTTCTCAGCACTTCTGAGCACTCCCAACAGTTCTACCTGGTAGAAGCTTCAGCCTGGATGAAAGCAATGTGTCAAAAGCAAACCTTGGCAAGAAAACAAAATTACAGCAACTCTGCTAAAATTCCATCCAACAGGAATTTGGGGGTCTCAGCATTTTTCCAAATTACACACCATAAACCCCAGAAAGCCACTGGAACATTCAGAACTGAATCCTGCCAGCTGAGTTGTGCTCAGTCTTGTTTCCCTGCCCCTTTGTAAGCAATCAGTAAATTCACATTTCAGAATGAGAATGAAGAAATGCAGCTTCCCCAAGATGCTTTCACACCACGAGACTTTTTCCCCCCAAGCACACCCAGGGCTGGCTGCTGGGCTGAAGTCAGTGAGCTCCACAAGGGCTGTAAATCTCCTTCCTTCCCCTCATCTGTCAGAAAAACCACCACTAAAAAAACTCCTCCAGCACCCAAACCAGGAGCTGGCAGTGCTGGTGTCCCTGGTGATGTTGAAACAACTGAAGTTTGCAGAGCAAATAATCCCTCATCTTTCCCAACTCAGTAAACATCATTCCCCACATCCACAATTTCAGGCAGTTATCCACAATCCTTTTTTTTTTTTAAATCACATTAAAGACCAAGGGTTAAAATCCAGGTGCCTGGTTTGCTGAATCATGGAATCACAGAGTGGCTGGGGTTGGAAAAGACCTTAAAAACCATTTAATTCCACCTCAAGAGACACCTCCCAGTGGACCAGGGTGCTCCAAGTCCAACATGACCTTGAGCATTTCCAGGGATTCTATTCTGAGTACAATTTCTTGGAGTTTTTGTATGGTTTAGACAGAGCCAGCAGATGAAACACAAGCTCTGATGGAGAGGAAGATGGAAGAAAAAGGGAAAGGGAAAAAAAACCAAAAGGATTTTAAAAAAGGGGAAGTGTGTGAATGGGATGATGATTTCTATGATTTTTCAGCTCCCCACACCAGCTTCCCCACGTGCCTTGTGTCAGATTGAAACCTGAGGGAGCTGGAAGAGGAAACTGCTGATTTGGGCTGGGTGGGAGCAGCAACCCCAACAATTTCCTGTCTGTGGTGTGACAAACCCAGGCTCTGGGATCTGCAGGAGCACCAACACCACCTCCCACCCCACGCTCCTTCCCCTCCCACTGGGACCTGAGAGCTCTTTCCAGCCCAATCAGACAGCTCACAGTGACAGAATTTAAAATAAATAAATAAAAAAAAAAAAATCCTAATTGTTTTTGCCCCCAAAGAACCATCACCACTCTGAGTACAGATATTAATTGCTGTGACTGCAGCTCAGAGCTGCCTCTCTGTGGCTTTTACCTTCCCCCCAGCCTGAATTCCTCTGCTCATTGGCAGCTCAGCTGAATATTCCACTCAGGCTCACAAAGAGCACTTTATGTGAGCCACCATCAATGTGAGCCCACGGTGGAGCTTCCTGGAGCTCAAAGCTGGATGTAAAGGAATGAGGCAGCCCCTCACTGATCCATGTGCATGGCTGGGGGGCTGTGTTCACAGCACTGGGATGCTGTCATTTAATGTCACCAAAAATGCCCTGTTTGGAGGGTGAGGACCAGCACAGGCCACATGTGAATCCACAGTTAATTCACAGAGTGGCAGCATGGAAATTGGAATGGGAGCTGCTGGTCTCCTGGAGGATGCTGCTGAAGTGGAAGATCCAGTGGGGCACCAATTCACCAATTCCAAGCCAGAACAGCCCAAAATCCTGCCAGGATCTGGAGCAGGAGGATTTGGGTGCTCAGCAGGTGCCAGATCCCCTCTGTGCTCACCATCCCACTGCCAGCTGGGCAGGTTTTGCTGTTTAAAAGCTTGGGAAGAAATCTTCCAGGGAAATCTGGAGCAGGGTCAGTGCCTGCCCCAAACCACCCCCATTTGTGACATTATTTGGGACAAGGTCTCAGCATCCAGCCCCAGAGGGGACACAAACAGATTCCTGAGGATTGAATGGCACCTGGAGGCCTCTCATGGCTGTCATGCACTTGGAAAGCAACATTGAGGAGTGACCAGCACTGATTTTGAAGGGAAAAATTCCTTCCCTTCTCATCTCAGGTGGCAATTGAGGGAACAGATGAGCAGCTGGGGATGTCCCAAGTGAGGGTGCCCAGGTGACATCGTGGGCACAAATTGGGAAACACCCCAAGCTCACCTGGCACTGAGCAGGGACACTCAGACACCTAATTCTGGCAAGTGTGGCTACAGTCAGAGAATCCCAGAGTGGTTTGGGTTGGAATGGAATTTAAAATCCATCTCATTCCACCCCTGCCATGGGCAGGGGCTCCTTCCACTGTCCCAGGCTGTTCCAAGTCCTCTCAAACCTGGCCTGGGACACTTCCAGGGATCCAGGGGCAGCCACAGCTGCTCTGGGCCACCAGAGAAGAATTCCTTCCCAATCTCCCACCCATCCCTGCCCTCTGGCACCGGCAGCCATTCCCTGTGTCCTGTCCCTCCATCCCTTGTCCCCAGTCCCTCTCCAGCTCTCCTGGAGCCCCTTCAGGCCCTGCCAGGGGCTCTGAGCTCTCCCTGGAGCCTTCTCCTCTCCAGGTGAGCGCCCCCAGCTCTCCCAGCCTGGCTCCAGAGCCCTTGGAGCATCTCCATGGCCTCCTCTGGATTTGCTCCAGCAGCTCCATGTCCTTCCTACAATGATCCCAGATCTGGAAGCAGCATTCCAGCAAAATCCAAAGCACAAGGAACAAGCCACCTACAAGACAAGCCCTGCAGCCTCCTCCTGCCTTGTGTTCACAACAGGAATGGGCTGGGACGAGGACTCTGCATTTCTCGCCCATAGCCTTAAGCTGTTTCTATGAGTTCATTCCAGTTGCAAGGCAAAAAAACTTCCCCAGACAGTCTCACGAGGGCCTGGAGTGTTTATAAGCACTGCAAAACCTCAAACACAAACCTGGGCAAATCAATGACGCTGCACTTTGCTGGTGTTTTATTCATAAACCTTTCAGGGGTCCATTAAGGAGAGGAGACTTCACAGGCAGAATAACACTAATATTTAGAATTGATCTTGCAAGGAGTGGAGCTGAAACCCTTGGAAGATAACACAGCAAAGTCTATTTAATGGTGAAGAGAGCCCTGGGGTGAATCCCAGACGCATTTGCAGGCTGAAACCACTTTAAAAAAGCGCTTGAAGTGCTACAACCCAAACTGCATGGGACAATTCCTGTGCCAGTCCTCAGGTGACATCCCACCCTCTCCCAGGTGACACAAAGAGATAGTGAAGGAGCTGCCAAAGGGAACAATGGAGGTGGAATCAGTTGCACAAACCCTTATCCCAGCTTCAATTCACAAAAACAAACCCCAAGGCTTCAGGAGATGTCATCACTGCCTGCCATTATCAGCCTGTCTGAGGGCAGCGGCTTTGCTCTGACATTTATCCCTGTCAGCTCTCCTGCCCATCCCAGGTCACTAAAATAGGGATTCCACCACCTTACCCATCCTTAACCCCTTTTGGTCCAGAAGGACATCTGTAATTCCAAATCTTGCTGGTTTTGTTTTGTTTTTTTTCACCCACTTATCTATTTACCTCAGGTAAAAGCCCAAAAAGGTGCTCGTGCTCCCAGCAAACCCTGAGAGCTGGAGCTGCCTGCCACTCATATCCCAGTGAGAAATCCACATTTCCATCACAAAACTTCTATCCACAGACTTTCTGAATCTGCTCAGTGCACATTTAGGTCATCTGTCTTAGGCTGTGCCTCTGCCAGACACACTTTGTCCCCCCTGCCCTGTTTCTGTCAGCTATTCCTTTATTCCCATGACCAGACAGAGCATCCCCCATATATCCCACAGAATTCCATACACTCCACAGAGCTCCTCCCAAGCATGTTTCAAAAAAAAGCAGGATTTTTTTAATTCCATGTGTTTAAAACAGCCTCAAGTTGACAACAACAATAACCTGCGTTCACTTCCTTCCTTCCTCTGCTCCCAGTGATTTTAAACCTCGCTTTATTTTTTTTTTTTTTGTTTGTAAGTCAATAGTGGCAAAATTCCTAAAAAACCCTGAGAGAGCACCAGGAGTTTCCAGTACAGACCCCAGCCCTCACAGAGCAACTAAATGCTGCTGCTCTTAAAACCTCAGCACTTTTTTGCTTATTTTTCAGGGGTGACTTTGCCAAGAACTTGGCACGGCTCAATTAATGGAGTGGCTTAATCCAGTGGGTGATGAATAGCAGGGGAGCCAACAGGTCATTGCAATTCACTCGAGGTACCAGAATCTCTATCTGCTGCTTGGGCTTTCTCCAATCCCTGCCTGCATCAGCCACAGATTTTAATTGCTTGTTCCCAAAGAGTCCAACTGCAGCTCTGTGCAGGCAGGAGCTGAGTCCATGGGATTTATGGATATCTGCAGCCCTGAATTTAAAGAGGAATAACTTTGCTGGGCTCCTGCTTCATTCCAACAGGATATTTACTACACTCTTCCTCCTACAAGCATCAATAAATGCTGTAGGAGCATTAATAAATCAAGATTTTTTCCCTTTTCCATGCTCTCCTTGCTGCTGGGAGGAGGGAAGGCATTTTTCCTACCAGCACCCTACAACCACAGTGTGGCTGATCTGTTGCAGATTCTCACTGATGTCCTAAACTTCAGTGGAACTCCAGGCAGGCCACAGAAATCTCCTTTCCAAAGCCTGCAGGATTTGTACCAAAGGATGGAGCTGGCAAATCCCAGCCTAAGGCACTGACCCACCTTCCTTCCTCCCCCCACAGTGTGGGGCATCCCACAGGGAAGCACAAAACTGCAAGGAAACTTTATTTGTAGGAAATTTCCTTAAAGCTCACAGCAGAAAATCTGCTTGGCAGGAGAAGAATATATTTTTAACACTGAAAGTTGTCGAAGTAAGGAATCAAACAGAGGAACGGCAGGGAGGAAAAGGTTAAAAATGCAGGGAAAGGGTTTTGATGTGGAAAAATTGCAAAATGAATTGATGCAGAGGCTGGATGAAGGGAGGCATTGAGGAGCAGGGGAGGATGAGGAACGAGCCCCGTCCCACCCGACCCTGCTCAACTGGCAGCAGCTCAAAGAAGAGCCATAAAAATAATGAGAGGGCTGGGAGAGCTGACACGCAGGAAGATTAAAAGGAACTAAATACGTAGAGCCTGGCTGGGCAAGGAAAGCCAAGGGGAAAGGGAAGGCAGCAGCTGGAGATCTCCATGGCTGTGACCAGCCCGGGAAGGGAGGCTCTGGGGCCGAGTCCCCCGGGGAGCTCCAGCCCCTCTCTCTCCCCACGCCGCCGCTGCATTCCTTCCCTCTCATACAATCCCTAATTTAACAAGTGGAGAGGATCCGGGCAAACATTTCGGGGGGGATGGATTACGTCAGGAGCTAATTTAGGTCCGGCCCCGTGCACATGCCTGGCTTTCCACATTTCCACACACGCTCCGGCCCTGGAACTGCTCCTGGAGCTGCTCCGGCCCTGAGGGGAGCATGGCTCCTTCACTCACGAGTGGATTTTTTATCACCTCTAGAAAGCTGGTTTGCTTTTTTTCCCCACTGAACTTCAGCAAAACTTTCTGCACCTCCAGTGCAGAAACCACCTCCAGTTTAGGTAAAAAAACCCCAAAAACCAACCAGAATAAAATCAAGTTTTCAGGGGAGTTCAGGCTACCTCCAGCACGAGACCCTTTGATGCGAGCGCTCGCTTCCTTTGGAAACGCAGCATATTTATATCCATTTATATCCATCTCTTCCTTCCTGCGACTCCGAGATAATTAATAAATCAAAACCTAAGCACGGGGGAAGAGATGGGCCTTTTAAAGCCACACGAGGGCTGGCTCTGCATTGGAGCGGGACCTGCAGCTGACAGCTCCGCTACTCCCACAGCCGCAGGCACGCGCGGGACCTCGCAATTAATATTTTATTTGAGCAATTACAGCCATCAGCCCGGGCTGCACCATTGAGTAAACACAGCCGAGCAATAAGGAGCCGATAAAAAGACAAAGGGGGAGGAGGAGGAGGTGCCGGGGCTCCCCGCTTTCGGCGGGGACCGAGCCGAGCCCCGGCAGCGGCCCGGCGTTCCCACGCGTCCCGGACAATCGGGCTCTTTGTCCAGGTGTGCTCCCAAAGCCACCGCACACCGCCCTGTCCCCGAGGTCCCCCGGCCCACATCACCCCAATGATCGCCCCATGGGCTCTTTGGGAGCGCTTTGCTCGCACAGAACTTCAGGATGGAGTTTCGGTGCAAATTGTGGGGCGCCCCCAAACAAACCCCCAGCCCCAAGCCGAAAACGGAGCTGGTTCCTAACTCTGTGTAAAATCCCGGGAGTGCAGCAGCCGGTGGATGGGGCTGAGCCCCCGGGGTGGTGAAATCGGTGAGAGAGGGAACCTGGAAAGGTAAGGGGGGCTAGGGCAGGGTGTGGGGACCTGGGGGGCTCCCTGCTGCTGGGAGCTAAGGAAGAACACTGGGAGAGGGTGCTGGAGCTAAAACACAGCACTGGGGCAGGATGCTGGGAGCTAAAGCCCAGTACTGGGAAAAGGTGCTGGAGCACTGTACTGGAGCAGGGGTGCTGTGAGCTGAAGCAGGTACTGGAGCAGAGTACTGGAGGCTTAACTGGGGTACTCTGGCACTGCACTGGGCAGGAGGCACCGAGAACTGGAGCACAACACTGGAGCTGAGTGCTGGGGGCTAAATTGGGGTATTCTGCCACTGCACTGGGCAGGGGGCTGGGAACTGGAGCACAATCCTGGAGATGAGTCTGGGGCTCAGCTGGGGTACTCTGGCACTGCACTGGGCAGGGAGCTGGAGCTGGAGCACAACACTGGAGCTGGGTGCTGGGAGCTGGGCACTGCACTGGGCAGAGTGCTGGGAACTGGAGCACAACACTGGAGCGGAGTGCTGGGGCTAAACTGGGATACTGTGGCACTGCACTGGGCAGGGCGCTGGGAGTTAAAGCACAGCACTGGAGCAGGGTGCTGAGCACTGGGAGGATGCCGGGCTGCTCGGGGGCTCCCGGGGCACTCACCGAGCTTCTCGACGAGGCGCAGCATGACGCCGCCGATGTGGATCTCGCCGGTGACCCGCAGGGTGACGTCGCGGCCCAGGTCGGTGACATGGACGCTCAGCTCCCACGTCCCGTCGGCGTAGCAGCCGTCCGGCATGCGGATCCCGTCCAGCGCCATGGCCCCGGCCTCCTGCGCCGCCGGCCGCGCCCGGCACGGAGCGGGAGCGGGATCAGCGGCGGCAGAGGCAGCGGGATGGGCCCGCTTGTGCCCACTCCGCGCCCCGGGGGAGGGCTGGGGGCGCGGTGGGGCGGGATCGGGACCCCGCCGCAGCTCCTGAGGGGCCGCCCGGGAGAGGCAGCGCGGGCGGGCAAAGAGGAGGCGGAGAGAGAAGGAGGAGGGGGATATAATTAAAGGCAAAACGCGCCTGTGGCTGCCGGGCCCCTTGGCCTTTTATGGAAGCGAAGGATGGAGCAAGTGGGGGCCGCTCCAACATCCGGGAATCGCCGGGGGGGCGGCCCGGCCGGGATCGGTCCGGCCCGGCTTGGGATCGGCCCGGTTCGGCCTGGCCTAGCCCGGCTCGGTTGTACCCGGCCCGGCTTAACACAGCTCGGTTCATCCCGGCTCAGCTCTGCCTGGCTCATCCCGGTTCGGCTCATCCCGGCTGGGCTCTGCCCATCCCGGCTCGGCCCACTTTGTCCCAGCTCGGTTTATCCCCGCTTGGCTCTGTCCACCCCGGCTCGGCCCAGTTTATCCCAGCTCGGTTTATGCCGGCTTGGCTCTGTCCACCCCGGCTCAGCCCAGTTTATCCCAGCTCGGTTTATCCCGGTTTAGCTCTGCCCAGCCCAACCCGCCTCATCCCGGCTCAGCTCATCCCAGTTTATCTCGTTCCGACCCAGCTTTGCCCAGCCCTGCCCGCCTCAGCTCGTGGCCGCCGGTCCCAGGGCATCCAGAGGGGGAAATTCGGGAGCCAGCCCGGAGAGCATCCATGAGGAGCCTTGGCATCCCAAACCCGCGTGGGTTCCATGGCAGCCATGCCCACTCCGCACCCTTTGGGGAGTTTTTTAGCACTGCCCCCTAATTAATAGGAAAAATCCTTCCCGTTCGGCAAAACCCTACCTTGGCATAGTAGCCTGTGCCCCCGTTGAGGCTGGGAGATGGGCTGGTTCCCTCCATCCTCATAATCTGTGTGAATATGGGAAATGGGAACTGTCTTTAAATAAAAGGGTCTGAACCGGCACAAATGGAGGAAAAAAAAATATTATCCGCTTCCTGTAGCTCCTCCACCCAGTGATACACACATCCCGCCAAGCAACCACGCTTCCTGAAAATCCAACTCGCGGAAGGGGCTGCGGTTTGAGGTCCGGCGCTCTGGATGTATCCTGCCCCGTGCCAGGTGATGGGAAGTCACATCCCAGCAAAGCTGTGCCCGCCCTGGCAGCCTCGGGGATGGCTCTGCCAGCCAGGAACACCATTCCCACATTCCCGGTGAATGGCACGGGGAGCTTTAGGGCCATGGAATCATGGCATGGTTTGGGTTGGAAGGGACCTTAAAGACCATCTGGTTCCAGCCCCCTGCCATGGCCAGGGACAACTTCCACTAGACCAGGTTGCTTTGGCACCATACAGGCAACCTCTTAACAGGATGGTAAATTTTTTCTAACTTTCACTTTGCCATTATAATGGAGATATTTATAATTTAATGGAGATATTTATAAAGGCTGTTCCTTCGCTTTAATACCTACTATACCTTTAATACCTTTAATACTAATAAAACCTTTCCTGAGGTCACTCTGGGCACACTTAGCCAGGTTTTATCCGAGGGTTTTTGCTAATGTGGCTGATGCTGCCAGACGGGAATTGGGTGACCCTACAGCAGGTGACCTCCCCCCTCAAACCCTCCTGGGGCCCCAATCCCTGCTCGGAGGAGCCCCCATTCCATCCCCCCAAACGTGGAAGCCGGAGCGTGATTTGGAGGGCGACTCTGGAGTGCAGGCGAGAGCCGGTCTGTAACAACAAAGCTTTCCCAGATGGTATCTCCGTGTTCCTCCAGCCTCAAACAATAGGGCAATAAATAGAAAGGGTTACTCTCGGCCCAAAGGCGTGTTGGACGAGGTTCCCAGCTGATGCAATTGGATACGGCCCCGCGGAGCTGGTAACCTTTTAGTACAGCTGGCTGCACGCTGAGGAAAGGCTGCCGGCTCCTTCTGCTCCTAAACGCACGGGCAGAGTTTCCCTTTCCCGGAGCAAGCCCCTCTCCCTGCCTTCTCCATCCCGGGGGCTCCTTCCCTGTGAGGAGGGAGAGGCTCGTTGAGCTGCAGCACTCGGGAGAGGCGAAGCAAGGTCAAAAATGCACCGGCGCAGCTCTTGCGTCAGAGCCAGCCAAGCATCCCCAGGGCTCTTCCCACTGTTTGCAACAAGTCCTCGCTCCCTAGGAGCAGCAATGCCAAATAAGGTGCCGAAATGCATGGCCACTTCCATCGGGATTGGGATGATACCTACCAGACCTGCCCGCCCCGCAGCTCCCAACCCATCTGCTCCTTCTTCCTGGAAGCCAGGATACTTTCCTTCCCAGTGAAACGGCTCCATGGGCATCCTTGGGAAAACAGAGGTGAAGCTGAGTGACAATTTCCCTGTCCTTGGTTTGTTTTGTCACTTTTTTTTATAGCCCGTGACCTCTGTTTTGGTTTCTAAAGTGTTATGGGCAGTTGTTGAAGGCAGCTGGCGTTCCTGCCTGGCTGCTCTGGGCAAGCCGGTCAGACTGGCTCTTCCCAGGGTCACCAGCCATGGAACTCTGCTGCTCGGTGCCTTTGCTGGGTGGCTGGAGCTGGGAAAGCAACAGGACTGAGCGCCTGACCTGTCTTCATACACAGAGACAGAGAAATTCCCTAAATCTCTGTGTGAAAAAAGGCTCTGTTTCCTCAGATGGTCTAAGAACAGCATGCTCTGACCTGGTGGTGAAAGGCTCCTGTCACCTGGGTCTTCATGTTCCTGGGTCTTGATATTCACCTAGGTCTTGATATTCCCTGTCTGCAGCTTCTTTCTTGAAAAAGATGAAGTTTGAGGAAAAAGATGAAGTTTGAGGAAAAAAAAACCAGCCAAAAATGCAGATGCTTGTTATTCCCTCCACTTTTTGTGTCTCCAGCACTTCCCAGCCCATATGCTCCCTTCCAAACCGCTGCCACAGGTACCACTGTTCACATGGGGTTTGCAAGCTCTTTACTTCACAAAATCATAGAATTGCAGAATATTTCGGGTTGGAAGAGACCTTAAAGACCATTTCACTCCAATCCCCCTCCTCTTCATCCCCTTCCGCCTCTTTTGGACGCAGCCAAGGCTCCCTTTTCACAAATGACCATTTCTCAGCAGGGACAAGGTCACACTTCTGGCAAAGGAAACATGCTGGGTAACTCTGCTTCCTTGTTTATTCCTGGCCACATTCGCTCTTCCCTGGTTTTGTCATTTCAGAAACATCCACATGACGTGGATTTCTTCTGTTTTTCTGGATGTAAAGGCAGAGCAGTGATGCTGTGGTGGTTACGTGTCCTAGAAATGTGCCACCACCTGGGGTGGTGCATGGAGTTAATCCAGTATTCCCATCATGAAAGGGTGAAGGATATTTGTGATGAGGATCTTGAAGAGGCACAGGAGATGGGGAGGTTTAGGTTTTTTAGGCTGTGATTGTGATTTGGTTGCTCCAAGCCCTGTCCAGCCTGGCCTTGGACACTTCCAGGGATCCAGGGGCAGCCACAGCTGCTCTTGGCACCCTGTGCCAGGGCCTGCCCACCCTCCCAGCCAAGAATTCCTTCCCAAGATCCATCCATCCCTGCCCTCTGGCAGTGGGAAGCCATTCCCCCCTCATCCTATCCCTCTATCCCTTATCCATGTCCCTTTTCTAGTGGCCAATGCCACATGGGATGAAGCCAGGGACCAAGATTCAACACTGTCACAACCTTCCAGCCTGGTCCTCCATGCCCAAAGGTTACAAAATCATAGAACAGAATCCTGGAATAGTTTGGGTTGGAAAGGACCTTAAAAATAATCTCTATCCCCCCCTTGCCATGGCAGGGACACCTTCCATAGACCAGGTGACTCCAAGCCCTGTCCAACCAGGCCTGGAACACTTCCAGGGCATCCACAGCTTCTCCTGGCAGCATCTGGAATAAATCCTAGGCTGTAAGAGATAGCTACACTGAGATGAGAGGCACAGAGCTGGATTGAGGTGCCTCCTCCTTGGCAAGTCAAGCTGAGGTTTCAAGGCCCTACAGCTACAAATTCCCCTCTCATTTCCCTGCCTCTAATTCCTGAAATCAGCCACGGTGCACTGGAGCCTGCCAGGCTTGTGCTGCAGGACAAACCTCCCTGCAGGGCTCTTCTCTGTCCCCTCTTCACCTTCTTTCCAGGCATTTGGGTCAATTGAGCTCTCAAAGCCTCAGGCTGGGAGGTTTTCTCCTCTGCAGTCAGCTCTGTATAACACAGCACTGCCCTGGTTCTCTGGCTGGGCCCGTGTCAGCCACTGGTTTCCTGCTGACATTAATTCCTGTGCTGTCATTTATCTTTTAGCCTTTTTCTGTGTCCTTCTGATGTTTCCAGCTGCCAGGAGTGACCTCCCCTGAGTGTGACTCTTGCTTTGGCCCACATAGGAAGCCACGTGCCCCAAATAATTTTCTGGCTGGTTGTCCCCGGTGTCAGGAGTGTCCTTGAATTTTGTGTCCTTCTGGAAGGGCTGGTGGGTTCTAGAGCATCCTAAAACATCACTGGGAGCCAAAGGGAGTTGTTAGCTGAACACTTGAATCCATGTGATGGAGAATTTGGATAAATCCCAGGTAAATTCTCCTAAAAGCTGATTCATCTCCAGGGCTGCAAAATATCCCTGCACCTTCCAGCCTGGTGCCTGAGTGTCTCCAAGAGCCATGCCCAGGAATCCCTCCCACTGCTCATCTTCCTCTGCATCACCTGTGCCTGACTGATGGTTTTGGGACCACTCATCATCCTCAGCTTGTGACTTCTCGTGGTAAATGCTGCACAGGGATGCAGGAATTTGTCCCTCTCAGGTGCTGCTGTCCACATCCATCTTTCAGACATCTCCAGAACCCTCAGGGATGTTGGATCATCGCCTCCATCCAGCCCAAAGGCTCAAACATCTCCCACACCCCCTCTTCTCCCACAGCATGCAACATATTAAACCACTTTCTATTGTCCAGCAGATTTTTTGAGCCTTTGCCACTCCCGCTCTGGCTTTTCTCCACCTCCAGAAGGCCTCCTATTCTTCTGCCTTTACAAATACCAAGTCCAGCCTGGAAGGCTGGATTTCTCCCATGGAGCTGAGGCTCAAAGAAAATTCAAATGTCAGGCAACACTCAATCACCATCCCTGGGGCTGGTGACTCTGGGGTGTCAGAAGTAACACCCTGAATCATTTATCATTTATCATTTATTTAGTCAGCATGAAGAAACACCAAAAATCCCAAATAATTCTTCTGATGGATCTGACATTTCTCTGGCCAGATAGTGGGAAACATCTATTTGGGAATCATTTACTGGAGGGGAAAAAAAAAAAAATCCCCAAATTCCACCATCAATGACTCACAGCTGCTCTTCAGGCCCTTTTGGGGGGAAGCCACTTGATGGGAAGTGGAGCTGTGGGATCTCACCCTGTGCTGGCACCCTGCAGCTCTCCCAGGTGGTGAAGGAGGGGAGGAAAACTGTCCCCAGCACGCTGTGAGATTCCAGAGGGGCAGGGAGTGCTGCAGCATCAGCCCAGCCCTGGCACATCCCGTTATCTCCCCTGCCCCAGCCCTTCCCTCCCCAACGGCTCCTCGGGAAATTGGCTCCCAGCCCATCAGTTCTCCCTCTCTCAGGGGGAGGAGAAGCTGCTCTGACAGGCTTTTCTAAGGACCTGGGGTATCCCTGAGACACGCTGGACAACTCCCACTCTATGGATGTGCTCTGGAGCTTGGCAAAAATCCCCAAATTGTGGAGTGGAGAAGGAAATGCTGCCCTGGGGATGGGGCTGGCCCGTGGTGCTCAAGGGGTGTGAGGATGGGGATGGGTTTTCCTACTGTGGAACCCCCAGAAGCTCCAGCCTGGGCCACCCATCCCCTCTGGATGGCACTGGGATGCTCCACCACCAACCCATGTGGTTCCAGAGTCCTGTTCCCACCCCATAGCCCCAGAAATGCTCTGAGGGGGGGTTTATTCTTCATCCCCATGACCAGGGGTGTATGACAGCAGCAGCTCAGGGTGGGGAATGGGAACACCCAGATGGGAGAGCAGGTGGGACACACTTGTGGACCAATTATCCCCTAAAATCCCACACCTCCCTTTCCTGTGGCATCCTGAGAATGATCCATGAGCTCCCTAAGGATGGGGTTCACTGCCCCCAGGCCCAGCCAGAAGGAAGGAGAGGCCAGCAGCAGAAACCCCATAGGCAATATTCCCATTGCCTGATCCCAGAAACATCCAAAACCTTGGGAATAAGGGACTTGAGGCGAGGTGCAGGGAGCTCTTCAAGGCTGCAAAACCTACCCTGAGTATAGCAGCAGTCCCAAAAATCACAGCTGCCCTGTAAATCACACCCTTGGGATAAATCCCAACCCGAGGAGAGGAGAGGAGAGGAGAGGAGAGGAGAGGAGAGGAGAGGAGAGGAGAGGAGAGGAGAGGAGAGGAGAGGAGAGGAGAGGAGAGGAGAGGAGAGGAGAGGAGAGGAGAGGAGAGGAGAGGAGAGGAGAGGAGAGGAGAGGAGAGGAGAGGAGAGGAGAGGAGAGGAGGTGGTGGAGGAGGGCATCAAGGACAGAGCCACTGGGCTTTGGCTGCCTTTGCTCATGTGCTGCCAGAGACTGAAAAGCACTGAAGGAGAGTTTTTATCGATTCCCACGTCAGAGCTCTGTGAGAGCTGGCTGATAACAGGTCCCTGAGCAAAGCACCGACTCCACAGGGCTCTGTGGGGTGTTTGGGGACATGGCCCTGATGGAGAAGGGCACTTTCACCC
This sequence comes from Agelaius phoeniceus, assembly GCF_051311805.1. Lineage (NCBI taxonomy): Eukaryota > Metazoa > Chordata > Aves > Passeriformes > Icteridae > Agelaius > Agelaius phoeniceus. Next base: position 61,685,151 of record NC_135270.1, on the reverse strand, counting down.
TGTGTGAGGCACCAGACCCCGGTCACAGGTCCAGGGGGAGCAACTCAGCATCATCCCCTGTGATCTTTTCAGCCCCCCAGAATCTTTGCTGTCTTGTTTTTAACCAAAACCAATGATGTCTGCCCGTAGCAAGGGGGTTGGAGTGAGATGATCTTCAAGGTCCCCTCCAGCCCAAACCATTCTGGGATTTTGGGATTCTATATCCTGGCTCTTCTTGCTGTGTTGGGGGTGTGTGTAAGCACAGGTCACCCAAATTCCCTGA